>NC_090440.1:1981803262-1984203262 GCF_031143425.1 Pleurodeles waltl | reverse complement strand
GGGATGCTCTTTTCTCATTCCGTATACCCCAGATAATGTTGATATTAAAATCTAAACATAGATCTGACTGTGAGAATGTTGTGATAGTCTTACAAGGAGTGTGTTTTTTTTTTATTCAGAGACCAGTAAGATGGTTTAGTGAGGTAAACACTCGCTAATGACACTTGCAGGTCATGATTTTGAATATCAGCAAGGTCGACTCAGCCTTCCATCCTTCCAAGGCTGGTGAATTAAGTACAATTAAATTGGGTAACAGTAACAACGGTTAATTAGAGCGTTTAGAAAGGGCAGAAGGGCAGTCGGAAGCGCTTTGTGGAACCAAGTTGTGATAATTATACTGCAGCTAATTGCTAACACATGTAAATGAAGAGAACAGGCCATGTCTTCAGCTAATCACCACACTCGGATTTTCATCATGAATAGAGCCGCTATTTTTAGAGATGGTACTTTGCATTTGCACTGACCTTTCTCACAATGAAATATTCTAATAAGCCGAAGGAACATACATTTCCAAGATAATGTCCTCGGCTAAAATCTGGGTACCTGGCACCGCTCTGTAGCAGCTGTGGAAATTGGGCAGACTCCTAACGAGCTGTGCTGTCCTCGCGGGGGACTGGGCAGTATTACCGTCTCCCCCAAAAGAGCAGACCATCCTCGTACAGGCCCGGCTTGGCTTGGACCCTCATCTTGCTAGCACTGGCAGCAATCCCTGCCAGCTCTTTGCGCATTGGAGAACCTGCAAATCTGGGCTTCATCCGGATCTCTGGTGATTGACAAGCTGGCGGCATCAAGTACAGACATGATGGAAAGAGCTGCTGTCTCAAGGAAGAGACGGGGTAAGGGAGGCTGTAGAGGTGACTTATCGCACGCCCCTTGCCCGCTTGTATTAAACACAGCAATTAACAGCAGGCTGGGGAGGTGAGCAGAACTGGCTTTAAAGGAGACATAGGCCCTCATTACGACCCTGTTGGACGGCGGAAGTTTGGAGAAAAGTACTGCCAACAGGCTGGCGGTACCTTTCCCCAAAATATGACATTGGCGGTATGGCTCAAGCCAAACCACCAATGACCCACTCCGTCCTCCAGGGCGGTAACAGCCGCCTGGCGCTGGAGACTTAAGTCTCCAGCCAGGCGCCTGTCACTGTCCCACCCGTGGGATTATGACCACGCCTACCGCCATGGTTTTTGTGACTTTCTTACCGCCACGAAAACCATGGCAATAGGCACTATCAGTGACAGGGAACCTTTCCCTCTCACTGATAGGGGTCTTCCCTGCCCCCCCTCTCCCAAGAGTCCTCCCCCACTCTCCACCCTCCAGACCCACCCACGACATACATGCACATTCATGCACCATCATAAACAATCATACACACGCTCATAACCACATTCACCCACGCATGCATACATTCATTCACACACACATCCACTTACATACATACAGGCACCCACGCATTCACACAACACAACATACACACGCACAATACCGCCGTTGTCATAATGAGGGCCATACTCTTATAACAACTCATTTGTTTCCTTTTATAGTTGCCAATCATTGTTTCTTTTCTGCCTGATTTCGAGCTATTTTCTTTCCTTTTTTAAAGCATTTTTTTAAAACTCCTTCTGAGGTCTATTTTATAAACTATTCTCAATTCCCGAACAGAAGGTGTCATAAGAGGAAGACAAGAACTACAGTCGGTTTATCTATTATAGAAAAAAAATTAGAGTTTAATTTTTTAGATGTAAAGTAGAAAAACTGCAACATTTTACTGCACACCTTCGAAACAGTCTGCACTTTCTGGCTTTCCCTGCTTTTACTGCTGTTTCAAAAGTAGAAGAGCAGATTACATAATGGTCAGTCTTTCTAATTACAGCTCTTACAGGGAAGTTCCAAAACAAGATACACGCAAGCTTTTTTGATTGATAAATTGGACTTCAGATAATAAGTTACCAGCAATCAATGACAACTTTTCCTTCGTGAAGGACTAAATTTGCTTAAATTTTTTGGGAGAGAATAACTGTATCTGATCAGGAAATAAAGACCATGTAAAGGGCTGCCTCGCAGTGGGTCTCTGGGCCTGCGTAGAGGGGGGTCAGTGGCTCAGGGACAGCAGGAGCTTGCGGAAGGGAGACTCCTTCCAGCTTCTTGTCTCATTCTACCTTGGATGCCAGTAGCTGTCGCTGCTCTCCGGGGTGCTTGTCAATTCCTCTGTGTTCCGCTTCATCCGCGAGCGCAGCAGGTACTGCGTTTTAGTTATTAGAAGGGCTGAAAAGAAGGCTGTCAATTTTATTTTGATCACAGTCATTCAGAGTTTGCTTTCTGCGTGGAAATGGGACAACATACAAGCGAAATAACAAGCTTCTCCATCCATTTCATGGCTGTTCTTGCCAACTGAGGTAAAAATAAAATGTTTGATTCAATGCAAGAGAACAAGCTGTTCACGTAGCAGGTCAGTAGACCCCAACAACTGCGCAATTTATCCTTTCCCTCCTATCAACATATCCACTTATGGTGTGTGAGGAAAGGAGAGTAAAAGGAATGCAGATGGTGGGAGTCATGCTAACTAAGGGTTAGCATGACTCCCCCGGCAGTACGCAAAAGCAAATCACCAGGTGAACCTGCCATTTCCAGGATCCACATCTACACTTGTGGGCAGAAAAAACTTCAGCAAAAGGTAAGGGCACTTGACATTGGGACAAAAACAGCTGTAAGATTGACGGCTATCCATCCCATCATTGGGCTGTCGCATTGGAATTTGTGGTACAGGAGTGGGGCTGAGATAGTGCTATTCTGAAAGCCTGCCCAAAAGCCAATTAGAGGGATCTAAAGAGTAACAGCAATTCCGATTGGCCAAAAAGTGGCCAATATGAATTAGCGTAAGAACCTGCTGCATCAGACGTTCTCCTGACTCTTTCACCCAAGCAGACTAGACCCTTGTGTTTACACTATTCTGACTTGCTTCTGACAAAATAACTTAAGCAATCTCCATCTCGTTTTACCTTTTTTGTGGTTCAAGGAGACATGTGTACGTACAATAATTGCCATTTCGTAATCCGCAGATATGGATTTTTTCAGACTGCCTGCATAGTGGATTGCAGTGGGTTTGAAAACTGAACTCTCCTGTGTTGGTTGATATAAAAAAAAGTGATTCTGTCATAATTTGCATTTTGGGAAGACATGTGGTGGCAGACCAGCAGGAGTCAAAGATGACCAGTATTCTGTGCTTTTGATGCTAATGGGAATCTGAATCTCAACGAACTGGTGCATATGTGGTGGAAAGCATGGAAAGCAAGTGTGTTCGAGTCAGACATTTGTGGAAAGAATGGTTGTTGAGAGAGGACCTGTGGCCTCTTGTAAGATCTACCCCATGTACTGACTGCAGTCCTAAGGGTGGACAAAGAAACAGAAGCAGAAAGAGGTTTGCCTAAACCATGGACGCTGATCAAAAAATGAACCAAAAGCTGATGAGCAGGATCAATCTGAGAAGGGGTAGCAGACAAAGGAATTAATGAGCTCCATACACCCCTTGCATGCAGAATTAAACAACCAAAGAGTCAGTACAGAATCTACAGTGAGGGTCATGAAGCGCATCTTGGAGATCCTCTCAGCAAGTAGCTGCAGTGTGGAGGCAACTGTAGGCTCTCGCTGAGTTCCTAGATTGTATAGATGCAGTGCATTAGAAATGACTCAGAAATTTGTCTCCCTCAAGTCGGCGGTGAGGCACATTCTTGATCCAGTCTAAAGGACTATTAGCTGATGCTCCAATCCTGCTACTGTTGGGAGACCACTTTGCTGTACCTTTCCATTTCACTCTACTTCTGATTCCCATAGCTGATTGTCACACTCCTTCTGCTACACGAGCGTGAGCTAATCTAGAGGCATAACATTTCATGCAGGCTCCAGAAGACGCACCTTTAATGCATACACAACTTTCATAACTGGATAAGTCCTCTTTAGATTTCTTAAGTTCCAAGAAAGTGCACCAATTTCACAGACTTTGACCATCCACCACGTTGTAAGATGACAAGCTCAGATCTATAGCACTGGAGTTCAAGTGGAAGGCTTCTTATGGGACCTCTGCTAAATCCACATACAGAAAAGGCATTAACAACAATCACTACTTCATTGGCAGTGCTTGCGCAATATTCCACACTTCTAAAATAAAAACTGCTGCCAATGCTTCTCCATTGTCAATTCCTTTCTGAGCCCCATTCGAAGTGTTATTGCATCCCAAGATCCCTTGCTACGTTTCTTCATGACAACATTGCATCTATTTATGAGAACTTTCCAATGCTACTTTGGCTGGCTCATTGCATGTCTTTGAATTAATATCATATTCAAACTTTGGTTCTTCTTTTTCTAAAGTGACACTGATTTTCAGTAAGGAATTTCGGGAGTTTTTATTACTATCTAGTCCAGCTCTCCTTTGGACCCATTCCCCCTCAAATAATTTGCGCAAGGTGCTAAACAAATCTCTCCCTCTAAGGTTGAAATTATCAATGTCTCCATAAAATCAGCCCTGGTTGCATCAGTGTGGAAACCTTCTATAGTAGTGCCTCTTTAAAAAAAAAAATCTATTATTTACCTTAAAGTTCACAGAAACTACCAGCCTATATCTGTCCTGCCTTTTTTCATCAAAGATTTCTGAAAAACATGTCAACTCAGCTATCTCACTATCTCTTATCAAACACACGTTGCAACCCCTTAATCTGTGTTTCCACGGCTTCATAGCACGGAGACTGTCCAGTACTGGAAAACCTCTGTGCTATCTTAGAGTGGTACTGCCGGGTTGATTCTATTAGATCTGACTGCAGCATTCACCATCATCTACCACTCCAATCTAATCATCTGTGTTTTTGATCCTGGTATTTACACAACTGCCCTGAAATGGTATTATTCCTTTCCATCAATTAAATCACAATCAGACACTTTAGCCCCATTGTGCTGTTTTTGCCGTGCCACAAGCTGTCCCTCAGGGTCTTCGCTAAGCCTCACGTTTTTCAATATTTACATTGCACCTTGTCTGCTTTTATTCACCCTTTTAGGTTTGAAATCTTTTCTCAAATAGATAACACACTAGGTCAATCTCAACAATCAATGAGACATTCAGAAAAAAATCACAGCTGGATGTCATTAGTTCCTAGATGGATAAATACCAAATACTTGAGGATGGATGGTGGAAACGGTGGGATTCCACTATCTAGCAAAAACTTTGTTTCTGGCCCCCTAACTGGTGGCTAACCAACCATGGTCAATATTCAGAACCATCTTCATCTCCTAAAAGCCTCAAGATCTTGTTTGAGTGCAAGCTTTCTTTTGCTAATCAAATCTCCATCATCTGCTTTGCCCTTCTGAGAACACTAAGAAACATGCTTCTGCTGTTACCTGTTGCCTCTGGAAAAACCGTAGTACAGTCTTGAGAGGACGGTTCTGACCATCTGGTCCGCCCTAATTTTTCGCTTTTTGACCACCTGGCTTTTGACCTTTTACTTTCAAGGAGCCTCCCAGTCAGTACCTACAGTAAACTCATGGTAAAATTTACTGCACATGTTTACCGCCGGTGCCGCCTTGCTATGGAAAAGTTGCTGTGGTGCAGCAAGAGTAGGAGGCCCCTGGCTGGTTACACGTGATCATGTGTGCACACATGTGCACCCATGTGAGGGCTGCAAGAGGAGGGTTCCTGGCATGCGCAGCCCAAGAACTGCGCTTAGGTAGCCTGGCACAGAAGGAACTATGCATAGTGGGTGGTGCCCTGGAGTAGGCCTCATAAGATGGGTGTACACATGTGAGGGATAGTCAGTGTGCTTACTGCCTTTTCACTGTAGGGACACTCCATTAGAAGAGTGGCCTAGGGCATAACTCAGGTCCCCTAGGACCGACTGAGATCAGAGTCATACCAATGTACACTGTAACCTGTATGAAAAGAATGATGCAGTAGGTTACAAAAGAATAGTTGTGGGTCATCCAGGCATGTCACCTTTCTCTGACTCTGACTCAGATCAGGATTAGGTTCAATTACTGCTCTATCCAGCTGCCTGATCAGGGCCTTGCATCAATCAGCCAGCTGTCAGCCCCTGCCAGGAAATGGGCAGAGAAGCCCTGGAAGGAATGTTAGGATGGAGGGGCTGAGTTTTAGATCACGTGACTATAGCTCTTGGATGACGGCATTTTGAGCTATCCCAGAGGACTGTGCATGAAGGAGGGGTCAGGGGCAAGGATGTGATGTGGCACATCTGGATTGGTCAGAGATGCAGGGCTGCTGGGCACTTCCACCCCCACTTAAAAGGTCCTGCACAGGGGAGAGCTCGCTCTCTTGGCTGTGCTTCACGGCTGGACACTGGAACTGAAGACAGGCATCATGGGCAACAGGAAGGAAGAACCCCCTGACTGCCCCCTGGGGGACTTCAGTCCCAGCGAGGCGCATGCCACGTCCAGGTAAGATGGCCCCCTTATTCCCCCTGAGGGCTAGTTTGGGGAAAGGCTGGGCTAGCACAAGGAGAGCACACTGCCCAGACGAAAAGGAGGGCACCCAGAAGAAATGCTGGACCAGGGAGTTAGTGAGACTGGCTCCCTACAATCTGAGACCCTTCCAGGCCAGAAGGCCTAACAAAAGGCCTAACGAAAGTGCACCTGGTGGTGATGGCTCGCCACCAGGAGCGAAACAACACCAAAAGCATCAAAATCGACCCTTGTAGGCCCGAGATATCCGAAGGAGAAGGTCTATGACCTTTGACCTACTTCTGAGCGATGCCTCCAGGGTGGGCCAGAGCCCAGGAGCTGCCCCCAAAAAGAAGCAAAGCTGGGGGCCGCCGTTGCGACCCTGTGAAGATGAACCCAGGAGGGCCCGGATCCCATCCCAAGGCCCCACAGAGAAGGAAGGTGGGGAGTGCCATCGCGCGCTCTGAACAGTGGTGAAATGGGGCCATGGACCCCATCCTGGGGCCCCACCAAGAGGACCAGTAGGGGGACACGTTGCGTCCCCAGCAAATATGGCCGCCAGCTGAGGGAGAGCTGGCGACAGAACACTAAGCTGGGGAGCACCGTTGTGAACCCCGTAAACAACGGTGGAAGGGGGCCCTGGACCCCAACCTAGGGCCCCACCAGAACAGTAAGTCAGGAGGTGCCATTGCGCCCCATGTGAACATGGCTGGAGGGGCCCCGGACCGCATCCCAGGGCCCTGCAAAGAGGTTGAACGCAGGGAGTGGTGAGGGGGGCCCTGGACCACACCGCAGGGACCAATGCAGCAGGAGAGGAGTGCCGTCGCACTCCACCCTGCAGCCGCCTGGCCGATGCAGCAGCTTGCGTCTGCCCGCCTGAGTGGGAAGACACCAAAGGAATGGCTGACTCCCACGGCAACACCTGGAGGTGCTGGCCGTGTGGGGAGCCAGCAGGAGTGGCCGGGGTGGGCCCCCCGAGCTGCTCCCTGAGAACATTCGCCTGATGGGGTTGTCCGGGTGGGACCATACACCCCCCCCCCAGCAAGAGGGTAGCTGGGGGTGGGTTCCCCATGCTGCTCTCCACCGAATATGTGGATGACGGGAGTGTCTGGGTGGGACCAGACACCCCCTCAAACTCGAGGGCAGCCGTGGGTAGGCTCCCCACACTGCCCTCCAATGAAGCCACCATTCAGGGGGAGTCCGGGTGGGACCGGGCACCCCCAAACAAAGAGGAACACACTGGTGTGAGGCTGCATGACTTGAAGCAAAGTGGCTCTCCCAAGCACAGCGGGAGAGCCGCTCATTAGGTATGCATATGCCCCACAAGGCTTTGTGAGGCCCAATGTCATTCTGAGCTGTGTGCTCAGCTCGTGGTGGCCCCAGGAAGATGCGGTCACCACCAACCAAGCTCCCATTGCCAGGGGGAGCTGCAGGAACAGTGCAGCGTTCCCCCAACACAATGTTTGTGTCCCCACCCTAGGGTTACAACAATGTGTAAGGCACAAACCCCTTGGAACATTTGTTCTTTGCTTGTCGGACTGCACCCTCTAGGGGTGTAGGATGATACTAGACCAGGTTAATCCAGGATAACCAAGAAGTAATCTGAGTAATCTAAAAGTAATCCAACAGTAATCTTGACCTTTAAAATATTTAAACATGTCTCTATATGTTCCTTGTTGATGCTGATTTGAGTAATGAGACTGATAGCCACCTTCTGCAAAGTAGATGTACTTATCTGCTAGATTTCAGTGCTCTTACTCTAAATTACAGTGAAATGTTGCATTGGGATACCAGGGCTGGTTTGCCATGTGGGATTACATTTGCCCTCGGGGGAGACACGAGAGATTACACAATGCCATCCCAGAGTAATTTCATCAATTTGTGAATATTTGTAAATAGTTGGATAGTATTGAGTAGTGTGTGTGTGTAATACATGTACTTTTACTTTATCAAAAGAAAAAGCACAGACTGGACAATCATTTATTGAGTGTCATGCTTGTGTGCTTGTGAATGGGGATTGCTAGCCCACACCACCTCCCTTAAATGAGCCTTGGACTGCTCTGCAACGCTACCCTATAAGAGTCATGCACTCAATGGGGTGTTTGGTTTCCAGTGGTGGTCGTGTGCGGACTCATTACTTGTGCAGGCCACACAACTAAAGACCCAACTTCCAACAAGTCTCTTATAACATCACACCTGCACTACTAAAATTAATAGTACCTTTCTTGCAACAGTATCTGTAGCAGCATTTTCAGATAAAAAATGCTACTCATTCATTACATTTTAATGTTCCTCATCAGCACTCAAACTCAATTTTTTGTGTGCATTTGCAATGACCACCTTTTGTCAAGCGTTCTGTCTTTGAAGCTCTCTGCTCAATGTTCAGAGCCTTTTCTAACTGTGATCCCTTGTATCTGCAGGAACCTGTTAAGTCACTATCGACCCCCCTAAGAGTTATGCTTTTCAAATCCTAATCTGGCCTGTAAGAGTTGCATTAATAAAACTGGGCATGATGGATGGTCTTTCTGATACCTGTCTCCCAAACTTTGGAACAGCCAACCATTAGATCTTCTTTTTACTTGTTCCACATCATTATTCAGAAATAAACTTGTTTTCACTCATTTGCTGACTTTATTCCTAAATTCCCATCTTCTAGGTCCTCAGTCTAGCTATCAGTGCGGGGCATCCCATTGAGCACAACAGCGTGTCTGGTCCCTTGAAGGTAACAGTGATGGTGATTTTATCTTCTCCTATTTGGAGAGGGAAGATACTACATATTATGGTTATTTTGCATTTGTGCAAAGCAATGAGAAGTGTCTATTGTTATTTCTAGATTCGCTGCTTGAGTTTTGCCTAGGAAGAGAGAAATCATGCCTGTGAGTGGATAATTGGTAGTGATGAAAGGTTTGTCTGTTTATGTGATTTTCTTAGCGAAAGTCAGGGTGACGCATCAGCACAAGCAATTTATTTTTAAGACTGGCCTTTGAGCCACCTGTTTCACCAGCCTATTGTTTTACCCCCCAAAATGTGCATAATTCTGCATAATATACATACATAGAGGAGCTTGTGGTCATCAGGCTTCATCCATTTTTCTGCTGAATTGCCAATCCCATATTGTTTGAGCTCACAAAGCATACTGCATGGGGTAATGGGTCAGCCACCTTTATCCATTAGTACCCTTCCCTTTGAAGACATGTACAAAACCTGAGCACATTGTTCACCTCCACTTAAAAATAATGTTATTTTTCATTGTAGTTATTTTTTATATTAACTTTAAATAGAGGCTGTTGATTTTGTCTGCACTTTGGGTGGCTAATTAGGTGATTTATTTTTGTCTCACTTTTAATGTCAGAGTCTGAGTTATATTGCAACATTGTAGTTGCCTGTGATTTGAGTGCTCTGTTTCCAAACACAAATGTGCACAGGGCTCTCTCAAACCCAGCACTGTGTTACAGGGTTGGATAGAGCAGGCAGAGACTGTCATGCTGACAGCAGTGTTCGGATTGGCTGCAGGGCTGGGAGCCTGTGCCTGCGGCAGAGGAGCGGCGCAATGGTGGCGGCAAGAGTGTTTTTTTCTTGTTTTCTTTGTTTTTTAAATTAATTTCTCTCCTTTGCACACGCCGACCCACCCCTACGAAGCGCCACAAGCCACTCCTGCTGGTTGTTCAGCTGCCGGTGTGACATTATATGAAGGGTATTAATGTCTGATGCACTTAAAATGTTTAAAATAAGCCCGTTTTTTCCACAGTTGTGATAGTTTAACGTAAAGCGGACACGTTTTCATTCTGGGAGTCATGCAGTGAGGATCTATAAACAGACCGGTTTCAGAATGAGCAGAAGAGAGATATGGTCTAGTGACTAAGGCAAAGTCGGGTGCCATCCATGTTTCACGCAATGTGATCTTGGTCATCTCTTTTCATCTGTCTCTTTTCATATTCCTCATCTGTGAGTGGGGCTTGCTTAGTAGCAAGATCTATAAGCCTGTCTTTTTGCAGTACTGACATGATTATGTGCCAGAGGTCTAATGAGCTCTGAAGATAAAGTAAGGGGGAGGTACGAATAATGTCCATAGAAAGAACAAGGTCACAGGGATGCAGTATATTAAATGTTGCTATTAAAGTGCATATTTGATGATGCAATTGAAGCCTTCTCACCTACAGTTCACACATTAGAGTGAAAGTGGTCCTGTCCTCTCCACAAATTTTTATCAATTAATGATGGAGAGGAGACATAACGAAGTCGCAGAGGGGATTCTGTAGGGCAAATCGTTTGTTCGCAAGGTCTGGAAAAAGGAACATTTAATGATCATAGGATACAAGTAAATACAAATGATCTAAAATGAAATTGCTTGGGAAATAACTGGGGAAGGATCTGGGGGATCTTGAAAGTCTAGCACAACTCTGGCTCTTATGGATTAATGCTAGATCCACTTGATCTACATAGAGTTATTCCACTTGAATTTCGAGTTTTAAATATGTTTTCTAACAATATACGTATACTCAAGGTACGTAGAGGTGGATCTAAAAGTGGTAAATCTATATTTCCCTCTACAGGTTTACGTTCACTGGATTTTGGTAGTTGATGTTTAGGCTACAGTACTTTCGTAGTATGATGTTTGTGTGCTCGATATTCTGACATACCGTCGTACATGAGCAGATTCTAGTCCATGGAAGTGGCAAGAGAGGGAAACTCCCTAATAACAAACCTTTTAGGAGACTCGGACAGTGACCACTTCCATATGGTCGATGAAGATCCGAGTGGGTGGAGGAACACGCTGTATAACAATAAAGGTTAATATAATGGCTACATGAATGAGATGAAGAGTCTCTGCCACAAACAGGGAATGCCAGTAGCAGCAAGAAGAGAAGTTGGGGGGGTACAGTGTGGTGACAGGAGAGCCATTTTACTCCAGCACTACACAGAGGTGGAAGCGAATAAAAAATAGCAGATTGTGGATCCGTGGAGCAGTGACGGAAGGGCAGGATGAGCTCCACCCTGTAGTACAGGCACACAAGTAGTGTACTGTTTTTATCAGGAAGGTGTGGGAATGCTAGGTAGTATGAATTGTGGGGAGTCTCACAGATTTTGAAGCTTTTCCTCACAGAAATGTGAAGAAAACCCATGACTTTAGCCATGATATGACATTTGCAGGCATTCTGGTTTAAAAAACCACACCAGCCTGGCTCACAGAAATGGCCAGTGTTTGTGCGGTTCTTTCATTCCCATTTGACCTAGAATATGAAAAGCCTGGCCATTCACCATGGCAAATGAGAGCAAATTGTGATTTACCTCCTGCTTGCCAACCCATATGTCAAAACGACATCCAAATGAATCAAAATTTCTTCTCAATTGCCAAGGGTATGGGGATGCTCTAGGTCCCAGGGGAAAACATTGTTGGGGCTTTAGGGGTTAGTTGGATGTCGGGAAAGGATGGCCCACCCCACCTCATGTATTTTTTAAATATCACTGTCAGCCAGTGGGCCTTTGATTCCACCACCACCACCCCCCTGGAGATGATTGGGGATAAACCCTCAAGTCCTCCTCTCGTGGTGGGATTGCAGGAAGACTGTTGGTGCTTTAGGGTTGGTGGGATGTGGCTCAATAGAACATGCCCATTCTATTTTATACCTTCATGAAACAGGTTTTCTGCACCCCTGGGCAGTGCCAACTGGTGGTAAATCCCCCACTTAGCTTCTGGGTGGACAGAAAGACTGTTGGGGCTTTATGGGTGTGGAAAGGACCGATGCCTGCTTGAGTCATCCTCACCGACTTTTTCAAAAGCTAAATATTATAGTGGACGCGTTATGGGGTTGGGGCACAGCCTGATGCCTGGGAAGCACCTTTTAAGAAAGAAAAAAAAAAACACCTGCTGTCTACAGGAATTTTTGCCCTCTAGCATGCAAAAAGACTGCTGAGCCCACTATGAGGTAGGCCTAGCTTAATGCCTGCGAAGGCAACCCCCACATCTTTTTCTTAACTCATTTTCTAGATGTCCTAGTGGGCTTTCTGCTGACCACAGGGACAGAATGGACATAAAACCCCCAGGTTGCCTCCCAGGTGAGCAGAAAGACTCATCACAATAGAACAATTTTTTTGTGATCGCTGTGGAGAACTAACCGGTCACTTCCACCACACTATCATTGTACTACAGTGGACATCCACCACAGTTAAGCAGCTAAAAGGAAACTGAAGCATTGAGAAAGCCAGTACAATTGAGAGTATAGGTAAGTGGTGGCCCATTTCTGACTCAGACTTGGATGTAAATGCACACACACACACACACACACACACCCCTGCAGCCTTCATCCTTCTCACTCAACATTTATGTATATATTTAGAGTGTTTGACTGGCGCTGTGTGTTGTCTTTTGGTAACTGTAGAGTGCTGACAGGTAATGAAATACAATTTGGTTGTTGGAATGGCAGAGATAGTTCCTTTTTAAGGAGCTTTTTTAAACTTTATGTGCTATGTTCAGCTCTTAGGTTGGTTTGATGGGCATTGCATTGTTTTGCTCTTTGCACACCAGAGGCATCCGCCATGTAATTGTCTCATTGAGACTGTAAGAATAATGCAGTCAGACATTGGTTCAACAGCATGGGCAACTGGTGATCCATGAATCAGAATGGATCAGGACCCAGGCAGGTGTAAAGGTTGTGGCATTCTCTCACACAGCACTGCTCATTCCAATTTTATCGTCTCCAGTGGCTTGTCATACCGGTCAGCTGCTGCATGTGCAATTAGAGCTGAGCTCCCTGGCTCAGAAATAAAATGTTAATTAGCAATGTATGCTTCCAAAAACGGTAGATCCGAATAAAAGCAACATCATTGAGAGGCAGATGAGTTTTCCTGCCCTTTAGTTTATGTCTCCCCTGACAAATGCCTGGCAGTGGTGTAACCCAAAATGATGGAGCCTCCCAACAAAATCTGATGAAGTGCCAGTAAGTCTACAAACATTCTTGAATTTCGGGCTGAATGGGGCCCGCTGAAGTTTTGGAGGCCCCTTGCAGGGTTGGGAGCCCCCCCCTGAGCCGCAGGCGGCTACAGGAGACTGCGTTACACTCCTGATGTTTGGGTGAGCCACTGAAAGGTCTTGCTGTGCTACCTACACAGTTGTACCACTCATGCATTCATGTGATTAGTCTATGGAGAAGAAAAGCATTACAACAGAAAAACACGGGCTCCTTCCTAGCCGAGTCCTTTGTTGTTACAAATTTTCTGTGAAATTCTCAATTTCTTTACAAAGTAAAGTCGTGGATTACTTCATATTGCAAGGAAGGCAAATCCCTGATTGATGGAGCTTATGCGCCCATTAGCCAGTGAACAAACTCTTCAAATGTGTTAATCATGTTTCGGTTGGACACTCAATATGCCTTACTCCTGGTATGGATTGAAGGTCATGGAATTTCACACGTATATTGGCAATCATGAAGCACATGTAGCGACCACTTTGCCTGTGCTGCAGGAGAATATGTTTAGTTATGTTTGCAGGAGGGCCGTGCTTCTGAAGGTGTCTACGTATCCAGTATAAGACCTGGAGAACACAACATTGTAACTTAATGGTAGGAAGAAAGAATTTGATTGTAGGATATGCCTGGTTTAGGTCTGAACTGGTTAACTGTACGTGTGAGTGAGCTATTGGACAACAGCCTGTGAATGGCTTAAGGTATTTTGCAGTTGGAGCACAGAATTTGCAGTCATTCTGTCAGCAAGGCATCTCATCGTTGCCTCAGCACTGTGCCCCCATTTGGTAGGATAAGAGTGATAGGAAGATCTTTCTCCCAAAGAAACCAAATGATACGTGTCTACTATGACCATGGCAAGATCTGGGTGGAATAGGTTAAGGCTAGGTTAAAGCTGCTGACAGGCAGATTTCCAGCGGCCAGCCATGCCTAAAAGCCATCTCCACCAAACTTAGGGATGCAAGAAACAAAGAGGAGTAAGAGACAGCCTGGACCTGAAGACTCCAGTCCAGGGGATCAGTGAGTGAGTGATGGAGGGCGAGCAACCACTGTCAGGGCTACTCACCGTGATAGGGGAGTTAAGGTCTGGAAGAAAATCCAGGTTAGGGCTTGGTCCTGCTGCAAGCTTTGTCTCCAGCAACAGACCAGCTACAGATTTCTCACCATGGGATGCGTGACACTTTGGCGGACCTTTAGGGCAATAGGAGGGCAGAGCCTCATATTGCCTTGCAAGTTTCACTACATCTAGTTCACCTGCAGAACCCCAGGACATTTAGAAATGCACTTCTCTGAGGTTTCATGGGAGGGGAGATTGGCCCAAGGCCAATTGAAATGGAGAGGCACCAACAGTAGATATGTATTACCCTAAGTATGAGAGAGCCACCTGGGCCAGTATGACACCTGTGATGCCTGTAGGAGGGGATATATGTTTAGTTGATGATTGAGACCTAACATAGATGGCCCGGCTTTTCCAGTAGCATAACAAAACTTGAGGGGGCCCCCCATGCAAAGTACATGGAAAGCCCACTCCTCCGGACATATTCAGGAGCACTTGGCCCGGTTGCTGTGCTGAGAGGGCCCCCTGGAACTCAGGCCCCCCCGCACTGCAGGAGCTGTGGGGGCCTTTGTTATGCTCATGAGCTTTTCAGAGGGCTGTGGTGTGTGTGTACCATACATGGATGGAAAAATGTCCCTATAGCCCACAAGGTGACCTTTGTAGGTACCCTCTCTACCTGGGTCTTTACCTTGGTGAATAGATATTCTGAGCCTGGTAGCCAGCCAGCAGTGTGTGACTATTTATTGATATTGTTTATGGTGCACACATGTTGCACACCAAAAGACATGCAGACGCACAAATCATATAATAGTAATAACGACTGTGGGGATGTGTTGACAAGCTGTCGGTTCACCATGCACACACAAATGCCCTACCACAGACCATATGAGGATTTGAGCCCACTCGTGCACAGGTTAGCACCAATACTAGGGGTAGGCATCTTCCAGAGTGGAAACCAAGCATGTACATATATTCAGTGGCAGCTGCCACTGAACAGGGTGGCAGAGTTACAAAAAATAAATACATTAAAAAACACTTACCTTCTCCTTTGGGAGATGTGTTTATCTCTCCTCCGTCCTCGTCCTCTTCCCGGCAGCACAAAGGCTCCAGACTCCCCTCAATCAACTGAGCACCAGCATGACAGCAGCATTGTGATTGAGGGGAGCGGCCTGATTCGGCACTCACACAAGGAGTGGGACCTTGTGCACTTTCTCCTCCCGGCTGTGCAATACAGCCAGAACGAGAAATGCACAGTGCGCGTGTCTGTTTGGGTGTCCCAACACGGCCGGCCAAACAGACCTGCGCAGTTATTTTGCACATACCCCTCTTCCTCCAGCCCTCCTCCAGCCCAGCCCGCCACACCTTAACCTGGCTCGCAATGAAAAATAAAATAATAATAACGTTTCGTTCTTATCATTTTGTTTTTCCTTTTACTTAATGCAGTGGGGCAACGCTCCCCACCTTAGCAGAGCAGCCGCCGCAGCATATATTTCTCAAACAAAGGACCAGCCGTCCTCTACCAGACTGCAAAGTATATCAATGTGTACGTGCGGCATGTCCTCCTGTGAGGGCAGCAAAGCTCACATTGTGACATGGGCTTGTCTACTAAGAACACAGGCATGCTTTCCATCCTGTGTATAGTTGTAACTTTCAAACCATAAAAAGATACAAAAATCAATATTTGTCTAATCAATACAAATCTAGCTTGGTAATTGTCAAATTAATTTTGCAATTTTTTAATGTATTTCACATACAGTAGTGTCAGCCACTCGGAATGTATTCAAACGAGTACAGCGTGACTATAGCTGTTACTGAAATAATAACGGACTTTTATCAATATCTATTGACAAGTGCAGAGGATTCCATCTGTCTTGTCTGCACACCAAAGCGTTTTGCTTTTTCGGCATTCTGATTTCAGAATCAATGTTTACACAATTCAGGTCTAATGACTACATATTGATCGTGGGTATCTTGGGGTTCTGTTTAAATCAGCACCTAATTTGTAAAAAGAGAAGTGCCAGGGCCCTCGTCAGGAGGCCACTGCAGCTTGCATGACTCTTTGCCAATGTCAGTGAAGCCAATGCCAGTTCCAGCACAACTACTATCCTACAAGGGTGACAATTCAGACTATTACGGGCCCCCGATAATTTAAACAAGCATTTGCAATGCAGTGGGTCTCGCATCTGCTCGAGCTAGAGCTATTAGCGTTCTAAACGCCTAACCCGACTTTTCTTGCCACATAAATTGAAAATTAAAAGTTAAGCAGTTTCACATAAGGGAGGCAAATCACGGTATCACAGCCGCTATGAGAATCACAGTGTAGAGACACACAAAAGGAAAAAAAGTTCGCTCGCAGTTAAACTAATTGGCAAAAGTGAAATTAGCCATGTAACAGGGGTGATGGCCAAAGCGGTAACAAAACCTCCCCAAGGAGGGACAAAGGCAAACCATTTACCAATGTCATCAAAGGATTTTTGAAGGGCAAGCCCGCAAACGAGTGGTAGTGATGGGTGTGAGGTGGGCGTTGTTAAAAGCCCAGATACATACCAACATGTCAGAAAAGCAGCACTTGCGCTACAATGCTAGACCTAAAAAGCCTTAGGCAGCATGTATTAGTCCTTTTTAATGTATATTGAACTAATGAACATCTGTTGTTGTGCTCATTTCCAAATTACACAAATAGCGCCATCATGTGGCAGGCTGTCATTAGTACTCTTCTTAACAAATAAATAACTGTGCTGACACCCAGAAAGCACCAGCTCAAATTAACCACTGGGTTAAATGGATGATTCTTCACTCTTGTCATAGCATGCTGACAACAAGAAGCCTCACACAGATCAAACCTGCCGGCGCTTACAAACGGCCTTGGATTTTTATTAATAGGAGTTGAGTGAAAATTTGTGAAACTTTATGTGAAACATGTGAAAGAACATGACATTCTACAAAATATACCATTTTGCATGAGAATGGAAGGTAAGGGCAGATCGTATTCACAATTCACAAGCAATACCAGCAAGTAGACTGGCCTGAGAAGAAATTGTCTTCTGCAAAACATTTTCTTCTGTATCCAGTCTCCTTTAGAAATAAATGCGGCAAATTTGAAGACGTGGAATTTATGAAGTTTTGCAAAATTGACATTTAACAAAATTTACAAATTTCACAGACAGAATTCAAATTTCCTACAGGTTTCGTTACAAGTACACATAGTCACTATGACCGGTGCAGCCGAGCTGACAGTTTCTGCACAACAGTGTGCCATCTTTAAAAAAAGATGGGTAGAGAAATAATTATCCCTTTCAAGTTTCCATTTGTGTAGCCACTTTATCAGATACAAAGGTCACGGAGCTCTTTGACCATCTGCACTACCCTTATAATGTATGACGGGGGTAATATATCTCATATAACAGCCGTTGTTTATAGTTCAGGAACAATAAAATGCTAAGCTACCATACAGAATTGTTTGAGTGCCGAAGTGGGAAGCTATTCATTTCTGCCTTTTATTGATGTTCAATCTGTAATCTATGCGGAAATTAGATACTACTAAACATTACTATGAGAGGAAGACGACACTTCCAGATAAATATCGCTGAGGTGGAGCTAATGGTCCGCCCCACCACCGATTCATAGCTATTTTGGACAGTAATGCTGTTGCAAATCTGGGTTGCGAAATTTTCAGTGTTATTCACATAATCTTGTGTAAAATGTCATGATGTTCACAGTACTCTTTTTTTTAGTGGAAGTGGAACGGAACCTGAAAACGTCATCCTGCATTCTTGTTGGTGACTAGATAGTCATTATGGCTTACTCTGGTTTCCAAAGTTAACAGTGAGAATGGGATGGTGATGCACCATGGGGGCTTGACATGTCCATAGCGGGGCCACGTATAAGCGCAATAACATCTTAATTGGTGGAAATCCACTGAATTTATGAATTCTGGTGGGATTATTAGCAATGCCACCACATCAAAACCTTTACTCTTACAGCAGGTTCCCCGAAAGGTCTTTCCAAAGAGTTCTCTAATCACTTTCTTTACATTAATTATAAATAGTGGTCCAAAACACTGTAATCAAGAGGCATTTACTGCAGATTCCTAAATGTTTTGCTCATTCATTTCAGAGAAGTAAACCTGAATGGAAGGAGTACGTGCTTCAGCAGCACTTTCCCAGGTGGTTCAGCAGTGTTCCACCTTCGCATACAGTGGCAATGAAAGGCGACCTGGTGATATTTGGGTTGTATCTGTGACAAGGCTTGTCTCAGGGTATGGTTATGATTCTCCCAGTGCATATGGATCTACTAAAAGCCAGTCACATTACACAATCTGGTAGAGCATGCCTGCCTGATTTACAGCATTTGAAATGTACCAAACCAATTAACATAAAGGGACGTTTTTGTTTTGTTTTATATATTTATAAGGTCTACACTACAAACCTAATGATCTCTGAGCCTCAGAAAACACCAGTACCAATGTTCTTATTTAGATCGAATAAATAGACATGGAACGCTAGAGCAGCGAACAAGGCAATTTTTGATGCCATCACTTTTTTTGCAATAACAATGTTTTCGTCTCTTTGAAATGTAACAATGTAGGTTTTTTTTAATAGCGGGCCACTAATTGCCTGAAGGAGCCGTACTGCACCTATGACAGAGCTTCTTGAAATTACTATAGGCAGAAAGGTTTGGAATGACATTAAACAGAAGTGGTAAGAGCTGGGGCCCTTGAGGAACTTCACAGTGTACTTTCACTTCTTCAGATTGAAAGGTACCTAATTTCACACATTAGTAAATGTAAAAGCATACTAAGTGACATGTAATTATACTTTTAATTTGCAGCTAGCACATTTATTTTGTCTTATTTAAAACAGACATTTCATTCAATTGACAAAACATGTAAAAGTTTTCTAGTTTTGCCTGCACCACGTAGAACGTCACGTAGAAGCTTCCATTGTCCTTATTGCATCATTCCATATGTTTGACCGTATGCAGTAAAGCTTTCGATTGAAATATTGCATATCAAAGGTTTAAGGTTTGCATGTAAAAGGACTGATAAATATTTTTATTTTTTAATGGAATGGGGAGCGGGACACAATTAACAGTGTTTGGTACAGGGAACAAAAATCTGTATTACTAATGTTCGACTACACAAGAAATAAATGAAGGAGTGAGGCAATAGGAACACGTTTTATAAGCAAATGATGGGAGGAGGGAATAATACGTCCCTTAATGAACAATCATGTGCAAAGACAATAGGTCTGGCCTTTCAGGTCAGCCTCTAGAGCTTTTGGTTTTTACACTTGTAGGAAAGAAGGATACTTTTACTCTACTTTATAAGTAGTTTGCAGTTCCAAGAAGGCTTCCTTCTTGAAAGGAATGCAGTAACAGTGTAGCAATGAATAAGTATGATAAAATCATTGAAAGATGGCCTCCTGTATGTGCACATACACTGGTGGCTTTCTTTGGAAATTGTTTGCATATTGTATCATCCTTTACCTTTCCGAAACAGCTGATGTGTTTTGAAGCAAGATGGCTGGTGTGTTCTGAAGCAATGTGTAGGGCAGGATGGAATGGTAAAGAATGATAAAATACGCCCAAAAATATTTCAAGAGGGGTGCCCATGCTTGTGCAGGTATGGGAAACTGCCTTTCAATAGTTTGACATATTTTATCACTACTGTTCGAAAAAGGCAGACATATTTGAAAACAATGCTTGACCAGTAATTGTTAACACGACTCAACTGCCACTTATTTCCTCTACCTCCAGTTAAGTCATGCTTCACAGTCCTGATATCTGCACATTGCTTAGCAGCATTGCGTCACATTATACATTATGGGCTATATGTACGAAGGCCTTCTGCATTTCCTAATGGTGCGAATGGCAATTTCGGCTAATTAGGAAATGCAAAATGCCATTTCGGCATGTAAGAAAGGGGTTGGCAGTGGTGCAAAATTTGACCTACCTAGTAGAAATCATATTTTGGAAATCACAAAATAGGATATTGCAAATAGGGATTTCCAAATTGCGAATCGCTAACCATATTCACAAAGAATTTCCAAATTCTGACTGGTCGCAAAGTTGCCATTTAGAAAATGCAATTACCATGAATCCAGATCAGGTGATATCCAGGTGCAGACTATAAAAAGGTACTCAAAACACATTTGGCTCTTTCAGAATGGCAGCTCTGTATGTCTTGGCGAGGAGGATGAAGATTTTGGCTGTCAGGCAGAGAAGGAGGAGGAGACAGAGAAGATATTTAGGGGGAGGGTCATCCTGTTTGAACAGACTGAGGAGGAGATATATGAGAAGTATAGACTCAGTAGGGAGGTAATTCTGGAATGAATTGCTGAGTTACAGCCTCAGCTTCATACCCCAATACTCAGAAGCAATACAATCCCACCACATGTGCATGTATTGTGTTGCATACACCTTTTAGCTTCTGGCAGTTACCAGGGAGTCATAGCAGTGGCAGGGGGAGTGCACAAAGTGTATTTTCCAGGTTCCTTCACAGGTTTCTGGGCATCATGGTTAGCAAAGTTGATTAACATATTTTTCCTCAATACCCCAAAGATTTGGAGCAAACTAAACTGATGTTCTACCGGGCAGCACAGAGGAAAGGTTATTTTGAGGGTCCACTACCTGTTCCATGACCCTCAGCCATATTTCTGGACCCCTTCTCCTTTGTGTGAATCCTCAGGTCATACCAGTGTTTGTATATTTCTGAGTTGGTCCTGTGGATGACACCTAGGGAGTTCACCTTCACCAAGATGCTGGTCCAGATCTTTGTTTTTTGGCTCTCTGGGACTGTGAAGGAGGACTTCCCAAACAGTTTATCCATATGGGAGACAAATCCTTCTGTCAGATGCTCCAGCTCCTTTTCTGAAACTTTCATCTTCCTTCTCCCTGAAATCCTGTTCCCATTTTCTTTGGACATGGTGTTCTCCAGGAAAGGTGTAATACATTGGCAGTGGTGATGCAGGAGCACGCCTTACTTCCACCACCTTCCTAGGCTTCTGGGTTGTGGTCACACCCTGTATTTGTAAACTTTGTGCTCTGACAACATCATTCTGCATCCAGAATGTGACTTTTCCTATTTTGCGATATCTTATTAAGAAATCACAATTTTTGAGTTTCAAAAATTGCAATTTTCTAATTGTGAATGGGAATTCGTAGGAATCTCTATTAGTGGAATCAGTGGTTACATACATACCGTTTTCTAATTTGTAAATAGCGATTTCTATTGATTCGCTATTTGGAAATCGCAAATCTGAAATTTTGTGCATATGGCCCATTATTACTTTGTGCTTATACCATGTAATGTGTTCCTCAGGACTGCATCAGATTGATATCCTCCAAGTCATTCTACTCAACAAGTGTCCAGAGACCTTAGACAGACCCATAACTTTTACAATAATGCATCATTCAGAGACCTAGCTACTGGGGATGTTTTTCTATGTGTGATAAATGTTTTTCCATTAATGTGACATTAATGCATAGACACGCTGATGCCAGTTGTAAAGAGAAATTATGTTTGTTTTATTAAAGCTAATGTAGGCCGGACTTAACATTCGTTAGCATCTTCTCTGCAAAACGTGAACACTTACTTTCTAGGCAAACTGGAGTTTTAATGTTTTACACACAATATTGTTTTTCCTTTCCAATATAAAGAAAAGTTTTATTTTCTTTGTAGTTAGTATGGAATGCTGTTTTAATGAATAGCATATTGAAGCAGACACCTGCATTGTGCAGAGTAGGTTGTGTATCTTACCTTGTTACAGATAGTGTACGCTTGAAGGACACAGAGAGAAGCTCGCATTATGAGAAACCTTGAGAACCTATTGAGTATGTAATTGTATTATCTTGCTTTCATTTGATTGGACAGTATTCCTGAGAAGTATGTGTACTTTTGCAAACTATTAGAATTCTTTGGCTTTATTAAGTGTGCTCTCGTGGAGAAAGGTGTTATTCTTCTTCTTGTTTTTTCCTCGTCTTCTGCCATTCCCCTACCCTTTCGAGGCGACCCCATGTGGAATCATCTTCTGAGTTATAAGACTTTGATTTAACCTTATTTGCAAGTTATTAGATGCTTATGCATTCTAATTATTAATGGCTGCTAACCTGATTCTTGCCTTTTGTAAATCATTTTTTGTAATAAACCTTCATAGTTTGACACCAAAATATTCTCTGTCCTTTTTGTTGAAGCTTAATGTGCTTGTGATAATAGTGAATGCATTTATTTGTTGACCAGGCTCAGGTGTACAGCGCCAAAGTCCTTAGGGGATTAACACTGCTCCCGCTCCATCTAGAGCAGTGCATCACAGCCTCCTAATCTGTCAGTAAAAAAAAAGTGCTAACCCCGCCATCACATTCTTTCTCAGAAAGCCTTCCTCTTCCTCGATCACCAGAAAACACAGATCCACTGAAAACCTCGCAAAATAAAGAAAATATTGTAGAAACATACAGCTGCAAATCTTCAAAGTCGCCTTGACACTCATAATCACTGGGGCCAAGTTCAATCTAGCTCCTGCCCATATGTGGACCAGAAGACCTAGTTGTAGCACACAGCCTTTCTTTATTGTATCTCAGAGATGGACAGGGTTCTCAGGTGCCTCACTTTAACAATTTACTAGTTTTCTGTCTAACTTTTTTTTAACACGTTCTACGGAGACGTTTCCCCAATAACTCAACAAAATCACATAGAACAAGGTAAAATAATCTCCTGTCTCCTACCCCCACTCCTGAAGTCTTTGTCAAATATAACCTCTCATACGATTAAAGCACTTGTGACAGCAGCTCTCGATGTGCTTGAAAAACATACACAACCAACATCAATCTGTGAGAAACTCCCTGTCTTCTGTAGGAGCATCGGTGGATGGAAGCTCCTCAAACGAAACTGCCCCGAACACAGTAGTTACTCCTCAGCAACACACACAACGCTGAGCCTGGCACCACCCTCAACCCAGCCACACCCGCTGCTAGTTCTTAGACAATCATACCAAAATCTTAAAACCAAAATCCTAGAGGCTACGCAGCTATTGCATTCAACACCAGACTGAGACATGTGGTCAATGCCTTGTATCAATCTGTCTGTCTCCTCCAGTTTTGGATAGCTACAATCCTCTCCCAAGTATAATAAGAAAACAGAAATATCACATACAGGCTTACCAAAATTGCATCACCAAGATCTCCAGAACACCACAGATGTATTGGTACGGAGGAAAAACTCTTGGACTTGATTATGCCCTCCTCTAGCACACTTGATTGACTTCACATAAATGGCAGAGTCACTCTCTGGACACTCGGCCCACTCCCCAAATGCAGCTTTCAGAAAAGAAAGTCCAGCTATAATGGGGCAACCAAATTATACACTACATCCTGGGATGCTCTTTCAACTCAGGCACCCAAATTCAAGTCACTGTTTATACAATAGGTGAAAGTGGCTTTGTGTTTCAGGAAAGCGCACTTTGAACAACGCTCCCCGCTGACCTGCACTTCGACAAGTATCACCAGACTACTCAGTTCTTCCCAGGCTTTGGCTCAGAAGAGGATACAGCTGGTGCTCCCACTTGAGCCATTTGTTACATTCGGAAGAATAACATTCAATGAATATAAATGGGCCTAAGACACAGGTTGCCACTTGTTTACATCTGCTAATGCTGCCAGCATGTTCCCTTTGCCGTCCTTTCAACTCCAACCTCTCAATCATACTTAGAATATGACATCCATATCATACATTGAGCAGTCATTTCAATGAACTCTCGCTCTCTCTCTCCAAGGCTGGCAGCTAATTAAACAGCATAATTCAATTACAACTAATTCCCTTCAGCAGTTATCATAGCTGACGTATTGCATTATCCATACATAGCTGAAAAAACAAAGAACATAGAGTATAGGAGTTATTTTTTGTTCTGCTTTATGAAGACAGGATATTCAAACATTGCATGAATATTATATTACTGAATATTAACAGACTGCTACTTTCCCCTTTACTGCAACTTCGAGATGCCTCATGGATTAGAACAATGCAGAAAAAAACAACAAAGAGCCAATACCTGACAATGCCGAAGGGAGGGGATTCGTGATAAGGCGTGCACACACATATATTTATTAGGACCTCCAGTGAGCAATCCATTCTAATATTTGTTTTATAACAATACTGACACACATATTTTATTCTAGCTAAGACATCTATTTTTATTTTTAAACATCTATAATGTATTAATACTCCACAGTGGCATTCTTTAGACAAGAGGCCACACATATTGCAAATTGCACCCCAACAGCATAGCATATCTACCCATTTTTTTCTGAATTATATACATTTGTAATTTTAAAATCAAATCAGATCCCAAGGATAAAGGGAAGAACCCCTTATTTCTTTTCAAATTTCTAAAATCGCAACTGTCAAAAATAGGGTTAATAATTTGGGAAGGCATACTCCTAGCAACTCAATAAACTCACTCAAATTAGGTCAAAATACAGTTCTGAAAGAATATCTGCTCATCCACTGGTTGCAGCAGGCAGAACTGTGTGCCAAGTTCAAGCAGTACCAACAATTGTAAAGTAAAAGACACACCACAAGAAAATTCCCAAACCAATTTAGAAGAATAGAAAAAATAATAATGAGCAAACCGAAACCTAGATCAAAATAGGCTAAAGGAAACTGGAGAAATGAAGTTTTAAAGGTTCAAGGTAAAATGTCAAGGTAAAAGTCAAGCACCATGGAATAATCAACAGACTGCTGTGGATCAAGACTTGGGCTTAATTTTGGGCTGACTGCAATGGAGTGGAGGTCAGATCCCCCAAGCAGTTGCCCTCATCAAAGGTTTTACCTTTAGATTTAGGGCCTGATCTAGATCTCAGCGGAGGGGTTACTCTATCGCAATGGAAACAAATATCCCGTCCACCGAAATCTAAACACCATTGTTTTCTATGGTATTTAGATTTCAGCGGACAGGATATCTGTCACTGTAGCGACTGAGTAACCCCTCCACCCAGATGTGAATCAGGCCCTAAGTCTCCAAGTGTTGGGAAAGCTTCTTATTGTCAGTCATGGTAGTCGGGGCAGGCTTCTGGCACCATGTTTCTCCCCATTCAGGTCTCTACCTAGGGTGAGTACTCTTTAATCAACAAGTTTGTCTACACTTTTGGGTCCTTGAATTAGGTATAGAGGAGGCAACAACTTGACCCTTGAACAGCAGTTTCAGTCCCTTTAAGACCATCATTATTCACGGTTCCAATAGTCCTTGTGCAAGTCCTTTTTTTTCCCCACCAGGAGGCAGGAGGCAGACATCATGATTCGTCTTCCAGCAGGGCCTTCTTCTTCAGAAGGATTTTTCCCAGGTCCAGGCATGTTCTGGGGAGGTTCTGAGGAGGTGGTGGTGGAGATGTCACGTTTATCCTGTGCACCAATGATTGGAAGAAATCTACCGCCCAATCCTATGAATTTTCTCAAAGTCCTCCCACCACTTTTTGCAGCACCTCCTTGTTGCCTTTCTGTAAAATTACCCAGGACCCCTTGTTTCACGATGGGAAGACCCACCTGCCACCAGACAGGCTTGCCTTCAGCTTCTTGGCCACTCCCCTACCGGACAGGGGCACAACTGTTTTTTCCTCAAACTGTAGCTGAAACCTAACTGCCTAGGAGGACCTCTCCAAGTCAAAAGAGGTAGCGCTAAAGCTGCCCTTTTTTCTGCTGTTCCTGTCTACACCCAGATAGCTTACTCCTGCTAAGTGGTCAGCAGTAGGCACCCATTCGCCTTGCCTAGGCTCAGAGGGAAGCCATTTTCATCTGAGCCACAGGCAACTTAAAGTACATTTTTAAAAAGTGCCTTTTCTGCTCAAATCATCAAAATTGTATTTCACCAATAAGTTAGATTTTAAAATGGGATTAACTTTGATGCATTTTTCTAACCCTTTTCTAAGCAGAGGTGGAAAATAAAGATTTTTATTACCCCTAAGGCCTACCAGGGAAAGATCAGGCCAGGCCTACAAAGTGAAATAGCTTTTGGCTTTTATTTCACTGTGAGGGCTCACTAACTTTAATATGTAATGTGCCCCATGTTTATATATTAACACCCTGCCCTGTGGTCTTACAGGGCAATTTTAGGGGTGACTTATCAATACATAAAATAGACTTTTCACACATGCCAAATACATTTTTCCCCTGTCACGTGCCACTGTAGTGCATTTAATCTATACCCTAGGCAGAACACAGGGGTGATCCTGGGAGAAATATATTTTTGTCATAGGTGTGGGTGGTGTAAATACACACTTCAGCTGACAAATGACATTTAAATTTCCATCTCATGGGTGTACTTTAGCCATAATTTACAATGGACTTATAGGGAATTTAAATATTCCAAATAGGAAGTTCAAATGTAGAGCACATGTTTTAGAGGAAACCACAGGCACTTTATTGTTGTTTAGCAGTCCCTCCGAGGGAACAGGACCAAAAGCATTGTTTAATTCTTAGCATGGTCCGGTGAAGTATAAACACAGCATTTGACATACTCCAGCATTGCAATGCAAATGCAGTTTGTATCGAGCTCATGGGGGAGGGGACTTAAATATATGAAGGTTTTCCTTAGGATTGGGATCTTTAGAACATTATGCCTGACTTAATAAACATAATGTGATTACTGTTTAATTTTAATGTTTGGCACAGGTACAATATTATGAACAATATCATATGAAATATATGCCAGTAGTTATCCTTGTGCCGTTTCATGACCAACCACACAAGAGCTTGTAAATTTCCACAATAAACATTTTGAAACAACCTTCAAGATCAATACTCTGCATGGACGTCAATTCACCAAAATGCCATGGATAGCCAAAGTCACATTCCATGCCACTCGACCTTTACTGTAACTCACACACACAAGCTTACACATACATACACATTCACACATGTACATACTGTCTGTCACACACTCTCACCCGCAAGCATATACACGTTATATTTAAAAGCATTTTTTACTTACTGCAGCTGCCCGGGAGGGTCATATTCCATGTGATTAAGTCCATTTTTATTACACTAGTAGTAAATAATAGTTTGTTTTTTATTATCCACTATTAGTGTAGTAAAAAAATTACAGAAAAAGGAAAGTGAAGGCCCAGCATCCATAAGGATGAGCTGCCCTGTGTTCCTAGTTTTGATTTTGCCACCTCTGAGGCCAGGGGTCACAGAGGCATTGCTAGGGGTCGCAAGGGACAAGTTAAAAAAGCGCACAAAGGGAGCACTTTAAATACTAAATATTACATGCTCTAAACAGATATCTGTTTACAGCATACATGTGGCTCGAGGTCACAGTCTCATGACTCTGCAACCTTGACTAACATGCCCTCAGTCCAACACAGACTGCAAGCAACACCCTTTCTCAACATGTCACAGGTGAAGAGTTTTGGAAGGGTGTTGCTTGCAGCCTCTGAAATGATGACAGGCAGTCCAGGGAATACAGGGCTTGTCCCCAAAACGCCTGGAGTGCTTGCAAATATGATGCTGATGGCGTCATGAATGGGTGGTCTCTTCAGACACCTGAGAACTGCAAGCTAGGCCTGGCACTAGGTCAGCCTTTAGCCTGCTTAGGTATTGAATTTAAAAACAATGCTGTGTTGCATATGCTCACTATAGCATGTGTCCCTCACAGTAATGCCTGGATGCCTGACTCTCGTCTCAGCAAGAACGAGAGGCAGCCAGACACCGAGGGCAGCACATGGCATGGGCTTAAAGCCATGTTTTTTTAAAATTACAAAACAAGTTATGTGGATAGTAATTGTTCTTGACAATTACTATCCACATAACTATGAAATCGATGTGGGCGCTGTGGGCCCTGGTGCCGTCTAGTGTCAGCTGCTGCTGGTGACTTGGCATGCAGGACTGTAACTTGTATGTTGGGTTCCTGATCCATTTTGAGGGCAACATTTAAAAAACAAAATATCAAAAGGCATTAAGCCTAGATTTTCTGTACTAAACGCCACCTATATGTTCCTTGGCGTCATACATATATCGTCAAGGTAAGTAGAAGTGGTGTTAGGAATAGTAAATCTATACTTCCTTATATACAGTCAACTTTTGATATCTTGTCCCTCGATACTCTGTACCACAATATTCTAGGGGTCGACATTTAGAAGTACAACTTCATTAAACTATGAAACTATTTAAATATGTCAATAGCAATTGTTCAATAATTTTTGCTCTTTGTGTCAGACCCACTCTCTCAGCAAATGCCAATAACTGCAGCTGACCGCTGTGATACAGCATTCTTTGGTACCCCTCAATTTGATACCAAAAACATGAATAGCAATGTCAACAAACATGCAATAATAAATAACAAAGATGGGATTCCCAGAGAACGTCAATGTGGCACTAAAATTGGACCAAAATCCATCAAAGTTAAGATGCAGCCTTGAGCTCCTGGGTATGCTGAAGGTCTTCCATGCTGTCAAAGTCGGTCTGCATCTGAGCAATTGTTTATGTTCTTTCGGGAAGACTCAGACGTTTATGGGCTTTAAAATCTATTTGTAAGGATGGCACAAAGCCCTCCTGTGAAAGGGGCGAATGTAGAAAATACATCTCCAAAGTACAGTATATGAAAGAGTGGGATTCAGGTCTGTTCAGCCCTTGACCTCCTCTGAAATTTACGTGCTGCATTCCCGTATGTCGCCATCAAAACTAAACTGTTTTCTTGTGCCAAACTTTAAAACAAAGGATTTGTCCCTCTTTTTATCAGAGAAAATACAACAGGTCACTAAACATTTTACTAAGAAATAAGCGCATAATTTTGACGTACATTATGTATATATATTACTGCTGTCACACAATGTGTGCTTAGCCAAATGCTGTTACAAGAGTCTGTGCCAACATTTCTCAGTTTTTTTTACGCCCTTCTCTTCCACTAGTGATTTAAATACTGGGCCTGAACTGCAATGAGCAGGTGAACAGTCAGCAAGCTTGACTTCCTACAGCAGTGTCTGGGAGGTTTTCCCCTTCCAGTTTAGTTTTTTTAAATGGAGCATCTAAAGCATGTAACAACTCTATTTCACACAAGTTTGTAAAAAGCACATGGTTCTAAAGGAAACCACAGAGCAGAGCACTCATGACAAGCAATTCTGACCATCCCTAACGGCTCTGGCTGTTCATCCACCATAGTTTTCCTAAAAAAGTCCATAGGTGACAAACACTTAAGGAAATATAGGGCCAGATTTACAAGAAACTGGTGCAGCGCAGACCCTCTTTTGAAACGCAGGGATGCACCATTTTTATAAGAATACGGCGCACCTCTGCATTTTCCCCTGCACCAGCACTAAATTAAGCAGCCTGCGCCAACGCAGGCATTGTTGCACCACAGTGCAAGGGAGTCTGAGCTGGGAGGTATGATTGTTAGTGTGCAGGAAGGTGTCCCTTCCTGCACAAAAACAATCTGCAATGGCGATCTGGCACTTTGGGGCAGATTTAAGAGCCCCTAGTGCCTCCTTGCGCCACATTAGCGTAACTCTAATGTGGCCCAACTAGGCCAAAATCGCAGCCCCATAATTACAAAGTGGCGAAATGCATGCATTATGCCACATTGTAACCTTTGCGCTACTTTATGTCTGCGCCAGGCATAATGCATGCTGGGGGGGGCATACCCCCGTTAGGGGGGCTGAAAAAATAGCGCAAAGAAATCAAAAAGATTTCTTTGCGTAATTTTTTTTCAGCATTTTTAAAGCCTGCTTACAGCAAGCATTAAAAGGGGGCATTCCATTGCTTTCAATGGGCCCCTATGTACTGTTCAGGGTTAGCTCCAAAGTTTTGGCGCTAAACCTGAACTGTACATCAATAGCAGGAGAAATTCTGATGCTATTGCCCCCTACCCTGCGTAATGGTGCGCCATATTTTAAATATGGCGCACACATGGTCGCGGTAGGGGAGCGCAAGGGGCCGCAAGAAAAGTGGCACTACATGTAATGCAGCGCCACTTTTCTTAAATATGGCCCTCAGATCTTATGCAAGTACAGTGATTAATGCTCCAGTATCAGCTTTGTTATATTAAGTTATATATTGTTAATATACTAATGTTGTCCAAAAACATCAGATTTTCAGTTGTCACAAAATACACTCACTTTCCCATAACAAAGGGTGATAATTTTCATGAAATCATTATTTGTGATTTATGTTTAGTGCATGCATTTTGATGCCAAAAATCTATGTACCCTATTCATAAACAATTCACATGTACTACCAATTGCATGCACACGTATCACCATTTCGTCCGTGAATGCCCACAATATGCCACAAATAATGACTATTACACCAGGGCCAGCAAAATTCCATAGATGGGCATCAACAAGCCATAGATGAACACAGTATGCCATGAGTTGCCATCATTATGCCCGGCCAGCAATATCACTGTAATAGATACCATTAAATCATTGGTGCCAATGTTATACCAGGAATTATGGCCATTATGACATAGCCAGCTATGTCCCACAGTGAGCACCATCCAGTTATGAATTCTCACCGTGAATTGCCCACTGCATCATGGTTGCCCAAAATATGGCAAAAGTTAACACTGTTCTGCCAGCATCAGCACAATACAATATATGGGCATCAACTTGCCATGGATGCCCATAATAGTCCAAGAATTAACACAGGCCAGTATTATCCATACTGCAGATGTGCCAACAGGCCATGGGTCCCCAACTAAGCAAGGAAGTCCCACTGGTACTGTACCAAGAATGAGCACCATCATGCATGGATGGTCAATTGTGCCCAGCATAATTCCAGAGGTGGGCACCCATCATGCTATGATTGCCCACAATATTCCAAGAAATATCACCCAAATGGCCTGGCAAGCAATACCCAAGGTTTGGACACCATCTTCACGTGGATGCTAATAATATGTCAGAAGATACCGATGCTATGCTAAGGTCACCATAACATCAGAGGTGTTCACTGTCATGCCATGGGTGTCCACCACATAGTAAAGTTTACTGCCATAATATCAGGGCCACCATTGTCACTGTGGGGGGCACCACCATGGCAATGATGCCCAGATATGTCACAAATTACCATCAACATTTCATGCAAAATGTTACCAGGAGTAGGGAGTGATGCAGGCAGCTACTGTTCACCTTGAAAATCTGCAGAGTGAACCTAAGGAAGCAATTGCAAATCCCAGCAAGCCTGACTCAGCCCCTCTTCCTTTCGAGGCCTGTAAACTGAATATCAATAAATTGAGGATCAGTAAAGTGGGCAATTGTAGCGTATGTTATTTGCAGTACTTGGAACAATACATGGGTGTATGAATGAAGTGCTTTATAAGCAAAAGTTTAGAATTCCATTTATTTTAATTTGATATGGTTACTGCATGTTTATGTAAAATATGTCCCTACTTTAGAACCGTAAACTCTCTGGCTAACTTCCAGTCTCAATGCTAACTTACCAACTGGAGCTACAGAATCTGGTTGGCTACAACCCACGAACCACCTGTGCATTACATGAGGATGGTGCATTCCGGGCTACAATCAATGGTGGAAGATTTACAGGAGTGCTTGTTTGTTGGTGCACTCCAAACTACTTTCATCGTGAGTCGACACACACAAGAATCCACACTATATATTTTCAAACTTTATTATTAAAATCAACTTCACAATCTTGTGCAATCTAGCTGCAAATATATTTAAAAAAAATAGTGTAAAATGTAATGAATAAACAATAAATATTGCAACATTGTGACAATATTTCATACAAGCACTTTTACTAGGGAAATGATGGAACCCCTCCCTTCCAGCCCCACACTAAGATGTTTTAGAATCAAAGGTCGAAATTTCTTAGGTGTCTTCAATACCATATTCATCAGCTGCATCACAGTTCTGTTCTTTCGTAAAGCGAGAAGATCACATTACTTCTCTGTTATGGTGTTTGCTAGGGAGCAGATGAGGCCAGCCCAGCTCTGAGAAGCCAGTTGAGGATGTTCGCAGTTCAGCCCGAAAAATCAGTTTGCTAGAAAGTTAAAGATTCCTCTCTGCCCAAATATGTTTAAACCAAGCTTCTATACAATTTTCTGGGTATTTTGAAAAAAGGCCTCTTACAGTTTTATGAAAAATGCAAGAATTAGCATATTAATCTTGTTGCACTTTCCATTCATTCTGCCATACATTATAACTAGGGGTCCCGGTTTAATGGTATCTATTTTTTAAACATTTCCATCTGTATTTATCCATATTTATTTTTTGCTAATTTTTTTCTGTATTTAGCCATTTTTATTTTGTATTTACCATATAAATGAAGCTGCAGTGTTTATTTTTCCACATTTATTTAGCTGATAACTGTGTACTTGCGCTTGAATGTCTAGAGGATTTTGTGGTATACAGTACAATAGCATTATCTAAAAACACTTGCATTGTAGAATAGCATAAATAATTGTAGATCTGCAATTAATTAAGGTTAATAAGGAAATTAATCTTTTTTTTTTTATCTTCTCACTTCTCAAACTGTACCACTAATGACCTGGAATTAATGATTGACAGTGGAGAAAATCATCAAAAGAAAGCCTATTTTCCGTATTTTTCTGTATATAAAAATAAATACAGAAAATAAAAGAAATAGTTTTCTGTGTGTATTTATCAGTAAAAATGGAAAACCAGGACCCATCATTATAACCCATGTAAATATGAATAATTGTTGTATTAACAAATTGTTCTAAAGCACATGTTGCATGTACAATCAAACACTAAATGCAGCATATGTGTATAAATGAAAATGCAGATGCAAATGGATGAACATGAAATGCAATGGCGGTACATAAGCAAAAAATATAAAATTCTTACCTACATCCCATTCTGGCTCTCACAATTCAGTTGCTTGCCTTGCAGTTCGAGTTGCCTCACTCTATCCCATTATTCCGAGCACTGATTTTGGATAGAATTTTCACCCAAGCTACTAGCCATTAGGAGTTACGACCAGACACTGGGAACCCAGCTTTACAGGGTTCAATTCTGCATATTTTCCCAGTTCATGGCAAATTTCCATGTATATTTTTATTCTACTTTTTCAGCAATGGCAAAATGCACTCGGAATCTCATTAGTTTTAACCAGACGCATTCCATCACAGGGTAGAATTTGTAATTTTGCAATGTGGTACCCCTCAATTGTGGGTACCCTGCTCAACTTAAACTGGGTCCCTTAGAGTGACTGAGATTAAGATCTGACAGAAGTCCCGGCACTGTAAATCACACTGTAAGTGTAACGTATCTTCCACCACTGGTTTCTGAATGCTAACATTTTAGCACATGCTGGAAACCTGCGTCAATAATTGCAGGCCATACCTCTGTAATAGAATACTGTGCATCGTTGCACTGAACAGCAAACTGGACACGTCTGAAGGGTCGAGCATGGATCTACAGCCCACAGGATATGCTCATTGTGTTTTATTTCTTCTACCATATGGAGGGTTTGGAGCGGTGCTGAAGAGGTGGAGCCACAATCTCAAACCCTCAGAGGGACAACAAGATAAAACAAGCATTTGCAATGCAATAGGTCTCACATTTGCTTGAGATAGAGCTCTTAGTGTTGTAAACGCAAAACTAGCCTTTTCTTGCCACATAAATTGGTCAACCCTGTCACATAATTTGGTCCTCTCTGCCACGTATTTCCAGTGGCCCTACATATAACTAAAGCACTTCCATTTACCGTCTTCCTCTATCTGTAGCAAAAAATGAAAATATTGCCATTATTTATTATATTTTTTATATTATTATTTTGGGATCCCTGATGAGTTATGGGAAAACATGGTTTGTAAAATGAATGCCCTGCCAAGCATTCTGGGGCAGCAGCCAAGGTGGTTTATTTGGCCCGTTTGTACAGCCACTGGGTAGGTGGGGAGGGCAGAATAAAGTGCAGTGATAACAGTGGATGGTCAAGGCAGCCACTGATGGCACTTTAGAAGGTATGTGGCAAGTGATGGTGTTAGAAATGGGGTCTCTAGTTGGCAGTCGGTTTGCACCCTGTCCAAGTAGGGGCCCTCACTCTAGTCAGGATAAGGGAGATACCCGGTCAGATAACCCCGGCTCACCCCCTTGGTAGCTTGGCACGAGCAGTCAGGCTTATCTCAGAAGCAATGTGTAAAGCATTTGCACATAACACACAGTAATAAGTGAAAACACTACAAAAGGACACCACACTAGTTTTAAAGAAATACCCAATATTTATCTATATAAAACAAGACCAAATATGATAAAAATCCAACATACAGTAAGAAAAATATGAATTCTGCAAGATTTACTCCAAACTACAGTTCCTTGAAGTGGATAGCTCCACCTGGGGCTATAACGGCGTTGTGATCAACAGATCCAATAATTCAAGCCGGCCGCGGCGTTGCGGGCCAGCTACGGTGTCTGGAAGACCCGCAAACAGTACCTTGGATTTGCAGGGCGTCATGATCCTCACGGTGAGCTCCGGAGAGTGGCATCGCTGGCGTCGGTGTAGGAGTCGCCAGGTCCTTGAAATCACGCACCTCGGGGATTGAACTCCGGGCTGATGAAATCAGGTGCGCTGGCGTGGATGTCGTCGGGCCTGTGGTGCGAAGCGGAACGATGCGACGTGCGGTGCCCACAGGTCACGGTGCAGGCAGCGGCTCGGTGACGGCATCCAGTGGCGTCGGTGAAACCAGGGCTGCGGTGTGAAGCGGGGCGGTGCAATGTGGGGTGTCCACAGGTCACGGTGCAGGCAGCGTCATTGTCATTGTGGAAGCGCTGTCGTTGGTAGGCCCAAGCCAGTGGTGCGGGACGGGACGGTGCTTCGTGACCCTCACGAGCGGTGTCCACAGGCCATGGTGCAAGCAAAGATGCCTGGTGATGACACTGGAGCCGATGGTGCTGGCGTCGGTGTACCGGGGCTGCGGCGCAGGACGGGACGGTGCTACGTGCTCCTCACGAGTGGTGTCCACAGGCCACAGGGCAGGCAGCAGCGCTGGTGTCAGCAGGAGCGACATCGTCGGGGATGCCCAGGCTGCGGTGTGAGCAGGTGACACCAGAGTGCGGGGCCCACAGGTCGCGGTGCAAGCAGCGGCTCGGTGAAGTTGTCCTATGACGGCGTCGGTGAGAACAGGGTTGCGGTGCGAAAAGGGGCAAAGCGACTCCGTGCGGTGTCGGCAGGTCGCGGTGCAGGCCAGCGGCGTCGGTGGCGTCACAATGGTTTCTCCTCTTGAGCAGCACAAAACACACAGTTCCCAGTGCTGCAGGTCGAGGAAACTGAAGTCTTTGGTGTCCCTGAGACTTCCAACAGGAGGCAAGCTCTACTCCAAGCCCTTGGAGAACTTTCTCAAGCAGGACACACAGCAAAGTTCACCCTTTGCACTCTTTTCAGGCAGGAGCAGCAACTGCAGGCCAGTACAGCAAAGCAACACAGCAAAGGGACAGTACTCCTCCTTCAGCTCTTCTCCTGGGCAGAGGATCCTCTTGATTCCAGAAAGATTCTCCCAGTTTGGGGTTTTGGGTCTTCTTCTTATACCCAGTTCTGCCTTTGAAGTTGGCAAACTTCAAAGCAAAGTCTCAAGTGTTTGCAAGATCCTTCCTTGTCTAGGCCAGGCCCCAGACACTCACCAGAGGGTTGGAGACGGCATTGTGTGAGGGCAGGCACAGTCCTTTCAGATGTGAGTGACCACTCCTCCCCTCCCTTCCAGCACAGATGGCTAATCAAGATATGCAGGCTACACCCCAGCCCCCTTTTTGTCATTGTTTAGAGGAGAGGTGTGACCAGCCCAACTGTCAAACTGACCCAGACAGACAATCCACAAACAGGCCGGGTCACAGAATGGTATAAGCAAGAAAATGCCTATTTTCTAAAAGTGGTATTTTCAAACAGACAATTTAAAAAACAACTTCACTAAAAGATGTGTTTTTAAACTGTGAGTTCAGAGGCCCTAAACTCCACATTTTTATCTACCCTCAAAAGGAATCTGCGCTTTAAGGATATTTAAAGGCAGCCCCCATGTTAACCTAAGAGAGAGATAGGCATTGCATAGTGAAAACCGAATTTGGCAGTATTTCACTGTTAGGACATATAAAACACACTAGTATATGTCCTACCTTGAACATACACTGCACCCTGCCCATAGGGCTACCTAGGGCCTAACTCAGGCGTGCCTTACATGTAGTAAAAGGGAAGGTTGAGGCCTGGCCAAGTCGAATTAGCAGTTTAAAACTGCACACACAGACACTGCAATGGCAGGTCTGAGACATGTTTACAGGGCTACTAATGTGGGTGTCACAACCAGTGCTGCAGGCCCACTAGTAGCATTTGATTTACAGGCCCTGGGCACATCTAGTGCACTTTACCAGTAAATCAAATATGCCAATCATGGATAAAACAATCAACAGGACAATTTCTATAGGGAGCACTGGCACTTTAGCACTGATTAGCAGTGGTAAAGTGGGCAGAGACAATAAACCAGCAAAAACAGACCTAAAAAAATAGGAGGAAGAAGGTAAAATGTTTGGGGATAACCCTGCAAAAAGGGTAATTTCCAACAGATGGCATATAAGGAACAGGTGGTAAGCAATGGCAGACTACGACATGAACGGTAAGAGATGGTGCAGTAGAGAAGATGGGTAGCACAGAAGAAGACTGGCAAGCAATTTAACAGTAAAACATAGGTGGCAAAAGCTGGCTCAATGGACAAGGTAGGTGGTGTGTGATGGCACAATAGACAGAAGGTGGCCGTGGCACAGTGATAGCACGCAGTGATACCAACAGAACGGGTTTGGAGCAGTTAATGTCATTGTTAAAGACAATAAACAATGGTGGTTCATTGATGAAAAGATTGTATAACAAAATGTCGACCACAAAAACATTGCAGTACAAAAACATTGTTGTCAAAAGACTAACAACAATAATATCAACCTTATATTCATATTATGGAAAGTACAGACAGATTGACTACCAAAATATTGTGGTCCAAAACTACAATAAAATAATTATACGATTAAAATAATTAATAAAATACAATGGTATTTAGAATATATAGAAAAACACAATATAAACATTTAGAATATTAATAATTTAAAAAATACATACATAAAAAAAACAAGCATTAAATATAATAAACATTTATGAATAAGTTCGAAAATATGTAACAAAAACAGACTTTGCCAGTCTGCTTTATGTTTAGAACTGGTGCATCTTCATTTCTTAGCAATCGGGAACATGACTGTACCAGAATCACAACCCCCATGAGAATGGAAGCGCCGCTTGGGGCTGCAGCGGTCACAACTAGAAGCCCTTGTCTACGTGCAATCGAACTTGGCTGTGGCTAGCACTGAAAACAGCATGGTGCTGAATATCCACAAAAGCGTGTGGGAAAACTCGAGGTAGTCCACTGTCATCCTGTACCTTATAACCTCTCCTTCTCAGAGAATGAGCCACATATTTCAGAAGACTGTGGATATTCGCCTTAAGTAGCAGTGCACTCAGATGCAAGAAAAAAATACCACTAGTAAATGCTTGAGAATCACTGGCTTGGGGGTATATCCCCTTTCCTTGCTACATCACAGCTCTGACCATAGAAGCCCTGAATATGACCGCATATGAAGGCCGGCAAGCCATCCAATACACCAATATTTTACTGCTATTTTTAAAAAATCATGACCAGGCGCCAGGACCTTATTATGCTTGTGCAACATTTAAATTAATAATGTTTTTTAGCATCTGCTAATTAGCCCTAGTTGGCTGTTGCATACCTAGGTGCAAACAAGATGCAATAAATAAATTGGGTGGCTCTACCTTCATCCATTGGATACAGGTTCAAACACTCACATAAGGACACAGGTTATAATGGCTGTCCAGGCTTCGTAGTGTACTGAGTGAACTGATTGATGACTGCAAACCAGAAAAAAATGCTGTGGCTGCCATTACAGGACTTGGGGACTCATTTCCATGTCCTAGAAATGTTAAAAAAATAAAAATAAAACAAAAAAGATAAAAGAGGGAAGGGTAGGGACACTCTGATTCCCTAGCATTTGTTGGGGATCAAACAAACCCGGGGCCCAAAAAAAATTAATAAAAATACTTTGTGGTGATGGTACTGGGGTACTCCTGTGGGACCTAGCGCAACCCTCCTCTGAGGTACCCTGGCAGTCCTGCAGGAGCCGCTGCACAAGCTTCACCTCCATGTTACCACAGTATTGTGCAACCTTGCACAATGATATTGTACAAATATGTTCTGGGGAAGCTTGCACGGTACTGCAGAACCATGAAGGTAAAGCTTGAGTGCTGGTTCCCGAGAGTACAACTGTACTTTTTTTTCCCTAGGAAATAAAAACAAAATGTGACTTGGCATCAATGGGTGTTTGGGTACAAAGGCTAGCCAGAGACCAGGCCATGCAGCCAACCCCCTTCTGAGCACTGTCAAAGGCTGTTCTCAGCGAGGGGTTGGCCACCCGTGTGACGGGTGGGTGCAGGGCCTGGCTGAAAGCTGCAGGCAACCCCACACAGCCATAGGCGAAATGCAGGCCTTGGTGCAGGGACTGGACATCGGCTTTGCACCACAGGCTTAGTGGCTGAATATGATCAAAATATCTCAGATATTAATAGAAATAACCTAAGGTTAAAGTGATGATGTACATGGGTATAGTAATAAGATCTTCCCTTAAGATTAAAAATAAAAATAAAAAAACAGAAAAGCAAATGTTAAAGTGGCATTATAGTTAGATGTTGCAATGAGATAAAAACTAAAGCTTAACAATACTGAAATTTGCCAGTTATAGTTTACTGAGCTATTTTAAACTTGTGCCCCGGCCATGATGCACTGTTTATGGCTTCACATATTACATCACCACTGATATGTTACATGACATCATTAATGATATCACTCAGTTGTTTAAATTAACCATTTGGAATGATATAAATGTATTATTAGATAAATAAACAAAGATGTATAAACATGCTTAAGCATAAAACTATGTCCGAGAAATGTCATTTAGCATGCAGAGGACATAGCAAGCCAAGACCATATGCAAAAAGCCAGGAAGCAATGGGTTCCTATGAAAAGGATATAGCTGTGAAAATGCATATGATTAGCAAACATATCAGCCAGGGAGCTACAGTTTCTAAGGACATAGCAAGTAAAGTAAATATGCTTATGCAAACACTTTGCCAACAAGCTACGGGTTTTTATACAAACCATACAGCTAAAGTAGCAAAGGTGCTATTGCAAAACAAATTCATTCTGGTAACCATAGGCTTTTGTGGAAAAGATATAGCTAGGTACGTACCAAGGCAGCTAAAGGTTCTAAAGCAAAGGACAAGCAAACAATGTACAGTTGCTTATGCAAAAGCTCATCCAGGGTGCTACTGGCTCTTTTGCAAAGGGCATAGCCAGAGAACTGAAGCTACAAACTTAAAAAACATAGTTATGGATTCCATTTGATATTTCATACTCCCAGGCACCTGCAAGCTGCCATGTTCAAACGTTAACAGATGAGTGAAGAACATGCCCAGACTCCCACTCCCAGTCTGAGTGGCTAAGCAGACCGCTCAGACCAATCACGAGGCTGCTGTCATGCTGGTGACAGCAGTGTTGTGATTGGCTGGGAGCCTGTGTGCAGCCGCGAAGAGGATGTATGGGAGACGAATGCATCTCCCCCACAGGTAAGCGTTTATTTTTATTTTTTTCACTCAACCCGTCCTCCCCCCCCCCCGCATCTCCACCCTTCCTGCCACCCCATTGAGTGGCAGCCGTCACTGGTTGAATGGAGTTATACGAACTGATAGAAGACCTAGCTGGGAGGGAACATGAACAAAAGTAAAGAATAGAGTCATCCTGGTACATCCACCCATATATACAAGACAAAAATAAAATTAACAGCTGTCTCACTAACAGACCAATTCATTTATGGGAATGTCCCTTAACATAATTCTGATAGCATTAGACTCTATGAGACAGCTCAGTCCCACCATTATGCTTCTTACTCATTATAAGGGTTTGACATAATGCATTTCTGTCAAAGATGGTTAATGTAGAAGGTCTGCCAATTGTAGAAGCCTCGCATCTCATTTTATTCAACACCGCCCTGTCTTGCACTGTAGTAGCAAGCATACAACTTGTGCTGTACCACTTTGCCAGAGAGCACTCAATGTTGTTTATGGTGTGATCTACATAACACCATATTCACCTTTAAAACTGTAGGGTCCCTAGTCTTGAAATTCTGCTACAAGGGGCATGTATTGAAAGGCAAGTATTAGTTCATAAGTAAATAATACAGCTAGGGAGATACAGGTTCTTATGCATTGTATTGCATTGTAATTGTACTTATATAGCGCGTCTTACTGTTAGAGGTGTTGAAATACTTTTGCAGATGAGTAGCATGCTTCATCGTGGGAGTGCCAGGGATCGAAGAGTACATCTTTCATGTGGTCTTTATGGATCCTGTAGATACTAAGGCCCTCATTACAACCTCGGCGGTCTTTTGAAAAGACCGCAGAGGCTGCAGGAATCAGAATACCGCCAGTGGCGGCGGCATTTCTGGCTCCCTATTATGACTTTTCCGCTGGGCCAGCAGACGGTAACAGTGTTACCGTCCGCTGGCCCAGTGGAAAAGTCACATCAACATTGCTCCCGGCTCGTAATAGAGCTGGCGGCAATGCTGATGTGCAGCAGGTGCAGTAGCACCAGTCGTGCATTTCACTGCCAGAAATTCGGGCAGTGAAATGAGCAATGGGGCTATGCCTGAGGGTCCCTGCACTGCCCATGCCAAGTGCATGGGCAGTGCAGGGGCCCCCAGGGACACCCCAAGTCCCCCTTACCGCCAGCCTTTCCATGGCGTGTTTACCGCCGTGGCCAGGATGGCGGTCGGGGACTCATAATCCCCACGGCAGCGGCGCTTGCACCTCTGCCCTGGGGATTGTCGCCTGGTGGTATAGTGGAGGGGCCGGCGGTATGGCCGTGGCTATTGCGCCACAGTCATAATAGCTGGCGGAACACCTCCAGCCTGTTGGCGGTGTTACCAACAGCTTACCGCCGGCCGCCAGGGCCGTAATGAGGCCCTATATGTGATTACCTCAGTTGTGCTGTCATCTAGTTTTGGTTGCTATGCCTAGGCATGAACTTGAAGCAAAATTCTAGTGGGGATTAATAGATTAAGTGATTAAACATGCTCCAAGTAGTACAGTAAGTAAAGGCTTTGCCATTGACCCAGATCATTCATCACTTTGATTAAATGTCCTATCTAGTTGCCACTAGTGAAGTCAGTAGTTTTCCCAGGCTTTCCCATTAGTCCTGGGAAAACACAAACAACATATAGGCTGTGAGAAGTCAATCCAGGAATGGCCATTGGGAAATCCAAGGCAATGGGCATTACACAGCATGGGAAGGTATTTACTCAGAGGGCCCACCCTGGAGATGCAGAGGAGGGGCCAACAGGTTTGGCTGTGTATAATTAGCTGTAGAAAAAGTTCTGAGAAGTCACCCAGGAACAGCAGGGACCATTCATATGCAAACAGCCATGGTAGCTGCAACAAGGAGGAATCCATACACATGAGCAAGACAAACAACCATAGTATATGGTCTGATTACCCCTCCCAAGAGCAGCGGGGAGCTACCAAAGGAAACAAACATTATATAAATAGCTATGAAGTGTAGTCTGGGAAGCCCAGCCCGGAGGGGCTGAGAAAAACCCCACAAAAATAGTATGTGCACACCCAGATATTATTATGGGATCAGAGACCGCTCGAGAGCGGCAGAATAATACAGTCATCAATGCTGACCATAAATGTGTAATTTCAGAGAAGAGGAGCCTGCATCATTTTGCCTCCTGTGATTTAACCTATATTCTCCACTGCCCTCCAGGCTTGACATTGTGCCTTGGCTCTCTTCTCCCACTTGGCCCTCTTCTAAACATTTGTGTAGGCCTATGCCCAATGTCTCAGCCACCGCCCACCGACCTCCGCACTATTCCACAAACGGTGTATAATGCTCTGTTGCTTTGCAGCTTGGATTGCACTAGGTACTTGCTGAAAGCAGGCTCCCTCTCCACCTTCTGCATAAAATATGTCTTTATTCAAAGTGAAGAATGCAGCTGAACGCCTCTTGGCAGCTCCTATCAGTGAAAAGGCTCTTGTTTTTGAGCATCTGGGCAAGGTGAGCAGCGTTCAGTCATAAGGGACTTCTAATGGATCTATCTGACAGCATATTTTTAATTATCTGCTGCGAGACAGAATAAGGAGCTGTGTTATCACAAAATACTCTAGAATTTGAAAATACCTTAGGCAGATCATTACTTATTTATCAAAAATAAAGAAATGAGGAAATCCCAGGCCACCCCAGGAGATATCATTTTATAATTTTATTAGTCAGGTATCACCTGCAGCGACAGAGATCCCTTTGCTTCTCTATTACGAGTTAGCAGAGTGTGCATGACTTTGTCTGCAGTTTCTCCTCTGCACTTATTATTTCACAAATGAAGCACTGTTTGTAGAATCCCAGAGTTTTTCTAAGATGCCTGCCAGGTCATGGTCAGATGCTTGAGTTGCCGAATACCAAGGCTGTCTAGTCTTGATTCAACATCATGCTTCTTTATTCCAACACTCTACACTTACACTTCTTTTATCTCATGGCAGGACCATTTTATGTCTTGATCAATGGCCTCATTACGAGATTGGTGGTCCCAACGCGGGACCACCAAACTCTTGGGGAGGACACTACCACCCTATCACAATGTTCCCGCCAGTCTGACCGGTGGAAACATTGTAATAGAGCGATCCCACCTGTCAGACTGGCGGAAACAGCTGAGTTCTATCTTGTAGCACAGAGGGGGCCGACCAACACCCTCTGAATGCGCACTGTTTGCAAAGCAGACAGTGCACATTCCAATGGTACTGGGCAGGGGGTTCCCTGCACACCCTCACTGCCAGCCTTTCCATGCCAGTGAAACCACCATGATAAGGCTGGCGGTGAGATGAGTTGTAATAAGTGCTGCCCTGGCTGAGTACAACTCAGACCACCATCACTATGTCTGGAACCATGTTCCCTGCGGTGATCGCTGTCCCATGCTGGGTCTGCCCGCCAGGGTTGTAACTGGGCAGTCGGACCGGCCGGAGGGCGGTGGTCCGACCGTCAACGTGAGTGTGGCGGTCCTCAGACTGCCACACTTGTAATTAGGCCCCAAGTCTGATGATGAATAATATGTCCTGTTCCATGTCCGCCACCTGCATAAATTAGAATCTGCCATTGTTCAACATCGATTCATACGGAAGGTGACAGTGATGCTGGGAGGAGCCCAGAGAGGGTGGATGAAACAGAACAGTATGTTGCTAATCAAGAACCACATGAAAGGCTGTGTGAGAAACCCTTCTCCATGTCTGTCTCCCCAGATTGATTCATGTGAGCTGTGTAAGGGCAACAAATAAAATATAGTATGGAGAGTGGGTGGCAGCAATTGAATTTAGAGAAGCCTCAAGCTTCCTATTAACTTTAAACATTTGAATTGTTTTCAATTTGTGAATTAAATAAAATATTTCATAATTTCTGTGTTTGTTAGATCAATGTTTGTTTCTCTATATTTTGTGTATTTGTTTTTAGCTTGAAATCATGGAAAATGCTTAGGACAGGGTCCCAGGCTTCCAGTAATGATTACATGGGGGTCCACAGCTTGTAGGAATGATTAGCAGGGGGTCCACAAAAGTGAAAATGTTAAGGGGCACTGAGCTAGAGTTTAATTTCAATGTCAGTGTCTTTTGGAAGCTTGTTTTTTTCCAACAGGAACTGAAGGAATCGCTTTTTATTGCTGCATGTTCTCATTCAAGAAAAGGTCAAATAGGTGAAATATTGTTAGTAAAGTCTAAATCTATGCCCTTGACTTCACATGCATCCCTCTCTGTAATGCACATCCACCAGAGGAGGGTTGAGGTAGTGCCCAGGCAATGTCTCAACACTTTCTACAAATAAAATAAAAAATGCATTAAGAGTTCTAGTGATTTGGAGACATTTCACTGCAGGGCCAACATCCATGCACTCTGAATGCAGGTATTCGCCCCATGGTGATTACTGTGTTTATTTTTTTTATGCCCCGTTCATCCTGGCCTCCCCACCATGCCCCTGGGCATTCCGATACCTCCAACTGCAGCACTATTATTTTAGATGTTGCAGTGCAGGCGGTGAAATGTCCATCGGCAAAATAAATGTGACACACGTTTCACAAATGAAGCACTGTTTGTAGAATCCCAGAGTTTTTCTTAGATGCCTGCCAGGTCATGGTCAGATGCTTGAGTTGCCGAATACCAAGGCTGTCTAGTCTTGATTCAACATCATGCTTCTTTCTTCCAACACTCTACACTTACACTTCTTTTATCTCATGGCAGGACCATTTTATGTCTTGATCAATGGCCTCATTACGAGTTTGGTGGTCCCAACGCGGGACCACCAAACTCTCGGGGAGGACACTACCACCCTATCACAATGTTCCCGCCAGTCTGACCGGTGGAAACATTGTAATAGAGCGATCCCACCTGTCAGACTGGCGGAAACAGCCGAGTTCTATCTTGTAGCACAGAGGGGGCGGACCAACACCCTCTGAATGCGCACTGTTTGCAAAGCAGACAGTGCACATTCCAATGGTACTGGGCAGGGGGTTCCCTGCACACCCTCACTGCCAGCCTTTCCATGCCAGTGAAACCACCATGATAAGGCTGGCGGTGAGATGAGTTGTAATAAGTGCTGCCCTGGCTGAGTACAACTCAGACCACCATCACTATGTCTGGAACCATGTTCCCTGCGGTGATCGCTGTCCCATGCTGGGTCTGCCCGCCAGGGTTGTAACTGGGCAGTCGGACCGGCCGGAGGGCGGTGGTCCGACCGTCAACGTGAGTGTGGCGGTCCTCAGACTGCCACACTTGTAATTAGGCCCCAAGTCTGATGATGAATAATATGTCCTGTTCCATGTCCGCCACCTGCATAAATTAGAATCTGCCATTGTTCAACATCGATTCATACGGAAGGTGACAGTGATGCTGGGAGGAGCCCAGGGAGGGTGGATGAAACAGAACAGTATGTTGCTAATCAAGAACCACATGAAAGGCTGTGTGAGAAACCCTTCTCCATGTCTGTCTCCCCAGATTGATTCATGTGAGCTGTGTAAGGGCAACAAATAAAATATAGTATGGAGAGTGGGTGGCAGCAATTGAATTTAGAGAAGCCTCAAGCTTCCTATTAACTTTAAACATTTGAATTGTTTTCAATTTGTGAATTAAATAAAATATTTCATAATTTCTGTGTTTGTTAGATCAATGTTTGTTTCTCTATATTTTGTGTATTTTTTTTTAGCTTGAAATCATGGAAAATGCTTAGGACAGGGTCCCAGGCTTCCAGTAATGATTACATGGGGGTCCACAGCTTGTAGGAATGATTAGCAAGGGGTCCACAAAAGTCAAAATGTTAAGGGGCACTGAGCTAGAGTTTAATTTCAATGTCAGTGTCTTTTGGAAGCTTGTTTTTTTCCAACAGGAACTGAAGGAATCGCTTTTTATTGCTGCATGTTCTCATTCAAGAAAAGGTCAAATAGGTGAAATATTGTTAGTAAAGTCTAAATCTATGCCCTTGACTTCACATGCATCCCTCTCTGTAATGCACATCCACCAGAGGAGGGTTGAGGTAGTGCCCAGGCAATGTCTCAACACTTTCTACAAATAAAATAAAAAATGCATTAAGAGTTCTAGTGATTTGGAGACATTTCACTGCAGGGCCAACATCCATGCACTCTGAATGCAGGTATTCGCCCCATGGTGATTACTGTGTTTATTTTTTTTATGCACCGTTCATCCTGGCCTCCCCACCATGCCCCTGGGCATTCCGATACCTCCAACTGCAGCACTATTATTTTAGATGTTGCTGTGCAGGCGGTGAAATGTCCATCGGCAAAATAAATGTGACACACGTTTACATACCATTCCTAGCATTATCCTTTTTAGGTCTCACCAGAATGATTTTAGCTTTCTGTTGTCGAAGATCTATTGAGAACAATATCAGTACTTAGAGTGAGCTTTGAGCCAGCACACATTTGTTGGGGTTGTTGTGAATATCATGTCTTTTTTTCAATGGATTCCCACCTCTTCTTGTGTATGTCCCTCTCCTGGACCATAGCTTCTTTACCATCTTTTTTGATTGGATTACCTGTATCCTCGCATGGCTCTCACTAGGGAACATAATGTAACCACTTTATCAGGTTTGTTTTATCGTATCTCATACTTTCCACGTTCAACATGTTGCATAAAAGCCAAAGGCAGCATTTATGATGCTAGGGAGGGGCAAACTGCTGCACTCACTCAGCCTGCATTTGAAGCAGAACAGTGACTGGAAAGATGTGTCTGCCTTCACAGACCCATAAAACTGCTCCAAGGGCTGCTGCAGAGCATCAAATGGCTGGAGCATTTGTTCCGGTTCCTAGACATGAGAAAAGTAAATGGAAGAGGTTTCTGTTAAATTCTTATACTCCCTCAGACTTTCTAATATTCTTTAAAGTTCCAGAAAATGGTCTTCTGTGTTGTTTTTAAATTGGATAAAGTGTAATAGAGTTTTAACCTCCCATTCAGAGTTCCCTGCCTGAAATTTGGTAAGTAAACCGTGCCCTTGAAAAAAGTTTAATACTGAATTCAACGTTCAGTTTCGAGATGCATCCAGATATGTTCACTTTTACTCCAGTATTTTGATTTTCTTTTACTTTTTTAAACAATGCTTTGAAAATAAGCATTTGCAAAGCCTGTAATCTACCACATGTATTATAAAGGCAAGATCTATTGCTGTTGCCATTGCTTGTTTGAACCTTTTCCCAATTATGTAGTTTCACGTACCTCTGCTAGCTTCAATGGGAGTAGTTCTAGCTTCATCCACCTTCCAGCCCTACCAGCTTCTTGTGCAACTCTGCCCTGCTTTACAAGCACCTTTCTATTGCTTCAATGTAGACAAGATGCTTGTCCCTTTCTCGCTAATCTCATAATTACCCTACATTATTACTTGAATTTCATTACCTCTTCAGCTCACACCAAACTGGTGTCCTAATGATAGCCATTAGTATGAGTGGAAATGTACCGGTATATAGTGATAACGACCGCAAAGGATATTGAGGGATTTGTAAGTGTGGACTTCTAGACTGAGATAAGGTGTAAACGTATTGAGAGTACAGGACAATCTTGGGTATTTTTTTACGCTAAGCTGAATTGTATAAAGAACTCTTCAGGGAGTCTGTTTATGGTACCTAGGGTAGGTACTGCAAGAGTCGCACCTATGGGATAGCTGGAAAAGCAGGACATTACATTTTGGAGCACAGGTTGGCCTTAGGGATAGGGGTGCAGTTCAGTCCTTGATGTACTGGATACACCATAGGAGGGAGTAGTCCGAAAGTATATTAACGGGATGAAAACACTTCGGCCCTCATTATTAGGCCCACGACACTGCGGAGTTACTGCATGCCATAACAGTGCACCCAATCTACCTTTGTTGGGTGCATCTGTTGTACCAGGTTGCAGTATTATTGGTAATTATAAATTAATATCCTATAGCCCCAGCTGGAATAAAGCATAACATGCAGAAATCAGTGCTACCACGAGGTTTTCAGCATGTGAACCTGTATTTCTGTGGCTTTTCCATGAACAAAGACCTATAAATTTAAACACTATTTGATTTGCTTTATCTCCTGAAATCAACGTGGTATTATCATAAGTGGTAACAGCACAGGACTTGTAAACTATTTTGTACTGAAACTCTTTTCTTTGCCAAAAACAGTATTTTGAGCCCACTTATGAGTGCATAAGTATTGAAGATCATGGCGTGTCTGTCGAAATCGCAATTAGAAAGACACCAAAGCATATTATCTTGGCTGCAAATGTATTATTGATCATTGTGGTATAAAGTCGATAATTCTGATGTAATTCAGTAAAACAGTTAAAACCAGAAATGTAGTGGTTTAAAAAGCATTCGTATCACTATCTTGTAAGAATAGGAACATTGCCTCCTAAATGGTTTTCAGTCACAAGATGTTGACATCTGGTGTGACACACAGCTCATGAGTTTCACTTCTAGGACTTTTATTCTTCATGAGTCAATAATGTAATTGAGGTCACTACACCATTATTTACAGCACACACAAATTCCAAAACCTTTATACGATTAACAATACGAAAACAAATTATTATATTGTAAAGTGTCTTTGTTATGAATCTGTTCCTATCAAGAAAATGTAATGGGCTTTACTACACCCACGGTCACCAATTATTCTCAAAACTCGTGTTTTTTTTTTTTTACCAAACCTTTACTATCTGGAAACAAATCTTCTACACTTCGATTAATTAGCTGATTGGTTCAATTAAATTAAAAAAATACAGAAAACAGATCTAAATTGCATAGACATAACAATCTGAAAAGTGTCCAGATCTAATACTGAAGTTTCATAAAAACTAAAGCAAGGAACATATTCAAAGGGACGTTCCATAGTGGTTCTCTTCACCCAGTCGTGCATCGCTAACTATAGGCATTCTAGAATGCTGCTTCGTTTGTTAAACTACTAGGATTTTGAGAGCTATTGTGACATCATTCCCCTGACGGCCCCCTTAGAACCAAAAATGGTTCTGATGATGTACAAAATGTTACAAACACCAGCAAGCGCATCCTTAAAGAGGACAAAACGTTTAATTTATTTTTGAAGCTTACTTACTCCAGATATAAATACAGAGCGACACAGAGGAATAAAGGCTACAGGAGGTAAATGCAAGATCGTAACATGGCCCGAAAAGAACAGCAGCACTCTGTTAAGCGCCTTTAGGCCATTAAACAATACTAATCCAGCAACAGTTATCTACAGCAGATGAAGAATGGAAATGAGCAGATGTTAAGTGTCATTGGCTTGCAGAATCATCAAAGAAGAGCTGGTCAATGGGGGAAGGAGAAGCTTTTTGTTAGTCCCTCAGCATTTCAGCGTGATGGAAAGAATCATAAAAGGCGTATTTGCATCTTAAAAACTGTGTTTTGCATTTTTATTGGTACTAAAGATTGATCTGGGCGCCTAGCACCAGCAACGCTTTCTGGCGCTTAAGCAAATCCCTTTAGCACTGCACAGTGCCTTTTGTCAGATCAGAGTGCACTCTCAAGCCGCTCAGCATCCATTACATGTGGCATTTGCTATTGAGTGTACAACGGAGCATGGTCTATAGGCGAGTGATAGAGACATCCATTGAAAGTTAATGTATACTTCTGCGACGGAGTCCTCCATTAGAGAGATGTAAACCTAGGGGAGACAATCCAAACTCAATCATTTAAATGCATTGCAGAATCAGGCCCAGGTGTACCAAAGACATTAACCCGATTTGGTGTCTGTGTGGAAATGCATTAATACATAGAGCACTGATTTCTTTGGATGATCACCCTTTTGAAGAAATTGATGAAATAGTATTTTCTCAACTTGAGGCTATCTTGTGACATATACTTTTCTAGAGAATGGCCTTAAATTGAAGTAGTTGTAGCTGCATGAGGACATCAGATGAAGCAGAATGGTAGCTCCCTATGAACTAAGGCGCTCTCTCTCTACTATCCTAGAACAACACAAGTCAAGGTCGGCTATAGATCCACCTTGGCTTTCATTGTCTCCAATATCATATTCACAGAAGCGCTTTAGTTCAAAATGCTAAAACATATCATTCTAAGATCTGAGCACTTGTCACTTTTAAATTTCTGGAGTAAGACAACTGATTTTAGAAATCTGATGACTTGGAAAGAGCTATGTCCATTATATCACTTACTTATCTTGCAACCACATCCAAATGAACTGATTTAACAATTTCGCTAGAAAATGTCCAGGAGAAGACTAGGAAATTACTGCACCTTGTGATACTGAGGTGGCTTGCTCTACCTAAGAGCCACAAGATACCCTCTATAGGATCATGAGGTAACTTGGATATTATTCTATATTATGGCCATGAATTAACGTGGATAATATGCTGTATAGGGCTATGAGAAGACTTAAGTAGCAATCTACATTGGAGTTGTGAGATTACGTGACAATAGCTTTACCTTATTTTTCAGGAGAAGGAATGAAGTTATCTCCACACTATAGTTGTGAGAAGAATGAAAATTGGGTTGCAATAGGAACATGAGATGCATTTCAGACTGAGCACTCTGAGGTTTAAGAGTAGATGACTTGGGTGACTACATCAACTGCATTGCCTTACTAGCAAGGTTTAACTGGGAAGATTCTGTAATCATATATCTAGTATCTTGGATACTGTCCCCAGAAGGGGTGGCTGCTCAAGACTTTTCAGTGAGCTGCCTAATTTTGTTCCTCAAAGTGACATTTATCCCTTTTCTTATCTGACCCTTAATCATTTTACAGATTGCCTCAGTTTTTACTAGGTCAATCCATCTCCTTGCAGGACAAAGCCTTGAAAGACAATCTTCCATGGTGGCCATTTACACATGATTCATAATCTGGAGGTAATGTGGGCTCAAGATACTTCTTATTCTGCTGGTTGCAAATGTGTCCACTTGAGTGGAGTGATATCCTTCATGTGTATCAACAAAGAACTATTTACACATCAGCTATTGGAAGAGCCAAGCTTTCAGGAAGACAAAGGGCACTTCAGCGGACTTAGACACAGCTGCCACTGTCATGGGACTCTTTTGTAGCGTGCAGCACTCCTGACCGTCAAAAGAGCTTAATTGTGTCTTTGGAATATTTAACCAAAACAAGTAAAGATGCTGATACCCTTGTGTTTAATTAACTTGCTAGTATGTGCTTTGGCAGAGTCACCCCAAAGGTTTTCTTCATCAGACACATTCCTAAGACTGACTACTGTTCATTAAAATGGCATTATTAACTGTGCTGTATCTGCATATGGCCTCTCCAGTTCATGCTATTTGTTCTTTAGTGTGCTTTCAGTTTTCATGCTTTTTCTGAGAATTCTATTGATTTTATTCCACCTTCTTTACATAAACAGGCTGACAGTGCACTGGGTGACAGCAAATTCTTCACACAACTCTGGGCAATTCTGATAGAAGGTAAATCCTTTATTTCATCTTAGGCCTTTAGGCTACAGCCATAACAGCCTACTAGCTCCTGTTAGGTCTCCATACTCCCTCCAATTGCAATGAACTCCCAGGCCTGACCCAGTCCACAGACCTCAGCATTCTATGCTACATTACATACTCACAGCACCAATACTCAAAATCCTACACCATGGCCACTCAATCCATGTATACACAGACACATCATATCACTACATAATCCCATTTCCTTATCCACCAGACAGACTAGACATGCCATGTCATTACATCCCTCTCTTTCCTTACACAGAGGACAGCTGTCAGATGCAAAATCATTTAGAAACAACACAACAAACCCTCATGCACCAGTTTCAACAATCAATGACCACACGGAGAAGAACAATACACTCCAGTATATTTTCCCCCACTCATACAACAGTGCAGCCCAGCACTCCACTTCACCCAACACGTAGTCACACTAGCTGGGCAAACCAAGATGACTAACTGCCAGCCGAAGGAAAAACGCCAGAGTATACACAGAGTACCACACTCTCTAGATGCTACACACACCTCAAATGCATGCAGACAGCCTCTGATATGCTTAGAGGGATAACCAAAACTTTCAAACAATTTTGGAGTCCACCACATCTGACCATCGTCCTAAAGTGCCAAAGTAACGTAGCAATCATATACACTCTCTGAAGTCAGATGCTCTCATGGATATACAACCATGACACTTACTGAGGCATGCACAATCTAAATCACATACTGATGCACATAAATTACAGTCACTAATGCACTCTGCCTCCAGTAGAATGCACTTGTCAAAGTAGGAAAAGACAACTGCTCCTAGAGCAATAGGTACAACTAAAACACATGAAAACCTCACATTAATGTACACTACCTCCAGAACCAAGCAAGTGTTGAAACGTCCCATTTGTACACAGGACCTATTTGTCTGAGCACACACAACAGAACCTGTCACTTTGAGCGACAACACCAAAACACGAAAGGGCACACCACTTCCTGAAGCTAACTCTCACGACAGGACACTCTTCTTCCACACCTTTGCAATGCTCAGGGACTGCACTTTCCAAACACCCACACAGTGTAAACAGTTTGTGAGAGGGCACTCTGCTCTCTCACCTTTGAACACAAGTACACACACCAAGTAATACCACCAAAACACCATGCAGATGGCTACACTTTTCAAAACTACTAACCAGAGTCTCTAAACCACAATCATACAGAATCATAAAAACATAAGCACGAGCTATACATCCACACCTGAATCTGCAAGATGGTACGACCTTTCCTTCACTAGTCTACCCTGCAAAACAAAGTGATAGAAACACTATACATCCAAAATACACAAGAACTAAAGCCACAAATCCACAAATTGCGTAGGAATAACCTTACTAATTTCCACCTTATAATGCATGCAGTTCTTCAAAAGTACAAAGAGAGAACTAATCCACGAAAACCTTTACCAACACCCGTTTGGCACCACAAAAGATATCTTATTTACCAACACATTTTTCTAAATGCATATAATGAGCAATGAGTTGTTGCTTTCTCATTAGGAATCAAACATCTATTTCAGATATGAAAGACATGCCCCATACTTTTCAAAGACCTTGAGAGTGTGAACAGTCTACAGAAAACTGCCTGAGACATCCACCTTGCCTTTGTGAGAACGTTGCTGTCCACAAACTGCTTATCCTAGTGCTGCAGAGCATCAGTGTTCATACATTTCTCCTGAACAGTGGCAAACGGTGTGCAAATGGCAGAAGAGCTACATGCTGTCCTTCTTTTATTCTCCTAGTTAAGGAAAAGACTAATGTGCCTCTATAATTCTTACTGCTTTTTTGCAGCACAGTGTTGTGTTACAGGATTACTTTTTCTCATTTCATTGATGTGTGAGGAATAGTACAGAACCGTTCCCACAGCCCAAGAACCTCGTTTGGAAGATAGCAAGAGGCCTCCACGAACTGTCTGTTATTATTTGAGCCAGTGGTTGCAGGTGGGGTCCAGTGGCACTCATATTTGGGGACTAGCACTTATTTTTCCTCAGACTTTCACCCAGAGCAAGTGCAAGTCCTTATCTGCCAGGGCAGCGCTGGGGATTACGAGTCCCTTCTCCGCCAGCAATTACATGGTGGTAGCCCCCGACTTGGCATGGGCAGTGCAGGGCCCCCCCCCGGCCAGCCCCATCGCGATTTTTACTGTCTTCTCTGCAGACAGTAGAAATCGCAATGGGTGCTGTTGCACCCTAGGCACTAAAGCGTTGCCGCCGACTGTGTCTGTCCAACTAGAAACAGAATTCACTGGCATCAAGTGAACAAGCATTGACGAAGCCAAAAGTTCTCACCTATGCAAGAGCTACTGGTTTTTCCAATGTTTTAGCCACGTTGTTCATCAGCGTAGCTGCTGTTCAGCATGATTAAAAGTTAGTGGAATACAGGAGAGTGGCATGGAGTGTCAGAGTGGAATGACGAAGAGTGAAGCAGAGTGTTGTGGCGTGGCAGAGTGCGCTGTGTGTTGGAGAGGCATTGTGTATAGTCGCATAGAGTAGCACACGCTGGAGTGGCATACTGTAGAGTAGACTGGTGTAGAGTGCATTGGTGTAGAGTGTTGCAAAGTATAGTGATAGAGTGAAGTGGCATTGAATTCAGCAGCATACAATGCAGAGTTGTACAATGTAGTGGTGTAGATTAGAGTGGTGCATAGTAGAGTGGAGTGGGGCAGAGTGGCGCGGGGCAGAGTGGAGCGGGGCAGAGTGGAGCGGGGCAGAGTGGAGCGGGGCAGAATAGAATGGAGCAGAGTAGAGTGCAGTGGCATAGAGTAGAGTGGTGTAGAGTTGAGTGATGCAGAGGGCAGTAGAACAGAGTAGAGTTGTGTGGTATAGAGTGTAGTGGCATAGAGCGGTGCAGAGTAGAGTAGTATGGTGTGCTGTAGAGTATAGTGGCATGGACTGCAGTGGCATAGAATGCAGTGGCGTAGAATGCAGTACACAGTAGAGTGACATACAGTTCAGTGACAGAGAGTGCAGCTTTGCAGTGCAGTGGTGTAGAGTGGAGTAGAATGGCAGAGAGGAGTGGCATAGAGTACAGTGATGCAGAGCAGAGTAAAGTGGTAAAGAGTGCAGTGATAGAGACCAGTTGTGTAGAGTGCATTGGCATAGAGTGGAGTGTTACAGAGTAACGTGCATTGGCAGAGAGTGTATTGGCGTTGAGTGCACTGGTGCAGAGTGGCGTAGATTACAGTGGTGTAGAGTGGAGGTGTGCAAAGTAGAAGAGTAGATTGGTGTGGCCTAGACTGGAGTGGTGTAGAGTGCAGTGATGCAGAGCAGAGTGGTAAAGAATGCAGTGATAGAGAGCAGTTGTGTAGAGTGCATTGGCATAGAGTGGAGTGTTACTGAGTAAAGTGCATTGGCAGAGAGTATATTGGCATTGAGTGCAGTGGTGCAGAGTGGTGTAGATTACAGTGGTGTAGAGTGGAGGTGTGCAAAGTAGAAGAGTAGACTGGTGTGGCCTAGACTGGAGTGGTGTAGAGTGCAGTTGTAGAGCAGAGTGGCGAAGAGTTCATTGGCGTAGAGTTGTAGAGAGGAGTATAATATGCTGTAATCTCAGTGGCCAATTAAATAACTGTTGAGGTGCACCTCTACGCCTTAGCCTCAAATCTCACCAGGGATGACCCACTATTCAATTATCCAGAGGTGGATAAAACGAGTACCACTGAAGTGGGCAAGTGTTGCATTCATTATTACTGCACATGGATGTGTTTGGTGTATAAATGTATAAAGCAAATTAAAGTTATTATTGTTTAGGAGATACTTAATGGTACATAAAGCGGAATTAGTTCATTTTGCAGTATGAGAGCTTAAAGCAGAAATACTTCTTGTTTTGGGACAATTGAGTTTGAGGGCCGAAGAAGTTTAAGTAGATCAGCACTAGAAGAAGGGATGGACATATGAAATACGGAAAAATCGAATTGCTTCTGTTGGCCTACACTGGGTTAACAGCTAGGAGTGGGCTCAACACCAGCACAGACATTTTGATTGCAGTTCTATAGTGGTGGGTCTCACATTACTGTGGATAAGAAAAACAAATTGAATAGCAGCATTTCACAGATTTATAGAGGCTTCAAGAAACCTTTTAGATGGGCACGAAAGAGATGGGTAGCCCTAGAAATACTCCATTAGTGACACAAATGATCAGATCTAACAAAACCAAGACCATCGAGGAAGGATATAAAGCTTCCCAAGAACAGCAGAATCTTGAAACCAGATGTGACAGTGCTGCCTATGGACACCACTCGAGAAAATATACATTCACGGTAACCTGAGACTATGGACATATGATGACCTTGAGAGTCCAGGACAAAAGAGGGAGAGAGAGAGTGAGAGAGAGAGAGAGTGAAAGAGAGAGAGTGAGAGAGTGAAAGAGAGAGAGAGACAGAGAGAGAGAGAGAGGCCATGGTTTGAGTGTCAGTCTGCAAGTCACTTTACAGATCCCTTTCATTACCTTCAACACAGATAACAGAAACTCGCCTTCAACATAGGCAGCTTTATTTAAGGCATCTGCATTAAGCTCTATATCCAAAAACAGGAAAACAAGGGATGTTGCCCTATTTATTCGAGTGAAATGTGGGTTAAGTCTGTTTACTCTACAGTATATTTGTTTTAAGCAAATACAACTCAAAACACCTATGTTGTGAAGCACAGGAAGAAGGGTCAACATTGACGTTCAATGTTCTTAAGGAATGCTAAATTTACTTCACAGATAGAATGAAACTGCTTGCTTGGTTTCTGAAGTCTTGTTAATGCAAGGTAGATTGTACAGGATTCAATGTTTTATTGTCAGTGGCATCTAAAGATGAGGTGTTACCTTTGGGAATTCACTTCCACCACACCACCATGCTCCATCATCATGAACACCTCAGCAAATTAATCAGATTGTTTCTGCTGGGTATGTGGCCTCTTGATTACAAACTGGGACCTGAAGGATTGTTCTCATCCCTCCTACCTTGGTACAATTACCGTGGCACCTACTGAGCTACTGTAATTGTTTAACATTTTCTTCATGTTCTACAAGGCAATTGTCAGTGGGTAGCTAGTCTATTGGCTGAAAATAGTTTCAAATCACACAGGTCAAAGAGTCACTAGCCATCTGGATGTGCAGAGACTGGCTATTCACGACTTTCTCTGCTCTGTGCTGACTGTACAAGCGTTTTCAGCTTTAGTGTCAAGAGCATGGAATTCCCTACTTCTGAAACTATGTCGTTGTTTGCAATATGTCAAATATGCCACTGTTCCTTTTAAATATTTATATTTTAGGTCTGGCTTTTGATGCAGCTTTAGCTGTCTTGCCAGACTAATATTTCTTCAGAAAAATTCATGCAAGTAAATTTAGGAACTTTTGGTAAGTGGTCATTATCTATTGGTCTCCTATACCGTCCATCACCAGTAGGGAGGGCTGGCTGGGTTCCAAGATATGCACACTCTGTGTGGACTCCTCCAGACCAGGCCTCTGCTTTCTGCTTCCTCACCCACTTCAGAGTGCCAATGGACCTAATCAACCTGTCACTTCTTTTAAAGAATGTGTAGAGACCTGATAGAGTCGTTGTTGGACCTGGCCCTTTTTGCTGGGTTGTCCCCAAACTTCTTGTCTTTTTCCACCTATTTTTTCTGACCTGTTTTTGTTGGCTTTAGGGCTTTGGGGCACTTTACCACTGCTAAACAGTGCTAAAGTGCATATGCTCTCTGTCTAAAATGTACTGGTGATTGGTTTATCCATGACTGGCATATTTGATTTACTAGTATGTCCCTAGTACTGTATAGTGCACCAGGTGTATCCAAGGCCTGTAAATCAAATGCTACTAGTAGGCCTGCAGCACGGATTGTGACACCCACATGAGTAGCCCTGCAAACATGTTGCAGGCCTTTGAGGGCAGTTTTACGTTGCCATGTCGACCTGGCAAATGCACCCACTTACCAGGCCCAAACCTTACCTTTTACTACATGCAAGTCACCCGTAAAGCAGATCCAAAGCAGCCCCATGGGCAGGTAGCGGTGTATTCAAAAGGTAGGACATGTATTGATGTGTTTTACATGTCCTAATAGTGAAATACTGATAAATTTGGTATTCACTATTGAAAGGCCTATCTCTCCTATAGGGTAACATAGGGATTGCCTTGAAATATCTTTTATGTGTAATTTCCCATTGAGAGCAGTTAGAGAGATGGACTTTGGGGTCTCTAAACTCACAATTTAAATATACATATTTTGGTGAATTTGATTATTAAATTCTAAGTCTGAAAATGCCACTTTTACAAAGTTGGCATTTTCTTGCTTAACCATTCTCTGCCTCTGCCTGTCTGCTGAATACATGTCTGGGTCAGGCTGACAGTTGGGCTGTTTGTGAATTCACTCTAGACAGTCACTCAAAGGGAGGTGCCCTGCATATCCTGATGTGTCTTCCTGGGCTAAAGTGGTGGGAGGAGCTGACACTTGCACCTGAATAGGGCTGTGTCTGTCCTTACACAAAGCAGTCTCCAACTCCCTGGAGTGTGCCTTGGGCCAGGGCAGGAAAGACAGAGTCTTGTGCACTACAAATACTCTCCTTTGAAGTTTGCCTAGTTCAAAGGCAGAAATGGGTATAAGGACTGGATCTCTGACCCCCACATAGTTGGAATCCTTCTGGACTGAGGATATTCTACCAGGAAGAAGAGATTGATGCTGTAGGAGGGACTGCCACTCTGCTTGTTGCTTTGCTGGCCTGCTGCTTACTGCTTCTGTCCTGGGAGTGAAAGGACTGGACTTTGCCTTCTACATCCTGCTTCCAAAGTTTCTCTAAGGGCTTGGACTGAGTTTACCTCCTGTTAAGAAGTTTCAGTGACATCAACGGCTTCATCTGCCAGCACCTGGGCTCTCTTGCTGAGAGTCCTGACTTGCCAAGTGGTGCCAAATCCAGTTCCTGGGCACTTGGGAGTGAGTTCTGGTGCAACGAAGAAGAAACCAAGCACATCGACTCCAGAGCGACTTCGGAACTGGCACTGCTGTCCAACTCTGAGTTGCTGCCTGCACTGGAGCCATGGTCCCCGCTGAGAGCAACGACCAACGCTGCAGACCCGATACCACTGCAGCACCTCAGAAGTCCCACCACAGTGTGAGTCCTGAGTGCTGTGTCACCGTTGCCCGTGACACCAGACTCCGCTGCAGCACCTGTGGCCCCATGGTGTGATCGCGACACAGCGAAGTTAACGCCTCGCATCTTGACCTGCTGGATTCACTGAACCCGCCTGGTCGTAAGGAACCGATGCTGCAGCACCTACCCTGCAACCGTAAGGAACAGATGCCTCATCTCACCTCCCTGGTAGGAGCAAGAAATCGAGGCTGCATCGACTCCAGCGATGCTTCACCTCCCTGATTCTATGCAACGGCTTTGTTTCCCCATCATTTTCAAAGGTACTGTACCTGGGGTCCCTGCGACTCCGTGACCGGCCCACACGCCCTCATGTGGGTTGTCGGACTGTTGGTAAAGACTCCATCAAGACACAGTGATAGCCCCAGTTAGAACGATTTTATTTCTATGCACTTCACTAAGATTTCATCTTTGAAAATTTGTATATTTACTGGTTATGTTAGATTTTTGTGATTTTAGTCTTGTTTAACTCCTATAAATATTGGCTATTTTTCTAAACTGGTGTGGAGCACTTTTCTGGTGTTTTCACTGTGCTACTCGGTTTGTGTACAAATACTTTACACATTGTCTCTGAGATAACCCTGACTGCTTGAGCCAAGCTATGAAGGGGGTGAAGCAGGTGTTTTCTTAGCTGTGTGACTCCCCTACCCTGACTAGAGTGATGGTCCCTACTTGGACAGGGTGCAAACCACTGCCAGCTAGAGACCCCATTTCTAACAGTCATCAACTATGAAGATTGTGGATGGCAAACACCCTGGGATTTCCAAGCTTGCTCACTGGCCTAGACCAGTAGCTGTGCCCTTGGGAGCAAAGGTGGGCGACACAAAAAGGAGCCCTGGGGAGAACTGTGTCCCAGTGGTTGCTGGACCCAGACGGAGAAGTCTTGAGGCACCTCAGCATAGCTGGAGCTACAGTCTCCTGAAGGTGTGGGTAGCTAGGCCGAGGGGGCCAAGGGCGAGCTGGAAAGACACTCCTCTTTTAGCTGCCAAGTTTGTCTCTGGAAGCCATCGGTGCTCTGGCACTGAATCATCATCCTCATGGAGAAGGGGCTTCAGGCATGGCTTAGGTAAGCATGAGGAGGAGCCATAGAATGAGTGTGGCTTGCTGAAGGGTGAAGTGAACTTGTGCTGCAAAGTGCCATGTTACTCTGGTCTTTGACATCTGCCGGACAACACTGAAAAAGGAGATGGTTGCAAAAAAGGGTTAAGGAATACAATTTGAAGTTACGAGGAACAACAACCAAAAGCGGACAGAAGGACTCCACTGAGGACCTCTTGGTGGCTGCTTAGTTGTCTCTAGGTGCAAGAGCCTTCTTGTAATCTGTTAATGACTTGAAATCCGACTAACATGTGAATACTGGATCTACTGGAAAGGAAGTGCAAAATATTGAACAGAAATTAGAAGGCCTCACTAATAGAATCCTGAAGGTGGAAAAGGGGCAGAAATAGACTGATACGACAGTGAGAAAACTTAAAAACAGCGTGACTGAGGTAGCAAATGGGGTAACTGAATTGGACGCTATCATGTGAGGGCATCATGGAGGACAGATATGTATCCCTGGACACCACGAAGAAGAGCTTTCACCTCAGAGTGCTAGGTTTACTGGCAAACATTCCACAAAGTGATCATCTAGAGCACATTTTAGAAGGTGTAGTGGAGCTCTTCGACCTACAAAAGAATGAAGGCCAGGAAATGATGGCACGTGTATACAGACTTCATTCTTACACATTCCCCATCAGCAGAATGGATGTACAGAATTTTTCAGGCTGCCATCAAACAAAAAAGCGTCCTGCTGAGGTAAGATCACATCATGTTTTTCTCGGATCTAAATCCTGCCACCTTGGAGAGGAAAGGGCGTTATTGAAGACTGAACAAGAGCTGCAAGCAAAGGGGTGTCAAGTGTCTGTGGGACTTCTGGTGCAACTGAAGGTAGAGATTTGCACATGTGGACTCAGCAAGGTTTTTTTTTATAGAGCCTGAAAGTAGGCCCAGGTTGACGATCAGTGACTTACTGATGGGAGTGCTACTGGTGTGATTAGGGTGTCTGTTCCCTTCCATCGTGCGGGCCGGGGAAATGTTTTTTCGGGTATTTGGCATGAAGGCATTGGGCTGTTAGAAGTTCTTTTCTGCTGTCCTAGGCACCCCTGCGGCTCACTCTGAGGCGCTGTGTACGTTCTCCTATTTGACGCGTGAGAACTGTTTATACAGAACTAATAGCAGGGGAAGCGTTTTTCATTTTGTAACATAAATGATCTGAAATGTTTATGCCTGCTGTGATATAATTCTGCTGGTAAACAGAATGAAACCAGAAATTATCAATTACACTTTTCTTCCGCCCACCACATCACGGACAATGGGCCAGCCCACTTCAGCTTAGAACTTCCATCTGTGTGAGTGGAAGTATTTTATACTTGTGCACAGTGTGGTCGTTCACACAGACAACGGTGCACGTCAGTGGCAGGTGTTGTGAGACAGTGATTTATTTCTTTATTTGTTTTTTGCAACGGTCCTGCATCTCCCTGTACATTACTACTGGGCCGCTGTTTGCCTTCATCTGAGCAGTAACCCTCACATACTTCATTAAAGTTTACAGTTCCAGAATGGAGTGGTAACTCGTTGGTACGGTAGCCAAAAACCATGCTAAGATGGATCCTTGTGTGAGTCCATGGAATGGCTGCCATCTTACAATGTTTTTTATATATAAAGTAGAACAATAATCATTCAAAGGTAGCCACTTGAGCATACAAACTTTGCAGCCACTGATCTTGGAATGGTTTTTGGCTTAAAATACAGGAAAGCAAACAAGCGTTGGCAAAGCTATGTAGTAAGATATCAAAAAATGCCTTTGGCCTGTTCCAATTTGCTTACACTTTTTCTCTTAAAATGGTGTGTTTTGCTTTACTTTATTTGTTTTGCTCAACACTATTCAGCAGATTGCCGCTGTTCATGGTATGATTCATTTTTTGTATTTTACATATTTTGTTCAAACTTTGTGTTCGGCCCCCGCTAGTGTCCAAGGGCCATCTGATTGTTTCTGTGCTCCAAAGAATAAGCCGAACAGCGGGTGTACACCTGACAAGCTCTTCTGGATCCACCCAATAAGGGCACTGCAGCACTGTATTCCTCTGCAGTCAGTCCGATTGCCTTAAGTTATGTTTATTAGAGTATCAAGGAACACTTATTAACTTGAAGGGAATTCCCTTCCAATGAATGCAATCACAGAAGAGGTGATCAACCTTAACCCACGGAAGGGATGGGGACGGAAGGTGCTCATTCAAAAGCGATTCCTGATTTTCAGGTCATTTAACAAGAAAGCAAGAAGAAGATTACAAGGAACGCACAAATGTTATTAATGTTTTTCATCTTAGTTTCTCTGCTTTTTTGTCAGTTAATGGCATCAAAATTCATTGCCTTTGGAGAGAGGGTAAATTCTCTGCCCGTGTCCATCGCTAAAATGAACATGATTCTTAAAGATGTGGCCCCGATCTCACTGCCCTGTCTTCTTGTTCAGTTCACCCTCTATGACCCCTACAAAAGTTGCTAACAGACAATAGCCAGGAGCTGTTTGGTCTCCTGTGATCTAAATATATTGATTTGATTTAGTGCTTGAAATGGAAAAACAGAAGTGCAGGCACTCTGTACCTGAGTACCTGCTTGTTTCTGAAAATGCCGGTACCCTCCAATTAAAAGCATTACGTGATTCTTGAGAAGTGCAGGTACTCTCCCTCTCAAAATAAAAAAGTGCTGGCACTCCGTACCGAACAGTACCGGCCCATTTAAAGCACTGATTTGATCTGGACTCCATTCAGTTTCTTGACCCCAATGCAGCTTCACTAAAGAACATCGCAGTAGACTGGGAGGAGCCTGAGCACTCACTTGCAGGCCCGTGGTGGCAGCGGCATCTGAGCACGTGGCGCAACATCTTTGCTCTCTGCTGCGCATCGCAATCAGCCCCATGCCTGTCTTCATTAAAGGCACTGCTGCCTCCTGAATTTAGAAGCGGCGTGATCCACCTTCTATCTAATATGCCATTGGTTACACTAACATTAATAACACTCTGCTTCTACATGACCTTATCTTGCCTCTGGTTCCCTGAGTGCTCTAAAAAGACATCATTTATTTTAATGTCAACCAAGGATAATAGCTCCCCACACTTAACATGGAAGCCTTTTACATGAACTAGTTCAAAAATGTATTTTTCCCACTTTTGCCAAGAGGATAATCACAGCATTCTCTCCCCCCTAATGCACTGAATAGGTACAGCCTTCGAGAAGACACCGCGGGCTGTATTCTTCATAAACTAGCACTGTGAACACACACACACATCATGTTGATGTGCTATGAAGAATGGAGTCAGTCCTGCATGGGGATCCCTTTTATCACTTCCTTTGCAGAAAAAAGACATTTACGTCAGAAATAAAATGATTCCAGGCAAGGTTTACTGATCTGCTGTCTGACCACACTGCTCAAGAGTGGTTTTATTGAGCAGGTATCCGGCCCGCGGGGAGGAAAGAGGTTTCACTCCATGTTAAATCCGCGGTGGATTACATTTTAATGAATTTCTCAGATGTAAGACTACAGAAGTGTCTGCCTGGGGCTTGTATGCAGGAGCTGCAGTGGACTACCTAAAGGAGTTCCTCCTGGTTTTATCCTTGAATTGCTGAACATAGGTGAAAGTTGCTGGCCATAGATCCTTGGATTCAGGGGCCTTCTTTCTAGGATCTGGTCCAGGAGGTAGGAGGGGATCAGTCGGCTAATAAAACATGCATGAGGTAATCCAGCGGTAGCGTGTTGCCTTCAAAGTCAGTCACTGAGACACTGGGCTGCTCTACAGCAGGGCCATGTTTTTAACTTGAAAAGGAACTTCTAATGCATGGAGGTGAAAACATGCGATGGAGGGATGCTGTGATCGATGTAGGGGTAGGCTGTGAATGAGGTATGTTTTCGAGATGCATGATGTCAACTTACTGTTCTTCCAGCAGTGGCGCTTATGACGCGGAGATAAGCAAACTTCCCACTCCTGATCTAACCTCATAACTTGTCCACTTACAAGTGACTGCCACTACGAGAATCGATGTCAAGACAAGTTGTATTTCCACTGTCTGTCATCGTTTCCTCTGGAAAACCTCCCTGGAAAACAAATGTCCTCAACAGCCGGTATCACTCTCAATGTAGTAGGGAATTTTACAAATATTACCTTGAGGCATTCTCAGTGGTAATATTATGTGTGCAATCAGAAAGTATAATAATCCATGTAACTACTTCAAATAGTCGACTTAATAAATCTCAATGAATCTTGCCGTGATTTAAGCCATTTCCTTTCTTTGTTCATTTTTCCAAACAGCAATACATTTTGCCAACTTTTCCTGGATGGCAGAGAGTGATGTGTTGTTTGGAAAAAGAATAAAGAAAGGAAATTACTGAAATCACAGCAAGTTTCTTTGATATTTACTATATGGTCTATTTCAAGTAACCACTCATTTTAATACTTTGAGTGTACACAAAACAATATTGTTGAATTGCCACTTAAAAAAACAAGCTTCAGTTGAGTAAGTGGTGGAATTCTACACTAGTGGATCACTTTAAGATCGCACAAGATTTCAAAAAACAAAGAAGGACAATAAGTGTGTGGTGCTTTCTTATAGCCTATTAGAAATAATTCATTTGCAGGCTCCGTGGTACTGAGCCATGACTAAAGCATCGTCGACACCTAGGCTCTCAAATGTGACCATGTTTTGAAACACCAGGTACTGGCACCAATGATGCACCCCTCCTACGCAACACAAGCCTCATCTCTTCAGATGTGACTAACCTAACGGTCATCCTCAGAGAGAAGAGGACAGAAATGACTACACACAGAAACATCCCTTTCCAAGCTAGAGAGGTGTTTTTACTTTGATGTCTATCTTCACAAGTTTCACACAAGGGAGCATGCATTCCAACCTTTCATCTCCGACTCAAGGAGTCGCTCTGGAAGCAGTAAATGTCAGATTCATCTTGCTGGGAATGGCGCTTTGACCAGTTCCCCATGCTGACTGGTGTGGACACATAATATATTTGTTAATTTATATATTTATTGGCATTTCAGTATCATACATATCCAAATGTTGCGTAACATTAGCGTCCATGAAATCCATATCCAGCAATATAACCCTCCACAGCATGCCCAGTATCGCTGTGTGGGTACTCTATGTGATTGGTGTGGGCACATAATATATTGGTTCCATTCTGTAGTCTGATTCTTTCATAACGCAGTTATTGACATTTCAGACTAAGGCCTAGATTTAAGAAGACTTAGCGGCATTCTAAAAACACATTAGCATAATTTTTTTTTACGCTAATGTGGTGTTAGATGGCCAAAAACGCACGCCATATTTACAAAGTGGGGCAATGCACGCAGTGCACCACTTTGTAATCCTTTGCGTAACATTATTCCTGCACCAGGCATAATGTATGCAAAGGAGGCATTCTAGTGCAAAGAAATCTACAAAGAATTATTTCTGCACTTTTAACGCCTTCTCAGAGTTCCTATTGGTTTCAATAAGCCTCTGGGTGCGTTGCAGGATTAGCGTGAGACTTTGACACTAATCCTGCAAAGCGCTGAACTACCATCAAAACTTCTGACGCTAGGTCCCTACTAACGCCATGGTGCACCGTATCTTGGATATGGTGTACACATGGTGGTGTTAAGGGGACGCTAAGGGGGTGCAAGAAAGGTGGCGCTGCACTAAGTGCAGCGACACTTTTCATAAATCTGAACCTAAAACTTTAAAAACAAGACATGAGTATATAGGACAGATGGTAAGTTGGTGGATACATTTGGAGGTTGCCGTGGGAAGTAAATGAGATATAACTTCAACATTACTTACATAATGAGTAAATAACACGACAAACGTTTACACAATAAGGTAGGGGTTACGGGTCCGCTTTGGTGCTTGGTGAGCGAGAGTCATGAGAATGTAGCTGACATCTAAGTTGAGCTAATTATGGAGACAATGCACTATCAAGACATTCTTGAACCAAGAGACAAAAGAAATGGCCCCCAATTGACTTGGAAGGGAGGTCTGGTGGAAGCTGAAAGGGTCTGTTATTGTGTGTGATACAAATGTAATCAAAAGATTAAAATAGGGCTGCTGAGCACATTCCTTTCCAAACACTTGCAACGCTGTCAATGGGCTCAACCAACATAAATGTTTTCAGGGAGACTGAAGAGCCTGGAGGAACCTGGGCCCGATGTCCGTCAAGCGACCCAGCCTGGATGTCCCTCATGTGGCACTTCACGTTGTAAGCATGATCTCTCGCCAGATGTGGCTGTGAGGGGCAGAAGTCTGGTTACAAGGTATATCTGACGGAGGAGCCACAGCACAGAAGGAGTCCTGCTAAATGTTTACGTCCAGTGATGCTTATAAGGAAGTAAGGGAAAGTGGCCTGAGCAAGCAAGGAAGGAGCCCTAAACCAGCAGTTGCGGGCCCCAGAGCATTTAATGCAACTTGGTCCATCTGGCAGTGTTGAGATAATGGTCACCCCACCCCTGAATGCATTCACTGCAGGCCTGCCACGGAGTCTGTGCCTTAGTTGTGATGTTAGAGCACTCATGATTTCCTCTTCACATTTATAACAGTCATAGGTTAATTATTTAACAGGTCAGCATTTGTTAAATCAATAAAAGAGGAGGTTTGAGAATAGAGACCACATATTCAAATTGTTTTTTGTTCATGTATGTGAACTGGCTTCACATACAGAAGGATAACACGTCATGCTTTACTCTGGGTCACTGCTTGTATTTATCGAATGCCCATGCCTGATCTCAGAAGTAAGCATGATGTCTTTAAAGAAAACAACATGATCATAGTAGTGCAGTGCATGATTGAACACATATGCAGTCAAAAACATGCAATAGAATTTGCACTTTCTATACCAGGATTTTTTTGTTTTACTTTTCGGTTCTCATTGAAGCATTCCTAATATCCCACTATGTATCCTATCTCCTAAAGTCCCTGTTCCCACCAAGCATTGAGTTTCTCATGGACTTGCTCTTCCAGCATAAGGCTGACAATCTATTGCTGGTTATACTAAACCTATCCTCCTTGGAGATATGCAATCTTTGTATGAACACTTTCTACTGGCATTATCTGCCCTAAGACATCTGCCAGCCCACTCTTCAGTTCTTGAAGTTGTGTATACCAACATCTTCATTGGTACTATTTAGACTCTCAGGTATGAGTTCAAGGTCCCCTGGCTATCCCAGGAGCAGGACAATCTCGCCAACCTGCTTTCAGGATACAAACCCTGATATTCTGCTGATATGAGAAATCAACTTTCTTATTTTGAGACCCACTGCACAAAAATAAGTATTCAGACCTGTCTGAGACCATCCATCCTAACTCTGTGACTCCCATGTAGGGACTACTGTGTTCTGGGTTTCAAAAACGAAACTAGACTATGACGAGAGACCTCTAGGAGGAGCCCCCTATAATTTCAGAAAAAAAATAAAGCTCTTGGCACTTCCCTTTCTTTCAAATCCCACATCAAGGCCACTGCAGCCACATGCTTTGGCCTGTTAACATCCTCGAGAAAGCTCCTAAAATACCTGCCCCCTTGACACTTGCAAAGGAATTGTACAGGTGCTTATCATCTCCAGGTTGGATTATGTTAACATTCTCTATCTTGGTGCACACCAGAATCTGGTGTCTTGTTTGCAGGGAGTACAAAATGCAGCAGCTAGGCTCATTCTTAATACTCCCAACTGGCAGTCCATTAGACTAGGGCTTAAAGAACTACACTGGCTACTGATCAACTCCAGGATACATTTTAAGACGCTTATGATCACTCATAGAGCACTCCACCAGGACCCCAGATACATCCAAGACAAGCTTAAACACTATTCTCCCATAATGGCCCTTTGCTCTTCCAACCACAACTTTCTGTGCATACTCAGATTCCGCAAAGCCAGAGCAGAAGGAAGGTCTTTCTCGGTTTCTGTATCGCTCTCCCACCCTCCCTTCGTACCATTTCCAGTGAAAGCCTGTTGAGGCACAGTTAAAAACCGTCTTGTTTGGCGAACTGTACCTTTGATCTTACCTGACTCACACAAGCACCAGGACGCTTCTTCTGAAGAAGCAGTTGCGCTCTATAAGTATTTTTTATTAATTCGTTGGAGCACTGATGGGATCCATCTGCAACATCTGGCTCTATGCTCATTAGTACCCTGAGGACCAATCCGTACAAAGCTTTACCCACGGGGAAGCAAGCAGCTGAAGACTGAGTACTCTCAAACACCTAAACCCATATGTCGTCCTTCTAGAAAGCCTCCACAAAGAGCTGGGTTTAGCAAAGGCCTCGGAAGCCGTGGACGGGGACTCCCCGGAGGGAAACTCTACCTGGAAGAGTTCTGGCTGCTGACTTCCTCTCTGGTAGAACATGTAAAAAAGATCCACTCTTTCCGATACAAAATCCGAACTTTGTCTTTCTATTCCTTTCAATTTACAGAACTACTCTAAATGTCACACTGTCCTCATAATCTACATTGGCTGCTTCTCTCCCACTCCCAGGGAATCCACACAACTGCGTTGTGGCTTCTAAGGCAAATTGTGATGCCATTCACTTAACACATCGCTGGAGCCCTGAAATGCACGACAACCATTCCTCCATGTATACAATGTGCTTACATGACTAATAGGCAACTTCTCAAAACCACGTTGTAATCTATATCATTAGGAAGCAGAAATGGTGCAAGGATCATTGATGCATTTTTACCTGTTGCATCTCACAGTTCCATATCTGTAGCTCCCATCTGCAAAGCTGCCCCCTGCTGGTCCTACCTAACCATAGTCATGTGGACTGGCCAACTACAGTAGGAAGGACATGTCTGTAAGGCATTGCAGGAAAGGGGCACGTTTATCACCTTATTGTAGTGCATGTCGATATTTTAGTGTTGAAAGTATATTTAGTTGGTTGAAAATGTCTGCAATGAGGGGAAATTTTACAAACAAATGGACCTGGCCACAACATAAAAAGAAAGAGAGAAAAAAATGATTTCCCCTTCTCATTGGTTCAGCTTTCTGTTGCCGACAGTCACCAAGACTCAAAGGGCTTTTTTTCAATAAAAAGGGTAACTACGTCAGGAAAGAGTCACGGGCACAAAAGAAGGGCACGCATTTAAACTGAAGCATGTTCACCTACAATAAAATTTTACTCTTCCTGTTGAGAACGGTAACAGCACCTGCACATCAGATCGTGTCCTTGCTGCAGCATAATGCATACATCCTACACAATTAATAGAGCTGCCACCGAGACATGACAGGAAGTGTAATTAATGTGCGTCACAAGCAGGAGAAGTGCGCGCACTTTCAGCGGAAGCTACGCCAGTCCTCAAGCACACTTATGGCCTGATTTAGGATTTGACGGAAGCATTAGATCTACTGGGAGTGTAGGTGAAGGGCTTTCTCAAGAAAAAAGTGCATTTGCACTGGGAATCCTCTTCCTCCTTTATGGAAAACTCCAGGAAGAGTCATGATCTTGCCTGAAGAGTGCCTGGAGAGGTTTCTGAACTAAAAAATGAAGAAAAGTAAGTTCAAGTGCAAATCTTGGCCTGTACTTTTCATGGATCACGGCAAAAGGGTACACATTGATGAAATTATTATTATTGTTATTATTATTATTACTACTGTTATTATTATTTGAGACTAGTGTGCTAGCTGGTTAGCTGTGTTGGATGTCCTACTATTCTTAACCCATTGACACAGCGGAGAGAAAAATATCAATATCAAATGACAGACTTAACTCATTTGGATCTATGGATTCCACATTCACTCCTATTTTAGAGATAGTCAGACCTTTTGTATTGTATTTGGAATTACATATAACTTCATACCTCTGATGAGCTGCTGAATTGTATTTGTGGACGGTTTGCATTCTAAATCCGTAGGGCGTGTTTGGTCAAAAGAATGATGTTGTAGTGTGGACTATGTGCGAAGTGTCTGGCATTGTGCTGTGCCTAGGTGAGCTCTTTGATGCAGAAATGTAAGGCAAGAGATTTGTAATAACATTTTGTTACTATTGTGTATTCTTGGAATGGTGTTGATTGTGGGATTTCCTGTGTTGTAAATGCTGTGGTATTATGTATGACGTGTAGTGACAATGTATTTCATGTGACCATGCAATCATGGTGTTGTGCTCTGCTCGAGCTGGAAAAAACATAAAATGAGAGATAGTTGCACATGTGGAATTGCCTATCCTTCTTGAGTTGGGACAAGTCCTTGTTCTTTCATGGAAATGGTTGAAACAGGTCCTTATTCTTTCATGGAATGGTCCTAAATCATTTGGTGTTTGTACTTTCCTAGTGAGCGATAGGCTTTATAAGTTTGTGATTCTGAATCATTTGTTTGAGAAGAATTAGGTCTTTAACTCCTTCCTGGATTTAAGATGATCTTGGATGTTACTTGTCCTTGTTGGTAGAGGCCAGCAGTAAAAACACAAGTGTCAATCTACATAATTCTGCAGCTTGTATGGACAAAAAAGTTCCAGAATGTGTTTCCCTGCATAGCTCTTTCGGCAGTGTAGTCGAAGCCTTTGACTGAAAGGAGCCAGTGAAGCACTTGAGTTGCCATGGCTAAAAGTGTAGGAGCTGTCTTGCTGTTGCATTGTGGACCCTTTATAGTTTTCAAGTAGGATGAGTAGGCCCTTAGTTGAAGACCATTTGCATGGGCCAGTGGATAAATGACAAAAGTGAGAGCGGCTTGAAGTTTCTGAGGATAGTGAAGATGTTGGAAGATGATGGAAGATGTCTTAGGAGTGAGTGGTCACCATATTGATGGGGACAATAAACCACAGTTATCTTGTTTAGTGCAAGCGTGACAGAAACCTAAAACATGAGTTTTCCTAATATCTGTGACTTGATTCGCTTGAGGGACAAGAAAAGTTTGGCGCTCATGCTTACTATAAAAGTTCTTGATCCATTTGTTCTGTTTCTGGGACCTAATTGTTGTCAGTTAGTATTTCTTTAATTCTCCACAGGTTGGGGACTAGTTTTAGAAGAGGTGAGTATAGGATGGTCACATAGCATTCATTAATAAATAATTCAAAAGCAGTGATCAAGTCCTGGCAAGTCTACCTCTTTTGGGTTTTCCACCTACAGGATGATGTGTGTGTAGTGAGTGTAGTTTTAACAGGTGAGGATCCGGTCAGTCCGTGAGGGTAAGGTTGGATAGGAATAGTGAGATGATCAAACGCTTCAGGTATGCTGCAGCTGATGATGAAGAACTTCACTTGAAGGGGTGCAGCAAGATGAAGCTAGATCAGCTGTAAAGATAGGAGGCGAACTGTTTCTTTGGATAACAAGTTCCTCTAGCCTCAGTAGAAGCATCTCGTGGTTCAGAGTATTAAAAGCAGAAGGTAGCTTCAGCAGGATAAGAGCAGCCACTCAGTTTTTGCCCACTGACATTTTTTTTTAAGTCGTCCCAGATGGATACAGAATAGATTCAGTACCTCTGTCTGGACATAAATCTAGTCAGAAAGTGAACTATTTCCTTGCATAAAGTTAGGAGCCTGAGAGAAAACATATTTTTCAAGTTGTTTTCTATGAATGTGCCCTTCAAGACTGGTCAGTAGCTGTCTGGATCTGTTGACACACAGGTTTTTTTTTTTATTGATGATCATTCAAATGTAGAGGGTGTGTAGGACTGGGTACAACGTTTCCCAGCGAAGCTAGCTGTTGAGGGTGGCTCCTGCTATTTTAGGACGTGGCAAGAAGTATGTCCTTGAAGGCAGGTGCAGGACAGGGATCGCACTGGGAGCAAGATGACCTTCTGGTTTTCACCAGTCAGTCAGTCAGAATCAGAATTGTTTAAAGGTTACAGGTACTGTTGTCTGCCTATGCCATTTCACTTGTTGGTCCTGTTCTTAGGAGACTGGTTGTTTGTATTTTACCTCTGAGGTGTTGTTTGATTTACTGCTTGCAGATGCCCCACAGGAGACTGTGAAGAGTGTGACATATAGGTAGTGGTGCACTGCAGGCTGACGAATTCTAGGAGGATTCTATGTTGCTCTATGGGAGGATTCGTATAGGGGTGTGCCATAAGAACCATTGCATTGTTTGCTGATTCTTTTTGATAAGCTGGGGTGTGCTCTAAAGCTATTTTGAGGGTTGGGTGCTGTCAAGAAGTCCTTGCACTCATCATTCTCTAACACTGCCTACCTCACAACTCTCCTCATCTACTCCTAACTTACCCAAGAATCTGACCCTCCCACTCACACCTCTACACTATCTAAAAACGTACATCCTCTATCCCCCAACTTCCAACTCCCTGCCTCCCTGACCTCTTTTTTCCCTTTTCTTACCCCCTCGCCTCCCTAATACTTCTGCTCATGTTCCCTTTCTCAACCCCCACCCAATCTCACCCAATATCTGCCTCCTTTCCCTTACCAACCCCTACTCACCTGTCATACCACTCCGAAATCTCTTCACCTCCGGCGGGTATCATGCACTGTACCCAGGTAGCAAGTATTAATAGTGATTACTACTGGTGGCAGTAGAAGGTCTCAAGAAGTAAGGGCAGTGAAGATGTGGAGGCTATCACAGGTGGATTTGAAGTAAATATGAGTGGAGCAAATGCCACCTGGATGAGGACAGCGGGGGGGGGGGGGGAGGGGGGGGGGGGAAGCGGGGCCTTGGGGGGACCCGGGTGGATTAGAGCTGAACAGGCAGAAAGAACAAGGAGGGGAAGAACGGCAGTAAAGCTGTGGCGAGCAGAGTGAGTGCCTTGAACCATGAAAACGAGTAAACAAGAGTAGATAGCGTCAGGGCAGAAGCAGGAGTGAAGATGAGGCAAGATGCCTTCTGTATTTTATCGTGTCAGCACGTTAGCTTTTAGCCACTTCAAGGCGCTCACACTCCTTCGAAGAGGGAGAATGAGATGACTGAGGGGGCAAAATCTGTTACCACATTTTGACACTGGAACTCGGAATAGTGTACGTTATGTAAGAGAAAACATTACTGACTAATCTTATCTCGGAAAACACGCTGTTTCCACCGCTTTTGAAGATAATTTGCAGCCCAGAAGCGATAAAATGCGCCCTGTGCACTATTTAATGTTGTGCGCCTTTCTGCTCTTCACTCAGTGCCTTTGTTATGCAGTGCGGGCAGAGGATGCAATCATTAACGTTTCTGATGCTAATGTACATCTCTGCCTGATTGTATTTTTACCTTTTAATGAAACAAATAATGTCCCTGGCATTTCAATTTAGTGACTCAGACTCATTGTGTGTTACTCAAGACGCTGCTCCACTTTTATAACTAATGTGATACAATTATAGAGGCTTGAATTGTATTACAAGGCTTCGAGTCGGTGCCTTTGCAGACCCCAGGCCTGCGGAGTCTGCAGGTCAGGCGGGCGGCTCTCTTTAGAGAGCTCCCATTTATGTATTTTGTAAGAATCTAGGAACGTCAATTCATGTATGTGCCAGGAGTAAGGGAAGTGACGTCTCATCTATTTGACCTTTACTTTCACTCACACAGACATGCTTACATGTACCCACACACTCGCCCTCACATAATCACTCTCACCCGCACGCATGCGCACAACATACATTTAAAAGCACTTTTTACTAACCTCAGCTCTGAGGAACGCTCATATTCCAGCTAATTATACTCCATTCTTTATTACATTAGTAGAGAAAAATGTAGCATTATTCACTATTAGTGTAATACAAAATTGACAGAAAACAAGGAAAGTGGAGCCCCAACCAACATCCATAAGGATAAGCTGCCTATATGTCCCTGGCACTGATTTTGCCTCTTCTGAAGCCCAGGGGGGGCAACAGCAGTGTCAGGGGTGGCAACGGGCAAGCCAGGGGTCGGAGTTGCGACCCCTAAATGACCTCCATGAAGGCAGAGCCAGAAAAGGGTGCAGAAGGTATCTCATACTCACTGTATCCCTGGGGGACAGTGTCTTCTCGGGCAGCAGCAGACACGGAGGCAGACTAACAGTGGCGGCCTGCGGGAAGCACACTCACACTCTTTCATTCACACACGCATGCACATTCATTCACAACACTCATCAATATTGAAACATACACGCAAGCACCAAACATTTAAAAAAAAAAACACACACATACACACACACACTTACCTTCAGCTTGGAGGTCCCAGAAAGGTTGGGACTGCTGCGTTCCCTCTCTGGCTGACTTTAGGTCAGCCAATGAGGGAAGGCAGCAGTCCCAACTTCGTCACAGAGTGGGATAGGGTAAGTGAGACTTCTGACCCCACAGCACTCTGTGACGAGGTGTCACTGATTGACACTCGCCCTGGGCGCTTCTGGACTTAAACCTGAAGCACCCAGGTCGGAGTCAATGGGTGACGATTCCCCTCATCACCGAGGGGAAGGTCCTCGAGGCACCTTTGCTGAGCCGAGGAGGTCACGCTCATAGGAGCTGTGACCTCTTCAGCCCAGCAAAGTTCAGTTCAGGCAGCCAGGAGTCTGCGCAAATCACGCATGTCTTGCTCTTTGCTCCTGGCTGCCCGAGCTGAACATGAACAGTGTCCGTCAGGCAGACCTTTGCTCAGAATGACAGGCACTCTTCATGAGGGGCAAAAGGTGGGTGGCGCGTGGCCTCTCTTCCCTAAAGGGTGGGCTGCAGCTGCAGACTAGCAATCAAGTCTTCTCAGCAGTCAGGAGGCATGGAGGCGCTAGTAGGGCCGGGGAAAGGTCGTCCCACGTCCGGTTCTACGCTAACTAGTGACACTTCTATCAATCATGCAGTGAAGTGTACCACTGCTGAGCTTTAGAGTGCCCGTCTGCACAGCCTTCCATGAAATCAGACGCTGCTTGCCTGACATGTGAGTGATTGTGTCCCAGCCCTACAGGCATATTGGAGACACCAAACAGTTCTGAACGTTGCTGATTGTTTATGCTGGCCAGTACGGAGTATGCATTTGAGTACAATTTCCATTGTGGCAAAGAATTAAGAGGACAGGTCGAGTATTTGCGTCCGTCTATTGAAAAACACAAGAGCACAAGACATAAATACTTCATGTCTCTTTCTTCCAATGATTGAGACATCCCAGCAGCACTGAAGCTTTCTACTCTGAAAGTGGACAAAGTGGGATCCAGACATTTTTTCAAGAAAAGCCTGTTATAACACTGAAAGAGACAAGATAAAACAAAAAGCAATGGCAAAGCCAATAGGTCTTGCCTATGCAAGTGCTACTGGCTTTGCAAATATGTTTTAGCCATGTTGTATACAAGCATGGCTGCTGTTCAGCATAGCTAAACGTTAGTGGGGCAAAGGAGAGTGAAGTGTAGTAAAGTGGAGTAGAGTGGAGTGTTCTGGAATGGTGTAGAGAGTCAAAGTGGTGTAGAGTGGTGTAGATTAGAGTTCAGTGCATGGAGTGAAGTGGAGTGTCAGGGAGTGGCATAGCATGAAGCAGTGTAGAGTGTTGTGGAGGGAGTAGAGTGTCATGAAGTGGAAGGGCGTAGAGTGGAGTGGTGTAGAGTGGAGCAGAGTGTCAGAGTGGAGCACAGTATTGCAGAGTGGGGTGACAGTGTGTCATGGAGTGGTGGACAGCTGAGTGGAGTGGCACAGAGGGCGTTGCATCAAATATAGTAGAGTACTGCAGAGTAGAGTGATGCTCAGTGGAGTAGATTGTTGTAGAGTGGAGTGGCAGAGTGGAGCAGTGTAGGAGAGTGGAATGGCAGAGTGAAGCAAAATGTTGTAGAGTGGAGTGGCATAGAATGTTGGAGTGGCAGAGTGGATCAGTAGAATGGAGTAGTGTGTCCTAGAAAAGAGTCGAGTATAGTGGAATGGGGTGGCATAGAGTTTTGGGTAGGATGTTAGAGAGAAGTTGTGTTGTAGAGTGGCATAGAGTGGAGTAGAGTGTTGTAGAGTGGAGAGGCATTCAGTGGAGAGTGGTGTCAGAGTGGAGTAGAGTGTAATGTTGTAGAGAGTCAGAGTAGAGAATCATGAAGTAGAGTATCAGTGTAGGGTGTTGTAGAGTGGACTGTAGTGAAGTGGCATAAAGTACAGTTGTGCAGAGTAGATTGAATAGAGCGCATTGGCTTTTAGTAAAGTGGTGTAGAACCCATTGGCATACAGTGAAGTGACACAGTACAGTGGTGCTGAATCGACTGCAGTGGTATAGAGTGCAATGGCATAGAATGGAGTGGCTTAGGGTGGAGTAGAGTGTTGTAAAGTTCAGTGACAGAGTAGATAGTTTGAGTGGCGTGGAGTGAACAGGGTAGAGTGCAGAAGTGAAGAGTAGAGTGTCATAGTACAGTGGCATATAGCAGAGTGGTATAGAGTGCCGGGGCATGGAGTATGCAGAGTAGAGTGGCATACAGTGTAGTGGCACAGACTGCAGTTGAGTAGCGTAGAGTTGAGTGGTGCAGAGTAGAGTGAAGTGGCATAGAGTAGGGTGGCATAGAGTAGAGTGCAGTGGCATAGAATAGGGTGGCGTAGAGTGGTGTGGACCTCAGTGGCATAGAGTGCAGAGCAGTGTTAGAATGCAGTGGCGTAAAGTGATGTGGCACAGAGCAGAGTGGTGCAGAGTGCAGTGGCATTGAATAAAGTGGCGCAGAGTGCAGTAGTGAAGAGTGTAGTGGTGTATAGTAGAGTAGGGTAGAGTGGTGTAGAGTAGAGAGATGTAGAGTGAAATGGCATATAGTGCATTGTCAGAGTGATGCTGTGCACAGTAGATTAGGGTGCGTAGAGTGGATTGGCACAGAGTAGAGTGGATTGGCATAGAGTAGCATAGTGCAGAGTAGAGTAGTGCAGAGTGTAGCAGCGCAGATTAGAGTGCCGTAGAGTGCAATGGTGTAGATTGCACTGGTGTAGAGTGCAGTGGCACAGAGTGGTGTAGAGTAAAGTGACGTGCAGTGGAATGGTGTAGAGCAGAGTGGCATAGAGTAGAGTGTTGTAGAGTGTAAAAGAGTACAGTGCAGTGGTGCTAAGTAGATTGGTATAGAGTGCAGTGGCATAGAGTGTATTGGTTTTGAGACAAGTGATTTATAGTGCATTGGCATAGAAAGTACTTGCTGAGAGTGGTGTGGAGTGGTGTGGAGTGCAGTGGGGTGGAGCGGAGTGGCGTAGGGTGGAATGGCACAGAGTGAAAAAGAATGGTGTGAAGTAAATTGTTTCAGAGTAGAGTGAAGTGGTGTAGAATGAGGTGGCATAGAGTGTTGTACAGTGTAGTGATGCACAGCAAAGTAGAATGGTGGAGAGTAGTGAGACTGAGTGAAGTGGTGTAGAGTGGAATGGTGCAGAGTACAGTCTAGTGAAGCAGTGTGGGGTGGAATAGTGTGGAGTGGTGCAGAGTAGAGTGAGTGTTCTGGAGCAATGCAGTCTCGAGTGGGGTAAAGTGGAGTATGCATGGTGTGGTAGCGATTACAGATAACACATTTTCAATTGAAATGACCATTACATTTGCACAGACATGTATTTTTTACTAATAAAGGTATACAATGTACAACATGTGTGGAAATGCCATCAACTAGTGTACTGATTAGTTTTGGTTGTATTAAAATATTTGTTTCACCCATATTTCAGAATTACCAAATATTTGCTTTATTTGTACCTTATATAGTCTGAACTATCTGCACAGTTTATTTACAGACATTTACGTTTTTATTTGTGCTAGAAAAAAATAACATCGTACAGCACACCTGAGTAGACAGCTAGAAACAAATACTATCCTACAGCCTTTCTGTCTCATGTGGGTACTCAGCAGGATTGTCACATAAATCCTATATCTATGAAGCCAGAGAAAGAAAAGAAAACACCAAGCTCTCTAGAAGACAGATCCTAACATCTGACCTCTGTTTTTCAGTGCACATCAAATGTGACAAAATACAACAAAGATTTAAAGGTCTGTTTACAGAACTTCAGCATTGGTGGAGGAATGCCGTAAACAGGGATTGGACAAAGAAAGAGTCAAACTCAAGCTGAGCCAAAATAGAAAGCAAACAAATGTGAACTACAAACTACAAAGCCAATGGAAAGCAATAGGTGGAATGCATTCCCACGGAAGCTTCCTAAATGTACCCAAGATGCTGTTAGCAAAATAGACAGCTGTCTGGTAGGTTTCGACCCAGTGATGTGCTGCTTGCCCATCATTGCCTGGGTCCCTTCTCTCTTGCTGCAGTCCACTAGTCTCGGTAGTATGAGAAAAAAATAAATGCCAAAAATATTTTTCATAAAAATAGACTTAAAAAATCTCTTACCTTAATATTTCCATACAATAATTTCGACCTGCGTCTACTGCCGCTATCAAACGTGTCCCAAGGTATGTTACGACTGGAAAGTTAGAATAATAAATTAACCGGGTGCTATAATATGTGGGAAATTTATTTGGCTGCGTTTAGGAGTTAATTTCATATCCAAATTTTTGTCGGAAGCTATTCATGTAAGATATCGGCTTTAAATAGTTTGCATTCTATGGACCGTACTTAAAAAGGTATTTTCTGCAGCAAACATATGTTTCTGAACAAAATAGCTCATTTACACCTACCAGGAAGTCACAAAAGATTTCCTTGCATGCGTAAATTAATTATTACTTTGGTTTTCGCTGCAATAAGTGTGCAGAAATGTACAGTATTGACTCCTACTCATCGAGTGGCATATGGATGTCACAAGGTGTGGTTTGCCCTGTAAGTTCGTGAACACCCACAAACGTTTCTTGATGTACAAACTCTGGTCCGACACCTTACCATATCGGAAATGGTTGGAAACTTACTCTCCACCACGTTAGCAGAAGTGAGATTCTCGAATTGCCGTAGGACCCTGTGATGAGAACCCTCTTCTCCCACTTCACCGAGTATGTGAAGGGCGGCATGCACCGGCAGGAAGGAGACGGTGGAAGTAGGCAGGAGTAGTGTGCAGCTACTAAGGTGGAAGACGAGTGCTATGGCGGATGGACAATAAGAGGGCTCTCGTGGGTGGACGAGACGCACACCATAAAGGGTTCCTCGATATTTATTGAAATGTTCACCCTAGGCCTATTTCCATAATCAAGCTACGCTTCTTCCAGAGACCTATAATCTGGTTTAGTGTGCATTTACTGTGGAGTTAGTTAAAACCATGACATAAATGTTTCTGATGGATAAAAACAGGCATCACAAAAATCATAACCCAAATGAAATCTTCATTAGTCTCTTATTAAGTTATTATGGTACTGTGTTCCTGACAGTACTCTAATCATTCGAGTGCCATTTGCTAATGCACGCATAATAATCCGACCTCACAGCCACTTGGATCTGAAGGTAAGCATCCGAAATGACAGACTGGGCCGTGGTTTGAACTGCTGTCAGGCCAGTCAAGTCATTAAAATCTTGTCCTTTTAAAATGGCAGACTCACAGCAGTCGAAATAATCCCTTTTTGGCAAAAAAAACATTGATTGCTTAAAGAAGAAAACCTAACTTGCTACAAAAACTGGTCCATATGAATACTTCTGAATCTTAGAAACGGCACATGTGAAGACTACTGGGCTCTGCTTGGGGTGCATGCCACTTTACTTGTCGCTTGGGCTCAATGAGCTCCTTGACTATTGAAATGTTTCAAATTAAGACAGGTTAAAATATTGCTGCACCATTTCTCAATCATTAATTCTAATTCTCATATTCTAACTTTGAAGAGTTAGATTTCAAACAGAATTCCTTTGCCCTGACATTGTACATATTTGACTCTGAATTGAGAAGAAACAGTTTTTATTGGAGAAAATTCAATGCAGGAATGCCATTGTCAGTTTCAGCTTTCCCTCACAGTCACTCTACCCACAAACAACTCATTTTACCAAGTTCAAAATCGATGCATACGCTACTTTAATGAAAATATGCCAAGACTCTCTCACCTAAACAACATGGCAGGCTATCTGGGTATCCCAAAACTGCTGAGGATGGAAGAGTTTCATTCTTCGGAATGTTGAGGTCACATACAGAGGATTAGGGTGGTTAAAAAGCCCTTCACAGAAGGCCATCATTTGGAATGACGACTATGTGTCCACATTTCCAGATGGCAACTTGTCAAGTGCACCACACCAGCTTTTACATTTATTTATTTTATTTACAAACCAAAGGTATCCAACATATCTACGAAGTTCAGTTCCTTGGAAGTTACCTGCCTGTCTAAAATATTTGTAAGTCATGTGAAAATTCACCAAGTCAAATCAATTAAATAGAGGTCAAAGTAGTCAAACATACATATTTTTTTATTTTATTTAGAAAAAAACAAGGCATTAATTACAGTCTGGAAGCCATATTACCGTCCTTTACACAGTGTTGAATATATCATCAGGTAGACTATATGAATGAATACAGGTGGAGGTACGTGTCCATTTCTTTAGCACACCTTGTAATCAACAAAATCTTGCAAAATTCTACCTGGACATCTGACGTCGGTGTGTGTACATATGGTCTGTTGTAAAAGAACTAAAACTAGATAAAACTGGGGCGGTGAAGTATTTACTGGATCAGGGGTACGTTACAGGACGCCTACCTGTTAAGAAGACGTGGTGTCAGAGTGTGCATGATGAGTGGGATATATTCTGTAAGGAACTGAAGGTAGCGCTGCCGTAAGGTGTAGTGATAAACTAGTGCAATGCAACAGTTTAAATAGTGGGTGCCAGGGATACTGATAAGTCATGAAGTCATGTGGTAGGGTCAGACATTGTGGAGCAAAGATGGATGGCCAGGTTTTTGTTGTACAGTGTACAGTTGTTTAGGGCAGCATGGTGTCATCACGTATGAGCTGCTGGAGGTGAGGATTATGGCCAAGTGATTTCAAATAGGGCATTTTCGAAGGCCATGCATCTCCTCACCGCAGAGTGCCTCCTCCTCAGCCGCCCCACAGTTGCGCAAGGCTATCCTCCAGGCCTCCCCTGGGGGTAGGGAAATTAAGCGCCAATGCAGTGTAATTGTGCAAAAGGCCAACAGGAGCAGCAGTGCCACAAAGCGGGTGCGCATCTTGTGACTTTTTTTGCGTTTGAAGATGCTCAGGGCGCAGGCCTCCCAAGTTTGTAAGTCCCGAAGATCTGTCACCTCTCGGAGTGTTTTCTGTATTGAGGATCAGTAATGCTGCTGTGTTGGACAGGACCACAGTATGCGACAGTGGTCTGCTACTAAGAGTGGGCAACATAGGCATGTGATTAGCGCTGAGGGGTGGTGCTGGTTCAGTTGAGCCGGGGTGAGATATGCTCTATGAAGCATGTAGAATTGGATGTTATCAATCAAATATACACATAACATAAATCCTGCTTCTCAAGTATACCTTTGTGATAATGTTGCCATGGCCACCAGCTCAGAAACTCTATCAAATTTTCAACAAAAGCAAGACAATGCATTTAAAATAACAATAAATAGCTGTATGTACAATGTTGCAAGAACATCCAGCTCGTGGAAATTTCTCACCAATGCACCACGTGGGTCATCCTATCTGCTGGACATAAACCTGGCTACTTGTGAGTAAAACATTGGGCACAATGCCTTTTCTTTGTGACATGTTCGGGGTCCAGATATTTTATAATGGGATAAACAGGACTACAAGTGTCAGCATGCAAAGCAGAAACCTGGAGTCAATGAGCTACTAATGCATGGACTTGGAAAACTTGAGAGCTATGTAACACAAAGCCCAGTCTATACCCAAGGGAGACAGTAATTGTGTTATATTTTGTTGGATGTTTTCTGAAACCCTGCGTTGGACAGAAGCCTATAACAGCCTGTAGCCTACAATAAGCCTATATTAGTAGCAGTAATAGTAATATTTATATGGTGCTTCCTACCCCTTTGAGTCTATCTGGGAAGCATTTTGGAGGCATGAATGAGTGGCTGGAGAGGTGCTCTTGTCTTGGGGCACAGACGTTAGCGGTGTGATAGAAGAAGGGTGCGTGAGAAATAGAGGCACTCAATCTGTGATTATAGTTAGGTGGCAGTAATGATTTTATTTCTTAGTTCCTGCATTAGGTTTTTGGTAATTCAAGAAAAACTTTATTCTACTTTTCTTCAGTGTTGCAGGGCATGGCAGGGCTACCTTCTCTATTAATCTCATCAGTATGAGAGGAGAAGACGCAGGTAAGACAGAGGGAGGACAAAGAACCACATGGAGGTCCTCGATTGCAGTCATCCTTTGTGTACAATTAGTATATGATTTCAGGTTTTAACCCCTTCGCAGCCAGGCCTTTTCACCCCTCAGGTGTCAAGCCCTTTTTTTGGCTGTTTGGAGCAGTTCGCTCTTAGGCCCTCATAACTTTTTGTCCACATAAGCTACCCACGCCGAATTTGCGTCCTTTTTTCCCAACATCCTAGGGATTCTAGAGGTATCCCAGACTTTGTGGGTTCCCCTGAAGGAGACTAAGAAATTAGCCATAAGACAGCAAAAATTTCATTTTTTTAAAAACAAATGGGAAAAAGGGCTGCAGAAGAAGGCCTGTGTTTTTTTCCCTTAAAATGGCATCAACAAAGGGTTTGCGGTGCTAAAATTATTATCTTCCCAGCTTTCAGGAATAGGCTGACTTGAATCATAAAACCCAATTTTTCAACACAATTTTGGCATTTTACTGGGACATACCCCATTTATACTATTTTTTGTGCTTTCAGCCTCCTTCCAGTTAGTGACAGAAATGAGTGTGAAACCAATGCTAGATCCCAGATAGCTAAAAATGTCTGAAAAGTAGACAAAGTTCTGAATTCAGCAGGGGGTAATTTGCGTAGATCCTACAAGGGTTTGCTAAAGAAAATAATAGCTGGAAAAAAAAATATTGAAATTCAGGTGAAAAAAACAACCATTTTCCTCCACGTTTTACCCTGTAACTTTTTCCTGCAATGTCAGATTTTTTAAAGCAATATATCGTTACGTCTGCTGTACTCATATGGTTGCGGGGACATATAGGGCTTGTAGGTTTATCAAGAACCCTAGGTACCTAGAGTCAATAGATGAGCTGCACCTTGCAATGGGTTTTCATTTTATACCGGGTATACAGCAATTAATTTGCTGAAATATAAAGAGTGAAAAATAGGTATCAAGAAAACCTTTGTATTTCCAAAATGGGCACAAGATAAGGCGTTGAGAAGCAGTTGTTATTTGCACATCTCTGAATTCCCGGATGCCCACACTAGCACGTGAATTACAGGGCATTTCTAAAATAGACGTCTTTTTTACACACTGTCTTACATTTGGAAGGAAAAAATGTAGAGAAAGACAAGGGGCAATCACACTTGTTTTGCTATTCTGCCTTCCCCAAAGTCTCCCGATAAAAATGGTACCTTACTTGTGTGGGTAGACCTAATGCTCGCAACAGGAAACACAACATGGACACTTCACATTTTTACATTGAAATCTGACGTGTTTTTTGCAAAATCCTTACCTGTAGATTTTGGTCTCTAGCTCAGCCGGCACCTAGGAAAAACTACCAGACCTGTGCATTTTTTCAAACTAGACATCTAGGGGAATCCAGGATGGGGTGACTTGTGGGGCTCCCACCAGGTTCTGTTACCCAGAATCCTTTGCAAACCTCAACATTTGGCCAAAAAAACACTTTTTCCTCATATTTCGGTGACAGAAAGTTCTGGAATCTGAGAGAAGCCACAAATTTCCTTCCACCGAGCGTTCTCCTAAGTCTCTCGATACAAATGGTACCTCACTTGTGTGGGTAGGCCTAGTGACCTTGAAAGGAAATGCCCCAAAACACTATCAGGACACATCAAAATGATCAAATACAAAACTACCTGTTTTTGCAGAGACACCTGAGTTTTTGGTCCTGGGCTCAGCAGCCATACAGGGAAACCTACCAAACCCAGACATTTCTGAACACTTGACACCTGAGGGAGTCCAGGGAGTTGTGACTTGCGTGGATCCCCCTGTGTTTTCTTACCCAGAATCCTCAGCAAACCTCAAATTAGCTAAAAATCAAATTTGTCCCACATTTCTGTGTGGAATCAATGCACCGGGACAAATTTCCTACCGCCCACCGTTTCCCTCAGTCTCCCGGTAAAAATGATACCTCACTTGTGTAGGTGGGCCAAGAGCCTGTGACAGGGAAGAGCCAAAAACATGTCGAAACTGAGGGGGAACGAAAACGGGTCCAAAAGGGCAGTTGAAAAAAATACATTTTTAGGCTGAAAAGTGGGGCAGAATTCTTAATGGCATAAATTAGACAATGCTGGGTGGTAGGAATTTTGTGTATTCCTACAGATTCCGGAAGGTTCCATCACAAAAATGGGGAAAAAATGTGTGATTTCCAGCAAAGTGGGAGGGCATTGTGGGTAAGAAAATGGTGCAGGTGCATGTGGCGCACACCACCCTAGACCACTCAGATGTTTTGTTTTCTGATGTGTCTAGATCTTGTGTATTTTTCAACATGGCAGCGTCCCAGAGTCCAAAAAGTGCAGCCATCACCATTCCAAGTGGAACGATTTTGAGAGTTAGCCAAGCTCTTGTGGCCCAAAAGTAAAACCAAAGCCCAATATAATCAAATATCCTCTTGCTTGCCGTGGGATAAGATGTTTTAGTGTGTGGGGGGAGAGCTGAAAGACTGTTACCCCCTTCAGTTGGGGTGGGGGCATACCAAGGCCCATACTGGTTGGTAGCCACCACCCCACAATTTTTTTTTTTTATTCCCTGGCATCTAATAGACTTTCTGCTTCTTCCCCCTCCGCCCCCCGGGTGTGGATAGGGGGAAATTGCCCTATCTGTCCACTGGTGGGAAGAACAACTTTGGCCCTATTTATTTGGGGTGAGGGTATGGCCATACCACCACCCTCTTATTTTGGAAAAAAATCTGCCCTGGTCTCTGGCAGCCTTTCTGCCCTGCTTGGGGGTAGATGGGACTTCCAAAAATAGACCGATTTGCCCCCAAGGGGAGCAACCCTTGCCTAAGAGGCTACCCCCCCAAACACAACACACACATACACACACACTAATCCCTGGTGCCTAAGTGGTTTCTGCCCACCCCAGGGGCAGATCAGCCTAATAGACATAGGCTGATCTGCCCCCATGGGAGCAGAAAGGGTCTAAAACAAATTTGTCCCCCCAGGGGAGTGACCCATGCCTAAGGGGTCGCTCCCCTTGTGTAAAATTGGCGGAAAAAAAATCCCTGGTGCCTAGTGGTTTCTGCCCCCCTTGGGGGCAGATCGGCTTAATAAAAATAGGCTGATCTGGCCCGAAGGGGGGGCAGAAATGGCCTAAACACAATTTGCCCCCCAGGGGAGCGACCCTTGCTTAATGGGTCGCTCCCCATATATATTTAAAAAAATAAAATAAAGGTAAAGACAAAATATATATATCCTTGGTGTCTAGGGGTTTCTGCCCCCTCCCCCCCAGGGCCAGATCGGCCTAATTATAATAGAGAAATCTGACCCCCAGGGGGCAGAAAAGGCCTAAAAAGGTTTTGTTGCCCCCCCGGGGAGCAGCCCTTGCCCAAGGGGCCTCTCTTCTCATTCAGTAATATAAAAAATAAAAAAAAACTGGTGTCTAGTGGTTTCTGCCCCCGTGGGCCAATCTGCTCCCAAGGGGGGAAGAAATAGACTAAAAGTAACTTTGCCCCCCAGGGAGCAACCCTTGACTAAGGGGTCGCTCACCACATATAAAAAATAACCAAAAAAAAAAATTATCTCTGGTGTTTAGGGGGTTTCTTCTCTCGGGGGAGGGAGGGGCTGAAATGGCATAAAAATAATTTGGCCCTCTGGGGAGTGGCCCTTGCCCAAGGGACCGCTCCCCTCATGTCAATAATGAAAGAAAAAAAACTCCCTGGTGTCTAGTGGCCATTTCTGCTGCCTGATTGCATCGGGACTGGGCAGCAGAAATGCTGAGAAGGACATCAAAGGAAAGGAAAGGCCTTTCCTTTACTTTGATGCCTTTCTCGGCCCCTCCACGTGATCGGAGAAGAAATGCAAAAGCATTTCTCCTCTGATCCGCGTTGGAAGCTGAGCTTCCAGCACGGAGGGGCAGGCCTCTGATGAGGTCAGCGCCTGATTGCGCGCTGATGTCATCAGACGCCACGGGGGAGGGATGGAAGGGGAAGCGATTCCCCTTCCATGCCTGCAGTGGGGGCGCCGAGGCTTACGGGGGGAGCGCTAGCCCACCCCCCATGAGATGGTCCCAGGACGTAAACGGTTACATCCTTGGCACCTCAGCACCGCAGCCAAGGACGTAACCGTTACATGCTTGGCTGTGAAGGGATTAACATAGTAAAACCTTGCAATGTGGAGAGTTTCTTTGAAGGTAATGGACTCACTCAGGGTTGATACTCACCTCCAACATCCTACTGTTTGTCTTGCTGCTTCCCCCTTTTTAATTTAGAACATTCTATTCTCAATGGGTGGGATGCTCTAATAGCATTATAGGTATTCTGCCTTAGGCTACCTACGTTGTTACAGGCATTCTCCTCAGTTATAAGTCCTTGTCTGCAGCTCAGGCCTATAACTCTATTTCATGGCCTTTAATAATCGGTGTAGCCCTTGGAAGTTGGCAATAATTAAATCTTAATGAATGCCAGGACCTGTGGGAAGGACTATATTAGAGTCCTCCAAGATACCTGCTATATGAGCCAGATTACTTCTTGTTCAGTTGACTTTCTACTTCTCTACCAATAACTGTTTTAGCTAGATTGCGTGGTTTTCTTATAACATAGGCATGTCCTCTGGTAGACTCCCAGCAGCAAAAGCAAGAACCAGTCAGGCTGGAGGCTCTTTATCAGGAGTCTAGATGGTATATTGATATCTTACATTTGCTGATTAGAGTCGGCTCCGTTAGGCTCTGCTTGCAGGGATTTCATATAATACTGGTCACGAAGACCATTCAATTTGGATTCTCCTGAATCCTAAATGATTCTGGATATTTCATCTCGTGGCTGGCAAGGAATAGCTTGCACTGAGAATTAAATTCCACTAATAGATTTTTTTTCTCGTAGGGAGGCAAGATGAGTTGGATGCTTGTTTTGAACTAAGTGTCGTATTCGATTGTATGTACCACAGGGTTGACCCCTGAATGGCTTTTTGGATAATGCAAAGTGCCTTGAAAACAAAGCATCTGGGTATAGGAAGCCAGCATAATGCTTGAAGCTCCAGTGCCGTGTGTGCCCTTGAAAAATGAGACCATAATTGTCTTGGTGCAGCTCCTTGTAGCATTTGCAACTGTTGTGTATACAGGCTCCACCGTCAGGCTGGAACATAGGGAATGCAGAACAGCTGATCTGACGGCTAAGTATATTTTTGCCTGTGTGGGACTTTTATGGCATGTGGGCTGGAAAGGCTCCTCTATGAGAGCGGAGAAGCGTCACCCTGCTAAAAAAAAAAATGGCCCAGAGCAGCTAAAAAAATGAAATGTTAACAAAGTTTATTTATTAAAATTTTATTTTTCAGCAACCTGCCCTGAACCGACTGTCAGGCCGGGGAGGGCAATTGCTGCTGAGTGGCGTCATGGAGCTCAGACTTATGTTTAAAGGGTGCATGTCCCTTTGGCCAGTCGTCTTGCGACAGCCAGCCAGACATGTATTTTAAAGTTCTCTAACCTAGCTGTCTTAGCTGGGTTAGAGAAAGCATGGGCCTCCAGCACTCTTAAGAGCGCTGAGAGGCTGCTCCCTCCAATCCTGGCGCTGCTCTCATGCTGCTTAACAGTGCCAGGACTGGATAGTTCAGTATCCTGGGTCCGGGGCTTCGAGGAGAGAAGACACCGGAGCGAGGACGACTTCGTGGAAAGTCAGGAAGTTAAGTGACATTTTTTAAATTATTATTTGAATGCCACCCTTATTTTGACCACCCCACCACTCTAACTACATCACAGCCGCTACTGCATGTGGGTCGATTTTACTACTGATTTGTCTGATATTACCACAAACATTACGTGCAGCAAGCGGAACTGCATGCAGTCCCTCATACTTTGCAAAGTTGCTACCTATAGAGCCTGTTTTTGCAAGTTAAAAAAATGCCCCGATTTGCATATCTGTGCCACTTTTCAGTTATTCAATCCACTAATGGGGGCACTTTTATTTTGATGCAGGAATTTGTTTTCTGTCTCAGTCCTCTTTTGGTCCGGTCGTGCGTGCGGGCTGTACACACAACACTGGTCTACAAATGAAATACAATACCGCAAACCACGAAGCAGAAAAAAAGGTAGAATATCTGAGGGAAACAAACGGAGCCAGGCCCTTGCGTAAAGGAAATCAATACGGCCAGCCTCGGCTGTGCTAATTCTTGCTCCGGGTTTTGTTCCATCTTCGCGTGCAATCGCGCACTCAGGCGCTGAAATATCAAAGAGAATTATTGAACCGGTCCTGTCATGGGCGGGGTAACGTCGCTCCCCCCGCTGACTGGGAAATAGGCTTTCCTTTCTCTCCGACACTTTATTTACTTGCACCCGTTGGGCTATGACACGGTTTCCCAGCAGGCACTGAGCAGCCGGGGCCAGCAGGGAATATTTACCTTTGTTAGGGAGGTAAATTGTAAAACAGAGACTGGGTTGAAAATAAGAGGGGGTAGCCCTTCTCGTTGACCCTAAAAGGGGTTCACCCCGGCAGGTGAAACATGACCGTTTCTAATGAAGAAAAGTTTTGTTGCTCGTTCTACTTCTTTCAACTTGCTCTTGTGCCCGTGAAAAACTGCAGCCCGGGCACACGTACTGAACGACTGCGTCCCCAACGTGGTGCTTCTGTGAGGATAAAAGCGCTGCGCAGTCTCGTTCCGCCCCGCTGCTCGAGAGAAAACCGCTTCTGACAGCGCAGCGCACCCCCATTTCATGTAGCGAGGGATCGACGTGCGCCAAGAGGTAGAAAAGAGAGGATGGGAGGAAGCGCCTTAAAGCTGGAATTCGAGTGCCAGTGGGCCAAGCGGTGTGAGGTACTTCTCAGTTTTTCACAAGCAGGCACAACACGTGGAATCAGCATCTAGAGCGCTGAACTGGAATTTGACCCGCAGCTTGTAATCAGGGTCTAAGGGCAGCTCGCGCTGGAGGATGGAGGTCAAGCACTATGGTTTTTAAACCCCTGCACTTGTCCCATTTCATACCATGTATGCACCTCACATCGCATTTACACAAATCAATAAAATCAGTCACCTGAGAGGTGTTACCTTGTAGGAAAACAAGGCCACATTTTATTTTGCATGATCACAAGGGCTCGATCATAAATCATTATGATGGGGCCATAAAAGGAAAATGTGTTATAAATCACGGCTATTTCATCAATCATTGTGACAGGATCATAAATCATCTGTGACTAGATATAAACCATACATATACGACAGGTCATAAATCAGGGTTGTCATATATCCACCCAATCTTTTTTTGGCATCCTTTATGACACCTGCATGTTGTTCATGCAATCATACATGAAGTTTTTTGGGGGTCAACAAGTTTCTGTTGGTCTGTTCCTGCTTGCGAGTGAGGTAGCTTCTTAATGGTGTTTAGGCTTAGCTCGCTACCTTGACTGTGCGTTTTGTGTCTGGCTGTCTGTCCTTCAGGTCTGGGCTGTGAGTGTCGTGCTCTGCTTACTCCACATGTCGGACCCAGTTACCCTGCTGTAAGGCATCCCCAGGTGATTGGCTTTCCTTTGGCACACCCCCTTGTGGTCGAGCCTCCTCAACCAACAAATGTCCCCCTTGTATCGCCACGCCACCTGTGAGGCTCACATCTCCAGGTGACTCACCCCCTGTTCCATTTTGGGGCTTTCCTTTTTACTTTTCTTTTCCTTTTCACAGGCATCCCACCATTGCCATTGCTGCCCACAGATTAGATCAAACACTCATCCCCTCTTCTGGCAGGTGCAACCTGTTGGGTGCTTACAATTCCGGTCGTCTTGGGTGAATCAGCCCATGCCTAATGCTCTCCAGGCCATTCACCTTGCAGTATTTGGCGACTGCAATATTCAGCTTCCTCCTGGAATTGTCGACTGCTCCGTTCGACACGCGCCCCGCCTTGTGAGCCTGGGAATGATTTCTGACCAAATTATGGTGGTGCTGCCAAACAACCTTGCAGCCTCAGTTAGCACAAGCCATATGTCATGCAGGAGGTCTTTTCTGCCCACCTGTGCAAGATCGTTGCCCCCTATGTGCATGATCAAAATGTCAGGGTACTGGGAAGCTGATGCTTGTACTTTGGCCAGTGTTGCTGATAATTGTCCCCACATTCATCCCTGGGTAGCCCCACCACTTGATGTTCGTAGCATCTCCCCCCCCCAGCCTGTTTGTTGCGACTGCGGGACCACCATGCCTGTATCCTGCAAATAAATGAGTGCCCAACCACCCAAACTGTCTTGGGCCTGTTCCCTGTCAAAGTTGCAAACACCTCCATCAGCTTCCTTCACAATGAGCCCAAGTTTGGCTACAGCAGTTGATGCTGATTAGTATTGCGTTTGAAATTGTGTATTAACACCAATAGCTTAGGTTTTCTGCTGCCTACCCTCATGGTTTGCTATTATGGTATCTGAAGGACCAAACCCTGCTATGTTGTTGCCGTGGAGAACAGGCTGGGTGACAGTGACAAGTCAATCTACACCTGTTAAAATATCACAGTGATTGGAAATTGGGATTGGAAAATTGTCTTTAATGGGACTGGGATTAATTTGGACAGGATCTTGAGGATTACAGACCTGAGTTGGCCAGATGCTGGTAGCTGGCAGGGATTGAGCGCAAGTTTTATAGAAGCATCCTAGGGCAGCAATTCAATGTTACTCCTGCAGGAATGCTCAAATGACCAAAGAGCAGGTTCTGCACCAGTAGTGGAGATCTAAAATGGACTATGACACAGTCACCACTGTGGTCCACCACCCTCTGTCTAATCTAACCCACCCTGCAGGTCAGCAGGATCTTATTTGCCAGGGCTACCTGGCATGTCTCCCCCCATTGGGAGGTTTGAATGATTACCTGGGCTCCCATTGGCCCAAGCCTATCGTGCCAACCTTGATGCACTTTCTGTCTTCTGAGGAAGTGTGGGGGGGAGGGGATCGTCCCCCCCTTTGATGGGGCCGCCAGGACGGATGATAGCTTGGGCCTGAGCCTCCGGTTCTTGACTCATCACTGGTGGAGGTTCCAGAAGGATAAGTCACCCCTTGTGTGGTGATAGTGCTCTTCGGAGTGGTTAGCAGGAGGTGGGGGGTGGGGGGGACATGGCATTCCTGCTCAGGGTTCAGTAAGGTTGAGGCAAGGCCAGGTTTGGTCGCTAGAACTACAGATGATATAGTACGCCCTTTGATTGAAAAGCTACATTGTTCAGTGCCCGGGCCTGTGATACCATAGGAGCACAACAAATTGATGCTGTTGATGGGGCCAGTACATGCCTCAAGGCGGATAAATATTTTTCAATAGCTTCAAGTCAGTTGGGAAGCAAGGAAAGTTCCTTAAGCAAGAATTCTCTGACTTTGGCAATACAACCCTCCAGTAATTGTTCCACCCAAGATAATTTAAACTGGGACGCTACTTTAGGACTCTTTAAATTGTAAGCTCAGCTGCTATGGACAGGTTGGTGGTAGTCATGGACTAGTTTGAGAAGCTGCATCCAAAGTGAAATTGGACACCATACTTCAAGGTTGCTTGGCACTAACAGATGGCTAGGGGCTAAAGGTATCATTGGGCACAACCTCAGGCACTGCCTGCCATTGGCTGACCAGAAGGCACCTGGAGAGTGTGCAGATAGATTGATTGGAAAGGGGGCAGTATCTGGGCCAGAAGTTACATCTGAGTGAATGGGAAGTCTCCTTTCTCTGGGCTTTATCTCTGTGCTAATTGCCCCCATAACCCTCTGGAGTATCCTATCTATTGAGGCACCTTTGGCTAGGGGTAATGACATGGGATTGCTCGCTACGGCTTTTCTCTTACCCATCTTGCAGGATGGGGGTAGGATCCTCCCCCAAAAAAGTGTGATAGACTTGAGTTAGACTGAGTTGGGCTTAAGTAGGCTCAAACTTCACCTCCTCCAGGAAGAGAAGAAAATAAAATCCAGAGTCTGTTAGAGTCCCTGTGTGTGATGATGTGTGATAATACAATGAGGCAGTAGTGAAGTACATAGCGTGAAAAAAGAAAAAGATAAGGTGAAATGAATACAGCCACTTACCTCATCCCCTTTTCCTCTTAATTGATGACCGCTGCCTCCAACCACAGAAAAAGAAAAGGAAAACAAGTCCACTAGATCAGTCAGCTGAGCGCCTGAACTCCTGGGTACACCTGGCCTGACCTGGCTGGACTCTGGGCCACCCTTGTGCCCTCAAATTGCTTCATTGATCACCTCAATGGTGCCAGTGCCACCAAAAATGCTCCACACACAAAGTATCCAAGTACCCAAAGCAAAACACAGTCATGCAGTCTCACAAGCCTGCAATAGCGAGGTGGCGCCCCAAAAACCCTCACGAGCTCAGAAAACACTGCAGCCCAAATATCCTCATCAGCCCCAGATCCTGGGCCCTAACTCCCTCACACACCTGCCAAAGCCGTAAAGCCACTCAACTGCCCACCGTAAAGACACCCAACTGCCCACTCAAGCCCGCACTCAGCTCCCTTCATGAGTCAGACACAGTGGCAGCGGTGTTGGCAGCGGTGGCTGTAGGCTGTAATGTAGAAAATAGAGCCCATGAGCCGCGAAACAAGACTTGAGGATCAAAACTGGGAAGCATGGTAACCCCTGTAGGTAGCATCAACGGCGTTCAGAGTGAGTGTGGGGGGGGGGGATAACAGAACCTGCACCAGGACCTCACGGCGTCCCGCTGTGTGCCTTTTGAGGCTACCAGGCCTCTGGTGTGCTCGGCGACCTTCTGCCCATCCTAACGTGCAGACAGGCACGGTATGGCAACAGGGTAGGAGGAAGCCTGTGGTTCCACAATCATTACAACTACAATTATAGATAAGTAACTGTGAGTTACAGGGGTGTTTCTGACAGAGGAGTTCTGATTGACATCAAATAGGCAATGGCAGCAAAGCCAACAATCTTGCTCTGCCCTCTTGTTTTTCTTTTTATGGTAAGAAGAAAACAGTAAGAAATATTTTAAGCTCACCTATGCATGATTTTAATATAGGTCCGATAGTTTAACAAAGGGACAACATCATTTTCAACATAAGTTACACAACCTCACCCAAATTAGGGAACACATAACTAGGAAGTGGCACAACCAATGAACAGTAATGGAAATTGTACAACAGTCCACTAGTGCCTCTTTCTCTCACTTTAGTGTGTTAGCTGCCTAAGTTGTGCCCAGTAGCAGCTGGTGCTTTTAAAAAGTGGTGGGGAAGAAAGTTAAATATAAAGTTCAAATGGGGGCTGTGTGCAAAGCAGATGAGGAGAGGACGTGGCCACGTTTGAGTCTCGGCGTTGGCTCAACATCCTGTGCTTCTGGAAAACCTGCATGTTCTCCAAGTGCCTACAAAAAAAACCCTTGTGTAATATAGCTGCCAACTTGCACTGGTGCCCATGCATATCACTCCAATACCTTCGGGTCTACTTTACTTTGTGCTCTATAAAACAAAAAATGTTATGCAGATAGGACATGAAGAATGCCTTCATTCTCAAACCTGTTTGCAGAAAGACGTAAACCTGCCGCGCGGCCAGAAGAATCTTGCAACAAAGGCCTGCTGCAAGTGGTCAGCGCCTGGACGGGCCTGCACAGGACCTAGTTATATGGCCAGGTTGGCTAAATTATGTGCTAAAAGACAAGTTTTGCAGCATAATGTGGCACATTTTGTGGCTGCATTACTGCATCATTTTATATTTTTTACACGTTAACACTGTACAAGCATTGTCATGCCTTACTATTCCAAATTCAGATTGCTTCATATTTCAAATAAAGTCAAAAAATTTTAACAGCTACTCACCACTGGTCACCAGGGACTAGAACCGCACTCTAGGCAGTGTTGACGACACATACTGCTCTATTCTGTAATCGCCTCCCACCCTGCACTTCCTCCTGACCGCTCGTCATCATCACATCACCACAGCCTGAATTCATTCCTTTAAAACCAACCAATCCGTGTCTTGCTCTCATGCTGTTTTTACTAGTAAACAGAATAAGAGCAAAGCAATGACTGGTGTGAGCAGAGGAACCCCGCGCCTCAAAGAAGACTGGGGCAGCTGTGCTGCATTTCCCCCTGGCTCCCTGGCTCCTTAGCAGTGTGGTTCGGAAGCCTAAAATACGCATGTGTGCATGTGCCACGGTAACAGACCTGTCCAACCCGACATGCGCACAAGGCTTTAGCGGCTGATTGACTATCAGCAGGATTGGCAACACCCCCTGCCCCCACCCATATACAGGTACTTTGGCACATTTGATTGGCAATGCGACTGTGGGACAACAGGGGTTGCGGGTCAATGTCCACGCACCCCAGTGAAGAAACCCTCACTGGTTGTAGTGAGAAAAATATGTAATGTTTCTTCTGCACCTGTCCTTAACTTATTATTTGCGTTAGGTAAAGGTTGCGCTGCTGCTGTCCATGGACTACATTTCTTGAGTTCTGAAGCTCCGTATAAAACTCTCCACTACGCGTAAGAATAAACAATTCACACTGTCAATGCTAGTTTTAGTGCATGTTATGCTGTGTGTATTTGTACAGTGCATTACTCACCCAGGAGGCTATCCTTGTACTGATGCATTATGTGAGTGAAAAATGTAACTCTCACAAAATATGTAAGCATAGCTTAATTTTGGTTTCATGCATGAAGCAAGCATTTTTCTAAATGGAGTAGGTGACTTTGTAAAATTGTAGAACCCAGTTGAGGAGTGGGTCCATGTAATTTATAACAACTCCTGCCAGTTCTGCCAACAGTACTTGGATTGCAGAAAGTTTAAGCCCATAATGAAACTGTTAAAAGCAAAACCTCAAGCCTCACAACGAAACAACCTGTTATCTAGGGAAAAAAATGATTGTTTTCAATGATGTCGTACTGCCAAAGTGCAGAGCTGTGAAATTCAAAACAACATTTAGGTTCTGGCTTTCTGCCTTTTTTAATGCAGACAATCACGGGGTTAACAGCCCAATAGGTGAGACAGCATAGCTAGCATTTCAGACGCAAATGTGAGCATTTCACTGCCAATGGGCTAAAATTAACTTTTTTCGCAAACCAGCAAAAGAAGTTGTTCACAGGAACGATATGAGACACAGCCAGAGGTGTCTGGAGGCATATCTGCAAAATTTCACAGGTTCATGTGTGATGTGCTGCTCCAGTCCTGTTTTTTTTCTTCTTTGAGTTCTGGGAATTGTAGTCCTGATTTATCATAGAATAAACAAGACTACAAGTCCAAGAATTTTTTTTAAAAAAAAAAACCTGGACTGGAGTGGCACATCATGCATGGACCTGGGAAACTTGGCAGGGTTGTAGAGAAACAGAGAAAGGAAAAATAATGACTTGTTACCCCTCTTTCCCAGCATACCTGAGGCAGATTTACAAGACCCTAGCACCTCCTTGCACCACACTAGCATTTTTTTACACTAATGTGGCCCACAGCTACAATTTTCACCGCTCCATATTTTCAAAGTGGCGCAATGCATGCCTTGTGCCCCCTTGTGCCACATTATGCGTGCGCCAGGTATAATGTATGCAGGGGTGGGGGGCATTCAGCATTAGGATGCCCACCAAAATGGCGCAGTGAAATCTACAAGATTTCACTGGACCATTTTTGGCACCATTTTTGACGTCTGCTCAGAGATGGCGTTAAAATGGCGCACCCATATTAAACTATGGGCTCCACTAGCATCAACATTTTTTTGCTGCTCGTAGAGCAAAGTGTCACAATAGAGTCAAAAATACTGACCCTATTGGCCTAACGATCGCCATGGTGCGCCATACTATAATTACGGCGCACAAATGGTTTTGTTAGGTGGGGCAGGGGCGACGCAAGCAAACCGGCGCATCAGTACTGATGTGCTAGTTCCTGTAAATCTGGCCCCTTGTGCATAGGAGTTGGTGCAATTTTAGATGGTGCTCTTACAACACAACAGTCATGCGCCCTGTATTGAACAAGTGCAGCACATGCTACAGGTGCGCCCTGCAAGGACCGCCAGTGCATACTGCATTGGAACCCAACACCCAAGAGTTAGAGCGACAACGCTTGTTTGTCAGCTTCCATTTTGGTTCACTTTCGTCTTTGATTGCTGAACCAACAATGCGCATTGGCAATGCAACATAACAGCCCCCGTGATCATGCTGACGGAGGCCGGCGTGTGTCTCAAATGTGTTCAGTGTTCTTTCACCACAGCAAAATATGGCCGCCAAACATAAATTCTCTGGCCAACATTAGAATCACGGTGGCTATAAACCTAAGTGGAGAAGTTTTAAATTGTTATGAGCATCCATAAATGGGTAGACATCACGCCTCCTTTTTCTGCTGTGTTTATGTACTTTATTGGTGTGCTGTCGGGCCAGTCAAGCAGAACAATAACACATTAATGTGCTGGGGATTTATTTTTAATGCCTTCTTCTTTTATTCATTGCTAAAGCACGCTTTTCAGTTCCAAACCCTAAGTGAACCAATAAACAGTGAAATACTCAAACGATAATGAACTATCAAATAAGAGCCTTCGTTAGAAATGACATGTGCCACTAACTCCACCAGCAAAGTGAGAAAGCTGCATTAGGGAAAGGCAGGACACATGAAAATAGATAAGAGGAATTTCCCCACCCCATCACTAACAATTGGCCAACATATTCTGTTTGTTGTGGCAAATTGATGCCCTCACCTGGAAGCACCAATGCAGCCGCCGAGTCTTGCTTTGCCCTTGAACCATCCCTTAGCTTTACAGAGTGAAAACACGCTGAGAAGAGGAGAGATGAATCCATGCTTCTTTTGCCCAGTATACTACATGAAATGTACATGGACATATTTGGTTTTGTTTGTGTAGATTCTTCAAATGGAGGCAAAGTTATATGCAATCTATAAAAAATATTTAATCCGTGGCTGAATGCAATACCATTATGTACAATAAGTACCAGTACCAATTGGTAATGGGGAGAGGGTATGGCCACTGCAGGGTTACAGTCAGGCATGTAAGAGAGGGACATTAATGTATCTTTATCGTGAGTTTAGCAGGGAAAGATAATATGTGAATATTGGTGTTTGATTCTGACGTTCAGTTTGGGGACTTAGTGATTAAATTCATCCACTTTCTGGGAGCCATTTCAATTTCAGCCCCACTCAGAATCGTCGAACAGTCCGTAAAGGGTGGGGTGTGGCCAGTGCTTACTTTGCAAAAGAATAAATGTTCGCTCGTAGTTTTAGCTGGCTCTATTGAATGTCAGCATGCTGAATAACAAGGCTGGAAAATCTTGATTCCACCTCATGCCTGTTTAATCCACCACCAGACACTCCCTGCCCCTTTATCTCACTTTCGTAGGTTCTTTTTCATCCCTGCTATCTCCCTTTGTCAAGGATTTTCTGACTTTTACTTCATCCTTCTAGGTCAAACTCTGAACAGTTAAAATAAGTGGCAATCGCCAAAAATGAGTGCTGGTGAGCCCCACCTACAACCACTGGCTCAAACCGAGCTCTGGGCGTGGCTAATCTGACCCAACATATGTTCACAGAAGTCTTCTTCTCAATGCCCTCCACAACCTGCCTAGGACACCCCTAATTTATGCATTTGTAATCCAACTGTCCCTTCTTTGTAATTTGCCATTGTTAACAGTGTATCTTATCTTTGAATAAATACCATTATTTTGCTTGCCACTTCTTTCACTGCCAGCTTATTGTTGAGTTCTAGCTCCATTTGGTATCCTCTTACATGGGGTCTCAGCATACTGGCTACCTTGCTCTAATGCAGGTGGCACCACAGGTATACTCTCCGCTAGAGTGTGTGCACCATATTGTTGGCAGACTCATGGGTGGCACCAAACATAAGTAACCCTCCCAGACATGTGTCACTCCCTGGTACTGGCTTTGTCTGAGGCAGCTGGAGATCCTAAATATTGCTGTATCTAAGGTAGGCTAAGGTTTTGCTTGCATGTGATAATTGCAAATAATGTCAACCCTGGGTGGCTGTGTGGAATGGTGGTGTGATGATGCCCTGCAGGGCACATAGCTCAGCACTGGCTCTTCTCAGCTTTAGTCTTCTCAGATCTTCACCCCCTGGTTAAGCATATTTTTACATAGACAAAACAAAAAATAAAGGAATAAAACTCACGTTGGTGTTTTCGTGAGTTATTAGCTGGTCATGCCCCAGTACCTGGTGACTGACAACACTCTATCCCCCAAAATCTGTTGCACCTTGAAGTGTGACCCAGTGCAACACCAGTGCCCAGTAGAGGCTCGATGGCCGTGGAAGGGGCGGGGCGGCGGGAGGGAATAAACATTAAATTTAATTTTTTTTAAACCCACTTACCTCCTCCACCGCTCCTCTGTCCCTCAATGCTCCTCTGACTCCGCAGGCATTGGCTCCCAGCCTGCCCTGCGCCAATCCTGATGCTGCTCAGAGCAGTGTCAGGATTGGCTGGGAGCGCCCAGCCAGAGCGCTCCCTGGCAGACTGGGAGCCTGTGCAGGCCCTCTACAGCCCAGCAACAAAGCCTACAGCACATGTGTGTTTGGCCGGCCCGAAACAGCCGGCCAAACACACATGTGCTGTGAAGGTGGAGCGCTGAGCACTCCCCCTCAGTGCACATCACCCCCGTGGCCCGTCCCTTTTAAAGAAAACGATAATGAACATAGTTTATTATCGTTTTCTTTAAAAGGTTTTGCAGCTGCCGCTGCTGGTGGGAGGACAACACTCCTCCGCCCAAACAGAGGAGCCGCCACTAATAGTGCCGCTTAAGGGGGTGACGCATGTCTGCTCTGGTTACATGTCTCAGTAGAGTGTTTTACTGCCACTGCTTATCCTAAAAAGAGTGATAAAGGGCCATGCAGCCTTCCGGAAATCCACAGTGGCAGCGGTGGACTTTATATTCCTAAGACTGGGCAAGCGGCCAAGCCACCAGGTCACGGGCACCGAAGACAGGTGTGGGCCGGATCGGACCGGTCGTAGTCAGTGGCCAACGGTGGCCACCTTTTGAATTTTTCCACGGTGAGCAGCCATTGGTTGCTCCCATAGGTGGCGGGGTCGCCCATGCGGTCGTCAGGGGCAGCAGGGCAAGTTAAGCAGCAAGCAGGGTCGCCCAGTTACACGTTTCTGCCTGGGCCCCCACTGACGATTGCTGCCGACGCCCTTTGCCCCTTTTTGGCCTGCTGGAACAATGGAGTGCTTTGTTTCTTCTTTCTTTGGCTTCTTCTCTCCCTTTTAGCCACTTGCACCATTTTCTTCCTACCCATTTCGACATGTCATGCATCTCATTGCTGTCTTCATGCATGTCTTAAAATGTAAGCATTATAGAGCACCTCACAACGTTTCGGTATGTCCGTCTCCTAAAATGTTAGCATCATGGCTCTGCCAAACCTACGCCTCCAGAATACTCACCTCTACATATGTATGCCCGACCGTGCCAAACTTTATAAATCTGTTCGAATGTTTTTCTCCATTTGCACCACCTGGTTAGTGTTGGGAATGCAATATAGAAAAGGTAAATACATAAAAATGAACATAGTTTACACTAAACCCTGTGGTGCGTTGTGAACCAAGAAATGGCTATAGGGATAAAAGCCTCTTTTGAGGCAGTTATCTTTTCCTCACGGTTGTTTGAAACAACTACTGGAGCACAAGTTAGATTCTGCTCAGATATCGATACATTTTTTTCCAGATTCTCTAATGATTTCTGAATGGATTTAAGCAAAATAAAAAGTATCAGTTGACAGTTCACAGGAACAACGGTATGTGCATGTGTGGTGTTTACCAATTTTGTGCAGTTTTGTCAAGTGGGATCCAAAGTTATAGGTAGTTTAAAAGTGTTTCTCCTGCTCACTAGTGCTCTTAAACGTATCAAGTGTCACTTGGATGACTTTGTCAATGACTTTAAAAGTTCTGGCAAGGAGACATTAATGTTCTCAGTTAACATTAGACACTAGCCCATGTTACACAGATTCTTAAACATATCTCTTTTTCAAGGGCGTTATGTTTATAACACAAAACATAAAACACCAGTTAATAGACAAAGCTATCACTCATCTCTTGTGCACTGGCGATGACACATGATGTAACTGATGCTTCACCCGCAGCATAGAGCACACAGAGAAGACGACCTGTGGCCATGGTCTACGTGCACATGACACGGGACATGAATCATCTCCCCCGTGCTACCTACGCACAGGACCACAGGCCATTGTGTGTGGCCAAACCCTGTGGGTGGCCAGCACAGGCCTATATTTAACTGCTGTCCACACACTGACACACGGGCATCTCTCCTCCGCCCTTCAAGTGCACTTAAGGTGGGAGGCAATCACGCTGGATAATTTTGTTTTTCAAGGCCTGTGATGAGATTTCCTGTGAGTGTCATATTTGTTGTGCACACACATGTATTATTCAGGAGGCTCATCAAGTAATAATTAGTACTTCATGTTGTTTCAAGCATTGGATGACAGCACGTCGGTGGTTATTATTGGAAAATAATTCTCCATGTTTTTTTCCAACGTTCGAACTGTGTCAAGGTGCACCCGACTATTGTGATCTGATAGATCTTCATTCTGGCTGAAGAGTGTTGCCCCAGAAAGGCTTGTGTGTGAAAATACAAGAAACACTATGTTGTGGTTGCACGCTTCCTTTATGTTATAATGTGGTGCACTGCACATGTTCTGTGAAAAGAGAGGACCACACTTTACACTACTGCTCTCCTGCAATCTATGCAGTCACAGCAAAACTAGACACTAAAAAGACAATTACCATGCAGGGCTCCTGTGCAAACATGCTTTTCAATAGCAAATGGGATCAGACAATACTGCAGAGGAATCTCTGCATCTCTTCAGCTGGAGCAGCAGCTTTTCTGCGCTTATGGTTAGTTCACATTTCCAAATGCAAGATACATGTGTTTGCTGGCAGCTTTTGCAATGTTTGACGAATGTGCATGGCATTTCACTAATAAACTGTAATTTCCTTTTGGTCGATCCTGTAAATATTTGTGTAGGTTGGCCGAGGAGGTTTAAAGTTATAGAATGTGTGTCCAAAAGAAATCCTATGTAAATTATTTAGGAAAGTTTAAATGCGTTGCTGTTTTGTAAAATAGTTGCAAATCTGTATAATAGTGTTACTGTATGGTTACATATAACATTTGTACATTTCTGTTGGGGTGGCAGGTAGTCCACACACATCTGTGGACTTCAGGACTTCCAGCATGATGGTGTCCAGCTGATCAGCTGTGTCAAAGTGATGACGTCCTTAATCGAGCGATCTTGTCCTTCCTAAAATAAGATATTATGCTGAGCAGTGGTAGGCTGGGCACAGGACCACCAGGGAGGACGCACCTGAAGTACAAATGTGGGGAATTCCCTTCTGGGCCAGAAAAACTGTGTCCCTCCCAGACTTCCAAACAAAGTTTGTAGTCTTATGGATTATATTAATTCGATATTTACAGAAGCACCACATTTTACAAGCAGTATTGCTTACAGCCTGCATAACTACTTGATCACAACCAGTGCGTAATTTGCAAAATAATCAGTGCTGGAGCCCAAAGCTCTGCTAAGAAGCCTGCAGCAACTGGTATTAAAAGTCGGTGTGTTGGATACCAAGGCTGCGTGATCTTGAAACCACTGTATGCCTCTTTAATCCACCACCAGAGAGTCCCCGTCCCTTTCTCTCACTCTTGCAGGTTCCTGCTTTCTCCCTTTGTGACAGTTTTACCATCTTTTTCTTCCTGTGTCTTTCCACTTTGTGAGTTTTTCCCTGTCATGCTCTTGCTGAATGTCTGATGCACAAAAACAACTGCTGGTCCTCAAAAATGAGTGCTGGTGAGCCCCACCAGAAACCACCAGCTCAAATTAAGCTCGGACTTCAACACCCCATAAATTAACAGACAAAACACACCTCAAGGAACATTATGTTCAGCATAACACTCACGCCTAATAGAAATAAAGGCATATTTATTACCTTGTTGAGTGTGGGGAGGGGTCATGGTTCACAAGAGGTAATGCTTCATTATCAGGATCAGTGCTGTCCCCCAAAAATGGTAATAAATAGCCCATCGCTCTCATCACTCTATGCGCACCAGCAGATATGATTTATGCCATGCTACTTGGCCATGTGGAGGAGATGTACATAGAGGTATTTAAGAAGACCCAGAGCACAAGATCATTGAGTGGGCCTGTAATGTGAACAGCAGAGATTAAGAGGATGATGGTCCAGATGGTCCTGACCCATATTATGATGAAAACATAAGATCTGACCTTTGCTCTGTAGTCATAAATGACTGAATCTGCGTCAAGGGTCAGCACTGCCCCCGTGTTATCCCATTGTTACATGGTCCCGCATGCAAGGTTATTCCAAGCCCCTGGTGTAATTTTCCTGATGCATGTAGATGGCGCACAGCACCTTGCAGCCTTAAGTGATTCTTCCAAGGATGTAAAACTGGTCACCATATGTTTACAAAAAGTCAGGGTATAGATATTGATGACTCACTTTGACTTAATTAATTCTGCCCTCTAGTGTTAAGGATTCCCTGTTAAGGGTTTGTCTGGCCAGAGGAAGTTGGCACGAGCCCATCAGCAGCACAGTCTGTTAAGAATTTCATACATGATCACTACACTATCCAAGCTGTTCAGAACTATGCAACACCAGTGACATTTCATGTAAAGAAGTTTGATCATGTAACAAGTTTTCAAATGCACTTTGGATGTTTGTCCATTAAGAAAATAACTATTTTTGTTCGGATACTCTGCATCCTTTGAACCACACTAAAAGGACTTGCCTCAACCAGGGTCGGACTGGTACAGAAAATAGACCTGATCACTGAAATATAAGTGACCCCCATTAGTAAATCAGATAGCTGAAAAGTGGTCTATGTCTACCATTCGGGGCAGTTTTGAACTTGTAAAGACACACTGTATAGGTGTTTCGCAAGGTATTGAACTGTGCATGTATTTGAGCATACTCCAGTCAATGTTTGTTTTAATTTCAGGAAAAACAATAAAAACCGACCCAGCATATCATAAACAGGCCCACAAGCAGACAAAAAAACAACCCAACACTGACCTGCCAGACCAGCACCATGTGGCGCTCCTAGATTGCCCTGTAGGCAAGTTCGACCCTGGCCTCAACTCACATGCAAGCATGATATGAATTTCAAAAATCTGATACAACCTTAAGATCTTCTGCTGGCCTTGACAGGGATGTTCTATGTGGGAAATTCGAGGTTGAGTGGAGCTGGAGTAAAAATTTGGAATTAATTACCTTCAGACTGGTGTCATTATAACTGGAATTTGTAAGGACACTTAATTAACGGGGACACCTCATGAGCAAACCTTATTATTTATACCTGTGTTATTCCTGACTGTTTTGTATCAACTTTTGTTTACCGTATAGCTTTTGCTATGTATTATTTTATGTACGTCTTGAAGGTGGACTTGCTCCAGTATTTTTTGTACATTTAAAATAAAAGTACTATTATTCAGCATTTTTACAAAGTGCACATACAGGCACATATCTGGCTTGCTGGATAGGCAGTGATAACTCATATATTGACTTGACAACACTATAAAATGTTTCTTGCCTATAACTCTCCTGTGGATTTGAGTCCTCTTTAGAAGGAAGAAAAGGTCTCCTTCTCTTCCGAGTGCCCTTCTGAGACACATCACAGGTGCAATCGGAAGGGAAGGAGACCTTTTCTCTTTCAAAGCCCCCGTGGAGCTCAAGCTTCGGACTCAGCATAGGCAGTCATTACCATGGCAAACAAACATCACACACACCCAAAAGAGCAAATACATCCAACCAGGAAAGTAAATACATCCGCCCTTTGTGTTCAAACATCAGACAGCCTTTCTTTCCAGCATCAATAACCTTTTCTTGACATCAATGAAAAATGCAGGTGGTGGTCGGACGCTATTAAGCCCTAGGAGCACACAGAATTAAGGTAACAAACATCAGCTGCAATGGCAATCATTGTCTGGGGCTCGTAACTCAAAAAATAAAGGCAAAATGGTTTTGCAGCTTCATTTGTCTTTATATTGGAACTCTTTCTTCCTTCGTTGGCAGGATTTGTATATGTATTTCTTGTTTTTCCTTCTGTTTCTTGTAGCGCTTGGGTTAGGATTTGTAACCTCTGCATTTAAGACATTCAAGATGATCAGCATAGACCAGCCCCAGTGATTTTGGTTCTGTGATCCAAGCGATGCTCCTATCTAGGATAGAGGATGCTTATGTTGTGGTGTTTGATCTTCATCTGTGCTCCTGGCCCCTTGTAGGGCTGTGTTTAAAGTAGTGTCCAGGTTTATTGCAAATACTTGTCGCATAGACCACCTTAGCCAGTTGGTAACTAACATCCTTATATGACAAAACAAGGAGGCTGTGGCATCCCCAGGTAAAGGGCTGATGGAGGGAGTAGGGCAGTGTGTAGATAATCCTGGGATATGTATATTTTCCATTTCACAATAACTGCTAAGAATTGAGAAGAAAATTATAACTAACATTGTGGTTTAATTTATAAATTGCTTCTTTTGTATTGCAACCAGTAAAAGTTGAATATCAAATCTCCTAGTGACTTTGCAATGACCAAACCTTCCTTGGAAAAAGAAGGTACTTTTGGGTCACTATCCACGACTGATCAGTGGGACATGGATTAATATGTAAATATACAAAGTACAACACATTAGGTTGGATAGTGAATGTTAGAAATGGGGTGCCGAGTTGGCATAGGTATACACGCTTGTTCAAATAGGGACCACAATCCTAGTCAGGGTATGTTACAACACAATCCAAAATATCCTGTGCCCACCATTTGGTACCTCGGCACTGAGCAGGCAGGCTTAACTTAGAAGGCAATGTGTGAAGTATTTGTGCAATAAATCTTACAGTAACACAGTGAAAACACCACAGAAATACATCACGCAGGCTTAGAAAAATAGATAATATTTATCTGAATAAAATAAGATCAAAATGACAAAGATCCAAAAAGCACAAGTTGAAATATCACTTTTAATAGGTTTAAAAAAGTCTCAATCCTTAGAAATTAACAGTTGTTTCTTTGTTAAGCACAGTGCCTGGGATGTGTCAAAAATAACAGTACACGGAGACCGCAGAGGAGGAGATGCGTGGAAAAATAAGGTGTTGCATTGGATTTTCCGATGCAGCACGGACGATGCGTTGTTTCTTTCCACGCTACAAGGGTTTGCGTCATTTTTTGGCATGCAGTTTTGGATCCTCACTGCTATGAGGGTATATTTTGATGCCCAGGGATGATGTGTTGAAAATACTTGACACGCTGGAAGAAGTAACAGGCGCTGCCTCGATCCGGTAGGCGAAACATCAAATTTTCCATTGCAAGGCAGGCGCTGTGTTGAATTTCTAGTTGGTAAGTCGATGCCGTGTCGTTCCGGTTGGCTGTGCGGCAATTTCCCAGCCACGATGCAGGACGCACAAGAAGTTTCTTGAAGAAGTGAAGTCTTTGTTGGCCCTGAGACTTCAGAAACAGGAGGCAAGCTCAATCGAAGCACTTGGAGAGCACTTCAGGAGGTAGGCAGAGTCCTTCCAGCAGAGTCAGAGGCCAGCAGGGCAGCAAGGCAACAAGCAGGGAAGCAGTCCTTCTCAGTAAAGCAGTCCAGGTGAGACCTTTGGGCAGCCAGGCAGATCCGTTGACAGAGTGCAGGTGTAGGTCCAGAAATGTCTGATTTGGTGGGGTCAGGACCCATTTTATATACCTCAAAAATGCCTTTGAAGTGGGGGAACTGGTTTTGAAGTGCACATATTCCCCTTTGAGCCAGTCCTGTCTGCCAGGATCCATGTTGAGGGTTATCAGTTCTTTGTGTGAGGGTAGACCACTGGGCTTTGAAATTTAAGTGTGAGCCCCTCCACCCTTCCTGCCCAGGAAGACCCATTCACTATGTAGATGAATGCAGATGTGACTGAATGTCCTGTGTTCATGGTTGTCTGGGTGGAATGCACAAAGGGAGTTGTCAAGCAGCACAGAGCAGACGTGGATTGGAGACAGGGCTATAAGGCATAGATGGCAGTAAGTGCAAAGAAATGCCCACTTTCTAAAAGTGATATTTCTAAAATAGTGATATTAAATCCAACTTCACCAGTAAGCAGGATTTTCTATTATCATTCTGGCAATACCAAACATGACAGGGTCACTCCTTCCAAATCAGAATCAACCACTCAAAAGTGTATGAGGGTAGGTCTAATGCTAGCCTATAAGAGGAGCAGGCCACACCGTACTGGAAAATTAATTTATGAGTTTTTCACTACCAGGACATGTAAAACACATAAGTACATGCCCTGCCTTTTACCTACATGGCACCCTGCCCTATGGTTTTACCTAGGGCCTGCCTTGAGGATGAATTATATGTAGAAAAAGAGTAGTTTAAGGCTTGGCAAGTAGTTTTAAATGCCAAGTCGAAGTGGCAGTGAGACTGCACACACAGGTCTTGCAATGGCAGGCCTGAGACATGGTTAAGCGGCTACTTATGTGGGTGGCACAATCAGTGCTGCAGGCCCGCTAGTCGCATTTAATTTACAGGCCCTGGGCACATGCAGTGCACTTTACTATGGAATTACAGGTAAATTAAATATGCCAGTTGGGTAGGAACCAATCCTTTGGGAGGAGAGAGCATATGCACTTTAGCACTGGACAGTGGTGGCAAAGCGGTGGCAAAGAGTCCTAAAACCAGCAAAAACAGGGTCAGAAAAATGGAGGGAGACATGCAAAATGTTGCAGGATGACCACCCCAAGGCTGTCAGGTCTAACTGTGAATACAAAGTATGACAAATTTACATTGCTCAGGGACCAGGAATCTTCTCAATAATTGACATTATTTAATATAAAGCAAATGTATTTATTGTCCTCCAAGCACACAATAGGAAAATGGCCAAATCTGAGCAGAAAGAAGATTGTGTGGTTTGCCTCCACTTTGTTTCACTGATCTATCAGTATGACTCTTCAGTGTTCAACAGGGCACACATTCGATTTCTCAACAAACCTTCCATCCTTTCCAGGTCACTAGACTGAGTATCATAACACTCCAACCGAAGAAGAAAATGATGTATTCAAATGTATTCCTGTATGTACACAAAGTATCCTAGGTACAATGATCATCTGAAGTCTTTGTTGTAATTTTGACTCGATCATACATTGGCATCTAAGGCATAGTAGATACAGCCACACACAGTATAAATGGCAGATACAGCCAATGCTTGTATACTCGAATTGACTTCTTCAGGGCTGCAATAACATATAATTGCATAACTGAATGTGGCTGATAATAACATTAGCCTGAATAAAAAGTAAAGAATAAAAAGACTCATGAACCTCATAAGGAAGAATCTAAGAAAGTGGGTGCCTTAGAATTATACTCTTTTCTTCACAGGTACTCTGGTGGGACGGAAAACCAGTGTTCCTCAATCTCAATAAATATACATTGTATAGGTCTTAACACTGTTGGGGCCCAAACGTGAGAGTTGGTGATTCAAAGGCAAGGAGCCTTTCAGTCTCTGTTTTTTCGGCATATGTGTGAATTCGCAATTGGATAATGGTGTAATCCTTTCTCTTTTTATTTGTGGCAGTTTTTATCTCATCAGTTTTGCTTTTCACCAGAGTATCTATGATGTACAGGGTGTATTTCTAAGGCACAGAGTTTCTTGGATTCTGTCTCACGAGGTCATCTTGTAGTGCCTATGCACCTCAGTATATTTAAGTATGGCTTTGGCTTTCCGTTTTGTAATAGTTCCATGCACTTGCACTTTCTCTTCTTTTACAGGATTCTCTTTTAGCACACCATTGGGTGTAATTTTGATATAGGGTTCTTTTTTCTCTTTATCTTTTATTCAGCCCAATGTTATTATCAGCCTCATACAGTTATGTGTTATTACAGCCCTGAAGAAGTCAATTTGACGAAACCCATGTTGGCTGTATTTGACATTTCTATTGTGTGCGGCAGTATCTACTCCACCTAAGGTCCCGATATGTAATCTAGCTGAATTTACCCCAAAGACTTTCAAAGATCATTGTGCTTAAAATGCTTTGTGTATATGTACAAATACATGTTATTCTTTTACAGTTGGACTAACTGCATCGTACATTTGGCTGTATTTTAACATATGGGGATTGTATATGTCTCCGTGGCATGCTGTATGTTTTTAAAGGTTTGTGAGTACATTTTGTAACTTTTTAATTACATATGATGTACTGTCTATACAACATTGCTGTGTGCTCTAGACAAATCTGACGTTTCATATTGGGGATTGCTTTTGTAATTTTCCTACAAACACTTTGCGGATGCAGGAGTGTTGTATTTTGTAGTACGAATCATTACTTGACTATTTTCTAACACTGATCACATTCATTTGGAGCTTGTGCGTTTTTTATGACCATTGGTATAGTCTAGTTATATAAATAACACACGCAGTGTACTAGTCTACGACATATCATTATACCATAGAGGTACATATTTGGTACCATAAATCACAACTTGCTTTTGAAAGGTACTGCAAAATGCTGAACAAGATTAAACAAAAAATTAGGCAGACTCTAAAGACGAGAGATCAGAATTACTGCATGAACACCAAAAGATCAGATAAGAAATTCTGAAGGGATATCAAATGGTGGGACATAATAAATGCTGCATTAATATTGGCGAGGGAGCGATGAGAAATACTGCAGAGACACTGAAAAAGAAGAAATCCCATAAGATCAAATAGGAAATGCTGCAGAGATACCAAAATGTGCGAAATAATAAATGCTGCATAGATAGCGAGGAAAGCAAGAGATGCGAAATACTGTCGAGATGCAGAAGAAGAAGAATGCCAAAAGATCCGAGAAGATCAGAAATGACGGTGAGGTACTGAATTAGATGAAGTAGTAAACATATTGTGGAAGTACCAAGCGGTCAAATAAGCAATGCTGCAGAGTTTGAAGGGGATAACATAAGAAATGCTGACTAAATTACCAAAATAGTTTAACAATAAACACAAAGCAGAACCAGAAGTAGAAAAACAAATTGCAAAAATACTAAACACATTTCTCGGTTGCTTATTGGCTAGGTTTGCGCTATAGAAATAAAACGTCAATACATGCACCTATAGATAAGGATATAAGTTCTGTAGATACTAATAGGGATTAACTGGAAATGTGCGAGATACAGAAAATAACAATAAGAAAAATACATCGGAGCAGAAGAAGGACTGATAGTAAATATTATGATGTTAGTAAAGCAGAACATGTAATAAATGTTGCAGGGATCCAAAGAGGGACAGAAAATGAATTATCCTAAGACATTTAACAGGGAGATGTGAAAGCCTGCAGAGATACTGAAAAGAACAACGTGAGATAAGCCACAGAGATATTAAAGAGTGAAAAACAAAATACTGCAGTGACACTAATGACCAGTGCTTAATTTGTGCTTGTTGTTTCCGGTGCTGAGCACCAGCACTTATTTTTGAGGGCCGGCGGTTATTCTTCTGCCGCAAGCATTTGCTGCGAGCAAAAGACACATATGAGAAAGACGGAGGAAGAGAAAAACGAAAAAGCGACACAATGGAAGAAAGTAGAAAGCTGCCAGAGTCGGCTGAAGGGGCAGGGAGTGGCTGTACATGGATTGAAGAGGCCCGAGATGGCTGCGGGATTACGCTGCCTCAGTATTCTATGTTCCCACATTTAATTGCAGCAGCCGTGTGTTTAAGAGGAGGGGTTTCAGCACCGGTACGTTTTTATTTGCAAATTAAGCACTGCTAATGACTGAGATGTAAAATGCTGCAGGGATACTGAAGCTAACAGCCTGAGTATGGCAGCAGAGATACTGTAGAGAGATGTAAAATGCTGCAGAGAAACTGATGAGGGAGGTGTACAATCGTGTACATTTAATAAAGATGTGATGACATGGGAATAGCATAAAATATGCGGAGGCACCAAAGAAGGTGGTTGGGAAATTCCACAGGCACTGAAGAGTGAGACAAGACATATTGCTGAGAGTAACATGAGCTATGCTACCGAGAACTGCTACAAACACCCTGACGAGAACGGCACGAGATGCAGAGAGACTGATGAAATGCTTTTGAGTTACTGAAGGGCAGTATGAGAAATGCTGGGCGGATATGGTCAAGGCATGAGCACTGCTCCAGAGATGCTCAAGAAGATGAGAGAAATGTAGTACGTCTGTTGAAGAGATGTATGAGAAACGCAGGTTAGGCACTGTAGAAATACAATACAAAAGAGGCAGTACAGAGACACTATGTAGAGAAATTAGACATATGTCAGAATATCGAGAACAAAAATATTTCTAAGGTCAAGATATCGAGGCCTAAATATCTAAGATCCAAATATCGTGAAAGCAATTGCACATGGCTAAGTATACACGTGCTATTCCTAACCCCACATTCACATACCTTGAAGATGTGAAGTTAGATATAGTACACCCTACTTACCTATGCGTACTCACTTCACAATACTTTGATCCTCGATATTTAGGGCTCAATATTTTGAACCCACAATACTTTGCAGTCAATATTCAGGTCGAATACTGCAGAGATATTCTGAAGAAAGTTGAAGTTTCCAGAGACATTCTGAGGAGCTATATGAACAAAGGAGAAGAGACACAGAAGACGGACACAGGGAGTGCCTCAGAGACAGTCAGATATGAGAAGTCTTGCAGGGTGGCTGAATGGACTCATGGCATTGTGCATAGTTACTGAGGAGACATAGGTGGCAATACTGCTGAGATGCTGTAGAAAGACATGAAATGATGATGAGATACTGTACAGTGAGATACTGCAGCCATAATGAGGAGAAAGCTTAGAAATGCTGCTGAGATACTTAAGAGTGGGATGGAAAAAGCTGCAAATATACTGAAGTCACAAATGACAACTACTGCTGCTACTCAAGAGGAGGGAAGAACCTCGGCAGATGCTGGACAGAACAAGAGAGAGTGATACAGAGATGTCAATGATGTAATATGAAAAATGCTCTTTACTTTCTACAACAGAAACAGAAACTACCTCACTAGACCTGGGCTGCAGAGCGCCACAGCACGTAATGCACCTACTTCAATAATGGAAACACTACAAGGTCTCCTACTATTCCTTTTTAATAGATATGTACCCCAAACACAACCACCTCTGCTGCCGAGCTCTTGTGTGCATTCACCACAGCCAGCTTTATGGACTGTATAATGTGCCTTATTAAACTGAATTCACTCACGTGCCCGCTTCCGCGATTATCGAATGTCCCTGGTACCCTCAGTAGTCCTCCTGCACACCTGCCTTTCCTTCAGCGTCCTGAAGACCTCTGAACAATGCTCCACTACATCACTGCCTCACTTCTAAGCTGGATCAATACAGTCCTATGGCACCTCAGACAGAGGCCTACCTCTGCAATGGACACTAAACAACAGCTCTAGACTCTCGCTCCCAAGAATCGTCCTTATTCAAGCAAAATATAATTAGTGTCTACATATAACTAAAGCCCTCAGTAGCCCGACACACTCATGAGTACCAAATGTCAGGCTATGTCACTGCAGTAATGGAGGGGCAGATTTATCAACACTTTGAGCCAGGCTTTCATCACAAAAGTGATGAAAACCGGCACAAAGTGTTGTTTTAGGATTTACTTACTTATTTACTTATTATTTACTTACCAGCGCCAATCCTGATTTGTGTTAGAAAGTAGCACTAAACTAATGCAAAGTAAAGTACTGCGCTACTTTGTGTCGTGATGGCATTCCATGGGTATTCTATGCAGTCACTCCTCGATTTTGATACAAACCCACAATCTACTAACACTGGCGGGCATTTTTTTGCACCAAAAAAGTACATCTTGAGGCAGGTATATAAATGAAGGAACTTTTAAAAGTGTACACATTTTTTCAACTTTGCATGTGTGCTACACTGTACAGCATACATACATCAGAAATGTATAAAACCCCTTTCAGTACAAAACCTGTGCTTAACAGAACGTGCAGAAACCCTTACACAATTAGTGTGTTCATGCGGGCACATGGTAGACTAAGGTGCACGAGCACTTGTGAAGAGAGAAAAAGTCGATATGGCACTGTTTTGCTTTCTTCCTTTTACTCAACACAGCACAACTTACTTTGCTGCAGTATTTTGCAAGAAATGTTAGTACATCTGTAAGTTATGTATTCAAGTTCGAAAGTCAGAAAAGTGCTGTTTGTGACAGAATATTCGGAGGTAGAGACTGCTCATCAATAACCTCTTAACACACTAGTCCACGAGCCAAGCCTCTTATTTCTCTCAATAGGCGAGTCAGTGCTTTGTCGAGCAGCAGCTCATCAGAACATGGTCCATCCTGTCCTCATACGGTCACTGATATAGACAATACTACAATACCTTGGCTCGACAAAGCGTCCATTCAATTGCAGGGCTAGGCTGTCTTGACGAATTCCACATGTAACAACTTATTCTGACAAGTTAAATCTATTGAATCTCAAATTTGATGCATGCTAAAATGAACGAGATGAAATATTTGATGATCTGACTAAACAGAACTAATCTGACATCTAATTTCATGTTCAAACAGGAGGTGGGAGGACCATAATTCGGGAGAATCCTAAACGATTATGAGTTTTTCATAAAATGTATTTACAATTTTAAAAAGTACAAGAAAAATACTTAGGGGAAGTAATCTACTTTGTCCTGCTAGAGTGTCTTCCATTACCCCAGCACCTACACGAGCAGTAAGCAGACCATGGGAAGGAAAATAAACAGAAGAAAAGAAGGATAAGGGGAGGGAGAAACAGAACAAGCATTTGCAATGCAATGGTTCTCGTGTTTGCTCAAGTTAGAGCTATTGCCATTGTAAATCCCTAACTGGTCTTTTCTTGACACATAATTTAAAAATGAAAAGTAAAACAGTTGACATAAGTGAGCCAATTCAAAGCGCCACGACCCACGTGAGTGCAAAGGAGCGACACAAGAGGAAAAAAGAAGTTTGCTCACATGCAAACGTATCAGCAATCGTGCAATTATCCATGTAACAGGGTCGATGGCCAAGACGGTAACAAAACTGCCCCAAGAAGGGACAAACGTAAAGCAATTACACCAATGATAGCAAAGGATTTTTGAAAGGCAAGCCCATTAACGAGTGATAGTGATGGGCGTACGGTAGGCGTGGTTAAAAGCCCACAGATAGATCACAACACGTCAGAGGACTTGCACGCTTGGGCAGGGGAGATGCCACAGGAGAAGAGGTAACTACGAACACTATGGAGTAGATAGTGGGTGGCAGTGGTTGAGGAGGATGCCAAAGGATTTATGATTGCCACTTTAGAAAATGCATACTCTCCCTCTCCTTTTCTCCTCCTTAACATTTTATATACTGGAGATGCAGTTCCTGCACATCTCATAAATGAAGCAGTTCCTCCATACCCCCATCTGTTACATTTATGCAAAGAACTGCACTAGTATACCAGATTTCATACATATTCAGGAGAAGGATTGCATGTTGCTGGACACTGCAGTCAGTGCATGGTTAAGCCTCCACACTGCCTAGACTGCACTGGTGCCTCTGCACTTCTAGCCACTCAAAGGTGTGTTGATGCCGGACACAAATGGCGGGACAGAGGAATTTAGCACTTGGCAAAGGATGGCAAACTTGGGCCTTGTCCTATTCTAAATGGACTCCATGATTGTCATGAAAGGGGAGTGGACAAGCCTTTCAATGGCCCTTTCCAAGATGGCAGTCTATCCATAGAATGTTATCACAATTGGAGATGAAGTAGACATGTTAGTTCCTATTTTAATGATTTATAAGGAGACATTTTCAAGTGATGGACCCATTTCAACCCATTGTTTCTCTTACTTTTTTGTTGCATTCTTCATTAGTTTATTACTTCTTTTGACCGTGATTTTTCTTCCCAGCAGTTGGAACTTCTACCTGATTCTAAATGTGGATAGTGTTGTTTGGCTCTTTTCTCTTCCCTATCTGAGAGAGTTTGATGCTTTAGCAATAACTTCAGTGATCATCTTCCAAATTCAATCAGGAGCTAGAAGGTTGCCAAGGAATTATTTTACCATTTACGTTTTCCGTACTATCTGGAACACTTAAGGAGACATTGGCACATGTGACATGTACCATTCAGTGTAGGGTGGGTACCAGAGGAGTTCCCTTTTTCTTGTGCAAATACGAAGGGGACTCAACAGACCTTCTCAGGGCCCAGTCCTTGACACTATCCTTTTCAAAGCTAGCCATGCCTCCCTATCCCAAAGTGCGGATTTTCTACTCATCGTACCCATTCTAAAAATCTAATAAATTTACCACAATTCTTAAGGCCATTTGAGCTGCTAACCCTAAGAAGTATAACTAGAGTATTCTGTTCTGAAAAGGGAAACTACTTGATCTTAACTCACATATTGCACATGATGTTCTACATGACAAAACGTGGCATCAACTAAATTCACTTACTCACAATATTACAAGAGTACTTAATATATACTAAAGCTGAAAATTTAGTAGTAAGCCAAAAAACAAAGATGGCCTGGTACCAACTCTAACTTGCAAAAAAAAGTGAAACAGCTTCTCCCAATAGTTCCTCCCAAAAAGCAACTGAACTGCCGTTCAAGCCATGGTATTCCTCCATCTCAATGGTGGTAATACTGTGTTTCACGGCCTCCCAAACTCCACATTTCCTTCCACCCCCAAGGGCATTATAAAAGGTTAGAATAGATTGAGAAGAACTGCATTGTATGGGCATTCATGTAGTACTTTTCATACCTATGTCTGAGGGGCTTTCCTGATTGTTCAGTAAGTGGCTACTGCATACGTATAGTTAGCATAGTGCTCCCTAGCCCTAAAAAAAGTCTCCTAGTGCTCTGAATGTCATCAGCATCTTTGACATCCTTTGGTTATATGGTTGAAAGAGTGCTGGCTACAGGCTAGCCATACGGGAAAAAGACTGTTCAGTATGCTTGAGATTTGGCATTAAGATATGTGTTTCCAGCAGTGCATAAGAATGGGTGCTGAAACAGACAACAAACGCCATAGATTTGATCGCTTAAAATGATGCTTATACATGGGGTCACTTCATAAGTGTACTAAAAATATGACTGATTAGAACACTGGAATGTTACGAGCTCCATTGAAGACAATGGAGTAGCTCCGGGCTCATAATCGCTGGCAGGAGCAGCTTGCGGTGCACAGTTTGGGGGCGATATGAGGGGATAAAAATTAATTACAAAAAAAAATGACATACCTGAATCGCTCCCAGCCTGTCCTGCGGCCAACCTGAACGCTGCTGTCATTCTGCCAGCAGCATTCAGATTGGTCGGAGTGCCCAGCCAGGGCGCTCCAAGGCAGACTGGAAGCATCTGCCTGCTGTCTCCAACCCGGCAACGCAGTACCAGGTTGGAGAGAGCCTAGTGCGCATGTGTATTTGGCCAGCCCGAGACAGCCGGCAAAATATACATGTCACAGCCCTCGGCCCGCCCCTTTTACAATAAACAATAATAGTTTATTATTGTTTTATTGTAAAATGTTTGGCAGCTGCTGCTATTGGCGGGGGACACACCTCTGCCTTAGTGGAGGAGCCGCACCTGATAGCTTATATAAGCCTTCTGCTCATTCCAATGTTTGTTTTTAAGTTCCTCCTTTTTTAATAAAGAACATTCTGCTCTTAGTGGGTGAAATCTTCTAATAGCCCTATAGCCCATCTGGGCAGGGGGCGCGCACCACGGCATAGCGTGCCCCCAATACAGGTGCGGGCCGGATCGGACCGGTTTCGGCCAGCAGCCCAACTAGGGCTGCCGCAAATTTTTTGAAAATCGCGCTCACCCCGAGGGGTGAGCCGACTGGCTGGAGGGGGTGTGGTGGGGGCTCCCAGGTAATCAGCAGGGGCAGCCCGAGTTAGTTAAAAGGGGGACTCAAGTCCCTCTAGGGTCAGGTTGTTTTCTTGACCCTGGGCTGCCCCTGACGATCGAGGCACTCCTCCAGAGGACTGGAGGAATTCTTTTGCTGCATTTTTTCCTGGATTCCTTCGTGCCACAAGACGCCCTCGTGCTGCCTTGACCTCTGCTGCCCTTGGCCTTGTCTTCACCTCTCTCTGGCCTGGGGCAACGGCAGCTGGCTGGGAGACACCGGCTAGGTGATTTAAAGGTCTGCCTTGACCTTTTTGCAACCGGCTCTTGCTGCTTTGCCCTGGTGTTGGGGCCCTGGGACCAGGAGAGGCATCACCGACAGGGTAGGGAGTGGTGGGGGTCCTGGTAATATTCTGGGGTGTTCTCTGCTGGTTCTTTTTTGGGTTAATAGGTGGTGCTTCCTCAGGGGCTGCAGGGGCAAGAAACAATCAGAATAAGTTTGTCGTTCATGCTGTTTTTTATACTGTGCAATTTTATTTGTATAGTTTTAAGCCAGTAGATGGCAGTATTGTTTTAATAGTAATTCCAGAGCCTGTGCTGTAATTTGTTATTGCCTACCTAAGATAGTTATGGTTATAATTGTTTACTAATTTTGTTTTTGCCTGTTTCTGAACCTTTCTTGACTTTGCCTATTTAGACGTAATTTTCTTCGCCCGTTTTCATAAGTATTGTTATCATTTGTGTGTTGTGGCAGCAGGGTGGTTTTAGGATAAACTTTAGGCATGCCACCAAAACAGGTAAAGCGAAAATTGGATGTAGAGGCAGTTATGGGGCGCCTAGACGCTATGGACCGGGTGCTCGCTCTCATGCAACCAGCTCTCATGTCGCTGGCGCAAAAGGGGGCTGAGGGCAATCCGGTGGGTGGTGAGACTCCAGAATTAGAGGTGGTTTCTGTGCCAGATCAGGATGGGCGCCCAAGGCGAGCTGGGGTCCCTCCAAAATCAGCATTCCGCCCGGTTCCTAAGAGGGCTAGGAAAGTGGCGCCCAAACTGGGGGGGAAACAGTCAGCTCCCAAGAGGACACTCACTGAGGGGACACGGGATCCCAACATGGGACAGGCAGACACGCAACCAGAGGTAGTCATCACGGGAGCAGTGGCAGGTACAACCTTGGGTGGAGCGGTTTCGGTCAGCGAGAGTGAACCGGGAGGGGACCTGGTTAGTGGATTGGCAAAAGTGCTGCCCTGGCTGGCGAAGTTAGGCAATGCCCCACAGATTGATTTGGCAAGTGAGGGGTCAGCATTGGCCACGTTAAAGGGCTTAGCAATGGGTGTTGGCGCAAATCTGCAAGGGGCCACCACAGGAACACAAGAACCCCCGAGGGCCACAGCCACCACATCGCATGAGCCTACATCCTCCATTGCCCTGCCAGCAGTCGTGGCCACCTCTACCAGTACATCACCACCAGAGAAACAAGGTGAGGGCGCTACCCAACCAGGGGGGACACATGATCAAGTACTTTCTCCTAGGGATCAGCTGGGACCTCATATATCTAGTGAGTTAAGGGCAAAAATTCACAAGGGTACATTTGTGGATATTTTTGAGCTAACAGTAGTGAAGCCGGCTGATGAGGAAAGTAAGGACATTAAGGATTGCTCTCACAAATGGAAGAAACCTAAGGTAGAGGAGACCATTACAAATTGGATAAAAGGTTTTACCATTTATCAGTCCATTTTACTGGAGAAATTCCCTGAGCTAGGTCCTCAAACTGCATATTATTTGAATAAAATAGTAGGCGCGCATGAGGAGTTTGGAGGAACCAGTTGGAAGGATTATGACAAAGCATTCAGGTTGAAAAAAGCATCAAACCCTTCTATGTGCTGGGATCAGACTGATGTTAATGCATGGTTGCGCTGTATGATGCTGAAGAAACCAGAAGCCAATGTCCAGTCTCTTTTTCGGGGGCCCACGGCCAACGGGGATCGAAAAGGGGCGTGTTGGGCGTTCAACAAAAGAGCATGTTCTAGGCCACAGGATTCGTGCAAATTCAAGCACAATTGCTCCTTTTGCGGTGCGGCAGGGCTTCCTGAGTTCAAATGTTTCAAGAAATCCAAAGAAAAGGTTGGGCAAAAATGAGGATAATGTTTTCTTGGTCCCAGGGGCCCCTTCACCTGTGTCTATCTTGGCTATGAACTCTTGGCTTAATTTATATGCGCGACGCTTCAAAATTGTTCTATGAAGGTTTCCGCAATGGTTTTAGGATTCCAGCTGCAGGGGTGCAAGGCCCAAGATTTTGTAGAAATCATCAGTCTTTAGACATTGCACAGGAGGTAGCTGAACGCAAGATATTAAAGGAATTGGGTTTAAATAGGATTGCTGGGCCATTTGACAGCCCCCCATTAAAGGATTTTGTCTGTTCCCCCCTGGGGTTGGTTCCCAAGAAGGATCCTGGGGAATTTCGTTTGATACACAATCTTTGCGTCATTCACAGAGGCTCCGCGAGGAGCGGAATCGATCCAGCCCTCTGCTCAGTCAAGTATGCATCTCTTGATGGCGCCTTGACTTTATTGAGGAAACTGGGTCAAGGGTCTCTCATGGCAAAAGTAGATATAGAATCAGCCTTCAGACTCTTGCCTGTTCACCCTGATGATTATCATCTGCTGGGCTTCCAATTCAGAGGAAAGTTCTATTATGACAAATGCATGCCTATGGGTTGTTCTGTTTCCTGCGCTTATTTCGAGCAATTTAGCACGTTTTTAGAGTGGGTTTTTACACAGGTTTCAGGGTCACCTAATGTCATTCTTTATCTAGATGACTTCTTGTTCCTTGGACCAAGCGGGTCCGATAGGTGTGCTAAGTCTTTGACTGCATTCTAGTCTCTGATGTATAAATTCGGCATCCCTTTAGCTCAGGAAAAAACAACAGGTCCAACCACATCCTTGGTATTTCTGGGCATTGAAATAGATTCAGTGAGAGGGGAATGCAGGTTGCCCCAGGATAAAGGCATGGCTTTCAGAGCATCCTTAGAAACCTGTTTGGCAGCCAAAAAAGTCACCCTGCATCAGTTACAGATATTGGTGGGTCAACTCAATTTTGCCTTGCGGATCATTCCAATGGGGCGCCCTTTCTCACGCTCTATTGCTCAGTCTATGTCTGGATTAAAAGAGAAGCACCATAGGACGTGGTTGTCTGCTGAAGTGAGGCAGGATTTAAGGATTTGGTTGGCTTTCCTCCAGGATTTCAATGGGTCAGTGGTATGGCCAGCCCCTCGGCGGTCCAATCAATAAATCGGTTTGTTTACTGACTCAGCGGGTAGTAGTGGTTTTGGGGCCATTTTAGGTACCAGGTGGTGTGCTCAGGTCTGGCCTCACGCTTGGGAGTCATCCGGGTTAGTTAAGAACATCACCTTCCTTGAATTATTTCCCATAGTGGTTGCACTACACATATGGGTGGACCATCTTCGCAATCAATCTGTGGTTTTTTGGTCTGACAACATGGCAGTGGTACAAAGCATTAACTTTCAACATGCAAAGTGCAGAAGGGTGTTAAGACTGTTGAAGGAGTTAGTGTTGATCTGTCTGCAGAATAACATTCTTTTTCAGGCAAAACATGTACCAGGAATTTTTAATAACGCAGCGTCTCGTTTCAAGTTACAGGATTTTCGGCAGTTCCACCCAGGGGCCGAGTTGGAGCCCACATATTTCCCGGGACAGCTGTGGAATCTTGGAACTCACCCTTGGCGGATCTAGTGGCAGCCAGCCTAGCACCAAAAACAAGAAGGGCATATGAGAATGCATTTCATAAATACATAAATCACACATCTGCTGACCCCTTGGCGCAGCCTCGTTCCTTGAGTAGTTGGTTGGGATTTCTTGAGCTTTTGCGAAGGCAGGGAAAATCTGCTGCGAGTGCCAGACGTCACATCTCAGCTGTAGCCTTTTTTACCAAACTAGTGGGTGGGGCTGACCATTCTCGATCTTTTCTTATCAGACAGGCACTCAAGGGATGGGAAAGGTTGGAAGGGTCGATCCCAGACCAGCGGCGCCCCATTGACGTGGACAAGCTGGTAAAGATCTTGGGGGCCCTGACTGGGATCTGTGACTCAGACTTTGAGTCCACTCTATTCTCAGCAGCTTTCGCGCTTGCCTTTTACGGAGCCTTTCGAGTCTCAGAGCTTGTGGCCAGGTCTAAGCAGGACATTCACGGCGGAATGTTGGTGACTCATGTTTTCTGGAAAGGGGGGGATTTGGTAATCACTATACCACGGTCCACGACAGACCAGGCAGGAAGGGGCAAACAGTTAATACTGGGGAGGGCTGGTGACTTCAGTGGTTGCCCAGTACGTTCAGTTAACAAGTACCTGCAGATTCGTCCCCAGGTTTCTTCCACCTCTTTATTAGTCCATGCATCTGGGGTACCACTTACTAGATATCAGTTTTCCCAAGTATTGCAGAAAGCCTTACTGGCAATTGGCATGCATGGCAAATTTACCGCCCATTCCTTTAGGATAGGGGCAGCAACATCGGCAGCAGGGGCAGGGCTCAATACCGAGACGGTAAAAGGGATTGGGAGGTGGAAGTCAGATTGCTATAAACGCTATGTACGCCTCCATGTGATCTAGGAACACCTTTTTTGACACACGTCAATGACCTCATGTGTAACGGTTTTTCTTTCTGTTCTCAGGATCTCTCAGTTCACCATTGGGCACATGGCTCCCGCCAGTGTTTGGGTTATTGGGCATTCCTTTGTGCGTCAGGCGCGGCCATTCTTCAACTTGTATCGCCGTCGGGCACAGGATGCAGGTCTCCGTTTTCTTTGCATAGCGAGAGGGCGTCTGCGCCTTGACGGTCTTCGCCAGCTCATCGAGGAGGTTCTGCGACGGCGGCTGCCGCCGCCAGCGCTCATCATCCTTCACGTGGGAGGCAACGATCTGGCAACAATCTGGAGGAGATCAGTTTTTGAGGACTTAATGGTCAAGATCTCCTGGTTAGCAAAGCGGTGTCCAGGGGCTGTCATCGCATGGTCCCATATAATTCCTAGGCGGATTTGGAGGTCCGGGCGCTCAGCGAAGGCCCTTAATGAATCAGCCAGACGGCTGAACAGCCGCATGAAACGGCTTTTGAACACATCAGTGCTAAGGACTGTTGGGCACGGGTGCCTTCAAGGGGAGGCAATGTTTCATGAAGATGGAGTTCACCTGTCAGATGGTGGTCATACTGTGTTTGTTGAGAACCTGATAGCATTTTCAATACAGTGTCTCTCTCAGAACTGAGCTTCTTGTCCTCAGGGGGAGGCCTGGTTGGTCGGGAAACCAACCAGGCCTGTGGGAGGGAAGGAGTCATGTTTTGGCACAAAGCAGGTGGATAACCTTGGCATCAAGAATACTAGTGCAGGCGAACTCAAGACGGTATCATGAGCTTTTTGGCTCAAACCAGGGTGGCGGTGCTGTGGGTTTAGGAAAGGGGCTTGGGACGACCGCTACTGCGAATGTCCATAGCTCCCCCCACGGTACTCCATTACATGGCCCTGGAATTTTTTAATTTGGGGGGGATGAGACTGCGCCAGGGGACCAAGGTATGGCCCGGTCGCCCAGTATCATTCCCATTGGGTGCCAGGGGGGATCCCTTGCTTAGGGTTGGCTCTGGCATGGTTGGATTGGGGGACAGTTTTCATGCTGGCCCGCGCCCCCTCTATCTTGAGGGGGGCTGGTGAGTCTCGCCTTGTGAAGCGTAATTGGTTTTGGGGGGAACACGGCCCCCAGTTTACAGACTATGCCACAGGTGCCTGGTGGGTGGACAACCATGACTCCTTTTTAAGATTTGAGATGCATATTGTAAATAATTATGGAAATTTAAGGATGAAAAGAAATACTGTACATATGATGATGTTTTTTATGTCGTGTTTATATGGTTGGGAATAAATACGGCCTGAGAATTGTTATATTCTCTATCGCAGGAAAGTTTCAGTCTGCTTTGTTTACTGTGAACATAAAGTATGTTGCTCTAAGCAGTGGATCATAGAGGGAAAACCAGTGTGAACTGTTCTTTGTTTGTGGGTATCGATGCCGTCCCCCACCTGTGCCTCGGGCTACACCAGTAGTCAAATGCCTTCTCTCTCGTTATAGACTCGAACGGCCGTCGGGCTCATGGCCTTTAACGAACAGTATAGACGTCATCAACAGACGCCATATTACATGTTTCACATAACAGATATGCGATATGTTCTCCTGGACAAATGACGTTGTCAGAAGCTGGCTGTACATGTGTGTATGCCTACACTGCATCACATGGGTAGGGGCAATGGTGACTTCTGAAACATGTGGCATGGAGTTTTCATACAAAGCATGAGTGCAATAGCCCTCATTTGACGTCACTACGCTGAGATCTTGGCTAAATATCTTCAAATACCAGTGACTCAGATTCTCCTCTGCGTTTGGAAGTCTATTCACAACACTAGATAAATGTAAATAAAATACATTCTGCATGCCCACACAAGAGCCCGTTAGTGCAAGGCGCAACAAGGGTTGTTCAACTGGCACAGGGCTTGAAACGACAAACTGAAGTGAAGTGACAGAGAAAACAACAACATAAACCGGTAGCTCAAAAGGCAACTACGGCCGGGGAAGGGCCAGTGGCTTGCACTTTTCTGAACACTAACAAAAGTGGCAGAAACGAGGAGCCAGGAAGCACGGCCGCTCTCAGCACTAAACGGGCCTCTGCGGCGCAGCGAGCACCTCGCGCACCCGGTGCCATCGGTCTCGCGCAGCAACAACCCCCCTCGGGGACCGAGCGAGAGGCGCAGGCCAGCCCTCAGCCTGCTAATTACCAATTACAAGTGACACGTCTTGGCGCTAATGAATCCGCACCGCTTTGAAGAACTCCTCAGATAAAAAGGAAAACTTAAGCCTCACAAGGCATGGCTTGTTCAAGAGCAATTAAGACATCTCTGCCGCTTAGCAGAGAGCACGAAAAATCAACACCATTCCAACTTTCAATGCCATTAATTAAGGCAAGATGAATCCGAGGCTCTGGTGAGAGCAGTCTACTTAAGAGAGCCTCTGGGGTGTTGTGAAATTGTGAGAATTCATGCAGGGCCCACAGTCTAGCCTGCTTGCTTGACCTGACACTAAGGCCTAGAGTTACAAACTCCTTTGCATTGAAACCCAAAGCAAAGAGTTTAAGTAGGACTTACCATCCAACGCAAGTACGGATTTGCGTTGGACAGTAGCCCAAAGTACTGCAGAGTTGCGCGGTCAGCTGCCTTGCATTACCGTGTGCTAAGTGGAGTTCCGTGGGTGGTGTATGGACAATCCCATGCAATCAGCTATGGTTTTTGATGCAAATCCCTACCTTCAAGGAATTGTAGACATAGATTTGTGCCAAAATCCTGCACCTCCTCGAGGCAGGTGCAACGAGACGGTATGTTTTCATTTCTTCTCGTTTTTCCTGCCTTTAAGGTTTGCTACATTGCACAGCACACATACAAAGTGGGAAAAGCCTTAAAGCATAGGGTTTGTACTGGAAGGAATGTCTTCTAGTACAACGCCTCATCTTATTAGTAGTTCTGCTTTCTCCCCTTCCTGCAATGCAGAGCAGCACAACCACTTCACTTGCTGCGCTGTTGCAAGACTCCTTGATACATTTGTGCCCTAGCATGTCCACTGGGCCTTCTAAGGCTTCATTTCGGTTCACAACCACTAGATAGAGCTACAACCACTTTCTACGTAATTTTGTGTGGCATCATAATATTACAGGCCGTCATTATTTTTGTTTTTTAAAGTTGTAAACTATCTACACGTTTACATTTTGGCCGAATTTTCAAACTTTACGTAAGGATTGCAGTTGAGAGTCCAATTCCGTAATTATGCGGACATTTAGTTTAATTCCAACTTGTATTTCGACTCCGCAGCAGAAGTGCTCTTTTGAGTTGTAAAAGTAGTTGTAAACTAGAGACAACATGGGGTATATTTACTAAGAGTGAGGCAAATCAACGCAAAATCTTTTTTCACCTATTTACTTTCCAGCGCAAAAATTGTTTTGCACTTGAAAGTACCCTAAAAGTAACACAAATTAGCGCATAGCACTGCTTTGCGTTACTTAGCACCAAGGGGGTGGTACCTGGGTGCTCCCATGCAACCATCCATGACTTTTGACACAAAACCCCATCTACAAACAATAGTAGATGGGGTTTTGCACCAAAATGTAATGCCATGTGAAAGCAGGCATTAAAAGGAGAAATGTTTTCATTTCTCCTTTCTTTTTTAACTTTGCATGCATGCTGCACTCTGCAGTACACATTCTGCATAAAAAAAGTTTAAAATGGGTCTACGCGTAGTATTTTGTACTTGAAGAGTAACCTTCCCGTACAAAACCTATGCTAGAGACACACACACCCCCTTCAACTGTGGTGCAAAGGTGTGTGCGTGGCGTCCAGCAGCAGATTTCTGCACCGGTGCTATGTAGAGGGAGGAGAGTGCCATATTTCTGTAAATATTGCACTCTCCTGCTCTCGTTCTCACGCAGTGCAGATTTTTTGGCCGCCGCACTACGTGACAATCTAGTAAATCCGGGCCTGTGTGTGTCTTGTTTGTGCACCTGCGTATCACGGAGGAAAGCATAGCGTCACTTTTATGAATTAGAGAAAGGTAAAAAAACACATTTAAATATACTGCACAGTACAGCGTCATGTTGGCCTCACCTCTCAAACGTTTGTTTCACTCCTCATGTCCCTAAGTGGTCATAATACACAAATAAGTGTGAACATGAGATTTCATAGAAATTCTAAATGCCCCAAAATAATGGCCCTTAACAACAACAACAAACAAGCATTTGCATGCAATAGGTCTTATGTGAAAGGTACAGTGCTAGCTTCCCTAACATACAGCAGATACAGCACAGCAGCAGTGCAAGCTTTCCTCTCAGCGAATGTACAATGCAAGATTCCCTTACACAAGGTACAGACAGTGCAGGCAGCAGTACAAGCTTCCCTCACACCCCAGATACAGCACAGAAGCAGTGCTGGTTTCCCCTCACACAGAAGGTACAATGCAAGCTTCACTCACACACAGCAGAGCCAGCACAGCAGCAGTGCAAGCTTCTCTCTCAAAGAATGTACAATGTAAGCTTCCCTTACAAAAGGAACAGATATAGTGCAGGCAGCGGTCCAAGCTTCCCTCCCACTACATATACAGCACAGCAGCAGTGCAAGCTTCCCTCACAGAGAAGGTAAAATGCTAGCTTCCCTCACACATAAAGTACAATGCAAGAGTCCCTCACATAGAAGGTACAATGCAAGCATCCCTTTCACAGAAGGTACAATGCAAACGTCCCTCACACAGAAGGTACAATGCAAGCGCCCCTCACACAGAAGGTACCATGCAAGCTTCCCTCACACACAGCAGATACAGTACAGGCTCAGGCAGTGCATGCTTCTCTCACACACAGTAGATACAGTAAAGGCAGCAATGCATGCTCCCTCACAGGTGCCATAAGGATTATTGGGCTTTCTCCAAATGTCCCTTTCCCCCTTTATTGGCACACATCACCCACTGCCCCTCTGGACTAGGTTGGCACTGTGTAGCTGCCTTGATGTTTTAGTCGTAACTACAAATATAATTGCGCTCACATCCCTCGCATCGTCTACCTCCCCATTGCACTGCTAAGCACTATACCATAAGACAAGCTAAGAGCACTTCACTGTTCAATCATGCACGACACCGAAAAGCTTTGTATATATGGACATAACAAACAATTTACTAAGGCAACTACATGCTCCTCCAAGTTGTAACATGCTAAACATCTGAAAATATGCTTCAGAGTCCCACACAGCGGTATGGAGTGCTCTATGAATACTACAATACACTACATGTTAGACACACGCACTTGTATCTTCATTAAATAACTTGTGCAGCTCTTGTATCACTGTGGTATTAAATTTTATGTCTTTTTAAATAAAGTATCTTTTACTGGACACGGTCTAAGGAGAGCTGTCAAGTTACCTCATGTGCTGTCTGACACTTTCAGCCTTTCATGGCCTTCTTAGATAAAATTCCTTTGCATACTGGATTTTTTTCAGCCCATGTGTACAGCAGACAGCTAAACCATAAGTCCCAAAATGCAACACTGTAAACTAAAAAGCCAGGACCGGATGAAGGTGTCACACAAGCCAAGCATCTCCCCGCCAGGAACGGTGCCGTTGATGATTTACAGAGATGTAAGACGCACATAACCAAACAGCTTCCCATATCTTTTCTGCAAAATTTAGCTCTCACTATACACCCACAATCTCTCCACGCTCTTTAGTCAACTTGTTTTGAAATATTTGAGTAACTAGTAGTCGTTCAGGGAATCCCCAACTTTTTATGCTCCTGAATGGAGCGTTACTGGATGTAGAAACTGCAGCCGCTCATCTGGATTTATCTTAAGCTCCTGGCCACAGGATTAGTAACAGGACAACACCTAGATCCGCTCCAGGGTGATGATGCCAGCACCTCTGCTCCATTACCTGCGGCTTCTTCTCGAGTGTTCACTCAAAAGGGCTGCCCTTCCGCCCCGCCCCCTCCCCCGCATCTCAGCTGCCACAGGTACACCGCTCCGCCCACCTCCTCAATTTTTCTACAGCCTCTATTTTTTCGATTATTATTATTCTTATTACATTACGAATTTGGCATGCTGACCTCTCTAAAATAAAAGGATAACTCTTGGATTCAGAAAGACAGTCAACACCACAGAACAAAACGCTTGTTAGAAATGGGGTCTTCGGTTGACAGTCAGGTTACCCCCTGTTCAAGCAAGGACCCTCACTCTAGTTAGGCTAACCCCTGCTTACCCCCTTGGTAGTTTGGCAGAGCAGTAGGCTTAACTTCAGAGTGCTAGGTGTAAAGTATTTGTACCAACACACACAGTAACTTAATGAAAACACTACAAAATGACAACACCAGTTTAGACGAATAGGAAATATTTATCAGGCCTTGCAACAGTGAAAAACAAATATTTCACTGTCAGGACATATAAAACAAATATGTCCTACCTTAACAATACACTGCACCCTGCCCTTCGGCTAACTAGGACCTACCTTAGGGGCGCCTTACATGTAAGAAAAGGGAAGGTTTAGGCCTTGCAAGTGGGTACACTTGCCAAGTCGAATTTACAGTTAAAACTGCACACACAGACACTGCAGTGGCAGGTCTGAGACATGATTACAGAGCTACTTATGTGGGTGGCACAACCAGTGCTGCAGGCCCACTAGTAGCATTTGATTTACAGACCCTGGCACCTCTAGTGCACCTTACCAGGGACTTACTAGTAAATCAAATATGCCAATCATGGATAAACTAATCAACCATACAGTTTACACAGAGAGCATATGCACTTTAGCACTGGTTAGCAGAGGTAAAGTGCTCAGAGTTCAAAAGCCAACAGCAACAGGTCAGAAAAGATAGGAGGCACGAGGCAAAAAGATTGGGGATGACCCTGCATAAGCAAAAAAGTCCAACAAAGCTCAACTAAAACTCACAAATACAAAAACAGGAAATACATTTTAGTAACAGGAATATTTGAGCAGAGTCTCTCCTTAAAAAATTATGCACGTCCTAGCTCATTACCAGCATTCAAATGGACTCTGAGCCCTGGTGCTATGCTGCAGCTGCAACAATGCCAGTGACGCCCCCGTGTTCCACTTGGTCAAAGCTGCCAAGTATCACAGGTCCATGTGCGACCCCTGCACCAGTACAAGGTTTTCCTTTGCATTCTGGGATTTGTAGTCACTATGTATAAACAAGACTACAAGTCCTAGAATGCCAAAAAATTCCTGGCCCGACACTAAGTCATGCATGGACTTTGAGAAAATGTGCTTCCCCTGCCTTACTTGCACCGCCCAAATGGCAGCATTGCACTACTTCATCATTACATTTGAGGGATTTGTGGGGTTATCATTTAAGAGTTATGTCGCAAGAGGCAGGAATCTAGGGCATAGCCAAGTGGCCATATTTCAAGCGATAGTTTTACCTAACCCATCTAGGTGCTTTCTGGGACTTGCAGTTTTGCAGTTAACATTTTAATCAGGTGCTCAAAAATCCAGACATGCAAAGTGCTGTGGCTAAAGGGCCAGCTACATGGCAACTATGCTTAGGGGGCCTCCTCACGGGATCCCATTAGTTACGATGATGCCAGCCAACACCACCTGCAAGGACTAGGACACTTCAACGAACGTCAGGAAGGAAAGCATTTCTGGTCCACAGAGTGACGGGGAAACCTGGCAGTGAACTCACCCCGATGCAAATTCTGTTTGCCTGTATTAAAAATAACTCAGGTGATCCTGTGGAATTTGTAAGAGTGCTCAAAGACTGTTTACTAAACAAGCTTGGAGCCCGCAAATACATGTGGACAAACCCAGGTGTGGATTAATGGGTCTGAGAACACCAAGCCGCACTCTGGCATATGCATGAGGAGAAGACAGTGCCTTGCAAGCGCCCATTGTCTGCACATTCAAATGGCATGCAGAAGGGATTTTACAAGCAAAGCGGGCGCCTCGCATTAAAACAAAACTCTAATGAAGTTCGCAGAGCAGATTTATGACCTCAATTAAAGAGATAAGCAATGCTCTGTGTGTGCGATGTCCTGAGTGCTGGCAGGGAGGGGCCCTGGAGAGAGAGAGAGAGAGAGAGACTGCGATGCAAGGGCATATGGCATTTGTTTAGTAAAATAAGCTTATTTTAGGACCCCTTTGATTAGGAAAATATGCTTATTTCAGGAGCCTGGTACAAGGACAGCAGTCAGCCACATGGGAGGAGGCGAGAGGAACCGAATGCTGCAATAAAACGCAGGGAGCTACCAGCCTAAAACACCCACAGTGGAAGGGACCACCAAAGAAATGTCAAAGTAGTCCATCACAGAAACAGATAAAGAAACCAAAGTGGAACAATACAGTAGTCAGTCACTGCTCTGAAACAGAAAAAGGCGGGAGAAAAAGGCAGAACTGACCACTAACAAACAGGAATTTTTAAAGGACACGGCAACCAACAAATGAGATCACTTTATCCCACAGTATAAGTATACTTAAGTATACACCAGGTCGAATGCCTATGCTTGACCTAAAAACAAGGATTAGAAAAACCAACAGGTCTTGCATTGGCTGCCAACCTTTGCCTTTGCAAACGTTTGTTACTGATGCCATTTAGAGAATGCAGCTACAATCCCTGGATTGCCCCTTGAGATCCCTAGCCCTGCTTTTGCGACCCCTGGCCCAAGAGGTTGCAAAATAAGTGCGAAGAACACAGGGACAGCTGACTCTTTTGGTTGAGTATCAGCTCTGCTTATTTACTACCCATATTTTTATTACGCTAATCATGACAATAACTTATCATTCACTATTGGCGTAATTAAAAATAGAGCACCAGAAGATGGAATGAGACTTCTGCTGGCAGCTAAGCTAAGTAGAAAATACTTTTAAATGTATGTTGTGTGCATGTTTGTGGGTGGGAGCTTGTGTGAAAAAGTCGGAGTTTGTAGGAGTGAGCATGCATGTCTGTACATGTGAGCATGTAGAGTGAAGCGAGTGTCTGAAAGTTAGTGGCAAGTGGTGAGTGAGACTGAATCTCAGGAAGTTATGAGTGAGTCAGAGTGAGGTAGAATGAGTGAGTCAGTAATACTGACTGTGAGTGGATGAATAAGTAAAATAAGTGCGAGTGACTGTTAGAGTGTGAGTGAGAATGAGTGAGAACAAAAATGAGTGAGTATAATTGCGAGAATGAGTGGGTGTAATTAAGTGAACGCAATTGTGAGTAGCTGACAGTGTGAGTGTGCAGGACTAAGTGTGAATTGTGTGAGTTTGAATGAGTGAGTCTGACTGTCAATAAGTAAAATAAGTTAGAATGAAGGCTGAGAGTATGAGTGAGTGAGAAAGTATGAGTGGATCAGAGTGAGAGTCAGAGTGAGAGTGAGTATGATTGGGTGAGAATGAGTCCACATTAGTGAGAATGAGTGAGAGTAATAGTAAGTGCAAGAGAGTGAATGAGAATGGATGAGTACACAAGTTAAAGTGAGTGAGAATGACTGTGAGGAAATGAATGTACGTGGATATTAGTAAAAATTCTTACTGATATGTGCTCTTGCAAGTCTGCTGTTGGCTGAAGCATAGTAAAGGTCATTGTTGGTTTGTAGAGGCACTCCTGGCAAAACTGGCACTGGCAATTCTGCAAACATATGTTACCACTGTCATAAATTACTGGCACCAGAATAATGGAGGTAATTCTTGACATAAGAGTCACCCATGGCAAATGACAAGACTTGAATATTTAATGAGAGCTCTTGCAGAGCCTGTGGTTTTTAAGTAAACTGACATGAAAATTGTATTTTAAATACATCGTATGACCCCATTTTATTCTAAAGAACCTGCTTAGCATTCCTAGAATAGGTCTAGCTCACTTGTTCTCTTCAAATCAGGGCAAACATTACTCTCCACCACTGTCAAAGATTATGTCAACACCCGGATATAGGAGATACTTAAATGAAGACATGTCTGTGCAATGTTGGCATATTAATCATTCCATTATTATGGAACTTCAGCAATATCAATTATTCTGCTATTAGGGAAAAGCGCCCGCTCCGCAGTGGGGGGGCGCGGCCCATTAGGAGACAGGGCCTCCAAGGCCCTGGGGCACTCCCCCCTTTCCTTCTGCCGGGGGTGCTGGAGTTCGGCCGGATTTCCGCCCTGATGCCTCACGAGGCGTTAGGGTGGAAGTTAATCCTGCGCGGGTTCTGGCCGCCACATACTGGTGGGGGGCTATTTAAAGGCCCCTCCAAGAAGGCCAGACCTTCTTTTCCTGTGTGCGGCTGCAGGACCTGGCGTGCGGCCCGCAATTGTTGTTGCCTTGTTGGTGGCGCGGCGGCAGGTGATCCGGACGGTGCAGCGTTGTAGGTGTGTTCCAGGACTTCCGGAGGATCGTGACCTTGATCTTTGCCCAGCAGCGTCCTGATCCTTACTTCGGTGGGAGCAGCGGCGAGTGTTCGAGGACAGTGGAGCGGCATCAGGCGGGAGTACGGAGCCACTGTCCGGACTACCAGGTTTAGGTTTTGCGGCACCCGATTGTGTCAAATTGCATCTCCTCCCCACCCCCGTTGCGGGAGTTGGTTGCTTTGTTCTCTGCCGACATTGTAGAGTAAGTGCAGGAGGTTTGTTTTTGTCACGGGAGAACGAAGGTGTAGTTACTGGGGTAATTTGGGGCTCGGCTTTAGGCCATCCACGTACCGCGCGGTAGTTATTTCCTTTGGAACGGGAGTATCTTCTTTATATTGTTTATTCTGGCCTAGAAAGTGGTGTGGTGTAGGCGCACGCCAGCTGACTTCGGCAATCCGAGGGTGGATGGGGCTGAACTGTATGGTAAGGCTCTAGCGCTTGTTTTTAGGCACGCTCAGGACCCTTCGCTCTCCGGGTAGTGGGAACAAAGGGATACCCCCGCGCAAGCAGTTACCGATCGCTTCCTCACGAGGGGAGCGGTGTGAAGAATGCCATAACTGCTATAATTATCCTTAGAATGTGGTAGTTTATTGTTGTTTCATTGCTACATACATTATAACGTGCCGTTCTACTGAGTGTAAATTTTAAAAACAATCATAGTTTATTGTTGTTTAAAGGCTGCATACATTTTAAAACGCGCCGTTTTATTCCGTGTATTTCTGAAAACTATCGCGGGTAAGCTTACTGTGGTTAAATACTGCATACGTTTTAAACCCGGGCCATTCTACTGAGTGTCCTCGGCTGAACAGTTAAGGTCGTGGCGCCTAAATAATTAGGAAAAGGGCCCCCAGGGCTGGCTTGAGGGCAGAGTGAAGGTCTTAGTATTGTTGATGTTTACTGTTTAAATTACTGCGCTACTGGGAGACCTTTGTTTTAAAAAAAAAAGTAATTTTGTGTTTGGTGGCACACTGGTTTAGGCAGGTTGTCAGGAGGTAAAAGCATTCATGGAGGGTGACCTGTTTAGTCCTGGTCTGTGACGCTGTTGTGTTTACATTCTTCTCAGGTTCATCAAAAAAAAAAAAAAAGGGCTCAGCCTTAGCAGTTTTCCTAAGGCTAGTGCCCCTCCCTGTAGTCCAGCATGCCACCTAAAAAGGCTAGCACTCAGAAAGGGAATGGGCGTGACCCAGAATTATCCCAGCTGCTAGGATTAGTCTTAGAAAAATTGGGGAGCAAGGACACCAGTGAGGGCAGCGGGGGTCCCGAGATGGTGGGGGGCAAAGTTAGGGGTTTCCGCCCAAAACGGTCCCATGTGGCCCCCAGCGCGGCTTTCCCCCCGGTTAAGCGCAGAAGGAATGGTAAAGCGCAGGTGCCGGCCACCATCGTACTAACGCCCCCCGCAGCAGTCCCGGCCACCATCGTTCTGTCACCCCCTGCAGCAGCTAGCCTCCCAGGACAGTTGATCGTGCCCGCTGCCGCGGCCCCGCTCACAGTGCCACCCCGCGCCGCAATTTCTTAACTCGGGCTCCACGGCTCCTTCAGGCAGGGGTATAGAAGGGGTCCTGGCTGATATTCGTAATTCCTTGGCGGCCTTAGCACCTACAGTTCAGCCTGGGCCATCACACACACCTCCCCAGGGGGTAGCTGTTCCCGCGCCGTCGGGTCCACCGCCTGTGGGCTTGCACGATTCCCGGGCGCAAGATCAAGAGCCATCTAGGCTGGCGCTAATGGAAGTGTCTAAGCTATTGGCCGGTATTAACGCTCCGGCTACCGCCGCCCCACCACCCACTACACCATGGGGGGCGGACGTGTTGTGGCAAAACACAGTAGCAGACTTAAAGCGCCAGGTAGATTCCCTAGTTGCAGCACACTCCTCAAACCCGCTGCAGTCCTCGAGCAATAGGCCGTGTGTCGCCCTGGCACCGAGCATTTGTCTCTCATCACCCCCACCGATTCAGAACGTCCTGCCCAGCTCAAGCAAGCTTCCAAGTCCGGACGTCTCGGCCGAGGAAGGGACGACAGACTTGTTATTATCCAGACCAGGTAAGCTGGCAGCCCACGTTAGCACAGAAACGAGGGCTAAAAGAAGGGAGATTGAAGTGAAGGAGAAGGAACCTAAATCATCTTCCTATATTGAAAGAAAGCCAAAAATTGAAGAAAACATCACAAATTGGCTATTTGGCTTCAACGTTTTTATGTCAATCCTGTTGGAGAAAAAAACAGAGTTGGGCACCTCTTTGATTTATTATGCCAATAAGATATTGAAAGCTCAACACACGTACGGGGGGTTGGCCTGGTTAGAATACGATAGGGATTTTCATTGGGCAAGAGTAGAGGATCCCTCCATCGGGTGGGATCAAACAGAGGTAAATGTGTGGCTCGAATGCGTTAACAACAAGGTCCCAGGGAGGCAGCCCTTTCGGCCCCAGTTGTCTGGTGAGAAGAAAGGGTCTTGCTGGGCATTTAACAGAAAGACATGTTCACGTCCTGCTGGAACATGCAAATTCAAGCATAACTGTTCCTTTTGTGGACACCCTTCCCATCCTGAATCCAAATGTATTAAGAAATCTAAAGAGCGGGGGTCGGGACCCAGTAAACCATCAAATTGACCCCCCCTCTCCCCTCCCCGATCAGGTTAGAAGCGTTACGCCCTTGGTTACAGGCTTACCCTTCTTTGGACTCAGCTTCGATACTTCTTAACGGTTTTTCCTTTGGCTTCAGGATACCCGCCCCTAATGTTTCTCCTGTAAATCACTGTAAGAACCTAATATCCGCCTTACAGAACACTACGGTAGTTGCCAGGAAACTGGAGAAAGAAAGGTCCCTGGGCAGGCTTGCTGGTCCTTTTAGGTGCCCTACGCTATCTGGTTTTGTGTGTTCCCCGTTGGGGGTAGTTCCTAAAAAAGAAGCAGGTCAGTTCAGATTGATCCACAATCTTTCGGCCCCTCGGGGGTCATCAGGTAACGACGCCATCGATCTGCAGCTATGTTCAGTTCGTTATGCGTCAGTGGATAATGCGGTAGAGAAAGTTAGGGCGCTGGGCCGGGGGTCTATGTTAGCAAAAAACGACATTGAGTCTGCCTTCCGTCTGCTTCCAGTGCACCCAGAGGACTACCACCTGCTGGGTTTTCAATTCAGGGGGGAGTATTACTTCGACCAATGCATGCCCATGGGTTGCAGTATATCTTGCAGTTATTTTGAGCAATTCAGCTCCTTTCTTCAGTGGGTGTTCTCACAGCATATGGGACACCGAGAGGTCATTCATTACCTGGACGACTTCCTGATTCTGGGACCCCCTAATTCTGACAGATGCAGGTGGGCTCTTCAAGCTTTAATCACATTGTTCGAAGAATGTGGTGTTCCTTTGGCGCCCGAGAAAACGGTCGGCCCCTCTACTTGCATCACTTTCCTGGGGATTGAAATTGACTCCATGGCTGGGGAGTGCCGCTTGCCTTTGGATAAACTGTTGGCCTTCAAGGAGTCCATTAAGGCTATATTGTCTCAAGAAAAGGTGACCCTGCATCAGCTTCAGGTACTGGTAGGCCAGCTGAATTTTGCACTGAGAATCATCCCCATGGGCCACCCCTTTTCTAGGTCAATAGCTCGCTCAATGGCGGGGCTGAAAGAAAAACACCACCACACCTGGCTGCCTAGAGAGGTTAGGGACGACCTAAGGTTGTGGGATCTGTTCCTAAGGACATTCAACGGTTCGGTCATTTGGCCGCAAAAAGCAATATCCAGCCCTACGCTGGGCCTATACCCTGACTCCGCGGGTAGCATAGGCTTCGGCGCAATTTTGGGCCCACTATGGTGTAGGGCAGACTGGCCTAGTGATTGGGTCAGATGGGGTTGGACCAAGAATATAGCGTTCTTAGAATCATTCCCAATTGTGGTCGCTGTAAACATCTGGGCAAGGGAGTTCAGGAACAGGGTGGTAATTTTCTGGTCTGATAACATGGCGGTGGTAGAAGTTATCAACCGCCAAGGGGCTTCCTGCCCTTTGGTCTTGCGCCTTTTGAAACACCCGATTCTGGCTTGTCTTCAGCACAACATCACGTTCAAGGCGAAGCACGTGCCTGGGGTGCATAACAACGCAGCTGACGCATTGTCTCGTTCATTAATGCAGGAATTTTTGAGGTATCACCCCCAGGCGAAGGAGAAGATGACGGAGTTCCCAGAATCTCTGTGGAAGATTGGTCCCCCTCCCTCCCAGACTTAGTAGCGTCATCCTTGGCCCAACGCACAAAAGCAGCTTATGAGAACAGTTTTTTCCCTTACAGGCGTTTCTTGCATTCACGGCATATTGCAGATACATTTTCTGAACCTGCAGTTGGGGCGTTTCTTCAACATATGCGAAGCCTAGGTCGTCCTGTGTCATGCGCGAAGGCCCACTTGGCGGCGATACGTTTTTTCGCAAAAATACTTAAATTGGAGAGACCTCTGAATACTTTTATTATAAAACAGGCCTTGTTGGGTTGGGCCAAGGGATCCCCGGGTAGCTCTGATGCCAGGCATCCCGTCACCCCTCCTTTGCTAGAGAGGATTTTAAGGGCGCTCCACACCGTCTGCTCTTCCCCGGCCGAGGAAGCGCTTTTCGCCGCGGCTTTCACTTTGGCTTTTTACGGGGCTTTCCGCATCAGCGAGTTAGTAGGCTCTTCCAAGGGTGACCACCTAGGGGGCCTACAGCAGAAAGACGTGCTGGTATGCAATGGGGCTCTATACATTACGTTGCGTAAATCAAAGACCGACCAGCTGAAGAAAGAAACACGCATCATACTCGGTGAGGCGCCTGGTTCCCCCTTATGCCCTGTGTTAATTACAAACATTTATCTTGCGGTCCGCCCTATGGCGGAGTCTCCGGCCTTTTTCATTCACCCATGCGGAGACTGCCTTACACGCTACCAGTTCGCGGAAGTCTTTAAATTGTCCCTGAAATCAATCGGGGTGGATCAGCAAGGGTACTCATCCCATTCCTTTAGAATTGGCGCAGCCACGGTAGCGGCGGCAGCAGGCCTTCCAGCGTCCGCGGTAAAAAACATAGGTCGTTGGTCTTCAGAGTGGTACAAATGTTACATCAGGCCAGATTTGGTGTAGCAGTGGCTGGGTTGCTCGGTGGTGATGTCTCACGCGCATGTTTCTTTTCTTTCAGTCAAATGCCTCAGCGAGTAGTCTGGGTATTGGGGCATTCATTTGTCCATTGGGCGGGCATACCGGTTGCAACAGCTCCGTGGGTCGAAGCCGGCAGACATGCATAGCGTGGCATTTCGGTGGTGCGGCATTGGCGGAGGAGGCATCGCCCAGCTGCAACATTTGGTCGAACTGGCTAGCAGTCGAGGGGGACTGCAGTCTCCGGATTTAATCATCATTCACTTGGGGGGCAACGATTTAGTGCGGAAAACCCTTAGGGAGACGGTATTCCTTGAAATCACAAGAGTGGCAAAGCAATTCCCAGGGGCAGCATTCGCCTGGTCGCACATGGTACCACGTCGTAAGTGGGGAGCAGGGATAAGATCTCGAACCATCAATGTGTCAGTTCGCCGGCTTAATGCCGAGATGGCAAAACTCTGCGTCTATGGAATATCCCCCACAAACTGCTGAAAGGCGCGCACATGTTTCACAACGACCAGGTTCATTTATCCGACGAGGGAACCGACCAATTTATCCGTGACATGTGGGGTTTTGCCCGCAGCCTCTTTTTGGGTGGGGAGGGCGAAGGACCTTTTGGGCCCTGGTCGCCCTTGTGGCAGAAATTGAGATAACAAATGTGACTAGAAACAATAGGAGGGGGTCCCCAAGGTGGGGCCCCCAGGAGGACATCTGGGATAGGATCCTGAAGTTCTGAGCCAACCAGCGGATGTACACACCAGATCAGGGGGTAAGAGACCTCAGATCGCTGGGGGGAGAACATGGGGCTCCAGCTCTTGGCTCCCCCATTACACCCCAGGGCTGATTGGTGTTTGGAGGGGGGGGCGGAACCCTAAACTGGAGGACAAGGTACCGTGTAGCCAGAGTAACCGTCCCTCCTACGGATACAGGTGAGACATGGGTCACCTGTGTGGTCCAAATGGTGGTTCAGGACAGAAAGGGATCCTGTCAGATTGGTTATGGTCACAAGAATTTCTCAGTAACATGTAAATAAAAATGTTTTCTTTATTGACTAACCTTGCTATACTTGCTATTTGATGTTTGGCTTGTTGAAGTTATGAGTTATTTGAATTATGTCTTTTTGAAAATAAAAGATACCTCTTCCAACGAGTAAAGCTTGTCGTCTCGTGTATTCCTGGCGGGGGGAGTGTGGGCCGTTTTGGAGGCCTCCGGATCCTATCAGGGTAAGGGACATGAGACATTGCTTTCTGGGACGGCCGGTGGCCTTATGTCCTATGATGTCAGGTAGGTCGAAGGGTTTGTGATGCCACTTCTGCTACCCCTAGCATTCTGGTGAATCAACGACCATCACGTTTGTGAATGTTTTTCACAAGAATGCATAAGAGGCCTTTTTTGTGTATTAGTGCACATTGTGGATGTGCAGGATGCCATCACTCACAGAAAGGTAAGCCAGTGGCTGGAAAGGGGTGATCCTGTGTCCCATGCTGTATGCTGTGGTTAGTGTAACAAAAATGTGAATGACACCTTGACTGACAAATGGATGAAGAGAACTGCCTGAACTCCTGTGTAAGTTGGTGTATGATATATATAAAGCTATTAAAACAAAAAGCTCATGGTTAATGTAGACCTAAATACATAAAAGAGATATTATTGCCCACTTTCACAAACATACAATGGCAGGTCATTGATATGAAAGACCCTAAACAGAAAACATTTGTTAAGAATAAGCCAGATGCAAGAAATGCTTTTGCATCCGCAAACTGTGCAAATCATTATTTTGCCTGTTTGTGAATGCAAAACTCCCTTTGCTTATGTACGAATGGCAATTTTGATTGCCCTAAGTTGCGATTTCCTCCATTTAGTAATCACTATTTTTGTGATTCCAAATAAGACATTGCAAACAGGGATTTCCAAATTGCAAATCACAAATAGCATGTCTGAAGTATTTCCTAGCTGTGGCTAGGTGCAAAATGCAGTTTTGGGAAATGCAATTACCACCAATAATCAGGTGTTAGTCAGGTGAAAACTAATATTAAGTTGTGCAAAATGCTTGGGGCCTTTTCACAATGGCAGATTTGTACGTTCTGGCAAGGAGGGTGAGGATTTTGGCTGGTATGCAGAGGAGGAGACAAGAGAGGATTTTTAGGGTCAGGGTATCCCTTTGTGATCAAACTGAGGAGGAGATATTTGAGAAGTACAGGCATAGAAGTTGGGTAATTTTGGATTTAATAGCTGATTTACACCCACACCTACAGACCCCAACTGACAGAAGCAATTCGACCGCATGTGCAGGTATAATGTTGACTACACCTTTTAGCACTGGGAAGTTTCTAGGCAATAATAGCAGGAGCAGGAGGAGTGTCCAGAGTGCTTTGTCACATTTTAACATAGGGTTCTTGACATTATTCTGTCCAGAATTAGCGATTACATTTGTAACCTGCATTTCACCAGGGCCAACATTTCATACTATTATTTCATTGTCTGGCACGTTTTCCAAATGTCATAGAATGTGCTGATGGTACAGATATTGTTCTCTGCCCCCCCCATCTGTAAATTATTCATTTTTCGAAACCACAAAAATAGTCACTCCCTCAATACGCAGGTTAAGTGAGATGCCTTCTGTATAATCACAGACCTTGTAGCTGGATTTCCTGAAAGCACCCATAATTCCTATATGTTCCGCCACCGTGGGATATATAATAGGCTGTCTCACGGTGATTTTGGTAATGGTTGTCTACTTGGTAAGACTACATAATTTAAGTTACACCTACGTTAGCATCCAAAGTACCATTATCAATGTAAGATTCCTTAACTTTTTAGGAGACAGTACATACGCAATACATTCTTGGATAGAAACAGCACATTTCAACCCAAGTACAAGAAGTGAGCAAAGATAAAACCATAGTCACAAAACGACATGTTCTGTGATAGAGAGAACCTTTGGAATACTAAAAAAGAGTGGTGGAGCCCTCCAGTACTGTCTGGACAAATGTTTCAACATCATAGCTACATGTGCACTTGTGCAATATTGCATAATCTTCCTATGAGGAGGGGTCTTCACAATGTGGAAATAGATTTGGATTCTGATCCTGAGGAAGGAATAAGCGTACACCACCAACGGGATGGCTCTTGTGCTGCTAAGGATAGAGCATGTTGTACAGAGATTACTAACAGTTATTTACAAGATAAGTGAAAACAAATAAGGAAAAAAACAACAATATATGCTTGTGATGCTTTTTATTAGAGAATCATAATAATCTCACTTTCTAAAGCAAAAACAATGGATACAGAGACAGTTTTGTCCTATCTAGTCTTGTGTTATCAAAAACAAAATATTTATACGTAAGTAGCAAATGGGAAATACAACAACCACATAAGTGCTTTTTTCTTGCTCTCCTTGCACCACGTTTCTCAGCAGTACCTACCCCTGGAGTACCAATAACTACTAGATGTATATCGGTGTGTGTGCCTAAGGTTGGAGGCACCAGTCATTGAGAGAATACTTAGGCTTGATGCCACTCCACTCTCACTTACCCCTACATGTGCAGGGCCAGATATAGTACTGGGCTACATATTACAAAGGCAGGTGTTACATGCACTAATCCAGATGCCACATTTGTACAGTAGTGACCTATCTGCATTTGTATATTTAGCGTGCACCTGGATAGTGTGGTAGTGACCTGTGCAAATGGTTAACTGAGCTGCTCAATATATCAAAACGCAATATGTGTTGGTGATGCCTACACCTTTGTGTTGTATGGTATTGTTGTAGTGAGTTTCTCCACAAAGTCTCTGAGCTTGGCAAAGTTATGATTCGTCACATTTTGACCATCCTCAGCTATTTTCCTAAACCTTTCTTGACCATCAAGCAATTGTGACATTGTATGAGTCATGCACATTAATTGTTGTATTTTATTGGTTGAGGGCGCTGCACAGAAGCCTCTAATCCTCCCAAACAATTGAGATGACTCTGACCCATCACCCATTACAACAACAATATTATTATGAACATCAGTGGCATTACAATGACATGGAAACACCCTGCAATCTATCTGGCTCTCAAAAATGTTGTACTGGTTTCCCTGGCTGTGGTTGGTTCATCTGTCCCATCTTTGATATATGGGAAAGGTAAAACTGTAGCTCTTCTTCTGGATGGCGCTTCATGTGTCTGTGTGGCAGATAATTCTGTGGAATCCTCAGTATCACTTTCTGTAGTGATATCTTGCTCACTATCATGTTGTATCTGTTGAGACATCTGTGAGAAATATTTAGATATGCTTTTTGTACTGTTCTTATTTACTTGCAATAATAAAATTGTGTTGATTGTACTTCTCTCATTTCGGACTACTATGATTGTGAAATTTTGTAACGTGCAAACAATTTACATGTATTTCTACACATGAAAAGGTAGATTAATTCATTTGGCTACAACTCCCATAACGCATTAACGATTAAAAAAAATATATATAATAATATTTTTTGTATAAACACTATGATTAAATTATTAGGGACACATGCTTGCAAATCTATGTAAATGACATACTCATTTTACATCGTTATTTTGAGTTGTACAATATGGATTTCAGGTATCAAAGTGAGAAACACCCACAAAACTCTCAGACTGAATTGCTACCTCAATTGGAGTTTTCATAGGTGTTAGAGGTGACTGCTAAACTGGTCCTCCACCTGCTCCATGTGCCTTTACCAAGCAACTTCCAACCTCCTCTTTTATTCATGCTTTTAAATCATACCATCTTTTGCGTATTTCAGGGATGGTATGCTGCATAACTCCAATGGAAGTGACCCATTGCTTAATTTGTAAATAAAAACGTGCCGTGCCCAAAGCCCTCCTCTCAAACTGCTGCAATGAAATGTGCGAGCATGGAATACTGAGGCATCGTAATCCTGAAACCATCTCGGGCTTCCTTAATCCATTTACAGCCACATCCTGCCCCTTCAGCTCACTCCTGCATTTTTCTGCTTTCTCCCTTTGTGACGCTTTTTCGTTTTTCTCTTCCTCGATTTTCCCAAATGTGTCTTTTGCTCGCAATAAATGCTTGAGGCAGAAAAGTAAGCGCCAGCCCTCAGAAATAGTAACAAGCACAAATTAAGCACTGAATTGACCTTGTCCAGGATATCATTCCAGATTTTTTTTTCTAGGATTCTGGCACACAGAAGGAACTCTTTCCAAACAGCTCATCATAATGTGGGACACTCCTCAGTAAGGACCTCCAGCTCCTCTGTTAACTTCATCTTGTGCTTTCCGGGCAGCAAGATCTTTGCCAGCTTTTTCCCTCAATATGGTTCCCCTTCTTTGCAGTCCAGAAATACTAGAAGAATCCACAAACACATTCTTGACAACCACTACCTTCCTCTGTGTTGCAGAATACTTCTTCATTGTGAGGTTGTCATTCTGCAACCAAAACAGGACTTTTCCTATATGCAATTTTCTAATACCAATTCACATATTGGCGATTCCATTTTAGGAAATCCCTAAATAGTGAATATGAATCAAACTGATTCCCAGATAGGGAAAAGCAACCTTTCTTACATTTTAAATATCAATTTGTATGCAATTGCTATTTGGAAATTGCTAACCAAAACGTACACACATGGGGCCCTAAGTTACTTATTTTCAGCAATTCTCTTTTTGGTGGATTCTCCAACTAACCTCGCTTTCTTAATCTCCATTGATGTCAGACTCAATCTAGAAACTCTGCAGTAGCTCCTCCACACCTGCAGGTGGCATCATTGTTTTTGGTTTCCATGCTGCCTAAAGATATGGATCAACATATACGTGCTGCCCTTGTGCGCTGACCGAGGTTTACTCATTGGTCATTTCCTCAGTCTCAGACGTGGGGTGTGACTGGCAAATAAAATAAAAAACCCTGACTGTACAATTTTGGTACTTTATTAATTCATGAAAGTCCTCTCCATACAACTAGGAGGAGAGCTGGTGGTGAATCTGCAGTTAGAGTATCCATCAGAAAGACAAGTTGTTAAAGGTAAGTTGAGGAGAAGTGCATGAGCAGCTTGATGGACTATCCCACATGGAAGGGTGACACCACTTTCAGAAGAAAGGATGCAAGAGTCCTAATCTCATCTTGCCTGGGAAGAAGAAATTATAGAGAGTCTGAACTCATCTGATACTGGCATCTGAAGCTCACTGACACAATGAGCCGAAGGGACTGCAATGAGAAATGAGGTCTTCATAGTTGAAAGCCTCAAGGTACAATTATAGAGAGGTTTGGAAGGAGCACACATAATGAAAAATAACCTCTGAATTCAGGTCCTACTGCAACATAATAAAGGTAGCATCACAACTGGTGATTTGAACAAAGATAGCTGATCCGGCAAATGAAAAAAGACTGAAAGGGCTATCATGTAGCCCCTAAATTAATTCATTCATTTATAAAGCACATTTACATCAGCGGCAACAGGGGGCTAGGACAGGCAGCCATAGCAAAAACGAGGTAGAGAGCTAACTGAACCTGTGGCTTAATTATTTGCGAAAAACAGTATATGATTAAGTTGTACACAATCTGTTAGGAAAATTGTTCCAGAGAGGGGGGCGCTCATGCCAAGACACTTCTGCCAGAAGACTGTGGTCTTCATATTGTCTTGATGATTGCTGCAACCTGGAGTGGATGCATCTATCACATCAGTGTAGGAGGGATCCAGCCACACATTAGGTTGGTATCTAACATCCAGCATTAAAGGTCCTAGCCCCCTCATCAGGAGATCTGAATCCTGAATTTTTGGTCCACTGCCAGAGAAAGTTCCATTAAGGGACCCGCTTGTGCCAATAAGCATTAAGCACCAGTAGGGTACAAGAAGCTAGAAGACTGATCCAGTCTCAGAACCAGCAAGGCTGGGAAAGCAGCTTTTGTCTGAAACATCAAGATCATATCATATATTTTGTCTGAAACATCAAGAACTCTCTGTGGTGGTGGGAAAACATCATGGCAATTGTAGCTAAAATAGTTCCGATAAAAAGGAAGCCTATGCCAATACTGAAAATGGGGTTTGCGCTTCTTAGTGGAAAATTCTATTGTAGACAGTAATGACAATTTTGTTGGAAAGTCATACAAGACTAGCTGAGGCAAGCCCTCCTTTAACAGCCAATAATCGAGAACCTGGAATATGAAGATCTCTGACCTGCAAAGACGGGACCCTACCACCGACATGACCTTCACAAAGATCTGAGCGGCTGATGTCAGACCAAAGGTTAGGACGCTGAATTTGATGGGGTCCAACCCCCTAAAAAGTGGAGATGTTTCCTGTTGGCCTGCAGGAACAGCACATAGAAGTATGCATCCTTCAGGTCTAGGGATACCATCAAGACCCTGGGATCTAAGGGCAGCAGAACCTAAGCAAGTGCAATCACTTTGAAGTTATTCTTCTTGAGAAAAAAGTTCAAGGCTCAGAGGTCCAAAATTGACCTAAGGTCCCTGTACATATTGGTACCAGGAAGAATATGAAATAGTGCCCTAGACTCCTTTCTACCTTGGACATAATTTCAATCACTCACTTGGTAAACAACAATCTCTTGAGAAACAATAGTGGAATGATCTGCTGACATCTGAGCAAAAAAACAAAGGTTGTGATGCAGGGTGCACAAACAGAGAAGGGCATAACCTTACAAAAATTTGAAGGACCTAGTAGTTTGATGTAAGAGAGTACCAGTGGAATAGACAGTGATGGACTGTTTCCCGTATTGGTCCCAAATGGCAGATGGAGGGGAAAGTAAAGAGGCTTGGCAGCAGTGGTGTCAGGCGAAGAGAAAGAGGAGGAAGAAGTCCTTTTCTACTGTTGGTGTTGTCATCTCCTACAATGTCCCTGCCCCTGGGGACACAAAAAGCCTAATCTGGCAATATGGGCAGTGATGCCCGCCTTTAATGATGGGCAAGCCGATTTGAATATCTTCAGAGCATCCGATAATATTGGTGGAACTGCCAGGGAACGATCCATGGCTCCTCTGTCCTTAAAGCATTCTAGTGCAAAATACACCATATCACTAATAAATTGGGTGCCATGAAAGGGCATGTCAATGAGGGAGGTTTGCCTAGGAAATACATTGTGAAACACGCCAGATACATGGTATTGGGGACATATGCGGTATCTTGGGCCAGATTAAGAAATATATTTCACTGCATCCTGGCCATCCTGTATGGTTTGTGTAAAGGCTTACGGGTAGCGACCAAAAAAACATGAAGAATTAAAGTATCAGAGGACTAGTCTAGCAGATGAAAAGACTCTTGCTGTCTGCATCCTCTTTCTTAGATTTCCTGTTCATCTGAGTTCTGGTCAAAAAAATTGGGTTGCCTTTGGTGATGGTAGTCTGAAATCTCTCAGTAGTAGAATGCTGCTTCAGGAAAGCTGGTTCACCAGATGTGCTGGTTTGTAAAAGGGTGACTCCGGCAGGGTCGAACAAGCTTTGTACAAGGCCACCATAAAGAGTAAAGAAGGCTTCATTAAATGGCAGTTAGGGCTTTGAATAAGAGGGCTTAGGCAGCAACATTTCTGTGAGAAGGTTGACCTTCTCCACTGTTGAGAGGTGTGAGTCTAGGACTGCCACACCTCTAGGTACTATCACCACCAAAAAATAAGAAATCTCTTTGGTGGCAGGTACTAAGGGTGAGTTTAGTCTTCTGTCTGGTGAAGTATCCAAGCTATCTGCATTTTGGAGAAAAGGGTACACGTCATTATTGTTGTAATGAGTGTAGAACAAGTGGTCCGCCTCCTTGTTGAGGTCTTCATTGGGGAGAACGTGGCCAAGACTTTGAAGATCATCTGAAACAAAGCCAAAGATGGCCTCCATTCTCCTGCAATACTGCCTCTGAGGCAAAAGAACAGGAGGAGACTCTTCTTTATTGGGAGGTTGGGCATTTTATATTATGTAGCATGACACTGGGTGCATCCTAGCTGATGATAATTCTGGATTCAAAATCAGAGTAGGAGAGGAATGTGGTACAGATGCCTCTAAGCAGTGGTGGTGCCCACAAAGGAACAACCAGAAGAGCATGCATTAAGGGAGTCAAGCAAGAGCCAATGCTGGGCTGGAGGCAACGTAGTTTGTACAGAGTCAGTTGGCATAAAGGGAGGATCCAGTAATCGAGGCCCTATTCAATTTCCTATGGGTTTATGGGGCCAGAGGGAATCCATATCATCTTAAGTAGCTGCCACAGGGCTCCTTCATGGCTGCAACTTGACGTGGAGACAATGGTGGCTAAGGAGACTGGGGCACATGGACTTTAGAATCGGAATCAGATCAGAGCTGGACTTTGAAGACCTTATGAGCTCTGACTATGATAACTATGCATGGAGCATTGTGGAGGAGAAAACCCTTGTCTCTATGCTTCACATGGGACTTATCCAAAGCTGGCAAATGGGAACAGGACCATGAAGAGCCTTTCGACTTAGAATGGGACCAACCCTGTTTCTTGTGCTTCGCAACATAGAGTTTAGGTTCTCATCCTTGATAACCTTTGGAGGCCTCACTGACCATTTGTCACAAGATATGGAATTGTGCCTTTTTGCTGGGGGAAAAAAGAGAGGTTGTGCTGATCTATGCCTGACATCTGTTTGCAACATGCATCTCATGGTTTAAGCACCACAGTTTTGAGGGGTGGCATCTCTGCACGCTGTCAAAATGTTAATAGAGAAAAACCTTTAAAAAGAATTTGAAAAATTGAAGGAGCAGATCTGCGTAGAAGTGAGTGGGAAAAAGAGGAACAACTATCAGCATGTAAGGAAGGCTACTACATACACTCTTTGTCATCATGCCAATGGGTAGGACAGAGGGTAATGATGCCAACTGATGATGCACAGAAGCTATTCCAGTCTGGTGCTAGGGAGGAGTCATACGGTCGAAGAATCCACAGTTAGAAGAATACATCAGAAACTAAGGTAACCTCCCTTACCAGTGACATGGCATGAAAAAATATATATTATGTTATTCCTTATTTTTGTGTTTGACATGGCTGTTTGTTTTGTCTCGTGTCCCTCAATTGTAGTGTGTAACTACAAAGGTCATTGTCCCCTTCCTTGATCAGGAAGCTGGCAACCCCCAAAGCTTAGGGTGAGGGTTTCTCTATTTTAAAAAAAAAAAAATCTAAGATAAAATATCCAGAAATTCTAAAGATAGTACTGTTCTAACATTAGTAGAGGGATAGTAGTTAGGAGAGTAACAAGCATGAATAGGGGCTCTTGCATGTGTTGGGTCACATATCACAAGTGTTTGCAATGATGTTTTGATCACACAGTGATGGTTTAAGTCAGATATAAACTATCAGTGAAGTTTTTTGATTTGTCATTTTACGTCCCTTTCGGTAGTTTATGAACTGTCTTTAACTTACTCAGGTAGAATTGACCTGCACGTATTTCATATCCCTTGCACAAAAAGACAATAGCCAGCAAGGGCGGGCAGGGATCCACAGCTCTGAAGAATGCCCAGACCCGTTGGTGCTTAGAAGTGAGGGCAGAAACATGTTGGCCTTCCATTAGGTGGTTTGAGTCATAATCCTCAAATAAACATGCTTTCTACTGTTGTTTTTAATATTACCTGAGGCCCCCATTGAATAAAGGTGACATGCCGGTGAACTACAACATATTTTTAAACTTGTTTATCTGGATCCCAGTCTTATCAAGCAATTTACTTAGCTGAGAGCTCCCTCTTGTTTTGAATCCATATGGAGGTTGAATCTGCCCTGGTGGCACCGTCCTACCAGGGAGCGGGAAGGCAACCGATGATGAAGCATAACAATATTAGGTGTGTGAGGCTTCCTCTTCCATAAAGGAAAGACCCCCCTCCCATTGGTTAAGGGGACCTGGACAAAGACCTAGTGACTTATCATAGTGGTGGTTACTCTCGGTCATCCGGAAGAAAGGAAAACCAAAAACTTTTTTTCTGCTCATGACAGTCACATTTGGTTGTGATATTTAAGATTTCCTAGGATGTGTCACCATTTTCTCCTCCTCTCCATTTTTTGTGATTAGGGATTTCTTTTACTGAACAATTTTATTTGAAGTTTACAGTCTACATGTGTTTTGCACTCATACCTTTTCTAGAATTTCTGATGTATTTAACTTTTTTGTGTAGTGCTGCACATCCTAATGACGCTGGGAACACTTTGGAATTTTCTCAGCTAGGTTTGGGGTATGTTCCAGCATCATGCCATTAACATGTTAGTATCCCTGGCACAGGTCATGCCTGAAACACCAATTATTTGTGATCCCCTTCATGGGAGGTAGGGAAACAGTGCATGTTGAGAGTAGACCTTGAATAGCATGCTTTGATGGTAGAAGTCTGACAATTCGTTGGAGAGCTTATGCATGGTGGCCATTCCTGCCTCCCTAGCTTTCAAGGGAATCATTACTTTTTTAGATAATCCTACTGCAATATCTCGTGTTGTATGTATGTGTATGTTATTTCTATTACTCGAACCTAGCCAAAAGGCAGCGTGGTGCTGTACATAGTCAAAGGCAAGCTTAAAGTCAGCGAATGATAGGAGAGGAAGCCGAGTTGTGGATGGTTAATCCATTGTGATTTTTGTCTTCTTTAAACAGGTGAATCTTCACCCACACCAGATAGGTATATAATTTTCAGGTCAGCTTTAAAAAAGTACAAGAGAATGGAAAACAAATGATAGATATAAACATCAAATATCATTGTTCAATACAAGAGGTCCTAAAATCTCAGTTTTATTTAGGAAGAAATGCGTGACATATTTGTATCAATGTTGTGTGTAGCAACCGTCTTAATTTAACTTAATTGGAAAGCCCCATCACTCCTTGCCTTTGGTGGAGGTTGATAAAGAACAGTAAATAGCCAACAGCACATTTGTGAGGAACATATTTAACTTATTTGTATATTGCTCCCAAGTTGAATTTCAGGCAAATTAGAGAGCTTTGTGACACATGCAGTGGGTACCCAGACACTGTTCACCAGTATATATCATATATAGAAGCACATAGGTGCGTGCAGGGATACTGAAACAACAATATGTGTATCTGCTTGATCATATTTCAAGACATGCTACAAAACTATCCAAGAAATTTGTGATGCACAGAAGCTACGGGTCTCATACGTGGGCAGATTAGATACTATAAATATGTTGGTTGCTCCAGAAATTAAGAACCCCATGTTACCAATTTGATGGCCGAGTACATTCTTCAAGATTATGTGCATTTACAGTAAAAATAAATAATAAACTGAGAACTGCAGACCTGTCAACTTAAAAATCACTAACTGTGTAAGGTGGGGGGCGTGGCCATGGATGGAGGGTGGAGCCTCATGCAGAGAACTACCTAAGAGGCACTTCTGCCCTCTACCCCCACCAAAACCCCTCCCCCAAAACAGAGAAAACAGCTTTCTTAGCCTGGCACAGATGTCCTAGGATGTTTTAACACCTCTTCAAAAGCTTTCCAAGACAAGCTGGGAATCCACTCTTACAGTGGTTTCCAGTTTGTATTCCCTGCCACTGTGGGATATTTGACATCACAACAAATGCCATTACAATGCATGCCTTTACAACGCGTCCATTACCACACAATGTCTTTAAAACGCATTGACTTTACCATTCATATACCTTTACCGCGCATGCTTTTTACCACACATGCCTTTACATTGAAATTGTAAGCATATATATATATATATATTACCTACTGGCGGTCGCCACTAAGTAGCTATAGTTAGGACCTACTTTCCATAGGAAGAACGCTTTTTGTTTTGCTAATAACTTTGGCGCAGCTTGACAAATCTTTACATAATTTTCCAAACTAATGCAACAGTCAGTTTAGCTGCTGTCTTAAAAGGTTTGGCTGTGATCCATCAAAAAGGGGCAGAGAAAAAGGGGGGCCCAAAACACATTTTCCTCCTGCATTTTCCCATAGGGTCTTTAGACATGACTGCAGCCTGAACCGCTTAACAGAATGACACCAAATTCGGCAGAACGCTAGATCTTAGAGCAGAGATCAGGCTTTTTGTGATTTGGTGTAAATCCGTTCAGTAGTTTTAGAGATATTAAAATAAAAAGAAATATAGATAACTAGGGACACAGAGGCTCCGCAGATCCTGGAGATCTTGTGGTGAGATGTGATTGGCTGCCATTTCAACCAGGAACTGTTGGCAGCCATTTTGGGACTCAGCTTCAGATGAGTCCCAAAAGAAAATAAAAGAATAAAGAAAAGGGGGCAGAGTAGGTGTCAGGAATCCCCAAGGTACCTATTGCGTTATCTGTCAGCATCCCCAGGGATTAGGGTTAAATCATCTCTGTTCTTGGTTAAAACTTCATTTTTCTAAGTAAACATAAAGGGCCTCATTTCAACCTTGGCGTCACCGACTGCCAAGGTTAAAGTGGCATTTGTACCGCCAACAGGCCGGCGGTACGAAATGCCATATTATGACCGCGGCGGTCACACCGCCAGGACCAGCGGTTTACTGCCCTGGAGGTCCCGGCGGTCTCTGCCCTGGGGATTTTAACTCCCCTTACTGCCAGCCTGTCCATGGCGGTAGACACCGCCATGGAAAGGCTGGCGGTAAGGGGACACGTGGGGCTCCTGGGGGCCCCTGCACTGCCCACACACTTGGCATGGGCAGTGCAGGGGCCCTCAGGCACAGCCCCATCGCGATTTCCACTGTCTGCTTTGCAGACAGTGGAAAGCGCGACGGGTGCTGCTGCACCTGCCGCACCGCCACATTGCCGCTGGCTCCATGAGGAGCCAGCTGCAATGTTATGGCCCACATCCCCACTGAACCGGCAGGCGGAAAGTCTGTTTCCGGCCACTGGCCCCAGCGGGGATGTTGAAATGCGGCTGGCGGGTTTGCGGCGGCATAGGCGGCCGTTTGGCTGTTCAACCTTGGCGGGCGGCCTCCGCCACCCGCCAAGGTTGAAATGAGGCCCAATGTGCTGTGTTACACAATTGGTTTTTATCAATGCTTGTTTTACCAATGGTTGTTTGCTAATGTGAGCAGGTGTAGACATGTGCTTCTAATTGGGTGTGGTGTAGACATGTGCTTCTAATTGGGTGTGGTGACTCATCCACATGTGGAAACTCAACTGCTTTCCTGATTGGCTACAAATAGCATGCCTCCCTGCTTGGCAGTGTTTTGCCTCCTGATCTCAGCATCTGATTTGGCAGTCCAGCCCCTGCTGTCATCCTCATATTCAGGACTTTTGAGGCAATTCTTTTCTTCGTTCGTGTACCAGCTGACACCAGGCATTCCTCCAGCACTCCGGAAAAGACTGCAGCTAAGTGACCAGTATTCTCCAGGGAGTTTTTTCTTTGAGCGCCGCGCTTTCCTAGAACAGTTGGTGTATTTCAGACCTCATATTTTGGCAGAGTGCTTATCTAGAACAGCCAATGCATTTCTGAACATTCCACATTATTATTGTAGTTACTTGCCTAAATGTGCTGCAGGAAATCTGCTTGAGCTCAAGTACTACAAAAAGTGACAGTGCAATTTTAAAAGAGCATTTACGTGGCTTTTCTTTTTCTAATAGCATAACTCTTGGATTTTAAATTGTGTCATTCATGCCTGTGTTTCAGGTTTGAGGAATTTGCTTTTGAAGGGTTTTTCCCAAACACAGTGAAACCAAACCAAACTGTGCCACCCTAACTGTATAAACCCAGAGTGGACATTTGTATTTCTTGGATTGTTTTTGTTCCTTTTAGTTTAACCCTATGCATGCAGGAAAGTTACACGTGATATAATGAATGCCCTTGTTTGTCTTTCTTGTGCATGATAAGTGCAACCACAGTTGTAGTGTGCAACAGTGAATCTCTGTGAAGCCAGCCCTAGTGTCGCAGTACTTATTGTTATGGTACTCAGTTTGGGTTTTTGGTAATGCTGTGTTAGTAATTGTGCAAACAGTTAATTAGTTAGAAAAGTGCTGGAGCATCCCGGTGTTCTTCTACCGCTCCAGTGCCCACATCAGAATGAGAGATTCAGTTTCAAGGAAGTTGAGTGCACTGACTCTGTCAACAACAACCTGCTCCCCCAAGACACAGGGTGCCTGGCTGGACTGGCAAGAGGTGGCAGTGTTTTGTCTCTCTCTCTTCCACTCCCCCTTTCCTTTTGGGACACCTGCCGGGGTTTCTGTGTCCACCAGGAAGTGCTGAGAGGTGTTCCAGGATGTCGGAGGGCATACCATCGCCCCTGCAGACATCCTGCTTTTCAGGTGAGTGGCTCGTCTCAACATAAAGCCAAGCCACAACATACAGGACTGCCCGGGCGAGGGATTCCTCAATGGGTACTTTCAAAGGTTTAGCACAGGCTTTACCAGCTGATCAGGATGCTCCATCTTTATTAGATTTAACTAGGGCCCTAGTGGGATTACAGAAGGAAGTTCTTTCCTTAAAGCAAGAGAATCTGGAGTTGCACACTGATCTACAGCAGTATAAACTACAAGACACCCCCTGGGGAGGAGTCAAACTAAAACAAAGATCTCCAGTACTACAGGCCCCTCAGTATGACCTGTATAATCATGTTCCTAGACCTGATTCAGGTCAAACAACTTCCACCACACAACCCATGCAGGTAATGGTCACAACACCAACCACTGTGCCCTTAGCTCCTCCAGAAAGTTTTTTTGGAGATATCGCCAAGTTCAACATTTTTCTTAACCAGTGCCAGCTACAGTTTTTGTGTCAGGGAACTGCATTCCCCAACGATGCTGCAAAGGTAGCTTTTACTATCTCTTATTTGGAAGGCAATGCAGCTAATTGGTCTATTCCGCTGGTGGAGCGCAATGACCCTATACTGTATAATTTCAACCGGTTCAAGAAAGCCTTGCGGAAACTGTTCACCAAACACTGTTTTGTGCAAGCCAGTGACAATGAGTTGCTGAATTTGCACCAGGGAAACAAGGATCTACTGTCCTATATCACCTCTTTCAATCGGTTGGTGGCAGAGACTGAGTGGCCCGAGGAGAAGAGGACCTCCCTCTTCTATCGTGGCCTTCGGGACGATCTCAAGGTTGTCCTAGCCCAAATTGTGGAACCTCTTAAGGAGTGTTCCGAGTTCATTGACCTGGTAGTACGACTGGATCACAGCTTGAGTGAACGTAAGAGAGAAAAATTCCAGGGTGACACACACTTAGGGGTGCTCAAAACTGAGTTAAAAGGAGTCTACCATTCCCACTCATGATATACCTGAGCCCAATGCAATTGGTAGTGTGCGGGCCCACTATCTAAGGAAGAGAAGAACGTAGGAAAAAAATGAAACTGTGTTTATACTGCGGTAAGGCAGGGAATTTTGCTCGGGAATGTCCTAACAAGCCTACTGCTCCAAAGAAAGCCATCGGATCGGTAACAGGACCTGAATTCTCTCTTCCTGACCAAGCAGAAAACTAACTGGCTCGATAACTTCTGAGACACTTTTATTGAGCGCTTCTTTCAATATGGTCTCACATCTTCTGGCTAATACCACCAGTCCAGTACCTCGACATCTAACTCTTATTGTGACCTTAGTGTTGTCCCCTCAGGTTTGTAAGGTCATTCCCATATTGCTTGACTCTGGGGCTACCGGAAACTTTTTAGACTTGGGTTTGGCTAAAACCATAAATATTACGACTGTCAGAAATGACATCCCTGAACCAGTCAGAGCCGTGGATGGCTCAGAACTGTCCTTCTGGCTTATCGTTTATCAAACAACACCCTTGTCATTGCTTTGTGCAAACAACCATACAGAACAAATTCAGTTTGACCTCAAAGATACCTCAGTATTTGGAGCCATTTTGGGGATACCGTGGCCTCAGTTACACAATCCCAAAATTGACTAGGCAGCAAGGACAGTGATATTAGACTCTAAACATTGCTGGCACTCCTGTTAACAAGTCAAACCATTACTAGTGACACCTTTGCATTGTGGGTCCACACATAGTACGGCTGTCAAGCCGGACGACACACTGGCCATTCCTGCACCGTATAAAGACGTCCATGATGTCTTTAATGAACAGAAGGCCATCCAGCTGCCGCCACATAAGTCATACGATTGTCGTATAGACTTGATTCCCGGGGCAACGCTTCCATGTTGTAGGGGGTATGCTCTTTCTGAGCCTGAGAATCGATACCTGCAAAACTACCTGGATGATCTATTGACTAAGGGTTTCATCCGTCATTCAACATCACCAGTATCGTCTTAGTTCTTCATGCCCAAGAAGAATCGTGAGCTGCGTGTCTGTATAGATTATCACGCAGTGAACAAAGTGACCATAAAAAAATCGGTATCCACTTCTGTTGATCCCGGTACTTTTAGATCAGGTACGTCAGTTGACCATTTATACTAAACTCGACCTTCGGGGCTAATACTACTTGATCCGAGTGATGAAGGGGAATGAGTGGAAGATGGCGTTCTGAACTTAATTCAGACTCTTCGAGTACACAGTGATGCCCTTAGGGTTGTGTAACGCTCCTGCAGCATTTACATTTTTCATCAACGAAGTGCTGCAGGAGTTTTTGGATATCTGTGTAGTGGTATACATAGACAACATTTTGATCTATTTGTCTTCCACTGAGGAACATATAGGGCATGTAAGAGCGGTTTTACAACGGCTACGGGAGCATCATCTCTTCGCTAAGCTGAAAAAATATGTTTTTCACGCTACAACTGTAGAATTCCTGGGATATGTGTTCACTCCCGATGGAATTTCCATGGGTAGGTCCAAGTTACAGGCCATCCTGGATTGGGTATCCCCAAGATCCATCAAGGAAGTACAACAGTTTTTGGGCTTCACAAATTTTTATCGGAGATTTATACCCCACTTTTCTACCGTGATATCTCCCATAACTCGTCTCCTGCGAAAGGGGGTTAAGTTCCTCTTGGATGCAGAAGATGAGAAAGCCTTCCAACATCTTAAAAACACATTCACTAAAGCACCCATTCTCCACCATCCTGACCCGGCTCAGCCATTTTTCGTGGAAGCAGATGCTTCCCAACTAGCAGTGGGTGGTGTTTTGTCCCAATGAGATCCTGAGTCTGGGCATTTCCATCCAATAGCTTACTTCTCAAAGAAATTGCTACCCTCAGAGCAAAATTACACAGTGGCGAAGCGGGAACTTCTGGCCATCAAGCTTGCCTTCCAGGAATGGTGTCACCACCTACTAGGAGCCAGACACACCGTAACTATTTACACAGATCACCGTAATATACAGTTTTTTCAAGCGACCAAGGCCCTGACACCTTGTCAATTATGCTGGCTTCTATTCTTTAACGAGTTTGACTTCGTAATCACCTATAGGCCCAGTACTACACAACAAAAGGCAGACACGTTGTCTAGGATGGGCTTCTCCTCTGATGTTGCGCTAGAACCGATCAGAAGCATTATACCCCCAGAAAAAATCGTGGCTGTGTGCACTTCCCAAGAGTTCCTTGAGAAAATACAGGTAGCCCAACACAAGGTTCCCTGTTCAACTGATGTGTATGAAAAAGAGGGTTTACTATATCATGCTGATCAGTTGTACGTCGCTACCAAAGAATTACGGGATATAGTGTTACATTGGGGACATGATTCTGTCCTCGCAGGTCACCCGGGTGAGAAAAAGATGTTAGATCTCTGTCAAAGATGGGTTGGTGGCCCACACTTGTGCAGAAGCTACATCCAGACTTGTTCCACCTGTGTTCAGGCTAAAACCCCACATACTCCAGCCACAGGATTGTTACTTCCCATGCCAATTCTGGTTGCCCCTTGGCATACTATAAGCATGGATTTTATTTCTGATCTCCCAGCTTCCAATGGACACACTGTCATATGGGTGGTTGTAGATTACCTAACTAAAATGGCTCATTTTTTCCATTAAAATGCCTCCCTACGGCTTCCAAGCTCTCTGATTTGTTTGTCTAACACATTGTACTGCTTAATGGGTTGCCCACCACAATTGTTTCCAATCGTGGCCCTCAATTTATATCACGGTTTTGAAGTAGCTTCTGTTCCTCTGTCGGTATGGACATCCGCATGTCTTCTGCATATCATCTACAAATGGATGGGCAGACAGAATGTGCCAACCAATCACTGGAGCAAATCCTGAGATGTTACATTGACACATAATCTACTGCGTGGGATAAGGCTTTATCTCTTGTTGAATTTGTATATAACAACAGTGTCCACATGGCTGCAGGAGTATCCCCATTTTACTGTTTGTTTGGTCTGCACCCAAGAATGCTACCTATAACTGGGTCCCAAACATCCACAAGATTCCCATCAGTACAGAAACACCATAAAGAGTTACAGGAGATTCAAGAACAAGTACAACACCATTTAAAACTCTACCAAGCTCAAGTAAAAAAACAAGCAGACAAAAGAAGGAGACCTGCTCCCTCTTATCAGATAGATCATCAGGTGTGGCTCTCAAAAAAAATTCTCCATCTTGCAGGATCCCAAAAATTAAGCCCCCAATTTCTAGGCCCCTTTCCTATAGCCAAAATCATCAATCCTGTGGTAGTAGAACTGACATTGCCAGATGATTTCAAGGTACACCCCGTGTTTCATGTGTCGTTACTCCGTCCCTATTCCCCTGATACCCGCGATGCCCCACCACCTCCCTCGGTAAAAGTACACAGGCAATGGGAATTTGAAGTGGACAAAATTCTTGACTCCAGGCGCGTCCGTGGTGTTCTACACTATTTATTGGCTATTTAAGGATAAGGTCCTGAGGACAATTCCTGGGAACCCGCGTCCACAGTTCATGCTCCACGTCTTACTAAAAGATTCTATCTCCTGCACCCTTCCAAGCTTTGAGAGGGTCCTTGGTGGGGAGGACTGTCAGGAATCCCCAAGGTACCTCCTGCGTTATCTGTCAGCATCCCCAGGGATTAGGGTTAAATTATATCTCTGTTCTTGGTTAAACTTTAATGTTTCTAAGTAAACATAATGTGCTGTGTTACACAATTGGTTTTATCAATTCTGTTTTTACCAATGCTTGTTTGCTAACGTGAGCAGGTGGAGACATGTGCTTCTAATTGGGTGTGGTGTAGACATGTGCTTCTAATTGGGTGTGGTGACTCATCCACATGTGGAAACTCAACTGCTTTCCTGATTGTCTATAAATAGCAGAGTGAAGCATGCCTCTCTGCTTGGCTTTGTTTTGCTTCCTGATCTCAGCATCTGATTTGGCAGTCCAGCCCCTGCTGTCATCCTCATATTCAAGACTTTTGAGGCAATTCTTTTCTTCATTCCTGTGTCAGCTGCCACCAGGCATTCCTCCAGCACTCCGGAAAAGACTGCAGCTAAGGGACTAGTACTCTCCAGGGAGTTTGTTCTTTGAGTGCCGTGCTTTCCTAGAACAGTTGGTGTATTTCAGACCTCGTATTTTGGCAGAGTGCTTATCTAGAACAGACAAATGCATTTCTGAACATTCAGCATTATTATTGTAGTTACTTGCCTAAATGTGCTTCAGTAAATATGCTTGAGCTCAAGTACTACAAAAAGTGACAGTGCAATTTTTAAAGAGCATTTACGTGACTTTTCTTTCTCTAATAGCATAACTCTTGGGTTTAAATTGTGTCATTCTTGCCTTTGTTTCAGGTTTGAGGAATTTGCTTTTGAAGGGTTTTTCACACACACAGTGAAACCAAACCAAACTATGCCACCCTAACTGTTTAAACCCAGAGTGGGCATTTGTATTTCTTGGATTGTTTTTGTTCCTTTTAGTTTAACCCTATGCATGCAGGAAAGTTATACGTGATATAATGAATGCCCTTGTTTGTCTTTCTTGTGCATGATAAGTGCAACCACAGTTCTAATTATAACATGCAACAGTGAAACCCTGTGAAGCCAGCCCTAGTGTCTCAGTACTTATTGTTATGGTACTCAGTTTGGGTTTTTGGTAATGCAGTGTTAGTAATTGTGCCAAGAGTTATTATTATCGAAGAAAAGTGCTGGAGTATACCGGTGTTCTACCGCTCCCGTGCCCATATCAGAAAGAGAGATTCAGTTTCAAGGAAGTTGAGTGCACTAACTCTACTATCACTCTGTCAACAACGACCTGCTCCCTAAAGATACAGGGTGCCTGGCTGGACCGGCAAGACGTGGCAGTGTTTTGTCTCTTTCTCTTCCACTCCCCCTTTCCTTTTGGGACACCTGCCGGGGTTTCTGTGTCCACCAGGAAGTGCCAAGAGGTGTTCCAGGAGGTCGGAGAGCATACCATCGCCCCTGCAGACATCCTGCTTTTCAGGTGAGTGGCCCCGTCTCGACAGTAGGAATACCCTAACCCCCTAGCATTGGGGCTGGGGTCCCCCTGGGATCACAGCAGGGCCAAAAGCATTTTATACGAAAACCTCCCCAATGGCAATGGTGCTAATTAGGCCCTGGAATAGCACACATAGTTCTACTCTGCAGAATTCTACGGAGTTGGTTAAAAACTCCATGGAAATCCAAGGAGTTCCACATACAGCTTAGTGCCTGCCCCATCACATATGCAAATAATTTCCAGGTCCAGTGCCCGTGGGGGGGGTCTGTGCTCAGATAAAAAAGGAAACTTGTCGTCAGAGCTCCATTGAAAAGAACCTATCTCCCCAGACTCTCTGAGAAATTTCAAGGAGTCTGGGGAGACAGGTTCTTTTCCGTGGAGCCCTGCCTGCAAGTTTGCTTTTTTCCAGGTATGCAGTGACCCCCTTTATATGTAAATAATGTCCTGGCCCAGTGCCCCAAGTGCAGAGGTAACCTGGGCCACTCCACGCTGGTGAGCTCCGCTCTGCTGCCAGGACTCGCGGAATTTTTTGCCTCACTCGGAGCGTGGAGAACTCTGTTAACTCCACCAGCAGAGCCAAACTCACCGTTCACCCTTAGTGCTGATAACAGGCTGCACAGGTTCCTATTTGCATAAATTATAGATCCACTTATGGTGCTCTATCGGTCCGTGTTGACTGCCACAAAAGTCACTTTCACAATACTACACTTTGGGGGAAGGCACCAATATTGTTAAGTATTTCGGACTCTCTGGGGCATTTCATACAATCAGTCAGCAGAGGGTGGCCACTCTACTTCGTGCCCCATGTAACCCATCATGTTCACAAAAAAATGGGTTTTCCATGAATTTAAGGTGAGATCTTTATTTAAATTGTTTTCAAATCCAACACAGCAGACTGAGCCAACGCATTTCAACTCTTGACAGAGACTTCTACAGGGCCTAAAAACATTCATCAAACAATACATGACTATATAGAGCATTCTAAAGCCCTTTTTGTTTACTTTTTCATTTTTTATATTTTTATATATATATATAAACCATTTTTCTCTTTTTATTATTACTTAAAAATATATAACCTCCGGTATAAATACTTCCAAATACTATATTGCCCATCCTGCATATGTCCTGCTGTTCCAAGTACTCTTTTGTCTCAAAACCCAACCACCCCCCTCCCGATAACAAACACTCCCAAATTCCCAATATACCATAAGTATTTACTGGCAAATATCAAGATTATTGAAAAAAATCCCCCATCTCAAGTTTTAGGTCATCTTCACTTTACTTACACACAACAGTTTTAAAAGTCTAAATCAAGAGCTTCCACATGACAGTCAGTTCTTCAAAATTTAGCGCTGTAGAAGGAAATGGGCAATCTCAATCAATAATCGTGATATTTGTGAGTACATACTTATAGTATAGTGAGATTTTAGGAGTGTTTATGTTATCGGCAGGGGGCAAAAACAAAGGTTACAGGGATGTTATAGCTAGGAAATAGAATTTTAAAAAACATAGAAATTCACTTAAAAACACAAAGATTACAGGGACGTTATTTTCAGGCTCACATTTCAAACATACAAACCACAGAATTTTAGAAGTTAGAATTATTTGAAGGAACTATAACTTGTGACCTAAGGTAATTATAACTCACATCCCCTCCATGCACTGCTCATTATCCCATATATTACATAAGTTATGACTTTTTCTATGGCATCATTGAAATTATCAATGCAACATTTGCAATAAAACTATTGATGAGGAAAACTGTGCATGGCGGAGACACGAGTTATAGTTACCTTAGGGCACGAGTTATAGTCACTTGAAATAACTTACAATAATTGCTGAATTTCAAATTTCTATTGTTTTGTATGTCTGAAATGTGAGGCTAACTATAACGTCCCTGTAACCTTTGATTTTTTAAAGTGAAATATATATATATATTTTTTTTTCTACACAAATGCTGTCTAGAAAAAACACAAAAGGCTTGCACTCCGGGATGCAAGTTGTCCCAAGATTTACTTTGATATATATATATATATATATATATATATATATATATATATATATATATATATATATATATTTGTGTGTGTGAGTGTGCATGCTTTAAACACACATGCATGTGCTTACAAAATGACACAGCCCAGCAGCTGCGTCACTTCACTTAAAAAAAAAAAATGTTAATGGGGGTCAGGGAGACAAAGAGGCAAAGTGGGCAAGAGATAGCAAAATGGGAGGGAAATCACTTATGAGTGGAGAGCAACACGGAGGACAGCATGGGGGCACAGAAGAGGAAGTAAAGCTAAAAGAAGCCAATAAATAACAAGCAAGCAAATGTGCAAAACAACCAATGGTAAGCAATGGGTGGGCTATAAGCTCACTGTAAGCTAAAAAAAAGTTTCACATCAATTAGAGCAGGCTCTATTTTAGGCAAGACCTAAAAAAGTGCCCTCGCGGGAGGAGCAAGTAGCTCCTCCCTCTTGCTGAGAAAAAGAAAAAAACTCAGCATGCCGCCAAAGCCTCAAATGATTTTAGTGGATTTTCCTGCCTGGTAAAATAGAGCTCAGTATTCCTGCAACAGGGAAAAGTGGGTTTAGGAACAATGACCTATTTGGGGCCGGATGGAGTGGAATTCCAACATTAGTTTCGCTCTGCCGACTTATAATAAGCAGAGGAGGTTTCTTTGTATGGGCATGGGGGCTCAGCCCCTGTAGCTGTTGCCTTCTTAATTTGTTTTAATTAAATAAATACATCCCACCGGCTGATGTAAATATTGATCCTTCAGCAAAGCGTCTGACGCTCCATCTGTGTAAGTGTTAGGCAGTCACAGCAGCACTGTCGCAGAATTTTTAGGGCTTATGTGATTTCCACCCTGGTTTCTGTGGCCTGCCCGTGCATAGGGCCACTCTCCAATGCCCCCCCCATGTAATGTGTACCATCTTCGCTGACTACAGTGACGAGTTGGGAACAGGAGGCCAGGACTGGAGGAGGAAGGGTTGCAACATATGGGCAACATCAAGGAGCACTTTGAATGGGGAGTGAATGATGTTTGTATGAATTTAAGACACCCAATGAGTCAAGGAATTTTATTGTTCAAGCTCTGCCCTGTTCTGTCCGACACATGTGTCTCCACTTGTTTGTACCAAAGGAGAACTCATGGAAAAAAAGGTTTGTAGCTTTGTTTCTCGGGATTGGATTGGGCCCAGCTTGGCCAGGTAATTGGCAGCTGGGGGAGGATGACCTGTTTCTGCATTTCTGCTTTAGTCGAGTCATGTTTTAGTAGCAGAAGCAGCAGCAGCACAACATGGATTAAACCTTTAACTATTAAGCCTTTTCTCCTCGTCCTGCTAAGCCTTTTTTGGGGGGTAGTTTGTGCTTAGGCCCCCATAACGTTTTGTCCACATAAGCTATCCATTCCAAAACTGCACCCTTTTTTCCAACATCCTGGGGATTGTAAAGGTACCCAGGGTTGAGGATTCCCCTGGAGGGGACTGAGAAATTAGCCAAAATACAGCTAAATGTGGGGGGTTTTGGGGAAAATGGTAAAAAGTGCTAAAGTAGAAAGCATCTGTTTTTTTCCTGCAAATGACATCAGTGAAGGGTTTGCAGTGCTAAAATCACCATCTTCCCAGCTTTCAGGAACAGGAAGACCTGAATCAGAAAACAACATTTTTCAACACAGTTTTGGCATTTTACTGGGGCATAGCCCATTTTTCCTATTTTTTGTGCTTTTAGCGGTAGAAATGGGTGGGAAACCAATGGTGGATCCCGAAAAGCTATACATTTCTGAGAAGCAGACCAAAGTTCTAAATTTAGCAAGGGATCATTTGTATTGATCCTTCAAGGTTTTCCCAAAAAAAGTAACAGTTGAAATAAAAAAATACTGAAATTGAAATTTTCATCTGTAACTTCTTCTAACAATAGCAGATTTTTTAATGCAATATACTGTTATATCTGCTGGACCCTTCTGGTTGCCAGGATAAATAGGACCTGTAGGTTTACCAAGAACCGTAGGTACCCAGATCCAATAACTGAGCTGCACCTTGCAATGGTTATTCATTGTGTACCAGGGTTACAGTAATTCATTTGGTAAAATATCAAGGGCGGCTCCTCCGCTAGGGCAGAGGAGCCTCACCGACCACCACCTACCCCCACCACCAGCAGTGGTGCAAAACTTTTATAGCAAAAACATAATAAACTCTGTTTATTATGTTTTTGCAATAAAAGTGGGCGGGCCACTGTCGTGACGGGGACGGAGGGGGAGTGCACAGCACTACCCCCTCAATGCGCATGTATGTTTGGCCGGCCATCTCCAGCTGTCCAAACATACATGCGCAGTAGGGTCTCTCGAACCCGGCACTGCGTTGCCGGATTAGAAAGACCGGGCAGAGGCTCCCAGTCTGCCTGGGAGTGCCCTGGCTGGGCGCTCCCAGCCAATCCTGATGCTGCTATGAGTAGCGCCTGGGTTGGCCGCAAGGCAGGCTGGGAGCCTGTGCACGCAACAACACAGGAGAGCAGAGCATATGGAGCAGCGTGGGAAAAAGATATGTTTTATTTATTTGTTTTTTAAAAAAAACAAATTGGTCCCCCCTCCATCCTCCCTGCCAAGCACCGCAGAACCCCTTTTCCCTCCTGCGAGCCATGCCTAAAAATTATAAAGAACGAAAAATAGGTAATGAGGAAACCTATCTATTTCTGAAATGGGAACAAGATGTGGAGTTTAGAAGCAGTAGTTATTTGCACATCTCTAAATTTGGAGTTACCCATACTCACATGTGAAATAGAGGGCATTTCTCAAAGTGACTTTTTTTTATTGCACACTGTCTTGCATTTGGATGGTGCAAATGCAGAGCAAGAGAATTGTTAATAACACTTGTTCTACTATTCTGTGTCCCCCCAGGTCTCCTGATAAAAATGGTACCTGACTTGTGTGGTAGGCCTAGTGCCCGCAACAGGTAACAGCCCAAAACGCAACATAGATATTTTTCCACATAAAACTGATCTGTTTTTTGCAAAGTGGGTAGCTGTGGTTTTTGAGCCCTACTTTAACTGGCACTTAGGGAAACCTAGCATACCTATACATTTTTGAAAACTAAATATCTATGGGGGATCCAGGGTGGGTGACTTGTGTGGCTCTCACCAGGTTGTTTTAACCAGAATCCCTTGCAAACCTCAAACGTTGACTAAAATAAAAACACATCCTCCTCACATTTCTGTAATGGAAAGGTCTGGAATCTGCACAGAGTTAAAAACTTCCTTCCACCCAGCATTCACCTACGTCTTCTGATTAAAATGGTACCTCCCTTGTGTCGGTAGGCCTAGTGCCCACAACAGGAAATTGGCCCAAGACACAACATGGATACATCAAACATTTCCACGCAAAACTGACCTGTTTTTTGCAAAGTGGGTAGCTATGGTTTTTTAGCACTACCTCAGCCGGCACCTGGGGACACCTAGCAAACTTGTACATTTTTTAAAACTAGACATTGAGGCGGAATCAAGGATGGGGGTAACTTGTGTGGCTCTCACCAGGTTCTGTTACCAGAATCCCTTCCAAACCTCAAAATCTGTCTAAAAAACACATTTACCCTTACTTTTCTGTGATGGAAAGTTCTGGACTCTGAGAGGAGCCGTACATTTCCTACCACAACGCATTCCCCTCGGTCTCCTGATAAAAATGATACCTCACTTGTGTAGGTGGGCCAAGTGCCTGCATCAGGGATGGGCCAAAAACATGTACAAATTGAGGGGGAACCAAAGTGGGCGCATAAGGGCAGGGTTTGTTACATACGTTTTAGTGGATTCCTGCAAATTATGGACATTTTCATCACAGAAATGTAGGGAAAATGTGTGATTTCAGGCAAAGTTGGAGGTTTGCAGGGTATTTTGGGTAAGAAAATGGTGTGTGGTCCATTGAATGCACATCACCCTGGACTCCCCCTGATGTTTTGTTTTCAGAAGAGTCTGGGTCTGGTATGTTTTTCCAGGTGGCAGGGTACCTAAGTCCAAAAAGTGCAGCTGTTCACCATTGCCAGTGGGATGATATTGGCAGTCAGCTAAGCTCTCTTGGCCCATACGTAAAATCAAAACCCAAAAGAGTCAAATGTCCTCTTGCTGGCCACTGGGATGAGATGCTTTAGTCCACAGGGGCAGAAAGACTGTTGCTCCCTTCAGTTGGGGTGGGAAGCATAACCATGCCCATTGTGGTGGCTAGCCTCCTCCCCTCTATTTTGTTTTAAAAAAGGCTTAACTGTGACAATTTTCTTTGGGGAGGGAGGAGTGGGAGCATTGCAATGCCCATTCTGGGCAGCCCCCACCCCTAGATGATTAAAAAAAATCCCTAGTGCCTTATGGGCTATTGCCCCCATCTGCTCCCCAGAGGAGGCAGAAAGACTGTGCTGACCTTTTTGGGGGTCAGGGGCATTGCAGTGTCCGTTCTGGGCATCCCCCACCCATGGATGAATAGAAAAATAATCCTTGGTGCATAGTGGACATTCTACACTCCACCCCCCGAGGGGCAGATCAGGGGCTATTGCCACCATCTGTCTCCTGGGTGGTGGGGGGCAGAAAGACGGTGCCACTTTTTGGGAAGGGTGGGGGTATTACAATGCCCATTTAGGGCAGCCCCCACCCCTAATGTATATAAAAAATAAATCCTTTGTTTCTAGGGAGCTTTCTGCCACCCCCAGGGGAGGGGGAGACTGCAAATGCAAAAATAAATAAAGGGGGAGCAAAAGCCCTTGCCCAAGGGGGCACTCCCGTGCCTACTGGGTGGATCCCTGCTTGGGCATTGTCTATCTGCAGCACTCCCCAAGCAGGGATCACTAGGTAGTGGTACCAATGGTAAGGGGAGATTCTCCCCTTTCCAATGATACCTCTCCTGTCGACCTCAATGCTGGGGGGCTGATATAGACCCCTGAGTACCTCAGCAGTGAAAGTGAAATGCGCTAATCGGCTCATTTCACTTTCAGTTTCAATGAAATGACGTCAGCACGCCACACAAGCAGATCGTCGTTTCACGGAAACAAAAGAAACAGCCTCGGGAGATGGGGAAACTCTTTCTCATCTCCTGAGGCTGTTTCTTTGCAAAAGAAATACTTCTGGTGCCAGCACTAGAGGGATTTCAAGTGCCATGTTTGCAGACGGCAAGGAGCCCTCCGACGCTCATGAGCACTGTAGCTCCCGTCCGTCCGATGCACAGAACAGGTTAAATAATTCCTTCAGTGACCTAACCCATTACATTTTTCAAGTGCACCATGGCAGCCTTGCGTATGTGTGCCCTTCAAAGTGCCTTGTGCTACTCATGGGTAAAAGTAGTAAGTTGAGCAGAGCTTTCATTTTTGTTTTTTAAAAGATGGTATTTGTGTTAATTTATTACAGCATGCCCCCAACCATTCACATTCCAATCCAACACACACTTTCTTTGTATAAGTCTTTAGCTGAAAAATGGAAAACTGTAAATGCCAGGCATACCTGCAGGACCTTTATTTTTTTCAAATATGATTCAATATGATTCAAATATGATGTAGCAAAACACCTTTAGGCCTGGGGTTGTAATGTAATATGCAGTTAAATGTCACACGTTTTTAGTCCCCAAAGAAGTTTACTTCAAATATTTTTAGTTTAGCATCTTAAGTATTTTATTTAAGAGTCCTTGTTGCTCACTTTTGTATGTTCTAATGTAGAAAATAGTTCAAGGTAAATTTTGTCTGCTTTGATGATTGGAAACATTATACAAATTGTGTAAGATGTGCAATATGGTCTTGTACTGTAAAAATATTACCTATAAGCTATAGGATCAAAAAATAGAAACACTTCCAACCACACACCTTACAAGATGTAGCATGCTACCTATGTAGGCAGGTGCTTCAACTCTCCACATAGGTAGAAAGCACTACACAAATTTTGCAATACAATACAATTAGTGTGCTGAGGAAATTGAAGGAAAAGGTAGCAACAGCAAGAGTGATGTAGATAAAGCAGGACAAGGAGAATAAAGGAGGAATCAAGTGATGTATAAAAATGAGAAATTGATACACACAAGGAAGAGGGAAATATTCTGAAGAATACAAGCATTGCAGAAATTGAAATGGAATGGAATTAGCTAGCTTGATTTAGAAGGTCATAGAGAAAGGGACAGAATAATGGATGGATGGAAGGGGACATAAGGGCATAAAGGATACCAAGAGGGGATTTATTTTCTGAATGCCATCCAGAGAAGTATTGCGCTACAGGATTAATCTTGGTAGGATATCAACTGCGAAAATATATTTCAGGCAAGTATATATAGCTGCATATAGATTTACTATCCTTAAATCAAAATCCATACACTTTGAGACACTCACCCCTGAAGTTCCATGGTAACAGTTGCTCTCGCTCACTACACTTGCTCGTACAGTTTAATTCAGGATTTAGGGCCTGATTACGAGGCTGGCGGTCTGAAGACCGCCAGCCTTGCTGTGGCGGTCGGACCGCCGTGGTTGTGGTGGTCCGAACGCCACATTAGGAGGTTGGCGGGCAGACCTGCCAACCTACCGCTGTCCCCGCCAGTGAACTCAGTGCTACCCTGCTGATTACAACCTTATTCTCCGCCAGCCTTTTCATGGCGGTTCAACCACCATGAAGAGGCGGGCGGTGAACAAGTGCAGACAGTGTGCATTTCTCTGGTGCTGGTGTCCCTTACGTACAGCAGCATTGCCGCGGCTGCACCTTTCCCACTGGCACTGGGCTGACCAGCGGAAACCTTGGTTTCCACCTGTCAGCCCAGTGGGAAAGTTGTAATGGGGCCAGCGGAGAGGTCGCTAGCATGGCGGCAACCACCTTGTCGGACGTTTGGTGGACGGGTGTTTCCGTACGGCAAACTCCTAAACCGCCCCCAAGTCTTAAGCCACCCCCCCACACTTTCAAAATTCACCAGCCGTCACTGACAGTAAGGGCTTTTGTGTCAGAGGAGGACTTGTGTGAACAATATCAGAATTATCTGTGGTGTTCCATGATACACTCCTTAAACACAGACAGGCAATTTCTGCAACTAGTCTGGGCCCCTTTACCTGACAGACGTCTGCATAATAATTTGTTTTATTCACAATTCCATCATTGGGCACGGGAGTGAAGGTGGAGTAGTTTTTGTTGGGTCTTGTGCACATTAGTTCTGATCTCATAGTTGTGTGCTCCTATGAACTTTTGAACATTCTAGTAGTTGTCTGCTCTTGGTAACCTCGTTGAGAACAGTCGGTGATAACTCTTGTGGGGTGGAAGTTAGTACATTTTGGAACATTTTCAGTTGGACATTTTTCCCCTTGTCTACTGCATTTACCTGGGAGGAGAAAGAAAATTCGGAATTTTCAAGATTGTCCATATTTTGTACTTCATGGAGCTTGGTCGTGGCTTCTCCCAGCCATGTGATGGTGATGCTACTTTCTAGGTATTACCAACCAGCACTATCATTGCTGAAGTTCTATTGAGGCACAGGTAGCATTCCTAAAAATACCATTGAACAGCCCTCAGCTGAACTGTTTGCCATTTCTGCTCCATAAGCAGAAGTGGCTGTGTCATCAGAATACATGAGGATTGTACTTTGTGCTTTTGGATCACCAGGAAAGGATCTCGTGCATATGAAGCACGGCAGCATGGCACAGCCGCATTGATCAGGGTGTGAAAGACCTATCCTAGTCTTTTCATCAGGGTCTGGGAACATGAACTGAATCCACACAGGATTGGCTGATGAAACTTTTAGCTATGTTTTCATGATAGTGGGATTCTGTGGCCTACTGTGATCTAGGCTAGAGTCAATGCTGAAGACCATTCTTTATGCAGGGTAATGAGGAGGTCCTCAATCCTTTCTGCCCAAACTTTTTCTCTCTTTCTTGTGGATCTGAAGGCTGGCTGTCTTTTGTGGAGCTGATTGTGGTGTACTACCTAGTTCTCTGGTTGTGTGATTCTGTCCCTCTTAAGGATAAATCTAATGCAAGAGGTGGGCTGGTAGGTGACAGGGCCTTTGTGGTCTGCAGTGGTTTCACGTAAACATGACAGACCTTAGAGAAGCAGAGGACTCTGATGATGATCATACTGAGATCTGAAACTGCCCATAAGTCAAATAAAAAAGCTTGTCTCTGAAGCTATTCAAAAGCTTTCTCCATTTTAATAGTAATCCATTGTAATGTGAAGTAGACAAATGGATTAAAATCCAGTGCTTAATTTGAGATGGTGGTTTCCAGTACTCGCACTGGCACTTAATTGTCAATGCCAGCACTTATGACAGGCTGCACATGGTTGCGCTGTTTGCATAAATCTTATATGAACACAGCAGATGTTTATTAACCCCTTCTGTGCCTTGGACGAGGTGATCTCGTCCAAGGCACCGGTTCCCGGGTGCTAGCACTCCCCCCCTGGGCCCCCCACACACACACCCCGGTCGTGGATGGAAGGGGAATCCCTTCCCCTTCCACCCGACCCCTCCACCCCCGTGTCGTCAGCACCAGGGAATTATTTATTTTTAAGAAACTGGCATGAGGGAGCGACCCCTTGGGCAAGGGTCGCTCCCAGAGGGGGCATTTTTTTAAGGCCTTTTCTGCCCCCCCAGGGACAGATCGGCCTATTATTAGGCCGATCTGCCCCTGGGAGGTGGGGGGCAGAAACCTCTAGGCACCAGGGATAACAATTTTTTTTTTGTATTTTTGAGGTGGGGAGCAACCCCTTAGGCAAGGGGCGCTCCCCTAGGGGGCAAATTATATTTAGGCCATTTCTGCCCCTCCCTGGGGGCAGATTGGCCTATTTTTATGAGGCCAATCTGCCCCCAAGGGGGACAGAAACCACTATCCACCAGGGAGTTTATTTTTTCATGAATTTCATGCAAGGGGAGCGACCCCTTAGGCAAGGATCGTTCCCCTGGGGGGCAAATTTATTTTAGGCCATTTCTGCCCCCTTTGCGGTCAGATCAGACAATTTTAGGTCAATCTGCCCCCAAGGGGGGCAGAAACCACTAGGCACCGGGGATCTTTTTTCTTGCGCCAACCTCACGCAAGAGGAGCAACCCCATAGGCAAGGGTCGCTCCCCAGGGGGTGGAGGGATGGGGGGTCAAATTTATTTTAGGCCAGGCCTATTATTATTATGCCGATCTGCCCCCGGGGGGCAGAAACCTCTAGGCGCGAGAGCAAAAAAAAATTTTTTTTTGTTGTTGTTTGTTTTGTTTTTTTAAGAGATGGGGAGCGACCCATTAGGCAAGGGTCGCTCCCCTGGGGAGCAAATTGTATTTAGACCATTTCTGCCCCCCTTGGGGGTAGATTGGCCAATTTTTGTTAGGCCAATCTGCCCCCATGGGGACAGAAACCACTTAGGCACCAGGGATTGGTGTGTGTGTAGGCGTGTGTTTTCTTTAGGGAGGCAGCCCCTTGGGTAAGGGTCGCTCCCCAGGGGAGCACATTACTGTTGGCCATATCTGCCCCCCCATTGGGGGCAGATGGGCCTATTTTTGAAAGGCCCATCTGATGCGGCAATTACCCCTGATCCCCACCCCGGGGGGGGGGGCAGAAAGTCTACTAGATGCCAGCGAATTTTAAAAAAACAAAAAATATTGGGGTGGTGGCTACCAATTAGTATGGGCCTGGTTACGGCCCCACCTCAACTGAAGGGGGTAACAGTCTTTCAGCTCTCCCCCGCACTCTAAAACATCTTATCCCAGAGCAAGCAAGAAGGCTTTTGATTATTTTGGGTTTTAGTTTTACATTTGGGCCATGAGAACTTGGCTTACTCTCAAAATCGTCCCACATGGAATGGTGAGGGCTGCACTTTATGGACTTTGGGACGCTGCCCTGTAGAAAAATCCACAAGACCTAGACACATCTGAAAACTAAACATCTGGGTGATTCCAGACTGGTGTGTTTCACATGCACCCCGCACCATTTTTGTACCCACAATCCCCTGCAAACCTCCAACTTTGCTGGAAATCACACATTTTTCCCACGTTTTTGTGATGGACCCTTCCGGAATCTGCAGAAATCCAAAAAATTCCTACCACCCAGCATTATCTCATCTATACCGATAACAATTCTGCTGCACTTGTCAGCCTAAAAATGTTTTTTTGCAAACTGCCCTTTTGGACCCCCTTTGTTCCCCCTCAATATCGACATGTTTTTGGCTCTTCCCTTTCACAAGCACTTGGCCCACCTCCACAAATGAGGCATAATTTTTACCGGGAGACTGAGGGGAACATTGGGTGGTATGAAATGTGTCCCAGTGCGGTGATCCCACACAGAAATGTGGGAAAAATTTGATTTTGTAGCTAAATTTGAGGTTTGCTGAGGATTCTGGGTAAGAAAACATTGGGGGATCCACGCAAGTCACACGTCACTGGACTTCCTCTGGTGTCTAGTTTACAGAAATGTCTGGGTTTGGTAGGTTTCCCTAGAAGGCTGCTGAGCCCAGGACCAAAAATGCAGGCACCCCCCTGCAAAAACAGTTTTGTATTTGATCATTTTGATGTGTCCACGTTGTGTTTTGAGCCATTTCCTTTCATGGGTGCTAGGCCTATCCACACAAGTGAGGTACCATTTTTATCGGGAGACTTTGGGGAACGCTGGGTGGAAGGCAATTTGTGGCTCCTCTCAGATTCCAGAACTTTCCGTCACCGAAATGTGAGGAAAATTTGTTTTTTTAGCCAAATTTTGAGGTTTTCAAAGGATTCTGGGTAACAGAACCGGATCAGAGCCCCACAAGTCACCCCATCTTGGATTCCCCTAGGTCTCTAGTTTTCAAAAATGCACAGGTTTGGTAGGTTTCCCTAGGTGCCGGCTGAGCTAGAGGCCAAAATCTACAGGTAGGCACTTTGCAAAAAACACTCCTGTTTTCTGTCAAAAAATGGGATGTGTCCACGTTGTGTTTTGGGGCATTTCCTGTCGCGGGCGCTAGGCCTACCCACACAAGTGAGGTATAATTTTTATCGGGAGACTTGGGGGAATGCTGGGAGAGAAGAAATGTGTGGCTCCTCTCAGATTCCAGAACTGTCACCGAAATGTGAGGAAAATGTGTTTTTTTAGCCAGATTTTGAGGTTTGCAAAGGATTCTGGGTAACAGAACCTGGTCAGAGCCCCACAAGTCACCCCATCTTGGATTCCCCTAGGTCTCTAGTTTTCACAAATGCACAGGTTTGGTAGGTTTCCCTAGGTGCCGGCTGAGCTAGAGGCCAAAATCTACAGGTAGGCACTTTGCAAAAAACACCTCTGTTTTCTGTCAAAAAATGGGATGTGTCCACGTTGTGTTTTGGGGCATATCCTGTTGCGGCCGCTAGGCCTACCCACACAAGTGAGGTATCATTTTTATCGGGAGACTTGGGGGAACATAGAATAGCAAAACAAGAGTTATTGCCCCTTGTCTTTCTCTACATTTTTTCCTTCCAAATAGAAGAGTGTGTAAAAAAGACATGCTAGTATGGGCACCCCGGAATTCAGAGATGTGCAAATAACCCCTGCTCCTCAGCACCTTATCTTGTGTCCATTTTGGAAATACAAAGGTTTTCTTGATAGCTATTTTTCACTCTTTATATTTCAGCAAATGAATTGCTGTATACCCGGTATAGAATGAAAACCCACTGCAGGGTGCAGCTCATTTATTGGCTCTGGGTACCTAGGGTTCTTGATTAACCTACAAGCCCTATATATCCCCGCAACCAGAAGAGTCCAGCAGATGTAACGGTATATTGCTTTAAAAAATCTGACATTGCAGGAAAAAGTTACGGAGTAAAACATAGAGAAAAATTGCTGTTTTTTTCATCTCAATTTAAATATTTATTTTTTTCAGTTGTTATTTTCTGTAGGAAACCCTTGTAGGATCTACACAATTTACCCCTTGCTGAATTCAGAATTTTGTCTACGTTTTAGAAATGTTTAGGATTCTGGGATCCAGCATTGGTTTCACGCCCATTTCTGTCACTGACTGGAAGGAGGCGGAAAGCACAAGAAATCGTAAAAATGGGGACTGTCCCAGTAAAATGCCAAAATTGTGTTGAAAAATTGGGTTTTCTGATTCAAGTCTGTCTGTTCCTGAAAGCTGGGAAGCTGGTGATTTTAGCACCGCAAACCCTTTGTTTATGCCATTTTACAGGGAAAAAACCACAAGCCTTCTTCTGCAGCCCCTTTTTCCCATTTTTTTTTTAAAAACAAAATTTTCACTGTATTTTGGTTATTTCTTGGCCTCCTTCAGGGGAACCCACAAAGTCTGGGTACCTCTAGAATCCCTAGGATGTTGGAAAAAGGGGATGCATATTTAGCGTGGGTAGGTTATGTGGACAAACAGTTATGAGGGCCTCGGCGAGAACTATTCCAAATAGGCAAAAAAAGGCCTGGCACAGGAGGGGGAAAAGGCCTGGCAGCACAGGGGTTAATTCAATGCACATTGAAATGACTAATACCTGCTGCCATTCTTATTTCTTTGGGGGCCTAAAATAGCCTGAATTGTGACACCTGTAGGGTGAGATGGTTAGTAGTTGTGTTGGTTTGGTCACTGGCGGCGCCAGCAGGTGCAGAGGTTGGTGCAAGCTGCAACGACCTCCTGAAAAGGGCCCTGACACTTCATTTTTTTTTTTTTTTAACAAATTAAGCACTGTTAGAAACACAACTATCCCTCAAAAAGATGCTAGCCCCATTTGCAGGAACCTATTAAGCTGAACTCTACAGTAATTTTAGTTAACCTACTTTTTTGCCTGTTAGAAATGGGGTCTTTGCTTGGCAGTCAGGTTACCCCCTGTGTAAGCAAGGACCCTCACTCTAGTCAGGGTGAAGAAGAATCACCCTCAGTTAACACCCACTCACCCCCTTGGTAGCTTGGCACGAGCAGGCAGGCTTAACTTCAGAAGCAAGGTGTAAAGTATTTGTACCAACACACACAGTAACTCAATAAAAACATTACAAAATTACACAACACAGGTTTAGAAAAATAGGTAATATTTATCTAAACAAAACAAGACCAAAATGACAAAAATCCAACATTCACAATCAAGCTATGAATTAAAAAAAGAATAAGAGTCATAATCCTTAGAAAACAGCGAGAATGCTGTTAATGCACAAAAGTACCTGGGTAGCGTCAAAATAAAGCTGCACGGTCAAGTGTGCGTCGAAAAAGGCCAGCGATGCGTCAATTTCTCACTCGCAATCGAGACCGTGCGTCGCTCCACCTCCGGTCGGGTCAGCGCACAACATTTCTTCTCTCCCGCAAGAGAGCAATGTGTCAATCTGGACGGGCACCTCAGGTCCTGGCAGGCTCTGCGTTGATTTTCCGCACCTAGCGATGTTGCGTTGAAATCCGGTGACACTGTGTCAAGAAACCGCGCTGCGTGGGGGTTTGTGTCGTTAACAGCAGCTGCGGCGGGTGTTGTGCGTCGTTTCTCCAGTCGCTTTGAGTCAATCTCGCAGCTGCGATGCAGGTGTAGTGTTGATTTTAGCTGCGAGGCCAGTGGCATGTCATTGATCAGCCGCGAGGCAGGTCGCATGGCAGTCTTTGCATGGATTTCTGTCCTTTTCCCCCAGCTGCACCTTTCAAGGGGCCAGAGACAGGTTAGGGAACCACTTGGCAGGCAGGACTCTCAGCAGAAAGCCCAAGTGCTGGCAAAGAGAAGTCTTTGATGTCCCTGAAACTTCAACAACAGGAGGCAACCTCAGTTCAAGACCTTTGGGACCATTGGGAAGTCACACAAAAGTCAGTCTTTGTCCTCTCTCAGGTAGAAGCAGCTACTGCAGGTCAACCCAGCAAAGCACAGTCACAGGCAAAGGGGCAGTATTCCTCCAGCTTCCAGCTCTTCTCCTTGGCAGAGTTGGTTCCAGAAGTAATCTGATTTTCAGGGGTTTTGGGTGCTCTTCTTATACCCCTTTCTGCCTTTGAAGTAGGCCTACTTCAAAGAGAAGTCTCTGTTGTTTTCAAAATCCTGCCTTTCCCAGGCCAGACACACACCGGAGGTTGGAGACTGCATTGTGTGAGGGCTGGCACAGCCCTTTCAGGTATAAGTGACCACTCCTCCCCTCAGCCCAGATTGCCCATCAGGATATGCAGGCTACACCCCAGCTCCCTTTTTGTCACTGTCTAGAGGAGAGGTAAAAACAGCCCAACTGTCAAACTGACCCAGACAGGGAATCCACAAACAAGCAGAGTTACAGAACGGTTTAAGCAAGAAAATGCCCACTTCCTAAAAGTGGCATTTTCAAACACACAATCTAAAAACCAACTTCACTAAAATATGTATTCTTAGATTGTTCAGAGACCCCAAACTCCACATGTCTATCTGCTTCCAAAGGGAACCTGCACTATAATAATATTTAAAGGCAGCCCACATATTAACCTATGAGAGAGATAGGCCTTGCAACAGTGAAAAACGAATTTGACAGTATTTCACTGTCAGGACATGTAAAACACATAAGTACATGTCTCACCTTTAACATACACTGCACCCTGACGATGGGGCTACCTAGGGCCTACCTTAGGGGTGCCTTGCATGCATAAAAAGGTAAGGTTTAGGCCTGGCAAGTGGGTACACTTGCCAAGTCGAACTGGCAGTTTAAAACTGCACTCACAGACACTGCAGTGGCAGGACTGAGCAATGTTTACAGGGCTACTAATGTAGGTGGCACAACCAGTGCTGCAGGCCCTTTAGTAGCATTTGATTTACAGGCCCTGGGCACCTCTCATGCACTTTACTAGGGACTTACTAGTAAATATAATATGCCAATCATGGATAAGCCAATGTACACATACAATTTACACAGAAAGCATATGCACTTTAGCACTGCTTAGCAGTGCTAAAGTGCCCAGAGTCCTAAAGCCAACAGAAACAGGTCAGAAAAAATAGGGGAAAGGAGGCAAAAAGATTAGGGATGACCCTGCAAAAAGGGCCAAGTCCGACAGTGCCATACAGCCGGCTACTTATAAGAGAACACCACAATACATTATCTCTTTAAAAAAACAGGTAGGGATCAGAACTTAGGAAAACTCCTCTTTTGATATAGATGAACTCCGACGAATACTTGTATACGCTTGGTATATTTTGATGAAGACTCACTTGTTCTATGTATGTCTTTAACTTTTATGCTTTCCGTATTGCATTTGTGATTGTTATCTTGTTAAAGAAACGTGAAATTATGAGTTTTAGCTTTCACATAATAAAAAGCTAAAAATGATTGTTCATTTTGTTATAAGTGGCCGTGGCGGTGTGACACCAAGTTCTCAGTAAATCAATTATCCTTTAACTTGGAATTTTTTTAGTAGCTTAGTTGTTCCTAGTGGGAAACCAAAATTACAGTACCCCTAACTAGGCCTATCTGGAATTCATATTTCAGGACACCAAAATGAACTTCCTTGGTTCTACCATTAAAGGTACATATAGTACATTCAAGTAAAGCCCAAGACAGAGATCTCTATTGCATTGACTCACCTAGACATCTGATGTAAAAGCAAAATCGCACAACACTGTTTCAAACACATGGAAATGGTCAGGCAGTACAGTATCTCAGTGGGTACAAATCCTACTTCAACATCTGTGTGTCCTGCATTTCATGAATTCAAATTTTACTTTTTTTCCCTACTGAGGTAAGTAAAATAAGAGCAATCCAAATGGGCAATCATGCCTTTTAATGCCTTTTAATGTGTAAATGTCAAATACAATTTAATTTGTAAAATGCACTACATAAACAGTTCATATCATTATATCAATAAAGCTCCACCTATTGAAACGATGTCCCGTCTTCCCTAAGCTCACTCTTAGGCTCTCCCATAATGCTCAACATTATCTTCACATTGCTTCTCAAGGGCACGTTTTTCCTTTTCCTAAAAACAGGCTAACTCTTGCCAGTTTTTAAGGACACCAACATCAACCCAGATGCACTATAAAATGATTGCCCCACTGTTCACCTCTCCTTCCTGTCTAAAATCTTTGAGCAAGCCAGTGCAATCTACCTATAAGAACACCATGATCAGCAGCAACGATTCCAGGCATACCGCTCATGCTGTAGCACTGAGTGCGCCCCCATCCCCATCAAGGAGTCTCATGTTATGAATTGGCCTGTTGCAGGTTTTAACACCACCGATGATCAGGCTGCACTTGAGGCAGTCTCGTGTCATATGGGCATCACTAACAATGCCCTGAAATGATTCACTTTGTATCTCTCACACAGACAGCAATGTGCTCCAATGCAATCCTCACGGTGTCTACCCCTCCAACTCATTCCAGTCTCTATATTGAGCCACTATGTGTACTTCATGCACAGTAAGACATATCCGTCAACCAATACACCAGTGACAACTCTTTCTAATCACCAGCATAGAGCCTGCCTAGACACTTTTCAAATAAGGATGGCTTCCACGGATCTTTAACTCAACTGTAAACACAATTGCAGAATGTGTCCAGATAAATGGTGGGATGGTCCTGCCCCAGATTCAGACATGGCTAAAAAGCAAGAACCTGATAATCGTCTAACTTTCTCTCTGATCTTGGGCAAAGTCCCAAACTGTGTGGTTCAAAATCAGATTTCTGCACTGACTCAGACACAGTGTGGTGGGGTATAATCTAAGTTCTCCTCCTGTTCACACAGATAAGGGAAAATCTCTGCTGGTTGACCTCCCCCGACTCCTTCCTCGAACCAGCAAATATCATTCTACAGGCTGGAATGTGTTAACATTAGCAACAAATAACACACAAACATCATGACCAGGTAACAACCGCAGTGAGTTTTCTTCCCAGTATGTTACCTAGTCAGCACGAGCTGCATAATGTATATTTTCCACAGCCATGATGGGCTGAAAACTCTGATTTTTTTAAAGACACAGAGGCTTTTATTATGCCAAAAATCCAGGACCTCATTTACAAGAAACTGCTGCATCAGCCCAGATGCATCCGATTTCATGCTCTGCCCAACGATGACACTATGGATGCGCTGTATTTACTATACAGAGCTAAATGGCGCACGTTTTCTGCCGCATCTGTGGCGCTAAACTGACACATTGCTAGACTAGCGTAAAAAATTACACTACTGCAGCAATGTGAGGAAGGCTCCCATAGAAAAAAGCCCTGCGTCAGTTTAACGCATGCTCTGAGCACGTGTTAAAATTTTGACGCAGTGAAGTCTCAGAATGACAGTGAAATGCTGTAAATTTCACTGTGTCAGTTCTGCATTACTTTTGCCGGGGAACGCCTACCTTGCATACATTAAACCCGATGCAGGTATAATGTAACATAAGGGTTTACAAAATAGTGAACTGGGCTCAATGTGTCAGTTTGTAAATCTGGAGCAGCGTAAAGCACTGCTTAGCAGCATCGCTGCGTTCCAAAATGATGCAACAGTGGTGCAAAGGCCTTGTAAATGAGGCCCTTAGAATCTTTAAACATTCTGAACATAATAAAACCCTCTAGGAACAAGTCCTCTTCCTTCTTGTATGAACTGCGAACATAAACTGTAAAATAAATCTTCAAGTTAAATCTCCAACTTGTAAATAAAGATTTCATCTTTAGGAAAACAATATTAGCTTCCAATATATCCCACTATGTTCTAGTATGGTTTTTAAACTTGCCCTTTAGCAAAAGAAAATGTGAAACATTAGGGGAGGGTTTGTACTGGGAAGGATATTAGCCTCTGTGTCTTTAATAAAATCCAGATTTTCAGCCCACCACGGCTGTGGAAAAGCTACATTTTATGTCAAGACCCAGAGGCCAATATTATGTAAGTTTAAAGATTATCAACTAGACATCTAGCAGCACCCTCCACTGGTGTAAAATCAAAAAGCCTGAACATAGCATCAGATGACCAATCAGCACAATGCACAATGTGTTGCAAACTTCCACCCACCATACAAGCCATTGAAGCAGCTGCACCCCTCACAGAACGAGCACTAAACAAACTCTTTGCATAATCTCTTTTACCCATCTTGCTAGTGTTGGTGACAAAACGTCCTTATGAGGATGTCTGCAAGAAATCAACAGCTGTTCCACACTAGACAGACAGTCTCAAAACAATTGTTCTGTGCTCATACTCCTTAACACACTGTGCAACACATAACTTTTGTCTTTCATCAAAATATGGGTAAAAGATTGAAGAAGAATTTGTCTTAGTTCTCTGTCTCAGATTAAAACATATACCCTCTGAGGGACCCTCTCCGATGCATGAACATCAGAAACCCATCTAAAAGACACCAAACACAAAAGCATAGTCAATTTCAAAGACAAGTCCCTTAAACCTAATTTGTCATTATCAACCCAACTTTCCAGGAACTTCAGCACTTTAGAAACATTCCAGATGGGTTGTATGTCTAGTACCTGGAGGTTTTTCACACTGAATGCTTCTTAACAATCTCTTCACCATAACAACCTGTCCAACAGAAACCCCATTTACCAAAACATGGCCGGCAGCAACTGCTTATCTTCACACGTTCACTGTCCTCTACGCCAGACCTTTTGCAAATAATTCTGTCAGGAAATTAATTACTGAAACTACATCAACTCAAACAGGATCAAATTCCCTTTGTACACACCAGCAAAACCATTTGTTCCATACCAATCTATATGCCTTCCTTGTCACTGGTGCCCAGGATTCCTCAATGAGCCTTGAAGCCTCTGATGAAAGTCCTAGTTTCTTCCATATTTTCTGGAAAGCCTCCATGCCACCACCGATAACTGACCTGCAACCACAAGACTGTGTACTTCCCCCTTTGTAAGTCTCAAAAAATATCCTGAAACACTGGTACTAAGGTAGGAAAGTCCACACTCATCTCCAACATGAATGGCTACCACACCTGGGAGCTCCACAAAGGAGTGACCACCACTACTGTCTCCTCCCATCTGGGAATCAAGCCTGTCACTCTCCCAATCATGGAAAACAGAGGAAACGCATATGGGCGAAGTTCTCTCCCATCCTTAAGGAACCCATCTATTCCCGATGCCTATGGATCTGGGTGCTGACTGAACAATCTCTCTACCTGAGCAATGAGCCTATTCACAAAAAAGGTCCACATGAAATGGGCCCCACAAATTGTTCAATCTCCTGAATATATTCCTGTCCAACAACCAATCACTGGAATCGTGGAAATTTCTTGAAAACCAATCTGTCAGCGAATCGTTCAGCCCTGGAATATGCTCTGCTTGCACACCTAGGCCCCTTTCCATGCAATACTCCCAAAATATATTTGCTAAATCTGCCAGACCCTGTTTTGTGGTCCTACCAGCTTGTCCTTGATAGCTTCTGTAGCCACGAGCAAAGGAGCCTCTAGTGATACCTTGCCCATGGCCAGGAAACTGAATCCCTGTTCTCCCAGCCATCCCAAAAACACCCTCCTAAAACACTTTCTCAATATCCATTTGAGATTTTTGGAGAGAACTAAATGCTCCCACATATCTTGAAACGTCCTTTATGAAGGTGTCCACAAATAATAAGCCATTCACAGTGGGGCCCTCTTTCTTGCTAACTATATCCACCAGCTTAGGATCTATTTTCAATTAAATGCCCTTTCTTTCATTTGAGAGAGCTGTGTTTGCATTACCTAACAGGCATACTGCCCTTTGAATCCGTTGGCTTAATTCCTCTAAATCAACCCTGTTCTTAAACACATACCCTTCTTTCATTAAATCAAATATCTTTGCAAGTGGACATGCAACATACAAGAGTCTATCTTGGCAAGATGTAAGTCCTTTATCAAGACCCTTTCTAGGATCATGTCCACCTTTTCCAAAGAATGCAATAATGTTAGCATCTAATTCTGGTGTCACTAGAACCCTTTTGACCACTGAGGGTCTTGGTCATTCTGACCTTAGTCTGACCCAAACATCCTTTGGAATCCCTCTTCTCATCCAATATTGGATATATTGTGCAACATGATCAGAAGGTGTCCATTCTGGGGAAAGAGGATATTTTATCAGAAGGGGGTCAAACATGTGTTGACCAAAAGGATCCACAAGTGACCCATTACCCTTGCTCTTAGTACCATCCATTGGATATTTATCTTTCACAGACACCTCATCTGAATCTAAATTTAATGAGCAACTAAGCTCTACCTCTACACTTCCGGAAGAATCATCACAAATGACCACCTTACGTTTGTGACTCTTAGATGCTTTACCACTCATGTTCTGGGCCTTCTTCTCATTCATCCTGTATGCCCTTGGCATCATCAATTTGTCTGTCAACCCAGCAAACAAGCCCTACCATAGTAGATCTAATTTTCTTTGCCAAGCCTTTACTGGCCATCACAGGCTTTATGGAAGAGGAAGCATTTCTCACAGACCTTAATCCTTCTTTACACATACAGTCCACCTGGGCAATATTACAGTATGACATGTGAATTTGTGATGTACACACATAGTATAACAGAAAGACACAGAATGTAATAATGCAGTAATCAGATGACCTCACTGAGGTAATCATGTGAGGGATTGCAGTATTTACCTTGCATTTTCATGCTAACATTTGCTAAGTGGTATTGTTCTTGAAAACAAGCTGTCACTGTGGTTTTCAATGTTGCTATAGTTGGTTATATTGGATATTGTTTCATGATTTAATATTATGTTCATGAACACTTTTACATCATAAAATATCCTTTTGATATAGCTCACTTCATGAAATACTTCAAGATGGCTACCACTGATCATTCTGGAATCTGAGGCATGCACACAAGTCCATCCTCCTTTTTTGCATAATACCTTGGTGTAACACCGTATTTTGTAAATACTCCAAGATGGTGACTATTTGTTAAGAGGAAACCTGAGACACAAACACAAGTCTGTTTTTTTATTTTCACATACAATCACTAATTATAGTTGTAATTGCATTGACCGCTAACAAGGCTACAGCCAAAACACGTTGGTGAAGCCAACACATTAAATATTCACCTTGCATGCTGCATTTTGGTGTCTGTCATCTTGTGTATTGGAGAATCTGGTTTTGCTATATATATATGTATATGTATATATAACAAAAAATATATATTTCAATGCCAAAACATTACATAAACTACTAAACATATGAAACAAAAAAAACAAAAAAGACATTTACAAAAAATATTATAAAAATGTTGAAACAAATAAAAGTATAAACCAATTCTATAAAATTAAAATTATAAACAAATAATAATAAATATCATTAAACAATATTATTAGGAAATGTATTTGAATCTGGTAATAACACACTATTCCCACTCCAGTTTATGCAAGAATAGAAAAACTGTAGCACTTCAAAGGTGCTAAATATACTATTTGCACTCCCGTCTGTGCAACAGTAGGGAAAGTGATAGATTTCAGAGGGTAACATTTACTATTGCCACACCAGTCTGTGCAACCGTAGGAAAAACATTGAATTACAGACTGGTAAGATTTACTATTCCCCCTCTAATCTAAGCAACAGTGGGTAAACTACTTCACTTCAAATACATTACATATTTGAGTAACCATACTAATTGAGAAACATATAAAACTCTTAATATAAACATTATTAGTTAACAGAAATATATATATATATATATATATATATATATATGTTAAAAGATTAACAAAAAAAAATCTACATATCCATAAATAATGTAACAATGAATTTTCAATGTAAACATAATGATCATGTAATTATTACTTTGTTAACTTGCCACTCCATACCCCTACAAGCCTAGCAACTCACACCTAAAATATAGCTAAAATAAATAAATATAAAACAATTCACATAATTGATCATCCATTAAATACCTAACAATTATTAATTAATTGTAAATAAATAATTAACTTCCCAACCAACCCCAGCAGTCCACACCTAAAATATAACTAATATATGTAGTTATTACACAATTTATATAATTATTAATCAAGTAAATATTAAATTATACATTAATAATTATTTTTAAAATGTTACTTAACTTCCGACCCTCTACCTCTACAAACCTAACAAACCACAACTAAAATATAACTAAAATAATTCAGTATTACATAATGTGCATAATTCATAATCACTCCAATAATTCATATTAAAATATTTATTAATTCATTAAATTACCGCCTTGTACCATTACCAACACAGTAATGCACACCTAAAATTTAACAGTATACGATTACACAATTTACATAATTATCAATCAAATAATAAAAAAATAATTGTTATCTATTACCTAATTAATGTCCCGCCCTATACCCCTATAAACATTGCAACCCACACCTAAAATATAATTAACAGAGTTAACATAATATACATAAATAATATCAATCCCTTACTTAAAATTATGAATTGATTATTAGTTATTATTTAACTTCCCACCCTATCCCCTACAAACCCGAAAACCCTCTACAACACTATCAATTACTATTAACAATTAAATTAAAAATTCGAAATCACTTATAATTAGAAATTATATTTAAAACAATTCAGAAACAATAACAAAGTATATGAACTAAAACACATTAAAAAATTAAAAAATGATATTCTTTACAGCTTTGCTATTCAAAACAATATTAATGACAACAATATTCTTGATAACGATATTACTTACCTAAATAAAATGATGTTATTGACAAACTCTCAGCATCATATTTTTTATCATGGTGTTTTTTTCGATATCTCTGTATCCCGTTTTTAAAAAACTCAATATTTTGGCCACACACTCGGAAACACACAAAGGGAAGCAGCTCCTGTCTCACTATGTCCCAAAACAGTGGAATGATGTGCATTTGCAAATCAGAAAGTAGGCCTCTTTGCTACCCTTACAGAAACCCTTAAAAGTACCTCTTTTTCATCATACTCCCAAGATTTGACTCCTTTCTCAATTTCAGCCACCACTCATCTACACCCTAGCCCCCTCTGGGCACCACTTTCCTCCTATTGCATACATCATGTAGCCATGCGTCTTAGCCTTGTGCTCCCATTGCTATCTAAAGCTGTCTATAAGCCTCTAGGATCAGGTTCATAATAGAGATATAACCCCATTAAAATAAAATTCATATAAAAACATCAGCTGTGCGAAAAGAGAAACTAGGGTAGGGATGAACCTAGCCCTTACCTTGTTCAATCTGCTAATGTTCTGAGCATATTGAAAAGAATCGGATCATGGGATCAGTCAGCCTAACCCACGTAGCTCATGGTTATTCTTAACACTGCATAACCATTTCAAAGAAGATATATATTAACAAGGATATGGCGCACAGTTTTTTCAGTCTTGCAGGAGGGAGGTGCTGATGCAGAAAGAAGAGGATGTAAAATAACCAAGTGACTGTGAACGAGTACTTTATTATTAGTTATATTTCTACGTACAGAGCTCCCTTTACATGGGCAGTGCAGTTCCCCCCGTGGCCATGTATTTGCACTTCCACTGGCCTTTTCATGGAGGGGTCCCTGCTATGAAAAGACCAGCGGAAAGACAAGTTGTGATCAGCACAGCAGTGCCGACACCGGCACCACCATACTTGAACACAGCTTTTGCCACCACCAACGCATCAGGATCCACGATCCTGGCAGTGGCGGTGGTTTTGCGGCGGTCCAACCACCGGTATTGTAATCTGGCAGTCGGACCGTCAAAGTTGCAGCGGTCAGACTGCCACTGCAGGTACGGCGGTCCTAAGCATTTGATTTTCTACTTATGAAGTTTGAATTTTAAAAAAAACTGACTGAATGAGTGCCCACTGTAGCATTCAACTATATCCAGGGCATAGTGTAGGAGGATCCACCATCTGCGGAGGGGCTCGTGTAGTTTGTAGAGCAGTTTGAGAACATACGAGTCCCAGAGTGTGGCCGCACCTCCATCTCCTTGTAGCCGGTAATCATGTACCATGGCATCTACCTCCCCCAAAGTCCATTTGTGAGTCACTAGAAGCTAACTTCTGAACGAGGGTGGGTGTAAGGCTTTCCAAGCCATGACAATGAAGGACTTAAAGAGGATTAACACCAGGCCTACCATCTTCAAGTAATGTGTATTGTGTTTAATGCACTTTGTGACTCCCAGGAAGCAGAGGAGTGGATCAGGTGATAATTGCACATCAATCACCGCTGACACTTGTTTCATCACCTGTGCCCATACCCACATTAATGGAGGGCATTCCCAGACCATATATCTAGAAATGTGGCGTCTGTGTGGCCACAGCATGGGCAAGCCGGGGACATCCCAGGGAACATTTTGTGGAGGCGATGTGGTGTTAGGTAGGTTTGATGTAAGTCAAATCAAATCAAATCATTAATATTTATAAAGCGCGCTACTCACCCGTGCGGGTCTCAAGGTCAAGGCGCTAGGGGAAAAAAGGGGGGGGGGTTACTGCTGCTCGAAGAGCCAGGTTTTTAGGAGTCTCCGGAATGCGGAGTGGTCCTGAGGCTGGTGGGGAGGGAGTTCCAGGTCTTGGCTTCCAGGAAGGAGAAGGAACTCCCACCCGCCGTGGAGCGGCGGATGCGAGGGACGGCAGCGAGCGCGAGGCCCGAGGAACGGAGGAGACGGGTGGGGGCGTAGAAGCTGAGGCGACGGTTGAGGTAATCCGGTCCCTTGTTGTGGAGGGCTTTGTGTGCGTGGGTGAGAAGTCGGAAGGTGATCCTTTTGCTGACTGGGAGCCAATGCAGGTGTCTCAGGTTTGCGGAGATGTGGCTGTTGCGGGGTACGTCGAGGATGAGGCGGGCCGAGGCGTTTTGAATACGTTGCAGGCGTTTTTGGGGCTTGGTGGTGGTCCCAGCATAGAGGGTGTTGCCATAGTCCAGGCGGCTCGTGACGAGGGCGTGGGTCACGGTTTTTCTAGTGTCGGCGGGGATCCAGCGCAAGATCTTGCGGAGCATGCGGAGGGTGAGGAAGCAGGCGGAGGACACGGCGTTGACTTGCTTGGTCATGGTGAGAAGAGGGTCCAAGATGAAGCCGAGGTTGCGGGCGTGGTTTGCGGGGGTCGGTGCGGTGCCGAGGGCCGTGGGCCACCAGGAGTCGGCCCAAGCGGACGGGGTGTTGCCGAGGATGAGGACTTCCGTTTTGTCAGAGTTCAGCTTTAGGCGGCTGAGCCTCATCCAATCTGCGACGTCCTTCATGCCCTCTTGTAGGTTGGTCTTGGCGCTGGCGGGGTCCTTGGTGAGGGAGAGTATAAGTTGGGTGTCGTCGGCGTAGGAGGTGATGATGATGTCGTGCTTGCGTACAATGTCGGCGAGGGGGCTCATGTAGACATTGAAGAGTGTCGGGCTAAGTGATGAGCCTTGAGGTACGCCGCAGATGATCTCGGTGGGGTGTGAGCGAAACGGAGGGAGGTAGACTCTTTGGGATCGGTTTGAGAGGAAGGAGGCGATCCAGTCCAGGGCCTGGCCTTGGATCCCGGTGGAGCGGAGGCGGGTGATTAGGGTGCGGTGGCAGACAGTGTCGAAGGCAGCCGAGAGGTCGAGGAGGATGAGGGCGACTGTTTCACCGTTGTCCATCAGGGTTCTGATGTCGTCTGTGACTGAGATGAGGGCGGTTTCAGTGCTGTGGTTGGTTCGGAATCCGGTTTGTGAAGGGTCGAGCAGGTTGTTGTCTTCCAGGAAGGTGGTCAGCTGTTTGTTGACGGCCTTCTCTATTACCTTGGCGGGGAAGGGGAGGAGCGAGATGGGGCGGAAGTTTTTCAGGTCGCTCGGGTCAGCCGTAGGTTTCTTTAGTAGTGCGTTGACTTCGGCGTGTTTCCAGCATTCGGGGAAGGTAGCAGAAGAAAAAGAGGAGTTGATGATGGCCTGGAGGTGCGGGGCGATGATGTCGTCGGCTTTATTGAAGATGAAGTGAGGGCAGGGGTCCGATGGACCGCCGGAGTGGATCGAGTTCATGGTGGTTTTGGTTTCTTCAGTGTTGATGTGGGTCCAGTCGTTGAAGGTGATGGTCGGAGGTGTGGGTTCGGTAATGCTTGGTTGGGTCTGGTGTCTGAAGCTGTTGTGGAGGTCGCTGATCTTGCGATGGAAGAAGATGGCGAGGGAGTTGCACAGATCTTGTGAGGGCGTGACGGCGTTGGCGTTGGAGAACTCCTTGACGATGCTAAAAAGTTCTCTGCTGTTGTGGCTGTTTTTGTCCAGTCTGTCGGTAAAAAAGTTCCTTTTGGCAGCGCAGATCAGGTGGTGGTGTTCGCGGGTAGCGTTCTTGAGGGCGGTCATGTTGTCAGCGGTGTGGTCCTTGCGCCAGGCCTTCTCGAGGGCGCGACAAGTTTTCTTCGATTCTTTGAGGGTGTCAGAGAACCAGAGAGGTTTTTTGGTGTTGGCCTGTCGATGCATGCGTTTGAGGGGAGCAAGGTTGTCTGCGCAGTTGGAGATCCAGTTCGTGAGGCTGAGAGCTGCGTCGTTGGGGTCGGTGGTGAGGGTGGGTTGGTTGGCGGCGAGTGCGGAGAAAAGTTGCTCTTCGGGGATTTTGTTCCACTGTCGACGAGGGATGGGTTGAGTGTGGAGGTGGCGGGTCTCGCGTCGGAATGTGAAATGTACACAGCTGTGGTCGGTCCAGTGTAGAGCGGAGGTGTGGCTGAAGAAGACGTGTTTGCTGGCGGAGAAGATGGGGTCAAGCGTGTGTCCGGCGATGTGGGTGGCGGTGCTCACCAGTTGCTTGAGGCCGAGGTTGGCGAGGTTGGCGAGCAGGGTGGTGGTGTTGGGGTCGTTTTTTTGTTCCAGATGGAAGTTGAGGTCGTCTAGGAGGATGTAGTCCGGCGAGGCGAGGGCGTGCGGGGAGATGAAGTCGGCGATGGCGTCACTGAAAGGGGCGCGCGGTCCGGGAGGACGGTAGACAAGGTATCCTCTGAGGGTGGTCCTGGGGTCGGTGCGAATCTGAAAATGCAGGTGTTCAGCGGCAAGAGGGGTGTCTTCGGTGGAGGTGGTGACGCTGATGGAGTCTTTGAAGACGATGGCGATACCTCCTCCTACTTGGTTGGTGCGGTCTTTTCTGGAGATCTTGTAGCCTTACGTAGTTAAATTGTGTGAATTTCGGGTGGTCATTGCAAGAGATACATTTCACCCGCTCCAGTGCCATTCCACTGCTTTGCCGTAACCTCTACACCCAATCACTCATCCTATTTGAGTTTATCTTGGTTTTGGAGGTCGATGCGATCTGTCTGTAGTGCTGTGTGGAGCACTGACAGCCCAGTCCATGTGTTAAAAAGCATTGTAATTCAAAGTGCAGTGTTGGCTCTGCTTGTCCCAGCGACCATACCTCCTTGATGGCAGCGTAAGTGCATTATATGTAAGAAAGGGGCCAGCTCCCAGTCCGTAAAGGTCCCTCAGACCTTGGGAGAAGAGCAGTGCTCCCTTCTCATATAAATCACCCAGTTGGGTAATCCCCCCTTCCCGCCAGGGAACATGGGCCCTGAGCAAGGCTTTGAAGGCAGGAAAGCTCCAGAGGGGCAACTGAGTTGCATAAGGGGCTGGTGTGTGGTGAGGCAGCATACATCACGCCCAAACCAGTTTGGCCACTCACGGAAGTCTGCCCATTTCCAAGGCCGAACCTCCCGGTGAGAGCAGCCATTCCAGTAAGTTCACACCTTCTAAGTTGGCATGAATGAGTCTTCCCTCTTCAGCATCATCTCCAGCAAGCCACTGCATAGGCCACTGCAATTAAGCTGCAGTGAAACATAGCTCCAGTCAGGGAACCCCAGGCCCCTTTTAAGCAGAGGGTGCCCAGATGGGTTTGCATTCCAGAGTCCTCAGAGCAACAAAGAAGGATCTGGAAGGAACCATCGGCAAAGCAGCAAAAAATATAATAGCCTTGGGAGGCCTAAAATCTCCGCTATCAACGCCCTACCTATGAGTGAAATGGGTAATCGTGTACAAAAGTGCATGGATTGAAGAAGCGAGGTCAGAATCCGACCATAATTACCATCAAACACATCCTTATCCGTATGATAGATATTCACTCCAGGTAACAAAAGGTATCAAAACTCCAAGGGAGATGCCCTGCTGCTGATGCCATGTGATGAGGTATGACCCTGTGCAATGTAAAAACATGAGATGTAGCCCAGTTTACCCCAAGGCCTGCCATGTACCCAAAAAGACCAAGTAGGTTGTACAGGGAGTGCAGAATTATTAGGCAAGTTGTATTTTTGAGGATTAATTTTATTATTGAACAACAACCATGTTCTCAATGAACCCAAAAAACACATTAATATCAAAGCTGAATATTTTTGGAAGTAGTTTTTAGTTTGTTATTAGTTTTAGCTATGTTAGGGGGATATCTGTGTGTGCAGGTGACTATTACTGTGCATAATTATTAGGCAACTTAACAAAAAAACAAATATATACCCATTTCAATGATTTATTATTTCCAGTGAAACCAATATAACATCTCAACATTCACAAATATACATTTCTGACATTCAAAAACAAAACAATAACAAATCAGTGACCAATATAGCCACCTTTCTTTGCAAGGACACTCAAAAGCCTGCCATCCATGGATTCTGTCAGTGTTTTGATCTGTTCACCATCAACATTGCGTGCAGCAGCAACCACAGCCTCCCAGACACTGTTCAGAGAGGTGTACTGTTTTCCCTCCTTGTAAATCTCACATTTGATGATGGACCACAGGTTCTCAATGGGGTTCAGATCAGGTGAACAAGGAGGCCATGTCATTAGATTTCCTTCTTGTATACCCTTTCTTGCCAGCCACGCTGTGGAGTACTTGGACGCGTGTGATGGAGCATTGTCCTGCATGAAAATCATGTTTTTCTTGAAGGATGCAGACTTCTTCCTGTACCACTGCTTGAAGAAGGTGTCTTCCAGGAACTGGCAGTAGGACTGGGAGTTGAGCTTGACTCCATCCTCAACCCGAAAAGGCCCCACAAGCTCATCTTTGATGATACCAGCCCAAACCAGTACTCCACCTCCACGGCGTCTGAGTCGGACTGGAGCTCTCTGCCCTTTACCAATCCAGCCACGGGCCCATCCATCTGGCCCATCAAGACTCACTCTCATTTCATCAGTCAATAAAACCTAAGAAAAATCAGTCTTGAGATATTTCTTGGCCCAGTCTTGATGTTTCAGCTTGTGTGTCTTGTTCAGTGGTGGTCGTCTTTCAGCCTTTCTTACCTTGGCCATGTCTCTGAGTATTGCACACCTTGTGCTTTTGGGCACTCCAGTGATGTTGCAGCTCTGAAATATGGCCAAACTGGTGGCAAGTGGCATCGTGGCAGCTGCACGCTTGACTTTTCTCAGTTCATGGGCAGTTATTTTGCGCCTTGGTTTTTCCACACGCTTCTTGCGACCCTGTTGACTATTTTGAATGAAACGCTTGATTGTTCGATGATCACGCTTCAGAAGCTTTGCAATTTTAAGAGTGCTGCATCCCTCTGCAAGATATCTCACTATTTTTACTTTTCTGAGCCTGTCAAGTCCTTCTTTTGACCCATTTTGCCAAAGGAAAGGAAGTTGCCTAATAATTATGCACACCTGATATAGGGTGTTGATGTCATTAGACCACACCCCTTCTCATTACAGAGATGCAAATCACCTAATATGCTTAATTGGTAGTAGGCTTTCGAGCCTATACAGCTTGGAGTAAGACAACATGCATAAAGAGGATGATGTGGTCAAAATACTCATTTGCCTAATAATTCTGCACTCCCTGTAGAGGGCCGGCAACATATGCACATGATCACACTGATGTACATAATTGAGTATAAAGATACAGTGTACCAGTCCAGACCTACCTTGATGCCCCATGTAGGGTCCTTGGAATGCAACTGAACAGTCAGTGGCTCTATGGCCAATGCAAAGAATACTGGGGACAGGGAGCATCCATGTCCAGTTCCATTACCTCTGGCAAAACAGTGAGAGCTCTGACAACCAATTTGGACCCATGCATGTGGGGCAGTATATAGTATCCTGACCCATTGGAGAAAGCTAGGACCAATTCCAAGCACCTCCAACAGCTGTAGCAAGTAGGACCAGCTTAGCACGTCAAACGCTTTTTCAAAATCCAGGGAGACCACCACTGGAAAGTCAGTTCCCCTGGATACAGCGTCCATGATATGGCACAGGTGCCGAGTATTTGAGTGTGTTGCCTGTTGTGGCAAAAATCAACATTGGTCTGAGTGGACTAGGGAACCCAATAACAGAATCAGTCTTTTAAAAAGGATCTTACTTAATATTTTTTAGTCAATGTTTAAAATTGGCAACGGGCAGTAAGAACTCACCTCAAGAATGTCTCTGCCGGGTTTTGGGAGCACCACTATGAGGGCCTCACAAAGAGTACCCGATAGAATGCCCTGGTTGTGTGCTTCCCAATAGACCTCCAGCAGGCGAGAAGCCAGGGTCTCCCTGAAGATGGAGTAATATTCCACGGGCACTCCGCTTCTATTTTCAATTTCCGGCAGACACGATTCAATGGCCAGCACACTTTGAGTGAGTGTCATCTTGGCACCCCATGATGTGCTAATGCAGTGTTCTCACATGACCACTTTAGAGCATCCCATTCAAGCCCTCGAGAGTCTACTAAAACCACATTATCCGCAAAGTACTGGGCGAGGTTCATAGCTACTGTGTCACTAAATGTCATGTCCTGTAGGGCTTCCGAATGGAGCTGCCAAGTCAGGATTGTGGCCCTCGTCGTACTCCGTTGGAACGTGACCCTGAGTGGAATGTGATCAGACAGTGTCCTGCATAATTATTCAGAACAATGTATAAGGGGCCAACAGTTTGTATTTACAAAATAAATAATCCAGCCCGGTGTGAACCTGGTGGCCCGGTGCATAGTAGTACTTCTCTTCCCCCAGGCTGCTCCATGCACAAGATGTCATGCGAGGCAGTGGACCGGGACCATTTCTGAAAGTGTTTTGTGGCCTGCAAAACCTGTGTGCCCGAGAGCAGGGGACAGAGCTATCTAAATCAGTATCATGTATGTAATTGAAGCCGCCTCCCCACTGCGCCGAGGCTTGAGGATGAAGTAGCATGTATGTAATTGAAGCCGCCTCCCCACTGCCCCGAGGCTTGAGGATGAAGTAGCATATTTGGTGAGACGGTATCCAGAAACTCACTGTGTGAAGTATTAGGTGGATAAAGAGACACCATAAAAAACGGGCGCCAGTCTGGGGTTCCCGCCGTCACGATCAAGCAGTACCTTGTGTTTCACAAAAGGTACCTCTGGGACAATCCAAACAAGGACCCCTCTGGCGTAGGTGGAGTATCCCATAGCATATATTTATCCGCTCCACTGTTCACTAACTTTGTTAACTTCCCCTGTGGTTAGATGCATTTCTTGGAGGCAGACGCATCTGCGTCAGAGATAGGCATATATTCTGTGTCACCTAGCAGGGGTTGCCATCCCCGAACATTCAAAGTCAAGGCACTATACGTGACAGCCATAGTTGCATTATATGCATTTCAAGACCTTCAAGATCTTTTGTGCCCCCTACCCACCCCCCCACACCCATCCCACTACGTCCATCACCCACCCAGCCAGCCAAAGTGGTGGAGGTGGCGGTCTTCCGGTGGTCCAACCACCAGGATTGTAATCTGGTGGTCGGAGGGCTAGGACTGCGGTGGTCTAACTGCCACCGCAAGTTAGGCGATCTCAGGACCGCCAAACTTGTAATGAGGCCCTAAGTTTGAAGCCACTCCTGCAGCTCACACAGCTGTGAGTCCAAGGGACTCTGTCAGCTGACATACAGCGTGTAGTGAACTGACCCATACAACCAGGGATAGAGGGTGTACATTGGAAGCATGATATGAGTTAAAAATAGAGAATCACCTCAGGGAGTGCAGATAGGGAAACATAACATAAATATTGGCATTTATTGGAAATACACTCTTACCTACTCCCTTCAACTACCAGCTTTTGAACACCCTAACCCTCCATCTCAAAAGAGTATTACTCATACGAGGATTAGCGACGTATTTAAATATCAAACATAATCTTGTTTTCAAAGTACCTAGTATAATGTCCTTTACTTTTCAGAAGGGTTCCTGTTTTTTTGTAATGGTCTTCCTTACTGAAGCCCCCACATTTAAGACAATAGGTGGATTCTGGGTGAAATAATCGATCCTTTCATCAAGCAAACTAGAAAAATGTATTCTGATAAAATGCTCTAGCGTTCCAACAAAAAACCGAAACTTGCCTTGAATTGGACTTTTTACCTCCCAGAAAGAAAGGTTGTAAGGAGCCAGTTATCCAGCAGGTGCCACTTAAGTATGCCTGGTTCAAGTCCTATAGTCATTTCATTGTAGAATTCCATTTAAAATAACTACTTCAAAACAGGTAATTCAATCTACCCTCACTATCACTCACAGACCCGGGAGCGCGCAGCACGCGCACAGCCCCCAAACAACCCCCGCACCGCAACAAGAAAGATGCTGCATCTTAGCGAAGGCCACTAGCATTATGAGGTAAACGTATGCAGCACGGTTCTCTAGATTATCCTGCTAGAAGCTACAAAGTATGCTGTATTGTGCAGCTCATTCGGTGGCATCATCTTGCTAAACCTTTCTTATGAAAGGTTTCTTATGAAAACAAGTGTACATTCAACATATTCTATTCCATGATTCTGTCTAACATTGAAGCACAGGAACATCATGCCATTAACACTATTCCTTGTGCTTCCTCAACCCAGGCTCCCACAAACAGCTGTTATTGGATTTCTAGGTGGCTTTGGCCACGTCATGTAAGAAGATTAATGTCACCAGTATTTACATTTGTTGGCAATAGAGGACATCTGCACTAGTTTAATTTGCTATGCAAAAAGATGTTTGCGAAATATAACAGGCGGCATTGAAACATGTACTACACAGTGCATTGTGGTGTTAGCATTGGCACTGCGCTGTTTATTGCTGACCACTTAACGGCATTTTTTATTTAGAATATACTTTCAAAGTTCTTTTAAATTCCAAATTAGTTAGGGACTTGGAGAGAGAGAGATATCTCTTGGGTATTCTGAATTTATTACTGCATTAATATGATCCCCTTTTCCTTATTGCCAATTATATTTAACTTACCTGATAATTTCTATGATAACTATGTGACTCTTAAAACATTGACTTAAATTTCCTACTCCGTTCCCTATGCTACTAATGTTACTATCATTTTCAAAGCTGCAATGGGCTAATATGCAATACTACCATTTGTAGTACTGTTTTAATTTACTGAGAATTTCACCCAACATAGAAATAAATCCAATATGGTGATACTATGAGAATCTGATCTCCTGTGAATGTGAGTTTATGAGATAAATCGTGGCCTGAAATCTCTAAACGTTTAAACAGGCTTAAATCACGCAAGCTTTCATCTTTATCTGAAACACACAGGACAGTTTTTACTGCTGGGGTACTGAGATACCAACCACAAATATCTATGTGATATTCAATATTACTGACAAATTCTAATGCTGCTTTCATGAAAATCTTTGTGTGATATGGCCAACGCCATGTACACATTGACTTTACGTTGACACATCCAAGAAATTTACAATAAGTGAACAAGAGCATCTGAATCACAAACACTTTGCAGCTCAGCTGAAAGTATTTTTCTAATGCAGCTTTTCCTACGTTCTCCAGAAGACACAGGGGGTTATTACAACTTTGGAGGAGGTGCTAATCCGTCCCAAAAGTGACGGTAAAGTGACGGATATACCGCCAGCCGTATTACGAGTCCATTATATCCTATGGAACTCGTAATACGGCTGGTGGTATATCCGTCATATTTGGGACGGATTAACACCTCCTCCAAAGTTGTAATAACCCCCATAGTGTTATCAAAGACAAGCCCTGCTCCACATTTCTCCTACCATCATTGCCTGGAAAACAACAAAATGACATGTCACAACATGAAGACCATTAGGTTTCTACACTTGGGATTTCTCAGTACACATCTCAATCATCAGTTCACCTGTTCCATCCCTCTACTACTTTTTGGTCACATTTCCTCATCAACACATTCACTTCCTGTCAACAACTCAAGATTCAAAACTCATCCTGAAATTCATATAAACTGAAAACATCGCCTCAACCAATAACGTTTGGACCGATACAAGGGAAGCACATTGCACTAAAGGCTTTCTCCTCAAGGGCATTGAGCAGGGGAAGCCATGAGTACCTATTCCTACCCTACGGTATGCTTGCCACTGCCACGTTGGGCCTTGTTTGCAGGGATCATGAATGAATATTTAACAGGGTCCTTTGTGCACTCTTTTTCCATCCCCTATAACCTCATGCAACAAATGTGAGGCCGCAGGGGTCAAAGGGTCATATTTGAATGAATCTGCATTTATTTTTTCAATAGTTTGACAATTGCTAAAGCGGACTAATGTTCTCAATAAGGCACATAAATGCCTGTTCAGCTATAATTCACCACCTTAACATCCTTGTATAGGAACTAGATCAGCTATTTACTAGAGTCACTCACTCATTGGTGGCTGGTGATTATAAATTCGAGGAGAATGAGTCTGGAGTATTCTTCCCCATAGACTCAGATCCATTCAGAAAACTAACAGAGGTCAAGAACTGAGATTACGAGATTACGGTACCTGAAAAGAAAAAAAAACCCTAATATTTAATAGCCTTATTTTTATGCCAAGATTTTCAACTTGCAGAATTAAGAACGGTGGAAGGCTCAGTTAGGTTTGCTGCATTTTAATTTATGACCTGTAGGTTGCTGCCGACATTAGTGGCGATTGTTTAATTCAGTGACCTCTATACACAAAATTACAGATTGGACACGGCAGTGCAGTAACCAGCTACGAAGACCATATCATATGAAATACCATAAAGGGACCTGCAGAGCTGTTTAAAGCAACCAGCATGCTGAAAAACTATAAAACTGCACATCTGTCTCTCACACTTCATCATCCAACACACTGCTACGCTTTGGGTCCCTTAACATGATGATCACGCCTTGATGGTCATCACGCATAACATGGAAACACTTCCCACATAAAGTCAAAACAAAGACAAAATGCTTCCTACTACACATCCTATAGCGTGTAGTGTGCTAGTTATGTAGGCAATCACTTCATAGCACCACATTGGGGGAAGTAAATGTTATATACATGCTGCAATACAATACAGTACCCATCCTGAGTTTTAATTGTTCATTGTAATGTACCTATTGTTTTGGAGATCCTGTAGGGTGGTAAAACTGTGGGGATACAAGCTCCAGATGGACACCATAGAATATATATAAAGTAAAAATGTAATATATGTTTCAGCTCCCAAATGAAGGATGGGGAATACTTATTGCCTCCAGCACACGCTCCTGACAACAGTCTGATTTGCTTTATCTATTGTACTGTCTCTCTCTCAAGCGACTATTCTATTCTATGTTCTACCTGCCCAACAATTCCAGGGAAGTCCTCATTGAAAGTGTCATTGGATTGGGGGCTGCCTACCGCTGTCTGCAGAGAACCCGAGGATCCTCAGAGCAGGGGGTATGAAGCACTTTCTCACTCGCCAGAACAAAATTAAATAAAAATCTCGAATCAATAACAAAGAAACCCATACCTCAAAAAATAACTGAAAAAAGCATAACCACTAATTTTTAGGTGTAGGAGTATAGAGGATCCATCAAAAGAATGTGTGGGTAAGGGGAGGTGCAGGGGGTTTCATCCAAAAAAAGGATCAATGGTGGCCCACAGTCATTTAAAATAATTGTGGCAACGAGTTATGGTAATGGACGCCATGTGATGGAGGTTACTTATTTTGAATACATTTACCCGACTGATCTGTACCACACTGAAACCCAAGTAATGGCCATTTGTTTCAGGTCAGGATGCTATGAACCATCTTGCCCTACCTCATGGAGGATGGTTGTAGGACAGCTGAAGCAGCATATGTAGGCTCTGTAGGAATATCGAAACACCCTCTACTTTGGTATAGTCAAGCACAGGTTCAAGTGCCTCCCCGCCATTAGTGCTAGACTGGTAGAGGTCCTGCTTAGGTTCACCTAGGTGCCACCACCCCACCTTGAAAAAAGGCCACTACTTTGGGATTTTTGGAGCCATGTGCAAGAAATATTCTGTGACCCTTGTTTGGAACAACTCTAAATTCATTGCACATTTTGTTAATTTCTAAACTTTCAGTGGATACACAATAATATCGTAGTTGGAATATCAACCTGCACCAATATCGTACCTACAACATCGACCACTGTAGTGTCAAGATTAAGTAGATGTGGAGTTAAGAAAAGTAAATCTAAACTTACCTATATATACTTACCTTCACATTCAAGTGGGTATGTGATAGAGGGCCAGTAGGAAGGTAGACAGTGGTGAGGTTGGACTAATTAGAGAAAAAGGAGTCCAGTGGAAAGGTAGGGAGAAACAGAGGTTGCGATAGAAAGAGACTTCTAACTATGAAGATTGGACCCTTGGAAGAAGGTGTCCCGTAGTCAATTTCCCACTTGGCCCATGCAATATAACTGTTCTGCACCAGCTCTTTTGAAAAGCCAGAACTTCTTTTTAAGTGGTTTGTGTAACGTACAAAATTATTTTCGATACATAAAAAAAATCTCTACCAAACTAAACTCACCTTCATTCTTCGACCAATCTCTGTGATCACCATGCTAGTTTTTGATAAAAGTTTCCAGCTTTGAAATGATCAGATTTGGTGGCAAATAATTTTCCATTTTAGTGCATAGTTTATTTTTCTGCTAGTCACTTGCTCTGGACTTCAGGTGCAATGTAAACCTGACCTCCCTCTATTTGTACAAAGCTTAAAGCACATCTCTTCCATAGCCTTAGAGCCCGCCCTAGCAGACTATACTGGCCATCAAGGTAAGGGTCTTCGGCGCGGACCTGTATCAAGGGAGCGGGACTTTTCTTAATAGCCCAGCTATGAAGGGCTATAAGGCTATTAGAACATTCCACCACTAGAGGGCAGAATGTTCTAATAAATAAAACATCGTCCTCACTGAGCCCAAGGGGATTGAAATCCACTTGGGCTCCGCGAAGGCTTTGTTCACAGCTGGCGCTGTGAACAAAGGACATTGGAATGTTGACACTCCGGGTTTTTACCAGCCAGTAAAAGCCATGAGCACTCCATTGTCTCCAATGGAGCTCCCAACATTTTAATGTTTTAATGTTCTTTAGATGATGAACCTTGGAAATCAATGTGAAATGTAAACATATCTATATAACATTGTGAGAAAGTGGGTGCTGCTGCAGAGTGCTTAGTATTCCATTCTTTTACCCTGGCCTTCTACCAGACTCTAAATACACAGCCCGCGTTCACCCAGGCACCCAGAATGATTCCTTAAGGACTGCACACAGCACACAACCACACTGGCAGTTCGGTCACTCTCTCCCTGTCTGCTTGTCTCTCTGGCTGAAACTCTTCGTGACCGGGCACTAGTTGCACGACCAGGCTGGTGAACATGTACGGATTAGTCGATCCCTGCTCTTCTGGTTCAATGGAATGTATGTGCAAAAGTCATTCTCGGGCTCCAAATTAACTTGTGTTCATTATTTGAAAATATATCTATATTTTATATTTTTTCTCTAAGAAGATGCTTAAGGACAGTTTCATTCTCTGGGACTATGAGGATGTCTTAAGCAGACATAGATCAACACTTGTTAACCACCAATGGACTAACTTGAAAAACTATGCATTGCTTGCATCTCACAGGACACGGTCATGCATGGGGTTCCTTCCATCTTGGAAAAAGTGTTGAGGAAAAAATTAGAGCGCAAGTGAACTTTTATAGCGAGAGGTTGCAAAGGGAAAAACCTCAAGGCTCTTCCAGGCAGAATACACTGGCCAGTTGCATATTAACATTTTCTTGCTCTTAATGCTGATGTTCAGTCACTATCATAATGCTCAAAGTAATGTCTAGGTAATGAAACTGGGGCACTGTGGGGGAGAAAGCTTTGCCAAGGATCTAATCACTTAGGTCAAATGGAGGGAGAGCCAGCATTAGAAGCCAGGTCTCCAGGTTCCCTAGCAAAGAACCCCCTACTGGACCACATATCCTCAGAGGCTGGGAAGATCAGTGGGAAGCGAATCGTCTTGGACTAGAGTATAAGCTTTGCATCTGTGCACCTGGCAGGGAGCTGTGGGAGGGGGTGTCATGTTCCTTCAGGAGAAGTCATCACACTTTGCCTCTCTGCAGCTGGCGGCATTACTGCACAAATCCAGGTTCCGCTCTGTGTACTAACTGCTTCCAGATGTTCTGGGACAACAGAGCATTCTTCCCCGACCCAAACTACAACAAGCTACATCTGCCAAACATAACCACCCCTAAATGTCACTAGACACGTTTACTGTGCTATTTTAAAATGAAAATAGAAACACTGAATAAAGCCTGTAAACGTATGAGAGCAGCACATCACCATAATATAAATATGAAACATTTTCTTTTGTGGCTATTGAGGTTTTCACTTTTTAAGTACCTGATACTCTCTGGAAGTGTCTTGGGGTGGGTCCGACCTTGCCATGGTTCGCTCTGTTATTGCCAGACGCGACCTTTATTTTTGATGCGCTTCTACACAGGATGTGCATTGCAGTGCACGCACAGCAACTAATTGTGTACAATGAAAAGCTAGAAAAAATGACTTTTTTTGTGTGGCACACTGATGGGGCCATAGAGTAGAAAACGAGGTCACCAAATCGAGCTGAACCAGGACACATTATGAAATAAAATGCGTAATTAAAATACTGGATTTCATAAATATAGAAAAAGTACTGACAGCACTTATAGGAAGGCTTCAAAGACTCAGAAGCAGCAGCTAGAATGCGTCTGAACCTGTGGCAAGGCGACACTGACAGTATAAAAAACAGCTTTAAAACTTCTCCCCTGTCTCCCAGGACGTGCAAGAATAACCTTCAGATTTCTTTGCATCGTGCACAGGGCTTGCAGGGGATGATCACACAAACTGCCCACGACAAGCTGCCCAACAGACGCGTGCTCCCTGCAGTGCTAGCGGTGTCTGACAAGGACTGTCAGATGGAATAAGGACGGAGGCAGATCTCTGGGGGTCCTGGTACCCACACTGTGGAACCCGCACTGTGGAACTTACAGTGGAAAGGCAACAAGGCAAAAAACTACCATCTCTTCCAGAGATGCCTGAAAGATGTCCCAGCGAGCACACTCCCGCCAAGGGCAGTCCTGAAAGATCAGGTGGGGACCGTCCTCACCAATCGGCTCTAACTCCCTCCTTTCTGAATCACAGCTTTCTCTTGTCCATCTGGCTTCATGGGAGATTTTAAACACATACATATTTCCAATAGCTCATTCAACGTTTAGGTGAGACATGACTGCCTCATGTATTTACAATTATAAAACTAATTGAGTTCATCTTTCTGTTGCGATGCACTTGATTTTAATTTAACTTGACATGCAGCTATGAAATGGTTCTCTTCACCACAAACCTTACAGATCTGGCCTAGGTTTGAACATTTGTCTTCATGGGGGAAACCAAAATCCACATCGGAAGCATAGTTGTATTTTCGACAATTTCAACTTAGATGCATCTGCTTTGAGCTTGCACTCGGTTTTCATGATCAATACTGATTCATTGTGCACGGTCCCTACTTCCATGACAGCTGCTTATCGTTCTGCTCATTCCTCTGCTCTCGCAGCCATCAGCATTTTCCCTAGACTGAGTGTCTCTCTCAACATGCCCTTCCAAAAGAATCCGAAAGGTAGCCATTGAATGATTCTGAGGCGCATGGCTTCTTAATCAGTAAAGTCACAGAACTTGCAATGTTTAGTAAGTGTACAAAGTCTTTCAAGAAGCTCATCCATTGTTTCACCAGCCTGTTTTCGTGCTTTGTTGATAATATACCTTTCATAATCAACATTCAGCACTGGATTGAACAGGGCTTCTAGTGCTTCTGTCACCTTTCGGTACAATGTTGAGTCAATCTGTGAAACTTCTTTCACTCATCACCTGAAAGGTTTTTCAAATATTTGATGATTTTCTTATCTTCCTCCTCAAGTGCATCTATGAAGTCATTGAATATTCCAATCAGAGCACTCCACCTTTTACCAATATTCAGTTTCTTGGATGTGTCGAACAGCAGTGGTGGCTTCAACAACATGCTTGAATTGTATTTCGTGCTCCCTTCTGCCGCCATTGAATTAGCATGTCGCTCAACTGATTTCGTGGTGCTTGGTGACTCCGACAACCTCTGCAAGATCCAGCTGTGAGCAGAGGCCTTGTCACGCTATGCTTCAATTGCCCTGGAATGTGAGTATGCTTTCCGTTTTTCTACCTTGTTGGCGTTATGGTTGTTTTCTTGCTTCATCTGAATTGTTGCTCACTGCTTGAGACGCAATGTAGCATCTCTGCTGACAACCTCACTGATGGTATTGATGGGCGTTCTAAATACACTTGTCTGCAGGGCCTTCAATTGCTTCTGTGGCCATGTATGCGCTGGAGCAGGGCTTTTACTCCACGTATGCTGGTCGGAAACTGCTTTGCGTAGTCTTTGGGCACACACAGCACACACAAGCAGTTTGCCTTACCGTCTTGTTTTCTACGGGCACATGAACCCCAGCTCATCGCCAGATGTAGTGTCTTCCATAGTCCTGGAGCATGAAAATAGATTACACCACACACAGGAGCTGTGGTTGAACATATCTTTATTCTCCAACATCCAATCACACACTGCTCCTTACATCATCCTCTCCAGAGCCACACCCGCGCATATCATGTGGGTCTGGTTCAGGGTCCGCCCAGAACCACAAGGGTCCTAGTGCGCATAACATCAATATGCTTACACAGATTAGAGCTCTAGGGAAGAAATAACAGGAATTCTACCTGCACTGCTTTAAACAGCTGTTGGCTGTAGTAGAGGAATGCTCAGTGTTGATGGTGGTGAAGTAAAGCTTTTTAAAGTCCCAAATAGCTGCAAAAAAGTCCTTTGTTGTGCACTTTGCACCATTTATATAAGAGGAGACCCGTGAATCAGAGAATAGACAAATTGAAAATTCCCTCGTGTCCGGTGGAATAACAAACACTTGCTCTCTATACCTATACTTCTGCTTGAGCAGGATACCAACACAGGGACATGAGCTCCAGCTCCCGCTGGGCCACCTCAGAGCATCTTGGACACTGTGGATGGCCAGCATGCACCCAATCATGTTGGTTGCAAAAGTCCCAGCCAACATGATTGCTTTTGGGTTGACCAATCAGAAAGAAGCAAAATGCCTCTGGTCTTGTCCCTGCCCATGTTATTATAGGAGGGCAGCAAGGCAGCCAACAGACATAACCGAGATAGTGCCGCTGGTTGGAACAAATAGGAACGTCCATCATTCTGCTCCCAAGAGGGCGGTCTGAAAGCTTAATGGATAACACGATTCCTCTTTTCAGCACAGAGGACCATTCAAGCCCCTCAGCGAGGTCAGCTGAATCAATCCTATCCTTCACCATCAGATTCCAGCCCACAGCCATGTCATTGAAATCATTAGAGTTGCAAAGAGTCTCAGAACGGAGCGGAGTGAGTCAGCCACAGCTTATAACGGAGGGAGATATTCATTTTTATGTACTAACAATAGAAGCAAATGTTGTGTTTGCAAGAATGCTTTTCTCAAAATACAGTCTAAAAGCTTGAATTTGAAACATGAGTTTCAAAGGATGTTTTGAAAGTAAGGTCGTTATAAACTCAAACACTTCAATGCCTACTTTCAATATCCGGGTACTTTATGACTCAGCACTTGAAAATTCATTTACCTACACTTGAACACCAATACACGCTCGGTATATAAAAATAAGCACTGGTAAAGCCAATAGGTCTCATCTTTTGATTGTGCCAATGTACACAGTTGCGGCTCATGGGTGTTAAAAAGGGTGGGGCGGCAAGCTGCGAGGTGGTGGTGGGGGATAACAATAAAATTAAAATAAATAGTCAAAATGAAAACTTACCTGCCTGGCTGCTGCCACGTCGCCGCTCCTTTTTCCTGGTCACAGGAGGCACAGGCTCCCAACCTGCCCTGCGGTCAATCCTAACGCTGCATGAAAGCAGCGTTAGGTTTGGCCGGAGCGCCCAGCCAGGGCGCTCTCCGGCAGACTGGGTGCCTGTGTCTGCTCTCTCCAACCCGGCAACACAGGGCTGAGTTTGGGCGGAGGAGGAGCAAGGGAACAAAGAGGGAGGGGAAATCATAAAATTTGCAGAGTGGGACAGAGAGAGTTGGGGAAGCAGAAATGAACTGGGGGTTGGGAGAACAACACAGAGAGCACTGGCCACACTTTGTGAACAGAGAAGCAACACACAAGGGAGGCGAGAGAGCAAGGAAACACATTCAGACATATGGAGGGCTAAAAGTTAAAGCAATTATGATTGACAAAGCTAATGGGTCATGCTATTTGTTTAAAAAGCAATGCATTCACATTTGAATGCCTTTCAAAAGATGAAATCATCCATTTCAAGGTGGAGGATGCTGTACTTTAGAGGGTTTGCCAGAGGTCTCTTAAGTTAAATACAAGTGCTTTCTATAGTACACTGCAGTCCTTCAAGCAGTCACTAGAGATGCCATAAGCATAAATTGTCATTTTCACTAAACCACATCAGGACAGGAGTGTGATTTAATTCAAATAAAATAGCTATGGAAGTTTAGCTATTGTAGGTACGTTAGGGTAGCTAGGGTATTATAGGTATGATAGTTGCGTATGAATGCTAATTATGGTAGGGATGAGTGTTAGGTATAGAAGGTAGGTGTATTGTAGGTATGTAACTATGGTATATAGATTTGATAAATTAGTATAAGAATAGTAGGAATCATGAGTAGGCATAGTAGGAATTGCAGATAGACAAGCATATTAGTTATGATGGGTGTGGTATATATGTTGGTATGGTATGCATGGTAGATAGGTATGGCAGGTAAGTATCTAATATAAGTATATAGGTATGATATGTAGATTTTGGAGATATGACAGGTTAGGTATGTTAGGTCTGGTAGTGGGTAACTGAGGTTTGATAGATTGAGTACAACAGGTTGGTATGTTAGGTTATGTTTGGGTGGTAGGCTAGGTACAAGAGGTTAGATATGGTAGGAAGGTATGGTAAATAAATACATATGGTGTGTAGGTTTGGTAGTTAGGTGCCCATGGTTCAGTACTGGCGCTAGCTTATGTACAATAGTTTAGGTATTGTAGGCAAAGTAGTTTTGTATGTAAGAAGCTGGGGTAGGAAAAGTAGGTTAAGTATGGTGGGTACATCTCGCAGTTTACTAGGTAGATACATAGATCTTAATGGTAGTTATACTAGGTATGGTACTATAGTTATGTGTGGTAAGCAGGTATGTATGTAGGTTTCTTAGGTATGGGAGGTGTGCAGGTATGATACATTAAGTATGAAAGGCAGGTGTGGAAGGTGTGGTAGGGTTCTTTTTGGTTATGTAAAGTATTTTAAGTATGGCATGAGTAGTAAGTAGGCATGGAAGGTAGATACGCATCATTAAATAAACCCGGCTTCATTGATTTGGACCTCCCTGCCGCAAAATTTTAGAGGCACTGGCTGTGAGCTATTGTAAGACAGAAGATTTGTGCCTGGTAATTAAATGTTTCCACTAGATTTCTAGCTTACAAGTCACAGCGCTGTAATGCAGAAGCACAACTATGTACTGCTACACTTTTGACAAAGGGTCAGTATTTTTGTCTATGATTAAGAAGGCTACGTGCACACACATCTTTATTTTGTGGACACAAAACAGTAAATCAAAAACGTGATCATAACTGCTAAGCAAAACAAATGAATGGTCCAGAATAGTTATTGAATTGCACGATGCCCTTGTTTTATGATAGTCTTAGGCATCCAAACAGCAAGCAGTAAAGGCATAACCAATAATTAAAATGTTATGGGCGAGCAAAGTAAATGCATCAAATAACACACACTGGGACTCAGTGTCAACCTACGTCATGTTGCATGAGCAGTTTAACAAAATGACTACTTGAGACAACCACCCTAAAAATTGCCTGGGCTTCGTGGACAGCCATTCCAAGCAAAGGCAATCCATGAAAACGACATGGAAGCCAGTGACCGCAGAGGGCGGACCCAAAGGCCACACTGTTTATATTTCTCATTGATGTATTGATGACAAGAGTTCTTGCAACAGACAAAAAAGCTATCTATATCGAGACCCACAAATTAGTTCCCTGAGTGTGGGCAGTGGAAGAATACAGAATGAAGCTCTTTGTGGGTCAGGCCTAATTACATTGTTAGCAGAACATCCTTGTGCCAAATAAAAGCTGATCATCAGCGGCTCTAAAATTGTCAAAATCTGCAATATTTCTTGGTTTGTTAGACAAAGCGTCTCATAAACACCTGTTTGCCAATGAACAGGCTGAATCAAACCACCTAGGCGTATTAAAATCAGAATGTTGTAAGGGGTTTAAGTAGAGAGGTTTTAACTGACAAACACAAATCAGCACATGGATGAACAATATCAGCCTGGCAAGCCACGTCAGAAAGGCAGGTGGTAAAGTGTCCTAGCTGGCTTTTTGTCAAGCATTCTAGAAACGCTTGAAGAAGCAGGTAACATCCAAACCAATCTCAGGCCATTATCGTTGGTAGCAAGTTAGTTACTGTGGTATGAAGTGCAAGCCACCTAATTAGTGTGCCACTAAAGCCCTGTCTACCAGTGCTGTACTGCAGAATAAATGCCCATCAGTTAGTGTCTGGCAGAATAAATGCCGATCAGATACTGTGTTACGGACGGACGGCCTATCAGCAGAATAAATGTCCACCAGTTATTGTGCCACAGAATGCCTTCCCATCAAGTTTTGTGTCACGTAATGCCTTCCTGTCAGGCATTGTACCACAGCATACCTTCCTATCAGGTTTTGCGCTACAGAATGCCTTCCCATCAGATATTGTGCCACAGTATGCCTTCCCATCAAATGTTGCACTACAGATTGCACACTTCCTATCAGGTATTGTGCTACAGAATGCCTGTGCAATCCCGAATACCTAGAAAGCCTTATCCAGTTCACTGCAAGGAAAAGCAACAAACCCTGGTGGGTATTTGAATAATAATTGTGGGTTCAGACCTCCGAAGCATACATCCAGAGACTTAAGTAGTGAAACAGTCACTGAACTTTGTTATTAAAAGGACATTACTACAATTAACTTATGTCAGGCAGCTTACGTAGCCCTCAGTCACAAATGACTGTATCAGATGGGGGCACCCAGAATAAACCTACCGACAAAGGATGGTCCTCAGGCATTATGCATGTATATGGACAGAACTGATGGTTGTGAGGGAATTACTTGCTGTCACCTTCCCTAAAGCTTTACTTCTCTCTCTCTTCCCTGGGGCAACGTCTGATGTTAAAGAATAAAACCCAGTGACAAAAAAAACGAATGTTGGTACCCATCACTTGCACCCACCAGCACTCATTAAACACTGACCAAAGCCAGGCGGCTGGCAGCCTGTAGACCCCACAGGCGTCAGTGAGCAAGGCATGGCACTCCTGGACAGGGTGTAGCTAGCCCCTATTGAGGTGCAGAGGAGCTTTCGCTTTCAGAGTATGTTTACAAGTCATCTTGGCCAAAGTTCTGAGTGAACATAAAGCATATGGACTGACAAAAATGTGTTTTTCATCATGGATTCGATTTCAGAATATTGATAACTAAAATATTAATTAACATACATATCCTGTTCAAAATATTGTTTATTAAAATATTGCTTTATCTGTTATATATTTTCCATTACTTACTTCCAATGGGGTGACTGTTTTGAAAACAATATTTATGACACTATATTTGTGTCAGGCAATAGTTAGGCCATGATATTCTGATACAATAGCCGCTCATGGTTTGGACTGGGTGCATGCTCGGTTGTGCAGCTTCCCCGCAGCATATTAAGGCTTGAGTTAAAAATCGGTCTGCAATAGTTACTGAATTCACCATGTGGCAATGCAGTAGGACCACGCTCCACTGGACTCTACTAGTCTTAATGCAAAAGAAGCAATACCAAATTATATAGATTTGTGGCTTGTAAAAATGACTAGTTATCTGAAAACAGGCAGATATTTCTCTGACACCTCATTCAAAAAGATGAAGGAGCAGCTGAGGTAGTCAACCTCTGACGGGCTTACGGCTGTCGGACCTTTTCAAAACTAGGGACAGTCTGCCCTATTTAAGCAATAGACAAACTGAAAATACATCATTATGTCATGGTATGATGTAATATTGTAAATTTATATAGTGCCTCCTCTCGGTCACGAGGCACTGAAGTAGTTGAGGATGGGTAGCACGCTTCTCCATAGAGCCCAGGTAGTTTGTAGTGCTAGTGGTAAATATTGCAGTTAGTCGTATTTCATCGAACAATATTACAGTTGGATACTGATTAGTTGCATGCAGACTATGGTCAAGAGAAAACTTAGGGCCATATTTACAAGCCCCTTGCGCCTCCTTGGGCTGCATTAGTGTCATTTGTTTTTTACGCTAATGTGGTGTTAGGTAGGCATTTTCGACGTGCCATATTTACGATGCTTGCATTGCGACACTTTATAACCCCTTACGCCACATTACACCTGTGCCAGGTGTAATGTATGTAAGGGGGGCGTTCCAGCACTGGGAGGCCAGAAAAAATGGCACAGTGAAATGTATAATATTTCACTGCGCCATTTTCAACGCCTGCTCGGAGCAGCTGTTAAAATGTTGCACCCATTATGTTCAAAAGGCCTTCCTGTGCTTTGCTGCACTAGCGACCACCAGGGTGCCCCGTACTGTAATACGGCACAACCATGGTGTCGTTAGGTGCTGGTAGGGGACGCAAGAAAAGTGGCGCATCTTCTAAGTAAATAACTTGTAAATATGCACTTAATTGTTTTTATTGATGCAGAAGTTTTAGTTATTCATCAATTTGCATTCCCAATTGTATCTCTTTGATGTAAGAGAATGAGGGGAAAAGTGTATTATTCTATTATCTGGTTGTCCTAGTACACTATATTATTTGATGGCAGTAGTATTGTTAGTTATAACCATTTTGAGTCATGCTTATAGAGATTGTGTCAGTAAAGCTGGTGTTAGAAGAACTATAAGATTTAGTTTGGAAAGTCAAGCAACATCTGTATTGGTTGTTGGCACAGGTGCACCTTGGAGACCATCAGACTGCAGACTAGGAAGTGTAAAACAGAAAAAAACAACAAAGGAGATCTTTACCTTCCATGTACTTGGGATCTGGAACAGCATTCTCGTATCCATCAGGAATGCCAAAATGCTGTTCCAAATTAGGAAAGTCAAGGGCGTATTCCACTCATGACTTTATGCTTGTACTTGACCCTGTACAGCAATTTGTTGCCTTTTTGGCTAGGTTTGTGTTACAGAAATGCCATTTACATACATACAAACATACATACATACATATGTAGGACAGAAGGAGGTATGAAATAAGCCGGTCTTGCCAGTCATGCACATTTAGGTGATGGTTCACCTTCCAAGGAATACAAGTACAAGAAGATATGTTTAGATGATGGGATTTTATCTGTAATCACAAGGTTGTACTCATCAGGTAACGTGACCACTGAAAGTTGTAGGAATTTCAATTGTACTGCCTTATAGACATGCCTGATAGAAGCAAGATTTCATTATTTTATTGTTCAGCAAATTTTCGTGTCTTGTTCTAGGGCACTCTGATTTATAGGCCATGGTCAGGGATATGTGGCCCTTCTAGTTTATTTGTGTTACGCTAGGTCCCCCAATTCCTGTTGATAGTGAGAGTCTACTCTAGTTTATACTCCAAAGTTCAAGTGGGGAATAGCCACATTTTCAGTTTCTTCCAAAACGCAAGGTAATTTATAGTAGTCTATTTTTGCTGGGAGTGAGTTTCATAGTTTGCCAGTCTGGATAGAGGAAGATTTACCATTAACACTTTTTTACTTCTATGGTGGGGTAAATACTTGTGCTTTCAATCTGTAACATAACACCCTTTTCTGGGAATATTTTGTTACTTTAACCTGTAAAATATTGGTATTTTTCTGTTTCTGGCCTTCTATATTATGCACAGTTGTCTGAAAGTAAATCTTCAGGCAACAATCAGACATGGTCATGAGCTGAAGTAATTTGGTCTATCCAGTTTGAGGACTACCTGGGTATCATCAGCACAGATACAGCATTTAAGGTTAAAATAATTGATTAATTCTGTGGGATAGCTTGATAAAGACATTGAACAAAAGCAGTGAGACAACTGATCCTTGAGGACCTCCTCTTTCAATGGTGTATGGTATTGAGGTGAACCGGAGGATGGAGATAATGTTTGACCCTTGTTGGTGATCTAATCAAAGATATTTCCTTTGACACCAATATCATCTATTCTGCTAAGTAAGGTGTCATGATGTGCAGAACAGAATGCTGCTGACAGGGATGAATGAGTGCTGCTACTCGACCTTTATCTATTGTAGTTTTCAGGGCTTCCTAATTGGAGATGAGGGTGGATTTAGTGCCTCTTCCCAGCCGGAAGCCTGTTTAGTGGTAAGACAGTGAGGAGTTTTTGTGATGCATGAGGAGGCTGCTCTTTCTTTCCGCTTTCCAAAGAACTGCCCATTGGAAATGGGTCTCTAATTTTTGAGATCTGTTCAGTCAAAGAGAAGTAACTCTCTCATTGTAATACATGCTAAAGTCCTTTTATAGAGAGCACAACAATAATCGCTAAGAAGAAATCACCAGCACCTCAGTCCACTTGCTGCATGTCCTCACCAGCATTCCATACAACATCAGCTGTGATATCAGTGTATTCCGCTTATGACATTCTAGATCACAACAAGGGATACTACACCACCTCCCTCTTTTAACAAGAAAGAGTTTCATTTCTAGAGCAATTAAGAAAGATAAATAAAATGAGAAATACGAGAACAAATAAAGAAAAAGAAAGAACAACAATCAGGAAAGAATAACACCATCAAACAACTAAATGTGCTATGAAGGCAAGAAACAGAATGAAACATTTAGTGAAATGGCAAAACAATCAAATATACATTTCTTACAACTTAAACAGAGTCAACGTGTCAGATTTTCATAGTCTATTTTTCAATAGTTCTACTTTTCTTAAACCATCAACTTGGAAGGTACTTTCCTTCATCGAGGGCTGCGAAGTATAATAAGATCAGAATCTGTAGCACTGTTATTATTATTACCGTGCCCGCGATCTGGTGTTATTGCCATCATTGTGCCGTCATAGCAGTCTTTTGGTGCTACACAATGCCTAGCTCTTTGTACCTTGGCAACCTGACTAAGGTCCTGCCACCGCTCCCTTTCAACTAAAATACTGTTGTGATGTACCTCAACAAATTTCACAAGTTCCTTTCTTTTGAAAAATAGGTTCTTTGAATTTTATGAGATCCCCAAAAACTGTTTTTGGCACCTACAAACAGCGCAAAGGCTCACAGGCCAGTCTAACATCATTCTTGGTTTTGACCTCCCACCAAATGTTTTTCAAGGGTACAATACAGGGTTTAGATGTAAATAGCCAAATTGGTAGTTAAACCTGATGCTGCTTTTCTACCACACGTTTTCAAAAGGAGAGTGGCCCACAGAAGCATGCACCATTGGTCTGTAACACCATGAAATTTCTTGCACAGCTTCTTCATCATGTTTCATTTTTACAGCACTTTGGACACACTTAACTAGACTGTAGTAAAGCGTGGTACCATCCCATTACTTTGAGAACAGTAAAGTGGCATTCTTAAATGCCTCTCCCCACTTTTCTTTAGGAATTCACATATAACGGGAGAAGTAAATCGCATTCCATTGTCAGTTAAAATACATCCTGGTATACCTTCTCTGATAAAGTTTTCACTAAGAAAATTTATGACAGCAGTAGTGGATGGTTCCTTTAGAAATGTAACTTCAGTTCACCTAGACAAAGGATCAGTTTGTACAATCATGTATCGACATGGTGCAGACAAAATATGAAAAGGTCCTAAGACGTCTAACACAATTTTCTCCCAAACTCTTGAAGGAGCTTCAGTAGATGAGCATGTCACCAACTGTTTGTTAGAAGGAAATTGGGTACAGTCATTGATGAATATCTCCATCTCTCTGCCCATACTGCGCCACCAATTCTACTCGCTAACTTTCTTATGGGCGGGTATGATTATTTTTTTCTGTGAAGATCATGTGGCGGGACTAACTTGTCACCTCTGAATAACAAACCTTCAACTTCGGACAACTTGTGAGGTATTTTTCCAGTATGGTGGTATTTCTGGTTTCAACAAGTTTTCTCTTGGCCACCCACTGATAGATAATCTAAGTATTTCTTGCATACAATTGTCTTGAAGCATCTTGTTTCTCCATCCCTCCACACTGGTGCAAAATTAGTTACTGAACTCACTTTCTGCAATTACACATTCCTCAAAATAATCTTCTCCTCATTAAAATCTTAAAAAATAGGAAATCTGGATAGCTAATTTGCCCAGACATTTTTCCCAACTGGAATGTCTTAAAATTGTATTCTAACGATTTTGTGGTCAATCTCGACACCTTAGCTGTAGTTTTTTTGTTTGCTTTAGAATATCTAATAAGGGTTGATGGTAGGTTCTGATGATAACTGGCCTATCCCACACATCTCCATGCACTGTGCACTGACCAGCATTTTTTTTCCAATCATTGAGTATCACTTTTCTATGCCAGTGTGTGTGATTCAAAACCAAAAGTATGGTCAACTGATCCTTCATACTCTGATAAAACTGCTCTCAATCCATATGCACTTGCATTAACAGTGATACACACATTGTGTCCTTCAACAAAGGGTTGAAAAGCAGGAGCCTGTGAGATTACAGATTTTATTCTTTCACGCACATTTTTTTGTTCTTCATTCCATTCATACACTGAATTATTTTTAAGCAGAATGCAAAAACTATCAGTGAGATCTGTAAAACCCTTGATGTATTTGAAAAGGATTTTAATTGTTCACGGTCTTTGGGTATTGGGGCATCAATAATGGTTTCTGTTTAACTCCAGAACATGTTTTAGATAGTCTATCTCTCTGGCTCTGAAAGCACACTCATCCTTTCTAAATGTAACTCTTTTATCCTTCAAACTTTTCAAGATCTTAAGAACAATCTAATCATGTTCTTGGACTGAGTCAGCAGACACATGGATATCATCTTGAAGTGTTACAACTTTGGGAATATCCTTCAAGATCTCAGTATTTACACCCTGGAATGCTGAAGCAGCTGAGGCTACTCCAAAGGGTAACTGGCAAAACTGTAATGTTCCCCTGGGGGTGATAAAAGCAGAAAAATGACATGAATCAGGATGTAGAATTATCTAATAAGCAGGTTTCTTGTCTAATTTAGTAAATCATGATGACTTCCCAAACTTAGTCAAAAGGTCCTCAATCCTGGGTAGAGGAAAACTTCTACCCAAAGTGCATTATTCAAACTTCTCAGATCAATATGTGTGTATGTATTGATCTGAGAAGTTTGAATAATGGATCAGGCTTCTTTCACAGTAGGACCAACAGCAGCTTGCAGCACACATCCAAAGTTGGGAAAACAAGAAGAAATTAAAACATTTCTCCTCATTATGCCTACCTTTAGGAGTCTCCCCCCATGGAGCATCCCCTTGATGCAACTTAACGCTAACCAGAACATAAAGCAATTTTGTGCTACTTTGGGATACTAGTGATTTGCTTGGATAGTAAATCCCACTCTAACACTTTGTGCTGGGTTTGCGTCACACTTGTGATACAAACACTGTGCAAAGCTTTAATATGCCTGGGTCCTGGTCCTAGTGTCAGTAACTATGAGTGAATATAGGTGAGATAAAGAGCAAATGTAAGTGAGGGAGAATGAATAAGAGTAATTCTAAGGGGGTGTAAGAGTGTGAAGTTAGGGTCATGTGATGTGCCTTCCTGTAAAAAATCAGGGTCAAGGGTCATATGAGGTTACCTCCTGTGACGTTAAGGTCAAAGGGTATCTGTTGTCGGTTCTGCTACCCCAGGCATTTTGGTGAATCGATGCCCATTCTCCTGTCCCCCATTATTTTGCCTCATTTCAACTCTTTACCCAGTGAAGCTGTTCTTGGGGTTCCCTCTGACTGATTAAACTGACATACACATGTTCCACTTTCCAGAAGGAGTTATCAGCATTTATCTAAAGTTTCTGCTGAGGCTGTAGATTATCAGCAGCAGAGCATTTTGGTTCAGGAAGTTCTCTAATGAAGTCTGGTGGGTTACTAAGAACATACATTCACACTATATTATAAGGACATTTTACTCACATTTCCCTTTGTCTTGTTTCAGCTCGCTTGACATCACTGCTAATTGTTTTCCTACGTTGGAGGGCTGGAGGCCATCCAGTTTGACATACTAGGAGCAGTGGTCCATTAAGGGGGTTACAAAGATGGATCCACCTCCAGCCATTAGGAACTGATACAGGATCATTGCTGGTTGCTCAGACTTGACATGCTATCTTGCACAGTTTGTTGAATTCTACCTTAAGAGTATTTTTTTCTTTCATGTTTAAATTATACTTTTTACTCGATCTGGACTCTTTCACATTTAAGAGGCAAACTTGTGTTGGATCAGCCACCAAAATATTGACCCTTAATGGTACGCAACAAAACTTTTTTCTCTCTCTGACTTCCAAAGGCAGATTTTGGTGTTTTTTGTTTGACAGCTGAGGAAATTCATCAACGTTAGACATTCTAAAGCTTTCATTGTGCCACGAGAGGCAGCTTGTGGACTAACATCAGGAAACATATGATTCCCTCACTTCTGGTCAGCATGCGATTCCTCACTTCAGGCCAGCATGCAATCCCTCACCTCTGGTCAGCATGTGATCACTCATTTCCAGACAACGTCGCATCCCTCGTTTTGCAATCCCTGCATTCTGACCAATATGTGGTGCCTCATTTCTGGTCAACATGTCAATCATTACTTCTGGCCAAAATACAACACCTTCCCAGATGTCTTTCAGGAAGACCTTGGAAACTCACATTTTTTGGCTACTTGATCCACTTGTTAATCACTGAGTTGTGATATGTGCTTGTTGTACGTAAACCACACCAACACTGTTTTGGCACAGTAGCACTTAAGACAAGCAGAAATGCATAAATTGGCAATCAACTGTAGACAAAGCAACCCAATTATGGTTCAGTGATAATGGAAGGATTAGGTATGTGCAGACATTACATTAAGGCACAGTGTATGGAGAGGCCTTGTGGCATCTCAAGATTTCCCTGAAGACTTTATATAGAAACCCGTCCGCACTTACTATATAAATTAACTGGACAGGCGAAGTTTGAGATTGTAGAGACAAAAGCAGGTACCTTATGGTCCATGGAATATGGTTGAATTAGATTGCAGCAAGAATCACTGCCTCTCCTACTTAGACTGCAAATGTGATGCTTAGCAGTTCCTGAGCCAAATCGTTTTCAGTGTGCTGCCTTCTCTTTTGCTTCAGAAAATATTTTGTTCTTCAGAGAGCTTGGCTATTGATCCCTCTGGCTCCAATCACACTAGTTTCTAGGGGCCGGAGGTAGATGAGAGTGTGTTTCTTCCCACTTGCTGTCTCGCCGTTTCCACCTCGGAAACCAACGGATGACTTATTTGCCAAGGAGATGGAGATAATAAATTAGGTAAACTCACACCAATATTCAGACCAAATCTCTCCTGTAAGGCATGAGTCAGACCATTTTCAAAATGTGCAAAATTAGTGCTGCTTATTTTGTGAGTCAGGGGGAATGTTAATGACCAATTGGCCACTGTTCAGATCCCACAAGCTGGGTTAATGAGGAGAAGCCCACTGGACTGGACAAAGAACCAAGAGCAAAACAGAGAAATAGGTCTAAACGAGCTCCATTCCATTCCTATCTCTATTTCCACTGCCCCTCGTCCTCTGCCTCGTGTTGCCCCCTCTGTGGTTGCAGCCATAGCCTCTAGGGAGCTGGAGACAGAGGGAACAGCTATCGACCTTCAAATTCAGACTTCGAGGCTTGCCACCACCCCCTGGACAAATGCCCGATGGGTCAGTCCAGCCCTATCAGTACTTGGAAAAATCATTGGCTGAGGTAGAGCTTTAGGCCTGTCTTTGTAGAGGTCAAACATCTCACACACTACTCTAACTCATGCATTCATGTACTGGCATTTATAAAGAGCAGGGGTGTCCAGTGTTAAGACCAATATATGATGATCCAGAACAAATTTCCAGAATAGCCACAGTCTATGTGAATGATTTTCCTTTAGAATATCTGTAAGTATATAATCTATTGTGCATACCTTGAGAATCTGGCATGGACCCAGCCCGCCTTGGCCCATGTTAGACCCAGCCACCCCTCGACCCATGTTGGATAGAGAACAGATGTAGCTGGAAGGCAATAGAGTGACACACAAAATAAGAGGGAACAATTACTGCATAACAAGAATACAAGGGGCATGTTGGGTTAGAGGCATGGGGTATCTTCGGTTACAGCTTTTGGGCTATTCAGTCCCAATAGGTCAGTGCTAAATCAGACACTGTAAAAACAACAAATACGTTGCTGCAAAAGTGATAAATAATGTACAAGCAGCATTTACTTCAGAAGCTAAATTGGGGCATGGGATTTAGTACAAATTTATCTCAGCTGTATTTCCATCCCAGGCCCCTTTTTAGGGTCGAGCGCAAAGAGTTCCTTCCCTGCTGTAATTTCTTTTTGGGCTTCTAACCACACCCATGTTATGTCAGTCACTTTGATTGGTTCGTGGGCTTGCCTTTTAAAATCCGCTTGCTTTCATTATTGAAAGGCATGCATACATCATGCCTCTTCTGGTGTTTAGCCCTCCTCGAGCGCACCGACCAACTACTGAAAACATACGAGGCTCTGTGTTTTCCGTATGGTTTCTGGACTACTTTTTCTCTTTATTCCGCAGCACAATCGCGCTGGGTTTTACACAGCACGATCACGCTAGTTTTTTTTTCTCCAAAAAGTCCGGTTAGGAGTTTACAACGCTAATAGCTCTAACTCGACGAAATGCGAGACCCGTTGCATTGTAAATGCTTGTTCCTTTAAGTCAGCGAGCTCATTCCTCATGGCCAGGACAGTTTATCTTCCTGGAATCAATAGTTTCACACTAGTAAAAAGCTAATTTACAAATCTGATGGCTCTGCGGCCTCCACGGTGGTTATAAACAAGGCAAAAGAAACGTCAATACCTGTCAGGCCCAATCAGCTGTCTCACTTAGGGCCGGTATCCTCGGAATCAACGAGACAGTCTAGCAAGGAGCAGCTTTTGAGTGACACATGGAAATCGTGCCTTGCAGTGCTCTTTGCATTTTGTTAATAAGTGCCACTGTACGATTAAATGCATTTTGCAATGAGTCATGGCATACATTCTGATTTTTAAACATTTCTAATTTCCCTACATTTGTTTTGTATTGTGTCACTCACAGGTTGAAGTTACATAAGATAACGTAGTCTTTGTTGAAGAAATGTGTCTCCTTTATTACTTCATAAATCGTATTATTGCAAGCAAATGACAAAGCAAACACTGATTAATCGTCTTTAATTGCTCTATTCAGTAAACCCAGGACATTTGTTCTTTCCCATACTTCCAACTCACTGTGCCCAAAAAGCGGCAAGATTCTTGAGGACTCAAAACTAGCAATTAGCATACCGATGACATCACAGCAACAGCCATGACATGGCTTTAGGCCAGATCATTACGTCACAGCAAATCGCATCACTACTGATTGGACACAGATTAGGGGAAGTGCCAGTGAGGCTTTTGACTTATATTTCATCGAAGCACTCCCTGGAAAGCCTTAGTAATGACTGGTCTCTATGAAAATGCCAAGACAATAACAAACGTTTTAACACAAAACATGTTTGCAGCTTGAAGGTAGGCGTTTTAACACAATTTCCATTTATTTGTTAAGGGCATGTTAACTAACAAAGACATCTTGGTACTAGCAACAAGATAAATAGTTCTAACAGAAAAGGCGAGTTTTTAAAATTGTCGTAACTTGAGGTGAGAATGAACGGATTTGATTTGAAGGGAAAGGGTGTTCCAAAATCGTGGATCTAGATAAGAGAGCGCCCAGCCCCCAACTCTTGAATATTGACACCCTGGAGCAGTAACAGAACGTGGTCGTTGATGCAAGGTAACTTCCAGTGGGGGAGGGAGTGAAGTAACTTGACAGCGGGATTTTTCAGAGTTGTACCAGACTCTGTGCATGCATCTGGTCTTAAATCGAGTACAGCCAGTGTAGTGTAGCCTTACTTACTGAGGTACGTTTTCTTATCTTGCAGCTAATTAAATTGTGTTTTTTTGCACCTTAATGATGAGCTTGATAGGCAAGCTCTGGTAAAGTATATTTCAACCGTCAATTCGTCACATAATGCCAGCAGTGGGCACCTGAACATGAAGCTCGTTGGGTAAAATAGGAAAATCCTTTTTTTATAGCTTCAGATAATAGAAGCAGTTAGAAACATTATGGTTGGTTTGTGTAAGAAAAGAGAAGCTAGAATCCAAAGCAACTCTAAAAGATGATACTGTCTTAGCAGAGATGGGTGCTTTATGCATCAAAAATGACCAAGCAGTTTGAATTGACTTACCTCTGTTATTGCCTAGGATAAGAAACTCCAAACTGTTAGCATTTGATTTAAGAATGCAGATTGGCATCTAGCATTGAACTTCACAGAGACAATCAGATTTGCAGAAGAGCACCAGAGCAGTTGGAACAATTGGTCTAGCCGAGCTATTAGCGGTGTATGATCAGCATCAGTAGTTGCTTTACAGCCAAATTATAAAAAATGTTTTGCTAAAGGGCAACATAAACATTAAACAACGTAGGAGATAGTGATGGGTCTTGCAGAACTACACAGTTGATCGATAACTATGATGAGCAGAAAGGATGGAAAGAGATGGTTTGAGAGCTATCACTTAAAAATAATGAAAACCATCAAAAAATATCTTCTGTTCCAATCTTTGATAGACATTGCAGCAGTACAATATGGCCCACATTAACAAACGCAAACATATGACAGCAGTGGCATCACCTTGATCTAAGACCATTTTGACCTCTTCTACAGCTTAGGCAGTTTTTATACACCGAACAGCGGTGGAGCCAAGTTACCAAGCGTTATGGAAGTTGGAATCTTCCAGGTAACCTGCTAGTTGTTTTACTACCACTTTTTCTATATGGTTCCCTAAACCTCAAACAAGGGTAGTAGGTCAATGGTTTCTACTACTTTTTTTCAGAAGAGGAATATCACCCCTTTCTTCCACTCCAAAGAAACTTCACCAAGATATAGTGAATAGTTCACTATATTTGTAAGAATTAGAGCAAACCGGAGAGCCTGGTTTGAAAGTGTTAAGCATTAAGGTAGTCTTCTAAATTGATACAAGAAAACTTGCCACACCTTATTTCTAATATAGTCTCTTCAAGGGAGGAAGTATCATAGGATAGAGATGGATATGTTTTTTTGGTTCAAAGTACATTTTTCTGAATTTTTGAGACAGGAGAAGAAGCCAATTGTTCACCAAATTTTTGCTAGGAGAAAGATCGTGATGACAAGTATTCCTGAGATAGAAAAGAAGTTACGATTTTGACTAATTCTAAGGGTGACTTAGAAGCCTCTGAAATGTGCTTGTGGACATAATCAGATGTGGCTATGAATATTTGTTTCTTGCATAATTTCAGCACCTGCTCTAAAAGTTAAAGTATTCTCCTTGGAATAAGTTGCTCCCCATTTGTGTTCTGTCTTACTTTAAGACAATGGACCTTTAGCATTTCAGAGAACCATTTATTCTTAATTGTACTTAGTTCTGATGTGATCGTTTAACAGGAGCTGTATCAAGTGCACACGTTATGCTATCCTTAAAAAGTTTTAGTGCTTTGCCAGCATAATTAAAATTCGGGCTGTTGATTGGACAATCTTTTAAAATCTCAGTACATTTGATTAGATTGATTTCTCTCCATGAACAACCTACAACTTTAGTGGATATGGATTGCACACCTCTGTTCCGCTCTTTTGGGATGTTCAAAGGCATTACACAATGATGAGTCCAGGTCATGCCTACAGGATTAGAAACTGCTAACAGCTTTACTGAGGTCCATATTTGATCAAGAGTATGGCCCAAACTATGAGTTCAGCGTAGACGATCAGGAAAATACTACCAAATAAGCTCATGGACTCAAACAAGTCTATAACTGCTGAGTCTTGTGCATCATCTAGCTGGACATTTAAGTTACCTAAAATGATCAGATTTACAAAGTGCACAAGAGCAGTGGCTATGAGTTCATAAAGTTTTGAAAGAGATTGAATATTTCAACTATGTTAACGGCAGACCTCTAGGAATGACTGATACACTGCTGCAGAAAGCACGCAAGTACATAGCAGTGCTGTAATGAACCTTGGGGGGTGGGAGGGCTGAAAGTACATTAGCTCCACTCCACCCCCCTGGAGTCACTCAGGAGCTCTCAGGCCAGGGCACTTTGAGGGGACTCCCTGGAGCTTGGGGGCCCCCAGCACCGCGGGGGCTGTGTGGCCCTTTGTCATACCACTGCAAAGAAGGGCCTCCATGTGGTCACAGGTATAGGACTCAATAGGTTTACAATATAATTTTATGAACTACTGTCACACCCCTTACTCTGTGGAAAATTAGCCAAATGCTGCATCTTCTCAAGGGCTGTATTAGCTTTCATGCGGTTTGAGCTATATTTAGTCATGTTTCAATTTTCAGGAATAAATGCCAAGCTTGTTGCTAAATAAGCACATTAATTTCCCTATTGTGGGCAGGCAAGAAGTGCACATTAAAAAGTGCTCCTTTTAGCACTGATTGGGAACCACCATTGCTTTTAAGTACACAAGGGTGGGCTCGATCAAAACATTTTGGACCTCAGGGTGAGTGTTTTCCTCTCACGATCCCTTGGATTTTATTCACTCAATCATTGTTTGGAGGGGAAGATAAAAGGTTGGTGTAACGAAGTAGTATCTTTTGGAGGAAGACCCTGAAGGCCCAAATAAAACCTTGACTGGCTGCAGCTTAACATGTGGACTTAGCGTGGACGAGGTGTTTCTTTAAATAGGTTTGTTGGCCCTTACACATGCTGCATGACTTGCGGTGTTCAAAACACTTGAGCACTGCATTTCACATTTTCAGACAAGAATGGCTTGTTGGCTATCCTCCCAAGAGGGAGACTCAGCATGCAAAATCAAGAAATACCAGTGAATGCTCCAAACTCCACCCACAAAGCAGTTGCGTGGACTGGGGAGCAGGAAGCAGGATAATTCTGCTAATAAGGTGATCAGGGTGCAAACACCCCTAACTCTCTGGCACCAATATACTCAATGTATAGGTGGTACAGTAAGCTGGTTTCTGTTTTGCCCAGCAGTGTTTTTACAAATTTATAAAACTGCAGTCTGCAGATCAGCAGTTCACAAACTGCTTGCCTTATTCAATGGCCAAATGTGCACCACTGTGCAGCAAAGCAGTTCTGGCACTGCAATAAGAAATCAAGCATTGACAAAAAATACAATACGTCTGGAATTGGCTAGTAGGTTTTTGGCTTTGCCTTTGTGTGTTTTGTTTCGTCATTGATTTTGTAAAACATTTTTGTTGAAGGCGGTACCAGGCCCTCGTTAATATATAAAAACAATTATCTAAAAGTGAAATATGTATTTTGTCTCAAAAGTCGCACACTGCCATTGTAGTCTCTAGCATAAAGGGAATACTGCATGTGTGGATTTGCCCCCTACAAAAGGGAAGAATGCCACATCTCACAGTTAAGTTAGTCAATGGATGAAGTGGGATGTCTAATTACCCCCTGCTGTAGTGGACGGAGGGAAAATGTGAAAGATACAACAGCAGACCAATAGATGAAGAGAGCTGGCTGAGAGCTCCTAAAAGTAAGTAATACACCACATGCCATAGAACCCAGGGCAGTTGCAGTGCATCGAAGTATAGTTTATTCGGTACATGCTACGACATGTTTCGGCCACAGCAGCTGATACTTGATGGAAAGGGTCCTTCTCCGTTCCTAAATGTCTTCTGGCGAGATGGTGCAGCCAAAAACCACGAGTCAATACAGATTTTGGAAATGCCCGCTTTAATGAGAGAGGTTCAAACTTCAGGTAAACAAATCTTGGTCAATTTGCCAATACAGACTAAATTAAACTCTGGCCTCGCTAAACAATGAACAACCTAACCAGCCAACTGCAACTCCCCTTGCATCACTTGAAAGCTACACCCATCCATTAAACCACCACAAACACTCTAACTTCCAAATGGCCCCCTCACTTTTGTCCCCTCCCCCACACTTCTCAACTTGAACACAATGTAAAACATCTTTCCTTGAAATCCTGAATTCATGTCCAAAAATCGCCACCCAACCTGGTGCACCTGCTCATCAGCAACAAGCCATTCACCACACGTGCTATCACTAGCCCACTGGCTCACCAAAAAGGCCCAAACCAACTACCTGAATTAGTTAAATAAAAACCCTAATGTCGGATGGGAGGGTTGGAAAGATTCTTGCTATCCTTAATGACCAAAAGCAAAGAAGGGGTCAGTCCTAACTGTTCTTACCAGTTAAGTCTCCAGCACGCTCTTTACCGCTTACCAGCCAATGATTGTCCCTCAAGGTCCCCAGACCACACCATCCCCCCCTGAAAAGCTCAAAGGGGTGGGGGTAGGGCTCAATTTCACTCCCCCCCAAGATCCCATTGGGGCCCCCCAGCTTTACATGCCACCCACGTTATGAGTGAGTGCCAACAAATAGAGACCTGAATTTGTTCTCGTTGAGGCCTTGAAACAACCTGAAATAAAACAACAATCTATTTACAGATTATGCCAATTTAGGCCTTACATGACGTTCATAACAATCAGACCTCCAACGTCCCAGCCTCTGTATCTCTTCCCCCGACAAGCTGCTCAGCTCTGCTTCAGTAGCCAACTCCATTTGAAAAGAATATGTACCATATTCATTCTGGCGCAATTGTAACAGCCCTAGTGCCTTATGTATAACACCCAAAATGTAGAATACAAACACCTTAGAATCATTAGTATGCCTAAAATCCCTCCAGCCCTCAAGGGCCCACCTGTGTATCTCCACCACAGTAGCGAGCAGACCCACCCACCTGGATAAAACCATAATTTCACACATCTACTGTGCCCCTTCTGATCAGTTTTTTACCTCACCAAGCAGACCAGTGTAAATTCCCCCTTGTCTGGGGTGCCTTCCAAATGCAACCCCTCTTTAATCTTCCAACAGTTTAGCCATTCTGTAAGTGCTGAATAATAGCCACCTCATATCCATTGAAACAGAATGCACTCATGAACATCCTTAGAAATCTTAGGGAAAAAACACAAATCCTTTGAAGATGCTTAATGTCAGAGGCCTCTACACCTTGACCCAACCTTCAAATATCCTCCTATCCATTTCACCAGCTAATGGCTCGCAGCCCCAATAAAGCTTCCTAAAAAAGGCCAAACTTGCCAAATTACCTGAAAAGGTTACTGCTGATAAACCTCTGTCAATCAACAACATTATAAAGTTTACCAGGTTCACCCTCCATTGCTCTATACCTTGTTGCGCACTTAATTTCCTAGCACTTGAAGCCAAATACACCAACCACCCTTGACCATTCTCCTGTTTTGTGGATTCCAATAACGAAGCTTTGATCAATTCCATCACGTGGCCCACATGTCCTCCTTTGTCAAGCCACAGAGTCTCTGCTATTGTGAAAAAGACAGAGCGTCAGCAATGTAATTACACCTTCCTGGGACATACTGTGCCTTAAAAACAATTTTGTAACACAAACATTCCAAGACAAAAACCCTCAAGAGATGTAAAACATTTGCTATTTGAGCTGACTTTAACAATATTAACAACTACCGTACTGTCAGCATTAAAAAGCACCTCCATGTTGGTAAAATATTTGACCCACAAACAGACCGCAACTACCACTGGAAAGAATTTCAAGAAGGCAACACTGCAACTGACACACCTCCATTCCTCCAGTCATGACTCAGTACACCATTGACCTTGCAATAAAAAGTTCAAAGCTCAAGTCTCCTGCTGCATCCAAATTCCAAAGATGACTCTGCCTCATCTCCCATCCTCATTAAAGGGACACTGTTGAAATCCCTCAAAAATATCTGTGAGACTTTAAGACCAGCCTTCACAAATGCATTTAAATGTACCTTGTAATGGGGAAGTGAGGAACCCAATGAAGCAAAGTCCAACCTCTTACAGAACATACGCCCCGCAGGCAAAATTCAAATGTCCAAGAAGAACTTGTATGTCCCTCAACTGTGCTCTCTTTTGCAAGCATCTGTTCCAAACGTTCAAGCAATTTTTTCTTTTGCTCAATGAGTAGCCTCATCTCCATCTGCACTGAATCCAGTTAAACACCCTGAAAAATCAAAAAATCACTTGGCCCCACCATCTTTTCCGGGGATAAAGGCACACCCAATCCTGCATAAAATCTTGAAACGTCCTCAACAAAGTATCACAATCAGTTGACAATGTGGTCCCTACAATGAAGAAATCATTCAAGTAGTGTGTCATGCAACCCTGCCAAAAAAATAGAGAAAAGTCTCAAACAGTGTGCAAGAAACAGAATATCCTATAGTCAGCCAAATAACCACCCAATTGAACACTCAACAGCTCAAAGTACATGGGATGCAAAGGCAGTGGGAGAAAAGCCGACTTTATATTGCATTTTGCCATCAAAGCCCAGGGCCAAAATTTGTTTAACAATGCAATAGCCTTGACCGCAATAGCACAATGAATCTTGCTCAATTTCTCTAGAGTGAAGTAATTTATAAATTGTCCCTCTGGCCAGAATAGGTGTTGTATTAGCCTGAACCCACGCACCTCTAGACTATCACCTCACTTCCGAATGGCTGTCAAGACCTGGCTGTTTGAATAAGCCTCCAGGACCTGCAAGTTCCTGGATACCCTATCGGGTGATTAGCCGTGCTTTATAAATCCTGATTCATTGATTTAATTTGCCTTGCTTTTTTTTCGGCACATCCTCAATAGTTGAAATGAACAATCTCTCCAACGGCTAATTGTCACAAGGACCTTCCAATCTCCAATCCTGTTCTTCTTTCATTAGCTTAGACCAAATCAGATCCTCCTGTCCCCTCACAGAACCCAAATTCTCTACCCACCTCCATTCTCTTGTTCAATCATATCCCAACCGGAACCCAAACCCACAGCCTCGAAGTAAAAGCAAAGCCTCCTCTGTCTCCCCATATAAGGAAATCCAGTGCTGTAGCTTGTCTATCTTAACTGGCATACAAGCCATTTCCCAAGGCCTTCTGAGATCCCCGGACCTCTGACTCTGTTGGACTGCCATTTCCACTCTGACATCCCTGTACCTCACAGCCCCTGTCTATGGGCCACACTGAATAATCGTGTGTTTGCCACTTCATTGGGAAGAGTCATGAGATAAAACGCAGAACTGTCTGTTATATATGCCATTGTTTTAAGCCCAACAAGCCCCTGTCATACCACCCTGTCTCTGTCCATTAGTGCCCACCCATTCCTGGGTGGGACACCCCTGAAAGTAATTATGTACCAATGGCCACCCACTAGCTGTGTTTGTCATTAGATCAGGCCTTGCCAGAGACATTGTCTGTAAAACAATTCAATATTAAGCTGTCCCTATATCCTCTTCACATCTTCTACCTATTTGGCACTAAAGTCCTCTTCATATCAAACCCCATGCTGACCGGCCAAATGTCAATGGGGCTTTTTGCACCACATCAATATATTTAAACAGCGCCACACATCGCTCAGGAAAGTTTTCACAGTAAATGCTAGCATAGATAAGGAATGCTACAGCCCGTTCTCTATGGTAACTTACACCTTGGGTCATCTAGCAAGCTTCTATTCCTCTTCTATATACTCCCCTTTTCAACCCTGTTACTTGGTGGGTGTCATCAAGTGCACCCCAAGGGTTTAGTAATCCCACCTATGGCAATTTTTTGTTTTTTACCTTTTGAACTCCTTAGCCTCCTTCCCATCATATCCTCATTATCCTCCTTCACTGGCTCAACCTTTGTAGCGTCCTCTGCACCTGTATGTATTTTCCTTTTAATAATCTCACTTCCATACCGTCTGGTGAAACATTACAACCTGCTGTCACAGGGTGTGCCAAAACCTTCGCACCAACCTCTCCCTACACTGCCCTTGTATCCTTACCTGGACTCAAGATTGAGGCTTGCACAAAATGTTGCCATCCTGGTGCCAGTCGCTGTTCTGTCTGTGCTGCCACCACTTTCTGATCCTCCTGCATAGACACTGTCTGCTGAAAAACACCAAACCCACTGGCTTTGGTAATCATTTTGTGCCCGTGATCCAAATCACTGGAAGCATCCCACCATTCCTTCTCTCAGGCATCCAACTCACAAATTTCTCCTTTTTCCATTTCCTCATCATCATGGTTCATTATGATACTACTCCTAATACTACTTCTAGTCTCTACTAGTCCCTGTTTGCACACACCAAGTGCTGCAATATTCCTACACTTAAACTCCATATTTCACCATCCTCATCACCACCTTCAACAAACTCAATGTCATTTAAGTTTTGGTATAGGTCCTTCTTCCGAAGGGGGGCTGCATAAAGCCTTCCTCCCTCCTGTTGGCTGTGGTTCAGCGATCACCAAAAACCTGCAGCACTGACACAAGTGCTGTCTTCCATGCTGGGTAAACCAATAGCACCAGTCTCTCCAGCTGTCCTCCCACACCTTGTGCCTCCATATCAACCACTTGTCCTTGCCACCCATCCAACCCCTGTTCCGCTAGCTGCTTGCCCTTCACCTGCACTTTCCCTCTTTGCTAGACCTGATAGACTTTGGTGTGGTCTTCCCCCAAATATTTTTCCTGAGCACCTCCTGTTTGCTAAAATTAGCTTTTGTTAGTCTTAGGCCTTGGTGTAATTACCACTACTAACCAGTGCTAGTGCTTGGATTCACTCCTTTAAACATAGTACAATTGGCTTACACATGATTGGTATATTTCCTTTAGTTGTAAGTCCTTTATATATGGTACTTCGGGCATCAAGGCCTGTAAATTAAATGCCATTAGTGGGCAGCAGCCCTCATTGTGCCACCCACTGCAAGTAGCCTTTCAAGACATGTCTCATGCCTGCCATTGCAGCCTGTAGTTCATTTTTAAACTGCCAATTCAACCTGGCAAAATTAACCTTTTGCCATCCCTCAACCTTCCTTCTTAATACATATAAGCCACCCGTAAAATAGGCCCTAAACAGCCCGTAAGGTACGGTGCATTTTATTTAAAAAGTAGCATGAGGGTAAAGCTGTTCTCTGCCCACGTATATTTCAAAGGGCTGCCTCCAGCACACTCACAGAGGAACTTGACATCAGCCTTTTGTCACTCTAGATCTCTTGAAGCCTTGGCAGGGGAATAAAGGAACTTTCCAGAACAAGGTGGGGGGGTGGACTAGAAGTTTTCCGCACTTCAAAGGGTGGCAGCAGGTATAAATTATGGACCTCCTGAGCCACTCATACGTTCACTCTGGACTTGCTGAGGACATCCAGAAGGACTGCCTTGTATTTCAGAGGACTGTTCTGCTGCTTTCGGTCTGTTTTGTACTTCAGAGGAATCCCCATGGCCACCAGAGGACTACCCTACTGCTTGAACCCTGCTTCGTACCCTCAGAGGACTGCCCTGCTTCTTGGGGCCTACCTTGCTGCTTGATCTCACGGCTACCAGAGTGACTCCAAAGGTCAGTTTGCGGACTTCCTATTGTGAGTTATTATAACACAAGCAGCTCCAGAGGCCTCCATGCAGCTGCCCAGCTGACCTACTGAACTTGGCCCTGCAACTGGATCTACCTAGAACTGCAACTAGACCTGCCTGAGCCCTGTCGGCATTGACTGGAATGAGTTCTTGATCCCCAAGAGGTGCCTCCTGATGTCCTGGATCCGTGGCTGTCATCGGTTGAGCTCCTCTTGTGAAATCCTGAAATTCTGAACTCTGTGCTAGACTTTGAGAAGGCAACTTTTTCAGTGGAACTAATCTGGTCCCTTTATCCAGCCCACACTCCATCAAGTCCAGCCTGAGCGTGTGACTTTGTCCTGGTCTAGTGTAGCCAGATACCAACAGCTAGCGCTTTCTGTTTATTGGTGCTATTTTTACTTAAACATTTAAAATGTTATATCTCCAGTTCTACTGATTGGGTGTTTGTCATTTTGGTCTCATTATATTTACTAAAATTCATACAATATTTTGTATACAACTGTTTGGTATTTTTATTGTGTTGTGATTTCAAGTTATTACTGTTTGTGTGCTACATAAATAATTACCAAAGTGCATGTAAGTTAATCCTGACTGCTTTTGTGACAAGCTATCAAATGGCTGTGCATAGGTTAATTCTGTGACTTTTGTGGTTCACCAAAGATTGCGGTAGTTTCTTGAGAAGAGCTTTCACCACTATCAGTCAAATCAAAAACCCACTTTCTTATACTCTCCCCCAAGCTATCCTGAGAAACTCTCACCCAGTAACATTTTGGTTGTCTGTACACACCTTTTTTTTTTTTTTAAATATATTTTTATTGTTATCACAACCAACAAACGATGCAATAAAAAAAGCAGTACAGACAGTTGCAATTTCCATTGTGCTCCGGGGAGGGAGGTAATACAAATTTCTTTGTTTGCTACACTTGCTGTGCCCCTGCAGTGCCCACAACCTCGGTGCGCACGCGGCTAATTAGAAGCTCACGCGCCCACAGGGTGCTGGACTGAGGGGGGGGAATGTGTCATTGGAGCACAAGTTTAGCATAATATGCAATAAACGGAACAAAACTTAATTAACTAAGAAAAAAAAAAAAAAGGGAGAGGAGTGAAGTGCGATTAACCAGGAAAGTGTGAAAGAAGAGTAAGGGGGCCAGAGTAAGGGTAGGGCCGGGCCGAGCGCGCGCGGAGGGGACGGGGAAGCCCAGGGAGGCCCGGGGAGCGGGGGGGATGGGCAGAGAGGCGAAGCAAGCCTCTCCTGATCCACCGCCCCCGCCCCTGCACCAGCCCAAGCAGTCCCGGACCCCGAGGCAGGAGCGAGCCAGGGCGTGCCGGAGGAGCACCCCCCAGGGGGGGAGAGGTGGAATAAGAAGGAAGGGAGGATATGCTGTGGGGCGAGAGGGACAAAGAGGTGGGCCCAGGCGAGGCAAACAGTGTGACCGCCTATGGTCCCTCCAGAGTTAACTATATAGCGATGACCCCTTTAGGTTTTGTGCGGCATAACTGGGCTGACACTAGTAACCAATTCTCCGTTCTTTATGTTAATATATAAAATTATTGTGTTGACAGGCCGTCCAGGGAAGACGGAGAGCTACAATCAGTTTATCAAGCGCCCGGCGTAGACTGGTAGGCGCTGTATTCAGGGAGGACGCTTGTCATCTTTACTTTCTAGGGTCGTCACGAAGGAGTCCCATGTGTCCAAGCCCTTGACCGGTATCCCTTTTTCAGAGAGGAGCCGCAGCGCCTGCGCCTCAGCCCTGACCCAGCGCAGCAGCTCAGCTCCCTAGTGGCTTACACTCGGGGCCCCAGGAGCTTTCCAATGCACGGCTATGAGGCATCTATACAACACCAGTGCCAGGGCTATACATCTGTTAGTTTGTTTCCGTTTTTTGGGGTGCGCGCAGATTCCCAATAAGCATAATTCAGGTGTGGGGGACAATGTGACGTCAGTCCACTCGGCTAGAGTATTTATTACTTCGTTCCATGCATGTCGGATTGGTGGACAGTCCCATGTCATATGAAAGAAAGTGGCCTCTGTAGTGCCACATCTAGGACAAGTCTGGGGAGAGTGAGGGAACATTTGTGTTATACGATGAGGTGATAGGTATGTTTGATGTAAGTAGTTGAACTGGGTGTAGCGGAAGCGAGGGTTACGTGATACTGCGTGGATCATATCCATGGCCTGGGACCATGCGTTTTGCGAGAGTGATTCCGGTAGCACCTTATCCCATCTGCTTTTGGCATGTTCCTGTCTGTGTTCAACGTGAGAGGATAGGATACTGTATGATCTTGATACTTTTAGTGGGGTGCTTATGTTATCTAAAAGGTCGTGGAGTATGGGGGACACTGTTGGTTCCGAATTTCCGCATTTCCAGTGAGAGCGCATCACATGGCTTACAGCTCCATATATTATAAAACTCCCTTGTCCCAGGTTATATTTGTCGGCGAGCGTTTCAAGTGTTAGGAGCTGACCCTCGTTATATATGTCGCAGACTGCTAGTATGCCCTTATCTTGCCATGTGTGTAAGCCAATCGTGGTTGCTATTTTGGCGAGTTCTGGTATGGCCAATAGTGGGATCTTTGGGGAATGTAGCAGGTTTTTGTCCCCCGCTAGTGCATATCGAACCCAGACAGCATGCGCTGTGTCCAATAGAATATTCTGTGATTTTTTTAGGCAATCACGATTCATGAGGAAGTGTAGTACCTCGATATTGCCGAGGTCCAAGAGAATTGTCTGTGTTTCTGCGCTGGTGGGGTTACCGATCCAGTTAGATATCCAGTGCAGTTGGGCAGCAGCATAATATAATTCGAATCTGGGAGCGCAGAGTCCACCCAGTGTAAGTGGTTGTTGAGTTTTGGATAGCGCAACGCGCCGCTGCCCCAGATTAGAGCTGTTAGTAAACTGTTCAGTGGTTTTAAGAAGGAGACGGGTAGTACCAACGGTAGGGCCAAAAAGAAATACAGGAGGCGTGGAAGTATTATCATCTTCGCTATGGCAACTCTGCCCATGGGCGAGAGTGGAAGGGAGCACCAAAAGGGCAGAGAGCCCCTGATGGATCTAATTACATGACCGAGGTTTCCGTCCCTGAGGTCCCGAGCGTCGTGATACACATTTATTCCCAGGTATTTAAAAGTGGTGTAGCACCATTTCAGATCGTCCGGGCAAGAAGGCAGACGGAGTGCTTCCGGGACCGGGCGCATAGGAAATATGCATGATTTTGACCAGTTCACCTTAAGCCCGGCTACCGAGCCGAACTGATGCAACAATCTCAGCAGGTCAGGCAGAGACTCTGTGTGATTACGAAGAAAGATTAGTGCATTGTCCGCGTACAAGGACACTATCCGGTGTGTGAGGCCATCACGGACCCCCCACAATGGGGCCAAGGTCCGAAGTCGAGCGGCCAACGGTTCAATAGCTAGGGCGAATAATAGGGGTGATAATGGGCAGCCCTGCCTGGTCCCTCTTTCTATATTGATTGGTTCGGAGATTGTATCACCTGTCTTGATCCTAGCCGTTGGGCTAGCATAGAGTACCTTTATCCAGTCAATGTATGTGCCTCCGAAGCCCATGCGGTGGAGTGTTTCTATCAGGAATGACCACCCTAGAGTATTGAACGCTTTTTCTATGTCGAGTGAGATGGCCACCTGGAGATAGTCGCCCTCTGGGGAGCTTGCCATAAGGCGTAACAAGTTACGTATATTACTGAAGGTGTTACGGCCTGGTATAAAGCCGGCCTGATCTTGGTGGATCAGATCCGATATCCAGGGAAGCAAGCGGTTGGCTAATATTTTACCTAGTAATTTGCAGTCTGTATTTAACAGTGATAACGGTCTGTACGAGCGTAATCTAATGGGTCACAACCCTTTTTGGGCAATACAACTATCAGCGCCTCGCGACAGGTGTCGGGTAGTTGACCTCGTTTAAAGCCTCAGTCAACATTGTTAGGTATGGGGTTAAAATTTGAGCCGTGAATGAGCTGTAATATTCAATGGGAATGCCGTCGCTACCGGGTGCTTTACCGTGTGTTAATTGTTGCAGGGCCCTTTGAACTTCGGCTAAATCGAACGGTCTATCTAGTTCTGCCACCTGTGTGATAGTTAAGCGGTTTAAATTAAGGCCATTAAAGAAATCGCTTATTTGTTCCGCAGAGGGAGGGGGAGGTGCCTTGTATAGTGTGCAGTAGTATTCTCTAAAGGCCCTGTTTATTTCTGCTTGAGTGTTCACTATTAACCCTGTATCATCGACGGATATCTCCTATGGGGGGGGTTGCGGTGTTCGTTGCTTAACAGCCATGCCAGGAGTTTACCTGATTTGTCCCCTTCCGCGTGTGTACGGACCAAGTAATGGCGATAATCTAATTGCCTGACCCGTCTATCTGCCACATCCCACTGAGAGCGTACTCTGGAGAGCTCCTCGTGTGAGATTAAGTCCTGCGCGAATTTGCACTCTAGGGTGTGGACTTCTTGTTCCAAATCGCGGAGCTCGCATGTCAGTGTTTGCCGGACACCCACAGTAGTTAATATGCATATCCCCCTTATGACTACCTTGTGAGCATCCCATTCGTTTGCTCTGGAGCACAACGTTCCAGTGTTCTGGGTAAAGTAGGTGGAGATGTGCGTAGCTATTTCCCCTCTGAACGGGATGTCCCGCAGTAATTGGGTTTGAAGACGCCAGGTTGGGATGCTTGCGCGCGGTCTGCCCCATCTAATATGAACAATGAGTGGGCAATGGTCCGAAATTACCCTGGCAATGTATTTCGCGCCCGTGATTCTATGTGTTAGGTCTTGTGAGGTGAGTATTAGGTCAATCCGGGTGTGCAATAAATGTACTGGGGACTGATAGGAATATTCCCTGGCGTGAGGGTGTAGGTGTCTCCATATATCTACAAGGTGGCGGTCTGGCATCCATGCTTGCAGCATTAGTGAATTTTTCGTTACAGGGGCGGCCACCATGGAGGGTGAGATCTGTCCAAATCTATTTGTGGGACGCAGTTCATGTCCCCGCCCCAAATGCTGGGTAAAGTTAGGTCATTTGTTAATAGCAAGATCGTTTTTTGTAGGAAGTCGCCCTGTCGAACATTCTGGACATATAGACCATTAATCCCTAGCGTTTCCCCGTCGAGCAGGCCGACTAGTTGTATGAATCTGCCCTCGGTGTCAGTTATGTAGCGATGTACTGTGTAGGGGACCCCTGGTGCTATCCAGATCAATACTCCTCTGGGGAAGGATGACGTACCAGAACCGTAAACTCGGCCCGCCCAACTCCTCTCCAATCGTGTTATATCTGCTGGGGTAATATGTGTCTCTTGTAGAATAGCTATGTGGATGTGGTGGCGTTTTAACAAGGCGTGTATCCTATTGCGTTTAGTTATGCCGACCATACCTTTCACATTCCAGGTTATGATGTTGTATATCTGTTCTTTGTGTGACGTGTTAAGTGACATAGATGTTCTCCCAATATTTCGGACCAAGAAACTGTGCTCCAGTTACCATCTCCCGCCAATAGCCCCACAACCGCCCCACCCGGCCCCCGTGAGCGCCACGACCCCCGCCACAAAGCCACAGCGACCCCGAGAGGGGGGGAAGGTCCCCCGGAAGAAAGGAAGGGGAGAGAAACTGATAAAAAAGGATATTTCGGGAAGAGCCCTATTGCGAACAGAGTGGCACAACCAGTGCCTAAAATGGAGTCCAGTTCGATCAGTTCCATACGGGTACCGTTCAGGTGGAGGGGGGCGTGGATAAATTGAGGCGCGGCACCCATTTGGCCCACCTCAGAATGATTCTTTCCCTGTGTGATCCTGTGGTTAGAAGTGCTCCTAAGCTGCACAAAACTGGAGGCCTCTGGAACTACAGTTGAGCGATCCACGTCGTGAAGCAGTCGGGCCAGATGTGTGAGACCCTTGGAAGGAGGGTCCCCATCCCCCCATGCAGCAGCCTACGGAAATCCGAGAGGGGCACCCACACCAGGAGCTCAGAGTTCGTCTGCCAGTCGTGGGGTGAGCTCGGGGCCCACCAGAAGGGGTGAGGTGGGTGGGCTGGTCCCGCTTCCTGGCGAGCCGGCGTCCTCTAGGTCTGCTTCGCTCCTGGTGTCTGTTGGTGATCTAGTAAATGTGCTAGTCATTTTTAGGGTTTGTGCTTGATCCGCTGCCATTTGAGACTTGGTTGGACGTGTCGTTGTTTTTGATTTTTTCTTCTTTCTGGAGCTGGGGGTGGTCCATTCCTCGCTCGTTGCGACTGCTTTAGTTGAGTCGACTAGGCCTTTGGCGTGTATCCATGTCCAAGCGTCCTCAGGTGTTGGAAAAAATAGAGTTTTTTCATCATAGATTACACGGAGGCGGGCTGGAAACATTAGGGAGTAAGTGATACTGTGTTCACGCAAAAGTTGTTTGATCTTAAGGTATGACGCTCTCTTACGTTGCACCTCCATCGTGTAATCTGGATAAGCTGTGATATTGCTGTTTTCCAGTTTGATTGAGTCCGAGGTTCTGAAGTGTTGGAGGACTGTGTCTCTGTCTCTGTAGTTTAGGAACCGCGCTATCAATGGGCGAGGTGGTGCACCAGGGCGCGGGGGTCTACCAGGGATTCTGTGGGCTCTCTCTATCACTAGCGCTTTATTGGAGTCTTGCGTTTTCATTATATCCTTTAGCCAATTCTCTAGGAAGTCCTCGGCTTTAGGAGATTCTGTGCGTTCGGGGATGCCGAGGAATCTGATGTTGTTACGTCTTGAGCGACCCTCCGCTTCCTCGGCTCTGCGTTGCAATTGCGCCAGATCCGATTCCATTTGTATGATTTTGGTCTTCATACTTGCTACTTCGGGTTCAATAGTTTCCAGTGTCGATTCGGTGTTATGAACCCTGTCTGTGAGTTTGCGGTGGTCAGCGCGGAGCAGTGAGACCTCGAGAACGCAGCGTCAATTTTGCCTTCTAGTGAGGATTTGATGTCCATTATTGCTTGCATGATTTTATCGAACTGTAAAGAGTGTGTGCGCAGTGTTTTGCTTAGTTGGAGGAGTGCTGTTGCTTGCGGTTCAGGGTGACCTATGGAGGAGGAGCAGGCGCCGTCCATGTGAGACCCCGGTTTGGGGTGTTTCGGCTTGACCATGGTGTAGCTCAATTATGGCCCCTTCCGGGTTACGCACAAAGATTGGCTTGATTGAGGATGTTTGTGGACACAGTCACACTGGTCGAGGGGCCCAGGACCCGGACGGCGGGCGAGAGGTAGGCGACAGGGGGCCAGAGAGTGCCGCAGGAATCCCGCCCGACGGGCAGCTGTAAGGATCCTGTGTGCCGTGGAGGCAGGAGAATTATTTGGCAGATGATCAGTGGGAAACCTTGTTATGCTGTCTGGTGTAGCTACGTTAACCGCGCAGCCAGTGCTGAAATCACCCACCTGGGGCGTTTTACCTATCGCCCGTCCAGAGCGTGACCGCCCATTGCGAATGGCACATCTTATTCCTTGTTGGGCTTGTACAGTCTATCTTAGGGCTTTATGCAGTTTTTACGTGTTCCAGCTGGGGCCTGCGCTGGGGTACCGCCGTAAACACTTGTTTCACATGGTTTATTATATAGGTTGTCTAGTGCCTTTTATTGTTCCTGACTGCATAACTCCTCCATTTTCACCCACTTTTGTTCTTTACTCCTTCTTTTCCCCTTTATTTTTTTTATTAAGCTTTCTTTTCTATTAATTGTTTCCTTTATTATCCACCTTTTACCTCCTTTGCTGTGTTTTTCCCTCTCTGTGTTGTGCCCGTGCCTCCAGTAACGTTGTGGGATCCGCAGACCAACTGTGGTGCCTGTGTCAACCGACCCCACCCGGGGGCCTCCTGGCGATCGTTGGAAGCTGGGGCTTGAGCGCACCCTGCTAGACGAGCTGCACGTGAAGAGGGAGCTGCACCGGCAGAGGATCCAAGGGGGCAGCTCTGCGATCCAGGCTCTGAAGCGACCTGACTCACGCCCACGCACCGGAGCAGAGTTCCAGCAGCCAGTGAGCAGGCAAGCCGAGGCTCGGAGACACGTTCGGAGCACCCCGATCGGCAGGGGCGATCACAGTAGCCCCGTGGGGAAGAGAGAACACCGCCAGGTCCCGGACAGAGGGAATTCAGTGGGGACCAGGGTAATCCTAATCAGGCGGCATCCGGAGGCCATGCGACCCCCGGGCCAGGCAGCTAGAGCAGACGGCTGCGGGCCCCGTCGGCGCCGCTACTTCCGCGTCCCCGGCGGACCCACCCGGGAACGGGCTCCGGGCACGCGAACTTCGTCCAGAACACAGCCGCTCGGGGGAGAAGCCCTCCTGCGAGGCAACAACCGCCACAGGACACAGCCGGGAACAGGATTCTTGGTGTATGGCGGGCCGTGAGCAGAGCTCCTGACTCAGGCGTCCACTCCGGTAGCCATCTTGGCCACGCCCCCCTTGTCTGTACACACCTACCCTGTCTAAAGATGAAGTCCCTTCACCCAAAGCTTTCTCCCCACAGCCTTGCCCCTATTACCAGTACCCCCTCACAGCGACCCTTCCATTCTGCCACTTTGTTTACCAAGAACTGTTAAAGGACCTGTTTGCCAGGCAGACCCCAAATGGCCCAGTGCCAAAAAACACTCTTTCATGAGGGCCCACAATCTTTCTGGGGTCGCAGCACCCCTGTTGTTCTCTAATCCTCCTTGCCTTTAAACTCCAAAAGCGCCTGTACTGTTGTGATTCATACCCCCCTGGCCTAGTACTTGGGGCTGAACAGTCCTTTTCTATGTTCATGGGTCAGGCCTGCTGCCCTTGCATTGTGGATAAATCGAGTGGCAGGCCCACCTTTCCACTGGCCCCATCCCCATCCAACCACGCCAACCATCAAGGAGCCGGCCACACTGTTTCCCCAGAACTAAGGACACCATGCTAACCGGTAACTGCTCATTTCCAGTGTTTGTTTTTGTGCTGCAACTGTTACCTGGTGGGGGTTCTAAGCCTTGGTGTACCGCCTTTCCGGGAGCACCTACCCCTCCCCTGGTCCCGCACCTGCCTACTCTGCCCCATGCTTTGCCACACAGAGTAGGTCAATATTGCTTCTGCAATTGCCCCCTCAGAAAGCCTCTGCAGATGCCACTGGAGGCACCAGAAGGTTTTCTGTTTACTGAAATACGCCTCTGGAGCGGGGGAACTTACCCAGCACCCAAGGCCGTTTTTTTTTGTGTTTTTTTTACTGAAGTTACAATCAGCGTGCATGGTGCGCGGACGTCATTACAATGAAAACAAAAATGAAATGAGCTGATCATCTCATTTCACTGCATCGGTGCTCGGGGATCTCTCAAGCCACTGAATACCAATTCAGACGATAGAAGTATCATTGGAAATGGGAGAATCTCCCCTTTTCAATGCAAGCTTTCCCTAGCGGAGGGCAATCCCCAAGCAGCAATCCAATCCACTAGACACCAGACTCTTTTTTGAGGGGGGAAGTGCTCCTCCCTCCCCCAGGCCCAAAAGTCATTCAGCCCCCCAGGGGCAGATTGGAGGCTCTGACCTCCAATCTGCCCCCCGGGCAGGGAAGAAAGCCCACTAGACAGCTGTTTTTTTAAAATAAGGTCATAGATGGGTGGGGAAGCCCACCAAGGCATCACACCTAATCCCCACCTTCCCATATAACCCCTAAGCAGACTTTCTGCCCCACCAGGGGCAGATTGGTGGTTTCTTACTCCAATCTGCCCCCGGTGGGGGGCAGAAAGCCCACTACACACCAGGGACTATATTTGGAGGGGATAGAGAAAGCCTGGCAATGGGCTAGGGTTCCCCCATCCCCTGGGCCCAGAAGTCTTTCTGCATTCCTTGGGGCAGATTGGAGGTTCTAACCTCTAATCTGCCTCCAGGGGACAGAAATCCCACTAGACACCAGGGATTTTTTAATGGGGCCATTAATGGGTGGGGGTGGCCCACCAAGGCATCGGGACTAGCCACCACCCACATAACCCATAACAGTCTTTCTGACCCTTGTTGGCGGCAGATTGGAGAAAGGGGGGAGTGGCCACTCTGGGCAATGGGTAATGTTTCTCACTAGCCCTAGGCCCAGATGTCTTTTTGCCCCCATGGGGGCAGATTGGAGGTTATTACCTCAAATCTGTCCCGAGGTGGACAGAAATGCCACTTGACACCAGAGTTTATTTTTTTGTGGAGAAATGGGTGGGGTGGCCCTCCTAGGCATTGGGCCTAACCCACCCCCCCTTCAAATGGCTCACAACAGTCCTTCTGCCCCACCACAGGGCAAATAGGAGGTCTTTAACTCCAATCTGCCCCAGTGGGAGACGCAGAAAGCCCACTAGCCACCAAGAAGTTTTTTTATTGCTACAAGGTGTGGGGTGGCCTGCCCATCTGCCCGCACATCGGGTCTAGCCTCCAACTCCAATATGACCAATTCGCTTTTTTGATTTTTTTCTATACATATGGGTAGCAGAGTTAGACTAAGTTCCAATACCATCCTACTTCTATGCTGAGTGGCTGCAATGTTCGGCTTAGGTCAGCTGCCACCTCGGGAAACCACCCAGATATTTCTGAAAACTAGATACCTGGATGAATCCAAGGTGGTATGCCTTGTGTGGATCCCACAAAGGTTTCTTACTCACAATGCACTGCAAACTTTGCCTAAAGTTGCACATTTTCTTTGCATTTATGTGACATAAACTTGCGGAACCCGTAGGAATCCACAAAATTTCTTCCAACCAGGGTTCCCCCACTTGCACCGATAAAAATGCTACCACACTTGTGTTACTTGGCCTAGTGCCCTTGACAGGCACAAATCAAACCAGAGTCAATAAAGTCACTCCACAAAACTCCAAATAATCTTGGTTTGATGCTTGCCTGTCGTGTGCACTAGGCCCAGCCACACAAGTCAGGTAGCATTTTTATTGTAAAAAAACAAGTGATGGATATGTCAGCACTCCGTCCATCATCCTTTTGTGTTGCTAAAGTTGCCCCAAGTGGGAAGGGTATGCCCAGACGTGGGTCCCTTGCTCACTGTGCCACTGGAATCAAGCTAGCCTGGCTGAAGAAGGATGATACCCTGAAACCGGTCCCAGGATGCTTGTTTCCGGTCCAGGGAGGACCTGGCCTGGCAGTTCGGACTGGACTGTTCCCATGAGGAACAGGGTCAAGACTGATTTGCATATGGCTGGGTCCAAACTGGGGTGGCATGGTGAGCAAAAGAACGATCGATTAAACCCAGATCTGTGACTGGGGGTGAGTGTTTGCATTGTCAGCACTCCGTCCATCATCCTTTTGTGTTGCTAAAGTTGTCCCAAGTGGGAAGGGTATGCCCAGACATGGGTCCCTTGCTCACTGTGCCACTGGAATCAAGCTAGCCTGGCTGAAGAAGGGTGATACCCTGAAACCGGTCCCAGGATGCTTGTTTCCGGTCCAGGGAGGACCTGGCCTGGCAGTTCGGACTGGACTGTTCCCATGAGGAACAGGGTCAAGACTGATTTGCATATGGTGGGTCCAAACTGGGGTGGCATGGTGAGCAAAAGAAGATCTTCCGTCCATCATCTTTTTGTGTTGCTAAAGCATTTGTATAGTAGCAAGTGGGGGGAATGCTGGGTGATAGGAATTTTGTGGATTCTTGTTGATTCCGCGTTTATGACACAGAAATGCAAGGAAAATGTGCAATTTTAGGCAAAGTTTGAGGATTGCAAGGCATTGTGGGTATGAAACCTTTAAGCGATCCACATAAGTCATACCACCCTGGACTCCCCTGTGTGTCTAGTTTCACAAAATGTACAGCATTTCTAGGCTTCCCAGGGTCCCGGCTAAGCTAGGGCCCAAAATCCACAGCTACCCACTTTGCAAAAAACAGGTCAGTTTTGAGTGGAGAAATGTGATGTATCCATGTTGTGCTTAGGGCCATTCCCTCGCACAGGGACTAGGCCTGCCCACACAAGTGAAGTACCATTTTCATCAGAAGACTTGGAGGAATGCTGGGTGGGTGGAAGTTTGTGAATTCCCACATATTCCAGAACTCTCCATCACAGAAATTGGAGGAAAATGTGTTTTCTTAGTCAAAGTTTGAGGCTTGCAAGGGATTTTGGGTAAAACAACCTGGTAAGAGCCATGCAGGTGTTAGCGCAGGTGTTTTAATTAGAAATTATTAATGAGTGTTTATGTACTTTGAATAATGAGTTTATGTAGAAAATATACATAGAAAAGTAATGCACGCATTTGAAAATGTGACCGCGAAGAATGGCCAGCAAAGTTCACAAAATGTACTAATTAATTATTAATATTTATGAAATATTGAAAATGTATTAGATTAATGCAGTAATATATAATATTAAGGGTTATGAATTATGTTTTAGCTTTTAATTGTACACCTTAACTTAGCGAGTGTCTTGGCCTAGTCTTGCCAGGTCTCATGCAGAAGCTGTATTTCTTAGTGTTTAATAAAAAATGCTGACAGGGTGAATTAAACTGTGAAATATCCATTGTCTTGTTAAATGTGCTCAACAGAGCTTTTCGTGAGAACCAACTCCAAGGAGATGATGTAAGATGTAGTGTAAAATGTTATGTGTAATGTGTGTGAGACTGACTTTCCCAGGACGAGAAGAATGGAGATACTGACTGGAGCTGAAGATGCAACAATATTGTCACCTGACAAGCCGGGTGATGAGAACATCATAAAGTGGACCAATCAACCACATGTGAATAGTGAAATATTAGAATTCATAGATTTGGTATATAAATATTATTAGATAAAGTATGAACGTACGATTTACTGACCAATAGGGAATTAGGGGATAGTTTAGGTGACTTTGATATAACAACGCCACAGGAAGAAGACAGATTCAGATGCAGATTTTGAGAGAAGATGAGACTATAGGAGAGATTCGAGACTCATACCAACATTGGGCTCATATTCTCTGACCGAGAGCCTGCTTTGCTGATCGACTGATGACCTGAGGACAAAGACTGATTCTGCTTTGTTGACCCATATCGAGGATAGGTATATATATAATGAAACGTGACTTTTATGCTTTTTATGCTTTTTCTTTCTAGGTACTGCGCTGTGTTTTGATAGAACCATAGTTAGATGTTTTCCAAATTTGTGTTTTTAAAACGTTTTGCATGAAGACCAACATGCTGATGCTGATCTGACGATAGTTAAAGGCTCTCATAAATGACTGACGAATACAGGGACTAATGACTGATGAATTACCTTGCTCAATTCCATGTACGTTATAACTTTGTCGCAACTGACTCTGCTATTGAGTTGCACTGTAGCTTCGATTAGATTACGTTTCTTCCACCGCTTTGGACAACCAGTATTGTTTTTGTATGTGTTTCATTTGATTTTGAGATTAATCTACATTACCTTAGCATTGTTAATATAGAGAAATAAACTTACTAAACTTTTACTAAAGGATTGGTTATTCATGGCCGAAAGGACATGGTGCATGACATTTACTGACTCCACTGATTATTGATTACTAATGATTGTTGATGATTGTGTATTGATTATTGATTATGTTCCTGAGCTATGGTAAGAAATTCTTAATTACGAGTCAAAAGGTTTATCGACCTATTTGCATCCCCTTGTAAGTTTACTTATTAGGGTCTGACGCGCCAACACAGGTCACCCCGTCCTGGATTTCCCTATGTGTCTAGTTTTTAAAAAATTACAAGTTTGCTAGGTTTCTCATTGTGTTGGCTGAGCTAGTGCCCAAAATCCACAGCTAACCACTTTGCAAAAAACAGGTCAGTTTTGAATTGAAAAAAACTGTGATGTATCCATATTGCATTTTGGGCCTTATCCTGTCACAGGCACTAGGCTTACCCACACAAGTAAGGTATCACTTTTATCAGATAACACATAGAATAGTAGAATATTTATTATTACAAATTAGATTTTGCTGAGGTTGTGCAGTCCCAAATGTTAGCCAGTGTGTAAGATAAAAGATATTCTAAAAAACACCCTCTAAATCAAATGCTCGTGCAGGTACCCACTAATTCAGAGATGTACAAATAACCACTGCTCCTAAACTCCATATCTTTTGTCCATTTTATAAATACGTATGGTACCTTGATACCTATTATCCACTCTACATATTACATCACATAAATTGGTCTATAGTACTTGGTACACAATGAAAAATCATTGTATGGTGCAGCTCATTTTTTGTCTCTGGGTACCTCGGTTTCTTGGAGAAATTACAAACCCTGTATATCCCCACAATCAAAGGGGTCTAGTGAAAATAATGGGGCAATACTTTTGTAAACTGACAAAAAGTTACAGATGAAAGCTTTGTCACAAATGGCTGTTTTTTTCCTACTCATTTTCAATATTTATTTCAGCTGTGAGATTCTTTGAGAAAACCTTGAGGAACCTACACACATGAGCTCTTGCCAAATTTGACATTTTGACTACTTTTTAGAAATCTATAGCTTTCCAGCATCCCCCATACATTTGTCACTGGTTTGCACCACAAACTGAAAATAGGTAAAAAGCACAAAAAATAGGAAAATCTATAGCTTTCCAGCATCACCCATACATTTCTCACTGGTTTGCACCACAAACTGAAAATAGGTAAAAAGCACAACAAATAGGAAAAATGGGCTGCCAAAATTGTAGTAAAAATGTAGGTTTTTTGATTGAGCTCTGCATGCTCCTGAAAGCTGGGAGGATGGTGACTTTAGCACATCAAACTGTTTGTTGATGGCATTTTTATGAAATAAAAATCAGACACTTTTATCCAAAGCACTTTTTTCCAATTTTTTTCAAACAACTCAACATTTTGCTATAATTGGCTATTTTAACAGTCCCCTAAGGGTACCTTTAGAGTCCCAAGGATGTTGGAAAAAAAGGACACAAATTTGCTGTGGATAGTTTATGTGGACAAAAAGTTATGGTGGCTTAAGTGCAAACTACCCCAAATAGCCAAGAAAAGGCTTAGCACTGCGGTGGTAAAGGCCTAGCAATGAAAGAGTTAATGAGATCTGCCTTTCTGCAGCCTCCAGTGTAACTACCTTGTGCTGCACCCTTGTCATGTTTCAACTCCAATAAAAGTCACCACCTGCCCAAAAAACACCAAAACAACAAAGCTCTTTCTTTCCTGCAATGAACTCCAACCTTCACGGTCTCCAGCTATTATTCACTCACTAAAGAAAAATGCCTACTAACCCCACTGACTGTGTGCCCACTTGTCAAAGAAACAAATTCCTTCGCCCAGCTCTTCCTAACTAGCTGCTAAGGATTGTCCCCTGTGGTGCCTGGATCACACCATCCACCAAAATGGGCCAGGGAGAGGGACAGGCCTTATTTTCACCAACCCCAGCAAACTTCCAGTATTAGGCTGCACTATGGCAGCAACTACCAGGCACATTAAAGTGGCAGGCGGAAATAAGCAGGCTGGTGCTGAAGCGGTAGCCTGCCACCAGTATGGTTGGTGGGGTTGGCAAGCATGTATTTCTGATACAACTTGTCTCTCACCATGCTGTTTCTAAATTTCTCTTTCAAAGCTGTGTTTCATTGAACTCAGTGGGATAACATTGCCCACCCCCCTCAGTCCCTGCGGTGCAGGGGGCCACAAGCTCCGGGGGGGATCACCTCACCACAATACCCTGTGCATGGATGGAGACCCCCTGATCTGAGAGCTCCTGACTAGGTCCAGAAAAGGGGGGGGTCTTGTTGTACTTTGCAGGGGGCCCCCCTCAAGTTTTGTTATGCCACTGATTGGCCCTCCGGTCCTGCTCCAAACGTAAGAAGCGGTATGCAATGTCGTGCTCCAGAGTCCTCGTGCCCAATGTGCAGTGTCTGGCTTAAGAAGTAAGAATAACACATCTCATGACATGGCACAGAGGAAATGACGATGCATCTGTTATGTTCATGTATCTCAAACGCATTAACTATTTTGAATTCATGAGAAAGCAGCTCTCGGTGCCATTGAGAACAATTAAATGGCCACAGAGCAGAATCTGACGGGGGTGTAGGGGCTATTTCTTTCCCCCTCATCCAGGTAAGGTTGCATCTGGCATATGAAAGCAGTGCCAGGGCATGTGAAAGTCAACATGGCATGTGCTCTAGTGGAAAAACGGATCACGTTTAAGGTCTACAGGGAGTGCAGAATTATTAGGCAAATGAGTATTTTGACCACATCATCCTCTTTATGCATGTTGTCTTACTCCAAGCTGTATAGGCTCGAAAGCCTACTACCAATTAAGCATATTAGGTGATGTGCATCTCTGTAATGAGAAGGGGTGTGGTCTAATGACATCAACACCCTATATCAGGTGTGCATAATTATTAGGCAACTTCCTTTCCTTTGGCAAAATGGGTCAAAAGAAGGACTTGACAGGCTCAGAAAAGTCAAAAATAGTGAGATATCTTGCAGAGGGATGCAGCACTCTTAAAATTGCAAAGCTTCTGAAGCGTGATCGAACAATCAAGCGTTTCATTCAAAATAGTCAACAGGGTCGCAAGAAGCGTGTGGAAAAACCAAGGCGCAAAATAACTGCCCATGAACTGAGAAAAGTCAAGCGTGCAGCTGCCACGATGCCACTTGCCACCAGTTTGGCCATGTTTCAGAGCTGCAACATCACTGGAGTGCCCAAAAGCACAAGGTGTGCAATACTCAGAGACATGGCCAAGGTAAGAAAGGCTGAAAGACGACCACCACTGAACAAGACACACAAGCTGAAACGTCAAGACTGGGCCAAGAAATATCTCAAGACTGATTTTTCTAAGGTTTTATGGACTGATGAAATGAGTGAGTCTTGATGGGCCAGATGGATGGGCCCGTGGCTGGATTGGTAAAGGGCAGAGAGCTCCAGTCCGACTCAGACGCCAGCAAGGTGGAGGTGGAGTACTGGTTTGGGCTGGTATCATCAAAGATGAGCTTGTGGGGCCTTTTCGGGTTGAGGATGGAGTCAAGCTCAACTCCCAGTCCTACTGCCAGTTCCTGGAAGACACCTTCTTCAAGCAGTGGTACAGGAAGAAGTCTGCATCCTTCAAGAAAAACATGATTTTCATGCAGGACAATGCTCCATCACACGCGTCCAAGTACTCCACAGCGTGGCTGGCAAGAAAGGGTATAAAAGAAGGAAATCTAATGACATGGCCTCCTTGTTCACCTGATCTGAACCCCATTGAGAACCTGTGGTCCATCATCAAATGTGAGATTTACAAGGAGGGAAAACAGTACACCTCTCTGAACAGTGTCTGGGAGGCTGTGGTTGCTGCTGCACGCAATGTTGATGGTGAACAGATCAAAACACTGACAGAATCCATGGATGGCAGGCTTTTGAGTGTCCTTGCAAAGAAAGGTGGCTATATTGGTCACTGATTTTTTGTTTTTTTATGCCAGAAATGTATATTTGTGAATGTTGAGATGTTATATTGGTTTCACTGGTAATAATAAATAATTGAAATGGGTATATATTTTTTTTTGTTGAGTTGCCTAATAATTATGCACAGTAATAGTCACCTGCACACACAGATATCCCCCTAACATAGCTAAAACTAAAAACAAACTAAAAACTACTTCCAAAAATATTCAGCTTTGATATTAATGAGTTTTTTGGGTTCATTGAGAACATGGTTGTTGTTCAATAATAAAATTAATCCTCAAAAATACAACTTGCCTAATAATTCTGCACTCCCTGTAAACCATCACCCGTTGAGCATCGCACAGGAAGAGCAGAAAGTGCAAGTGTCTTTAATGAGCAGCACCTGACCCTGGTCTTGCTGAGTTTCCAAAAAGTTAAAAATCCTTCTGTTCAGGACACATCTACCTAGGTCATCTCATATTAAGAGAACAAAAAGCTAGTAGTGCCTGAGGACCATGACCTACCTTTCAGGTCACGTTTCTCTGGTCATGCTGTGAGAGCTCTACTGATTTAGGGGCAGGCTACCGCACTTTTGACAGTCCAGTTTCAAAACCTGAAAAATCCTACCTCTTTTTGGTCACAGAACATTGTCAAGGATGAACCTCGACTCCTTACTCAATGTCCTCTCGCCCTGTGAAAGCCTTCAATGCGCTATTGTAACACTATCTTAACGAGCAAAATCACGTAGTACTGGGTGTACTCGACAAAGGGAGCACTGATTATTGATTATAGGGAACCAAATTTGTCACTTTTCCCTTGAAGGTATACAGGGAAAAGAGAAAGGTAAGCGAAGAACTGGGAAAAAAAGATGGTAATTCAAAGAAAAGGCCAGAGAAGTGAAAGAATGAGAAAATAAATTCCTGAAAACGTAAATGGGGAGGAACATGGATCACAGAAAACCACGGGAAAAGAATTGAGCAGACAGAATGTAGAGAAATTGAAAACAGAAAAGAAAGCAAATGTCACCAAACGCATACCTGATGAGAATTCGAAAACAGGCGAGATAAACAGAGAGAACAATCCCGACACAAGTAATGGAAATGGAGAACAAACAAAAGGATAACAAGAAAATAAACCAGCGGTGAATGAGAGGGGAAGGTCTGAAATGAAGGGTTTAAGAAAGAAAGGAGAAGTTTCTCAACCTGAGGGGCCCCCATTCCGACCCAGGGTTCATTAATATCTGCAAGATATGGAGACTCGAGGGCCACTCCTCACATTCTGCAGTGTCCCCTCTCTATTTATGATACGCCACCGGCGTTTACCTAGACTCTGCGCTGTCAGTGTATTGCTAAAGGGGAGATATCTCGTTCAGAGGTGAATTTGTAGCGGACAGGTTACACATTGATCTCTGCAATAGACTCATTAACCCGCTGAGCATCTGACGGATTTACACGTTGTAGGTTTACTGAGCCACACAGATCTCAGTGGTATGCATAGTTGCAGCCTCTCTGTCTCTAGCATTGGCACTGGAACTGGTGACTAGTGCATGCCACGGAAACCTCTGCAGCAAACCTATTAGCCCACTGAGCTATCTCACATATATTTTAATCTGGAATACTCTGAGGTTCTTTTTATTTTTGCTGCATTCTTTCTCTGTTAATTCTTTCCCATTTTCTCTCCTTGTCTGAAACACCCCTAAAGTAAAATATATATTTTTTAAAATAAAACTACAGTACCATTTAACTATGTACCTCAAAGTGTGCTCTAATTGCACCCACGATCACCCTCCTCCGAGAGGCCCTCTGTCAATATTGTCTCCAAGGTCTTTGCCCCTAATTAGCCACCACCCAACTCTCCAAAGCATTCCGCCTTCCTTTGCATCATGAGTCAAACATTTCAGGGTGTACGAGTCACTGGAAGCAAACAGCTCTGTAAATCAGTTGTTTCCATATACGCGCCCCCTGTATATTATGTTCATGTAAAAAGAGCCAGGAACGTAAAACCTTCCACGCGCGTTCACCTTTATGAAACAAGCGCTCCACTGAGGTGACTCACTGCACACAGACAGGTTGGTCATTGTTTGCTGCAGCTCCATACGCGCTGTGGCACTCGTGGCTCTCTGAAGCAATGCGTAAGATCACAGGGAACAGCAATATGACATTAATGCACCCAGTGCTGTAAACCCGACGGAAGGCTCAGAGAGCATGTGGAGTGCTTCAAAGCCTGAACGAAGATGGTCTTTACACAACAAAACAACGCGTAGAATAAATTATTTAAATAAATACAACCCTGTGGAAACCGGGGAACTTGGAATACTGCAATGCTATCCGCACCAGACCTCCCAAACAGGTAAGGAACAGGCTGCATGCAACGAATGAAGAGTCCCACCCGGCGCGTAGAAGAGGTGCGCCATTAGTCGCAACACGTGCAGGAGCAAGAGGAAGGCAGCCAAATGGTGGTACATTCAGAGGCGCCCCTCCGCTATGGCAGAGGAGCGTCGCCCCCTGCCGAAAGGAGACAGCAGAGAAGCAGAAAAATAAAATGAGGATAAAAGCATTTTTATTCTCATTTTATTTTTACGCTTAGGTAGGGTGGGGCCAGCATTCTATAAATCACGGGGGCGAAGGAGTGCTGGGTAAAGAGTTCTAAGTGCGCATGTCAGTTTGCCCGGGCCCAGACAGCCGGCCAAACCGACATGGGCACTTAGAACTCTCCACCCGGCTGTGTTTCACAGCCGGGTGGAGACCAAGTGCAGGCTCCCACACCCTCCCTAAGCATCATTTCCGCCCGCTCAGGCCAATCCCGGCGCTTCTTTCATGCTGTATAACAGAATGAAAGAAGCGTTTGGATTGGGAGGGGAGGAAGGCAGAAGCACCGAGGTGACGGGAGCGGAGGAGGCAAAGTGGCGCGGCACGGCAGGTAAGTGTTCTCTTTTTATTATTTGACCCCCACTCCCCACGCTGCCCCACCAGCCCTTCCTGCCAGCAGATGCCCCTGGGTACATCTCGCTGAAGTGTCATCATCAGAAGGTGCGCACCTGGAGGTTTTAAAGCACTGCAGGTGAAGGAACAGCCTCTTAATTCCTCGGCCATGCATGGGACAACTCCTAATGGACTCCTATGCCGGCATCTGGGGCCACATCCTGGTGAAAACAAACACCCACCCACCAACCCCTTAAGTAAGAGATGAAGTGGTGAAATTGGTAAATAGAAGAGAAAGGAGATGCACAAAAAGTGGACGGATTGCTGATTTTATCGCCTTGACAGGGTGTTTAATCTCTTGGTGCACGCGGCTGGCCGGAGGTGGGACTGACCAGCTGGTGGTCTTGGACCTATCTGCCCTACCATGACTTGCCTGGATCTGATGTTTCAAGGTAACTACGTCTGGGAACAGGTGCCCCAGTAGTGATAGAGCGTTATGCGGTTCCCTGGTAGTGTGCATTTTACTATGTGTATTTAATTTTTCTCTGTCGTGCTGCTGCGATTCAGAGGGAAGCTTGCATTCAATGGATGTTAATGATATGCGTTGCAGTTTGGGGGAATGTATATTGTTGACACTTCGTGCTTGCCCCTCTGGGGATGTATATATGTTGAGAGTTTATCTCAGACTTGATGGCATGTTGGGGGGAAATGTGCCTGGAGCAATGCAAGCGTCAATTGTCATGCAGCCGGGAGGCTGCATTGCCTTATCTTTTTCCTGGATTCTCAGGTCTAATCACTATGGCCCTCATTACAACATTGGCGGTATTGACCGCCTACCGCCACGTACCGCCACGGCGACGTCCGTCAACATACCGCCGCCGTAGCTACCAGCCGGCAACGCGTATTATGACCACTGGTGGTATTTCACCTGAAATCTGACGGAACACCGCCGATGGTCATGATGGCGGTAAGGCGGCGCAGCTGACAGGAGCACCGCCACGCGAGCAAAAGACCGCAGGCTGTATCATGACCAATGATACTGCCTGGCGGAGTCTTGCTGGCGGACGCTGCTGCTGACAGCAGTGCTGTGGACTGTCTCCAGCCTGAGGACCCCCTGCAAGCAGGTAAGTCGGGTTCTCTGACCGGAGAGGGTGGTGGGGGGTGTTGTGTGTATGTGGGGGGGTGGGGTGTATGTTTTGGGATGTGTGCAAGCAGGTGTGAGTCACGTTGGATGCATGCATGAATGAGTGATTGTGAGTGTTGTGTGTTGTCGATGCATGTGTGTGACAAGCTATGTTGGTGTATGTTGTGGTGTGTGGGTATGTATGTGTGCATGCGTGGGTGGAGGTGGGTATGCGTGTGTGCATGTGTGCATATGAGTGTGTGTGTGGGTATGTATATGTGCGGGGGCAGGAGCGGGTGGGGGAGGACTCTGGGGAGGGGGTGGGGGCGGGGGAGACCCCTATCAGTGCCAGGGAAGGGGTTCCCTGGCACTGATAGTGCCTACCGCCATGGTTATCGTGGTGGTACAAAAACCACGGAAACCATGGAGGTAGGCCGGGTCGTAATCCCGAGGGTGGGAATGTGACAACCACCGGGCTGGTGACTGGAGTCTCCAGCCCAGCGGCCGTTACCACCCTGGCGGTCAGTGTGTTAAAGTGGCGGTGTTGGATGGCGGTAACCGCCAGGGTCCAAATCCCATTTTTTTAACTGCCCGCCTGTTGGCGTTATTACCGCCGCTTTAACACCGACCTCCAGGGTTGTAATGAGGGCCTATATGTCTGTGGTTTTATTCTCTTCTTTTGAGTCGGTGAATAAAATAGCTACGTCTTGATAAACCATAAAATGGTGTAGGCCTCTTTACATTACTGTGATGTTACTGTTTTCAAGTAGGTTGGATGGCGACTTGCACATTGTCTTGTGTCCCAATCAGCTCCCCTGCACATTCCTCAGGGCTCCTCTGCTCAGTGTTTTTGTTCTGCCAGCTGGCCAGCCTGCTGCTGTCTAGCATTGCTGGCCTACACTCACTTGGGTGCCTGGCCCCGCCGCTCCTGATCTCCAGCTCGGCCCGCCTCCTTAACAGTGTTTCCCACTTCTCGCTTCACACCCCATGCACCCGCACACCCCAGGACCTACTTAATGGCAGTCGCTGCACAACCCCATTGAGCAGGTCCTGACCGGCTCCTCCGCAGCTCATTCCTCAGGGCTCCTCTGCCCGGTGTTTTTGGCTTGCCAGCTGGTCAGGCTGCTTCAGCCTGGCCTTGCCGGCCTACGCTCACTTAGGTGCCTGGCCTTACTGATCATGAACTCCAGCTCAGCCCCGCCCCACCTCCTTGCCACTGTTTCCCACTCCTCGCTTCCTGCCCGCCCTCCTTGCCCACCCCAGGACTTACTTAGTGGCAGTCACTGCGCGACCATGCCACAGGCATGCCAAAGGCACTGTAAAGGTAAGCCCATCTGTGCCTGTCTGCCCCCAAATTGTGCCCAGCACCAGGACCCCTGCATCTTCAGCCTGCAACCAGTACTCCTCTGACGAGCTCAGAAACCTTGAACCCAAGCCCGAGACCCTAAAAGCTGCACTGCCTCACTGCATTCTACAGAAGGACCCTTCACCTGCCCCCACTGCTGCTTCTCCTGCAATGTAAAAACCCCCACGAACATCACCCAGCCAGAAACCACAGGTCCACTGTATGCTTCTCAACATTCAATCCCTCTACAGGCACGCCATGGAAATCTGGGACACCATAACCACCCTTGCCCCCGACGTAATGCTCATCAGTGAAACTTGGCTCACCCCAGCATCAGCACCCGACATCGCCACCGCAGTATCCCCCAGATACAAGATGATCCATCACGACTGCCCAGACAGACACGGCGGAGACATCACGATCATCCACAAAGACACACTCAGCTGCAATTACAGTGACTACACCAATCATGGAACACCTCAACTTCCAGATCTAACCGGACACCAAAAACACCATCAGCGGGACCTTCGCCTACAGACCCCTGGGCCTCCACCACAATTTCTGCAAATGAATCCCTAACTTAAACGCCCCCCCTGGCAATCTACGCTAACCACTTCATCTTCCTGGGAGACCTGAAACTTCCACGTAGAAGACCCGAACAACACTAACTCCACAACTCTTCTTGAAAACATGAGCATCAACGGCCTCTCACAATTGGTCACCGCCCCCACATATAGTGCAGGACATACACTAGATCCCATTTTCTCTACTAATGACAGTCAAATTCTCCCACACCACCAAGTTGACCTGGACAGACCACTGCATCGCCCACTTCACAACTGACAGCCAACCAGAAGCCCAGGCCACGCCTGACCTACCCTTGCTGTAACTGGAGCACAGTCACAGAACCCACTTGGATCGCCACCCTCAAATAAGCTATCCCTATCCCCTCAGACACCCAGCTGGCAAAGCTTTGGATGCTGTTTTGGAGGATCTCCTCAGCAGCAACATCATCACTCCCCTGAAGACCACCACCAGTAAACCCACCAAGCAGGCCAGATGGTTTACCCCAGAGCTACTGACTCTCAAACGGCACTACAAGAAACTTGAGAGGCAGTTGCGCTCCAACAAGACCCCTGCCAACCTCAACTCCTACAGATCCACCCTCAACAGGTACCACCACCATCTCAGGGAGACCAAGAAAGAAGCCCTCACCTCCTGCATTGAGGCAAGCACCAACCACACCAAGGAACTTTTTTGCACTGCAAGAGAATTCTCCTGCCCCTTCGCCACCGTGAACACGATCCGCCCCTCTCAAGCCCTCTGTGACACTCTAGCTGACTTTCAGCACAAGATCTCTGACATCTACAGCAACTTCGACCCCCAACCTACCGATGTCATTCACCTCTGCTCCCTAACCAGCTCCTCCCACCCACCGGATCACCAGCTGGAAGCTGCTCTCTGCCGAAGACACCATCTCCATCATGAGCTCCATCCACTCTGGATCTTCCAAGGACATCTGCCCGCATCACATCTACAACCTTGGAAGAGAAGCAATTGGAAGCTCCGATACAGACCTATTCAACACCTCCATCACTACAGCCACCGTCCCTGATGCATGGAAGCACACCGAGGTTGGGGCCCTCCTTAAGAAACCCACAGCTAACCCCAACAAACCCAAAAACTACCAACCCATCTCGGCCCTCCCCTTCCCTACCAAAGTCTTGGAAAAAGCCATCGTCTCCCAGCTCAAAGACTAACTCCAAGAAAACCACCTGCTCGACCCTTCCCAGTCCGGCTTTTGACCAAATCACAGCACAGAGACCACCCTAATCATAGCAGCAGATGACATAAGACACCTCCTCGACCTAGGGGGTACAGCTGCCCTCATCCTCCTTGACCTATCAGCTGCCTTCGACACCATCCTCCACCACACTCTTTTCACCAGATTCCACCAATTCGGCATCCAAGGTGACGCATTCAACTGGATCTCCTCCTTTCTCTCCAGTCAGACACAGAGTCTACCTTCTACCCTTCACCTCTGCACCCAAGGACATCATTTGTGGCATCCCCCAGGGCTCCTACCTCAGACTCACCCTCTTCAACACCTACATGACACCACTAGCAGTCATCGCCCGCGCCCACGGACATCATCGTCCTATGCCGAGGACACCCACATTGTCCTGTCCCTCACAGAGGATGCTATCACCACAAGGGCCAACTTTCAAAACACCATGACTGACTTCTCCACCTGGATGAAAACCAATGCCTTAAACTCAACTCAGACAAAACAGAGGTCCTCATCTTCGGCAACAAGCCCTCCTCCTGGAACAACACTTGGTGGCCCTCTGTACTCGGCCACTCTCCCAGTCCCACCATGCACGCACGCAACCTCTTAATCATCCTGGCCACCCAATTAACCATGAAACAACAGATTAATACTGTCCCCTCGGTATGCTTCCACACTCTACTCATGCTCCGCAAGATCTTCTGATGGATTTCTATCTCAACAAGGAAGACAATCACCCAGGCTCTCATCTCCAGCAGTCTCAACTAAGGCAACACACTCTACACCAGAACCACCAAACAACTCCTGAACTGACTCCAGACCATCCAGAACTTGGCAGCAAGACTGATATTCGACCTCCCTAGAAGAACCAGCATTGGCCTCCTCCTCAGGGACCTCCACTGGCTCCCCATCCAGGAAAGATGCCTCTTCAAGCTCCTCAACCACACGTTCAAAGCACTCCACAATTCCGGACCCGCCTACACCAACCGCCCGACATTCCACCAACCAACCAGACAGCTTCACTCCTCCACCCTTGTCCATATCCCCAGCATCCACTGCCACCGCTACGGAGGGCACTCCTTCTCCTACCTCACTGCCAAGTCCTGGAACCTTCCCCCTCAACCTGCGCAATTCCCCATCTCTAACGGACTTCAGGAAGCAGCTAAAGACCTGGCTCTTCGACAGCAATCACCCTCCAACCAAGAACTGCAGACCCCACCAGCGCCTGGAGACGCCCCGGGTTGACAAGTCACGCTCTACAAGACCTACTGATTGATGCATTGTCCAGTCCTGTGAAAGCAGGACCATGAGAGACCTGCAATGAAATTTCTTTCTGGCTCTGGAAGGAGTCAATAGCGAGTTTTAAAACTCTCTCCATCGTGCACAAGATGACCTTGGTGAACACCAGAAACTGGCACAAGGGCATGTTAGTCAGATGCCTACATCTGGCCCTCTCGTTGTATATTGGCAACATGCCTTCAAACTACTAAATCACAGAATTAGATCTCTAGTGGATCCCCAGACTACAGTGATCCCACTCCTCGGGGTAGAAGCCATCTCATTGGTTCAAGGAAATCTGTGAAAATGAACTAGTCTTCGACTGAGATCTCACTACGTCAAGGGGAGAGATTGAAGAATGCTGTGTTAGTGTGTTACTCTCTTTATACTCTGTTGTTCAATTAAGTAGTCTTGCATAGCCAGACAACACGCATGGCACTGTACAGAACTATTAAAATCAATAAATACAGTGAATTTTAATGAGTGCCTAAATATTTGGGATCTAGTTCGGGCTTGTGCTTCAACGTCCCAAGGCACGGAAAAGAGAAACCAGGAAAATACAAATAAAAATATAGAAAATGAATGTAAAGACAACTAGTCCAGCAGCAGTTAAAAGTATACTGCAAGAGAAATTTATATCTGGGAAAAAAACATCTAACTCTGGCAGATGGCCAGCGTTTGTATAATATTACAAATTACAGTTTAGGATTTACTTTCTCTTAAGCAATGTCCTGGCAGGACAAGTTGAACTGAAAATGTGCAGCTTACTTCTTCAATGACAATCCGTTTTTAAGCGTGTTGAAGACATGAATGGTCGAAGAGCATTCAGATCATTTCACACTAAAAGCAGAGCTATTCCATATAGAGCAAATACTGAGAAAACACAAAAGTTGGACTTGCTAGTTACTACGAACAACATGCATCTGAGGAGGACATTGAAGATAGGCCACTGCACTGGACGCATTCTTATCCCAGAAGCTAGACTGAAGGTATATAAGGACCTATTTAACATTTTCTATAAGCGAGAAATTATGCACAAAAATGTCTCGTTCTGAAACACCAAGGAGACTTTCATGGTGAGGGGCACCAATCACCAGTGGAGTGTTTAGGTCTGGCAGACTGTACGAACACAGATGGGCCCCACTTGCTGCACCTTAAACCCTGTGCGTAACCTCCTTCCTGTACTTCGACTCTCTCACACCTACCAGCAAGAGTGTTTTTTAAGGTGCATTCTACATGAGAGGAGAATGAACTTGAAGGCCTAGTGGCCTACGGGGACATCTTAAAGAAGATCAGGGGACAAGGGTTCCCTGCAACAACAACAAAAAAGCCCTAATGCATCCTTGTAGCATAATGATGATCAGGAATGCCGGATCCGCGGATCTCTACTCCAAATGTTTGCATTCCCATGAAGGGCATGCAACTGTAACGCCTCCAGGCCTGTTGTGCACAACCAACTGATGCACGATGCGAAACACTACCAGCAAGAGAAGTTATATAACAAATAGTGCTACCTAATAAACATCTTGCACACTAGAACTTCAATCAGTTGGGCAAACCAAGACAGGAGTCTCCACCCTTTTCTGGCAATGTGCTATTATTCACACAATCCAAATGCATTTTATGTTCTTGATCCCTAGGGAGACATACAATATACATGATAATTTCAAGGAGGGGGTGCTCTTATGTTTCCACTTGCAAGTGGGAGGCCTCCCTTAACAAGGTGAAGCACTTGTCCGCTTTAAGTGCACTGTTTCCTGACTTGTTCTTGAGTGTCACTGATTGATGCCTTCCCTTTTCAAAGTTCCTAGGTTCCTGTGTTTCCTTTTTCCTTCTTATGCCCCTCCTCCAAAAGGTGCACTGAATCTCCTGCACCTCTGTCCTGAGATAGAGTTAAAATCGGCCTCTGGTAGGTAAAGGGGTCATGAAACACCTATTCAACAGTGCAATGGACAAAGCCAATAGACTTTGTCCTTAACCCAGAAAACCAACAACATGAAGACTAGGACCCTGCCTAGGCACTGACCCTACCAGTCACCATGGCACCCGATGGTTACTACTGACAACGTTGTCTCAGGAAGATCCCACAGTTATCTCATCAGAGCCTGAGAACATGGGCATCATGGAAGCAAGCAGACAGCACAACCTTCAAAATAAAAGCACTTTTTCTCCAATCATCTTAAAAACAGTGGGAAGACCACATGTGACCAGAGACATAAACAGGGCTCAAGTGGGTGAACTGCCAAGACCTTAGCCTCTGGATCACAAGCAAGAAAATATCCGCATGTGAAAAGAACATATTCATTCCAAAGTCGACTCATACAGGCCTTAGACTTGTAGGCACATATATTCTTTACTCAAACAGAAAAAAAAACGTGAGCTAGATGCTAGCCCCTCTGGTCAAGCTACCAATGCCACCGACCACGCTGAATGTCTCCGAGCCTGGCAACACAATCCTGGCACCTGTGTTGGAGTCGCTTCGGGGGTCACTTATACCAGTACACCATTTGGAATACTTGTGTAATAACACAGTATCGCACATGTAAGCGTGGATCAGGAGATAGAGTTATTCTCTCTTTAAGTGGTGAGTAGCTCAGCTGCACATGTGAAATACACACCTGTAGAGAACAAAAACTATGTATGTTCCATAACCAGGTACCAGAACAGTCTGAACAAGAAAACACCAAGTTTCTCTCTCAGCCCTTCAGATCTCAGCACAACATGTGATATTTACCTGACGTGAGCATGATGTTGCCTCATTTTAATGAATGGTTCATGAATGTGCATCTCATCCTCACTTACAGGCTGTGCTGAGCTGAGCTTCTCAGGATTGTTCTTATTTTTAGTATATGTGCACACTAAACTGGTACCTACCATGTAAACACAACATATACTGTCCGGAATGTTTTCACCACAATTGTCGGTTAGCACTGAGAAGCAAAAGGTATTATCAACATGTTCTGGCACCATAGTGCTTTAAGTGTAGGACTTCAGTAGGAACCTATTGTTCTCACTGACCTGAGAAGCCACTTTTTGTAATCACTCTGTTTTCGAGGAACTGCATTTGCCAGAGCAGCCATATCCTAGCAAAAACCAACCGATCTTCTTAGCACTTTCAAACTTAACATAAATAAATATGCCAGTTGCCAACCCAAGAAGGCTGCCCCCCAGCATGGGTTGTGTGGGTATATAACTCGTGCTCTTGCCATGCACAGTGTTGTCATTAATGGTGTAATATGTGAGGTAATAGCAGTTTATGACAAAGGTGCAAGTTATAGTTACTTCAGTATATATATATATATATATATATATAGATATATATATATATATATATATATCAACATGACACGTTAAATAAGGGTGGTAAGGGGTTTCTGGGTAGTTGTAAAGGGTTGTAAGAGTTTTAGGGTTCAGGGATGGTTAGTGTAAAGGGCTATTTGGGTTGAGGGATGGTGAGAGTTAAGGGGTAGTAAGGAGTTTTTAGGATTCAGGGTTGGATTGTGTTTATAAGTAGTATGTGGATTTTAGGTTTCAGGGATGGGTAGTGTTAGGAGATAGTATGGTCTTCTAGACCCCAGATAGGGTATGTTTCAGCAATCTTGCCCCCAACCCCCACTACAGGCTTGGGATTTTGTCTCGAGGAATCAGAGGACTTCCTTTCCATCTCTCTTATCTCCTACTAAGGGAAACCCAGGTTTTATTCCAAGGAATACATGGGGACAGTTCTCTCAGTGAGATCAAGGGCGTTGCAGGATGCTAAAGGATATGCTTCAAGGAGATATGATTAAGTCCTTTGAAAAATGTAAGAACTACAAATCTACATGAGTCATAGCACATGCATTATTTCCAACTGCACCACAGACCTCTGGCTCCAGAGAATAGGACAACACCTTTCAGAGCCCTGATCCTGTGGGACAAGCTCTTTTCTTAATTACAGTACCATGAAGGGGCTGATATCTATACTTTTATGCAATACTTAAAAACTCAAGGCCAGATATACAATATTTGTATATGATGAAGTGGCAGCAGGTCCTGGGTAGGGATATTCTGGTTCAGTGATGAGACACTAGAGCAATATCCCCTCTTTGTGGAGAAGTGTCCAAACAGAGAATCAATGTATAAACTTATGTTTCTGTGGCATATTTCCCCACTAATTATAAAGTGTATGTTTAGAAATACAGGCAGTAGATGCTGACAGGCCTATGGCCAGGAAGGAGAGGATCTGCATTAACTACGGTCATGCCCTGTACTATAGACTTTCTAGAAGAAAATCATGAGCTTTAACAAGGACAACTTGGGTTATCCGATAAAGTCTGATTCAACAGTGATAATTCATGGGTTGAAAGCAGCTGAGATGCAGGGGTGCCTGGAAATGAATGGGGAATTATGATAAACAAACAATAGTTCAGAAGTGGTAGACTAAACCTGCTCCAGGTATCCAAGAGTGGGCTGGTAAACTGTGGTCACTAATGGCATTGGAAAAATTAACCTGAGCCCTTGATGACCGAGGGGGAACATTTTAAAAACAATGGAAGCCATTGCTTGACTACCTAGCCGGAAAACATGTAGGGCTTGCATACCCAACAGGGATGAGATCATTAAGACTAGGACGCTAATAATCTAGTTTACCAAACTTTTAAGAACCATGACCCTCTTTTTAGAGCGACAAACTTTCGTGACCCACCCACCTTTAATGGACAAGAGGCGGGTGAGGTTTTTAATGTACCTAAAGCATTGTGTGGTAGCACATTACCATTTACAGACAGCATATTTTCCACTGAAATGAGAACTAACTTTGCACAGAACTACATAGCACAAAAATGATAATGTGTGGAAATTAGCTTTCTGTGACTATCATTTGTGCATCACTAAGTAAAGTGTTTTGATTTGTCTTGATCCTGTTAAAATCCATTTCCATGATACTTCAGAATTACAAAAAAACTAAATGTGCTTCAGTTTTGCTTTCCTAACTGCTGAATAGATACAGTTCACTTAAATGTATTTCCATTTTGTTGTGTGCTGCAAACAACAACACCCCACAACCTCTCCTTTCCCACTCCCTGTACTCCAGCAAGATTGTCACATAAATAATTTTTAAAACTCCTCTCACTTTGCAGTCAGAAAAATAAAAATAAACATCAAACCATGTGTTAAAATAAGCAGCACTTTGTCAGAATATTTAGCCTGACATTTGACCTCAGACTTTGAAGCACCATTTGACAAGATAAATAGAGAATTTAAATGTATCTTTATTTATTCCTCTGCATTCCTGACCCTTCAAAAATCACCTTGTGACCCAACGCTAATCTTTGCAGAATGAGGAGACTATTGCTTTTAGGTAAGAGGTTCAATTAGTGATAATTTCCTAGTTCATGAAACTTTGGGATGCACCTATATTCCGAATATGTGATAGATACTATGGGAGAGGATGGAGCAGGGTAAGGTGTGTGATCTAACTTGACTCTGTCACCACAGTTAATGTAATTGTTTTTTGTAATGTAAGAGGATAAATTCAGTAAAATACAGTGGGACGAAGAGGTAGTAAGCGTTTTTAGGGGTCAAGGAGGGATGGGTAGTCTTAAGGGATAGTAAATGGGTTAGTGGGGAGTAAGGTGGGGTTACATCATAATTCTAAATTGATGTGAGAAAGTCATCCTTTTTTCCCTAATCTCCCTCCCCTTTGTTTTCACTGATACCTGTGGTAACTGACTGAGTGTGTCCTGGGCTCTGCTAACCAGGTCCAGGGCAGTGCTCTGTTCAAACGGTATATATCAGTTAGGCATAATTATAATTGACTCCGACAACCTACCTGTAAGTCCATAGTATATGGTAGGGAATGTAGGTTTAGGGGTCCAAGTGGAGCTAAGGCACTTCAGGGTGCACTGCAGTGGTGTCTGCTGTTATTTTTACAGCAGGCCTGCCTTGCTGGCTGCTTTTAAAAAAAATGTAAGCCCAGATTGACTTAGGAATTAAAAGTACTTCCAAAGTCTCAAACTACCTATTTTGTATACACAAGTCACTCCTAAGGTCTGCCCTGCGTGCCCCAAGGGTAGGATTCATTGTAATTATAAGCAGGGGCACTATAAAAGCAGTGGTAGCATCTGTCGGGGCAAAGCAGTGGGGTGGGGGGGCACAAAACAAAAACATTACAAATACAAAATAAAAAAAAAGACTTACCTGTAACGCCGCATCACCGCTGGGCCGCTCTTCTGCCTCCACTCTCTGCAGGCACAGGCTCCCAGTCTGCCCTTCGGGCAATCCTAACAGTGGTCTCATGCTGCTAGCAGCATAAGGATTGGCCTGAGCACCTTGGCTTTGCACTCCCAGGCAGACTGGGAGCTTCAGCCCTCTCTCTCCAACCCGGCAACGCAGTTCCGGGTTGGAAAGAGCTCAGTGCGCATGTGTATTTGGCCATCCTGAGACGGCAGGCCAAACACACTTGCACACTGAGGGGAGTGCACACCATCCCCCCTCCGTCCTGGTCATCCCCATGGCACCACCCCTTGAAAAATAAAAACGATATTAAACATTGTTTATAATCATTTTTTTTTCAATTTGCAGCTGCTGGTGGGGGATGTTGTATAATGATGTTTTATATGTCCTAGTGAGGGATAAACTGCCAGTTTTGTTTTTCCCATTGTAGCACTGCTAGCCTCATAGGCTAACATGGGAAGGCTTTATTACATTTTAATAAAGCCTAACTTTTGATAGGAATAGACTAGAAAAGTGATTCAAAGTGTCAAAATAATAGTTAAGATAAATCCAACAACTTGCCAAGGTTCAATTTATCATGACTATCAGAGGGAAAGAGTTTTAGTACGCCTCCCTTAAATTACGTCAAACCAGCTCTGTAGCAGCCTCTCCAGATTAGTCAGCCTTGGCCATGCTGAGCCAAGCTGCTCTGCCGAAGTGTGAGGTGGTCTGGACTGAGACAAAGGAACCATCTGGTGTAAGACGATCTGCAACAGGACAGGAAGGGGGCTGGGTAGTCAAACTGGTCTTCAAAGGGAGAGAAGCAGATAGTGCAGGACTCAGGCCCACCCCCACTTCCTGCACCCACATACCAGATGGGAGCCCCTGTAATTGAATTAGAAGAGGGGCTGGAAAGAGAATGTAGGGAAAAGTTAGCCACACCTGTGGGTGTCCTTAGCCAGACCTGAACCTCCAGGAGAGAAGTTCTCTATTTTGGATTTTAAAGAAACAGTGCTTTCAGGGACAAAAATGTGCCACACTTCTCTCGGTCTGAATTTCAGGTTCATTCTGCTAAAAGCTCCAGAGCTCTGCCCGTCGACAACAAGAACCAAGACCTCCAAGATTTCACCAAGGCCTTGCACTGAACCAAACTGATGACAACTCGCAACCCGACCTGCCAAGGAGCCTCCCTCAATGATGAGGAAAAATGAACCAAAAAATGACTAAGTGCACAGGCAAAATTTTGGCCAAAGCCTACTGTTCAGTAGACCTAAAACTTTGACCTGGTCAGGTGCAACCAGATGGCCGCAGTTGGTGCTTTTCACTTTTAAGCAGTAGAAAGTAAATTTTTTTATTTAATTTTAAAAATCACATATCTAATTCCCTACGGTGGATTTTTGTCATTTTAAAGATAAAAATATTTTCATTTTTTTTATAAATAGGTGTTGTATTTTAAATGTGTGTTGTGTTTTACTTATTTATGTTTTGTTGATTTTTTAATGTTTTACACACCTGTCTCCCACGTAATGCTTGATGGCTTGTGAGCCAAGCTACCAAAGGCTGAATAAGGGTTAATTTTTTGAGACTTTGACTGGACGTTATTTGTGATTGTGGTGTTATTGTCAAGTGTAGGTACCTACCAGCCTTTACCGATAAACCACTTTCCGCTTTCATGTTAGTGTTTAAGACATGTGTGTGTGTGTGTGTGTGTGCGCGTTTTATAAAGACTAATTACCATATAAGACAGACTGTAAAGTACATCATGGTAATATTAATCGTGAGGTAACCTCCGCAATGTGATCTACTACCCGCGATGTAACAAGTGATGTTCTCTTCAGCTACCAGCCTAGCCCAGCAGGGCATCTCTAAGTGTGTGTGTGTGTGTGTGTGTGTCTTTGTGTATATATGCTCTTGTAAGCATACATGCTAATGTCAGTACATCGTGTGTGTGTGTGTGTGTGTGTCTTTGTGTATATATGCTCTTGTAAGCATACATGCTAATGTCAGTACATCCTGTGTGTGTGTGTGTGTGTGTGTGTGTATATATGCTCTTGTAAGCATACATGCTAATGTCAGTACATCCTGTGTGTGTGTGTGTCTGTGTGTATATATGCTCTTGTAAGCATACATGCTAATGTCAGTACATCGTGTGTGTGTGTGTGTGTGTCTTTGTGTATATATGCTCTTGTAAGCATACATGCTAATGTCAGTACATCCTGTGTGTGTGTGTGTGTGTGTCTCTGTGTGTATATATGCTCTTGTAAGCATACATGCTAATGTCAGTACATCCTGTGCGTGTGGTCTTTCTACCTGTCTGTAGTCCTGAAACACAGGTGCGTGGAAGGAGACCTGCTGCAGGAGGAGGCAGGATGGGAAACAGACAAACGGGCAAGCCCTCTGAGGCTGCGTTTCCAAGAAGCGCCTTCTCCCTGGCGACAGACACGGCTCCACTGCGCCCTTAGCCGCAGAGCTCTTCTGCACAAACAAGTAATTAGGGTGTGAAAGGTGAAGTCCAAACAAAAGTATTGCATTCTGTTTCACAGTACCAACAATACTTCAACACAGTATGACCTTATCGGGGCTGGGCAGCATAAAAGCGGAAAATGTCAATCATTTTCTGAAAAATGCTTTGCAGTTATTCTTTTTCCAAATGTGCAATTCCTTCCAATGAAGTGTTTGCAAAAAGGGCCAGCGTGTCATTCTGAAAATCAATAGCTTTCTTTCACGAACACTAGGGTAGTACTGAGACCGAAAAACAACAGGAGCAGCCTTCCTCTTATTACCCACAATGCTGTGCGTCTATGTGAGGGGCTGAGGGCCTATTCCGGGCAGACGAAGCGGCTGCTCAGGCTCAACCACCTTCTGGCTCTACGGCCAGCTAACGCCGGGCGTGAAGATATTCGCGTAGCGCGGGCACTTTACCACTGGGAAGAGAGATCTGAAGGTTCCTTCACAGGGTGGGCTGAGGCGTAAACGTGTTCACAAGGGGGGCGGAGAGAGGGGGTGTAGTCAGTGGCTAGAACAGCTGACTTTGGAGCATTAGGAAAGCAGGTCTGAATCATGGTCTCGGCCTAACATCCCGTGATTCTAGGCAAAGGGCTTAACCTCGCTGTGACTGAGAAAGATGTTTAAGTAGTCTAATTCTGTTGTAAAGTGCTCTTGTGCCAGGCACTTTAAATAACTGCAAAGACTAGTCAGCGGTTGACACGGACGTCAGTTAGCCAAAATGCCAAAAGTAACGGACCTGCCATTGCTTGGTCCCTGACACTCTCACGCAGCTGGCCCCATGTCCCACATTTAGAATCAACAACAGCCTCCATTTGCCACATACTTGCCCCTGTCCTGAAAGAAGACCGACGTTCAATTTCCCCTTTCCACGTCTGCGCAGGCGCGCTTTTGCAGATCACTAGCTTTGTGTCTAGTTGCCTTTTATGTGCTCCAGGAAACAGCGGGAAAAAACATCTCAGACCAACCATATCTTCAGGACGGAATCTTCCGAATGATTGGTGGCCGAAGAGGACAAAAATCTCAGAGCAAACATATCTTTAGGGCCGAATCTTGATGATTGGTGACCAAAGTTTTTCCTGTGGTTGTGAAAATGCACCAGAGATCAGTGAAGCTGGTGAAGTCTATACAATTTCCTTCTAAAGACTGAATAAATAACCTAAACCTTATTTTTCCTCTTAAACATATACATTTGAATTTATGTTTTCTAAATATGTAGATAAACTATTAAATGCTTGTTTCCTACTTTAGGTTGACCTTATTATTATTTTTTTTTCAGGATTGCAGTTCGCAAATGCATTTGTGCTCCTGAGAGCTGTTCAGGTAAAACGCGCATGTGCATCACCAAGAGTCGCAAGCCGGGAGTCGAAACAGGACCGCATAGGTGGCCACGAAGAACACCTCCTGAGGGCAGGCTGTCGGAAGCGAGGCGGTTAAGCCCGCAAAAATTGGATGGCAGTGATGGCCGGCATGGTTCAAACCCGCCAATCCTGACGAGCTATATGGCAGGCACAGGAGGTCAAAAGAAGGGCGTGACGCTCTATAGTCAAAATGTTTTGACCATGCTTGTGCATCCCACTCACTCACATGAAAGTAGCGGGTGTCGCAGCCGCAATTCAGGGGAGGGGGAAGGCATCAAATCAAATCAAATCATTAACATTTATAAAGCGCGCTACTCACCCGTGCAGGTCTCAAGGCGCTAGGGGGAAGGGGGTTACTGCTGCTCGAAGAGCCAGGTCTTGAGGAGTCTCTGGAATGCGGAGTGGTCCTGGATGGTCCTGAGGCTGGTGGGGAGGGTGTTCCAGGTCTTGGCTGCCAGGTAGGAGAAAGACCTCCCACCCGCCATGGAGCGGCGGATGCGAGGGACGGCAGTGAGCGCGAGGCCGGTGGAACGGAGGAGACGGGTGGGGGCGTAGAAGCAGAGGCGTCGGTTGAGGTGTTCAGGTCCCTTGTCGTGGAGGGCTTTGTGTGCGTGGGTGAGAAGTCGGAAGGTGATCCTTTTGCTGACTGGGAGCCAATGCAGGTGTCTCAGGTGTGCGGAGATGTGGCTGTTGCGGGGTATGTCGAGGATGAGGCGGGTGGAGGCGTTTTGAATACGTTGCAGACGTTTTTGGAGTTTTGTGGTGGTCCCAGCATAAAGGGTGTTGCCGTAGTCCAGGCGGCTAGTGACTAGGGCGTGGGTCACGGTTTTTCTGGTGTCGATGGGGATCCAGCGGAAGATCTTGCGGAGGGTGAGGAAGCAGGAGGAGGACATGGCGTTGACTTGTTTGGTCATGGTGAGAAGAGGGTCCAAGATGAAGCCGAGGTTGCGGGCGTGGTCTGAGGGGGTCGGTGCGGTGCCAAGGGCCGTGGGCCACCAGGAGTCGTCCCGTGCGGCCGGGGTGTTGCCTAGGATGAGGACTTCCGTTTTGTCTGAGTTCAGTTTTAGACGGCTGAGCGTCATCCAATCTGTGACGTCCTTCATGCCATCTTGTAGGTTGGTCTTAGCGCTGGCGGGGTCCTTGGTGAGGGAAAGTATAAGTTGAGTGTCGTCGGCGTAGGAGGTGATGATGATGTTGTGCTTGCGTACAATGTCGGCGAGGGGGCTCATGTAGACATTGAAGAGTGTCGGGCTGAGCGAGGAGCCTTGAGGGACGCCGCAGAAGATCTCGGTGGGGTCTGAGCGAAAAGGTGGGAGGTAGACTCTTTGAGAGCGGTTGGAGAGGAAGGAGGCGATCCGGTCCAGGGCCTGGCCTTGGATCCCGGTGGAGTGGAGGCGGGTTATTAGGGTGTGGTGACAGACGGTGTCGAAGGCAGCCGAGAGGTCGAGGAGGATGAGGGCGACTGTTTCACTGTTGTCCATCAGGGTTCTGATGTCGTCTGTGACTGAGATGAGGGCGGTTTCAGTGCTGTGGTTGGTTCGGAATCCGGATTGTGAAGGGTCGAGAAGGTTGTTGTCTTCCAGGAAGTTGGTAAGCTGTTTGTTGACGGTCTTCTCTATTACCTTGGCAGGGAAGGGGAGGAGCAAGATGGGGCGGAAGTTTTTCAGGTCGCTTGGGTCAGCCGTAGGTTTCTTTAGTAGGGCGTTGACTTCGGCGTGTTTCCAGCTTTCGGGGAAGGTAGCAGATGAAAAAGAGGAGTTGATGATGGTCTGGAGGTGCGGGGCGATGATGTTGTTGGCTTTATTGAAGATGAAGTGAGGGCAGGGGTGCGAGGGGGCGCCGGAGTGGATAGAGTTCATGGTGGTTTTGGTCTCTTCAGTGTTGATGTGGGTCCAGGCGTTGAGGGTGATGGCAGGGGGTGTGGGTTCGGTGTTGCTTGGCTGGGTCTGGTGTCCGAAGCTGTCGTGTAGGTCGGTAATCTTACGATGGAAGAAGGTGGCGAGGGAGTTGCACAGGTCTTGTGAGGGCGTGATGGCGTTGGGGTTGGAGAACTCTTTAACGATGCTGAAGAGTTCTCTGCTGTTGTGGCTGTTTTTGTCCAGTCTGTCGGTGAAGAAATTCCTTTTGGCTGCGCAGATCAGGTGGTGGTGTTCGCGGGTCACGTTCTTGAGGGCGGTCATGTTGTCAGCGGTGTGGTCCTTGCGCCAGGCTTTCTCGAGGGCGCGACAGGTTTTCTTCTATTCCTTAAGGGTGTCAGAGAACCAGAGCGTTTTTTTGGTGTTGGCCTGTCGATGCGTGCGTCTGAGGGGAGCAAGGTTGTCTGCGCAGTTGGTGATCCAGTTCGTGAGGCTGAGGGCTGCGTCGTTGGGGTCGTCGGTGGTGAGGGTAGGTTGGTTGACGGTGAGCGTGGAGAAGAGCTGTTCTTCGGGGATTTTGTTCCACTGTCGACAAGGGATGGGTTGAGTGCGGAGGTGCCGGGTCTCGCGTCGGAATGTGAAGTGGACACAGCTGTGGTCGGTCCAGTGTAGAGCGGAGGCGTGGCTGAAGGAGACGTGTTTGCTGGCGGAGAAGATGGGGTCATGCGTGTGTCCGGCGATGTGGGTGAGGGTGTTCACCAGTTGCTTGAGGCCGAGGTTGTCGAGCAGGGCGGTGGTGTTGGGGTCGTTGTTGTGTTCCAGATGGAAGTTGAGGTCGCCTAGGAGGATGTAGTCCGGCGAGGCGAGGGCGTGTGGGGAGACGAAGTCGGTGATGGAGTCGCTGAAGGGGGTGCGCGGTCCGGGGGGACGGTAGATGAGGGATCCTCTGAGGGTGGTCCTGGGGTCGGTGCGAATCTGGAAATGCAGGTGTTCTGCGGCGAGGGGGGTGTCTTCGGAGGAGGTGGTGACACTGATGGAGTCTTTGAAGACGATGGCGATTCCTCCTCCTACTTGGTTGGTGCAGTCTTTCCTGGAAATCTTGTAGCCTTCGGGGATGGCTATGGCGATGTCTGGGGCCGAAGAGGCGTTCATCCATGTCTCTGTGATGAAGGCAACGTCCGGTGCTGTGGAGTCCAGGAGGTCCCAGAGTTCAACGGCGTGCTTGTGGACGGAACGAGCGTTGACCAGGATGCATTTGAGGTGGTTGATGGCGCGTGGGCTGGTGGTGATGGTAGTTGTGTGGTGGAAGATACGTTTGCAAGGGTGGCAGGCGAAAGGTCCATGGGTATGTTTTGGGTTAGCTTGGAAGCAGGTGTTGGAGCGTCCTGGGTTGAGGGCGTGGAGGGTGGTGGGGTCGCAGCAGAGCAGAGGGGTTTGGGAGTGCTGAGGACCAGGGGTCGTGGCGCTGGGCGCGGGCCAGGCGCGGACGGGCGCAGACGGGCTTGCCTCTGGCACGCCAGCGGCGCGGACGCGCAGCAGCCGCCATAAGAGGGAGGAGGTGGGGAGGGGTCAGCTGGGGGCGAATGGGAGCTGGGGGGCGGGGGCGTGCAGGAGGTGGCGGCGAGAAAGCGGAGGGAAGGGGGGACAGGTAGAGGGGAGAAGAGCTGGGGGAGGGGGGGTTTTAGGAAGTTTAGGAGTTTAGGGAGAGAGATAGGAGTAAGGTTGGGAAGATAGGGGAGGGGGGTTGTAGAGGTGGGTGAGGGTGAGAGGTAGAGTGAAAGGATAGGAAGATAGGGGTGGTAACAGAGGGGGTGGCGAGTGGGGGGGAAGATAGGGAGATAGGTAGACAGGAGGAGGTGGTGAGTGAGGGAGACAGAGAGAGAGATAGAGAGATAGGTAGATAGAGATGGGGGTAGATAGGGGAGATAGAGAGGGGGAGAGACGAGTCAGGAGCGGGAAGAACCAGGGAGTAGGTAGCGGTTAGCTCTGTTGAGAAACAGAGCTAACAGAGGAAGAGGAGCGGGGAGCAGGAGGGAAAGAAGAGAACAGGAGGAACAGAAGACAGAAGAACAGAAGACAGAAAGAAGACCACAGAAGAAGAACAGAAGTCAGAAGAGCCGAAGAACAGAAGAGGAAACAACACTAAAACAGCCAGAAAAGCACAGCAGCCCAGAAAAGAGAGCCACTCAGACAGTGTCTTGGGATGCCTTATGGCAGGGGCACAGGGAGCAGGCAATGTCCAGCAAAGGTTCAGCAGCGGGCGGACAAAGCACTTGCAGCTGGGGCAAGGCATGAGAGTGGCCTATGTAGAACTTGGTAGCAAGGGAAGCCTAGAAGTCATTAAGTGCTAGAAACAGGCAGGAAAGGGCCATCGCTCAGAGGTTGTGCAAGAACATTGGCAATCAATCAATAAAGATAACAAATCAAAAGTATGGATTAAGTTGAGAGATGCATGATAACAAGAGATAAACATGGAACGTATGAACGACCACAATTTGAGGTGTTTATGTACCTTACAATACACTGTAATAAGCTGCAACTGTTTTAATCCCAGCAGTGTCTCTCCTTGTGATTGCTGGAAAGGGATGAAGGCACGGGAGAGAGTATGGAGAACAGCCGGAAGAGGATGGCGGCCACTCGCACGTCTACGAGGGGTTAAGGAAGTACACTTCACAAACAAGCATGTACATGCAAGAACCGCGATTGAAAACACACAAGAGTGTTTAAGAATACCAATTGTTACCGCAAATGCCCTGCAGGCAGTTACACTTCGAAAACATGTGGGCGCATTCAGGCAGCACAATCAAGAAATAAGCATGCATATTTGCGAGCTGCATCTGAATAAGCACATGCGCAGTAAAGAGTAGTCATTTTAGGATGTACACGCACATTCAAGAGGTATGACTGTAAAATATGCATGCTTATTCCAGAACCACACACACCCTTTGAAGGCGCACGTGCGCTGCAGATAAGTGGTTCTTCAACCAACATGCACCTTCAGGAACTCTCCTGCTCCTGCAGTAGGTTTGCGCTGCATTACTACATACATATATACATACATGAGTACGGTACCAGAATATTGCGGCCTAAGTATCGTATGAGAAAAACATTGTGCTAAACATCGTTTACAAAAGCGCCAATCCACTGCAGTAAATAATACAAAATCTATACCCAATGGAGCAATATTTTTGAAACGATAATTAGAGCTTGATGTTTATGTTAGCCAATATTGTTGACAGACAATCCATATATTCAAATGTAGGGTTTTCCAAGTTCACATGTGAGCTGAAGGGTCTCCAGGTTTGTTGAAGGTAGCTCATTCGCTTTGTGACAAGTGATGCTAAAATTCGCGTGCATGCTCAATCACTGTTTCTAGTTCTCAAATCTTTCAGAGCTGCACAAATCTTTGTTATTCCAATATGAGAGTTCATTGTACATTGACTGTGCACATTTCATTGAGTTAGAGCCAGGTTTCGCAACAGAGATCCGTTTGCAAAACCAACAGAGCCGAGCAGACGCAGAGGTGTGTTTAACCCTCCTCACCATGACTACTCGGTGTGGTTCAAAGCCACTGGACCAGTATGTTTCACAAGAGGATGATGTGGTGGTGGGAGAAGTGGTTTTATGAAAGCAAGGTATCTTTGGTAGGGAAGTGTCTCCACTGCCGAAGGAAGGAACCAAAGTTAATAGCCATAGAGATCTATACACTGTGTAACAGAAATCTGTTGGTGGAGAGAACTGGCCACAATGCTCTGTTGGCACCCCCACCTTGGCTCAGCACCTCACTTTAAACAAAACAGCTCCTTAAAAGGAGGTGCATCTACCTGCATGTTGTTCAGGGGGGTTTAGGGATATGTTCTATGCAGCAGAACACTGATAATGTGAGCTGCATATCTACAAGTAATTTACTATGGACTCCGTGCAGACTGGCCAGAATATAATGGCAAATGCAGCATCTCTAATTTTATAATGACTATGATGAACCAGTGCTTAATTTGTAAATAAATAAGTGCCAGGGCCCACATCAGGAGCCCACTACAACTTACATTGCCGTTACCCCTGCCAGCACTGTTGCCAACACAACTACAAAACATCACACTCCTACAAGGGGGACAATCCAACCCTTCCAGGCCCCCAAAACTGTAAAAATGGCTTGGATGGCAGGTATTAATAATTTTAATGTATATGAAATGTTATGTTATGTTATGTTATTTTTATTTGTACCGCGCACAGCTGCCCCAGCAAAGGGGCGTCCCGGCGCTTTGAGAAGGTAAACACAACACAGCACTAAAAGCGGGCAAAAGAAGACAAAACACAACAGATAAGCTTAGACAAATAAAAAGGTCTTAATAGCCCGCCTAAACTGAAGGAGCTCATCAATGGCCCGGATTTGTGGAGGAAGAGAATTCCACCAACTCGCTGCCAGGACTCGAAAAGAGCGGCCCCCAATTCTGCTCAGCTTAAAGCGCGGAACCACTGCTAAGTTCTGGCCTAACGATCTAAGAGTGCGAGAGGGAACATAAGGAATCAGCAATTTCTCCATGATTTGCGGGGAAGTACCCTTTAAGATTTTAAATGCAAAACAGAGAACCTTAAATCTAATCCTCTGCTGCACAGGGAGCCAGTGGAGAGAGCGCAGAGTATTGGACACCGAACATCGCCTGGGGAGACCAGTCACCAGTCGGGCCGCAGCGTTTTGAACCCGCTGGAGCCGCCGAAATTCTGACTGGTTTATCCCCGCCAGTAGGGAGTTGGCATAGTCCAACCTAGACAGCACTGATGCTTGAACCACCAGCTGTCTTGTAGGTGCATCAAAGAATTTGAGGATAGGTCGAAGTCCTCTGATGATGCCATAGCAAGAAGCTGCCACCTTATTGGTATGACAGATGAAACTCAGAGAAGAATCAAACCATACCCCCAAGTTTTTTATCTCTGCCGCTGGGAGGGGAGTCACACCCAACTCCGAAGGCCACCATTTATCATCCCACAAAACCACCTGTTTACCTACCACCATAATCTCCGTCTTTTTGGTGTTTAACTGGAGACAGTTGGATTTCATCCAGTTAGCCACTTCCCGCAGACCATCACAAAACCTGGGAGCCTCCAGGTCTGAGTCCCCACTCAGTGTGACCGCCAGCTGCGTATCATCTGCGTAGGATACCATGGTTAGGCCCCACCGCTTGACGACCGCAGCCAACGGTCTCACATACAGATTGAAAAGGGTGGGACTCAGTGAAGACCCCTGTGGGACTCCCTGGTCTAACGGGTAGAGTGACGACTTACCGGGCGGGATCGCCACCTGGAATGACCTATCCATAAGGAAGGAACGAAACCAGTGCAAGGCGGAGCCAGAAACGCCCACCTCCTCAAGACGCCGAATCAGAATTCCGTGCGAGACCGTGTCGAAGGCGGCACTAAGATCTAATAACAACAGTGCCGCCGTCCGACCGGAATCCATCACGGAGCGCAGATGCTCGACCATCGAGAGGAGGGCCGTCTTCGTACTATGACCCGCGCGGAACCCGTTCTGGGTAGGATCAAGAATGTTAAACCTACCAAGGTGGTCTGTAAGAGTGGCATTCACATGGGCCTCTGCTATTTTCGTGGCCCAAGGAAGAAGGGAGATAGGGCGGTAGCTTTCAGGTTTAAGGGGGTCAAGGGTCGCCTTCTTCAGAATTGGCGTAACTACTGCCTGCTTCCATCTAACGGGAACCACTCCAGAAGAAAGAGACAGGTTGATCAAGGACAGTACCGGGGAGCGGCAAACCGGTGCCAGAGTCTTAAGTTGGGCGGGTTTCAACGGGTCAGCCGGAGAGCCAGACTTAATTTTGGCGCTGAGATAGTCAAACATCTCCAGAGATAAGGGGGGTAAGATGGAAAGACATTCCCCCTCACCTAAGGTGCGACCAACCTGCTCTAGCATCAGGGAACCCGTTGGGAAAGTGCGATAGATGGCTTGCACTTTTTCATGAAAGAAAGAGGCCAAACCCTCACAATGTGAATCCGAGCATATTTCCCCTGCAATTACTCTCTTCGCCATCAGGTCCTTTAATACTTTAAAAATAAGTTTCGATGGATTGGTAGAATTCTGAAACTGTTGAGCATAAAAGGAGGCACGAGTTTGACACACTGCCCTGTGATAAATCTTGATTTTAGCAAGATAACATATTTTCAGATCAGAGTCATATGACTTCCTCCATAATCTTTCGGCCTGTCTACAGACCCTCTTAAGAGATGCCAAGGAAGTGTCATACCAAGGGCTCGGCTCCTTCCGGTGACACTTAGACCAACACATAGGTATCAGAGAATCGAGGGCACCAGAAATCCACTCACAGAAGGAGTCGTATCCACAATCGACCTCAGTGAGCGGACCTAAAGGAGCCTTCTCGAGCTGATGATAAAAATCCTCCAGACTTAATTTGTTCCAGTGTCGTTTAAGAACAAATCTATCCTGAGATACAAAAGGAGAGTCAGACAGAGAGCATGCCATTTTCACCAGCATGTGGTCTGTCCAGACCAACTGAGAGGAACCAAGAACTGTGAGACCTTCTAAATTTGTGAAGATCGGGTCAAGAATATGACCACCTTTATGTGTGGGGAAGGTAATCATCTGCGAGAGCTGTAAAGCCTCAAGATCCGCCAAAAAGCTCCTAATAGTAGGTAAGGAAGGACAGTCCAAATGGAGATTAAGATCTCCCACAACATTAAAATTTGCGCATCCTAGTGCCTCTATGCTAATATACTCAGGAAGAGTAGCCCTAAAAACAGAATCACAGCCCGGAGGCCGGTAAATTAATAACCCAGAGAAGGTAAACTGATGACTAAACGCTATTTTAAATAGGGCACCCTCACACCCCAAAAGTTCAGCGGCTTTCCACTGACAGGGATAACACCGTTTGGTGACCATCGCAATACCAACATGAACAAACAACAGTTTTTGTGGTAATTTCTAAATTAAGCAAACATCACCAAAATGTGGGAGACTGTCATAAGTGCCACTGTTGACAATTAAGTGCTGGTGCCGAGCACCGGAAACTACCAGGTCAAATTAAGCACAGGGCGAACCACTACCTGTCTAGCAACATTGGCTTCTTGTGTTTTTGGCTGTTGGGGGTATATATTTTTTGTTTATGCATTTCTGGAGGATTCCAATTTTTACGTTTCCAAAAAAGTACAGCTACTGAAAAATATTTAAAATAACAATCCTCCTAAACAATCTATGCTCTCTGCCTATTCTATCACTCTCCATAGAAGTCAGAGCCTGCTGCCCATTCTGTCATGCACAGCTAAGCCCTGCAGTCAAACCCAGCACCCCGTCCTTACACCTTCAGTACCTTCTGCACACAGTCGTGGGCTTTCACAGCCGGGTCTGCTCCACCAACAGCAGACTTACCTTTGCACCACAGCTGGGTGCACCTGACTTGCAGTCGTGGGCACAAGGATATGATTACCAAGTCTCGACTATGGCCACATCTTATAGCCATGCCCCATTGCCGGCTCCAGTCACATCGTACGGCTAGTGGCCGTGCCTTATAGCTACTCCCCCTGAGCAGTGCCTTGAATGCAGTGAAATAACCAATGCCTATACCCTGCACCCATGAATGAAAGCCTACTATCATGGACGTCATTTAGGGGTCGCAGCTGCGATCCGTGGCTTGCCCTTTACCACCCCTGGCTCTACGTTTTCAACCCCTGGCCTCAGAGGTGCCGGATTCAGTGCCAGGAACACAGTGGCAGCTCTTCCTTATGGTCTTCGGCTGGGGGTCCACTCTCTTTGTTTTCTGCCATTTTTATCCCATCAATAGTGAATAGCAATATATTATTCACTGTTAGTGTAACAAAAAGGGAGTACAATTAGGTGGGATATGTTCTCCCAAGGCAGCTGAAGTAAGTAAAAAATGCTTTTAATTTTATGTTCAGTGCCTGCTTGTGGGCGAGAGTGCTTATGTTGCTCCCAAGTTCATTTTAAGGTATCCTAAATGCAGTAATGATGTAAAGATGTTAGTGTAGCATGCCTGCATGTGCTCTTGGTGGAGATGTATAGTGTAGCTGCATGATAGGTTTGGAGCTTCCAGTTGCCTTTACCGTTCTGAAATTAGATTTCTTACAGCAATCTGGACATTATGGAATCTTTAAGGTGAGGGCATCCACAGGAGTGTCCAGTTCACGGTGAGAGGGATTAGGATCTCTCAGCCCTTTCCTCTTACTATGCTAGTACAGGACAGGCTAGATTCGTTTTTTAGCAGCCTTGCTACCTTAGCAGTAAAAAACAGCGAGAACCCAAGAAGAGCAAATGTACAGTAACTTAAAGCGGGAGAAGTATCTCCACAGAAATGTGTTCTCATTCAGGTACGTCACGCCCCCTAAACTAGTTTACTGTGGTTGGACGAATATGGGAGCATCTGAAGAACCTGGTCCAGTCTCAATGGAACTAGTTACAGAACTCACATGTAAATCAGTTGGATGGATGGGCAAGAGTTTGGGGTGATGATGGTAGTAAGGTGAGCAGAGGCGCCACATAAAGGCACAGTTTGGTGATTCAGCTTCAGATGTGGTTAACTTTGTCACAGTTCAGTCTTTTATAAGGAACATGTTATGACTCCAATTACTCCATGAAGAAAGGACACTATGTTGGGGAGGTTAATATGGTAAGCTGTACTCGTCTGTACATGCTTGAAGATCAAACAACTGTGCCTGGTAATGCAAAAAAGACTTTGATGACTGCTTTAGGTTTAAAAAGCAAAGCTTTTCCAACAATGGACATCTCAATAACTACTAGTCAGGTTTCAGAATCACTATAGACACACACACTCCACTAGCTGACACGCAGCAGGGCTTCACCATTGTGCTCAACAAAATCAACAAAGCATGATTTAACCTCCTGGACCTAACTGCAGCCTACTATATGGTAGACCTGGCATCTTGCCTATCGGCCAGAGAATGGAAGAGATTCTCAGGAACTGCCCTAAAATGATTCAATCATTTTTTCATAATCACAAGCAAAAACATGAACTACAGCTGCCAAACTGCCTGTGAAAAGTCTATCTTTTGGATCACCATAGCGATCGTCCCTATTACCAATGATTTTTTTACATTTAAGTGCCCCTTTTGTGCCTATTAATTGAATGCATCATTTTCAGTTCCAGAAATATGACAGTGACGTTGAGATTAATGTTTGCATAGTGAGAAAATAAAAATTTAACTTGACTCCATATGGAGATCTCGTTTAATGCTGAGCGAAGGAAAGCTGCCTCTGCCTTAAAGGATCCAACAGCAATATGCTAATCTTCAGCGCAGAAGTAAACAAGTAAAAAACGTAGGTGAAAATGTTGATTTAGGTGGCTTCTTCCCCAACATAATCTGCAGGTGCATGGCCAGCAAGCTCATCAGCATGGTACAACAAATCCACAAGTAGGCATCCAGACAGTGCCTTAACATGAGAAAACAAGATCTACCTTAGCATATTCATATATCACCTGATGAGTACAGTTTTAAATGTGACCTCCATTAGCGCTTCTGGTCCAGGGCTGAAATACCTACAGGTTTGGTCCCTTATTAGCATCCGTCACAAGCCTCAGATCATGAGCCATCTTGTAAGCCTATCAATAGAAATTCAAGTCCCAAAAATCTTGAGGCCGAGGCAAATGCTACATTGAGGTCATTAAAGGGAGCTGCCTTATGATGCCAACAAATGAGCTGCAAAGGGATGCTAGACTGAAAAAACGTGCCTAAAATGGCCTTGTTCCTACTGGACAGGGAGGACCTACATGGTAAATTGTCATTTTATCTCACCTCTAAACCCTGACTATCACTGAACAGGTAGTAAATTTAGTAATTACATAAGCATGTATGTTTCAAATGGAGCAGATATGTTTACTGGCGTGGTGAGACACTGCATGTATGTTAGAAATGGGGTTTCTGGGTGCATAGGGTATGCACCTCAGCCAGGCAGAACCCACCACTCTAGTCAGGGTAAGTCAGATACACACCTAAATTAACCTGTGCTTACCCTCTGGTAGCTCGGCGCAGAGCATTCAGGCTTAACTTAAGAGGCAATATGTAAAGTATTTGTGCAACACACATGCAGTAACCACATGAAAACACAACAAAAATACTACACACGGGTTTTTATAAAAATAGAGATTCTTTATCTGCGGTGTCTTAGATCAAAACAATACAAATCCAGGCAAGATACTGAATACTATTCACGTAACAATGCAGAAAACAGTGCTTGAAGTAGGGTTCGTCTTGGAGCCTTTACAGTATCTTCATGAATACGTTATGAGGATTGGAATGAAAAAACAGTGGTTAGGGCCGCTCAGGCCTGGATGGGGTAATCAGGCTGTTGTACGGTGTTAGCTGTGCACAGCAAAGTGTCGTCAGGAACAACCCGCCCCGAGAGAAACAAGAGGATCCTTGGATGTGAAGGGCACAGCGGAAGTCTGTAGGTCGCTCAGGTGGGACGATCAGCCAAATTAGTGCCCTTCTCTTACGTGGAATAGGGCTCTGCTGGGAACTCCACACTTCCACAGAACAAAAACAATGGCCTCAGGGGGACAAATACATCATCTTTCCACCAATAATATATCACTTATTATTGAGGCACTTTTATTTGTGTTAACTTTTGTATTATAATTCATTCATAAAAACATCAAACACTATGCAGACATAGATTCAAACCACAATGATTTTCAACATATCTCAAAAACCCTAAACAAATGGAACACTCGTGTCTGTCTTTGACACGCAACGGTAACGGTTACATTCTACACGTGAGCGCACCGGTCGCGAGCAGTTTCTGGATGCCGCAAGCTGACAGGAGAATATTTTATTCCCGTTTCACACACCTGAACATTTTTAACAAAAGAGTTTAAGGGGTTTAGAAAAGAAGCATGCAAGGCGAAAGGTAAAGGCACGGCAGAGATACATGGTGCGCCTAGGAAGTTATGTTGATAAGGTATACCCGCTACTTATACCGTCCTGAAGAGGCCATCAGACACTAGTGTGAAAAGCATCTGCACCTTTTTGAAAATAAGGAATCCAGTTTGAAAAATCAAGATATTGTGTAAAAGCATTACAAGACTGTCAGCCAGTACCCACAGTGTGTGTATGAGATAAGTGGGGGAGATGGAGATAAAGTCATGAGAATATGGACTACCTTATAGATGGACCAAATAAGACGGACTGTACACCTTTGGTTGTCAATGTTGGAATTGTTGTATATGAAATTGCGTGTAAAAGCAGACACAAGTGTTCCATTTGTTTGGGGTTTTTGAGATATGTTGAAAATAATTGTAGTTTGAATCTATATCTGCATAATGTCTATGATGCTTTCATGAATTAATTATAATACAAAAGATAACGCAAAGAAAAGTACCTTAATAATAAATGATATACTATTGTGGAAAGATGATCTATTTGTCCCCCTAAGGCTATTGTTTTTTTTCTGTGAATGGTAGACACCCAAGGCTATTGGGGGTTATGTTGTGTGGCCCCATTTATCTGTTAAGTTGGGAACTCCACACTTGGCACAGTATTGAAGGGGCCGCTGTGGAGAGCACCTGGGCAGCAGCACGGAAAGTGCACTGGTGTGCCTCAAGGTAATCACGGGGAACTGTTGAGAAATGGTCGAGTGGGCCAGTCACTGCAAGGGGGGCCCCCCTGTGGCAGATGAAGGTGTCGGGTATCTTGCACAGACCAAATGCTAGATTCTCAGGCTGGGCGCGTGGAACATGCAGCAGCCTGTCCGGTCACTGGTCAAAACATGCCGGCACCGGGAAACAGAGCCCGTCCTCAATCAGTGCTCAGCTCACACAAGGGAGGTTGGAGCTTTCCATACCACTTCAGAATGCAGCGTGGGTATTTGCCGCATCAGGAATTTGGTTGGGACTACTGTCTTCAGAGCTCACCATCCAGAAACAGCCCAGGAGGAGGAGCGTGGGAGAGCCCTAAAGCCATGGAGAGTACCATACAAAGCGCAAGATCCCATGTCCTAGGGCGCATGGCAGCTCCACAAAAAGATGTACAGGTCCTTAGCTTACGAGGTTTCTGATGTCTCTGAGACCTCAGAGAAAACAGGGGGCGAGTCAGCAAGCCCTTGGAGACACTCTGGGGGTGTTCGTTGGTTCTAGGGTTGCAGGATAGAGATCAGCAGGCAGCAGGGCAGCACACAAGGGCACAGCAGCAGTTCCTGGGAACAGTCAGTTCTTGCAGGGTGGCAATCATGGCACACAGCAGTCTTTACTCCAGCAGAAGCTTCTTGGGTCCAGAAGTGTACTACCCTTGTGGGTCAAGAGAACTGGTAGTTATACAAGAGAGTGCCTTTGATGTGGGGGATGACTACAAAAGAATTCTTGTGAAGTACATAGGTCCCCCTTTCAGGTCAATCTCGGCTCCAGGCAGCCAGTGGGAGGTAATCAGCCCCTTTGTGTGAACTCTAGTCCTACCCTTTGAGGTGTGTGACCCCGTCCTAACCTTCTCCCCAGGAAAACCCATCAGTATGCAAATGAATGCAATTGTGGCTGAGTATCCTGTGTTGTGAGTGTCTGAAGGTAATGCACAAAAACTGTCACCTAGCCCAAGTCAAATGTGTATTGGAGATAGGCTGTGGGCACACAGGGCAGAGAGTGCAGAGAATTGTCCACCTTGTAAAAGTGGCATTTATAAAATAGTATTAATAAATCCAACTTTAGCAGTAAAGGGAATTTATTATTACCATTCCAATGGTACTAAATCTAGGGCCTACCTTAGTGGTGACTTATATGTAAGAAAACCAGGAGTTATGGGCTTGGCAAGAGGTTTTAGATGCCAAGTCGGGGTGGCAGTGAGACTACACATGCAGGCTCTGCAGTGGCAGGCCTGAGACATGTTTACAGGGATACTTAAGTGGGTCGCACAATCAGTGCTGCAGGCCCATTTGTAGCATTTTAATTTACAGACCCTGGGTAAGTAGTATACCACTCTACAAGGGACTTACAGGTAAATTAAATATGCCAATTGTGGATACACTAGTGTTACCAGGTTTTATGAGAGAAGCACACGCACTTTAGCACCGATTAGCAGTGGTAAAGTGCTCAGAGTCCTAAGGCCAATCAAAACGATACAGCAACAAAACAGGAGGCAAAGGCAAAAAGTCTGGGTTAAGACCACACTAAGGATGCCAGGTCTAACAATGTACTTTAATATGTGGCTACGCAAAGTAATTCTTGAAATGCTCCAATATAAACTTTTACAATCAACTTCCCTTACTTGACGCAGTGATATGTATATTGTGTATATATTAGGGTTGCACAGTATTCCACTTGGCCTGTGGGTTCCTAAAGTAGTAGTAGTTTAGGAGCGCAAGGCCTGACTAGTCCTCCGTGCCGCACTTCTAGTTTGAGCATTTAAAATGACAAAAATTATTGGTTGAAAACATTTTGGGGAATTTTTAAATGACCCTTGCACTGTCTTAGCGCTGCCGTAGCGTCATTTTTTGTGTGACGCTAATGTGGCCTTTCTCCCCTGCCAGTTCGGCAACCCCCTGCGGCAGGCATAATGTATAGGGGTCCCAATGCAAGGAGGCCTTAAGAAATGGTGCAGTGAAATTTACTAGATTTCACTGCGCCATTTGTTTTGCTGCACTAGTGTCAACATTTTTGACACTAGTGCAGCACAGTGCCATGACAGAGCCATGACAGCATAAACAATTCTACCGCTGTTGTGGTAACGACCGCCGTGGTGTACGGCGCAACCATGGTGTCGTTAGGTGGAGCAAGGGCGATGCAAGAAGTCCGATGCACCATTTTCTCATGAATATGTCCCTTTATTCCAGAAACCTACAGAGATGCAGAGTAGCGAAGCGTGGTTTTTGGAGTGAGGTAAATGCCGCAGGACCGTGCCCGACAAACAATTCTACAGGTGCTCGGGGGCTGGGGTGGGCGGGAGGGGAGGGAGGAGGGCCGATCCACAGTGCCACCAGAGACGTGGCGGAGGCACGAGTGCCTTGGACTGTCAGAAAATGTTATTCCTCTATATAGAGCGAGAGACAGAGAGGCAATTGTCAAACTGAAGAGAAGAGACATAGCTGCAAGGACAAGCTCTGGGAGCCCTGCCTCAGCGATGAGCATCAGCATAAAGGTCTGGCAATATAACCCACGAGGGTGTACTGAACACAGAAGGTATTTTAGTAAGTCGCTTTAGTGCTTTACGAGCCAATCGCCTGGGCCGAGAGAGCATTCAACGCTTCAGCATGTTTATTCACATCACAAGGACGCTGCACTGATAGAAAGGTATGAGGCAGACCGGAGCTATGACACATACATGTTTATTCACATCACAAGGACGCTGCACTGATAGAAAGGTATGAGGCAGACCGGAGCTATGACACATACATGTTTATTAACATCACAAGGACGCTGTACTGATAGAAAGGTATGAGGGAGACCGGAGCTATGACACATACATGTTTAATCACATCACGGGGACGCTGTACTGATAGAAAGGTATGAGGCAGACCGGAGCTATGACACATACCTTGTTTAATCATCACATCACAGGGACGCTGTACTGATAGAAAGGTATGAGGCAGACCGGAGCTATGACACATACATGTATAATCACATCACAAGGACGCTGCACTGCTAAAGAGGATGAGGCAGACCGGAGCTATGACACATACATGTTTATTCACATCACAAAGACGCACTGCTAAACAGGTATGAGGCAGACCGGAGCTATGACACATACATGTTTATTCACATCACAAAGACGCTGCACTGCTAAACAGGTATGAGGCAGACCGGAGCTATGACACATACATGTTTATTCACATCACAAGGAAGCTGCACTGCTAAACAGGTATGAGGCAGACCGGAGCTATGACACATACATGTTTATTCACATCACAAGGACGCTCCACTGCCAAAGACGATGAGGCAGACCGGAGCTATGACACATACATGTTTATTCACATCACAAGGACGCTGCACTGCTAAAGACGATGAGGCAGACCGGAGCTATGACACATACATGCTTGCGAGTGTTTATAGCAGTTTCAATGGGAGAGTCATTTTCAGAGCTACAGACACTTCAAACCCTTTAGACTGCTCTGTCTTAGGAGACACTTCAGTGCACTCAGCATCATAAACCGAGTCTCAAACTAAATACGCACTGGAACATAAAATGCGAATAAGACAGATTTCGGCTGCAACTACAGATGAGTAGCGATGAAGGTTTTAGACGACTCCTGTGCATATGTATCCGAGGAATCAAGGACACCTATGACGTCAAACATAGTTGGAAACAGAAGCAAGATTATTCATTTGTGAATGTGAACTTGCGATATGTTGTTGTAAATAAGCCTTTTGATCAACCAAAATACGTTACTTTTACAATGTATTATAAAAGAGCAGTTGCACTTCTGTAGTAAAGATTGTGAACGAATTGTAATGTAGTGGCAGCCGGATTGCCATTTCGTGCGACTTTGCTTGGTTTGGTGAAAGCTTGTCCAGTAGTTTCAAATGTAAACAAAAATATGATCCACCAGAGGCCAACCTCCAACCGGGTGCACATACATAAACGTGTGCAATCTCTGGGAAATATGGATAATCGTTTGGAAACATATAAAGTGTTCATGTTTCTTTTAGGCTTACCATTCCCATGTGCATGAGCAATAGAAGAAAAAAGAAAAGGGCGGCCCAGCGGGAGAGCCATGCTGCCGGATGTATAAGTATGAGGCTCTCTTCCTGTCCTGTTATACATGTCAAGGACTCTGGACTCACTCTACACCAATGACACTGGAAACTCATCGCTTCCTGATCTCTCGGTTGCCTTTGATACAGTCAGCCACCATACTCTGATTGGCATCCTGAGGAAATGACTGGGCATCTAAGGGGTAGATCTTGACTGGTTTACCTCCCATCTGACAAACTGATCACAAGAAGTGGAAAATGGGTCTGTAATCAAGTCACCCTCCAAGGGGTTCCTCAAGGCTCGTTCCTTTCACTAACCCTATTTAACCTGTAACTTGAGCCACTTTCTGAGACTCTTTGGAACTCTGTGATCCTTTTTCACTTGTATGCTGATGCTACCCAGAGCTAACATAAGGTCTCATCCCCAGATGGCTTTACACTTCTCTCTGAAATCTTGGCAAGGAATCAAACTCGGATGTCAACTCCAAACCTTAAGCTTCATCCTGTGAAAACAGATTTCCTTCTTTTTTTTTTTTAAACAAAAAAAAATATATAAAACGTCTTTTTACCAAACAGTTCCTCAATTGACAGTATTGCAGCAGAAAATAGTATGATATTGCTCATCACATGGCATAGAACACAACAATTGTACGATTGTTACAGTTGTCAAGGCATAGCACATGCAAGCATTTAGCGCACAGTTTCTCCTAGAGGAACTAGAGATACCATCACAGCTTTTACACCTATTCATATATCGTGTTAGTCGCTCCAACCACCCAAGACCTTTCAGATTTCCTTCTTATATCGCTGGAGAGATCCACCTACTTGTACAAGAATGGATAGAATCCTTCTATGCCCTGGAGTGCCAGCTCACCACTGTTCAGAGTGCCAAGTCACTGTCACTTGGCTTCATCCACAAACAATCGGCTCTACCTCCAGACTTAAATTGCTATCGTGGGCAGGAGTGTCCAGTTCTAACCAAGGCTGCTCTTGGGGATCAGGCAGCTCATTAAATACAGGACTTAAAATTGGTTATTCAGGTGTTGGTTCTCTCCAGAGTAGACTATGTGAACTCACTCTTTTCAGGCACCCCAAAAAAACACTTAGAACCGCTTGGCATGTAGTTGTACATGCTGCGTCCCGCTTTTTTACTGAACACAAAAAATGTGATCACATCACACCTATCCTGCTATCTTTCAAACGGCTTCCTGTTGAGACAAGTGCTCAGTTTAAAATCGCCTACACCACACACAAGGCCCTACATGCCCCTTCACCCATCCAACTTAATGGAAAATTGAAAATCTTAGATGCGAAAACTGCTTAAAGGAACACAAACCCTTCTCTGGAAGCCTTCCACCTACAAATGAAAATGATACTTGAAACAATAATTCTTGGAAAATGCTTAAAGAATCGGAAACACCCTTCCCCTGACCGTCTGGATGACCAGATGCCATGCTACCTTTGAATAAGAAATTAAGACTCTTTTCTTTGAAAGACACTTGGGATAAATCTATGATCTCCCACACTCTATCAAATGTCTATTCTCCTGTGCTGTATTTCAAATATATTCTTGCAATGATTGTTGGTAACTGTACTCTTGTAAAACTTTCCAAAGTCCCTTGGCCACGTTGGTGCTATATAAAAATCACAAAAGATAAATGGACGAAAAAAAATCTACTAAATATAGGTGTGATGGCGCAAAAGAGAATAGACAGAACAAGCAGAGGTTCTGCAATAAGATGCAATGCTACTTAGAGCTTTCAACCATAAACCCAAATAACTCACATCTCAAATTGCTTTTTAACAACCATAGTTACTTCATGTCTAACTTGTACCTTGGCCCTCCCTTGTCTCCTTATCAGCCTCCTATTTACTGCAGAAGGGTCCCGTAAGAACGAGGGGCAGATTTCTGACCACCAGACCTCACCATATCAATCTGTGGTGTGGATCGGAAGAAAGGGGCCTAGGAGAGACACTGCATCACCCTGTCTACACAGATCGGCTGCCCAGCACCGAGACGAGGAGCCTGCCTCCCCAGAGCTTTGGTACATAGTCTGAGGAGCAGGTGAAGGAGATGCTCTTTCTCAGCTGAGGCAGAGTGCTGACAGGATGGCGACATCCAGAAGTTCACCCACCCAATAATGATGATGATGGTGAAGGAGAATTTAAAAAGTGCTAACAACTACTTCAAGAAAGTAGTGACCTGGCTCTTCCCAACATCAGGAAAGAAGGTGAGAGAGGGCGTAGGCAAGATATATGAAGCTGCACATTTCAGATGAGGCAGTTCTTGGGAATATGAGACCTTGTTTTGCCATCTGAAGCTGTACTTGAGCACACAACAACAAGTATTAGATGGTCAGAATGGGCTTTTGATATTTGTGCCTGTATATTTAGGATGGTACCAGGAATTTTAAACTATCCATGGACTTCTGAATGTGGGAATCTAAACAGACCATTGTAATTGATGCCTATATTTATAATTTTTCACACAGCGCAACTCCCCAAGCCACCTTGCTGCTCTGCGTGAAAAGGCAGAAATGTATTTAATATTATACAGCGCATTTCTGTCCTTTCCTAGTGTGGACGCACTTTTAGCTGCCTAGCGCCAAAGCAGGCACCCTTGCGTCATGGGGCAAGAGTGCCTGCATTGTAGTAGGATTGCTTTTCTGCAGGAAGGGACACCTTCTTGCACAAAACAGTCCTCCTCAGACATTTTTCTCTTTGTCTGCTGCAGAATGCTCTGAAATCCATGAGTGGATGCATGGAAACCTCCATGCTCCACTCATGGAACGCCTCCCTCGGGCAGAGTAACACACGGCAGTGATTTGTTCTGCCTTGCTTTACTTCAGATTTATCAAGCTGAAGGTGGTCTTGCATGGCTTGATAAATCTCACTTTTTTTGTATCGCCCTTAAGCGCCCTTGCGTGGCGCAAGTGTGATGCAAAACCTTGATAAATCTGATACTGAATTTTTAAGAATTACATTTAACATGATTTTACTGTTTTAAGTCATGTTCCCATTAGTTTCAAAGAAAGTGTGGTGACAATTCCTTTTATGTCAAAGGGTGTGTTAAGTCAGCTAGTATTTTATTGACCCCACATCCCCCTGTGACATAGATTTAGTCCCATGATAAGAGAAGTATGTCTTCGGCTTAGCTGTCTCATTACAGCTCTCAAATCATGGTACCAGCCCAGGGTCAGACATTTAAAGGGCTCTTAATCTGCAAATGTGACTCATAGCTAACAAAGCAGGAGGCATGCCATAAGATGTTAAGCAGTAAAATTCTTCATGTGCTATTAAAACCCATGCGGATAGCCCAGGGAGATGAATTCCACGGCCACAGAGGAGCCAGTGATACTTGAGCATGCAAGGAAGGTCCACGCAGATTTCCTGATACAAATTATATTTTCTCTTGATCTGTTTGGAGAAAAAGCTGCTCCACTATAGCTCAGATATCAGCATAGATGCCTACTGCTATATATTTAAATGCATTGCTTAATGAAAAAGAAGGGGAGTCGAGGACGTGCATAGAGAGGGATGAAAAAGGAATGAGGCAGAAAAAGGCAGACATATGAAAGTAATAAATGGCTGAATAATGAGGGGACAGAGAGGGATGTGCATGTGGTTGTTCCTAAAGGAATCATCCGTGGAAGTCGTCTACAGGCGAACATTTTTGTTAGGGTATTTAAAGAAGAGGGGGGTCAATAATTAAATAAAAGGCCACCAGTTTGCGGTCATTAGCAGGAAGAAAGGCTGGCTCAACTCCTTTTACGTTCTCACCAGTGATCTCTGTAGCTGGCACTCAACTCCGTGGTACTCCTGGGTGATCATGCAGCCCATGTCTTGGTGGATGGCAGCGGGGCCTTTCTGCTGCTCCTTTAAAAGAGCATGAGTCCAATGGATGAAGGTAGCAGCAGCTGCGGCTGGTGACCGGACAAAGTAGTGGGACGAGGGATAGGAAGGTAACAAAAAAATAAAAATATATATTTTTTAAAAACTTTACCTTGACTCCACAGCACCGCCGCTCTTCTGCTCTCCTCTGCACTGAAGGCAGGCACAGACTCCCAGCCTGCCCTGGCAGGCAGCATGAAAGCAGCATCAGGATTGGCTTGATCACCCTGGCTTGGCACTCTCAGGCAGGTGGAGAGCATGTGCCTGCTCCCTCCAACCCGGGAGAGAGCTCAGTGCGCATGTGTGTTTGGCCATCCTTGGATGGCCGGTCAAAGACATACATGTGCCGTGAAGGGAGTACACCCCACTACCCTCTATGGGTGTCATCCCCACATGGCCCGCCCATTTAAAATAAATCGATAATAAACATAATTTATTCTTGCTTTATTTTTAAAGTTTTGCAGCTGCTGCTGGCAGGGGGTCGACGGTCTTCCGGCATAGCGGAGGAGTCACAGATGGGTAGCAGTCACAGTTGTCTTCTGCAAAGGATTTCGCTGCCAGCACCGGTCTATGAAAGTCTCCAGAAAGAGTGACTAATACTCAAAAAAGAGCATCCTGGCTTTAGAGGAGAGCCCAGTCTAAACATAGCATAGAGTAGAGGAACTAAAGCGGGATTATGCTGCTTGAAATAAAACAGGTTTAGAGGTCTCTCTTGAAGATGAGCCATTTGGGCTGTGAGCATAGATGAAAAGACCAAGTATTCTCAGTTCTTTGGTGCCAGGTAAGAGATGGAATGACCACTGATTTAAGGGTACTTAACGTAAGGTACCACTGCTAAGCAGAGTCCCAAAGAATGCAGACAGCAGGAAGTTGTATAAGGTAATCAGTGCCTTGAAATGGAAGAAGGGCCAGAAATATTCAGAGCTCTTCAATTGAGGCATAGAGCCTTGAAACACATTTGCATTTGGGCTGGGGGCCAATGTTGGTCCTTGAGGCAACCCAAGATATTAACTAGAGTAGGTAAGATAAGGGCCAGGCAAGCTGCTACATTTGGAAACACTTGAAGCCAATGAAGAAAATAGCCTTGAGTGCCCAAATATAGGACATTACACCAACCAGGACATAAAGTGATCAGGCAATTGATGACAGTTTTTCCTGGCCTGAGTGAGAAGCCATGCAAAGCATTTCTGAAATATTTCCAGGCTGTGAAACCAAGTGGCAGCTACTCTGGTGACTTGAGAAGTCATTGTTAGATTATGGTTGCAGGTTACATTAAGATCTTCAACAAACCTGCTGGATGAAGTGTCACCAAGGTCACAGGCCACCAAGCAGAGGACTAGGCAGATGAAGATTTAACAACCATGATTACCTTAGTCTTATCTCTACGTAACCTAAGTCAGTTAAGAGGTAACAACCGACATACAAGCTTGGAACTTCACCTAGGTCTGATAAAAGTTGTGAGACATGGAAGCAGAAAGTAGAGTATTGTCTCCAAAGGACAGGATCTCAATCCAAAAAGATTCACCCAAACAAGCTAACAGAAAAACATACAAAATAGTATTATTATTCCATCTTATAAAGCACGCAGCTACCCTGCAGGGTTTCCTGATGCTAGATCAGATAGACTGAATCAGCCCCCATGTTAAAACAACCAGGTATTAAGGTTTTACAAAACACAGTGAGAGAGGGACAACTTTGCAGGGCTTCTAGAAGGTCATTTCAAAGCTTCGGTCCCATGTAATTGAATAAACCGCCTCCTGTGCACGCCAGACGTTTTTTAGGCACTTTGCAGAGAGACTGATTGCCAGATCAGAGAGTAAGCACAGGCTGGTATGGCACCACCAGATTTTGGTTGTATTTTGGGCCTGTCCTGGATCAGGCCTAATGCATGTAGCACAAGGCACTAAACGCTTATCCAAGGGCAGCCAATGGAGCTCGGAGGGAAGTTTTGAAATCAATGCACATTTCATCAAGTGATAGAGCAACCTAGCCGCGGCATTATGGACCACCTGTAAATGGCGGGTGACTGCCTTATCTGCTCCCAGATATAAGATGTTTCCATATTCAATTCATGAGAGAATCATGTCTTGAATCACTGTTTTTTGGCAAGCTGTGGTATAACACCAATGATCTTCTTGACCCACCTCAGCACTACAAAGTACGTGGAGGCCACCTTGACTACCTGTGGCTTCTATGATAACCTCTCATCCAACCAGAAGCCAAGGTTCTTTGCCTTAGATGACAATACCGGGAGGGTTCCAAGTGCTTCCGGATATTACCATGAACCATAACCTCAGTCTTTTGACTCTTAAGCTTGAGTATGTTGTTCCCCATCCAGGTAGAGATCCTGCTCAAGCATAGGTTTAATGCTCCATTGCTGTATCCCTGAGCCAATGACAGCGAGAAGATAATTTGCGTTGTCGGCATACAAGAACAGAGTTAGTCCACAGCTTTCCACAACGTCCGTTAAAGGATGTACATATATGTTGAAGCGCATCGGGCTCTGGGCCGAGCCCTGGGGGACACCAGAAGTAAGAGGGCAAGGCTCTGATTTAGCACTGGCTGAGAAGACCTGAAATGAACGGCCTTCCAGAAATGACATAATTCAGGTTAGGAATTTGCCCTGCAGCCCAAGTGTCATCAGCCTTTCCAGGAGGATGGTATGGGACACTGTCTCGATGGCCACCATGAAATCTAATAAGATCAGCGCAGCTTTACTGCCCTCATCCAGGAACCATCTCAGATGTTCAGTGACTCCTAGGAGGGTGGATTTGGTACTGTGCCCTGCTTTACAGCCCCACTGTGTCAGTTGGGGAAAATTTCGATCTTCAACAAAGGTGGTAAGCTGAAAGTTCACATGCTTCTCCAAGACTTTGGAGAAGATGGGCAGCATTGAAAATAGGTCTAAAATTGGACCATTTGGTGTGATTGAGGCTAGGTTTCTTTAGAAGTGGTAGGACCATGGCATATTTCCAAACTGGAGGGATAAATTCCTCATGTAGTGAAGAGCTGAGTAGGTCAACTATTACTTGAAGTAGGTCGGGTCCAAAAGATTGAGCTTGTATGGAGGAAGAGGATCTAGCAGTGAGCCTGATTTAATTGAAGGCAGTAAAGACAGGACCTGAGGAATGTCTAGCTGGGTAGTAAGTACAATTTAGGGGCATCGATAGGCACATTTGATGAGTTATCCTCTCTCCTTTGGATACGATCCTGGGTGCTGATGCTAAGGTTAATCAGTAAGTGCCTTGGTAAGGTGGAGCTGGATATTCGCCTCCTTTTTTAAAACTTTTTTTTAAAAACAAAATTGTGTCAATTCTTTGCCCTGATTTAGCGATAACACTGAAGCTGGAGAAACTTTGCTTGGATCTGAAAAATCCTTAACCACATTTAAAAGTGTCCCTGGACAATTTTAGGCATTGGCAATTTTGCCCGAACAAAAAGTTACACTAGCTGCCTTACAGTGACCATAACACTGTTTTAGAGCTAATTTATGCTCTACTTTTTGGTCCTTCCTATTGGACTTTCTCCACTCTCTTTCCAAGGCCCTATATCATTTTTCCTCTAATCAAAGTGCTTAACTAAACCATATGATAGGGGGATGGAATCTCTGTGATGACCTCCATGTCATTGGAAGAATTACCTCCATAGAATTCGTAAGGCAATGCTCAACTAAAAGCTCAACTCAGTCTACAGTTTGTGTCAAAACTGGCACAGCGCGATGTAGTTGTTCGCTCAACGCTGGGGCGTCTAATCTCAAACAGATCATGGATTCATCCAGGGAAATGGCTGGACTTATAAAAAGGGGTGGCTTGATTCCGAAAGGAGAATGGCACAGCCAAGTGATAGGGCCAAGACAGTGGCAGTGGTGCAACTGAGGAAAGATCCTTAATATTGGAAAAAATGGGATTGAGGAGATGACCAGCCTCATGTGTAGGTAATGAGTTTATGAGACCTAACTGCACAAAACTCAAGTAAATAAATAGCATAGAACCCAGGGTAGAGGCCTGTGGGACCTGACACCAAAAAATAGTTGTATCAGCTTTGAGAGAGTAGGAAAAGATCATGTAAGTTGAAGAGGAGAGGAATGAGGAGAACCAAGACAGAACATCAAGACAAATGGTCGATTGATGAACACTCTCTAGGAGAATGGAATGTCAGACTTACGCCAGCGAGAGGTCAAGTAAGATCAGGGTGGCAGATTCTCCCTGACCCAAGATGGTGCTGATGCTGTCTGTGGCAGCCAGCGGTACAGGTTTGGTTCTATAGGCAACGCAGAAGCAGATTGTGAGCTGATTAGATTGAAGATATTTGGAGAGTTGCCTATTTACAAATTTCTCTGTAAGTTTAGTAGGCAATGGTAAGAAAGATTTGGGCCTGTAAGACACAAGGTTAGAGAGGTCAGTATTAAGTTCTTTAGTAGAGGAACCAAAGATGCATGTTTCCAGGTGCTGGGAACAGAAGCCAACTCTAACAATAGATCTACAGGATGCATGACATAAGGGCCAGTAAGGTTCGCACCTCGAATGGAGTTGGACAAGAATTAACTGGGAAGCCCGATCTGATGGTGTGGAGGGCTTTGACGAAACCTGCCATAGTGTCCGAAGCATGAGGGTTCATTAAAACTCTATTGGGGCTGTCCAAGGAATGTTTAGAAAATCAAGATCAATGAGGGGAGGCTGGAGAGAGAAATCCTTTTGTATAAATTTGATTATATTACGAGTTAATACCTTTAAGAACACAGTTTCAGCAAATTAAAGTACAGCTGCAGCAAGAACATTAACAATGAAATCTTGGATGTATTTTCATCAGGAATTAAAATTTTCAGGTATGTCCTACATAAATAAATTAGTGAGACTATTTAAGCCAAATTACAGTGTCCCTTGTGCATTATGTGTAGAAGATAGAAGGGTTAGAGAACCGGATAGAGGATGGATGGAAAAATTAAGGAGAGGAGAAAGAAATGTCAAAGAGAGAGAAAGTGGGCGCACTGTCAGTGTCAAAGAGAGGGCCCTATATAGAGAGAGAGTGACAAAGAGAGAGACAGCATGAAAGAAAGAGGATGACAAGGTTTGTTAGCTTGAGAGAGATGAACATGGACAGATTCTACCCACCTTGCTAACCATATCCCAGTGGCGCCCACCATAAGCCAGAAACAGCCACCAGATGTCAGTGATGTCCAGAATACATCACCAAAAATACCAATGAGAAGCCAGGGATATATGCCAGAGGTTTTGACCATTATGCCAGGGCCTTAATTATGGTAATGAAAGCCATTACTCTTCCTTGGAGGGCACACTATTTCAGGGCACAATGTATGCTCTAGAAGAACACAGTATTTCCTTGGACAACAACCACTGTGCCTGAGGTTGCCACAATCATGCCAGGAATGCTAAAGATAATACAATAGGCCTTTAACATCATTATGCACTACGTGGTCATGATTTCAAAAGGAAGCCACAATATGTATATCAGCCAAAAGAGACACATTATGTAAACACTGCCCGCAATACATCAGGACCATTCTTATGCTGGACAGGACCAACTTAACAAGGATGCCCACAATATAACCAGGATGCCCAAAATATATCAAGGTCACTTTCATGCAAGTCATGGCAACCTTAGGGGATCAATAGATAAGGTTTATAATATGCCAGGGCCACTATTCTGCCAGTGATGGGCACTATAATGCCTAGAGGTGTGCAGCAATTTAAGGGCACCATCAGTATGCTAAAGATAACCATAGTATAGCATGCAAACCCCATGCAGTCATATATGTTCTCACATAATCATAGGCTTCCTAACATGCTCACTCACAAACTCTCTCTCTCCCATACACACAAGCAGAAGCAATCACTCACACACACACACACACACACACAGTACCTTGCCTCTTGACTCTCACCCACCTATTTGCAAGGAGGTGGCACGAAAGCAGAACAACGCTTCTCTGAACAATGATGCTGTTGTTCTCTGCCTTAACCACCCATGTCCTGAACAACGAACATGCATGTTTAAGGCAGAGGAAAACAGACCAAGGATCCGAGATGACGGGCCAGGTAAGTCTGGATGGGATAGGGCTGATGGGTAGTTTTAGGGGCTGGGGTGGGGGTAGTTTTAGTTTTTAAGGGCAGGGGGTCGCGGGGTAGTTTTAGAGGTGGGGTGGGGGGCAGGGTAGTTTAAGAGGTGGGGTGGGGGGTAGGGGAAGTTTAAGTTTTAGAAGCGGAGTGGGGGTCCGGATGGTTTTAGGGGTGGCGTCGGGGTAGTTTTAGGGGCGTAGTGGGGGGGTCAGGGTAATTTTAGTTTTTAGGGGTGGGATGAGGGGGTCGGGGTAGTTTAAGGGTTTAGGGGCCGGGGTGGAGGGTCGCTGTGGTTTTAAGGGTGGGGGTTGGGGTAATTTTAGGTTTTAGGGGTGGGGGTCATGTTAGTTTTAGGGGCTGGGTTGGGGTAATTTTAGCTTTTAGTGGTGGGGTGGGGGGGTCGGGGTAGTTTAACTTTTAGGGGCGGGGTCGCAGTAGTTTTAGGGGCATGGGTGGGGGTTCGGGCTTATTTTAGTTTTTAGGGGGAGGGTGGGTGGGTGGGGATAGTTTTAGTGGTGGGGGTTTTGGCAGTTTAAGTTTTAGGGGGTGGGGTGGGGGGTCGTGGTAGTTTTAGGGGCAGGGGCGGGGGTTGGGGTAGTTTTAGTTTTTAAGGTCAGAGGTAGGGGGTCGTAGTCGTTTTGGGGGTGGGGGGTCAGGGTAATTTGACTTTGTAGGGGCAGGTGGAGGGGTCGGGGTAGTTTTAGGGGCAGGGTGGGTGGTCAGGGTAGTTTTAGTTTTTAGGGGCGGGGATGGGGGGTCGGGTAGGATTGTTTTTAGGATCGGGGGTAGGGGGTCGGGGGAGGATTGTTTTAGGGGCGGGGCGGGAGGTGGGTCAGGGAGGGTCTCATGCTGGAACCATGCATGCGGTTCCACATATGCCTTTACCAGGCATGCCTTTTCAATGAAAAATCGTTAAGGTATTTGTGGTAAAGAAATTAGTGGTAACAACACGCTCACTGTTCCGACCGCGTTGTTCAGGCATGCGTGGGTCCAGCCTGCGTTGTTACGTCCTATATTCCTCGGAAGATGAAGATCTGAAGTCTAGACACAGCTGAAGACCTTCATTTAGGTAGGCAGACCAGACTGTTAGGGGAGGAAAGTACTTAATGGCATGAAGCCAGTGCTTAATTTGTGCTTGTTCTTTCCGGTGCTGAGCACCGGCACTTATTTGTGAGGGCTGGGGTTTATTCTTATGCCTCAAGCATTTGCTGCGAGCAAAAGACACATATGTGAAAGACGGAAAAAGGAAAAACTAAAAAGCGTCCTAAAAGGAGAAGGCAGAAAGTTGCAGGATGAGCTGAAGGGGCAGGAGTGGCCATAAATGGATTGAAGAGGCCCTAGATGGCCTCAGTATTACGCTGCCTCAGTATTTAGTGCTGGCAGATTGAATTACAGCAGCCTCGTGCTTAAGAGAAGGCCTTTGAGCACTGGCACCTCTTAATTTACAAATTAAGCACTGCATGAAGCATGCAGATAGCCTCGAGAGTAGGGACTGGTGTAGGTAGCAAAAGCTGCAGTATGCTCACTATTTCACCAAAGTGCCTACAGCCTCCTTTCGTTGACTCAAACTGTGTAATACTCGGCCAATTAGGGAATGAGGTGGAGACCTGAGAGACAGGCTGCCGTGTCACAGCTTGGAGGAGACATTTCTTTTTCCTGAATTCTGGCACAATTGATGCTTTTGACAGTGTATGCCGCCTTCACCTCTGCCAAACACACACACACACACACACACACGCACACACGCGCGTGCGCACTGTGAATGCGAGTCTTGAGCAAAAGGTAAGGCCCTCCAAACTTGCATGCACATGTGTCTGGGCGTGCGTAGGATGGATGCATGTGTGTTAGCTGCAGGAGTTCAGCATGGTAACACATGCAAACACTCTCCTCTCCCCCCACCCTCCCCTGGAGTGGTGGTACCCAACCCCAAACACCCCTGTAGACCATGACTCAGACGGAGATGAATGCATGGAGGTAGGAGACAAGGTGCCTAATGAGAAACAATCCTTGCAAGAAGAACATGGGATTGGTTATTTATCTATGAACATAGTACTTGCGAAGGGGCAGCATCGCTATTGGATAGATAGACTTCAGGTCTTAGAAGGGACACACATTGTTCTCCGGAGCTAGTTGCAATATAATGAAATGCACTTTTAAAAATGTTAGGTTCTACCTTTTAAGTGGAAACACAAACACTCACTGAAACAACTGCATGCTCACATACACAAATTTTAATATACTTGCACAAATACTCTTGGAGCCCCAGAGTTAGATGTATGATGGAACCATGCATGCAATTACCATGCATGCCTTTACAACGCCGTCATTACAATGCATGCGTCATTACCACGGATGCATCTAGAATGAACAACGTATATGCTTTTACCCTGAAAATGTTGTTGTAAAGGCATGGTTGCTAAAAATATGCGTGGTAAAAATATGATAGGTACGTATAATCTGTGTGTGTGTGGGTGGGGTGGGTATGTGTATATGGTAGGGATTTTTGGGTGGCAAGGTGATATATATATATATATATATATATATATAAAAAATCACCTTGCCACCCAAAACCCCATACCCACCCTAAAAATACCCTAGCTTCTCAAAACCCCATACCTGAAAATGCCTTTACCACCCAAAAACCCACACCCTTCCTAAAACCCACAAGTGTCTTTACCACTCAAAAACCCATACCACCCTAAATCCTAAAAATGGCCTTACCACTTAAAAACCCATACCCACCCTAAACCCTAAAAATGCCTTTACCACCCAAAAACCCATATCATCCCTAAAAACCTACAAATGCCTTTACAACCCAAAAACCCATACCACCCTAAAACCTAAAAATGGTCTAACCACCCAAAAACCCATACCCACCTCAAAACATAAACATTTACTTACCACCCAAATAACCATACCCACCCTAAAACCTAAAAAAAACAAAAAATGGCCTTACCACCCAAAAACCCATACCTACCCTAAACCCTATATGTATATTACCTAGTGGGGGTCGCCACTAAGTAGTTTTAGTTAAGACTTTTTTTTTTTTTACCATAGACTAAGTGTTTTTTGTTTTAGCGAACCTGGACAAGTCTTCATGACATTTTCAAAATGTATACTTTGGTCAGTTCAGCTGTTGTCTTGAAAGTTTTGAGGTGATCCATCAAGCAGGGGCTGTGAAAAAGGAGGGTCCCAAAACATTTTTTCCCCATTCTATGTTTTGGATTTTTCAAAATTTTGAACACGATAACAGCCCAAACTGCTGGACAGAATTACACCACATTTGGCGGAAAGCTAGATCTTGGCCCTGAAAGCACGCTTTTTGTGATTTGGTGTGAACCCGTTCAGTAGTTTTAGAGATATTTAAGGCCAAAAAATATAGATATATAGGGCCGTGGATCATCCGCGGATCGATCCGTGGATCCATGAACCATAGGAGGCTTCTGAATGGTTGGCAGCAACCGGACAGGGAAGTTGCAGCCACCATTTTGTTTCAGCAGGGAATGGTCCCGGGGATGAAATGTGGGCTGCAATTGTTCTGAAGGGGTCAGGATAGGAGTTCCCTGTCCACATAGGGTTCACGTAAATGTGGCTTATGTGTAAATAATTAGCAAAAAATGCAGTGGTGGCTGGTGACATTTGAAGGTGGTGGGGCGTAAAAGTTAGGTATGACTTTTATGTAGTGAGTGAAGTGGGCAAGCTTAATCAACAAATGTTGGGTCCAGGGTGGGTCCTCCTCCCAAGAAAAAAATTGAAATGATGGACAAATGGTGTATTTGGAAGCAAAATAATTTAGTGAGAAAGCAAGGTCTAGAAAGCAGTGCAAATGTGTGGCCTTGAAATATTAAACACACTAAAAACTGACCCATATTTTACTGCAATAATAAGTTCAACAGTTAGGTTAGTGTGCAAATTGTACAGCGCAACAACTTCAGGCACTTTAAAGTGTGTGCTTGCCCTGTGTCTTGCACTGCGTACAGCATCAGCTTTGAAAGAAAATGTTCTAACCAGGCATCGGTAAGCACCCACAGCTGCTGGCTGCAATCAGTCATACAGAAATATGTGTGGACAGGTCTTTAAGTGCGATGAAAAAAGTGGGGGCTCTCTAAAAGGACATGTAAAATACATTCCTGTCATTCCCTTAAAGTGCCACCAGACCTGTATTTTGGTTTCTCTCCGAGATGTTATTTCATCCAGAAATATAACACAACAACTGACATACACCTAAATCTGGTCAGTCCTATTGGCTTTGTCAACAGTTGTCTAGGATAAATGAGTAACAGCAATGATTTGTTATAAATAATTAATATTGGAAATGTTTCAATTCTGAAATTGTGAGACTATAAATTATTAATGAGGCCTGTGGAAGGAGTATGGCCTTCAGTTATGCGTGCTTTATGTTAGATATTATGCCTGTTTTCTCCACACATCTCATTCATCTGCATATTTTCAACCTCCTCTCTTTCCTCTTCAGCACGCTCTTTTTACTCTCGCCTGAATGCACTTCCTCGCATCTCCCTCATTTTACCATCTCAAACATACACTGCACTCATACACATGTAAGCACTTTATTTCCTTTTGCTTTCACCTTCTAAATATTTTGACCTCTTTGCACAACATTCGTACACATTTACACTGAATTTCAATTGTAACTAGAATATATGACTATTGTTCTGTGCGCTCTGCAGAGGCGCCAACCCACTGACAGGCACTGTGCTTTCCCAGCTTCCGCCTCAGCACGCTCCATCAAAACACTTCATAATCACCTGGAACAAAGTGTGCACTATTGAAGAGTAATACCATGCACGAAAAAAAATACAGAAACACAGCAAGATGGAACAGTTCACTGTCTTGGGGAATGCAACATTACGTAAACCGTGAAAAAAAGAGTGAAACAAAATCACTGACACATTACCTTAACGTTCTTAACATTCATTGTTTGCTAATCAATCCACGTTTTTGGCACTCATGTTAAGGGCATGAAAATAGGGCCAGTTTTAACACCATACAGCAGATAACTGCCTTTCTTGAAAGCACATACTTCTCGCTTTGAGCGTGACTCAGATATTGAGATAAACTTCACAAGTTAAATCAGAATCTTGCACGTCTTTTGGAACAATTTAGGGGGGGAACAAATATAGCAGCTCTATTTCTAAAGGGGCTGGCAATCTGCAGGCAGGGCCTGGGGTGTCACAGTGGAGAGGCTTAGGTGACAAAGGGTCACAGCTCAATATAACTAACTCAAGATTAGTATTATAATACTTACCATTACCAAAGACAAGGTACCAAGTTACACGTGCTTGCATTCACTCCTACTGTGTGACAAATGAGAAAGGGTGGGATCTATGCCTGTGAATGATGGATTGCTTACCTCACGCAGGGATGAGACTCCAACGCCTAAAACCATGACATTGAAAGCATCACTGGTCTACAGTGGATACCAACATAGACCACAAAGGAAACTATGGGCTGTAGAAAGCTCTTTAGAAAGCTAATCCGTGCGTCGTGAGTCACAGTGCAGAAAACTTGATTTACTGCCTGGCTTCCATCTCCTACTTCAAAGCAAGGCGGGGCAAGCAGGCAGCCTAGGAATGAAAGCCCAGATTTAAATACATCGATTTGTTTGGAGATACGATCATATCGCCAAACAAATCAATCTATTTAATATTTTTTAATGTAGATGTGCAGGAATTTCAGAGGGGCGCAGCCCCTTAACCATAAAGGAGAAACTGCCCCTGAAAAAATGTGTAAAAAGTTTTGTTTTTACCTTTCTCAAAATCCGCAGATCTACTCGCAGATTCACACGGGGGCCACGCTGAGCCCCACCAATGGATCCGCAGATCTAAGAAACCGTCGAAACATATATAAAATATTAGCGCGCACACTCAGGAATTCATACAGACACTCTCACGCCCACTCTCACATCCAGACGGTCACTCTCACATCCACTATCACACGAACAGAGACACTCTCACACCCACTCTCACAGCAAGACATACCCTCTCACATCCACTCACACCCAGAGAAACACTGACATTCACTCTCACACACACAGACACTCTCACACCCACTCTCACACCAAGAGAGATACTCTCACACCCAGCCTCACATCCAGAGGCACTCTGGCACCGAACTGCACATCAACAGAGATACTCACACACCCACTCACACCTAATCAGACACTCTCACACCCAGACAGATGCTCTTACACCCACTCTCACATTAAGACTAACACTCACACACACTCTCACACCTAGACAGTCTCACACTCACTCTCACACCAAGACACTCTCACACCCACTTGCACACCAACAGAGAATTTCACGCCCACTTTCACAGCAACACATACTCTTACATCCACTTTCACAACCAGACACTCTCACAGCGAAACATACCCTCTCACATCCACTCTCACACCCAGACAGACATTCTCACACTCCCTCTCACACACAGACACTCACATCCTCTCTCGTAGTAAGAAAAATACTCTTACACCTACTCTCACACCCAGACGGACACTATCACACTAAGGCAGACACTCTCACATCCAGACACTTTCACATCCACTGTCACAGCAACAGAGACACTCCCACACCCACTCTCACAGCAAGAAATACCCTCTCACATCCACTCTCACATCAAGCAGACACTCTGACATCCACTGTTAGAGCAACAGACGCTTTCACACCCACTCTCACAGCAAGACATACACTACAACATGCACTCTCGTACTGAGACCCACTCACTCTGACACACACTCACACCCTCTCTCATGCCAAGGCAGACTTTCTAACTCCCACTTTCACATCCAGAAACTCTCACACCCACTTGAAAACCAACAGACACTCTCACACCCACTCGCACAGCACAACATTCCCTCTCACATCCACTTGCAAACTAAGAGATACACACTCATACCCACTCTCACACCAAGACAGACATTCAGACACCCAGAAAGCCACTCTCACACCAACTTTCACACACAGACACATTTACACCCACTCTGGCACCAAGGCTGACACTCTAAAATACATTCTCACAATCAGACAGACACTCTCACACCCACTTGGATACTAACAGACAGACACTCTCATACCCACTCTTTCACTGACAGAGACTCTCACACCCACTCTCAGAACCATATAGAAAGGTGTGCAGTGTTGGGTGGCCATAACCTGAAAGGGAAGTTTGTGGCCACCATTTTGTTGTTTTGGGTAAGGGTCTCAGGGCTAAATTTGTGGGCAGCAATTCATATAAAGCGGTCAGGGTAGACATTTCCTGACCCTAGGAGTTGGCACGAAAGTGGTAGATTACTTAATATTGGGCTAAAACTGTCTGCAATTTCTTTTGCTGTTTTCCTTCACAGATACAGATCCAAGTGATATTTTAAAAAAAAAATAGAAATAAAGAATTAAAAGAATTGAATGTGTGCTAAAGAGGGTTGGCTCTGAGAAGAGCCTTTGAGTTTATGGGGTGTACTTGATCTACATATGTAACAGGATGCAATCTCTCAAGTCTACAGGAACTCCCTGTTGCCTTTGTCTGCTAGGTGAACGCCATCATTTCTGTATATATCATCCATATCAAACCATGCATTGCTGTGGTATATAGAGCCCATGTTATGGTCTCTGGGGAATGCAGAAACTGTTTTAGTAAGATGTTTCCAGGATCTGTCTATTTGTGGACAGAATTCACTTGGCTGATTCCAAAAGTGCCATTAACTTTCCAAATGTATCCTTCATAAGGATTTCCCTGTAACTGTGCCTATGTCGCTGCCATTACAGTGCACAGTCATAAGGTCTGGATGTTGGCAATCCTTAATGCTTTCAAACAAAGGGAGCAATTGATGCCACTTTAACCCTCTCAGGCCAAGCCGAGTCCGATCCACATTAAATAAAATCTAGGTCCCTGTCAATGCCACTCTTTCTTGCATTCTCTCTGGCCGAAAACACATAGCTGTGTCCCACAATCCAGACTCTGAGCATTCTGGAGGGAAGCTGGTGTACCACACAGGACAAGGCTGCAGCTGAATGGGCCAGTGTTGAAATTAAATGCTGAAATGCAGTTGAAAATGGAGGGTACAACTTACAAGATGAAACAACACTTTTTATTGGTTGGTCTAAATATGCTGGTGCATAAAGGTACGTAGTGATATTGTGAGAAAAGAAAATTGATATGGGATTGGCATTTGATAAAGTAGAAAAAGTGTTGCTGCTTCTGATGTGTATTATTTCAAAAAGTCAACCAAACCTGCTATTTTTCATTTACGTGAGCACGGTGCTTGCAGAAACGGTTGTGAACCTGTGACCTACTGCTGCAAGAGAATGTTACAAAGTATGTTGCCATGGTAGCATAGCTAGAGGAGCATGGGTGAAGGCTAAAAAGAAAACTAGACTGTGATTTGGTAGTTACAGTTCCACGGACAAAAAAAGTGAACCACATTCTTAAGACAAGAGTCAATCTGCAAAATCTTTCTGCAAGGGAGTTTGTTGATAAAATACAAGGTAAGGATGAAAATCTGGAGTACAACTTAATTTGATAGCATGTCTTTGTGGGACTAATGAATACTGGTACCATCGTCACGGAGAACTTAAATGTCGGCTCATCAATTTAGGTCCATCTACTTGGTTTGTGATGCTTAGTTGAGCAGAGCATGCATGGGAGGATTTGCCACAATTTCGAAGAGAAGCAAGCTCTATTATTAAGGATATATATTGGAAGACAGCAGGAGAACGTTGCTCTTTGGATCCTGCTAATGTACGTAGGTATTTCAATCACAAGTTGCCAGCGATGATGAGTTTTAAATGCAATAAAACAAATCCTCCTCTTGGAGCTCACAGATATTTTTGGGAGAAAAGAATACCACTGATGCATACAGTAACTCACCCACAAACACACGGATACATACACTGACACACGCAGGTACACAATGATGCACATAGTGACATAACCAGGCACACACAGTATTACACCCAGGCACACTGATGAATACACTGACACACCCAGGCACACACTGATGCATTCAGTGACACACCCCAGCACACCCTGATGCATACAGTAACATACCCAAGTACACACTGCTGCATACATTGAGACACCCAGGCACACACGGATGCACACAGTGACACACCCAAGAACATACTGATGCATTCACTGACCTACCCAGGCACACACTGATACATACACTGACACACCCAGGGACACACTAATTCATACACTGATACATGTAGGTTTATACTAATGCAGACACACTATCAGACAGACACTAAAGCATACACTGACATACCCATGCAAACAGTGATGCATTCATTAACATAGCCAGGTACACACTCATCCATACACTCATACATCCAAGCACACACTGATGTATAGATTAACACACCCAGGTACACAAAAAATGCATACACTAACACACCTACGGACACACTGATGCATACAGTGACACACGCAGGCCCACACTGATGCTCACACAGACACAACCAAGCACACAGTTATGTATACACTCAGACACCTAGGCACACACTCATGCATATGCAGACACAGCCAATCAGACACTCTTGCACAGACTGACACACCCAGGCACACACTAATGCATACAGTCACACACCTCGGGACACACTGATGCATACAGTGATACAACCGGGCACACACTGATGCCCACACTGACACAGCCAGACATACACTGATATATACACTGATGATACTCACACTCATACACCAACACATACTGTACTATAGCCACTCAAATATAAAAACATGGGCACAGCTCTTTGTAGTAAATATGGTGGTTCTAAAAAGAACCTTTAAAAAGCAAATCATTTTTTTTGGGTGTGTTTTTTTCTTTTTTTTGTTTAAATGACAAAGAAAGTGTATCAACAAAACTGTATGCAAAACAGTTGAATATTCAAAAAAATATTTTTTTAACTGTAAAATAAACACATAAAAAAAACAGCGGTGGCTCTTAACTTTCTCGAGCATGGTAATTATGTCATCATTTTTTTAAATGACAACTTCCTGGCACTTGCTGCAATGCATGACCAAGTCCTTCAGCTCTTTGAATGTTGGTGCAATAGATATATCTTGTACAGGTGCAGCAGCGGAAGAAGTAGATGGTCCTGGTGCAGAAGGATCAGTAGCTCTCTCCCTGATGTGACAGAGGTATGCTCGCTCATGGCAATAATTAATGTTTCCACATAGTGCAAGTACAATAGAAGTACTTTTTCTCAGTGCCCCTAAACAGCTTCTTCCCACATAGAGTCCACTCCACAAACCTTGCACTGGCTTTCTTTTCAGCAGTGGGGATAGTGTACCATCTCCATACATCACTTTCTTTCCTGGCAATTGCATCGTGATGTTGCTCCTCTTCTTCCAATCTGGCAGAGCTGCCAGGATCTCTACCTTCTGTCATTTCAATTTGCAAGTGTCAAAATGCAGCCTTCTTCACCGAGAGACAATAGGAAAATTACTCTGTTGGGTGTGGTTTCTTTCAAAAGTTAGGTGTGGTTCTTATGAACCAATGGAAAGGCAGAATTCATGGAGTTGCTGTTTTCTCAAACTACCCTATTTCTACAGAAATAAATACCAGCTCTGGAATCCATCTGTTCTTATAGTAGAATTTAATTTACAAGCTATTACATACATAAAATAAATCACCAAATCCGTGGCTCCGAATCCCAACTAACACGTCATCAGAGCAAAAACCAAATAGTTCACTCACATGAACATTTTTGGATCTGTGGAAAATCAGTGAATCCAATTTTTTTTAAAGAAAACATATATAAGACACTATTTAAAATGCAACATATGTCTTTTATATTGCACTACTCACTATAAATTGGGGTAAGAATGGGTGTGTACGTTTTTTTTGTGGATGATGTCATTAGTGATGTCATTGGAAATGTCGTCAGTGATGTCACTGACCATGTCATGAGTGATGTAATATGTGAGGTCATAAACCGTGCATTACGGGGGTGCAAGTTATAGTTAGCTGAGGTAACTATAACTACTGAATTTCAATGGTTTTGTATGTGTGAAATGTGAGCCTAACTATTACGTCTCTATAACCTTTGTTATTTCAGTGAATATATATATATATAGCAATATCAATCACTTAGTACTTACCTGTACATCTTTACCACACATATGCCTTTACCATTCATGCATTTACAAAATAAAAAAAGAATACCTTTAAATCCTTTACCACACATATGCCTTTAATGCCTTTACCATTCATGCCTTTAGAATTAAATTCATTGTAAAGGCATGGTGGTAAAGGCATATTCGAGGTAAAGGCATATGCATGGTAATGGCTTTGTGGTAACAGTCATGCATGGTTATGACCACATTGTAATGGCTGTTTCGCCCCCTTGCAGCCTGGACAGTCGGAGCTGCAGTGTGTGGTGACAGTTGGCGAGCAACCACCTCTCAGGTTGTGCCTACATAATTAATGCATTCTTTGACATTTATACCTGCACTTCACAGGACAGCTCAGCACAAGCCTCCCGACATATACAAGTGTGTTGCTGCACGTGCCATCTATGCCTGGCATAAGCATCCCAGTCTGTGACATGGGTTCAAGCTGTGGAAGTGGATGTGTGGCCCTGCAGCTTAACACCCTGTTCCTGGGCTCCCTGCACTGATGCTGCTGCTTCATGGCCCCTAAAGAGAGCTCTTTTTTTTATAAACAATTTTATTGATTTAAATGCAATACAAAGTCACATGCGCAGCAATTATTATGTCATAATCACTGTCATCTGGAGAGCTCCTTTGATCTCCGTGGCCACTGGGAGACCTGGAGTCCATTGACATTCGCCACAATGGCTGTGCCTCACGTCTGTTGTAGCACCAGACAGGCATATGTAGCTAGAGCCCCCATGCTGTGCATCACAGCTGTAGGTGCAGGTTTCCCAAAAGCTCCTGCCTTATCCTACCACAAATCACAGAATAAAGGCGACCCGTCTCCTGCGGAGAACACAGGTAGCGCCTTTTCAGCAGCCGAATGCATACAATCCGCTTTTAGTAAATCACATACACCATGTCAATGTATGCAGCATTCAGAGCCGATTCTCTAAAAGCTCTGTGACAATACATGAATAAGGCAGCTACTAGAGGCTTCAGGGTAGGATAGCAAGCACTAAGCTAGGAAATCGTATATTAAATGCATAAATACATATTAAAAGCTAGTAAGTCTTAGATTAATACATGGTAACCACACTAAAAGTGTAGGACTGCACGACAATGGAGCACAAAAGTGCAACCCAGTATTATTCAAGGTGACTAGAGCATATTTATGCCAACAGTGCATCAAGACAAAGAAGTGCATAGCAACAGTGTACATGGTTTGAATAAAACACGGTAGGCAATTGACGCATTTGTGTAGGTGTGTGCCATCCCTCTAAACGTTTTTAGGTCTGGCGTTAGCCAAGATCACTTTTTTTTTATTTTACTGCCATTCTGCATAATATACTTGCAAGAGCTTCCAACCAGCCCTTTCCATCCATTGGCCTGTTATTTGTGTCATTAATATGTTCTTCCATTCACTGCAGCCTACAGCATGAGGCAGTGGATCAACCCATTCAATCTTTGGCATTCTGCTCTTACACAAGGAGCACATCAACACACAAAACAATTCCTTTCTTTGCCAGGGACTAGTAGGACAATGTGTGTGTTTTTCAAACCAAAAAATTATTTTGCTTTTAGCATTCTTATTATATTGGTGAGAGTCTGTCTATCAGCTTACCTAGCAATTAAAGTTGTACGATAACCATGACAAAACAATTGACAAAGCCAAAAGGCTGGCGACCACCTACATGCTATTACACGTGCCATTGCTTGTTGAACACTGCTACCTGCTTTTACAATAATTCACATTGTATCAAAAGCTCGGTTTGATTTGCACTCAAATTAGTGTGAAAAACGTATGAGTTTGTCAGGACCTGTTTCTGCTACTTTAAACACAATGATTTAAAAAATGATGTTTAAATGATGTTTCATAAATCAGACTTTTAGGAGTATGTTTCTGTTTAAGGTGAGCTGCCTCACTGGCTACACAATATCTGCACTCTAGAAACACTTTTGGCACACAGCAAAGAATATGTCCCTCTCTGGCACAGGTACTGCATGCCACATGTATTGTAGAAGTGAATCATGTTTGTACCCAACCTATTTGGCACATTTCTTAAACAGTCATGTATCTAGAGCATACTTTTCCCTATTCATGCAACCTTGATATATAAAAAGTAATTAAAAAAATTGTGTCGATTCTGTATATGTGTATGTAACACCCTTACATGTTTCTCTATACACGGTGATTAAGAGAAAGCTGTGGCTTGCAATGCAAATCTAGTCAATGTCAAATGAAGGGCAGGCACCTTTGCACTTCCGGATTTTGTTTACTGGGTGGCACTAGGCTCCAGTACCCTATATTAGAACTGGAACTAGAGTAAATCATGTTCTCCATAACTCCAGAGTGAAGATTTGTGAACTGTAGCACACCAAATTTATGTTGCACTCAACAAACAACATATTTTGTCAGGATTTTTTTTAGAAAGTCCGTACTGGCCTGCTTTACCCAATCACTGTCACCCCACACACACAATCTAAATCAAACTTCAAGTCTTCTCTGTATAGGTAGCAGCAGAGAGGACATTTCAAACTAGAATAAAAGGTTACTGCAAGCCAGGTCAGTGGTTTATCAGCCCTTTTCATGCCTGGCGTTTCTCAACAAATTAGGATCTTGCAGTAAGCTGTATAATACCTCATATGTAATAACAATATACGGCCATGGCATCATTTAGTTATAATCATAACATTTCATATGTCTCACACATATACCTGTTTAACACATCTTGCAGTTCCATAATCTCAAGTCAAAATTCAGGTGTAGAAGCTGGCGCACATCCTGCACAACTCATGAACGCAATCAACTCGAGAAGCCTTGCCACTAACAGTTTGTGATAGCTCCCTATTCGCTTCATGCGCGGACACCACTCAACCTTGTTTGCACGCAAGGCACCCCTCCACTTAGTGATAAATTGACCGCAGATTTATTAACAAACTGATGTAATCTAAGGCCTAATTTGTTGTATATTTAAAGTGGACCAACAAACCAAGCGGCCCAGCACACCTATACCCGAGTGTTGAAGGGGGAAATGGCAAAAGCTGGACAGAAATAATGAGGTAAGCGGCAATTGATATTAGTGGGAAGGGGGTAAAGCACACAACCCTGTCTCCTCCACTAGGTGCATGCCCCCCCTCCGTTAGATGCAGACCCCTACGAGTCCTGGCCCTGCATGGTAGCCCGAACTATTGAGGAGTCAGGCCTTCATCCCAGAAGAAGAGATTGTGAGAGCTCAGAGATTGGGGTCACGCAGTTGCTTCATAGCCCTGCACCCAGGCTACTGAGATATAGCGACACCCCTCTTCCTCCCTGGGGCCCAGCGACAGCGCAGATGTGAATGGACACTAGAAAGAGGGATGCAGATCTCGGACCCCAGAGTACCATACGGGAGAACATGGAGGAGAGGGCATAGAACCGGGAAAGCTCGCATGTGATGGAGCCTACCCTTAAGGACATTCTACAGGTCATCCCGTCCACTAGAGAGGCTCTCGAAACCAAAATAGATGCACTAGGAACTGACTTCAGTCTGCTCAAGGATGATCAATGGAGACCAGCTGAACAGGTCATTACCACTAAGAGGGTCTTGGCCTATATCTACCTGGATCTCTTGAGGGTACAGCCACAGCTCTCCACATTAGAGGCCAAGGTCCACACCCTGTAAGCTAGAGTGGAGAACAGTGAGAATAGATCATGGAGAAATAACATCAGACTCATTGGACTCTCAGAGGGCGTCCAGGGCTTACAAATGGTGGCTTTCCTGGAGAACTGCCTAAGGGAAGTGGTGGCACCCACAGGTCTTTCTTCCTTCTATGCCCTCAAACTGCCTCCCCCTGGGGTGTGTCGAGGCCTGTGGTTGCCAGAGTTCTGTACTATGGGGATCACAATCAGATCTTAGCGCAGGCCATGTCAAAAGGATATCTTCAGACCAACAATATTAAAGTCATGATCTCTCCTGACTTCACCAAGGACATGCAAAAGTGCTGCACATCATGTTTGGAAGCTAAGAAACAGCTACGGGCTCAAAGTCTGAAATATGCAATGTTATTCCCTGCAAAGCTCTGGGTGATTACACCTCAGGGGATACAGTTTTTCCAAAATCCTTGTGAAGTGTTGGACTGGCTAGAAGCCCATCCATAGGCGGGCCAGAGTGGTCGGAGGAGCTACACCAGCCGCGACACCGAGGGTGGAGGTGGGCACTCAGGAGGCCTAGCCAGAGTGCACCGCCGGATGCTGAGGTACAAAGAGAGAAAAGACAGGCGCTGGAATCCATAGCAGCAATTAGGACAACATCAGCCCTACCCCATCACCGGACCCGGCTCATTTTGCACATTCTGCGCCCTCAACCGACTCCGGCTCAGAATCCCCAAGCTACTACTTACCCGTGATAACCCCATCAATGGCAGATGAGCTCCTTTAAACATAGGGTTAATCCTCCTACACGACATAGGTGGTGCCTCCCCACAATGACAACCTCGGACAGATCACAGTGGAGTGCTTGAACTTGTTGGGCCTCCAGGTGACCCTTTGATGCTGAGACACAAGCTCATTGGCTGGATGGGGGCATCCCAGGGCAGACGACCGCACGCCGGCTGCTCTTTCTCTCCTACCCCACAGACTGATTGAAAGTCTGGATGGTGCAAGATTTCATGATGTTTTGGGGTTTTAAACAGTTTTGAGGAGTAGGGTTGTGCTACTTGTCCTGGGAAGTGGGAGTTGAAAGTTACTGTTTTTAAGGAAGCAGGGATTGTTCTGCACTGCGCCCTTTTGCCACACATCATGCCTGCTGTGAGGGGGGGATCTCATCAACACTGCACCCGAGTCCACTGCAATGATATCCCCACAACACATATTGAGCCCAAGGGATAAGCATTACATTGGCGCTGCCATAAAGTACTATTTCATGGAAAACAAGGGTTCCACGGCCTTAGTACTAACGGAATGGGAAGCCTTTAAGGCAGTGATTCGGGGACACTGCATCTCCTCTGCCATAGGTGTCCGATGGGCACTGCTGAACGATATCACACAAGTGGAACCATTGCTGAGAGTTCTTGAGAAGCACCACCCAAATGGGCCGACCCTCCAGACCGAGTTATTGGAGGCCAGGGAAAAAGTGGCGGAAGAGGTAGAAAGGCTATGCTGCTATGATAATAAGAACTACATGGCCTGTACCCATGCAGAAGGGGACCGCGCTGGCGCTCTCCGAGCGCGGCTGGCAAATCCAGTGAAATGGGGCTCAGTGATTGTGGAACTGCATAGGCCTCCAGATCATACTGTATGCCGCCAGGCCAGCATCAATCAAGATCTATAGATTTATTCAGATCTATATCTTAGTAGGGGTGACCTAAAGCCCACGACTATTGAAACGTTCAAGGTCTGGCTAGATTTGCCAACACTATCTTCTCAAGATGCAGAGACCCTAGGACAGAATATTACTGTGCCAGAGGTACATGCAGCCATCCAGAGTATGGCAAGAAATAAAACCCCTCGGCTGGATGGTTTCCCAGTAGAATTGTACTCAGTCAATCTGAGGGAACTAGACCCAAGCCTGGTCTTGATGTATAAGAAGGCAAGAGAACGTGGAGCCCTGCATTGCTCCACTCACAAGGCCCTCATCGCCCCCCTCTTAAAGCCCAGGAAACAACCAGCGGGCCGCACTGCCTATTGACACCTCTCGATGACGAGTTTGGATTATAAGATCCTTAGCAGAATCTTGGCTACCCGGCTGCTGCAACACATGCCCTTCCTTGCTCACCGAGACTAGGCTGGGTTCATACCAGGCAGTAACACAGCTCTTAATATCAGCAGACTCGTTTTGCTCCTGGACACAACTACCTCTGACAAGACCAGGGCCGCAATATTAGTAGTTGACTTTGAAAAAGCTTTTGATAGCTTAGAGTAGTCATACTTGTACGAGGTTTCGTGCAAAAGTGGCTTAGGAGAGAGCTTCGAGGTCTGGACCCAGTTGCTTTATACCGCGCTGGGGGCCAGAGTCCGCACAGGTGGCACTATTTCGAAGAGCTTCGAGATAGCAAAGGGAACGCAACAGGGCTGCCCCTCCCTTGTCGCCCCTTCTTTTTGTCCTTGCTATTGAACCTCTCACTTGTCAGGCCCACACCGAAGAGCACTATAGAGGCCTGCATGCTGCATGACAAGAGCACTACATAGAATTATACGCTGATGATCTTCTTCTGTTCTTGGAAAACACAGAAGGGGGAATGCATGGGGCTAGGGAGACTTTCAACTGCTTTTGAGTCTGTTTCGGGTCTGAAGGTGTACTGGCAGAAATCTAATCTATTCCCTATGACAGCTAACAGGCCGGCTCCGGTGGAAGTCAGCGATCTTCAATGGGAACCAAACCACCTCCCTTATCTAGGAGTATATGTGTACAATGACTCCTGGGACTTCCTCGAGGGGAACGTTGGACGAGCCCTACATGGACTCCATGGCAACATGTCTTTTTGGAGCTCGCTGTCACTCTCTATGGCAGGTTAGGGAGCCCTGGTCAAAATGGTGGCCTTGCCCCGCTTGCTCTATTTCTTTGTCACCCTTCCACTGTGGATATCCGGAAAGTTTTTTAGAAAGTTACATTTCCTGATTATCAGTTTTCCATGGGGTTCAGGTCAGAGAAGAGTGGCCATGACCACCCTTCAGAGACCTATTGCGGATGGGGTGGCTAATCATTCCTGATTTTGAGTTGTACTACTTGGAGGGCCAGCTGCTGTGGCTGACTCAGTGAATAGCAAACTGGATGATGTCTGGGCGGGAGGTGAACCCTTTCACCCCGGACCTTTCCTCGCCGAGTAGAGTGGTGCTCCGGTTCCACCCCATGCAAATTCGGCTCTGCTGAACTAGCAGTGCTGAGACATTGCTGGCTGCGATGTCTTTGGAGATCAGGCCACTCAATTCCTTATACCCCAGAAATCCCGCTTAGCTTTCTAGATGAACTGCCTCATGAGGGGAGATGGGGGGAGACTCTCTGCGTGGGTAGACGTGGGGGCAGCCACCATGAGCGATCTCTATGAGGCTGACGTTTTCCTGCCCTTTGAGGACTTACGAGCCAGATACGGATTGCCTCCTGGTCACTTCTTACTTCACAAATTAGTCATTGGAGCGGTGTGCAAACACTTGAGACAAGGGTAAGCAGAGCCACCAAAGCCTGCGGCATGTCAATACCTGGTGTGCGCCAGGGGCACCTATAAAGTGATTACATGACGATGCTGACAAATTCGGACGGATCTTATGTCACCCCTGACGGCCCTCCAACAGAACTGGAAGGACAACTAGGGTACACTCATCACTGATGAAGCATGGGAGAGCATTCTGGCACGAATCCCCAAAGTCTCCGGGAACGGCAGGTTTAAACCTTTAAACTTCTACGTTTTACACCGGTCATATCTGACACCCAGGAAACTTTGCCGGCATTTTGGTCTGGCAGATGTGAAATGTCCATGCTGCAGTGCTGGTGCAGTGTAATTTTTCCACATGTTCTGGGAATGTGCATCCTTAGCAATATACTGGGCAACAATCACTAGCATGTTATCTGAAGTGTTGGATCAGGACACTCCTTGCACCCCCACACATTGCCTGATTAGCTGGTATCCACACATGCCCAAGCTAGAGATATCCCACCAGTTCCAAGACCTAGCATTGCTACTAGCTAAAAGAGATATTACTAGAAATTGGAAAGCGACGAGAGGCCCTAACTCCTTGGCCTGGCACCGGGAGCTGCTGAAATGGGCTAAACTAAAGGGGATGATGAAAGTTTGCGAGGCCAGGCGTGGCCGGCGCTCTGAGGAAGGGGCATGGGCCCAGGTAACTCTAGTGTGTGCTTTAGAGAACACTGAAAAGCTACCCCAAAGTGACGAACCACGGCGCTCGTAGATGGGACGACTATGGAGTATCACTAGTAAGAGCAGGAAATGCCCTTTGCCGGATGTCGTTGGGATAGCCTTGATTAGACACACAAGGTCCCTGACACACCTCCATGGTGGTGAACCTCCTACACTTACATAGTCTACTATCTCACACTAGACTACACAAGGGCATTTGGTCAGGGCAGGGAGGGGGGATAAGGAGTTTTCGAGGAACCACACCGATATTCTATTGTGTTAACGAATGGACATAGCCAATGGAACTTGTGCTACCGCTTGTCGCCCTTGGTGGCAGCAGGACTTTAACCTCTGACTATGCATGGCAGGCTAGATCTTTTCTGTGAACACTTGGCTTCTTATCAAGGCGTACGGCTTACTCATGTGCTCAATAGGGTGTGCCTTCCGATCTGTTATTGCATGTATTAGCTTAAAATTAATCAAATTTGTTAAAACAAAAGACATGGGTGCCAGGCTCACTGTGCCACTGGAACCAAGCTAACCCTGGCTGAAGAGCCCTAATAAGGGGAACACCAATCTTGGGTTGCTTTTGTTCTGGTTCAGAGAGGACCTGTCCTGGCAATTTGGGCTGGACTGTTCCCATGAGGAATAGGGTCAAATTTGTTTGTATATGGCTCAGTCCAAGCTGAAGTGACATGGTATAAACAATGCATTGGAATGTGGCCCTGAGCGAATGCCAGTGGCTGTGATTAATTAAAGCAATTCAAGCATTTCATCCATCACATTGTTGTTTTTGCATTTGACACCCTAAGTGCAGTGGATATGCCAAGACGTGGGTCCCGGGCTCAGTGTGCCACTGGAACCAAGCTATACTTGTCTGAAGAGACCTAATCAGGGCAAAACTGGTTCTGGATTGCTTTTGTTCTGGTTTAGGGAGGACGTGGCCTGGCAGTTCGTGCTGGTCTGTTACCATGAGGAGAAGAGTTAAGAGTGATTTGCTTATGGCTGTCTCCAAACTGATGTAGCATGATGGGCAAAAAACGATGGACTGGGATGGGGCCCCAAGTGATTGCCAGTTGCTGAGATTAATTCAAACATTCCTTCCATCACCTTGATTGTTTTGCATTTGATGCCCAAAGTGCGCCGGGTATGTCCAGACATGGGTCCCAGGCTCACTGTGCCACTGGAACCAAGCTACATCTGGCTGACGAGCCCTGATAAGAGCAAAACGGGTCCTAGGTGGCTTTTGTCCCAGTTCAGAGAGGACCTGGCATGGCAGTTGGGCTGTATTCCATCCACCACCTTGTTGTTTTTTGCACTTTGCCTCTGACGCATTCAGTGGATGGTATGCGGGCAGTACTATGATACCACCCAAGGTTTTTTACTTACTTTTGTAGAAAGCGATTTGCACCAAAACCGTGGTTCCCAACCTTTTGACTTCTGTGGACCCCCATTTTACCATTACTAGAACTCAGGGACCCCCACTGGATCATTATGGGAATCTGGGAACCCCTCCCACTAAGTCATTACTGAAATCTGGGCACCTAATCTGTCAATATTATTTAATTTTCTAAGCAGTTGCGGACCCCCTGAGGAGGGGGTCCCCGGACCACAGGTTGGGAACCACTGCACCAAAAGGTTAGGCATTCCGAGGCAAGCATAAAGTCAGAGAAAGGATTCTTTTATCTCCAAATTTTTCAAGCATTTCATGTCTGTTGGACTGGAGAGCACACTTACAAAGTGAGAAACATTAGTATGACTGAGAATAGTATTTTGTACTGGAAGGGTACCACTGCAGTGCAAATGTGTATGCATGGCAGTAGGCAGCCTAACTGTCCGCGCTTTGGAAAAAAAAAGTAGCAGTGCCATATCTTAATAAATAAACCGCTGTCCTGCTCATTTCCTCTCACGCAACATGACATAACAACTCTAGTGGCTGTACTCCGTGAAATATTAGTAAATGAGCTCTCATATAGTAGAGGTGCTCATGCTACAATAATAATGTCTGTAAAGTGCACCGTGCTGGTTGTACCTAGGACCATGCTATATTAAATATAAAAAAAATAACAATTTGGTTTGGAGACGTTATGAGAACTACAGGATTTTGTCAATTTCAACATCGTATTTGTGTTTACCTATGCCCTTATCAAGCAGGCACACAATACATCAAACTGAATGATACTTTGAACCCTGGATGATACAACATTAACCTTCTTCAGAGCCCATCTCAGCAAGCACCATTTCCTCTTGGTACTTCTCTGGTACAAATAGCACATTTTCATCTGTCTATTGCTCATGCAGAAAGTAAATGCTGTGACAACATATGATCTCAATAAAAAAAGAAACTGAAGTCATTAAAACATAACAGGTCATAAAGAATACCCTTTCAATAGGCCACATGGACAGGAACAGATTTTATGAAAAGCAAAATATTGATTTACATTTGGTGACTTCGACCTGACGTTTGTGAGAAGCCGCAGTCTGAACTCTGATATCAGTCCTCATTGGCCTTGCTGACTAGTTGACCATTTTATTTAGGCCCCCCCCTTTGTCTTTAGAATGTATACCCTGGCTGCCCCATGTTCATCCTTCTCCAGTAATCAGCTACTTTTTTCTTTCTCGTGACCGTATCAGAGCTACACTCAGAGAAAGGATATGCAGAAATTGGCACTTACCTTAGTGTTTTGCGTATCATATCTTCGTCTGTAATGCCATAGTATGTCAAGGTCTCATTCCAAGTTGGGTTTAGGGTGTTCCGCAATGTTTTTGTTCTCAGTTTATTTGCCTAGAAAAATGGATGAACAAGCTATTAGCAGTGACAATACAAGTGAAGACTAGCAGGTCATTTCATAATACGGGATTAGCAAATTTGATGTCCAGACCGCTGGCTAGCATTATGCATCAATCCTTTATTGCTTATTCCAATAAAGTAACTTAAAACAATACACAAAGTTCCAGAATTCGAAACAAAATCACATACTCCTTCTGTATGGGAACAGAAAAGACCGCATAGTGTGTAGTGATCCCCAAACAATCTCAACACAGCCCTGAATTTCAAAATGACATCAGATCATACTGTGAGTCAAGGCAGTTCACACTTGCGTGGACTTTCAGGACCTCCACAAAGGCTGGTGAAGTGAGGGCCCCCCAGCATGGAGTTACAAGTTAGCTTGCTGGCCCACGAAGGGGAACAGTCCAAAATGCTGCACACAAAGTGTGTTCCATAAAACAGCAGTCTCTCTCCACTGATGTTCACGTCACTTGTCCACCCACCACACCTTATGACTACTTAGGCAAGTCCTGCTTTATTTGCAATTTTCCTTAACATCAGTTACTAGACAGTATATATTATTATAAATAAGCACTTGTGCACTTTATTCACGGATGTCACTTTGCACTGTGCTGTTTGTGCAGCACCTACAGTATGAAATTCTCTACCAAAAGTATGCTTTATTGATTCATCATATGAATAATAAATTGTATTTACATACTGCACCAATATTAACTACTTTACAGTTCTCATTTGCCTAGGGAGGATAGGCATTGTGTTGCATAACTGATTTGTTCCCCAGTTCCCCAGGATTACCCGGTTGCCCCTTATTTGCCATATAAGCAAGTGGAACAGTCATGTAAGGAAGCCTGCGACATTGATATTCTGGAAGTCTGCTGAGCTAACCTCTTGCAGCCAGTTTGTCAGAAAGTGTTTGGGTCTCTTTGATGGGGTCATCCATCTGGAGGAAATTTCTTGGAGTTGTGACTGTACAGAGGGGTTTCTGCATAATACACAGTGTACACTTGCCTGAGGGGAAATGCTTCCCTTTGTGCCTAAGAGCACTTGTAGGTTTTTTCCACCACAGGAAAAACATCCTTTAAAGCAACTCCTTTACTTATACCCCCAATCATTTTACTGATGTTCTAATTTTAGAGGGATATTTACTTATGTTGCTGTAAACCTAAATGCAGTAAATGTTCGACAGTTTCCAGGAAATGAGATGGCTGAAAAAAGGTTTATGAATACCTGCAAACCTTTGAAGTTGTATATATTACCAAACTTTCCAGGACTCTCGCCCTGGAACACTCCCTTCCCTGCACCCTCTCCACTCCCCCAGGAAAATGTACCCATGTCTAATATGACATTATTATCAGCTGTAGGTAAATTGATGTAGGAGTGCAAACTTACATTTTAAGAATACATTGCACTAGTAAATCAAAGCATTTGCATTTCTAAGTGGTACATACACATGGGAACGGCTTTGGACACCTGGCCCTTTGTGTTTTTGTCATCCGCAACACAATCATGTATAGAATTGCTCTGCACAAACCTAAACTTGCAGGTAAATATTCTGCACACATTTTCAGCATAGAATTATTACTCAGATATGCAAGTAGCATCTTGCACCTTACTAGGTTCTTGTACAGCAGAAACTATTCATTTTGCAGGTAAACAACTTTGAGCAACCAAAGGAAAACAGGGATTTGGCATACTATGTGAAGGAAGAATTTCAGAAACTCTGGAAACCATTCTGGGCATAAAAGGTTCTTCACACCCCTCTAAACATAATCCGAATATTGGAGGCATCATTGAAGACAATGAAGTGGCTCAGGGTTTATAATAGTGAATCCTTCTGCTCCAACATTCCAAAGATTGTCTTTCTGTTTCTCCCTCTTTAATTCAGAATTTTTTACACTTAATGGGTGGAATATTCTAATAGCTTTATAGCTAGGCCTGGATGAAATATTGTTTATGCCCAAAACATAGTCGTAATTTTGATAATTTTGTGTGATAAAATGTATGCAAAATTACCAAGATAACATTACACCACATCTCGTAATTTCGGGGAGAAATTTTAATGCAAGATGTATCAAACAGGTAGCGGCCTTTCAGGTAATTTTTTTACCCAAGCTGACCACTCATTTAATTTTTTCAAACAAAATTGTGAATCTGAATGTGAATGTCAGTGTTTTTATTGAAATGTGAGTGACAGTTTCTGTAACGTAGGTGGTCAACAATATTTCAGGTAGATTTTTTTTTTTTAACCCCAGCAGATAGTTCAGATAATATTTGAGCATAAAACAGCACATCTGAATGCATGGGGTAGTATTTTGAACACAAGCAACAGGAAATCAACCCAAAATTAGCTTTTCAAGTTGAATTTTTACCAGCACTGTCTGTTAAAGCAATTGCTTGAGTGCGAGATGCATTTCCCATAATTATGCATAATTTCATGCCGTTTTTTTTTTTAGTAATTTCACAACACGCAATTACACCCAGCCCTACTTATAGCCCTTCTGTCTCAGGCTCTACCAGTTGTTAAAGAAAAGTCAGTTCTTAGATTCCCTCGCCTGCGGCTCACCCCTATAATTTGGCATTAGGTCCATTAACAACCAGTGAAGCTCTTGGCAGTAGGCCATAAAGCTATAATAGAAATTGTGAAAAGAAATCATAAATTCATATTACCAAGAGTTAAAAACAACTAAATAAAAATTGGCAAAGAAATGCATTTTTGACTGTCCAGATCGCTTCTTAATGGGTCCATCCAGTGAATGATGTGTCAAACAATGGATCATTCTAGAATGCCTATTGTTAGTGATTGAGAGGCAGTGCTGGGTAAAAAGTACTGTCTCTTTTCTTAATGCTGAATGGCTCTTTTCAGGCTCTTAATGAAAGGGCTGCAAAACAAGCCAGAATTTTAGATTGAAGAATGTCATTTGTGGTGACAGTCTACTGCTGAGTGATTTGTAGGAGAAATATCCTTGCAGCAAGGCATGGTTTATTGTTAGATTCTAAACGTCATACACAATTAAACAAACATAATGAACATGTGAATCCATCCATTAATAACGAGGTGTGATGTTGTATTAGTAATTAGGAATTTAAATAGGATATGAAACAAAACTGCATGATAATCGCAAGCATATACAACGAGCAGTTAATGGCGAGGTGTGATGCTGTGATATTTGAGGTGTAAAACTGCACGCTTCTTAGTGATTTGCAAAAGAACAGTATCAAATCTTGAACAACGGAGCATGAGAATCAATCGTGCCAGCAGGAAATCTAGAACAAACCAAGGCACTGGTGGACTCAATGGCAAACACCCTCTTTCAGCACTTTGGGCCTCATTATGAGTTTGGTGGTCCCACCGCGGGACTGCCAAACTCACATGGAGGATGCCACCGCCATAGTGGTGAATTCCTCCCGAGCGTATTGTAATGTTCCCACCGGGTTGACTGGCGGGACCATTGCAATACGCAATCCTGCTGGTCAGTCCAACAGAACAGTGCTATGATATAGGACCCGGCTCCCATAAGGGAGCTGAGTCCTATAACGTAGCACAGGGGGGGCTGACCAGCACCCTCGGAATGCACACTGTCTGCAAAGCAGACAGTGCGCATTCTGATAGTGCAGGGCAGGGAGGCAGTGCAGCTCCCGCCCCCCCCCCCCCGCAGCCACTGCCACTGGCTTTCTGCCAGTCTTTTGTCCCCGCCATGCAAAGCTGATGGAAAGTGGGATGTAATCGGCCAGGCTGCACTGAGTTCAGCGCCGCCTGGCTGAGTACAACCCTGACTGCTGAGACCAGGTTGGGAATGATGGTGCTGGCGTGGACGGCAGTCTTTATGCAGGTCCACCCACCAAGGATGTAATTTGGCAGTTGGGCCGCTTGGATTGCGGTGGTCTGACCGCCACCATGAGGCTGGTGGTTCTAGGACCGCCAGCCTCGTAATGAGACCGTAAGCGTCCTGCCCCAATACACTGTGGCAGACGCCCATTCCTTGACCCATCATGCCTTTGACTTGGTATCTGAGCCACCCCTTGTACCTCCTCAGAGCGAGGAGTATCAGGGAAAGTTGCAGAAGATTTCAAGATCTCTGTCTCTGCTTTTAACAGTGTTGTTTAAATCGACTCTCTCTGTGGGCAGTGGCATTATTCCTAGCTGTAGATCTAATTCTAAACATGTGCTATTTAATGTTCCCACCCTCAGCTTCCTTCATAAATATTGGAAGGGAGCTGTAGGTAACCAGTTCTTTTTTTCCAATTCAAGCTATCAAACTGTTCCTCTAATACAAACAATCAATGCATGCCTCTGATTCAAGCTTTCAAATCATCCTCCCAATGCAGGTGATCGGTTCCTACGTCTCACACAGGCTTTCAAATTGTTCCATCAAAAATGACAATCAGTTGATCAGTTCTTACCTCCAATGCAGTTGGACAGCATTTTTCTCCAAGACAGCCATCCAGTTCTTCCATCCAGTTCAGGCAATCTATTCTGTCTTCCCGACATAGGCCATCAATTATTTTTTCCAAATAAATACTATGAAGTAATTCTTCCAAATGATTCATAGTAATTTCTTTTCATACTGGCGATCAGTTTTTTCCTCGTCTCACAGGTAGTGGGTTAAATCACCCCTATGTAGTTAAAGAGCTGCTGTCTTCAATACAGGTGGACAGTGATTTTCTCCAATGAAGGCGGTCAATTCTTTCATCTAATACAGGTGATTTATTCTTTCTTCTAGTTCTTTTTTGTAATAAAAGGCTGTAGGTTATTTCAACCCTTTGTAGTTAGTGAGTTCTTATCTTCAGTAGAGGTGTTTTTCTTCAATGCAGGTGAATCGTTCTTTCTTCCTATAAATGTGATCGTCTTTGTTCTACTACAGGCTACTAGTTATTTTGTTTAAATATAGGTGATGTGTTCCTTCTTTCATTTCATATAACGACCTCTTCCTTCCCATTATTTCAGTCTGTTCCTTCATTCCAACACAAGCTCACAATCCTTCCGCTCAAACATGGACTTTAAATTTGTTCTTATGATTACAGGTTATGGCGCTTTTCTTCCAGATGCAGAGAATCAATTATTTCTTCCTAATACATTTCAGCTCATACAGGCTGCCGGTTCTTTTTCCCACAAAATAAGCTATTATTTGTTTTCTATCCATTGCCAATTATTCATTAATCTTCATAATGCAGTCTACCATTTCTTTCTTTTAATTAAAGGCAATCACACTTTTTCCCAATCTCCGATATAATTTTTCCTTAATATACAAGGGATCGGAAGCTTAATCCTAACGCAGGCTATAACTTTGTTCACTTTTTCTAACATGTGAAACTGTGAATTGGATTAAAAATAAGAAAGAAACACACATTTTTTGCTCGCTCAAAGTGCAGGTAATTGCATTTGCCAAATGTTGGGGTTAAAAACGTAAGTTAAAGGTGAAATAAAAGCGGCCTTGGCTTGCCCAATACAGCTCTTATCCACCTCGAACAACCCGTATACCGAGCAGGGATGTGCGTGAATGATGACATGGGATCATGTGAATGCCTGACCTATCCTGCCACAGCTTCATTCAACAAACACCCGGCTTGGGGTTTTTCTCCTACAAATGTCGGTGCCGCATTGAAAAAAAGAACATTTTAAACGTTAAAGCACGATTGATTTCAGGCGAGCAGCATCCTTTCTCCTCATCCTTCCATATGATGAAAATGATGATTTGATCCAGGGGCGATCTGCTCTCCGAGTAAAAGCCATGTGACAGTCACATTCTTTATCAAGCGGGAGAGTGACACATTTCCAGAGCATGTATTAAACGCCTCCTGATTTCAGGTAGGGTTGCCATTCATTCAGTGGCACGACGACAGACCAACCGAGTAGCAATTTCCAGCGTAATTGGGTGTAAAGTGGGCCAGCTCAAAACATGCAGGGCCATATTTCACCCTAATGAGACCTGATAATGCCAAGGAGCCGGAGTGGTGTTACTTGAATCCATCCATAAACGTAGCTGAGCAGTAATTGAAAGGTAAAAACGTAACAAAGAGAACAAGAGCAGCACGTTATTACCAGGTGATGCAAGAGCACGTCACTGGCAGCCCCCACGTTCGCACAGGGCGCCCTCACCTCGCTTCTGTCTGTTCTTGCCGCTGCTCTGCATTGTACTGCATGTTATTGTAGTTGCATTTATACAGCACTTCTTTACCCCTAATGAAGCACGGAATTGGTGTATGTGGTTGGAAGGATGTGGCTTATGAGTGTTGCCTATGTGAGAAGACCTTCACTATTGTATGCGTGGTGGAATGCATTCCTCATGTTACTACAATCTACTAATCCACCCACCACTAATCCACCTTGAGTTCTGGAGTAGCGTGCTACTCACCGAAAAGCACTTCAATGCCTCGTCGGGGGTAGTAAGTGCTGTATAAATACAATTACAGTCTTTGAGCAGCACTTATGCCTGAGTGGAATCAGGAGAGTGGGAAATAGATGCACATGCGGTCTGACCTAACATCCTCCTTCTGTCTTCTACCGACAGATTTACTCTTCGTTTTTCCACTGAAGTGGGATCTCGCCTTTTATGTTTGGATCCAGCAAATCAGTTAGACAATTTGATTTTTCTTATGTATTTTTATGTCAATTATTGTTTGGACTAAATCAATGTGCATCTTCGGGCAGAAGTTGAGGCCTTTTTTCAAAAGTGAAACTTCAACGTCTGGTATGGGTCTATCGGACAAATTGATGACATTCAACTCTTGGCCTTCTGTGTTCATTATTTGTTATGTTTCTGTCTTTCTCTTATCCTTGCCCTAGTCGTTCTGGTTCTTTTTCCTCTTCTGCTCGTCCTTGTTTTCATACGTTTTTGTCTCGCTCACAACCTCTCCCCCTTCCTTTTGGGGATCCTCTGTTTCTTCCTTGTTGTTGGAGTGCGGGGCGCATCTCGTTGAAAAGAGCTGATTCTTTTCCTCTCAACATTATATTAGAGCTCCCTTCTCCTTCACTCAAAGCACAGTGGGTTGGTGGTCGCCCTTCCCATAAAAATGAGAAATGAACTGATTGTGGTTCGAGGTTATATAAGAGTGGGGCAACTAAGTGCCATGACTGGATTAGTTGAGATCATGTTACATATCAAATAAGAGTCAAACCCATCACATTTGTGGACATTTGTGGACAATTATCGAAAGAGATGTAAGAAACATCATGCGAAAAAACTACAATGACCATAATGCGCTGGTTTAAATATCAAAATTCAGGCATATGTTTTCTTTGTTAGAAGAAGTAAGAAGTTAGAAGAAGTAAAATTGGATTTGCGGATATTAGCACTTCACTTAACAGCCTCACTGTTCTCTTCCTGAGTTTAGACACATTGCATATAGTCACTTTGCACAGGTTTGTTTGTGGGACTGAGGCAAAATCTCTTTTCTTCTTCCTTTTTAGAAAGTTTCAGTTTGAAAAAAACTACAAATCCCAGGGAGAGGAAACGGAAACGCACACCAATGTAGTAACTGAGGGGACTTTTTAAACATCAAAACAGGACTGGTCCATGATCAAGGTCCAGGAAGGACTGAAACGTGTCCGTTTCTGCAAACTGAACATTTTTATGGAATAAAATTGGCAGAGAACGAAGCCAGAAAACTTTGCAACTCATTCTTTCCTTATATGGAACAAGGCTATGAGAACTATGGAATGGCGTGGTTTTGCGGCATGAGCATCGCACCCTGCACGCCAAAGAACGATGTAGCGTCCGAATCAGAAGGACCCAAAATCTCTCTCTATTTATATATTTTACTTACTGGCATTTGCCAGTAGGTAGTTTTAGTTAGGACCATGTTTCCATAGAAAAATCGTTTTTTGACTTGATTATATCTTTGACACCGTTTGACGAATCTTCTAAAACTTTCCCCCAAAAAGTGCTGCAGTGATTCTTGTTGGGCATGGAAAGTTTCAAGGTGATCTGTCAATCGGCCCTGGGAAAAAAAGGGGGACGGTCCAAAAAATTGTGTTTCCCAGATTAATTCCCATAGGACCTTTTGACACGACTACATCCCGATCCGCTGTACAGAAGTACACCAAATTTGGCAGAAAGCTAGATTTCAGTAGGCAGAGTGTGCTTTTGGTTATTTGGTATAAATCTGTTCAGTAGTTCACAAGAAATTAGGAAAAATCTAAAAATTTTTATCTCTGGCAGCAAATGTTTGCAAATGTGTGCATGAATAGAGGCGCTGTAATTGGATGGCCACAACGTGACTAGAAAATTGCAGCCACCATTTTATGTTATGGAAGAGGGTTCCCAGGGCTGAACATAGAAATAGTGAGTGGTATAAGGGGGCATGGTGGAGGTACCTTGACCCCAGAGGTGTGATATAGGGTTGTGTTGGGGGAAAATTATAGGTTTAAAATGTTTTTTCTTCTCCATGTGTGATATTCACAAATATCCTTGAATATTCAAGGATATTTGACAATATTAAAAAATTGAAAAAAACATTTGCAGACTCAATCATATGCTAGTCCATTCACTCATACATGCACTCAGAGACTCATGCACCCACTCAGATACTCATGCACTCACTCAGATCCACTCAAACTCGTGCACCTACTTTCAGACCCACTCAGACACTCACAGATCCATGTGGCCAACCCCGGCTGCGCGCGGCCAAAGGCTGTGCGCGGCTGTGGTTGCATTAACGTATAGTAATTAAAATTATTTTACATTAAATAAACATAGAAATTCACTGAAGAAATCAAAGGTTATAGAGATGTTATAGTTCTAAATTTACTTGTACAAAACCATAGAAATTCAGCAGTTATAGCTAGAGTTATTTCAAGTAACTATAACTCGCGTCCTAAGGTAACTATAACTCGTACCTTCGCCATGCATAGCTAATTACTCCACATATTATATCATTGATGACATCTTCTATGGCATCTTTGATATTATCACTGCAACATTTCTAATAAAATCAGTGATAAGAAAACTGTGCATGGCAAGGGTGTGAGTTATGTTACCTTAGGGTGCGATGATATGCAGTGGTATGGAGTGGCAGCAGTGATTGCAGATTCCACCAATGGAAGCCTGTTGAACTAGGCCATAAGCGACGCTGCCTGCTCTTCACTTTGGCTGTTGACTCTTGTTGTACTCACCCCTTGCTGCTAAATGTGTCCCTTTGTGCCTTGGATTAGCTAGTTTTTGCGGTGGGGGAAGACACTGCTGCGACTGTGCACACTACCAGGTCTGGGTGGAGTGGGAGGGGCAGGAGAAGGTGAGAAAGCCAACAGGCCTCAGGTGTGCCTTTCCTTGCCACGGGCAGGTGGCGGTGAGTACTCGGTCTCCCTTGGACGCGAATGGCCCCAACTCCCTCAGCAGAAGCTCCTTACTACTGAATTTGCCAACAAATGGCCCCTGTGCAATCCATCAAATGAAACTGGACAAATACATGCACCCCAGGGACACGATGGCCACTCTGTGGATGGAGGAGGATGGAGCACCTCAGGTCCAGGTCTCCTCGGTGACGGAAGACCCCAAGCTTGTTGACATTATGGCCACGATACAGGGCGTCCACTCTGCACTGGAAACTAAAATAGACTTAGTCTTCATACATGTCGGATTGGTGTGCGCCACCTCTGCAGCCTGGGGGCCGGGCACAGGAGGCGGAAGACTCCATAGCAACCTTGAAGACAGAAATGGCAGTACTGCAGTGCCAAGTCAAGGAACTCACATGCACCTCGCACGTTCTGGAGGTTAGGCTGAAGGACTATGAAGGATGCAGCTGGCTTAATAATGTGAAAATCATGGAAGTGCCTGAGCGGGCAGGGGGTCTGACAATGGATCTCCTTGTGGAAGAATTGATACAAAAAAACCTGCAACCTCAAGGTTGTGCCAAATTTGTCTCAGTGGAATGGGCGTACAGAGTTCCAGGAACCTCTCTGAAACCAGGGGGCTCTCAGCGTACCATTCTCGCCTGCATCTTTAACTATAGAGATCGCGAAGTCACCCTCCAAGCAGCCTGAGCTGCACCCCTGGTCAGGCTTGATAATGTTACATTCTCCTACTTTTCAGACTCCATGCCCCAAGTGCAGAGACTGCAATGGTCCTTCCTAGAAATTAAAAAAAAACTCAGGCAAAGCAACATTAAATATTCAATGGTCTTTCCAGAAAAAATAAGGTAGAGTCAGAGGGCAAGACTTTATTCTTCACCACCCCAGAAGACACTTGGGAATGGCTGGAAGGTTGGAGAGTGGTGGGTCAGCAGCACAGCACACAACAATTGCACCACTGCGACAACAGTGAAGAACTTGCACAGGAGCCACAAACAGAAGCTGACCAGTGATTCTCCTCAACTCTGGGGGCCTCCAGCCCTCTCTTGTGGGTGGCCTTCTTTATGTGTCTAGGGCTGTGGATGGAGTGGATGGCGGAGCCAGACGTCCTCCCCCCAAGTGACATACAAAGCACTCAAATTCCTATGACCCTCTGGGCAACCATTTTTCATCATAACAGAGTTGCTAAATTGTAGGGGAAGGGAGCGATGCCTTAAAATAACTGTGGTAACATAATACTCTCCTCCTTTTGGGGAGGACAGGGTGGTGTGCGGATGCTGCTCACATCTTCTTTTAGTTTGTACTTTCTATGCTACTCAGGGATGACAGGCACTCTGCAAAGTTGGAGAGGTTAACAATTTTAGTACTGTCATGCAGGGGCGGTGGGAATGGTTGGGGTACAGTTTACTATTTGTTGAGCCCCTCCAGAGGCAATGATCCTAGTTCAATGGTGACTGAGTGCAATAGCTGGAGAGACAGTGTGTGTAGTGGGACCCAGGTCTGGTTCCTTCCCCTTCTTCCCTCAGGAGAAAACTGTAATGAGAAAGGCATACTCCCTGTTTCCATGGTCCTCAGACCAGACCCATACCATTGAGGCAAGTTCTTTATCTACCTGGCATCCCGAGGAAATCCAACCCATGAAGGGGTTAAGGCCCCCTCACCGTATACCCCCCATGGATACCAACAATAATGGGCCCAGTTTCAGGATGCTATTCAGGGAACATCAATGGGTTGGGGAACATAATTAAGCAGGGATGGTCCTATAGTATCTTAAACGCCTTGCGTCCAAAGTGGTCTTATTGTAAGAAACACACCTTCCATGCAACTCATGTTGTGTGAAGGAAAGGTGGGAATACAGAATGAAAGCTCATGCGGGTTTCACAAAGAGATCCTGGGGGACTGGCATCCTTCTATGCAAATCTATTCCCCTCACCATACAACAGGCCTGGATAGACCCACGTGGGAGATTTTCTGAGCAGTGGGGACAGTGGGAGGGCACCACCCTCAATATAATTTCCCTTTATGTCCCCCCCAGACTCCACAAATAAGATTTGACAGACCTGGGTGCCCTACTCCTTCTACTCCCTGTTAGTGTCTAGCTTTTGGGAGGGGGCTTCAATTATACAGTGTCCAATATGCTAGACCGTTGGCCTCCACGGCCCCAAAGGGCAACACATCCACTAGATGACTTCATGTTAGCACATGGACTAATAGACGCATGGCGCACCCTCCACCCTTCAATACAACAGTATACACCTCTCAGGAGCACATGGCAGCCTCTCACGCATTGACTACCTCTTGACGTTAACTAAAATCCTTTCAAGTATGCGCGAGGCCAAACACTTTGCCAGAGGCATTTCTGACCATTCCTCAGTGTGCGTCACCTATGGACCCTTTAGTGTGGGGGGCAGCCGAAGACCAACACTTAACCCCTCGTACCTAAAAAATACCACGCATCTGCGATCGCATCTGTGAGGTCGTGAAACACTATTTTCAAGAGAATGATGGCTCAGTAGAATCCGCAGGCACACTTTGAGAAGCCTACAAAACTGATCTTGGAGGTCAGAGTATGGCACTGACAGCGGCGCATAAGAAAGGTCAATAAGCCCTGCTGGAGTGACTACAGGAAGACATTGCCCAGTTGGAGTCCCTTCGGTTATCAGATGACCAGGGACATTCGCAGCATCCTCTATCCCTTAAGCAGAAAGAATATAGAGATGTTGCGATGGAGGCCCCTCATACCTACTTTCGACCCTCCCAGCGCTGCCTCTATGAGGTAGGAAATAAGGCTGGGACAATATTAGCATGATTGGAGAAGAGGGAGGCGGCAGCCCGATGTGGTCTTGAACATTCAAAACTTGCAAGGTGAACTGATTAGCAACTGCCAAGGCATAGCAGGTGTGTTTGCTGATTACTATGTGTGACCCTACCCACCAACACAGATAGCCACAATCGATGTCTGCCAAAAACTCATCACGGACATTTGTATGCCGGAACTCTCCAGAGATGATAGACAAGCCTTAGAAGAAGACTTGACGGAAGCAGAGATAAGACAGGCAATCTGTAGCTTGGCATCAGGTAAGGCAATGGGCTCCAATGGACTTTCTATAGAGCTTTACAAATTGACAGCTGACAGAGGGGCTTCATCCCTTTTCCGCATGTTCATTGAGAGTCGTAGCGCAGGCCACTTTCCACAAGATCAACGGCTTGCGAACATAGTGGTTATCCCCAAAGAAACAAACCGCCTGAAGACGGTGCCTCCTATAAGCCCATTTCACTGCTAAATGCAGAAGTTAAAATCCTGCTGAAACTGTGGGATACGTGGCTGGTAGGGGTGATCAAATCTCTGATCCACCCAGACTAATCTGGCTCTATGCCAGGAAGGAACACGGCCCTTTATATGAGGATATTGCACAGTGGGCTGGGACATGCCTCCAAGATCCGGGAAGATGCCATCGTACTGTTGTACGTGTGAATTGCATTTGACACAGTGGAATGGCCCTTTATGTATACAATCATAGAAAAGAGGGGGTTTGGCCCAAAATGTATTTCTTGGCTCAGGTCAGGCCCGCTGGTGCAAGTAACAGTGAATGGGGGCGTATCACCTCAGTTTTCTCTACAAAAGGGTACCTGTCAGGGAGGCCTGCTCTCTCCCCTGTTTTTTGCCTTGATACTGGAACCCCTGGTGGCATGGGTCCGCAGGGATGCCTTAGTTAGGGGGGCAAGATGGACCACAGAATTGGAGGATTGTACCTCCCTATATGGGATGACAGTTTGCTCTACGTGGTGGACCCCCAGCCACGCTTGACAGAATAATGCAGATAATGGCTATATATCGTAGATACTCAGGCTGTACAATCAATTGTAATAAATCCCTGATATATTTTCTTCATGGAGGGTCCCCAGTCCTCCCTGCTGGCTGTGAGGCTTGTGTGGTGGTTGAAGTGTTCCGCTAGCTGGGCATATTTATCACAAGAGACCCAGAAGTGTTCTATATGCATTACCTTGAATCTCCATTACAGTGTCTGTGAAGAGATGTAGTGTGCTGGAAAACCTTGCCTCTTTCCCTGATAGGCAAGGTGTCCCTTTATAAAATAATGGCCCTACCGCTATTTCTGTATGCACTCCAGAACATGCCCTAGCCGGTGCCTCAGTCTTACTTTTGTGCCGTGGATGGTAAAAAAAACTTGCACTTTTCTGGGAAAGGGGACTCCCTCACATAGCGCTCCAGAAGTTGATGAGGGGCTGTTACGATGGAGGAATAGCCTTTCCTGACATACAGAAGTATTACTGGGCTTCCCAACTAATTGTGATCACTGGATGCACTTTTCAGGACACGAACCGGCCCACAGAATGGATAGAAGGAACATGCAACTGGGGGCCTACCTACCTACGAGCACTTCTTGGGGGTCCAAGCACCCATCTACATTCAATCCCACAAATGTTGCAGTATCCATATGGCACACTGCACTGAAGGGCCATGGGAGAGGAGGATGATACTGTCAATGCCCCTGTGGGACACGGCACTCTTGGCTAATCTGGCTGTTCAGAAGGGATTCAACAAATGGACCTCATAGGCCTGTCCCGAGTGGTGGACCTGTGGAGGGGCGGCTAGGTGATCCCCTTCCCAGAACTACAAACTGACTATCAACTAGCTCGCACAGAGATTTACAGTTATATGCAGATACGCCATACCCTGTATAAAGTGATTCCTAAAGGGGGAAATCCCCTAGAGTCCTCTCCTCTGGAGGATACTACTAAAAAAATCAATCTCCCTTACTTAACAGAAAATACTCAATAACTCACATGACACCCTGACTGGCCTATGGGAGGCTTGGGAGAGGGACATGGGGTGTAGAGGAAGGGCCTGAAGGCCTGGCCTCTCCCCGGTAGGTGTCAATATGAGCCCACTTCCAACTGGTATGATTGAAGATCCTTCATAGAAGTTACTATGTAGCTGCAGGGCTACTGATAGTGGGTAGGTTGGATATAGGGTCTTGCCCCAAACAATGTGGACAGATGGGTACATTTTATCATATGCTCTGGGCCTGCCCAGTGCTGCAGACCTACAAGGCGAAAGTGGTGGCAGGCGTGGCAAATGTCCGAGGGAGTGGGCTGGAACTGGGGACCAAGAGGTGCTTTTTGAATATCTGGGGCGACACAGATCTTACTTGTGCGAACTTCTTCTAGGTGACCCTGGGACTGATGGTAGCCAAACAGAACATAGCTAGGCTCTCGAGGGGTGATATCCTACCTCGTTTAGGAGAATGGAAGAGAGATATGGATTGGTGTATGCAGGCGGAGAAGACAGTCTTTGAAAGTAAAGGATGTCCACATAAATGGAACAAAGTGAGGGGGAAATGGAACAAATATCAGGGAAACTTGTACTCTCCTGTATCGGTTGCCACCCAACATGCTTGGGACCGAGAATGGATGGGAATGTGTGTCGCTGAAGGGGTACCTGATGGGAGTGGGGGGTGGACCTGAGTAAATGCTTACTGTCTCTTTGATGCCACTGAATTGTATAACTGTACTTGTATTTCATGTCACTGATTAACAAAAGTTCTTTCTTGTTTGAAATGGGAATAAAACACATTTTTAAATAAGTGATGGAAGGGGTAATCAGATCCATGGGCCCTGACCCCATGGGACCGATGGAGGGGTCTGTGAGGGATGCCTCATGGGCAAGAAATTGCGCTCCCCCTCATGTGATTCCACGGCATATCCTAGATCCAGACATCAACTAAAAAAACATATACACCCATTTACAGACCCACATAACCACTTACACACCAACTCACTCACAGACCCACAAAACCACTGCCACATTCAGTCACAGACCCATACAACCACTCACAGACCCACAGCGGGGTTGGCTACAGGGCCTGGCTGCGGCCATGCATGGCGGCTGTTGCAATGCTAATTACCCTACATATTACATCAGTCATGAAATCTTCTATGACAGCATTGCTAATATCACTGCAACAATTGCAATAAAATGATTGATGAGAAAACAGTGCATGGCAGGGCACGAATTATAGTTACAGTGTAGCGGCATAGAGTGGAATGGCGTAGAGTGGAATATCATATAGTGGATTGGCTACAGTGGTGTGGCATACAGATGCATGAGAAATTTAGCAGCGATGTATATTATGGTGTGCAGAGTGATGCAAAACAGCGAATTGTGCTGCCTTGCGATTTTCCAGATTTACCAATCAACACAGGGCCACATATGGTGGCCTTGAGTTCCTTTGCAAATCTGACTTAAGTACAGCTTTGACAAAGACCTTCTGGTGGAAACGTGGCAGCTGGTTTTTGTAATAAATGTCATGGATGTTACACCTCTGAGTGCGGACTTTTCCTTGCGTTGTTAACGATGCTGGACTTTGCTAAATATTGAGCGGGCCTGTGCTCATTGTCCAGCACTGACCCTGACTGGTGGAAGTAGTCAGAAGAGCTGCAGGAACACACTGGAAGCATGATGTAAATATATACATATATATATATATATATATATATATATATATATATATATATATATATATATATATATATATATATATATATATATATATATATATATTTTGTTTTCACTGAAAAAAACAAAAGTTACAGGCACGTTATAGAAAAAAAAATAGAAATTCACTAAAAAAGCAAAGGTTACAGTAAGTATATTGTTAGGTTCAGATTTCACACACACAAAACCATAGGAATTCAGAAGTTATAGTTATCTCAAGAAACTATAACCAGGCAGACTGGGAGCCTGTGCAGGCTCTCTCAAGCCCAGAAACTGTGTTTCTTGGCTGGAGAGAGCCCTGCATGTGTTTGGCCGGCCCAAGACGGCCTGCCAAACATGCATGCGCTCTGAGGGGGAGTGCTGAGCACTCCCCGTCATTGCTCGTTACTTCCATGGCCCCACCCCTTTTCCCCCAAAACGATACTAAACAAAGTTTATTATCGTTTTTGTGGAAAAGGTTTGCAACTGCCTCTGCTGGCTGGGCGGGGCGATGCTTCAACACCATTATGGAGGAGCTGCCCCTGACTAAATCACAAGGGTGTCTCTAAATCAATTATCAGAAGGGGAGCTTGAGACTCCCAAACTGTCAAACTGAAGCAGTACATCAGCATAGAGAAGCTAAGCACAAGATCTGTTTGTGGCGCTAGGACTGGGGACTAAGGGTCCAAACTTGCTTGCCAGGTTAGGAAACACTGCCCAGGAGGATGAAGACCACTCATCTGCAGCCCGTGGCATCAGCTACTGCCTGACCCAGGACCAGTAGCCCCTGGGAGGTGAAGGTGATCACTTGGAGGGAGCAAGGTCCAGTGGGGATGACGTTGTGTGGATCCCGGAAGCAGAGTATGAGATTCTGGTCTATTGGGACCACCACAATGATTGGGCTGCTGTCTGTGTGCCAGAGTCTGTGATCCCATGAGCAAGTGGGGGCTCTGGGAGAGAATAAGGGTTCCTGATGACTGTGAGAACCAGAGGGCCATTGCCAGACAGCACCATGACCCAAAGGGGGACGCCACCTTGATTGTGCTACCAGTGACCCCCCATATGACATGTGATGGCTGCACTGGACAGACAGCCATTGCCCTGAATGTGCTGCTTTAACCCTACCTATGTACCAGGAGGAAGGGCCCATTAAGGAGGAAGAGGGGTGTTGCTCTGAATCCACATGCAGTAGGGAAGGCATCTCATGCTGTGACCTGTGGAGAGTGAGAGTGGCAGCTACAGCTCCCCCATCTGGGAGCATCGGAGACCTGCCTCTGCATCCCGGTAGATTCTTACTGCACTGTGCCAGCAGCTGTCTGCCATCTAGACACAGCCTGGCTTCAGAGGGGCACACAGGAACTCTAAACCACCACTTTTCAAGAGCAGGTAAGATTAACAAATGGGCCGTCAGACCACAGGGTACTTGCCCGGAATTAGTGTGCTCCAGTGTGGGAACTTGGGGATCTTACTGAAGAACCCTCATAAACAAATCTGAGATTTGAATGCTTTAGTGGTGCCTAGCTTGAATATTGGCACATATGAATGAGGAATAACCATCAGCCACAGATGGAAAAGTGGTACTTGAAAGGTGACCTGAAAAATGTTAGTGGGCTTGCCTTAAGAAGACTGTGCACATTATTTGCCATGTGCTGTATTTTACTTTGTGTTAATAGATAAATGTTCCTTTTTATATACAAATAAGTATTTGACTAGATTATCATGTATTTGGGGTTTCTGGATGTATTTTTAGGTGTGAGTCTATCCTCATTTTACAACTACCTCAATCCTGTGAATACTTGGGACTGCTCAACCTGTGCTACCATTGAGAGTTAAGTACTGAAGGAGTACTTGGCTCAGTTGCTCACAATCCATAGTAGGCTGGAGCTGGGACATCTGTAGTAAAAGGCCTCAACCGCCACAGTTGGACCCAGTAATTCCTGGTTTACCTGTGGCTCTCAGATAGGTGTTCTCACAATATTCGTTTTTTAGTTAGATTCTAACTTTGGGGTTGTTTGACAAATTTGCACAGAACTTTCTGGAAAATGTACATAGGTCACAAATTTTAGCATGCCAAGTTTAGTGCAGATCCAATCTTGTGTGGCAGAGAGATGTACTACAAACATTTATGTTTTCAATGTTTATAATTATAAGAAACTTTGCTCTCCACTACTACAAACCCCCTGAGCACAATTACACCAAACTTGCCATTAAAATAGAAATGTGCTCTACTTTAAAAAAGGTGATGACGGGCTAATAATGAATATTTAGAGAAGTATCTTGACAATAATGTTCCTCACAGGATCCAGATCCTTTAATACTCAAAAGTGAATAAGTTGGAAAATAAACAAATCCCATTGGAAGAGGGAGAACTTATCCACTTTGTTTTATTGGAATCCTTGGATCTTTAGACAATGTGAGAGCTCAAGCAATCTGATTGTTAGCAGCAATTGAAATTACAGGAGGTCACGCCTCTGCCATGCCCAGTTCATCCCTTAGTGGGTGGCAAATTAAATAAAGGCTAGCTATAAAGACTGAAAACCCTGATGGGAGCAGGAGTTATTATGGGCATTGTGCATTGCACACCATAACTGGTGAATTCCTGAACTTTTTGGGTTTTCTGCTTGCTGAACACTGGCAAACTTCACATTGATTTTTAGGATAGATAGATAGATAGATAGATAGATAGATAGATAGATAGATAGATAGATAGATAGATAGATACGCTCACTTACTGGGCCCTAACATTGTGTTATTTACTCTTTATCTTCTCTACATAAAAATTCAAATATGCCTTTCAAATTACTTAAACGCTTTTCACTTACTAATTATTGCGTAGGAGTTTACCCTAAAAGACTTCTAATTAATACTGCCTAAAGAATATAAAGGTTTATTTTAGGTTCAACACGTTGTCTGCACTTCCATCTGGGTCCAGCCTCGCTCGCTTCCGTGTGTGCAGGAGACGCCGCAGCGCATGCCGGTAGATGGCTGAAGCACCGTGTGCTGCATGACAAGTGAGCTGTCCTTCCTCGCAGATCGATTTCGCTACAGTGTTACATCTTTCGGTGCACTGGACGCTGGGTGCTTTAACACATGTATTATTATATTACTTACTGTTTTCTGAGAGCTCACTTACTCTCCGGACCGCTCTTACACTTGAAGCCTCGTGACAGCAAAAGATGAGGTGAAGCTTTAGGCACACACCTCCTCCTCTTCACTAGGCACGCGTTACGGTCTTACTTGGCAATGCTCGGCCTTGTTAGACAAGAAAGGAGATGTTGCAGCGATGCGCATCTTCAGAAAGGATTCAGAATTGTTATTTAATACAAAACTTTATTTCTATCTATCTCTCTCTCTCTCTCCGTCTCTCACTCCCTCGCTCACTCTGCTCAGTACATGTGTTACTGTGAAACAGGGTCCTGTCTAGGACCTTTCGAAATCCATCCCCACGGAAAAGTGCTTCTGTGGCAGATAATCATGTCCAAGACCCAACACCCATCATCAATAAATGAGCACAACACGGGGATGATGCGCTGTTTCATGTTATCATAGTGAATGGAAGGCGCTCGGCATTTCACTGTGAAAGCGTTAACGCTATTCATAGCGCACGGACTGGGTCAAGTCACATAGAGGACTGCCAGCCACCTTACACGAGCTGCGAAAGGTCGGCTCTCAGGTAGCAGCTGCGGGGGGCAGTTACCCTGCATGGCATGCACTGAACCAGAACCCCTTTCCTTAGCTGATAAACGTCAGCCACGGAACATTAGGTGCCACAAGTCAACCGTCTGGCACGAGTTCCAAGAACAGGCAACTAGCTGATCTGTTACAGGGCGATCTCCTCACACTACCTGCAAACACCTTCTTCCGGCTAGGGAGCTATGCCCTGACGCGGTATGCAGGGGCGTAGCTCAGGGGTGTTTGGGGTGTTACAACCCCCTAATATATATATTTTCTAGTAAGAAGTTGAGTTTCACCAGGGCTTTTTTTTCATACACACAAACACACAATCTCTCCAACTCTCGGTTTTAAAAGTCTTCAAAAAATGTTGGTTATTTTACAAAATATTGTGATTTCTCTCACTTACCCCTACCAATCTGCATTCCGCTCCGTTTCCACTGCCGCTTAAGACCCCCTCAAGCGCCCTTCTTGTGGTATAATGTATTGAACATTATATTGTTGGAAGATCCGGAGCTCTCACCCCCAGTCTCACTGACCAAGCTACGCCCCTGACTGCACGTGCGCACAGCGCTGCTGTGGCCCGCGCGCCCAGCAAGAGAGTAGCGCAGCTCCCAAGAGGGCGCATTCAGTACAATGGTGGTATTTCACCTTGGTTAATGCCAGATCAGCGCTTAAATGGGCCGGTACTGTCCGGTGCTGAGTACCGGCACTTTTTTATTTTGAGAGGGAGAATACCGGCATATCTCAAGAAAAACGTAATACTTTTAACTGGAGAGTACCGGCACTTCTCAGGTACAAGCGGGTACTCTGCTACAGAGTACCTGCCCTTTAATTTTTCCATTTCAAGCACGTGCCAGATCCACACGCGGCTCAGTGGTCGCGGATGCCCGCTCTCCGCTCAATGCTTTGACAGATCCTTGTTTCCCTGCTTGTTAGGGTCGAGCCTGCGTTGCATGCTCTCACGCATGCGTTTAGCAGGGAGACTCTTTTGTATTTATAAAAGGGCTCGGAGCCCTGTCAACTTCACGTCAGTGTTTTTTATTGGTTGGTGAGCTTCCCTAATGAAATCTGCTTGCTTTCATTAGTCGAAGGCACGGTGGCTAGCCCTCCTCGAGCGCAGTGACCAAGTACAGAAAACATGCGAGGCTCTCTGTTTTCCATCGGCTCGTGGACTTTTTTCTCCCTAGTTTACGAGCTCGATCTCGCTTGGCAGAAGTCCAGCGCTTTACGTACTTGATTTCACTTTTTCGGGTTATGTACATAAATGCACTTTTGCCCGATAGGTGAAAAGTCGGGTTAGGAGTTTACAACGCGATCAGCTCTAACATGAGCAAACGCGAGACCCGATGCATTGTAAATGCTTGTGTTTTTCTTGCTTGTGGCTTCGCAGCTTTCTTGCACCCGTGCGCTCTGCATCCGACCGTCTCTAGCGCTCACCCTCACGTGTCCCCAGGGGAATCACTGAAACCCTTCGCAGAGATCTGGCCGCTATGAGCCTTGCTCTCACGCTGCTCACTGGTTTGTTTCTCGGACCTTCGCAGGTTGAGGATGAGGCTGTCTGAGTGCTCACTCAAGGATTCCTGCCATTTTGATTGTGTCAGCGTGCATCAATGTTTTTCTCAAGATAGAAGTTATGCCACTTCTCAGATATAAGCTGCCATGCATAATTCACTTCCCATCAGCTGCATAAAGCCCAGCATCTTCTATGATATGTACTCTTCCAATCACCACTCGGAAGTTCAACTATGCTAACTTAGATGATCTGCAGTGCACTAGCGCTGCATCGCAATGTGTCTGCAAATCAATGATCTATATCAATCACATCACATGAGCCACACAGTGGCCGGTGTCCCATCTGTAAATGTCCTAACCCTCTCGTGCCCCACCACCGGTGACAGACTGCAAAAACAAACACTGTTCTTTCTGTCCGGGAACAGCAATGTTGCTTCTATTTACATTTCATGTTTACTTATGTTCGCAATTCCTAATAGTATTTGATTTTTCCAGGATGGTGTGTTTCTGTAGTTTCTTCATGCATCATATGTTACCTATGTATAGTGCATATTTTAAAAAGAGTCCCTCCTTTGTAACTATGAGTGTCCAGGTTGCGATTGGGTCACAATTGACAGCTGGGGAGTTCAGACCGAACACAGTGCTAATTTCTCATAGTGCATGTCAGTGGGTCATGAAGGGTTCAGAATACATGGTCATCCAATCCTAGGCCTCTCTGTGGAGTGTGTAGAGCAATGATCAGGTATGCCACCTGAAATTGTGATAATATGTGTTAAAGTGTGTGAAAGAAGCAGGCAGCTGTCAAAATATTGACAGGGCAATTATTTCTTTAAATGAAATGTGTATATGTGAGTTGGTGTGTTGTGTGTATGAGGGATTGGTGAAGTGAATGAGATGCAATGAAATACATACAAGATGGAGTAAAAGGATAGTGCTGAAGAGGAAAGAGATGAGGTGTGAGACATATAGATTGAGTGTTTAAGAAAGATATGAGGTGAAAAAGAGTGTAAATGTCTATTCATGAGACTGCAAGAGAGTGGTATGAAGAGAACGGAAGTGATTGAGGGACACCGAATACCTTTCCCCCTTCCACAGATCATAGTAATGTTAATTCACAGTCTGCTTAAAAATTAAAACATTTAAGTAAATAGACAGACAGACCTTTCACAATATTCATGACTGACTGTTTAGGTGACCCACAAGGTTTATGTGTGGGCCCGGGAGCCCACACCCCTCAAAATCACATCAGGAGATGCCACTTAAGCTACAGTAGGCCAATGCCAGGTGCAAGAATCAGCCATCAAATTTTTTGCTTTTTTTTACTGTACTTCCATTTTTTTTTTTTTTTTACTTGTTTATTTATGCATAGAAACACACATAACTATGCACTACATCATAGCATCTCACATTAAAGCAAAAATACAGTCAGTCGCCCAACCAATGGCAGCACCCGTTCGAGGTCACCCACCCGGGCTCAGACATTGTGCTCTGAAAAGTAGCACAGGAAAGTAAACATTTATAGTACTAGACTAGGTCAAAACAACCATCACAAACGTATTGGATATAGTAATTAGTGGTGCCAACCCCTACACGGTGAGTGTAGTGCATTTCAATACATCAACTATCAAACAGACAGAACACTGTGATTATAGTGAGCACCAACAGATCGGAAAATCGTGCAACAATGCCCATATGACATCAAAGGCATCAAGCACACGTGGCCAGGGGAGTAGGGGGGAGTGGTGTGGGGAGGAAACGCCAGAGGGGGGCAGCTGCAAAACAGCCCATATGAAACTCAGGGACCAGGATGAGGAGGACCTCCATCCGTGACCACCCCGAAAGCAGCAGCCAGCCCTGGAGTCACATCTACCATGATATCTCAGAACTCCCATCCCTGCCTCTACAACCGCCAGCCTCACTCCATGAGTGGACTAACTATATCCAAAGCTCAACAGATGGAAGCGTCCGTTAAGGGGTCCTCCCCTCCACTCTCTAGCACACCAGATAACTCAGTCATGGCATGCCAGAGCTCCAAGTCGCGGTCAGCGTGTTCATCCACTCGCACCCTTCGCAGGCGACATTCCTCTGCGGTGGCCCATTCAGCCAAGTCACTCAGCCAATCAGCACGCAGCAGGGGGTGCGTGGCTAGCCCATTGAATCGCAATACGCCTCTTCGCCAAGACAAAATCCAGCTGTGCAAATCTATACACCATCTTACGACCCTTCTTAGGGACAGGGAGCAGGCCCAGTAAACAGTGTTTCATTACTAACTGCACTCGCACAGCCGTAACCTCCCGGAGTGCCTGCACTACCTGACGCCAAAAGGGCCGCACAGAGCTACAGGCCCATGCCATATGATCAAATGAAGCCGACGGTGCCCCACAACGGCCACAGCTGTCGGGTCTTGAGGGGGATATTCTATGCAGGCACTGTGCATCAGCTTAAATCGAGCATTACTAGTCGCATCCTGTACCAGCGAACAGGCTCTATTCCATTCCCCGTCTGTGAGTGCCACACCCAGGTCAGCTTCCCAGCAGCCCCTGCTTCTATGCGTCCCAGTTAGTCTATCACCCTTAAGAGCTTTATAAGTTCGGGACAGGAGACCATGGTCACTCCTAGGGTCAAGAAGGGTCACCAGGAGGTGTGACTCATCTGGCTCCTCTGGAAATGTCACCCAAATCTCTAGCCGTCCGTGAAATGTTCGCATGCTGTAGGAACTGCCCCCGGCCCACTCCAAACAGGGACGCTGCTTCTTCCCTTATAATAAACGTGCCATTGTGGTGTAAGTCACCCGCATTATTACAACCCACTGTGCACCACCTCGCAAAATCCATCACCTCAGTGGCTTTGGAAAAGGGCTGGAGCCCCCATAGCGGAAGCAGCCGCGCGTACAGGACCCTGCGTATAACCCTCATAGCTGCACTCTCCCAAGCTCTCGACACCTGTTCCACCAGATAGGGGGCACCCTGCGGAGCCCTAGAGCCCCCCATTAGGATTTGAGGGAGCCACTCCACACATACGAAGCCAGTCAACAAATCCTTTTCCCAATTAGGAGTGTCCTCACATCACCGCATGCTGCAGTAACCCCGCTAGGTAATAGAGGTAGAGGTCTAGACCCCCACTAACCAGGTCCAATTTCAGGAGTTCCATGCGGACTCTGCATCGCCTGCCCACCCAGACTAGGGATAATAGTAATCTATCTAGTTGCCGGAATAATGAGAGAGGAAGCTCACAGAGTGAATTCTGCATGACATACAGGCATCGGGGAGAACAATAATTTTGCTAAGTGCGATTCTACCTATAACCGACAATGGAAGAGAAGTCTAAAATTGAACAGAGGTACGGAGACCCTCCAGTACCCTTCCCATGTTTTGAGTAAATTTCAGCTGTGGGGAGTGCGTCACTCGAACGCCCAAATAGGTAAAGGACTCAGACTCCCAAGACAACCCCAAACAGGGTAGCTCTGGCACCTCCAATGTCGACAGACCTGCCATCGGAAATAATACAGTTTTGTGCCGGTTTATTCGGAGGCCCGATACCAGCCCAAAGATGTCCATCATGCCCAACAAAAGGGGGACTGCTCGCTCCGGGTCTATGACATACACCAGGCATCATCAGCATACAGTGATATTATATGCGTTCTTGTCCCCACACGGATGCCCCACCCATCCAACCCAGAGCGTAGTTGTATGGCCAGAGGCTCCATAGCCAACGTGAACAGCAGTGGTGACAAGGGGCACCCCTGCTGTGTGCCTCGTTCGATAGTAAAGGACTCCAACACTATCGCTCCCGTACGCACTCTAGCCCGAGGCGCTGTATATAAAAGACGCACCCAGGATAGGAAGACGGGGCCTATACCCATCCTATGCATCACCTCTCATAAGTATTTCCAGGATAAAAGTGTTGAACGCTTTCTCCATATCAAGAGCCACCAGAGCTGCAGGAAACGTGGCGTCGCGGGTCTTGTGTAGTATATGTGTTAAGCGCCGTATGTTCATATGAGTCCCCCTCCCCGGTATGAATCTGCATTGATCACACTGTAACAAATTCATCAACACTCGACTCAAACGAGAAGCCAAAACCTTGGCCAACAATTTAACATCCACATTTAACATGGATAACGGTCTATAGGAGCCCAGGTCATCCGCCGCCTTCCCAGGTTTCGGTAGCATGACTATCAATGCTTCCCGCATATTCTCCGGGCGAAGGCCATCCCCGCGCCTCATGAAGCATCTCCAACAGTTGTGGCAGAATCACAGTGGGATACGCTCGATAGAATTCGACTGGTAGCCCGTCCGGGCCTGGTGCTTTCCTAGACACCATTCGTCCCAACGCCTCCATCAGATCGTCCAAGGATACCTCCCCCTCCAACTCTTCCGACTGGGCCTCTGTAAGGAGAGGTATCCGCAGACCATCCAAGTACTCCTGTATCCAGGTCACATCGACACCACATGGTGCAGCATAAATAGTCCGTAGGTGTTCCCGCAGGTGCGAATTCACCCGCAGCTGACCCAAAATCTTTTCTCCAGAAGGACCACAGAGCATCTGGATGATGGGAACGGGCCGCTGCCGCTGAAGGAGCCAAGCCAACATACGCCCCGAACGGTCCCCCTCTCGATACAGCTGCTACCTATAATTCCGGCGGACATAATTATCCAGTCTATCCCAGAGTTCTACAATTCTGCCACGCACTGCAAGACAATCTGATTCCAACGCATCACCATTATCTATCTGACGCTGTAAGGCTGCCAATACATCTTCCTGCTGTGTGAGCTCCTGGTCTAAGCGATTCCTAATACCATACGTTTTACTGAGGCTTTCCTCTCCGATAACTACTTTCAGTGCCTCGGGCTGTAGCCGTACCCCAATTTGTACTAAAATAACCATTCAGCACACCTTGGAGGTCTTGTTTATATTCGGGATCGCCCAGTAGGTCTAGCCACAGACACCATAGGGGGATCACAGGCTTAGATATATGTGTTTCACATTCCAGAAGGAGAGAGGCATGGTCCGATAAGAACCGGACCTGATAAGCAACACAGAGGACGTTAAGCGATCCATCATTGGCAAGGAGGAATCGATCCAGGTGGCTATAAGCCCCATGGGTGGGCTTGTAACATGAAAATATCCTAGAGGTAGGGTACATTTCCCTCCACACATCCACAAAGTGTAAATTCCTCATAACCATCCGCAATTTGGCAGTCATTTGCGACTTAGTATTCATCTTTGGTGGGTCCCTATCTAGGGTTCCGACTAGGACACAATTAAAGTCACCAGCCCAAAAAATGGGCATCCCTGCGTAAGATATTAATTCCTGTTGAAGCTGATGATAGAACCCCGCATCATCAGTGTTGGGGCATAACTATTCACAAAGAGAGCTCCCGGCCATCTAATACCCTGTGTAAGAATATGTATCAGCCTTGTATGTCCACTTTTAGGCTTCTTAATGTGAAGGGAGTCCTGGGAGCAATCCAGAGACTCCCCTAGCGTAGGAGGAATAAGTCGCCGAGTAAAACTGCCCCCTCCATTTTTTCTGCACTTTTTGCGCTTCACTTTCTACCAAATGCGTCGCCTGTAGGAGCGCAATATGCACGCCAAGCCGCTTAAGATATGTGTGCACTCTGTAGTGCTTCACAAAGGAGTTCAATCCTCTAACATTCCATGTAACTATGCGTGTCAGGGTACCAGACATATTTTGTTGCACACCGATTGGTTTATTACAGTGCTCGACCGCCCCCCCAAAAACATGCAGCCCTCCCAACACCACCCCCAGGCACGGCGCATGCGCAAACCTGATGATCCAATATCCTCTCAGCAGGAGGATGCCCACAATGCTCACAATGTCAAAAACAAAGTACCAACAACAACTAGAACCCACGCAACACTACCCCTTCCCACCCCGGGTAAACACCACCCACAACTAGTGTCTGCCCAATCGTGTGTGTGCCCCGCTATCACTTCCAAGCCCAGAAGTGGGAACCAATCGCCTTTCCCGCTTGATAGCCAGAGTCAGGTCCGGATTACACTGCAACGCTCCCAGCACTCACCAATCGTCCGGCCCACACACACACACTGTTTCCAACAAGTGAACTAACTGGGGGGGTTCACAAGCTCACCACTCTGCCACGGCCCCAGACCATCCGCCAACCCGGACCCCCTCATCCCCAGCACGAAAAGGCAGCAGTGAACAGGAGAAAAACAAAGGGCCATAGAGCCGGAGGAGAGCCAACAGAGGGAAGCCTCCGAGCATCCACCTCGAACCAAAGTACTTGATTCCGTCCATAACAAAATGTCCAGTATATCATTCAGGTGACCTTGGCCTCCCCTTCCGGAGACAAACCACTCGCGACACAGGGGGATCCAGAACGCGAGGACACCTCCGATGTGACAGTTTGCACCAACAGTTTAGCCTCCTCACGCTCCTGTCTCCTCTGCTCAAGACTCAGAGTACCGTCTGAGCGTACGATCACTCTGCTTCCATGGCTGGCACAATGGCACCTGGTACTTCTGCACGCTGCAGTATGCACTTCCTCCGGCCCTCGGAGTCTCCCACCGCTCTCTCCCGTAGGAATTCCGGCATTCCTGTCCCATCATTCCTCTCCAACCAGTCCCACACTGCTTCAGGAGATTGAAAGAAATGTGCACGGCCCGCATGAAGAACCTTTAAATTGGCTGGATACAACAACAAGTATAGCCCAGTTTTTTTAGCTTACGTTTAACACCAGCACAGGTCTGTCGCTGGAGCTGCACCGCCCTGGTGTAGTCAGGGAAAAAACGGATAATGTGATTCTCAAATGTAGGATCTCTATGATTGCGCACCTCTTGCAAGATTGCATCGCGGTCTCTATAGTTAAGGACCTTGGCTATGATCGTAAGCGGTGGGGTCCCCGGCGGCGGTGCCAAGGCCCGGTGTGCACACTCCGCCACATACACAGCCGACAATGGGGCAGCAGGCAATGCTTTACGGATCCAGTCTTCCTAGAAGGCCTCAATATTCACCCCCTCTACTCCCTTGGGGAAGCCCACTACACAGAGGTTACAGCATCTCGCCCTACCCTCCACATCCTCGACACACGCTTCCAGTTTGCGTGTTTGAACTTCGAGGAGGCCCACCGAAGCCTTCAGCGTGTCCACATCAGACTGCATGCAAGTCTTTATTCTCAACTGACACATGTTCCCACTATTCTTTCCACCACACCTACAGCATACTACGCGCGGGCCACTTATCATGGTCTGTTGCACTATTACTTGTACCCAAAGATTTTGAACATTGGATCCTACTTATGTAGACAATGCTACAGAAGACACTACCTTTGAACCATGCTGCTTATATAAAATACCCGAATGCAGCTTACTCATTTTTGATGTTATCCTAGTACAAAGGGACCTTACGTTTCACTCGATCAGCCTTGAAAACATCACTGTGTGACGAAACACGTGTTGGCTGTTGTTTCTTGGACCTCATGCAAGCTGTTACTGTATGTACTGTGTGTACATTTTTGGATACAAATAAACCAAGAAGATTACAAGGAAAAATAATTTATGTTGCGCTGCAGTTTCTACTGTGTACTTAAGAATGTGTTTTTAAATACTATCATATTTAGGGATTTATCTAACCTGCTATATCATTTTTTGATTGAGTGCTGTGGTTCGTTTTTTAATTATGGTAATGCCGAAATATAGCAACAAGCAACAGAAATCTACCAATCAATCTTTGCAAAGGGTATTAAGTGCAATGTACCAACTGCCTTATAAGAGCTGCAAAGGACCAGTCATCTTGCATGATCTTTGAAATGCCAGTCACCTTTGTCATGTAAGCCATGCCTTCTATGAGCTGCAACAAGCCAGGCGCATTACAAGGGCTGCATTAAGGTAGTCAGTCCCTTTACACGAACTGCACTGAATACCGTACACGAGCTGCTCCATGCCAGTCGCCTTATACTTGTGGTATGGCAGATGACAATAGATGCAATGCGCCTGTTGCCTTCAGTGAGCAAAAAGAGAACATGCGCTTTTCTTGAGGTCCATAAGCACGTCACCTGAATGGGCTGCTTTTCTAGTGAGTTACATTGTAACATATGATGCTGATGATCCTTCGAAGTAAAAAAGATTGAAGGACACCTTAGGCACTGCAGAACCAATGGGGTACCCGGCCTAAATGGCCTCCCGACTGGGGTCTTAAAAAACGATCTAGAATTTTGGTCCAACCAATTTAGTAATCTTTTCACCTCTTACATCACAGAAAATAAAATCCCTGGTTCCTGGAAAGGGGCAATTCTTCATCCACTTTACAAGAAAGTCCCATATGGGAACCCTGACATCTATCGCTTGATCGCCCTCCTTGACACTGATGCAAAAATATTCGCAGAGTGCCTACTAGTTGCAATACAAGACTGGGCTACCAAACAGAACCTAATCCCACTGAACCAAACAGGTTTCCATCCCTCATCAAGTACCACTGACAACTTGGTAGCACTAGCATTGCTGGTGAAAAAGTATATAAAAAAAGGAAATGGCCTTGTACACGTGCTTCATGGACCTTTCTAAAGCCTTCGACTCTGTGGAACAGCACAGATTGTGGAAACAATTAGTGGATCTCAATATTGCGCAAAACTTGCTAAAATGAATTCAGCACTTATATTCTGACAACTGGGCCAGGGCAAATGTTGGCTGCAATGGAAGAGTCTCAGCAAAAATTCTGATTGGAAGAGGAGTAAAGCAAGGCTGCGTCCTAGCCGCGATGTTATTCAATCTATAACTTGCAGACCTGTGTGCGCATCTGAACTCTGCCAGTTCCCATCGCCCCAAATTAGGCTACCAACTTCTAACTGCACTTCTTTTGCAGATGACATTGTCCTCTTGAACCTATCAGGCACAGGGGTGCAAAAACTGCTAAACATCCTGGATCAGTATAGCAAATTCAAGAAGTTGCTGTTAAACTGGGAGAAAACCAAGGTAGTCATCTTCGGCAAGCACCATAATAAGGAAAAAGCAGCGGCTCTGTGGATACCAGCTGGTGGGCAGAAGCAATAGCTACAAATATTTGGGAGTCTCGTTGCAGGAAAGGTGGTCTCACCGCCTGCATTTAAACACCCTGAAAGCCAGAGTGGCATCACAACTTGCAGCCCTTCAAAAACTCGACAAATCTGCAAAGTCCAACCTGGAGACTGCTTCTCACGGCGATCAAAGCAAAGTTTCTGCCCTCCCTGAAATACGGCTTAGAAAGTTATCCCGGCAAGTTTAATGATTTCTTGAACTTCGCTCAGAGAAAAGTTTTCTAACTTCTCTTCAGCCTACCACACAGCTCCTCACCAGCGCAAATCAGACTGAAATTCGGGCTACAAGACCAAGACCTGGTACAGAATGGAGCTATCCTTAAATATGCCTCTTTATTAAGACAAGCGCCCTCAAACACACTAAAAGCACTAATCAGGGATGAATCAGGCCTGAACTCGCCGGAGGACTCGAATTCATGTTCCGACAAAATTGTCTTAGCAATCAAGCAACTTCAGGCAGAAGAGCTGCGGCAAATGTCCTTACCGCATAAAACTTTTAAGAAGCTAATAAATAAACAAACCAAACAGCTACTGTGGAACAAGGACAAAGACAAGTTCAGGTCACGATCCCACTCATGGATGACTGACCTGGGAGAAACACTAAATAAATTCCTAAAAATACAGGTACTGCATGCCAGGTTGGGTCTTTTCACCTCAATGGACATGGTCCCAAAATGGCGCAAACACTCACAAAACGGGAAATGTAGGCTATGTGCATATCATCAAGAATACATTCTATGCATTGCACTGTCACCCTGGCGCAAACTGTTCCTCAAAAACATGTTCAACGCATACACCATTCGATCATACAGATAAGCTATCCTATTTTTTGTCTCAAAGGACTGACACCTCAGCACATGGCATGTGTAGCAAAATTCATATTAAAAGCAGAACTCCTGTTAAAGCATGTGTTAAACTTTGAAAACTGAGGGAGATTTTCAGCTCATGACTAAACAACTTCCTTTGCAGTACTGGCTCACTCAGCCTAGATGCAGAACATTAGGGACAGCACAGAATGCGAAAGGCAGTACGGAATGCGAGAGGCATCCCTGATGAAATAGACATTCTTTTAAGTGGACTTCCTACACCTGGGCTATGGTCCATTGTTTTTACTCTAAGTGAGCTAGAAATATAGTTGGTTGTTTCTGGCCTACCAATTTTAGCATTTATGTAAATTGCTGACTGCAACGATTTTTATTAATTATGCAATAAAGGTATATCATAATTTATGATGCTGATAGTTTCACAATTCGGGGCATAAATGTTATGCAATAAAGGTATATCATCCTTTATGATGCTGATAGTTTCACAATTCGGGGCCTAAATGTTCAGCAATGGATTGAATAACGCATGTCAGCATACAGCTCTGTTAGTATGCGTGGATTCATATATCCACTGAGTTTTTTTCCTACAAAAAGCTGGTTCATTCTAAGGCTTCAGGGGGATCAGAGCGACGAGGTATTAATAGACACGTGGCATTTTATAGGGTAGTGCGCTACAGAATCGTAATTGAGCATGACTGCCCACAGCGCCCCGGCCTGGTTTGTTCTGCAGGTGTTGCTAACATTGTGCACCAGGCTCATCGCTAATGCACGTCATGTCTCTCCTACCGCACATTGCGCCTCTCCAACGACGCCCCCACCTCCCGCCAACACCTCTGTACTGCGTAGTTTCTATCTCCCGACAGCTGTGCCGCCCCATCCCCCTCCCACACGTACAGAGAGCGCCCTGTGGCTCGCATGCCCTGACTGCTAAGCGCCTTGAGGCCGTCGACTGACAAGAAATACTACACAGTCTTGGTATTCTCACCAGGACCTTCGACAGAGCAGGCCGCGGGCTTCAGAGGAAAACTTTGGGCCCCATCACTTAATCTTTTACCAATTAAGCACCGTGCGGCTCGCATGCCCTGACTGCTAAGCGTTCCGAGGCCTTCCACTGGCGAGAAGCGAATCACATGCTGGCGGAGAGCCGACAGATTAAAATCAAATTGGAAAGCAGAGGACAACATCTTTTAGAACTTCGCAATTGAAGTTAACTTCGCGGGTCATTTGCATTCTGACCATTTTACACCTTTTGTAGGAAAACAAAATCCGATTAGCGACGTTGCATAAACAAGATAGTTTGCACACTTTTGAATAAATCATGCGTCTGCACGAGTTTTAAAGAAAACATTTTTTGCTGGATTTTTTTTAAAGTGGGAGCACTTCCTGTTGCTAAGCTTACGCTCAGAAAATAAAAATGTAAGCTGATTGCTCTATGCGAGATCGAATAAAGACACATGCATGCTATTTACGTACAAATTATAATATTCAAGTTTCTAGATAAATACAATGCAATCTTCTTTTTTTTTATATTGGCACCATATTTTCGTATGGTGTTTTTCACCCTTTTCATTTGCGTGTGGATAAGTGAAATGGGAGCCCCAACAGTTACAATTCTCACTATAATTAGGGGTCAGGGAAAGTAAGGCCAAAATGTTAAACCTTCTGACCCGATTGAGAATTCTGCAATTTTATTGCTGGCAAATAACTTCTTAATGCAGATTAGAATTTCTCTTATAGAATCTTGAATGGGAAGAAACTGCAGTCCAGGATGGCCACCCATAAGATTTGCCCATTGGTGCGCATGTCCGTCCATTTCAAACATGATGCAAGATGGTGGCAAGGCCTACCAGCACAAGCAAACTTGCTTTGGGATCTTCAGCAGCAAGACATATGTGCGAACCACCTTTTAGAAAGGATATCACTCCTGTTCATACAAGCAACCCATACACCTTGCATCATGATGTCAGATGACGATAGTGATAAACAGGAAGCGATAAACTGGTTACTAACCAACTTAGAGTCCCTGCTGGTCTGTGCCTCACTGACATAACACAGAGCAATTTTGATGGAGAATCCATCCCCCGAACTGGTGGCTCCTGATTACTAGTTTGCAAAAAAAGACCACAATTCGGAGGGAGAATCTAATTCCCGGACTGGTAACTTCTGATTACAAGTTTGCAAAAAAAAAAGCCCATACTCCATGCCATAGTCCCTGAAAACCCCAGAGCGTGGCAGCACGTTAATGCCAAAAATGCATATTGAGCATTAACATTTTCAACCTCGACAGGATTCTTTTACTGACACAGAGTGAATGGCAGAGAGTGAGATGTAATGATAGTTTGGTCCTTCAACTAAAGGAGCTTCTCCTCCATGTGGCCTTCCACCCTCCCTCTTGCCAGTATGAAAAGTCTTCAGTAATTTCCAAAAGTATGTTTCTCAAAGACATCTAACTCATCTGTACCTTCTATGCAGCAATGAACAAATAAAAGCCCCCCCTTTTCATTTGGACTACACATTTCCTTTCTAAATCTTGGAATCTCAGTTTGAAAAACTGCATGCTATGTTGAGAGCACGTGCAATGGAAAATGTAGAGGATGGGATGGTCACACTAGGATTTATGTGGTCTGCAGAGATGGTGGGCCAAGACCTGATGGAAGAACATACGACGGACTAAACCTAGAATGGCTCAAATAAGATTAAAATTAAGTAGAGGAGGCAAGTTTGCACTTCTGATTTCTCCAGCTCGTACACCATCTGTTGAGAGGCAGAGCATCTTAGGAAGAAAGATTCTGCCCAGGTTTACTGTTGTTAGGTTTCACCTGCACAGCAGTTGCGAAGTCTCTTTTTAACAAAAAAAAATCTACAGCTTCCTGCTACAGCCAGTGTCCTTCCACTGGCCGCAGGCTCCTGCATGTACTCTTGTTTTTTCAATTTTGGCCTGGACTGGTATAGAGTGAATGTATCTGCAGTCCCTCTCCTTCACCACCCACCTTCTCCTGCTGTCTGTGGTGTCAACCTTACTGTGCCCTCCTCCCGCCCTCTGTGTCGATACCCTCTCCCCTCACTCCTCCTGCTCTGTGGTATCAAATCTTCTACCTGCCCACTCCCCACTCTCCGTGGTGTCACTCAGTCCTCTCCAACCTCTTTCTCTCCGTGGTGTATCCCCCCGCCCTCCGTGGTGTCACCCCTCTACCACCTTCCTTCCGCTCTCTGTGGTGTCACTCGTCCCCCACACTCTCCACCCGCCCTCTATGGTATCACCCTTTCCCTGTCCTCCTCCTGTTCTCGGGGGTGTCACCCATCCTCTCCTCCATCCTCCTGCTCTCCCTGGTGTCATCTCTCCCCTCCTCCCACTACGTGGTGTCACCATTCCCTCGTGTTGCTTGATTCCACCCAATCACACAATGCTTTTTTATTTATTTATGTTTTTTTACATACTGCACAGCATCGTGATCTACTATGCAAAATGGCTTTTAGGAAAAAAACACTATGATGAGTTAAATGCTGGCTGCGTCACAGTGTTTTTTTTGTTTTTTAATCTAAGTCATATTGCACAGCAGCTTGCACAACATAGAAAAGGCCAATAGATTTTGCATACACAAATCCTATGGTTTTGCCAATGCTTGTTTGACAGAGACACTAGCATGACAATAAGCACAGCTTCATGACGAAAAGCAGAGAAAACAGCTGAACTGACCAACTCTCCAATGCAAACCGATTGTAAGTTGAAAAGTCGACATGCGTGCAGCCCAAAATGACTTTACATAGTGCAGCGCCAACCCTCTCCATTATCTATGCAAGGGTAGTATAAAGGGCAGGAACAATGCAAACACATTTTTACAGAGCTAGATCCACTATAATAATAGCAACTGGCTTTGCATCAAATGAAATAACGTACAAACAAGTAGCATTTTGTGGGATTTCCAAAAATAAAAAGTTTACATGGCTAACTCTTGAACCATTTTCTTCACCTTAAATATTTACTCGAGGGTGCGCCTGGAGAACAGTTCTCACAGAAGGTATCGCTGCTTGACATGTTCATATAATGGATTTTTAAGAACCAGCACGGCATGATTAGTGCACCCCTCTTTCCATACACGGATCTGGGCTACTTTTTCCATTCATGCAGCACAGCAGATGTTCACACTGTGTCAATGTTAGTAAATCCAGGTCTTGAACCCAAGATGCAATGGTGACTCAAGTGCATAAAAGACAAAAAAAAAAAAAAGCTATTTCTTCCACCATTCCAATCAATCAAATTGGTTAGGAGGTCACATTCGGTTGAAGCAATAGATTGGACTATTTGCACCGATTAATTACGTCAATTGTGATTGCTTCTTTTGAAGTGTAACCATACACTGCATTTATGTCTTTGGGGCCCTACGAGACTGTACAGGTCAGACTGGGACAGGAAATAGTCACAGGCGTCAAAGTAAATGTGACCCTATTTGCAAACTGGGTAGTAAAAAGAGGCCGCATTTATAAATTGAGCAACTGTGCATTTTTGTCTGGATGGTCTATGATGAGTGGGAAATCACAGGCATTCGTGTTTGCCACAGACAAGAGTTTAGTAATGTCACGTAAATACAGCAGCGAAATTCACTTTGCTCATTTCCTAGCAAAAAGAGAAAAAAAATTGACACATCCGTGGAATTCTAACCACAAAGTATCATTGACCCATCGCTGATGCTGCCAATAACACGATAGCATCCAGAAAGCACTTTCCTCATTACCTCAATCATTACCCCCTCTCTCCCTGCATCTGATCGCACCTCTACTGTCCCCCTCAACCCTTTAGGTGACTGCACCATCTTGTTCTTGATTCGAAAAAGTTATCCCCAGGTTACATACATTAATTTGAAGAAAGCAGATTCATTCTCCAAGACGTTTTATGGTAATTTAAACCTGCAAGCAGGCGATTACACACAGATCTCTTTAAGAGCAGCATTAGCCACCTGAACAATATATTATAGCTAATATACCCAGAGGTACTCGATGCACACATATAATCAGGGGCCTTAACCCCTTCAGCTAGTGCCATAAACTCCACAAGCAAGCTAACCATTAGATACGCTCCCCAGAATATATAGCTGGTAAGATACTTCAGTAGCCAATGTTGCTATTTTGCTATTGTTTTTAACGGCGAGCAACTAAAAGATGACAAATTCAAACCTTGTTGCTGCAAACTCAGCCTTTCTTTTGTCTAGGGTGAATAAAATAAACACCACTAGCTTGAGTGCTTGTAGCTCCCATTATCATGTCTACGAAAGTGCATAACTATGATAACAAGTGGCAACCAGAAATATTAGTAAAGGTAGGCACATGGGTGTCTTTATTTGCACCAATGTTTATCAAATAAAATGGTGCTGTAAATGGGCATGTCACCATTTTTGTCGGCAGAGCTTAAACTCTGGATTTTGCTTGCAGCAAAGTGGCAAACCTACCCTTGGCCAATCTGACAATGCTTTGGGCATATTCCAGATTGAGAGGTCTGACATTTGGCCCTGCAGTCCTGTCGAGTGCTTTTGTTTACATCTCTTGCTATGGTGACTTGTTGATGGCTGCCATTTTCGACCATAGAAAACAGAGGCAGAGTGTGAGGAATTGGGTTAGTGGATGAATAAGGTGTGAGCCCTAGTCATGCAGCAACCACAATCCTTGACAGGGTAGGCACAAGCCATCCTAATTAACCTGTGCTTAACCCTCTGGTAGTTTGGCACCGAGCAGTCAGGCTTAATTCACACCTCAACTAGTAATATTGTTAAGATATCATACAAAAAGAATCCCCTGCCAGAGTAGAAAATAGATGTATTTTTAATAAATAAAACAAGACCAAAACAACAAAAATACAATCAGCAGAACGGGACATATGCAAGTTAAAAACGTTCAGTGAAAAAAGCACAAAAAACACAAAGCACTAACTGAGGAAATCTGGTTGTGAGGGACCGGGACAAAGTCACAAGTTCAGGCCGACTGCAATGGAGCACAGGCCAGCTACAGGGACTCTGTTAGGCCCGATGAACAAAGTACCTTAAATCTTGGTTTGTGGAGAGTTGCGAGGGTCCACGTCTGTTAGAACTGGGGTTTATGGTTGGCTAGGGCATGCACCTCAGCCAGGCAGAACCCACCACTCTAGTCAGGACGAGTAAGTTACACATCGAAGATAACCTGTGCTCACCCCTGGTAGCTTGGCACAGAGCAGTCAGGCTTACCTCTAGAGGTCATGTGTAAAGTGCCTGTGCAACACACACACACATCAGTGAAACAATAAATACACTATAAAAGAGACTCTACAGCAAGTTATATAAAAATAAACTGTAGTACATAGACCAAAGCGACATAAATCAGTAATGCATTTGCCAAACCAGCAATTGTCAGACTATCGTAATGAGTGCAGGTATATGAACCAGCAGCGGATATGTTCGCCAGTATCATAAAAAACAGTACTGAGCACACTATGTCAATCCTGAATGGCTATGTATTATCCTGACAATGCCAGAACTAAAATGACATACATCATAACATCAGGCCAAGAAATGCAGCTGTTAGTTTAGAGGAAAACATGTAGAACATTATATTTCGCTAACAGCTATAAATACTTTGTAGTCAATAAACCTGGTTCTGAGGCAGTCCCTAAAATCCACAAATAACCACAATACATAGGATCGAGGCCCTCTGTGCTTCTACCAGTATTACAGCAGATTTTAGGAACCACTGTGCAACGAGGATAATCGCTCAGGTGAGATCATGTGGGCCTACATGCCCACTACACAGAATATGGTTAGCCCGCAGCTCTGTGCCCTGAGGGAGGAGGGAGCCCTCAATGGGTCTCCGGCGTGCAGTTTTGACAGTTTAGCTGCCCACGAACGTGTGGTGCAGCTATCGTAACACACGTAGCCTCCCTTGGGGGAAAACAGCCCAGATTGCCTGCAAGGGTATTTCTCCAAGGGTCACAGGGGTAAACACATGGTCCCCACACTGGCGGGGAGACCTCTTCGGGTCCCCTGATTAGGGCCAGACTCCAAGTTGCTGCCTGCCTCCATGTGGGAGCCGTGATTGCCACAATCATTGCTCCTAAAGTGATGTTTCCCAATGGGGGAGGGACCCCCACACCTCTGGCGTCAGCATGGGGAGGGAATCCACACCTGTGGCGTCAGCAGGGAGGCCCCCCTTGGTCCTCCCCGCTACCAGGGATCCCCACTCACCAGAGCTGGTGGCCCGCGGCCATGCAGCAACGCTTCTGAGTGCTGGGGGACAGCCCAAAGACTCCTTCAGTCTCGGACTCCCCGTCAGTCTCCCAGGGGCCCGAGGGTAAAGGCACAGCACTTCTCTTACATTCATGGGCACTGATGGCCTCTCCAGGCCCGGTCCGATCTCCTGGAGCAGAGGTGATGAACAGCTCAACAAACAACTGGGTCCAAATGTAGCCAAGTAAACCTCTGGCTTCAATGATGACTGCCCGCTTGTCCCACGGGGGCACCAGAGAGTGAGCACCTCGTTTGCGCTGAGCTGAAACTGTCAGCGGCTGCCCCTCTCCTTTTCCTGGGCTCTTCTTCAAAGGGGGAGGGCACAACACAGTACTCCCGAGGTTAGCAATCACAGCACTATACTCCCAAAAACACAGGACAAAGATCCCAGGGACCACGCTGGCTGCAATGAACCAGGGGCACTCAGGGGGCCAGTGAGTTCCAAGGATATATACCCCGCATAGGCCCCTGGAAGAACACTTGAGGGGCACACAGGGCCAGGCAGACCAGGCAGGCCAGCACACCAGGGGAGGGTTCTTCCTGGCAATCCATCAGTGCCAGGGAAATCCAAGTCAGGGAGTACTGGCAGCAGGGCAACAAACAGAAAAGCAGTCCAGATGAGACCTTTGTGCAATCCAGCAGACCTTCTGACAGAGGTTCAGTCCTGTTCCAAAAGTGCTCTGAAGTCAGCAGGCAAGAGCCTTTCTACCTATACTCAAAAATGTCTTTGTTCAGGGGATCATTTCAAGGAGTCCTTTCAAGTCAAGCACAACACCCTTTCAACCCAGCCCTCTCTCCAGACATCATTAGGGGGTAATCAGTCCATTGTGTGAGGGCAAGACACAACCTATTCACATGAAAGGTGTGAAACATCCTCCCTCTCCCCAACCCAGGAAGACTGTCAGTATGCAGATGCCTCTTCTGTCACAGCCAGCCCTTCCTGTCTGGAAAGTATGCACCAAGTGGAGCTGTCACTCTGCCCCAGATGCGGACTGGAGTCAGGCTGCAAAAGCACAGAGAAATGCCGCCTTTCTAAAAGTGGCATTTCTACCTTGGTAATAAAAAATCCACCTACACCAATAAGCAGGTTTTCTCGCTACCATTCCAAACACAATTAACCTGCCCACACAATTCCTCATAGATCAGAAAATAACCACTTAGACATATGTCAGGGCATTTCCAATGTAATCGTATGAGAGGAGCAGCACTCCAGTAGTGAGAAACTAAATATGCTGTTTGCCACTACTGGGAAATGGAGCACATAAAGACATATGTCCTACCTTTTACATTCACAGCACTGTGCCCTTAGGACTATTTAGGGCCTACCTTAGGGGTGACTTAGGTGTAGTAAAATGGGAGTTTAGGCCTTGGCAAGTAGTTTAACTTGCCAAGTAAACTGCGCACGCAGGCCCTGCAGTGGCAGCCCTGAGACAAGTTTGAAAGGCTACTCATGTGGGTGGCACAATCTGTGCTGCAGGCCCACTAGTAGCATTTAATTTACCTGCCCTGGGTATATGGTATACCTCTTTACAAGGAACTTACAGGTAAATTAAATAAGTCAAACAGGTGTAAGCCAATTATACCAAGTTATAGGGGAGAGAGAACATGCACTTTAGCACTGATTAGCAGTATTAAAGTGCTCAGAGTCCTAAAGCCAACGGAAACAGGGTCCTAAAAATATGAGGCAAAAGGCAACAAGTTTGGGGATAGCCCCGCAGAGAGGGCCATTTCCAACAACGTTCAAGATGTGTTGTGCAGCCAAAGCGTGCACCGGTTCTGAGATGCTGTAAGGCTGTGATGTGAGGTCCTGCGTGGTCATCGAGTACGCATTGGCAAGGACTTGCGATGCGACGTCCAGTATCGAGGATGCATTGCTCAGTCGTGGTGATGCTCTTGTTCATGGGGCTGCGATGCACAGTTCAGTGTCATCCTTGAGGCTGCCTTTGACAAGGGATGTGAGGGCCTGAACCAAGGATGCATTGTGCAGCGACAGTTCCGCTGAGGTGGCAGGGTGCAATGCTGGTCTTTGGGGTGGGGAAGATCCATCCAGCGGTGGCTATGCATTGATTCTGCTCAGGGTTGCGCCCAACAGCAGAGAAGATGCATCGGTTCTGCTGGATCCACAAATGGGATGGCATATTACCTTCAGGTCCACTTCCAAGGGTCCAGGACTGGGGTGGCACCACTTGGCAGGATAGGACTCACAGATGGCAGAGTTCAGGTGCTGGGTTCAAGGTTGTTTGTGCCTTCTGTCCCTGAGGTTCAAGTCAGGAGGCCTGCCAAATAGCCCTTGCATTCACTCTGGGGTCCAGGATTCAGCAAATGCAGATCCAGTCCTTCTCACCCAGTCCAGAGGGCAGCAGTCCTTCAGAGCAGCAGCCCAGCAGAGTGGCAGTCCTTTCAGCAGTACAGCAGTCCTTTTTCCTGGCAGAGTATCCATAGATCCAGAAGTGTACTAAAGAGCTGGTGTCTTGGGTCCCATATTAATACATAGGTTTTCGTTTGAAGTGGGATAAGCTTCTAGAGGCCTCTCTTTAAAGCTCCCAGGCATCTTGCATTTCCTGACCTGGCTACAGATTAACTACAGGGGGTATACATCCCTTTGTGTGGAGGCAGGACACAGCCTATTCAAGTGTACGTAGGGTTGTGCCCAGCTCTGCCTTCCCATCCAGGGATGGCCCAGCCAAGCACATCTAAGCTTTCTATAGTGTGTGACTGTCTACGGGGAATACACAAAGCCCAACTGCAAACTACACCCAGTCATGTGACCCAGAGGCAGGCTGCAGGCACTAAATGGCTAAGGCAGAAAAATGCAAACTTTCCAAACTTTAATTTTCAGACCTTTAACTAAAAATCCAACTACGCTATAAGAGGATTTTTCTTACAATTCTAAAGACCAAACATGAACTGGTTACCTACACCCATTTGGACATTTTAGCTTATGAAAGGTAATAAGGTAACTCCAATGTTATCCTATTGGAGAACCAGGACTTGCAGTAGTGAAAAATGAATTTAAGAGTATTTATCTACCAGCACGTGTAAAACTTAAAAGTACATGACCTACTTTTTCAATGCACTGCACCTTGCCCTCCGGGCTGTCCAGAGCTTACCCTAGGAGTGACATATGTATTAAAAAATACATTTTTGGGCCTGGCAAAAGATTTATTTTGCCAGGTCGAAATGGGAACTGAACACACAGACTGCATGGCAGGCCTGAGACATGTTTAAAGTGCTACTTGGGTGAGTGGCACAATTAGTGCTGCAGGCCCACTAGTAGCATTTAATGTACATACCCTGGGCACAGGTTGTGCCAGTCTACCAGGGACTTACAAGTAAATTAAATATGCCAATTGAGTATAAGCCAATCCTATCATGTTTTAGAAGAGAGCAAATGCACTTTAGCACTGGTTAGCAGCGGTAAAGTATGCAGAGTCCTCAAGCCAGCAAACACGAAGTCAGCAAACAGTAGGGTTTAAGGCAAAACGTTTCAGGGAATACCATGCCATGGATGCCAGATCTAATACAGAGCACATGGGTGGATGTCATAGGCCATGCCTTCTTCATTCCATGTTGCCTGGAATTAGACCAGCAATCCTGCCTCACCTAAGTTATTTTGAAAAAATTACAATTCAGCAATTGGGGTGGGGATTAACAGCAACATTCATACCTGGTGTAATTTTGTGAAATAGTATTTGCGGTGGTTGCATATGGATCAGGTGTTAGCCGCTCAACTCTGGACAGATGGGAAGAAATTATTGGTGTCTTTATGTTATGGCCCTGGAAAACTGGCATGGAGTTGATGCAGTCTAAGCAGAGAATCCAAGAAAACAGCCTGGCCTGACAGTGGATGGCACAGTATTGGGGTGATTTGATTCTCAAAAAATATTTTGTGGACTGTAGTGGGAACGTGGAGCAAGTGGAGTGGCCTAAGGCTGCCCTACTTCCTAAGACTTTTACCCATCTTAGGGTGAATTGCATGTTCTGTAGCCAGTGGCCCTCAGAAAATGGTAAGTAGCAGCAGTGCATGATTGCACGGCCACGTTTGGCACTAGGCACTAGAATTGCATGTACAGCAATGAAGGCAATTATATGGACATTTGGGGAAGTCCATCACTGTGGCTTCTCGGGTGTACTTCCCATGTGTATGGGGCTCCACCCACAAATAAATGAACACTACAATCATGCTATCCAGAAAGAGAGAATGCATATTGGGGCATTTTATGTACTATTTCCTAAAGCTTTCTTCACTGGTCTATTGAGAAAGTACATGTCCCATCCAAGGAGAAAGAGAGAAAGAAGAAAGAAGATGGAGAAAAATACATGATAGAGGGAAAAGGAGACATAATGGATGAGGGAGATACAAAGAAGAAGGGTGGGGGAATTCATTAAAGATGTAGCAAGTCTAATGAGGTGTTTAGTCATTGGTTTGTAGAGATGAGTTCCTTATTTTCACTGGGACAATAGACAATAGAACTTCGGATTGCGGGAGACTAAAGCCCTCATTACAACCCTGGAGGTAAAATCTGCTTACCGCCGGGCCAACGGGCACCAAGATACCGTACCCGCGGCAGTAATCTGCCACTGGGACCCACTGCAAAAGACAATAGAACTTCGGATTGCGGGAGACTAAGCCCTCATTACAACCCTGGCCGTAAAATCTGCTTACCGCTATGCCAACGGGGGCCAAGATACCATACCCGCAGCAGTAATCTGCCACGGGTATTATGACCCACACAGAGAATACCGCCACAATACAGACACCCACACAAGTCCGCCACACCAAAGGTCAGTGATAAACTGGCGATAGCAAAGCCCACACCGTCACGCCAACAGGAATACGCCAACAGTATCATGACCCACGAATCAACGTGGCGGTCTTTCAACCGCGGTAAACCATTGGCGGTACACACCACCGCACTCAAAATGCACACACACACATTAACAAAACACCACCACATTGAACAATTCAAAATACACACACCTGACACATACACACACCACACCCACACACTCACACCACTATAAAACACACACTCACAATACCCACAACCCCTTACAACCCAAAAAAAGATAGCAAGCACAGAGAGACAAGCAAAGAGCACACATCCAATCAGAGGCACAGAACACCACCACTCATACACCATCCACACACATCACAGTATACATCACAACAAATTACCTCACACATATCACTCACAGCACATCCATGGCACCTCAAAGACACCCTAGGTTTTCTGAGGAGAAGCTAAGGGTCATGGTGGAGGAAATCATCCGGTAGAGCCACAGCTATTCGGATCACAGGTGCAGCAGACGTCCATCGCAAAGAAAATGCAGCTATGGTGGAGAATCGTCGACAGGGTCAACGCCGTGGGACAGCATCCAAGAACCAGGAAGAGGTGGAACGACTAACGGCGGAAGGTGCATTCCGTGGTTTCAAGACACCAGATTGCTGTACAGAGGACTGGTGGTGGACCCCCACCTTATCCCCCACAACTAACACCATGGGAAGAGCAAGTCTTGGCGATCATGCATCCTGAGGGCCTCGCAGGAGTAGCAGGAGGACTGGACTATGGTAAGTCAATTGTTTTACTACTTTATCCCCCCCTACCTGCATGCCATCACATACCCCCACCATACCCTCACTCCCATCACTCCATCACCTCACATCTACCCCACCACCACAACCAACAAATCCCAATACCAAGCCCTGCATGCAACCACAATGCATGGACACCCATCACAAGCATGTCCAGTAGAAAGACTCACCCAGCCCACACAATCAGCAATCACACAAGGTCAATGCAACAGGGAAACCACAAGTATATAAGGGAAACACCCATTGCACAAGATGGCACACACAGATACTATAACAATGCATTTGCATTCCAACAGGACCCCTACCCAACGTCACCAGAGAGGAGGTGCCAGCTACATCCAGTCCCCTTACAGAAGAGGCCCACAGTGATGACAGCAGCTCTGCACGCCTGGATCACGATGACCAACCTGGCCCATAAGGGACCTCTAGACAGTCGATTCCCCTGCCACAGTCCCAACCCACCACAGAGCCTACCCCCTCAGGAAACACCACCACAGCACCCACCCAGTGGGCCCAAGCCACTGTCCCCAGGACACGTCAATCAGCAGTGTGTCCACCACTACAGGGACCCCAGGCAACCCCACAATCCCAGGACGGTCAGGGACCTGGGGTCAGTGGCATTGGGCACACGGTTCAGGGGACAGAGACACAGGACAACAGGGAAGCTGGGAGGACTGCTGTGCGACAGGGGGAGGACAGGCTCTCTCATACATCATGGGAGCATGCCACCATTTGCAGGAGACCATGGGCGCAGTACTGGCCAAGTTGCAGAAGACCCAGCGGCTGCAGGAGGGACAGTACCTGGGGATCAGGGAGGACCTCAAACAAATCTACACCATCCTGGTCACCATAGCAGGGGTGCTGGCTGACATGGGCAAGACCATGAGGGAGGCAGTGGCACAACAAAGGGCCCCTGACACTAGCCAAACCGATGAACAGCCTTCCACCTCCGCCGGCGCTAGTGGACAGGAGGCCCTGCCGCAGGACCAACAGGCCACCAGCACCCCACCCCCTGCAGAACGAGAACCAGCCCGCAAACTGTCCCTGCGATCCAGGCAGAAGACAGAGAACATTGCCAAGACCCCGCCAGGAAATAGGACTCTCCTGATTGTCACCCTTCTGTCCCACTCTGTCACCCTGTCAAACTTGAACTGCCGTTACTCCCCCTCCTATGCCCCATTGGACAATGCACCTGTGATACCAAGAGACTGGACTCTACCATGGACCTTCCTCCACCATCACTCCAGACCCTTGAACGTACCCCCATACTATTTACCACAAAAAATAAACACCATTGAAATATAACCCGTACTGGAGTCAGTGTAATGATTCGAAAGATGTATTCTTACTACATTCCCAAAGCATTGCAATGTCTATGTTTATTGAATTATACCAATGTATGACAGTTGGTGGGCAGCAGTATACATAGCAGAAGCCAGAATGGGGTACACAGATCTAAAAAAAATTAAACCCAAAGGGAACAGTCAGTGGCCATACACAGAGGGTAAGAGACTGCCATGTACATCGTCCTAAAGTATACTGAAATGTGAAGAGGAGTTACAGTCTCTTACCTGTGTGTCACTGGAAGTACTGCTGTATAATGTTTGTTCTGTTGTCCACATCTTCTTCATATGCCTCCTTTTCCTCACTGTCCACAGGCTCCACCGCTGCCACAAATCCATCACCAGGTTCATCCTCCAGCAGGAAAGGCACCTGGCGTCTCAATGCCAGGTTGTGCAACATACAGCATGCCACGATGATCTGGCACACCTTCTTGGGTGAGTAGTACAGGGATCCACCTGTCAGATGGAGGCACCCGAACCTGGCCTTCGGGAGGCCAAAGGTCCTCTCAATAATCCTCCTTGTTCACCCATGTGCCTCATTGTAACGTTCCTCTGCCCTTGTCCTGGGATTCCTCACTGGGGTCAGTAGCCATGACAGGTTGGGTAACCAGAGTCGTCTGTAAATATCGAGGGACAATTGTGAGACACACACTAACCCTTAGGGACAACCCCATACACAGACACCTACATATACTGTGTGGGGACCTTGGGCTCACCTATTAGCCACACCTTGTGCCTCTGGAGTTGGCCCATCACATAAGGGATGCTGATATTTCTCAAGCTATAGGCGTCATGCACAGAGCCAGGATATTTGGCATTCACATGGGAGATGTACTGGTCCGCCAAACACACCATCTGCACATTCATCGAATGATAGCTTTTTCTATTCCTGTAGACCTGTTCATTTCTGCAGGGGGGGGGGGAACAAATGCCACATGTGTACCATCAATGGCACCAATGATGTTGGGGATATGTCCCAGGGCATAGAAGTCAACTTTCACTGTAGCTGCGCATGTGTTTCAGCAGGGCAGACAACACCCTGGTCAACATGTTGGAGAACATTGGCTGAGACATCCCTGATGCCATGGCCACTTTAGTTTGAAAGGAGCCACTTGCCAGGAAATGGAGCAATGACAGGACCTTCACTAGATGGGGGATTCCTGTGGGCTGGCGTATAGCTGACATCAGGTCTGGCTCCAATTGGGCACACAGTTCTTGGATTGTGGCCCAATCAAGTCTGCATGTGATTATAATGTGTCTGTTCTCCATTGTCGACAGGTCCACCAGGGGTCTGTACACCGGAGGATGCCGCCATCTCATATGCTGCCTCAGCGGTTGTAGCCTATGGAGGAGAACAGTGAGCAGAAGGTCATTTACCACATAGATAGCACAACTGTGTTTGCATTAATGTCACAGAAGCAGGGTGTTTAAACGAGAGTCAGTATATGTGCCAATATGTGCTTTGATGCAGTTAGGTGCCATGCCAAGTGCCCCCCTGAAATGGCATCTGCCTGACCTGTGAGGAGGGACAAGGGGAAATGAGGTAACTGTGCTGGCGTTGTGCAGCGTCGCGGTAGTTGGTCGAAGACTGACGCGCAACTCCGCTTTGGTTATCATTGGGCCCTATGGGTTCCAGGAGCCAATGGCGATGCACGCCGAAGGTGACTATGTACCGCCGCAGACGTCACCGCCATTTTCTACCCATTCACTCACTTGCTACCTGACCATCAACAGGAAAGGACCTACACTGCAAGTGCTCCTGTGACCTGAGTCTGGAAGCGACAATGGCTAGAGTGTCTGGGGAAAGGGCCCCTGCCCTTACTGCAGAGGAGTTGGAGAAACTGGTGGATGGGGCCCTCCCCCAGTACACGTTACTCTACGGTCCTCCAGACAAACAGGTGAGTACACTGTGAGCATGATGCGTCGGCAATGCCTGTTTGGAGTGGTGTGGATGTAAGCCACATGTTGGGGGGTACTAAGGCGTCCTAGCCTGAATGCTGCATGAGAGGTGGTCAGTGTATGAGCGTCATGGCATGGGTGGGAACTGGTGGGCAATGAGTATGACGGTCCGGACAGCTGAGTAATCACATTTTCCACTGTCTTTTCCCTCTAGGTCAGCACCCACCAGAAGAAGGGTATTTGGTGTGCCATTGTCAAGGAGGTGCGGACCCTGGGGGTCTATCACAGATGGAGCCCCACTGCCGCAAGAGATGGGAGGACCTGCGCCGCTGGACCAAAAAGACTGCAGAGGCCCAGCTGGGGCTGGCCTCCCAACGTGGAAGGGGTGCCCGTCGCACCATGACCCCCCTGATGTTCCGCATCCTGGCAGTGGCCTATCTGGAGTTGGATGGGCGCTTGAGGGCATCACAGCAGCCACAAGGGTGTGAGTAGTTTCAGAAAGCTGACTTTGCGCGCTTTAGGAACTAGCTGGGTGGTGGATGTGGGCTGTGGGCGCCCCTAGGCCAGGGCGATCATGCCAGGGTAGGTCCCTTGTTTGCAGGCTCTGAAGCACCCTTACCCCAATGGTACAAGTGGCCAACTACTACTGGGCAGGGCCCTTTGGGTGTCAGGTGTGCAGGTGCTGGCATTAGGCATTGTACCCCATGGGCTGGTGGCTACCTTAGTGAGCGGTTGGGCATGGCCTAGTGCATAGGGCAGCTCGGTGTATGTTGTGTACACCAACGGTAGTGGGTGTTGCTGGCATTGACCATGTGTATCCTCTGTCTATCCTCCCCTTCTTGTTTTGTCTCCCTGTCTTTGTGTGCATTAGCATCATCTGGCGGAGGAGCAGAGGCACCGGCGACGGAGGGAGCTGCATCACACATGGCCCATGAGGGTGAATCCACTGACGGTGAAGGAGGGAGAGGGGAGCTCCACGACAGGGACAGGAGGGGATACCAGTGACAGCGGCGACTCCTCTGATGGAAGCTCCCTGGCGGTGGCAGACACCTCTATGCCCACCCCAACAGCAGGTACAGCCACAACCCCCCCACCAGCACCGTCCTCCCAGCAGCCCCTCAGCATATTTCCCGTGCCCGCTCACCCAGGAGGGTGGGCATCTCCTCCGTCCCAGGCACCTCAGGCCCTGCCCCAGTCAGCTCTGCTGCCCTCAGTGAGGAGGCTGTTGACCTCCTAAGATCCCTCACTGTTGGGCAGTCAACCATTCTGAATGCCATCCAGGGTGTTGAGAGGCATTTGCAACAAACAAATGCATACCTGGAGGGCATTCATTCTGGCGTGGCGGCCTAACAGAGAGCATTTCAGGCTCTGGCCTCAGCACTGATGGCAGCCATTGTCCCTGTGTCCAGCCTCCCTGAAGGAGGCTGGCCTGGTTTGTAGTGGTACCAAGGGGTACTTACACTCTGCACCAGGTCCATTTATCCCTTATTAGTGTAGAAGAGGTGTCTAGCAGCTTAGGCTGATAGATAAGGTAGCTTAGCAGAGCAGCTTAGGCTGAACTAGGAGACGTGTAAAGCTCCTACTATACCACTGGTGTCATATGCACAATATCATAAGAAAACACAATACACAGATATACTAAAAATAAAGGTACTTTATTTTTATGACAATATGCCAAAAGTATCTCAGTGAGTACCCTCAGTATGAGGATAGCAAATATACACAAGATATATGTACACAATACCAAAATTATGCAGTAATAGCAATAGAAAGCAATGCAAGCAATGTACAGTCACAATAGATTGCAATGAGAGCACATAGGTATAGGGGCAACACAAACCATATACTCCAAAAGTGGAATGCGAATAACGTATGGACCCCAAATCTATGTGACCTTGTAGAGGGTCGCTGGGACTGTAAGAAAACAGTGAGGGTTAGAAAAATAGCCCACCCCAAGACCCTGAAAAGTGGGTGCAAAGTGCACCTTAGTTCCCCAGAGAGCACAGAAGTCGTGATAGGGGAATTCTGCAAGGAAGACCAACACCAGCAATGCAACAACGATGGATTTCCAGACGAGAGTACCTGTGGAACAAGAGGACCAAGTCCAAGAGTCACACTCAAGTCGTGAGTGGGCAGATGCCCATGAAATGCCAGCTGAGGGTGCAAAGAAGCTGCCACCGGATGGTAAAAGCTGTGGATTCTGCAAGAACGACGAGGACTAGGAACTTCCCCTCTGGAGGATGGATGTCACACGTCGTGAAGAAGCTTGCAGAGGTGTTCGCGTGCAGAAAGACTGCAAACAAGCCTTGCTAGCTGCAAGGGTTGCGGTTAAGGTTTTTGGCTGCTGCTGTGGCCCAGGAGGGACCAGGATGTTGCCAATTGCGTGAGGAGACAGAGGGGGCGCCCAGCAGGACAAGGAGCCCACTCAGAAGCAAGCAGCACCTGCAGAAGTGCCGGAACAGGCACTACGAAGAAGAGTGAACCGGAGCTCATCCGAAGTCACAAAAGAAGGTCCCACGACACCGGAGGACAACTCAGAAGGTCGTGCACTACAGGTTAGAGTGTCGGGGACCCAGGCTTGGCTGTGCACAAAGGAAATCCTGGAAGACTGCACAGGAGCCGGAGCAGCTGCAAATCACGCGGTACCCAGCAATGCAGTCTAGCGTGGTGAGGCAAGGACTTACCTCCACCAAACTTGGACTGAAGAGTCACTGGACTGTGGGAGTCACTTGGACAGAGTTGCTGAGTTCCAGGGACCACGCTCGTCGTGCTGAGAGGGGACCCAGAGGACCGGTGATGCAGTCTTTTGGTGCCTGCGGTTGCAGGGGGAAGATTCCGTCGACCCACGGGAGATTTCTTCGGAGCTTCTAGTGCAGAGAGGAGGCAGACTACCCCCACAGCATGCACCACCAGGAAAACAGTCGAGAAGGCCGCAGGATCAGCGATACAAGGTTGCAGTAGTCGTCTTTGCTACTTTGTTGCGGTTTTGCAGGCGTCCAGAGCAGTCAGCAGTCGATTCCTTGGCAGAAGGTGAAGAGAGAGATGCAGAGGAACTCTGATGAGCTCCTGCATTCGTTATTTAAAGAATTCCCCAAAGCAGAGACCCTAAATAGCCAGAAAAGGAGGTTTGGCTACCTAGGAAGGAGGATAGGCTAGCAACACAGGTAAGAGCCTATCAGAAGGAGTCTCTGACGTCACCTGCTGGTCCAGTGTGCCAGCAGCACCTCTGTTTCCAAGATGGCAGAGGTCTGGAGCACACTGGAGGAGCTCTGGGCACCTCCCAGGGGAGGTGCAGGTCAGGGGAGTGGTCACTCCCCTTTCCTTTGTCCAGTTTCGCGCCAGAGCAGGGCTGGGGGATCCCTGAACCGGTGTAGACTGGCTTATGCAGAGATGGGCACCATCTGTGCCCAACAAAGCATTTCCAGAGGCTGGGGGAGGCTACTCCTCCCCAGCCCTGACACCTTTTTCCAAAGGGAGAGGGTGTAACACCCTCTCTCTGAGGAGGTCCTTTGTTCTGCCTTCCTGGGCCAAGCCTGGCTGGACCCCAGGAGGGCGGAAACCTGTCTGAGGGGTTGGCAGCAGCAGCAGCTGCAGTGAAACCCCAGGAAAGGCAGTTTGGCAGTACCCGGGTCTGTGCTAGAGACTCGGGGGGATCATGGAATTGTCTCCCCAATGCCAGAATGGCATTGGGGTGACAATTCCATGATCTTAGACATGTTACATGGCCATGTTCGGAGTTACCATTGTGACGCTATACATAGGTAGTGACCTATGTATAGTGCACACGTGTAATGGTGTCCCCGCACTCACAAAGTCCGGGGAATTTGCCCTGAACAATGTGGGGGCACCTTGGCTAGTGCCAGGGTGCCCACACACTAAGTAACTTAGCACCCAACCTTTACCAGGTAAAGGTTATACATATAGGTGACTTATAAGTTACTTAAGTGCAGTGGTAAATGGCTGTGAAATAACGTGGACGTTATTTCACTCAGGCTGCAGTGGCAGGCCTGTGTAAGAATTGTCAGATCTCCCTATGGGTGGCAAAAGAAATGCTGCAGCCCATAGGGATCTCCTAGAACCCCAATACCCTGGGTACACCAGTACCATATACTAGGGAATTATAAGGGTGTTCCAGTATGCCAATGTGAATTGGTGAAATTAGTCACTAGCCTGTTAGTTACAATTTGTAAAGAGAGAGCATAACCACTGAGGTTCTGGTTAGCAGAGCCTCAGTGAGACAGTTAGGCATCACACAGGGAACACATACATATAGGCCACAAACTTATGAGCACTGGGGTCCTGACACATAACAAACATACTGAAAACATAGGGTTTTCACTATGAGCACTGGGCCCTGGCTAGCAGGATCCCAGTGAGACAGTGAAAACACCCTGACATACACTCACAAACAGGTGGGGGTAACAAGGCTAGAAAGAGGCTACTTTCTCACACTCCCCCTCCAACTTTCACTACCCAGACCCAATCCCCTCTACCTCAGCATATCCCAAGCACACCTTCAGACCAGCATGCACACACATCAACAAACAAAAGTGGCTCAGGAAAACATAAGCACCACACATCATCACACAGGCACTCACACAAGCACCATAACCATGTACACATACCAACATCCACTTCCTCCACTGTGTCCCCGTCCTCCTCTTCGTCCACCTCCCTCCCAGTAGAGTCTTCACTCACACCTGCAAGCACTACATCATCGGCCACTGCCTCCATCACCAGCACGCCCATCACAACACACCCCTCACAAGCCCTCACCACCCCCACAACCATGCACACGTCCCCTGTGTCTTCTCCCAGTGTGTCTGTGAGCCCTGCACCTAAAGTACACAAACGCAGGCACACACCCACTCAACAGCCATCCACCTCACAACAGCCTCCAGCCCATGCACCTTCACCCAAACTCAGCAGACGTACACCTCCTACAACCACTACCTCTTCCTCCACTCCCATACCCCCTCCATCTTCCCGTCCCATTGTGTCAAAAAAAACTTTTCCTGGCTAAAGATCCCAGGCCAGCACCTCAGCCACAAAATCGGCATCCGCTGTGGTCCCTGCAAGTCCGAGAGAATCGAAGGGGGCACCCGTCAGGGCTGCCAGTGTGCAACCTACCGATGCTAAGGACCACCCGATTCCACCACCTGCCAAGGTTAAGAAGGGGCCGGCATGCAGCAGGGAAAAGAAGCACCACCCACCCAGCAAGGCCTCATCCAAAACCAAAGAGGACAGTGCCAAGGTCCCAGCAGCGACTACCAAGGGGGGGAAGGGACACACAAGCAAGGGCAAGTCACCTCAGGGCACAGAGCCTCTTGGTGAGGGACTGATGACCACCATTTCTCCTGACAGGCCAGCAGCCTGTACCAAGGTAAGCACCGCCGCAACGACCGCCACCTGCACCGCCATGTGCACTGCCACCTGCCCCGCCATCTGCACCACCCCCTGCACCGCCGCTGCCACAGAGACAGTCACCAGCATCCTCCCCAGTGGTCAGCCGTCCGAGGCTGCTGGAGACGGCCTGGTATCTCCCTCCACTACTACAGACATTTGCACCACGGGCAGCACCGGCAGCCTCTCCGCCACCTGCACTGCCATATGCACTGCCACGTGCCCAGCCGGTGCCACTACATCAGACATCAGCAGCATCCCCAGTGGGCAGCCGTCTGAGGCTGCAGGAGATGTCCTAGATCCTGCACACACCACATGAGGCACCACCACCAGCACTGGCACTACCAGCAGTTTGCAGCCTAAGTTGCCACAGGATGGAGTGTGGCTCTGCATCCATGGAGTATAATACTACCTGCTCCATGAACATCTTGTGCCTCAGACACCCAGGTGAGGAAATGGGAACTGCAACACCCTAGGTGCAGCATCACTGGGCATAAGGCCCCCTCCAGAACCAGTGGAGAGATGCATCCACTCACCCTATCCTTGGCAGGATGAAGCACTCTGGGCAAAAAGCCCCCTCCAGAACCAGTGGAAGAAGGCATCCACTCACCCTATCCTTGGCAGGATGAGGCACACTGGGCACAAAGCCCCCTCCAGAACCAGTGGAAGAAGGCATCTACTCACCCAATCCTTGGCATGATGAAGAACACTGGGCACAAAGCCCCCTCCAGAACCAGTGGAGAGATGCATCCACTCACCCTATCATTGGCAGGATGAAGCACACTGGGCATAAAGCCCCCTCCAGAACAAGTGGAAGAAGGCATCCAGTCACCCTATCCTTGGCAGGATGAAGCACACTGGGCACAAACCCCCTCCAGAACCAGTGGAGAAGCCATCCACTTGAGAGACTGTAGCCTTACACTCCCCAGGAGCAAGCAGTGGGCATACCACCCACTTGAGAGACTGTGGCTTTGCACTCCCCAGGACCAAGCAGCGGGCAACCCACCCACTTGAGAGACTATGGCCTTGCACTCCCCAGGACCAAGCAGTGGGCAAACCACCCACTTAAGAGACTGTGGCTGTGAACTCCCCAGGACCCAGCGGTGGGCAGACCACCCACTTGAGAGACTGTGGCTTTGCACTCCCCAGGAGCAAGCAGTGGGCAAACCACCCACTTGAGGGACTGTGGCTTTGCACTCCCCGGGACTAAGTAGTGGGCAAACCACCCACTTGAGAGACTTGAGAGACCGTGGCTTTGCACTCCCCAGGACCTCGCTGTGGGCATGTTGCCCCATCGAGTAGCAGTGGCGAAGTACCATCTTCCGGCTGAGGTGCCCTCCCTCCCCTTCCCCATGAGGTGCCTGTGTTTTTTTGACCTGATGCCCCTGCAGTGTTCTGTCCGTTTTGAGGCTGGAGTCAAGTGTGGTCTTCGCCCAGGATGTTTGGGCCCACTGGTCCACGGACATTTACAAGGGACAGTAGTGTACAGCCTTCTGTACATAATCTAAATATTTGTATATACTGATTTTTTTACATTCGTTTGATATATCTGCAAGTTCCAAAATATCACTGATTGAGCTCAATTCCTTTTGTCCTTGCGTTCTTCCAGGGGTTAACGGGGTGTATATGTAATGTTGTTGGATGTGTTAGTGTCTATCGTGTTGTGGGTGAGGGTGGGGAGTGGGGGTGTCACGTATCACATGAGTGTGTCACTCTCTTTTACCTCCCGCCCGTGTCCTAGGTGCAGTACTCACCGTCGTCGCCTTCTTTCTATTTCCTGGTGTATTAGTAGATACACCAACATGGGGAGGACCTGCAGTTCAGGCTCTTCGTTGAGTGTCGTAAGGTGAGAGGTTCCCCTTCAGTGTACTGTTTCTGCCATGCTTTTGATGTCATTGGTAGCGCCCCGGAAAAGCTGGTGGATTGGCCTCTCATGATACAGTGGGCAGTACATTGTCTTCCGCCTGTCTGTTAGCGGTGACCGCTGCGGTGTTTGTTGCTACCACCCTGGCGGTCGGAGTGTTAAAGTGGCTGTCTATGTTGGCGGTTTCTGCCGTGGTCGTGATCCCATTTTTGTTACCGCCGGCCTGTTGCCGGTGTTACCGCCGCTTTAACACCGACCACCAGGGTCGTAATGAGGGCCTAAGTCCGTCCACACCATCAGAAACTGTTGGCCCAATTCCTGGCCAGCTCACAGTGTCTTACCTGAACCCCCAAACCAACCGGGGTGCAAGGTGATTGTGGCAACACAAACATGGCAATATGACTAATCTGACTCTCCAGGGAAACTGTGAAAACAGATCCTACCCTTTTGTTGTATTACACATGCTTGCCAAGGAGAAACGCAAAAGAGATGCAAGGTAAGTTTTCAATACATTTATTGAAACACATTAAGGGGGTCATTCTGACCCCGGCAGGCGGCGGGCGCCGCCCACCGGGCGGAAACCTCCAAAAGACCGCACTGCGGTCAAATGACCGCGGGGGTCATTACAACTTTCCCGCTGGGCCGGCGGGCGATCTCCAAAAGATCGCCCGCCAGCCCAGCGGGAAAGCCCCTGCAAAGAGGAAGCCGGCTCCGAATGGAGCCGGCGGATTTGCAGGGGTGCGACGGGTGCAGTGGCACCCGTCGCGATTTTCAGTGTCTGCAAAGCAGACACTGAAAATCCTTGTCGGGCCCTGTTAGGGGGCCCCTGCACTGCCCATGCCAGGGGCATGGGCAGTGCAGGGGCCCCCAGGGGCCCCACGACACCCGTTCCCGCCAGCCTCTTCCTGGCGGTGTAAACCGCCAGGAACAGGCTGGCGGGAAGGGGGTCGGAATCCCCATGGCGGCGCTGCTCCCTGGGCCAGGGGAAAACCGGCGGGAAACCGCCGGTTCCCCTTTTCTGACCGCGGCTTTACCGCCGCGGTCAGAATGGCCCGGGAAGCACCGCCAGCCTGTTGGCGGTGCTTCCTCTGCCCTCCACCCTGGCGGTTTGAAACCGCCAGGGTCGGAATGAGGGCCTAAATCTAGCATAAGGCGAATGAGCTGCGATAATTAGGCAGATGAAACAAAGCAAAGTAATCAGTATTTACATGGTAAAGAAGATGAAGAATCCAACCATTGTGAAAGTGATTGCAGATGTTCTAGAGGTTCTAGAAGCTCCTATCTCACCCTAAACCTATACCCAAGAGCATAGAGGGTGTAACCTTCTGCCTGGCCCAATCTAAGGGATCAGCACCACCCCATACCTGAGGATAGTATCAGCAGTCAGTCTGTGGTGTAGATGGCAATCTTTACAGAGACACAGAAGACAAAGTGGAATAATGTTCTGAATAATAACCAAACATCGCTCAAAGGGGTATTATCAACTGAACAAATCCATCAACCATGTAATCCTGGTAGCAAAGTGTTAAAGCTTTGGACAATAATCTGCAAAATGAAGGGTAGAAATCAGTTTAGGCATCTGATCAACAGGCCTGCATAAAGAAAAATAGACACAGGCACACTGAGGGCTTTCCAGAAGTCTGTTGAAGAATTGGGTTAAAAGGTATATGAATTTACGAAATTTAGAATCTATGTGTAGAAAGAGGGATGGACAACTCCACAGAGATGAGCGTTGCTCATGAAGTCTTTCCTCTTAATGTCTTGCAAGAAGTCTGACAGATATACATTAAGAATGGTGGGAAGATAAAGGACAAACATCCTTAACAGGTAATTCTGATAGCTGACAAGACTTTGTGTAAAAGGCAGATGAACTTGAAGTTTTTTATTTTTCCTTTAAAAGACATCAATTTAGGACCTTGAGTGCATTCGTGAGATAGTCATCTTGCTGCATGACCAAACCATGCATGACGGTTATAGACTCTTTAGTGTTTGGGTGTTGATTATTAAGGGACTCCAGTGTGGAGTCTATCAAAGGTGGGGTGGTGTGGTGAGCAAAAAAAACTATGGATTAACCCCAGATCTGTGACTGAGGGTGAATGTTTTATTTGTTCAGCATTTTGTCTCTCATCTGTTCATTTTGCTTTTGTTGCCCTAAGAGGGAAAGGTATACCCAGGCGTGGGTTCCATGCTCATTGTGCCACTGGATTCAAGCTGCCTGGTTGATGAGGGGTGATACCCCACAACTGGTCCCAAGATGCTTGTTTCTGGTCCATGAAGGACCTTGCTTGGCATTTCAGGCTGGACTGTTCCCATGGTGTAGGATGCTGGACTGGCTTGTAGTGAGTACCAAGGGGTACTTGCACCTTGCACCAGGCCCAGTTATCCCTTATTAGTGTATAGGGTGTCTAGCAGCTTAGGCTGATAGATAATGGTAGCTTAGCAGAGCAGCTTAGGCTGAACTAGGAGACGTGTGAAGCTACTACAGTACCACTTAGTGTCATATGCACACTATCACAAGAAAACACAATACACAGTTATACTAAAAATAAAGGTACTTTATTTTTATGACAATATGCCAAAGTATCTTAGAGTGTACCCTCAGTGAGAGGATAGGAAATATACACAAGATATATATACACAATAGCAAAAATATGCAGTATAGTCTTAGAAAACAGTGCAAACAATGTATAGTTACAATAGGATGCAATGGGGACACATAGAGATAGAGGCAACACAAACCATATACTCCAAAAGTGGAATGCGAACCACGAATGGACCCCAAACCTATGTGACCTTGTAGAGGGTCGCTGGGACTATTAGAAAATAGTGAGAGTTAGAAAAATAACCCTCCCCAAGACCCTGAAAAGTGAGTGCAAAGTGCACTAAAGTTCCCCTAAGGACAAAGAAGTCGTGTTAGAGGAATAATGCAGGAAAGACACAAACCAACAATGCAACAACGCTGGATTTCCAATCTGTGGTACCTGTGGAACAAGGGGACCAAGTCCAAAAGTCACAAGCAAGTCGGAGATGGGCAGATGCCCAGGAAATGCCAGCTGCGGGTGCAAAGAAGCTTCTACTGGACAGAAGAAGCTGCGGTTTCTGCAGGAACGCAAAGGGCTAGAGACTTCCCCTTTGGAGGACGGATCCCTCTCGCCTTGTAGAGTCGTGCAGAAGTGTTTTCCCGCCGAAAGAACGCCAACAAGCCTTGCTAGCTGCAAATTGTGCGGTTAGCGTTTTTGGACGCTGCTGCGGCCCAGGAGGGACCAGGAGGTCGCAAATTGGACCAGGAGGTAGAGGGGACGTCTAGCAAGACAAGAAGCCCTCTTAGCAGCAGGTAGCACCCGGAGAAGTGCCAGAAACAGGCACTACGAGGATGCGTGAAACGGTGCTCACCCGAAGTTACACAATGGAGTCCCACGTCGCCGGAGAACAACTTAGGAGGTCGTGCAATGCAGGTTAGAGTGCCGTGGACCCAGGCTGGACTGTGCACAAAGGATTTCCGCCGGAAGTGCACGGAGGCCGGAGTAGCTGCAAAAGTCGCGGTTCCCAGCAATGCAGTCTAGCGAGGTGAGGCAAGGACTTACCTCCACCAAACTTGGACTGAAGAGTCACTGGACTGTGGGGGCCACTTGGACAGAGTTGCTGGATTCGAGGGACCTCGCTCGTCGTGCCGAGAGGAGACCCAAGGGACCGGTAATGCAGCTTTTTGGTGCCTGCGGTTGCAGGGGGACGATTCCGTCGACCCACGGGAGATTTCTTCGGAGCTTCTAGTGCAGAGAGGAGGCAGACTACCCCCACAGCATGCACCACCAGGAAAACAGTCGAGAAGGCAGCAGGATCAGCGTTACAGAGTTGCAGTAGTCGTCTTTGCTACTATGTTGCAGTTTTGCAGGCTTCCAGCGCGGTCAGCAGTCGATTCCTTGGTAGAAGGTGAAGAGAGAGATGCAGAGGAACTCGGCTGAGCTCTTGCATTCGTTATCTAAAGTTTCCCCAGAGACAGAGACCCTAAATAGCCAGAAAAGAGGGTTTGGCTACCTAGGAGAGAGGATAGGCTACTAACACCTGAAGGAGCCTATCAGAAGGAGTCTCTGACGTCACCTGGTGGCACTGGCCACTCAGAGCAGTCCAGTGTGCCAGCAGCACCTCTGTTTCCAAGATGGCAGAGGTCTGGAGCACACTGGAGGAGCTCTGGACACCTCCCAGGGGAGGTGCAGGTCAGGGGAGTGGTCACTCCCCTTTCCTTTGTCCAGTTTCGCGCCAGAGCAGGGCTAAGGGGTCCCCTGAACCGGTGTAGACTGGCTTATGCAGAATTGGGCACATCTGTGCCCAAGAAAGCATTTCCAGAGGCTGGGGGAGGCTACTCCTCCCCTGCCTTCACACCATTTTCCAAAGGGAGAGGGTGTAACACCCTCTCTCAGAGGAAGTCCTTTGTTCTGCCATCCTGGGCCAGGCCTGGCTGGACCCCAGGAGGGCAGATGCCTGTCTGAGGGGTTGGCAGCAGCAGCAGCTGCAGTGAAACCCCAGGAAGGGCAGTTTGGCAGTACCAGGGTCTGTGCTACAGACCACTGGGATCATGCGATTGTGCCAACTATGCCAGGATGGTATAGAGGGGGCAATTCCATGATCATAGACATGTTACATGGCCATATTCGGAGTTACCATTGTGAAGCTACATATAGGTAGTGACCTATATGTAGTGCACGCGTGTAATGGTGTCCCCGCACTCACAAAGTCCGGGGAATTGGCCCTGAACAATGTGGGGGCACCTTGGCTAGTGCCAGGGTGCCCTCACACTAAGTAACTTTGCACCTAACCTTTACCAGGTAAAGGTTAGACATATAGGTGACTTATAAGTTACTTAAGTGCAGTGTAAAATGGCTGTGAAATAACGTGGACGTTATTTCACTCAGGCTGCAGTGGCAGGCCTGGGTAAGAATTGTCAGAGCTCCCTATGGGTGGCAAAAGAAATGCTGCAGCCCATAGGGATCTCCTGGAACCCCAATACCCTGGGTACCTCAGTACCATATACTAGGGAATTATAAGGGTGTTCCAGTAAGCCAATGTAAATTGGTAAAAATAGTCACTAGCCTGTTAGTGACAATTTGGAAAGAAATGAGAGAGCATAACCACTGAGGTTCTGATTAGCAGAGCCTCAGTGAGACAGTTAGTCACTACACAGGTAACACATTCAGGCACACTTATGAGCACTGGGGCCCTGGTGAACAGGGTCCCAGTGACACATACAACTAAAACAACATATATACAGTGAAAAATGGGGGTAACATGCCAGGCAAGATGGTACTTTCCTACACATGGGGAGCAGGGTCAAAACTGATTTACATATAACTGGGTCCAAACTGGGGTTCTGTGACTGGGGGTGAATGTTTGATTTGTTCAGCATTCCGTCCATTATATGTTCTTTTTAATTTTGAGAAGAGCACAAAACACAGCGTTTAATAATTCAATATACATTAAAAAGGAGGCCTACTTCATTCCTATTGCACTGAGTGGCCAGGAACAGTCTGAACTGCCACACTTATAGGAGTACAATGGTTACTCGTTGTGTTGGTATTGTCATTGGCTGCGCTGGCAGTAGCAATGGTTGGTACAAGCTGCAGTGGTCTCCTGAGAATGGCCCTGGCACTTAATGTTTACAAATTAAGCACTGGGTGGGTTTTGGCAATGGGTATTCAATAATGCATTCAGAACCTATGCTAATAGGGGTAGAATAGAGTTGGAGAATGGAGAGCTTGGGGGTGGTGCAACACTTAAGGTGGGTGAGGTGACAGCTGATTTATTTTTAAATTAGATATGCACCACCTGCTAAAGCACACTGTAGCAAGCTGGCCCTTTATGTGGTATGTGAATACCAAGTAAAGGATCAAAGGGTTCCCCAGTGGTGAGTGGGCAGGGCTTGCTTTGCAATCCCAAAGTGCTCTATTTAGGGGTAGTCTCATCGAGCAGCCTTAGGCTTAACACAGAAGAGTGCAAGACATCTACAAATGCACACAATAGACAATACATGAAACACACGACTCAAGAAGGAGATCCACAACAATTTGTAAAAATAGCAGGTATCTTTATATATGTTTAGGCATCACAGAAAAATAATTCAGATAAGTATGTTGTTAAACAGGAATTCTTTGCACTTTAAAAAGTTAACAATGCAATTTCTGGGTTCTACAATTTTATCCTATAGGAAAAAATAGATTCTGCAAACAGGTAGAGTACAGCAACATACAAGATCAATCTCCTGGGGTTAAGGTGAGTAGTGGGCAAGGTCCAAGGCAGAATCCACAGTACACCGTCAGCGGCACAGGGACGGCTAGATGCACAGTGCAAAACAGCATTGAGTGCCCAATGTGTTCCTATAGAAATCGGTCACTGCGGGAAAAGGCTGCCGGCTCTAACCAGGAGGCCAGTCAGGCTGAACCAAAAGAGGGGCAAAGGCCTCATGATGCTCGGGCACAGGTCCTCTTCTCCAAGGCTCAGGGGTGACGGGGAAGAGGTGTCCTTAAGTGTCTGGTTTTCTTGACTGGTGCTGTCTTGTTAGAGGGAGGAGTGCAGAGGCTGCAGGCATCATCAGGGAGTCCAAGAGGGGTGCAACTACAATGGACTCAGCCTCTAGAGGGCTGGGGAACCTTGTTGGTACCGGTGGTCCAATTCAAATCGCGTGAGAGATGGCTGGCACAGTGGTGACTTCAGCTGTCGGGTTGTGGCAGTTCCAGAGGCTTCAGAGTCCCTTCTTTTGGAGTTGGTTGAAGAACAGGTCAGCTGTTCACGGGAGGTGTATAGTCTTTTCGAAGGGAGGCAGTCCATCCTGAGTTCTGAAGTCACAGCTGCAGGACAAGTTGACTTTGGTGTAGATTTCGATGAGGGATGCAGACAGGCCGGCGAGGTTGGTAGCAGGTCAGCGTCTTCTTTTCCCCTCTTCTGCTTTTGCGGCTCTTCTTTGTCCTTGGCTTTTTTAGGGAATCAGACCCTGCTTCTCTGGTGCCAGGGGCTCCCCTAGATACTGAATTTAAGGCCGTTAGGGGTGTGTAGGGTAGTAGCCAATGGGCTACTAACGCTTGGGGTCACTACGTCCCCTATATGACCACTTCCGGAGAGAAGTGGGTATAATCCTGTCCCAGAATTTCTAGGGGTGCCATCTTAAAGAAGGCTACCTCTGAAAAATCATGTCCACCTCACAGTAGCCAACGTTAGGGGTGGTGCTAGCCTGGAGGTGGCACGCCTACCTGACTCGCCAATCTTCCCACCTGGCCTCTCCAGGTCCCAAATGGACCCTGAACAGGGGGGAGAGAAGGCTGCTTCCTCTCCTGTGAGGTAAGCCAGATTCACATGTCAAAGGCAGCAGCCATTTGAGGCTTACCACCTCAGGAAGGCTAATAAGCAGGTCATCCTGTGGGAGGGGATGTTACACACTCTTCCCGGACAGGCTTTTGTTCTGGGCCTCCTGAGAGCAGAAGGCTCTCACCCTAGGAGTCCAGAATGGTGTCTCGGACGTCAGGCTGGTAGAAACCAGTTTGTGAGCACAACAGAGGCTGGTAGGATTTCATGTGGCACCTCTAAGGTGCCCTCTGGGTGCATCTTTTGGTAAATCCAACACTGGCACCAGTGTGGGCTCACCAATATGAGATGTTTGATACCAAACATCCCAATCTTTAGTGTGGCCATCATGTAGCTGGGGAACTCGTACTGACAAGTGTCCAGCACATGCATTTAAAATGGCTTCTCTGGTCACTTACTATGTCTGGGAATTGACAGATGCTTCTGCAGATCTTGCATGTCATATGATGCTCCCTGCCTTTGGGCTGTAAGGACTGCGAGAGGGGTGACCTACATACATTGCATGCAGTGTTAGGGGACATGGCACACAGGTTGTGTGCCATGTTGTGTTTTCACCTTTGTTTGCACAAAGGCACACAGCCTGCAATGGCAACCTGTCATGTGCTTGGTGAAGGGTCCCTTAGGGTGGCACAATTTGTGTTGCAGCCTTAGGGACCTCCTTTAGTACCCGAAGCCCTAGCTACCAGGGGTACAATTTACTAGGAGCTTACAGAGGGTGCTAAAGATTTTGCCAATTGAGGAAACAACTGTTCAATTTTGGGAAAGCGCTCTGGCAATGGGAACCTCGTTAGCAGGAACCCAGTGCACTTTCAGTCGAAATCATATCACGTACCAGGCCAAGAGTGGGGAGAAACCATGCCATGTATACCTTGCTAGACACAACCCATTATGCTCTGTGTACCCTGTGCAACTGACCATCATGAACACAGTGCTGCCTGCTACTGCAATCTAGTCATTAAATAAAGGTGGTTACAACACCTGCCCAGACACAGACACCCTGAAACACTGGTCCATACTAAGCCACAAAACTGGCCCACACACTAACCTGTCAGATCAGTCCATTCGACACGGCCAGATGGTCCTACAGGCATGTCTGACCCTCTTTGCCGTTTAATATGGCATGCTAAAGTTTGTGCAGTTTTATGCATTGTGATGGGTGCTGGGCTTTGCACCCATGCATGAACGATCATTCATGGCCCAGGGCAATGGATAGGATCTCTGAAGAAGACACAGCGACTACAAGAAACGGATAAAGAAACTTTGAAGAACTTATTTCGGCCACTTTTACTAAAGCATGAAATGCCCCTGTTAGTAGAAATACCCTCAATTCTATTCCCAGTTCTACATTTCTTGTGTGGCTATGAAATACAATTGGACATTAACAGTATCTTCTACCCAAGAATAATCACTAAATACACACCACGTTTCCCATACACTTATACTGGCCTTTCTGAAAGAGGACACCAAGTAGACCCTCTAAGATCCGTGTGGGACAACACGGCTCGAAAGCCATATATTGGCATAGCACTGACATAGCACTGACAACTCGATAGCGCTCTCCCAGAATAAGCCGCTAAACATCTTAGAACTATTCAGATATAATTAACTTGAACACACTACGTACTCATATGCAGAACATTAAGTAGATAATCCCCGTAGGCAGGCTATGGGCAGCGTATCAGCTCAATGAAAAATGATAATGGGCCCGATTTACATCTCAGCGGAGGGGTTACTCGGTTGCAACGGTGATGGATATCCAGTCCGCCAAAATCTAAATACCATAGAAAACAATGGTATTTAGATTTTCGGTGCATGGGATTTGTGTCACCATTGCAACAGAGTAACCTCTCCGCTGAGATCTACAGCAGGCCCAAAGTCATTGGGCATACCCACCTGTAAACATACAACACTAGGGCCTTATATACAAATGCCTTTTGCAGTAGCAACGCCTGTGATTCTCATCAAAGGGGTTGAGACAACAAAAGGGATTTTCTTTACATACAAGAGCCCTTTAAAAGGTTGGAAAATTGTTTCTCACTTTGTAAAAGGTATTTTATGTTCCTTCTCAAATTACAAATAGGAAGGTGTGTGAAAAGTGCTATTTCTGATTCGGAAATGAATTTATCAATGGTTTATGCCTCCAACTGCAGTCACAAACTATTGACTAGTAACAAAGATTTCCATTTAGGAATGCAATCATAGGGATGGTGTTATGTTGTCCTTTGCAGGCCATAATCCCTGTGATTGCAGTCAATCACAGGAGCTCACAAATTACGATATGCTTAAAGAACGGCGATAATATAAGTTTGGATTCCAAAATTGTAGGCCTCAACCGCAACCCTAAAGAACCGATTGCAAGCCCTGCCACCTTTATCAGAACACGACGAATTTACCTTGGATAATAAAGTGGAAAATAATGGCTTTTTGGCAAAAGTTGTCTTGTGTGGCGGAAGGGTTGAGCGACGCAGTACGACGTATTGCGGTGGTAGTCCACGTGTAGGCATGTTGGGGCATGGCCACAGGGCCGCGCTAATGGAGTAAGTTTCGGCTGTGTGCGTAGTCACAGCTTCCAGTCTGGGTGGGCCGCCTTGCACCAGGAATATCTTCAGAGCACGTGCCAGCCCGTGAGCAGGAATCCCGGTAACAAATGTCCCGCAGTGCGTGTACCCAGCCCCGGCTCCGTGGTGCCCAGACATAAGAGATTTTAATTTGCAGATTAGCCATTGGGTTCCAGGGAATTTTACGGGCAGGCAAGAATCTACCAACAATCACTGATTCACTCCAGATTTCACAGTAGACAACAACTCAGCGTTGACCTATAATATATTATCTCTTTATGCTGTCTTAGAAGACAGCCTTGTCTTATTGTCCGCCAAAGTGCCTTCCCCGCACATCCTCCTATGTCATGGGTCCAATTGTAGTCTTTTGTTGAACAAACAGTGAACCTTTACATGCCCCTCTCTTTTTAGGGGCGAGCGCAAAGCTCTCCGTCCCATGTTGTAATCTCTCTTAGGGCTTCTAACCACGCCCATGTCACCTCAGTCACTTTCATTTGTTCGTGGGCTTGCCTTTTAAAATCCACTTGCTTTCACTAGTGAAAGGCAGAAATATGTCATGCCTTTTCCGGTGTTTAGCTCTCGAGCGCACCGACCAGCTATTGAAAACATACTAGGCTCCATGTTTTCCGTCTGGTTTGTGGACTACTTTTTCTCTTTATTTAGCAGCACAATCTCGCTGGGTAGTAGTCGAGTGCTTTGCATAACATCGATCCTGTTACATAGGTAATTGCACTTTTGCCGGTTACATAGATAATTGCACTTTTGCCGATTACATGGATAATTGCACTTTTACTGAGAGATTTCACTGCGAGTTAACTTTTATTTCCCTTTGTGTGTCTGCTTTGCGCTGATGGCGGCCATCAGCTCGTTTTGTTCGAGTGGCAAGAAAAGTCCAGTTACTCATTTTCAATGCAAATAGCTCTAACTTGAGCAAACGCTAGACCCATTCCATTGCAAATGCTTGTTAATCTTCCCAACAAAACTGCCACCAGTTGTGACCCTTGGTAACCCTCAATTGACGTCCAGGGTCACCCTCATGGAGCACAGGAGGCGAGGTGGTCAGTGGTAGAGCTGCAGTAGGGTGAGGGCTAAGGTTGGGAAGGAGGGTGTAATGGGGTTTGTTGGGGGCCAGCAAGAAGGTGGGGTTGGGGAAAGAGTGGGGTGGTGTCTCTGGATGCAGGGGCAACTCACAGTAGAGTTGTGGGCGAGGATGTGAGAAGGGTTGATGAAAGAATTGTAATAGAGGGGTGTCAGTGATGTTGGAACGAGTTGGGCGAGCCTTGAAGGGTAGGATGGATCGCTGTGATAGGAGGTGAGTGGTGGGTGGATATGGGTGTGCTGGGGTGTGCAGGAGTGTAAGCTGCAGCATGGGGAGAGGAAGGAGTGTCTTGTTAGTACAGGTGCACGTTTTCTCCCCAGCCAACCATGTTTGCCAGGCAGGGCGGGACAGCATCTCAGGTTGCATTTTCTTGGCTTAAATGATCATTTATGAATGTGGTGCTAGGAGATTGAAGGGCTACGCTACGCCGTACACGTGCACTAGCAGCCACTTACAAGGATTACACGAGGCCGGGCCATGTTGGGTTGTGAAACGGTCACATGCTACCAGTGACTGATAGTCCGCTCTGCCTGCACACAGCAGTTTTACTTAATGTGCTGAATTGCACAAAATGGAACTAGTAAACAAGGCATCAGTCGCGGCTTCCCCTGTTTACCAAGTTGTGTGATCTTAAACAATGACCTTCTTTAGGTCGAGCATATCTAATGTGTGGTTATCCATTTGGGCTTTTAACCAGGCCCACCTAACGCCCATCACTATCACCCGTGCATCGGCTTGCCCTTCAAAAATCCTTTGTTATAATTGGTAAATGCTTTACGTTTGTCCCTCCTTGGGGCCGTTTGGTTACGCCTTGGGCATCGACCCTGTTACATGGCTAATTGCACTTTTGCCGATATGTTTGACTGCGAGCAAACTTCTTTTTACTTTTGTGTCTCTCCTTCATGCTTATGACTTGGCGCTTTGAATCGGCTCCCTTATGTGAAACTGTTTTACTTTACATTTTCAATTTATGTGGCAAGAAAAGTCTGGTTAGGAGTTTACAACACTAACTGCTCTAACTCGAGCAAATGCGAGACACACTGCACTGGAAATGCTTGTTTTCTTTTATTACTGCATTTGAATGCACCTTGAAATAGAAAGACTCAAAATATTTGCTGTTTAAAAACTTCTTATATAACCTTTTAATGGACTTTAATATTGTTCCAGATATAATAACAGCCTAGCCCACGTATCAGGTACACATGACTATTTACTCCCGCTCATTAACGTCACCGTCTTCAGGGCAGTGGGCATGGATTTTTTAAGCTCTTCCTTGAAAACTATAACTTCAAATACATGTTACTCAGTGCACTGTTATAAATTAATCTACACTATTAAAAAGTTTCTAAACCCATGCAGCTTTGCATCGACATTAGAAATCCATGCTGCTCTTTCTCCTTTTGTTTCGCCGCTGAGAAGCTGCTGGAACTATGGTCTGTGGAGTTAATGGGGCCGCTATGGGGAATCTCGTCGCGGAGAAGCTACGAGTACGCTGTGGAGAAAAGAACTCTGTATTAACAGGAGTTGGGCCGCCAGCGAGGAGTCTGGCAGGTCAAGGAAGTTCAAAGTAATAGGCCGGAGAAAGAAAGGTGAGCCGTGGCACTGACAGGCAGGAAGACGCGCCCCCCACCAACTCGTTGGCCAGTTTTTGGTGGCAGTGGTTTCTGTTAAGGGGCGACTTGTAGAACACGCAGCAGCCGCCATCTCTGATGGCTGCGTACTGCTCTTGTAACGAGGCTCGACCCCAGCAGGTGTGAGCTCGCGGGGACAAGCAGCGCTGCTCACCTGGGAGTCTCACCAGAGGCCGTGGACATACCGAGGGTCGTAAGCGTGGCAGGTAGGGGCAATGCCTGCTGCGCTAGGGCGCCTTATCGGAGCCTCGTGGGCTCATTGAATAGAACCAAGGAGTGCGTTGTGAGGCAGATTGTCTAACCGCACTGACGCGCTGAAAAGGACACTGTTTTAACTTGGGGGCTGTGGATTTGATGACCCCAGACCAGCGGCGAGAGAGGCAGTGGAATTTGGGTCACGCCAGAGGCATTGTTTCATTGGGCCGCAGGAGGTCACGCACAGGGGCGCAGCAGGAAACGGCACCAACAAGGCTATCTAGAAGGCATGCTTGGGAACAGGGCCCACAATGCACATGCAACCAGTTCAGCAAGGGAGCAGCGCAAGCCTGAGAAGTATAGGAACGACGATGAGGAAGAAGGAGGACAGGCAGTACTTAATTTGTAAATAAAATGGTGCCGGTGCCCAAAGCGCTCCTCTTAAACTCGCGGCTTCTGCAATTAAATGAGCGAGCACAGAATACTGAAGCAGTGTAATCCTGAAGCCATCTCGGGCCTCATTAATCTATTTACAGCCACTCCTTGCTGCTCCAGCTCACTCTTGCAGCTTTCTGCTTTCTCCTACTGTGTCGCTTTTTCGTGTTTCCCTTCCTCCGTCTTTCCTATTTGTGTCTTTTGCTCGCAGCAAACGCATGAGGCAGAAGAATAAGCCCTGGCGCTCAAAAATAACTGCCGGTGCTCAGCACCGGAAACAAGAAGCACAAATTAAGCACTGAGGACAGGCATGACCAACTAAACGCACCATGGTTAGGCAGAATGACTATGGAGGGTCTGAACTTGACAGCGACCTGGTGGAGATGGTGAACAGGGGGAGAAATGTGGTTGCCAGCCACGGAACGGATTGGCTCAACCAACAAATGCAGGGAGTGCTGCAACAGGAGAGCACAATGAGCCAAAAAGGAGCTGGTGGAGGTGGCGCAGGAAAGGGCAAAAACAAAAAAACACAGCGCTGGGGTGTTGCCAGTGAGAGGCCTGTAGCTGTAATAATGGACCGTGCGGGCAAGCCCACAGGAAAGCAGCGGGCAAGGGCGCAAGCAAGGAGAAAAAGCCCATCACTGAGTATCTCCGGAGAGGAGGAATCTGAATGTGAGGAGGACAGCGAGCATGAACGGCGGGAGGCACCTGTAGCCATTGCAGCTCCAAGGTTTTCTGCCAGCGGAGACTCCACGGAAAGAGCACGGGAGAGTGGGGAGGCACAAGTGCAATGCAGCACGGGGGGAGGGCACCTGGGTAATAACACACCACACCCTAGGCCTGCTAACCTCTGGGAGTATTGCGAGCTGTGGCATGCGGTTTGGAGTTCTTAACACAGTAGAGCAAGGGACGCTAGGGCATAAGCTGGCCATGGGCAGGGGGCGAGAGAGCAGATGTATCTCCCGAAAGCGGGGCAATGGCAGGGAGGGCCAAGAGCATTGGGCCCAACATGTCCCCTTTTGCCTAGCCTCCCTAGTGGCAATGGCCCACCCCCAGTAACGCTGTAACAGCGGGGGCCCTCAATATTGCTGGCCCAACATGGTACCATGGCAACAACAGGGGCAAGCTGGCGGGGCAGCTGCCCAGGAAACAACAGACAGGCAGCAAACAGCTGATCACTCTGTAGGGGCAGCAAGTGACAAGACCTTGCAAAGAGAGAATCACAATGGTTCTACAATGGCAGGGGAGCCTGACAAGGAGGTGGGTAATACACGGGCTAAGGAGCCAACACCGTCTTCGGCCACCGACCTTTCAAAGGCGTGCGATGGGACGTGCACCCCTGGGGAATGGAAGGGAAGCCTGCCAGCGAATACGCAAGACCTTCTGCAGGCAATCGGCCTGTTGTGGCAAGGGAAATTGGCTTAGCCAGCCTCATCACTTTGACAGTGAATGAAAGGATATGAAGGAAAGAATACGTAGACATATTCTCTTTGTTGGAAGTGTGTCAATCAGGGTTGGACTTGACGGTGCATTAAAAAAAAGACGAGAACAAGAGGGAGCGACGCAAGATTAGGGTTGAGAGCTACATTGAAAACTGGCTGCGGGCTTCTAGGACGCTGGCCTGTGTATTTGGAGGAAAGCTTCCCCAGAGCTCAGCAGCTTTGTTTTTACATGAACAAAAAGTGCATGAAGCACCAGGGAGAGGCATGGCTCCGCTACGACAAAACATTCAGGGAAAAGATGCAGGCATGGCCTCGCATAGATTGAGACCACCAGGATCTGGAAGGCTTCACCACTCATGGTGGCCGCCAGGGAAGGGGTTAGTGGGAGAGACACTAACTTCCAGGGGCCAGGCCAGAAAGCAAGACAAGAAGGGATTCCCTTAAGCAGCAGAGCCAAGGGGTACACAAGCGGGAAAAGAGGGAAGGGTCGCAACATGGCCTGTTGGAAGTATGACAGGGATGAGTGTTAACCGGGGCAGTGTGCAACAACTGCAGGGGGCCTCACCCGGCAAATGAGTGCAAGAAGGCTAAGGGGGTAGGGGACAATAAACAGAAACAGAAAATAGAGAAAATAGGGAACTGGCAGAAGCAGGACAGGACATGGAACACAGGTTGAACATGCAGTTACGTTCACCCAAAAAAATCAAAGCCCTAATACGACTGTTCAATGGCTACAACAGGGGACAGGAGAAGAAACTGCTGGCAAAAATGTTCCCGAAAGGGTTCATAATAATATAGCCAGACCCAATAATGCAGCACAACAGCAGGGACCTTTCTTCAGTACGGAAGAACCCAGCTGTTGCCAGGTAGAAGATCATAAAGGGCAGGGTAGCTGGACCCTTCACAGAACCACTATTGGCGAACTTTGTTGTATCGCCGCTGGGGCTGGTACCCAAGAAAGGTGGTGGTCATTTTAGGTTCATTCACCCCTTATCTTAACCCTGGAGGAGTCTGTGAATGACTGGCTTGACCAAGGTAGTTTTAAGTGTCTTACTTAACTATATATGATGCAGTAGACATGATTAGGATGATTGGTAATGGGCACTGTTGGCTAAGGCTGACATTGAATCTGCCTTCTGCCTCTGCCTCCTACCGGTACATCTGGACAGCTATCACTTGCTGGGTTTCAAGTAGAAGATGACTACTACTATTATAAATGTCTCCCCATGGGATGTGCCATTTACTGCGCCTATTTTGAGGCTTTTAGCCGCTTGCTAGAATGGGCATTGGGGGTACGCCACCCGGTGGGAGGGTGCATCCACTATTGATGATTTCTCATTCATTGGCACACCAGGTTCCTCTGAGTGCTCAGATTTGGTAGAGCACTTCATAGCCTTCAGCTCGGAGTCCCTTTGACGTGGGACAAACCAGAGGGTCCTACCACACGACTAGCCTTTCTGGGTATTTAACTGGATACAGAGGAGAATGTATGCAGGTTACCAGTGAATAAGATGGAGGAGTTGAAACAGATTCTATTGGCATTGCTAGGGAAGAAGGAGGCAGCATTGAGGGAGATTTAGCAGTTGTTACGCAAGCTGAACTTTGGCAGCCATGTCATCTAATTAGGGTGGCTGTTTGCCAAATGGTTGGCTAGGTTAACCAAAGATTTGACAAGAAAGCAGCACAGGGTCAGGATTACACAAGGAGTGAAGGTAGACCTGTGCCAATGGACAAACTGATTTGGCGAAAACTGTGGGCATCAGTGAAGCAACTCAAACTCTACACTGATGCAGCTGGTGGGAAGGGTTCGGGGCCATGCTGGGAACAGACGGGGCTGCTGCAGAGTGGTCGGTCCAATGGCACAAAAACAGGATCACCAAAAAACTGACAGTGCTAGAGCTTTTCCCCATTGTAGTCGCTTTCACCACTTTATGGAAACGGCATGCTAACAAATAGATCGTACTGTGGATGGACAACCAAGCCATGTTTCAGCCCTTGAATTCAGGGACAGCACTTTGCCCAATAGTGGTGCGGTTGCTGAGACATCTGAAGGCAAACGTCGCAATCATGGCAAGGCACATACCGGCAGCAAAAATGTGGTAGCTGGTGCCTTGTCTCGTTTTCAATGGCAGAGATTCAGGGAGCTTGCCCCGCACGCAGACCCAGTCATGACAGCGCTAGCTCAAGACCTCTGGCAGCGCAGACTTGAGCAGGCTCATGGAGAACAGCCTAACCTCAAAAAGTGCCACAAAATACCGTAAGTGTTGGGCACAATTTCTGAAGATAACCGGAGCGCATGGGGTTGACAATCTATCCAGCAGGGAGGAGGATCGGTTCATACAGTGCGCTTTCTCGAAGGGCAAGACAAAGTCTTGGGCACAAGCTCACATTAGCATGGCCTCTTATTATGTAAAACTGGTGGGGAACAAGGACCCGACAAACACCTTCTACTGCTGGGCAGCAAGGAAGGGGTCTGGGTGCATGCAGCCAAGGAAGAAAGACCGGAGGCGCTCAATATATTTTAGCACCTTGAAAGCGTTATTAGGGGGACTGCAGAGCATTTACTCACAGAGGCAAGAGGTGGTACTCCACATGTAGCCTTTTCATTGGCGTTCTTTGGGGGGCATACAGGATGAGCAAACTAGTAGCCCCAGATAGATTTAATCCAGGGTCTGCATGAATGAAAGGGAAAGATCTGAGCATATCTGAAGAGACAATGCCGATTCACCTTTGCCATTCAAAAACAGATCAAGAGGGCAAAGGCAAATTGACGCACCTTTACTGCCTTGAGGAAATCGAATACTGCCCTGTATGCTGTGTGCACAATTACCTAGAATATGGTGCCCTAGATGACCAGCCCCTTTTCGGATACCAGGATAGCTCGTACCTCAACCGCTTTCAATTTAACGCAGTCCTGAGTTTGGCACTTAGTGCATCCGGCCTGCCACAGAAAGCATTTGAGCCACACTCATTTCATATAGGGGCAGCAACAACAGAAGCAGCTAGCTGTCTCAATGACTGCATCAGGAGTATTGGCCGCTAGGCCTCCAGGGCATATCTGAGCTACATCCGGCCCAAGCTAAGCTAAGCTGTTCTTTCCTCATGACAGGGCCCAAGGACCTGGTGTACAAGGTGTGGATTCTGGGTCATTCCTTTGTTGCAGGGGCCCAGCAGTGGGTGTCGGCGGGGGAAGAACACAAAGACCTGGGGCTGCGCAGCACAACATTATCCTGGATGAGCAAGCCTAGGATGCATTGGGAACATTTGTTAGTGACAGTACAGCACAGATTGAAGGCTAAGGGGAGGCCAGACGTCTTAGTAGTGCATCTAGGGGGAAATTACCTGGCGGAAATGGGGTGCAAGGACTTGCTCGGGGCGATGATAGCTGAGTGGACAGCAGTCTCTTGGCTTATTTGTCCTGCCGAACTAATCTGGTCAGAGGTCATACCCCCTTCAGTTGGAGAGGAGCAGAGGACCATACAGAGGTGGAGAGATCTAGGAGGAAATTGAACATCACCATGTCAAAAATATGCAAGGCCAATAGGTGGGGTTTTGTAAGGTATGGGTTAATTAATCTCAAAACACACAGCTACTATGAGCTGGATGTGGTTCAAATAACAGAGGTGGGCATGAAACTGATCTGGCTTAACATGGGAGAGAGCAAGGCGCTCAAGCGAAGAGGTTTCAAATAGTGGTTGAACAATGAGAAGTAGGGGAGGACGGAACCGCAGGCAACATAGCAGAAACAGCCAGGCGGGTCAGCAAGGTGAACGTCATAGCCAAAGGAGGAGCCACTCAAAAGAGTGCTCTTGGGATGCCTTACGGCAGGAGCACTGGGGAGCAGGCTAATCGCAAGTGGTCTGCAGTGGGCGGACACAGCCCTTGCAGCCAGGGTAGGCACAAAGGGGGCCACCCACAACACTCGGCAGCAAGGTGTAGCCTAGAAGCCACATGAAGTGCTAGATCACTGCAAGGAGGGGCTATTCACGCTAGGCATCGGCTAGGATTGCTGGCCAGAACAAAATGACAGAGTTGGACCACAAATGAAGGACTGAAGACTCTGTACTAAATTGGGAAGAAAGCTTGTGCATTGTTGTTTGTCAGCTTTTGTTTGCATGAATAAAACTGCGGCCTTTTGCACCAAAATTGCCTCTTGAGTGGTCACTAGAAGGAGAATAAAAAAGTGCACAGTAGATGGCTAGGAGATGAGAGGGAGGGGTTAGGAGAGAGAAAGAGAGTAGGGAGAGAGTAGAGTGCAATGAGATAGGGAGAAGAGAGCGACGGGAAGGGGAGAGACAGTGGATGGATGGAAAGAGCGCAAGGAGAGGGAAGAGCAGTGCTGGTTTGAACATTTTTGGCAGGGTTGTTTTTGGTTCCCAATCTCACCGGGTTCCTGTCGGGGGTACCAAAGCACAAGAGAGGGGAAGAAGCAATAGCCGTGACTTCTCTCTTACTGACGTCCATGCCATTAGGGAAGGCATGTGAAAAGGCAGTCACATTGTCATCAGAGAGAGTATCTTCAGCGTCCGCATGCAACCCAGCCAAAGCTTTATTAAGGATTGCTTCAGCTTGTTTCTTTCGAGAGATGTCAGGTAATCAAATTGCAGCAGGAACTGCATCTGGCCATCATAGCTTGGAGTGAGTCATCATCGCACGCAAGCTTACAATGGAGCAGCGCAGTTTGTATGGGGGAGCTGTGAAGGATGAGATATTTCTGTAATACTTTACTCGCAGACTACAAATACACTGGAGATCTGCAGTCGTCTCTAGTTAATGACAAATAGACAATGAAGGGAGGTAAGGTTGGGGACAGGCGGTAAGGAATAAGTCCCTGTACCAGGAAGTGGGTGAGTCACTACATCACCGGGGACCAGGTATCGTTCACAGACTAAGCCAGATGAGGGGAAAGAAACACCAGAGTTCTTTGGGTTTCAATTTACAGCAACCAAGTAGAAACTTTATTAATTTTCACAAGAAAGCATATACAGGCATATTTACAAAAATCAGCACACCGTGGGCCCTGCACTAAAATTGGCAGTGCCTCACTGCATCACTTCTAAAATGCAATGATGCGCCGTATTTGCTAGAATACGGTGCATCCCTGTGTTTCGTCCTGCGCTGGTGCTAAATTAGCTGCTGAGCACCAACACTGCCACCCTAGCTCCTTGGTGCAAGGATGGCTACGTTGTGGGGGAGATGGTTTTTGTGCACGAAGGGATACCATCCTGCACAAAAACAATCTTCAACAGCGATTTGCGCTTTCAATGTGTGCTGCAAAATGCAGCACACTTTCAGAAAGAGTGAACAACAAGGAGAAATGAGCCATCTCCACCAACTTCTTCCAGAGAAGACCCACATTCCCTTTCAAGCAGTAGTGGCTGCTGCCAGGAAGGGTTGGGGCGGGACGCAACACGATGAGCGGGGGTGGGGGGGGAACCAATAATAAAAAATAAAAAAACTTACCTCCTGCCTCGCTGTTCCACCTCTCCCGCCACCTTGATTCTTCTCGTCTTCCTCCTCCCCACCCCACCCAATGCTGATGCTTCTCTTATGCTGTTACCTGCATGACAGAAGTGCTGGGATTGGCCTGAGCGGGCAGAAATGCCGGGAGAGAGTGGGAATATGCGCTTGGTGTAGAGAAACAAGCCAGTGAAGAATCTCCTCTGTGATGATGCTTATATTTCACCCTTCCTCCTCCTCTTTCCACTACTAACGCTTTGGCTACTGCTTTATATATTATATTGAATGTCAGAGCTGTGCAAATCTTCAGCTGTTCTTTTGCCCTCTTTCTTTCCATCAGTAAAGAAGTGCTAAGAGTTCACTTGTATCGTGCAAGTATAGCCCGTGTGGCAGCCTACATTATAGACTTTTCAATAGATTAATTAACCATTAGGCAGGACCACTGAAATTATTATGGATTTGCCTAATTTGCCACATAATCCATAATCTGCTGCATTATCTACAGATTCTAACAAAATAATATGTTTCAAGCTCAAACGGATCGCAAGTTACTCACATGTCGCAACGTGTTTAAATGCAGTGGAAGGCTCTTTGTAAAGGTTTACTAGTCATCTTTCAGTTGCTTATTTCTGTATTTGGTTGTTAAAGTGGTATAATGTGATGACATATTTGACCAGACAGTGTTACCATGTGTACAAATGACAAACTGATGAAGAAATCCTTTAAAAAATGTGATGACGTATGCTGCATATTTTGCCTTTTCTTGCTGCAAAATTTACTCAACCATTGTGCATAATTTGGTGCTCCACTGACAATTCCAGTGGTCCTGCCAATACGAGAAATCATCACTAGTCCAAAAAACATTGATTAAAACTTTTTTTGTAAATTCTTCCTGTCTCTTTTATGTTTGTATTCCTTGCAAGCTGTGTCAGATACCAGCAAAACCCTACTTGAATATGGCATTCTAGACATTTTAACATTCCATAAACAAGACCTGCGCATTCATCCCTTATAGCCCGTTCAAGAAACATCCCACATCAAACGTATTTACCTGCCCTCCGATTGGGATGCAAGAAAACAGAAAACAAAGCATGCACTGATGACACAAAATGTGAACTAATGGATGCAGCTAGTTTAACCATGCTCCACGTCCTACCAGAATCTATCAGGTGCCATTGTTAGACTGCTCTGAAGTGCCTTTAACGCCACCCCTCTCTGATGCAATGAAAAAGCTGTTATTGTTAGTGGTTGCTTGCCCATCCTGCATTGCCTGCAGCCATCCTACCTCTTACTCTCACTACAGCAGCAAACAAGGCAAGCAACACACTCCTGTTCTCTACTGCAGTCCACGCTCAACAATAGATTACCAAACACCTACAACAAACATGAAAACTATTAATAATACAAAAATGGAACACAAAGGACAACAAAATGACAACAACCCTACAGCCCTTGAAAAGAGACTCTAGGAAGCCTGACTCAGAAGACAGACAGAAAAAGAGCATGTTTTTGGGTGGGCAGATCTTTTATCCACTATGATGGGAAGGGGATTTTTGTCTTATGATTTTGAAGGAGAAGTAGGACAACTTGATGTCTGTCTACAGAAGCTGGCTGTGCTCATAGAATAATGATTGGAAAGAGGCAAAGGGTAAGGAGGTAATGGGTTTCAAATCAGTCTCCAGCTAAGCAAATGCATTTCTCTTGCCAACACCTGGCACGCATAAGAAAATGTGTACACATGTACGTCTTGAGAAAAACCTTGGGACCTAAGCAGCCAATTTTCAGCTTCAAAGTCGTCCTTTGATAAAATGTTCCCTCCTTCTTATCCTGTGTCCTACAGCATATGCGCTACTACGTAATTACGGGAACAAGGATCCTCACAACTGCAATTTTTGGGAGTTGGTCAGATACGTATTTGTAATGGTGACTTAACCCATCTTTGATTTATTTTCATAATTGCACCTTCTGCAGTAGCAAATACTTGGATGTTCACTTCAAGTGACCTATTCACCTATTCTACTCACTCTAGATTGTTGTGACCATACACAGGCCGATCGCTCTGTTAAGATGCGGCTACATACAATTCAGTTTCTCTGGACAGTTGTAGACAGAGACCAGCTGATCATTCGAGCAGGCACAGCCTTCCATGGGCAGATTATTCCACTGGCAGTTGTGATCCTGCAAAGGACAGGTCCAACACACTATCACAGCCCTGGCCAAGTCTCAGAAGTTGCTGTTGCAATGATCGCAAGTTCCCACCAGGGACCACCACAGGGTGCTTGTGGGCTCTTTAAGGTGATGATTTTCAAAGCAGGCAGTGATAATGCTGGCTCCAAAGAGGAGTATCCAAAACAAGAGAACAATGAAGAGTGAGGAGTCTGCACTTGGCTGTCATCAGTCTTCTTGAAGTGGTTATAAGGGCCAGACAAAAGGTCAGACCCTGCTTAGAAACTTCCTAAGTGCTGAATTACCTTCTCATCCCTACCATCCAAATTGCAGTGTTAAGGGAATCTAGTAAGCAATTTGTTGCTTAAAGGCCTCATAGAATTTCTATGGGTAGACCTGTGTCCATCCTTCCTCACTTCAGTGTCTGAGCCTCCATCTGCTAGTCACAGAAATGTAGAAAATACACTTCCACTCTGTGGGGAAGTTGCATTCACCCTTCATCTTGTACCTCATTAAACTGGGAGCCTTCCAAAATGGAGCCTACTGGTCACAGTAACCTACACACAGAGTCCTGCTATGACCCACATCCACCATGCAAACACGCACTCGATTCACACATGCTATGCCGTTGCAAGATTTGGTTTGTCATATCCCATTTGAAGCTTACAGGAGTGATCCCATAGGCTGCACTCCTCTGAGTAAGACAAAAATGGGAATTATTAAATCCTCAAAACTCAGTATGGGGCCACCGCTGGTGTATGTAAGCAACCCAATACATGAGCAAGAGTCCCATGTAGCTGAGGAGCATCCTTTTGGTGCTATCTCCTAGGTCACAGAACAGATTCTTGACCTTGGCTTTAGGATGGAAATTCCTAGTACTCAGAGTGCATGCTAGGCTAGTGTGCTGCCTGGGCTACAATAAAAATAAAGAAACCAGTTTCATCTGCAGTCACTCATTCAGTGCAGGGGAACACAACTGTACACCATGCAAAGGATATTTCCGTTGTAACACAGTAGCAGGACTGGACTGACAAATTAACTCATGAGGATGGGAAAAGTTCTATTAAAGACGTTGGGGTCCCTTACTAAATAAAGCCTACTTACCTAAGTGTTTTTTCTTCAGTTTTCCACATAAGGTTACCATTGTGAAAGCATTTGTCGCTTTAAGATGTGACAATTGTAATATCACCTTTTTAGTCTAACAAAGAACAAATTCACAGGATATATATATACATGTTGCAAAACACTGCAGCTAGAGTTTTGCTACATTTTTAATGAACAAGACACATCTTACTGTTTCTGAGACTGCTTTACTGATTACTGGTGTGGGAACCAAATAAATGTACGCTTCTGTGCTTTGGCGTTAAAGTTCTTTACTACTAATCTGAGTCGTCACTAACAAAACGTATAGTAGTATTTGCCAGAACGTATGTTGACAACTAGAAACCAATGTAAGCTGCAAGTTCCATCCCTTAAACATGCCAAGATGGAGGTAGAGCTTTTTCAGTAACAGCAGCACGACTATGGTACTTGGTCTCTTGTGGGCTATGTGGGGAATTAGAGCTGTTGAAGTTCAGGAAAGGACTGGAAACTTGGCTATCGCCTCTAATGTCATGTTTCCCCATCTACCTTAAGTCTATCATAAACTCTTCAGTATTTTTAGGCCCACATGTGAATGCTGCTCTCTATCAACCCCAGTACAAGAGCAAACATACCTTGCAGAAATAGGTGTTATCTATGAATGCAGTGAAATTACTGTACAATACGTTCACTAGTCAGGGATTATGTTGGGAGAGGCATGGCGTTTGAAAAAGATATTTATGATGATGGAAATTGGGGATTTTGTTGGTAGCAGTCAAAGTGTCGGGGGGGGGGACAAGTGAATGAGGTTTAGATGTGATTCAAAGGATTACAATGGCAGTGAGTGAAAAGCAAGTGGTCGAAAAAAGTGATCTGTTGAAAAGAAGGATGATGTCATATAGGTTTAGTAGTGCACTGACCCCCAATCCCCTGTGGTGTTCTTCACAATAAACTTTTCATTTTTTCTGCAGTGAAATATATATTATTTTCCACATATTATTTCCCTTCATTGCTAAATACAGTGTGAAGTGCTGGTCTCAAGCAGTTGACACTTAGGTTTATCTCTGAGAGCAGTTGAACACCACGACACTGAGTCATGGATGGAAACAGGCAGCCCCCGCTCTATGTCGCCAAGACAGACTTTGGCATCTTTGTAATCAGCCAAAGAGATGAGCGTCGCCAACACAGGACTGAGCCCCCCGTACAGTTCGGGAAGCTTGGAGCACTGCGAGAGGCAAATCCCAACCCGACAGACAGCGACGGGCACAGTACCGCCTCTGGTGCCATTGCCCTGGCACGGCTGGTTTATTCCACCGGATTTCTCAAGCCAGTTACTTCGACTCTTTGAATAGGGAAGCAGGTTTGCGCTGTAGTTGGCACTGCCCCAGGCACATCAGCGTGAGCTTTTGAAGCTTGGTGGCGGGGGCTTGACGCCCCCCCCCCCCAACCCGAGGCACTCAACCGGAGTGCGCCACCTTTGCCTTTGCCCTCACTTCACTCTCCCCCTGACCTGACGAGGCCCACAGTACCCAGGAGGCCATAGCACGCCAACACCTTTGTTTGGAGAAATTATCTAAATAGGAAAGATATCCAGTAACATTTGGGAGTCACATAAAAAAAGAGGACAGGAGTGTCCTCCGCGTGTCTTTACCCCAAGAACTACCTCAGACGTGGACTGGTCCAGAAATAAGGAATGCAGCCACATTATCTCCATTAAACTGGGAGACTGGAGTTGGCACATTTGTTTTTTTTGTCTTTTTGAAATTCAATGTAATTGTTCCACACCCCAGGTGCTAACACACCGAGTAACAGTTAATTACACTATTTTGATGTACAGAATACATTGTTTCCTTTCCAGTAATACCAGTGATTCATTTACGTATTCACCGTGGAAACAGTGTTTGCAAGATCCTTCCCCACGATATACCATGTATTCTGCTTAATATGTTGTTTTACCCAGGTATTGCACGGTCACTAGGGAACCCCCCCTCTATGTTGATAGCAAGAGCTGACCACAGTTCGTTCACCTGCAGTATTCATAAACAAATGTTCCCTTAAATTCCAGATTACCAAAGTTTAAACTTAAATTCGTCGAAGTGGCCACATTATTTTTCTGGGAGATGTTCCACCTGAAGAGCTCAGTTCCTTAGCCCTCTCAAAAGTACAGAAGAGCTGGGGTGGGGCAGCAGCAAACCTCAGCTTGGAGTACTGTTTACCTGCAAGCACTCTCTTCTACTTACATCAACACTTATAATTGGTCCAAGATGCTACACTACTGATAGCTTGGGTGCTCAGGAGAAACAACCTTATCTTGTTTGCCTGCAAATTCTTGCGTTTGTTCCCAATAAAGAACCAAATACTGTTCAAAATTGTGTGACTGGAACGCATGGCATGTATCTCCAGAGTAACATTGTTATCGATCTGATAAATGGTGGGTACCATTAAGGTGCATATAGTTTGATGAGGATTCACCAAGCTCTAGATCTCAAATCAGTCCACAGTTATGTGCCGTAACAGAGTGCCTGCCTTCCCCTACGCATCCTTGGCCTTCTTTCTCTTCCCCTCCCCCACAAGTGACAGACACCTGAATCCTCCTTGCTTCTTTTCTTAATCTTCACTGGTTTTATGCCCTGCTACTCTATTAGCAGAGCACCGATCTCCACCATCCCTACTTTATTCAACATATAGTCCTCTTTTTCTCACCTTTTACTTTATTACCAATGTTCCTTTTCCTCCCTAAAACCTTTCAGCTGTTCACTTACACCCTTTCCTGCAACTTTCTGTCTCTTCATTGTTAATGATTCCTCTCTGCATAAATGCAATAGATGCTTTATTGCATGCTTCTGATACCCGAAACCCGACTTCTTCTCTCTCTCCTTCCACTCTGTGCGCGCATCAAGACTCACCGTCCTCATGTATTTGTATGCTAGGAGTCTGATTTTATGCAGGCTATCCCTACCTCTTACTTCTTTCTTTCTTTGAAGTTGAGTATCTTCATTCCTTCCCTCCAAAGATTTGCTTGGCCCGACCCCCTTTTTTGTTGGTGCTTCTGCTACCCCACACTCTGTCCATTTATCTTCCTTCCCCTCCTGGTCCCTCCTCTTGCTGGTTGCTGGCGTTTTTATTTTTTTGCAGTTTTAAATAGCACAAACTTGGCCCAAGGGCCTTAGGGAGCTTTACGTGAGCACCAGATTACATTACACAATGTGAGTTTTTTTGTTTGTTTAGGCATAGGTAGGTTAAGTAATTTGGCCAGAATCACACGATGGCGAGCCGATGCAGGATTCAAACCTGGTTTCACAGTTTCAAAGTTGCATTTTCAGGCCGGTAGGCCACACCTCCCCCTCTTATTGGTTTTCCCCACCATCTGTTCTTGATCATCTTCCATATTCACTTTATTGACCTCCTCACTGTCCATGAAATTGACCTTACCCCTCTCTCCAGAAAAATTTGCCTTCTCCTTCATTTTCTTGTTGTGCTGCCAGCCCTCCCTTCCCTTCTTGCACCTTGCCCGATCATTCCTCTGTTCAAGTTTTCCTCTCTTTTTCAGCTACTGTATGTTCATCAGTTTTCAAGTCAGCTAGATCCTTCAAACAATACGTGGCCAGCACTGCAAAACCACTTTTGTCTCCCCTGGTACAGGTTCCACTGGCTTTGTCCCTTAGTCAGACATTTTCACTACAAACTTACCCACCAATCCTCTTTACCTGAGAAAATACTGAACCTGTGAGTGTTAAGGGCTCCTGTGCCTGGGTGGTCCCCTGACCTTTGAAAAAACAACTAAATCCCTGCTCTGTGCTGAAACTTAGACACATTTCAGCAAGAAATCTAAAAAGCTCCAGAGCTCCAGCAGGACCAACCGCCGTAGGATGCGGCTTTCAGTTCCACCACTTTGTCTACGGTTTTAAGAGCACCCTGCGCAGGGAGGATTTTTCTTCTCAAAAAGTGATAAAGACCCATTCTACTTTGGGGCTTAGAAAAAATGTCAACAGTTTTCTCCAAAACAATGACAAAGCCCCTCTTTGAAGTGGGACTAAGACTTTTTTGATTTCCAGACTTTCACTGGGGTCGATCCACTATATGTTTCTAAGAAGGGCTTTCTTGCAATTGGCTTCAAATCAAGTCTAGGTCCTGGTTTACTGCAAACATTGACTGTTTCTGTCATTTTGCACTTCTTGGTGCTATTTTGTCTTAAAACTTTAAAAATTCATAACTCTGATCCACCTTACTAGATTTTTGTTGTTTTGGTCTTGTACTCAATTTTTTCGCTTTTATTTTGAAATTGGTTGTGGAGTTTCATTGTGTTTTGTGTGACTTTTTCAACTGAGTAAGCACTGCATAAGTACTTTACACATGGCTTTTGAATTAAGCGTGACTGTTGTGTTGTGTTACCAAGGACTGTACACAGGTTTATTTTATTTCATTTGTGTGACATCTAGCAGGTGGTGCCTTTATCCTTTGAGATGGACACTTGCCTGCCCCAACTAAAAATCCACTTTCCTACAGGCGGCAAGCAGTGTTAGTGTGTGTGAACACTGGTGCTGTGATATCACTGAGTCAGTCTCCAGACACATGGAAACTCTAAGGAGTACAACATTTTGACACATGATGGTTGCTCCGATCTCACATTCTATGGTGCAGGTATTCATGCTGAGGGAAGTGGCTGCCTCTATGGGGATTTAAATGTAAGTCATTAGTTCAGTCCTCTACAATCTGAAGATTAATACATTGACAGCTGACAAAGGTGCCTCAGGTGCGAAACATGCTGCATGAACCTCACAGAGGCCGCCCTCTGGAGGAGTGGGTTCAGAGATTAAATAACTTCCTTGGTAGTGATATCTTTGGAGGTAGGGAGATGAACTCGACTAAAGTCGTTATTTGAGGTCAATGTGTCCTTGTATGAGGGCCCAGACATGGACATGCCTCCTTCTGTAACATATATGTGAGATGTCAGCCAGAGAGAGGGCACCAGAGCACACTTTCTAGGGTTACCAGGCCAACCAGACAGAAAAGCCCCAAAATGCAGGATTTGATTAAACCCAGTAGATCACTTTGAACTTGATGCACAGTAAATTGGTTACATATCGAAACGATTTACAAAAGAAACATTTCCAGTCGCAGCAGGAGAGGAAGAATCACAGCACAGGTCTTAAGAAAGCAGCCAACAGCGCCTTCTATTTTTAATGAAGCGCCTTCTTTTCATCTTCTTAATGAGTCAAGGTGGTGGAATTGGGTTCGTTTACATCTGACATTAGCCAACTACTATAGAACCAGATGTAAAATATGTAAACTTTCTGGACTCTTAGGGCTCTTCGTTTGGAAGCACCTTCTGTCACATGGCCAGCACATGTGCTGTAAGTCTAAATGTTTCCATAATGATATGGAGCAAGGAGAAATGGTGCTGGGAGGGATGGAGGAGATTAGCCCAGCAAGGTAGGGGAGACGAGTCGGGGACTGGCAAGGAACAGCTGTGATGATCAGTGCATCTCTGCAGCTTCTGCAAATGGTTTTGGGGTGTATCTGGGGCGAGACTGGCTGTCAGCCATCACATCGCTAACATTCTGTGGGGGCAAAAAGATGGGATAAGGTCACGTGAAACAAAGTGAACTGGGAGTATTACTGCCCATATGCTGTACAAAGACAATACTCGCTTAATGGATAACATACACAATGAGCTATGCATAACCAATCTAGTATTTACTCTCTCTGTATGAAAACCAACTGTTAACCTATATACTCAACCAAGGTGTAGGCAATGTACTCAGTCCTTCTAGCCAGTGCCCTTCTGCCCAGAACGCTAGAGGAGATTGAGCAGACGACGGGCACAGGTTCCTTCCTCTGAAGTTAAGGGCCCCCACAGACCCCCCCGAGGCACCACACATAGGGGCGCACTCCGACAAATAGCATAAACTACACTAAACATCCAAACGTTGCCTCCCTGTTCCCCTTTCAAAGACCTGGAAGCATGAAAGGCTGACTTGGGCATCGTTGAGTTAGAATTGATGAGCTCTAGAGAACTGATGGCCCAACATACCAGCCGACGTGAGAGACGATAAGCCTCGTTCCCAGATTTTTATAAAAGCTCTCGAGTCCCCGTGCTGATGCCACAGGGTATGCAGTTCCAATCAGCTCATGAGGTAGATAGTTAAGAAAAATATCAAGTCTTGCTTCTCCCGAAAGACCGGGGGTTGCTGGCTCTCTGAAGGGCAGTTGGGACTGGGGGGCATTCCGTAGTGAAGCTGCCAGCCAGGAGAAAGCCCGGCCACCCAGCCGCTGCCCACAGACGCGAGGGATAAAAAGAAGTTCCATCTCCTTAGAACACTTAAAAGGGGATGGAACATATGCTTACAGCGCCTTTTCAAGAAGAGTAGGGTTTGAATATTAACTGCATCCAAACAGCTAGACTGGTTCAGTGGCCCCCACAGCGCCACAAAGAGCTCCATGGTAGTCTAGACCTGTGCTAGCCGTGGCCGTGGCATCCAGCACAGTCTTTGGATGGCCCTGGACAAGGGAACTGTCACCTTTTGGCTGGCTGTCCATTCGCTCTGAGCACTATTCTACCAACAAAATGCTGCCGCCAGAATAATAAGGATATTTTGGAATTTCGTAGACGGGTTTCTGGCAAGCTGTGAAATGGCTATTCAAATCTCGCAGCAGAAAGTCTGGCTATTTCAAGAGTTTAATTTAACCCCAGCACTGTGGCTTAAAGTGATTCACAAAATGTTATGCCGACTTAAATTTAACTCAGGGGCTCAGAATATGTTGTCTGCCAGCATACCTGTCGAATCCCCAGAGCCGCTCTGGGGAACCAAAAGAAGCCCTGGCAGAAATGATCAAACCAGCCTGCTTCCTTGATCCCGTCTCACCCAAACCAATAATCCACCAACCAACTCCATCCATCCCCTTCTCCCACTCCTCTCCCTCTTCTCCCACTCTGATCGCTTTCTCTCTACCTTCCTCTTCATCTCTTTGCCTCTTCGTGCCTTCTGCAGTTAACCTCAGGGAGTTGGGAAAAGAAACAGAGGCACCAGGAGCGACCCTGGGTTTTCAGAACCGGCATCCAAAAGCTCCAGCCCACCGGGGAAATGCCCTGTGGGATTAAAGGACTCTCCGGCCCTTGCAGATCCCAGTACTCCAAATCCAGGGCTGCCACATGTATGCCTGCAGATGGAACTTGGCACTAAGGAAATTCCACCCACTGCAGCCAGTCATTCAGTCCAACAATTTATTGATTATTTATTGCACCTTTCCAATATAAGCCTATTCAAAATAATTAGAAAATGGTGATCTGCACACTGGATATAACTTGCTAATGAAGTGAATTCATAAGCAGTGGGTCGTATTTTAAGGTTTTAGTGGTGTGCATCTTGTTAACTGATCCGATTCTACAGCCTAATGTACTACATTCAGAGTTTCAGCTGACACGTGTTTCGCTCAGGCTATTTAGCCTCAAGGCTTACACATTTTAATAACGGTCTTAGGATAACTTTGCAATGTACAATTGCAGCAACATGGCCCTGAGATTTAAGGATACTCATCATTTAGGTGTGTAAATTACCTTCGTGGCATGTCTCCTTGGACCAGGGTCTCCAACCTTTTCTGTCACTAGAGCTATGTATTTTCAATAAAACTGATCCCGAGCTTCTAATATCTCTGGCATCGTCAAAAAAGATAATGTTAAGCGGCCAACCCTTGCAAGATTACTAGCTGTGATCACCTCAGTGCGTCAGGAAGTGTTGCCAGCACTAGTGTAAAAAGACTTTAGGAATTTAAAATGCCTCTACATGGGTAATATATGGCAGCCATAGTTCCAATGCCCCTGGCACCAGGGTGATATTGATAACAGTCTTGCAAGATTTGGCACTCAAATATCAGCTTTTAATACATATTGGAAATCTATTTTTCTCCAAACATCAGGTTATAATTTCTGAAAACACACAAAAAATTTTTATTGCAAAGACACACCTTTCGATTTTATTCATCTATTAATTCAATTTATCTAAAGCTCCTACTTTAGTAGGCTTGGGTTGCCTATAGGAAAGCAACTTCCAGGTACCTGGAGAGCTACTAGTAGCTCACCAGCTACTCGTTGGAAAAGTCTGCATTAGACCCTGAGCCACTTTTGCTACTTACAAACATAGCTCATCTTTTCAGAGCAGTGCTTAATTTGTAAATAAAAATGTGCTGGTTCTGAAAGCCCTCCTCTTAAACATGCGGTTGCTGCAGTTAAATGTGTGAACACGGAATACTGAGGAATACTGAGGTTGCGTAATCCTGAAGCCATCTCGGGTCTCTTTAATCCATGTACAGCCACTCCCTGCCCCTTCAGCTCACTCTTCCAGCTTTCAGCTTTCTCCTATTGTGACGCTTTTTAGTTTTTCTCTTTCTCCGTCTTTCCATATGTCTCTTTTGCTCTCAGCAAGTGCTTGAGGCAGAAGAATAAGCACCGGCCCTGAGAAATAAGTGCCGGTGCTCCGCACCGGAGCAAGAAGCACAAATTAAGCACTGGTTGAGAGTCAGCGGGTCAAGGCTGATTTAGGCTGGGGAGGTATCATTTGGTCCCCCTGCTGCTGTCCCATGGGTCAGGCGGGGGACAAGATGTGCTACTAACTGCAGCCTCTATCTCTGTCCTTGCAACAATTTCACAGGGTGTGCCTCTGCATCCGGGCTCTTGTATCTGGGCACAAAATATGTGGGTCCGGAGATATTGGGCTACTTGCAACAGCCCAGAGCGGTATTCCATAGGAAATAACACCCCGATGGGTTACCACCACTCATATCGAGGCTCCTGGTGTTGTGCAGGGTTCAATTTAGTTGCGCTTTTATGAAATAGCCCTGGGGAAGTGTGCAAATCAAATATTAAAAAATACAAACAATCATATTTTATGGGAGAATGTATTTCCATGACTAGGGAATTTTGTAATCTTCTAAAAGTCTGAAATTGACTCAGTTGTTTGGCGTAAAACTGCAATAAATTCCTCCGATTTATATTTGTTTTTAATCAAAGGTCAGTTCAGTATAAAAAAATAATACTTTCCAACATTATCTCATCTTCATTTTTATTACACAATAATCCTAACGTACATGTGTATCATCTATATATTATCATACACGACATTGATACAAATGAAAACATTTCACATTTCATCCATAAACGTATATATATATATATATATATATATATATATATATATATATACATATATACACACACACACACCACACATACATATACACACACACACATCAATATATACATATCTATATCTTAATGTAACAGTATAGTTAGGTGAAAATGTCAATTAAAACAAAACATTCTAAATTATAAATAAATTGTCCTGTTATAGTTAACTGAGTAAACTATAACTCGTGCCACCGCCAGTGTTGTTTTCAAGGATGTCATTTTAGATGTCATCAGTGACACATTTCGTGGTGTCATGTCATTAGAGATGCATGTGAGGTCCAAATCAGTGCCCCGTGGGCAGCCGTGTGCCACAAGGGGTTGGGCACAGGGCCTGGGTTTTTGTAATATAAAGTAATAGATTATTAACATACCTAACTATACCAATCCTGTACCCAGCACCTCTGATCCATTTTTTTGTGACACTGTGGATCATCGGTTCCCTGTTAATTTACACAGGAGGTGCTGGGCATCCCTGTGAATCCGCGGTTCAACAGGAAAAAAAACATTCAATTTTAATTTGACCCCTGGAAACACCACCCCCTAACAAGCCCCAGGGGTTTAAGTGTACCCCTACTCTGCTCCTTTATACTTTGTAGGGTCGAGCCTGTGCTAGCATGCGCTTGCGCATGCGTATCGCTTGCGAGACGCTGTAGTAGTTAGAAAAGGGTTCGGAGTCCCGTCCATGTCACGTCAGTGTCTTTCATTGGTTCGTGGGCTTGCCTTTTAAAATCTGCTTGCTTTCATTAGTGGAAGGCATGCTTAGTCATGCCTTTTCCTGTGTTTAGCCCTCCTCGAGCACAGCGACCAAGTACTGAAAACATACAAGGCTCGCTGTTTTCCGTTCGGTTTGTGGACTTTTTTTCACAGCGCGATCCCACTTGGCAGAAGTCGAGCGCTTTGCATGACATCAACCCTGTTACATAGTTAATTGCACTTTTGCCAGTTACGTAGATAATTGCACTTTTGCCGATAGGTTTCACTACGAGTGAACTGTAGCAGTGCGATCGCTCTCTTTTTTTCCATTTAATAAGGCAATAAAGGTCCGGTTGGGAGTTTACAACTGCTAATAGCTGTAACTTGGAGAAATGCGAGACCCGTTGCATTGCAAATGCTTGTTTGTTATTCCTAGGACACAGGAGTCAGTTATTGAGTCCTAAAACAGCAGCTGCCATTTTTTCATCAGGCAGCAGCCAGCCAATCAGATTGCAAGGTGACAGATCCATCGTGAAGGTACTGGGGTACAAAATATGCATACATTTTTAACCTTAAATTCCTCAAAAACTACTGAATGGATTTAACACCAAATCATAAACAACATGCTTTCTGCGTATAGATCAAGCTTTCTGCCTAATTTGGTGTAATTCCGTCCAGCCATTTATCCTGAATCACTGTTCAATTTTGCAGGAAAATTGCAAGGGGAAAGCTCATTTTGTGGACCTCCGCCCCTTTTGTCCTCAGCCCTCACTTGATGGATCAGTCCAAAACCTTAAACAAGGGAGCTAAGGTGGGCTTTTTTGGAAAGTTTTGTAAAGATTCGGCAAACGCCACCAAAGTTATTAGTAAAGCAACAAGTCAATTTCCTATGGAAATGTGGTCCTAACTATAACTGCCCCATGGCGATATATGTTTTTTTATATACAAATTAAAATTCATCTACTCAAAAAAGACAACCAACATTCAAAATCTTGTTATTAGGTATTGTTTTTACTCATGTTTGCAATTTTAGATACCAATTCAACATATATGGTCTGTTTTTTTTTTACCTCGAGGCATACCGTGTGTTCAACACAGACAGGAAACAGAAGTCCTGAACGCTTGTAACCCTATGTCACAGTAATTAAATACCACTGAAGCTTCAAGAATGAGATCAGATGTCAGTTCTGCCAAGCGCTTTACTAAATCTATCCACTCAGGACACTAGGGACCTGATTTAGACTTTGGCAGAGAGGGTACTCTGTCACAAAGGCAATGGAGTAGCCTCTCCACCAAAGTAAAGTTCCCCCTGCCTTAGAGTTGGGCATAGCTTCAGTATGTAGGGGATGGAGACTACTCTGTCTCCGTGACTTTAACACACCTCCAACGTTCCAACAGAGTGAGGGCTGTCAGAGGTTTGGCTGTGACCAATGTTTGCTTTCATCTATTGCCACTCACAATGTGGAAGCAAATGAAAGCAAAAACCTATAAATGACTCCAACACCATGGGAGAAAACTCCCCTTGTAAGTGGGTCATTTATTTTTATTTTTAAAACAAAAACATTTAGATTGGGTTTTATTAAATAAAACATTCTGAAAGTTTGATGTACAGCTGTGTCATGTTGATGGAGTCGTCCATCAGACTTTCAATACATTTACAGGAACCACTGTGACTATGGTTCCTGGACATGCAATAGATGTCTGCTGGGCTCACGGACATCTCTAAATTTGGCAGGCACAGTACCCTCACCATGGCAGGAGTAAAGTACTCCACCATGGTGATGACAAATACTCACCAAACTCCACTAAACTCTAAATCAGGCCCTAAAAAGTCTAGGCCTAGGCTTTTTTTAACTCATTGGTAGCAGATGTGTTAGTGTACTGGGTTTAATGGATGCCCATCAAAAGGACTACTCTTAGAAGGCATTAATTTGTTAAATGGGACAGGGGCGTACCTTTAGGGGGTGGATCGGTGTGTTTGGGTTGTGAACCCCTCCCCTCCCCCCACGCACATCCCCCACCACTACCAGATAAATGTATTCTCAGCTTGGTAGGTAGGCCCGGGGTCCCTGAGTTGGGTCTGATATGTTTGTGTTGGTTTTGCTCCTTGTGCACCAAGAATAAAAAGACAAAAATGTGACCATTGATGTAAAATGAGAGAAAGAGACACATATACATCTAATGGATGGGTTTCACATTATGAAACCAGATAACCTGTAATCCGGCTTCCCTGCTTGTCCAAATTATATGACCCTGAGTGAACATTTTATTTCACAGACCTTCCTTTTCTTTATTATCATAAATGAGATCACTTTTAAATGCTTGTGATGAGGAGGTGTACTTTGTAAGCACCTCATGTTTGATGTAATAGACTATAATGTTGCTCCATCTGTATTAAGAACCTAGGCTGCGTTTAGGGTTTACATGATTACTAACTTGCCTCTTCAGTCATCACATTGTTGTTGAACGGCTATCTAATAATGTTTCTAAGTTCATGATTGAAAACTATCGCTTTTAATAAATGTCTATCTATGCAATTATATAATCAGATGTATGTTAAAGAAATGCACTTTATTGAAATTTGAAGAGACTATCATATTTTTACAATATGTTTGTTGCACAATATACATGCCAAACCAGGGTCAGACAGGGACAGAAAATAGGCTTGGTCACTAAAATAAAAGTGGCACCCTGTTAATGAATTAGGGAGCTGAAAAGTGGCCCATGTCTACAACTTAAGGCAGTTTTGAACTTGTAAAGATACACTGTATACATGATTTGCAGGGTATGGGAGACTGCGTGGATTGTGATTGCTTCAGGCAATATTTTTTTTATTATCGGGGAAATCAACACTAAAAGCTGGCCGAGCAGGCCATAAAATGGACTCATAAACAGCAAAATAACTGGCTCACACACTGACCTGTCAAAGCAGCCAGTCAGGCAGCACCTAATTGCCCTAAAGAACAGGCAGCCCTATGTCAAATGTTTTCATGGCTTGGCTTGTGCATCGACTCAGAGCCAGGCTAAACCCTTGGCTCAGTGCATCCTATTAATTTATTTGCTGGCATGCCCACTTCTATTTGCAACTTGGGTTTAGTACATTAGGCTATCAGTCACTAGACAAAATGATTTGCAGAAGGTGAGAACTGGAAGCATAGAGCCCTACCTACATGCACAGATTTGACAACTCTACCATCAAGGCTTCTCAAAGCAGAGGCGAAGAAGAGTGCATGTGGTGAAAATGCATTTAAAATAAGGGCAGGCACTCTAGGCTGTTGTATTGTACATAATTATAGTCATAGCCATAAGTTCCTGGGAAGAGCGGCCATTCCCATGTGGGATGGACAGGGGCATTGCTTCAGGGAGTATGTAGGGTGTGACACCCCTCAAATACATTCTTTGCCTGGTAGTTTCATCTGGGGGCCCGAGTAGGGTTTGCTATGTATGTGTCAGTTTTTCTCATTATTCTTATTTTTTTTTAGCAGAAACTTAAATGTATATAGTGACTCACTTACCAAAAGAATAGTAAACCTGGACCCCCTGAAGTACTTCTTGAATGGGTGAAAATGTACTACTTTTCAGAAAAATTGCCAGTAGTAGGCTTGGGCAACTGTGCCAGTCTCAGGTTTCCTGGCATTCTACTGGCAAGCAAGCACCCAAAAGTGATGGGATGAAAGTTTGCAAATAGTCTAACCAGTGGCAATCACGCAGGGTAGCAGTCCAACCCATTGTTCATCACCCACTGTGCCAAGCCAGACAAAGGCCCACCTAAGGCAAACCAGTACAGACCCAATACCTCATGGACACAGTTCATCCCAAACCTTGGTCATCTCATCCCTCCACCCCATAAGCCCATTGCTTTTTTAGTTGGGAGATTTGAGATTCACACTCCCACCCCTGCCCAAGTAAATGGAACCCAAAGCTGGGAAACAAGGTATCCCGTTGAGACAGCAAAAGTGATAGGTGAAATGCATTAATTAATCTCAGCTAAAGGTAATAACAGGGACCACATTCCAGTCCGATGTATGAGAAGCGAGATGGTGTAAGGACTCAAGAGCAAATTCAATACCAACATCTAAGGCTGCCTTGTTACCAGTTTCATTGCACCTGCATCTTTCGTTCACACAATTTGCCACCTTTGTTCTAAAACAAGCTGTGCCCCTCACCTTTCACGTGGGATAAAACATGATACCAGAGCTTTACTGCTAAGTGCAGTGAGAGGCCCTAGAGATTCCGACATCTCACGCATGTCATGTTACGTGATTGTTGTATGCCTCAGCATTTCCCTATTAATTTGCCTCATGCAACTGTTGGGTATCTAAGGAGTTCAGACCACAGTGTTTGGTTTGTGGTTTTTCCAAAAGACGGGAAGCCCAACATTACATTGGGCAGGGTGACTGTGAATGATGAGGTATGCAGGTTCTGGGTTTTTCTTAAGCTAGAGCTCCAGGGCGGAGACCGTATTATCTTACAATGTCCTGTTTGAGTGTGGATGAGGAGGTCTGTAGAATGCAGGATTTACCTTAGGTTGTGCTCAATGGGTGACTAGGGATCTTACGATCTTTCACCAGCCGGAGTGAGAGTGGACAAAGAGGTGTGTGAGTTTTCCCTAACGTGATGGCCATGTAAGGAGTGGAGATCTGGCCAACTTTCACTCAGCAAAGAAGGGTTGTGCTGGTGGATCTTATCACCTTCCACTGCCCTGGTTGGGTATAAAGCTGATGTGGTCTGCAGGGTTTAGTATTTTCCATAAGTCAGTGTTTCATTTGAAGGGTGGATCTTCTCACCTTCCGCTTGGCTCTAGTGACATGGTACTCCATGAGACTGGTGGATCTGTTATGACCTGCCACTTGTCCTAAGTGAGTGTTTGTAGTGTTTAGTTTTTCCTTAAAATAGTAACCCTGGGAGTAATGGCTCTTGTGACCTTCAAGCTGCCTTGAGTGAGAGGGAGTGATGAGATGATAGAGTGTATTTTTCCCAAAGGTATTGCTCCATTGGCTGAAGGGGAATGTGTGCATCTTACAACCTTCCACTTGTCCAGAGTGAGTGGAGGTGATGCGGTCTGTAGTGTTTAGTTGAATTTTGACCATGTCTTTCAGATGTGTCCACCCCCTATGCTGCAGAGGTTGCAGGGACTTATGTTACACTCTGGTATGATGCTAACAAACATAAGAATTACATGTAGCCAGTGCTTTAAATGGAAATATAGAAGTGCAGGTACTCCACCATTAAATGTATTACAGGAAGGCTGTGAAAAAGCAGCTACTCTTCCTTTTACGATTAAGGAATGTAGGTACTCAGTACTGGACAGTACCTGCCCATTTAGTGCGCTGCATGTAGCTCATTATAGCATCAATGGCTATCGCCCACACAGTGGCAGCCATTACTGTAATAATGTTTGCCTCATCATAACATGCTACTGGAGATGGGACAGACTCTCCCACACTGTCTGTTTTCACCACCGTTAGCACCTTTCGCCTTGTGTTGTTTGAGCTCATATTTCTCGGTGTCACTGGGCTCGTGGGTGTAAACTGGCATAATCTTGGCATTTGTTTCAACAGATAACCGGCACACATGCTATGAAGGAGTATGCATTCAGAGCTTTTAATATATCTGCCCTGTAAGGAAATGCCTCTTTTAGTGTGATCATCCCCAAGCTTTTTGGACTGATGCAGCGTTTTTTTTTTTTAACTCTGAGAGTGCACCGAGGCCTGCTAACCAAACCTCAGGTCCAGTGCGCTGACCCTAAAACGTGCATGTTACATTGACTTATACCCAACTGTAATAAGCCAGGTTACCTATAGGTCCCTAGAATATGGTACCCCAGGTATCCAGGGCATGAAAATTAGAGGGTCATCCAAGAGATTGCAGCACTGGTTGTGCCATCCTGTATGTGACAACGGTAAAACGAGGCTTCCAGTCCCCCACTGCAGACTGGAACAACAGTTTTGAACTGCTATCCAGACTTTGCCATTTAAAGCCATTGCAGAGTCAAAATCTCCCCAGAAATATGTGTAAGTCACCCCTAGGGCAGGACTACAAGCCCTAAGGTAGAATGCAGCATATTTCATGGGCAGAACATATATTTTACATGTTCTGACAGTAAAAATGCGAAACTGTTGTTTTTTACTGTGGAAAGACTTGGTCACCCCCATTGGTGAGAACAGGGTTACACGCTAACCCCTTAGCTATGCTAACATCAGTTGAATGAAGAAGCCTGCTGGAATGAGTTGGTAGTCCAAACATTCAGGCTGCATTTCTCATTGCCGTGCAGCACCAGAGGCCAGGACCTGACACTCAAAGCTGCAGTCGAGTTGGCTGAACCCAGGAAAGTTGTCAGAGCACAGTTGGGTTGCACAAAAGGCAATTTATCACCCAGGGAAGGATATGACTGTAACCATGACACGGGTAGACTGGTAGTCAAGTGGTAACTAGGCATCTGTCAGGACTGAGAGGACTTCAAGGGATGTCAACTCTGTGTCCGGGACTGCCTCACCCCCTCTATGGGCTGAGGAGTAGCCACAGGAAGACCCCTGTTGACGGCATTGCATCCACAGCATCTTCAGCATCCTGTATCCCTTGCAATAGGACCACTTCTATATGACCCTACTGCAGAGGTATAAAAGTCCCTGGAACTTCCTAAAGAATGTTTCTACCTTTGAGGTAACTGTTTATGAGTACTTTGCCGGTCCTCCTAACTGGCTCCCTTTCAGAGCTGGTCATCTAAAGTAACTCTAAGTTGCCACATTAACACTTACCAAAAGTTTTCTTTAAAAGGTTGTAAGTGTCAAATTTGTTGAATTTGCCACTGCTTGCTCGCGGTTAAATGAAAGTGCATATTTACTGTACCTTGTAAAATCTATATCTCTGGATCTTTTCCATTATGGTATCTAAAGTACATAAAAATATAGGCTATTTTATAAACTGTTGTTTGATTTCTTAAGTACCTTATGTATTTCTTCTTCAATCATTTTGGTGCTGTTTAAATGCTTTACATGTGTTCCTTTGATTAAGCCTTGCTACTCAGAGCCACAGCTAGATGGTTTAACAAATAAAGCCTACTGGTCCAAAAGGGTTTTTAAAGTATATTACACAGTGAGGTCGCACAACCACGACATCTAATACACCCCATTTTTTCACATGCCCGTTGTAGAAAGCCACAATGAAAGAAATACACAATATTTGCCTGCTAGTTTGACTAAAAACAAAGGCACAATCATCTGGAGTCAGATAGTTAAGCCTGCAACAAGGAGGTAAAACAAAGCAGTGTGAATCCATTTTACTCCCATAGGCTTGTTAAACTTAACTACACCCCATTTGTTTTGGAAGCAGTATAGAGCCGAGTCCCATAGAAAGGGCATCATGGATCCTAACACAAGCAATGAAGATGATTCCCGACCTCACCCTTGGATAATGAAAGAAAGCCATAGTGGTGGGGCAGCAGGCCCCTCACACCGCTAGACCATGGTGTTATTGCCCCTGGTGCACTAATAATAGCTGTGCACATGACAACACCCTACAGAGGCGAACACTGCTCTTCTAAGCAGCATGTTAGCAAACAGTGGGGGTATTGTGTTCAGCGCCAAAACAGCCTGCAGACATTACCCAGCAAGAAGGGCTTGTTGCTGCCAAACCGCCCACGTGGGATCGGAGACGGGGTTAACCTCAAGAATATATAAGGCAATGCTCCCAACAGGTAACAGTTTTGACAGCAAATAAATCGGCATATATTAATTAAGTATTAAGTTGAGAAGAGACAAGAGGCTTCTAAAAGTTCAAAAGCATGAAGATGTATTCAATAAATTGCAATACAGAAGGTAAACAGGTTAATGGTCAAAATGTATAGTAAATCAATGTAGGGAATTAGCATAAGGCTCAAACAGATGCAGCAAAGAGTCTGACAAGAAATCAAATCTCAAGCAAAAATGTTCTAACACTAAATCAAGAGACAGGCTCATGGAGTTCTGCTCTCAATGAGGTGGGGCAAACCAGCCTGGCTTATTTCAAATTACAGGGATTTGTTTAGGTAATATACAGCAAAAAAGCACATTGTCTGCAGAAGATGATCATACATCGTTCCAAAAAGTGATAAATCAGAACACAAAATGTAGTACAGCATCATCTAATACTTTTCCAGATCCATCCTTTAATATGAATATTAAAATCACCCCTTTGACCTAACCTAAGCAGATGTGTCAGTGCAAATCAGATGGGACAATCCAGTTACACTCAAAACAATGAATGAATAGTCCTACAGTAATACAGGCAGGAAGCGCCTCGATTGTTGTCAGAGTTCTTTGAGAACAGCGTGTCAGCAAAGAGCATTATACTCAGGGCTTTAGGGCAGTGCGACTCGGACGGCCGCACTGGGCGCTGATCTGAAGGGGGCACTGACTTCAGGGGGGGCACTGTGTTGAGCATAAGTTACCATTTAAAAGCACCTGCTGCAGAGTTCTCTGTGCATCCAGCTTTCAGGCAGCAAAAAAAATGTCAAGATAACTCATGTGATTAAGGTTCCTACTGCAGAGAGAAATCGGAGTTTTGTCTAGTGGCAGTTTTGAGTCGCCGTAAAGTAGCGCAGATGGTTAATGTGCCTGCTGCAAAGAACAGATCTGTATTTTATGTGGTAGTTGAGTGAATTAGTAAAGCCAACCTTTATCAGTGCTTTAAAACAAATAAAATGCATGTGAGAGAGAGGGATGAGGTGGCCCTTTTGCAAAATGGTAGTGCTGGAATCCAAAGAGATTGTCATTGGGATGGGGGTGGGGGGGACACTAGTGCTAAAACCAGCCCTGATTATACTGGTGCACATTTGGTCACGTATGATGAGAGAAGAAATGAAAACACACATCATGGCTGCTTTAGGATCTAAAATGACGTTTGGGCCTAGTTTGGGCCCAGGTGTGTCAAGCAAAGGTAAATACAGTTTTTTCAAGGTGCAGTGCTTTAGTTTTGGTGCAAAAAATGCACTTAAGGTTAGGCTTCCAAGTTTATTAAATCAAAATCAAGTCCCTCAGGCTCGGTAAGTTGAACATTCACAGCTAGAACGTGCAGTGTTAGTGCAGAATCCATCAGCTCTCCGTCTTTCGGGCTAAGTAAATTGGGTACCATTAAACTATATAACAGTAGCATCTGTTATTTACAGGGTGGAGAAAGGGAAGTGATGTGGGAAGCGCTATTTAAAACAAGGTATTGCTAGTGTTGGAGAACCTATAAAGATGCAGGCCTCCTTGTTTTTGTTTTACTGGTTAAGACATGGTATGTTTTTTGCATGGAATTCAGTCAAGATAAAGTTAATCATGCCACCCTTAAGAGGAGACCCTCAGAGTAGAGGGGAGGATGTAAAAGAACAAGACGGTGACACTGGAGGTGAAATCAGGACTTGACTTACCTCGAGTGACCAAGAGTGACTACATATCAAAAGTAAAAGGGGAGCTTAGAGCCAGATGTAGCAAAGGGTTTTACCCATTCTGTGTCTATGGGAAAATGTGTTCGTACATATGGCCCTTAAAAACGAATGATGCAGCAAATAAGGACATGTGGTTCCTAAAAACACGGGGATGAGAAAAAGGAAAGAAGCATTAGAAATGGACATGGGTAATAAAAAAAAGGTCACGTGGTAGTAGAAAAGGCCATGCAATAGTAAAGAGGCAATAAAAGGGATAAATGGAAATAAAAACTGCTGGGCAATAAAAAAAGAAATGGTAATGTAAGCCGAGTGACCAAAAAAGACAAAAGGAAACTAAATAAGCACTGGAAAAGGCAACAGATTTCACCTTTTGGGATTTATTGGCTCTTCCAATGGTTCTAGCCATCCTGTGCAGTACACCTGATGATGCGCAGCATGGGTTTTAATAAAGATAAAAGCTCTGGCTGTCCACACCTACAAAATGACAGCAGCGCTTTCTATTTCTGTTTATTTGCAATCTGATTTAGAGCCTGTAGTTTCCTGATGTTTTTACAATAAACGCATTTTACTGTATGTTTTCAACACAACATATACTGAAAGCCGCTACTTTTGTGTTCACTCTGCTTCCCTCTTTAACTGTGTATTTTGGATGCCTTACCCATGTTTTCTCTGTTTGTATACTTTGTCCCATTCCCTCGCCGATTTTGTTCTCCCAAAATGTTAAATATTCTTTTACTCACTAAAAGAAAATGGGTTATTGGCTGAGGGGGTTGAAAGCCCTACTCAAGCAACAACCACAATCCTTATCAGGGTGAAACAAAAAAGTCACTAAATTAATCTGTGCTTAATCTTCTGGTAGCTTGGCACAACAGAAGTCAGGCTTAACTTGTAGGCAATTCGTAAAGTATTTATATAGCACACAAACTGTAATAAAGTGACAACATAACATAAGGAAAATTCCATACTAATTCAGAAAAATAGAGTAAGTTGTAATACATAGAATGATACCAGAACGACAACAATTCAATCAGTAGAACCCAAATATTCCAGTTTAAAGCTTCTAGGGAAATAGCACCTAAAGCGCACAGTGCCACTCACGGTCATCTGGTCGTGCCAGACCAGGGGAAGCTTCAAGTTCAGGCCTACCATGATGGAATGCGTGTCAGATACAGTAACCAGGTTAGTCCCACTGAAAATGTATCTTTACAGTCCAAAGAGTTCAGTTTGCAATGGAAGAGGCCGTGGGGAGGAGGCTGAGCGTCGCAGATGGTCATCAATGTAAGGCAAAGAGCAGGTCGGGCATCACGGATGGTTGTCGCTGTAGCGCAAAGCCGATGAATCATCGCAGATGGCTGCTGCTGTAGCCTTCACGCTGACACTTGTTGTGGGCTGTTGTGGCTGTAGCATGAAATGCCAGTCTCGCATTGACCGTCATCCCTGGTATTCATGGTCAGCACGAACAGCTGGTCTCACTGGAGCTTCATGTTGGGAGTCATTGCGGGTGGCAGAATCTTGACTGGTTGCACCCTCTGCAGTCGTGAGGAGCCCAAACTTCAGGATTGTTTTCTTTGTTAGGAGGAATGCACTCTAATGCCAGCCAACGGTCCAGGACCTGGGGAGGCACCTCTTGGGGGACCAGGACTCACTCCAGCAAAGGGCAGCAGGACGCAGGCAGGTCCAGTTGCAACAGGTCTTCTGGGCAGCTGCAGGAGGCCACTGAAGCTTTTGGTGTCCCTGTGGCTCACACAGGTGGTCAGCCAACTGACCTTTGGAGTCAACCTGGTTAGCCTGGGATTAATGCAAACAGGTCCAGTCTTCTTTCTCAAACAACAGGTGTAAGAAATTGGGTTATTTTTTTGCAAGAAATGTGCCAGTAATAGGTCCAAAGTTTCCCCTTACAGGTAAACAAACATCTCTTTGTAGCATTTGACTCTCTCAGGGTAGCGAAATAGTGCAATTCAAGACCTACTCAGGGGAGGTGGTGTGGACTAGTAGTCACATTTGCTGACACACAATAAAAAATGCTCAATAAATGATTGCCCAGTCTGTGTTTTTCGTTTAGAAAAGGAAAAGTATATTTAATGCACACACTACTAATAATTTACAAATATAAACAGAGATTAAAAATACCTTGGTGACATGCTGAAATCACATTTGACGCCTAAAGAGTCATGACCCACACATTCACAGTAACACCCTTACCTATGCCAAATAGAACATCAAAATACAGGGAGTGCCACTTCAAATAAAACATGGCTATTGTCAGAGGTTCACCACATTAAAATATACCAAAATCATTGTCAATATTATATTTTATTAATACATTTGAAATGACCATTGTATGTGTCTGTGTCTTTTTTTATACATTGTCAGTCCACATAAGATGTAACCATAGAAGCAGCCCCTAGGAGTTGCTGCTCTCACAGCTGAAGAACAAAAACTTAAACCTTGGGAGTGCTTGAATCAATAGTGAAAATCCTGGTCGGGTTATGGTTAAACTGTAAACTAGTTAAGCTTCTGGACAGGATCCCAGTCGATACCTCTGGATGAAGAGGAACCTCATGCAAAGCAGTCTTGTTCACCCAGAGACTATCTACATTGATTAACTTAAAGACTAAAACTGCACTAGCCATGATTGGACTGAGTGTACAGGTTGAACACAAGTTCACATTTGGTATTTCATATCTGCACAACCATTGTATTAACTTTTGCACAACTACACTAATATAAAACCTACATCAGTGTAAAATCTAAATTTGATGTTCAGCTGGATTGAGATGGATTGATCGGCCTGAGTGTACAGATTTAATATGTTTACATCTGGTATTGCATTTTGCACAAATATTGCATTAGTCTGGTACAAATATATCAGTATACAATCTAAATTGATGTTCAGCTGGGGGTTGAACATAATTTTCTCACTATTAATGCATATTCTTATAAATGTTGCACTATTGCTTATTTAAATTAATTTGAAGGCTAGATGCGATTTCATACTGTTATTGTATATTTGCACATTTCAAACAATGAACTTGGTTCACAGGACATTTTGTATTAGCATAAAATAGGTAAAGTTCCTTTTATTATGTCACAAATAGCAATAATTTATATATTTTTGAAATTGTTATGGTTTTAATTAACTGAAACAAAAAACCTGACTTGACTTGGTCGGGTTATGGAGACCCCAGAAACATAGGGTTACTTTTAAATAGCTTTCTAGTGCTGCTGCAAATTCTGCAGCCCCACCATGACACCTCTCAACTTCATTGGTGGTACCCCTAACCCCTATGGTTACCAGAAAAATGTAAAATTTAAGTAGATGAGCCCGGTAGGAGCCATGCATATCTAATAAGCGGATCTGGCTGCTGTGGTAGGAAGAGTCACTTTTCATTTTTGGCATGCAGCCTTGCACACCTTTTTTTTTTTTTTTAATTAAAGTTTAACCATTCGGGTGACCAACCACATAACAAGTAAAAATATGATTTTTATCATAAATTTGTGTTGTTGTGGTTACATTTAGCATAGTTTAAAAGCAAAGGTTCATACATGGTATTAATTGGATATCAACCCATTTTTGGTACACTATGATAACGTCTCCATTCCTCCACCCTCTTCCCATCCCAACCCCTGCCTCATATCAATGACTGGTGTATGCCACTGCCTGTATCTTCTGTACTGTCGAGTCACTGCTCAATCCAGATTGTAGGAGTGTGCAGCCCACAAGAGCCTGTATTGATAGTCATTTGGTCTCTGGCTATCCCTGGATCATGAGTAGGTATCAAGGAGCTGTCAGGGGAATCTGGTTTAGGCTCTTTCGGGGAGTCTATTAAATTGTCCCAGGCCCTGGCATTGTCCATCAAACAGAGACACCTTCTTACTTTCAGACACAGGACTGTGCTCTCTCATCCCCCTCACAGTAGGAGGATCCCTCACCACTTGTCCACCTGGGAGCCTCCAGCTGCCTTCCTTTGCATCATACTTACACATTATGTAAGGATCAGGGCTAGGTCCATGAATTTAGTGGTCACTGTGTTTGGTTGGCTGTGCAAATCCCTCCAACAGGCATGCCAGAGGGGTGCAGGGGATAGTCTACCCTATAACCTTGTTAATGCACTATACCACCCCCTCCCAAAATTCAAACAGGGCAGGACAGGCACATACCATGTGGAGCATCTCAGCACCACTTCTACAAATGTGGGGCAGGTTGCCAGTGGTGCTCCAAATGTCTGCTTGATCTTCTCCAGGTTAAGTTATGCCCTATGTAGGTAATAGAAATGCATCATCTTGAATCTGGTGCTGCAAGATATTGTGTGTGTATTAGCCAGTATTGTCTCCCGTTTGTGTCTGTTATTGGTTGAGCATTGTCCTCCTTCCATTTCTGTGTCAGCTCTACTAATGGGGTAATAACCTCTGCTCGCAGTGCTCAATATAGGTTAGTGATCACTCTAAAGTTGCCTTTTCTAGTACAGAGGATTCCCCTACACTGATGAGCCAGGGTCTCCACTGTTCCTGTCTTCCCGTGGCACCTTAGCTTCACCACCACTGCCGGATGCACCAAGAACTGCCCACGAGGTAGTTCAGATGCCTCTTAAAGATCATCAAATGCCAATAACTCCTCATCTCTATAGAGGTCTTTGATTCAGCTAATGACAAATGTTACCCGTTCTGTCAAGTCCTGCAGTGCTCTCCTGCTGTCTATGACCTCCAATCCCCTCAATGGCATGTCGGGAGAATATGATAGCTGGGTCCTGCTGGGCTGCAGGCAGCGCTGCCAACGACGACAGACCACTTGTAATTCAATGGGTCCCCCTGCATTGGGATGTCTAGGGGCGATGAGGATCTTGAGCAATATATGGAGATCTGAATCTCCTCCAGAAGCACCTCCTTTGGGGTGTAATCGTGAATGAAGCCATTGGTTGAGCCACCAGGTAATAAGCCTCAAGGTCCGGTGCTGCCATCCCTCCTTTGGACGTAGGCTGGCGCAGCTTGGCCATTGCCACCCTACGCCTGCCTACCTGCTTCCCAGGTAAGCTCGACTAATAACAAGTCCATCTCTTTGAAATTTCTGTGAGGGATGGTAATCAGTAGTGTGGAGAAAAAGTAAAGCATTTGGGGTAGTGCCACTATTTTAGCAATGACAATTCATCCTGCTACAAATAAGGGGAGAGTTTTCCAAAAATGTACATTTGCGTGGAGTTCTCGAATGGCCGCCCCTATGTTACTGTCCAGGATGTCTCGGTAATCATAGTAGATTTTAACTCCCAAGTATTTCATGCAGGTCCCTTACTAAGAAGGCCCTCCCAGATCCTGAGGTTGGGGCTTGTGGTGACATAGGGGGAACAGATGCAATTTCTGCCAAATAATGCTGAGGCCCGAGTTGTTGTGGAATGATTCCAGCAATGATACTGCTCCTGATAGATCGTCCTCCACATTGCAGAGAAACAGGAACATGTTGTCTGTGTATAGAGTGATTCGGTTGGAGATACCCCGTTGCTCCAGCCCTGACAGAATGTCTCTGAGCACGCCCTGCTAGCCATTGGCACCACAGCAATAGCGAACAGTAGTAGGGAGAGAAGGCAACCCTGTGATGTACCCAACCCCACCATCTAGGAGACAGAGAATGCCTTGCCGGTGCAGACTCATGCAGTGGGCTCTGTACAGAGGAGTTTAGTCCACTCAGGAAGTGCAGTCCCAGCCCCATCTTATCCATTACCTGGTATAAGTAGTTCCATCGTAGGTGGTCAAAAGCCTTTTTAATATCAACAGGATATTAATTTAAGTGCTGTGTTTTACCCTGGGATAAACCCATTTTGTCCAGCATGTGTGAGCGTGGACATGTGATGTAAGAGTCTAGTGGCTAGTTTGCTACTGAGGATCTTATAGTCCATATTTAGCATGGACAATGGTGGATATGCTTCAACACCGTGAGGGTCTTCCCGACATCAGCAAGGGGATTACTAAGGCTTCGCTGGGGAAGGTTAGTAAATTTCCTGCTTCTTAGGTGGTAGCGTAGAGGTCAACTAACTTCAGTGTTACTTAGTTGCATAAAATTCCACCGGTAATCCATATGTCCCAGGAAATTTTCCCCAAACCATAGATTTTATAGCAATGCGGATTTCCTGTATTGTGGTGGGACCTCCCAATTCCTCAGCCTCCTCATCCCCCAGGCATGATAATTATGCTAGCGTCAGGAAATCAGCTGAGGACCCCTGTGTTGTTTCAAGGGGGGCATACAATGAGGTATAATATTCCTCAAACCATTGGATGATGTCGTTCTCTCCACAGAGGCTCTCTCTCCTGCCTTAGATTCCACCTGCAGTATTAGCAAGCCTTTGGATATGGGGTTTGCAAGCCACGTCAACAGCATTCCCGCTTTGTCGTGCTCGGTGTGAGCACGGGTCATGTATTCAAATTGGTCAAAACAATGCTGCCTCTCCGTGTCCACCACCAGTATCTCTTTTGTGTCCAGGAGCTGTTATTTCAGCTTTGGATTTCCAGGCATGCTTTCTCCAGTTCACTCAAGATTCTCTCTTGTGTTTCGGTACCAAGGTGTGTCGCACCTCCACTACTTCAACAATGCAGCAGCCCCATATCACTGATTTAAAGGCATCCACTCAATCATGGGCGATGGTGTTGAGTGTGCATTATCCGCAGTCATTCCTAATGGCCTCCTCTATGGGCTGACGGAACACCGGATCTTCTAGATTTTCAACCCAAAGGTGCCAGTCAAGGATGCGGGGCGCTCCCTGTCACAGTTTAGTGAGAATAATATTGGGTTTTGGTCGGAGACGATGCAGCAGAGGTATTCCATGTGACAGACTCTCCTGTGTACCCCCAGGGAGCAAAGAAAGGTATCAAAACACACGTGCAGGTCATGAATTTCAGAATCGAATGAGTAGTCTCTAACCGCGGGGTGTATTCACCTCCATGAATCTTTTAGGCCCTGTAAAGAAATGGCTCCCTGTTGCAGTTACCCCCCACTTTTTGCCTGATACTGATGCTGACTTGACTGAGAAGTGTGCTGGGACCCTGCTAACCAGGCCCCAGCACCAGTGTTCTTTCACCTAAAATGTACCATTGTATCCACAATTGGCACACCCTGGCATTCAGATAAGTCCCTTGTAACTGGTACTTCTAGTACCAAGGGCCCTGATGCCAAGGAAGGTCTCTAAGGGCTGCAGCATGTCTTATGCCACCCTAGAGACCCCTCACTCAGCACAGACACACTGCTTACAAGCCTGTGTGTGCTGGTGAGAACAAAATGAGTAAGTCGACATGGCCCTCCCCTCAGGGTGCCATGCCAGCCTCTCACTGCCTATGCAGTATAGGTAAGACACCCCTCTAGCAGGCCTTACAGCCCTAAGGCAGGGTGCACTATACCATAGGTGAGGGTACCAGTGCATGAGCATGGTACCCCTACAGTGTCTAAACAAAACCTTAGACATTGTAAGTGCAGGGTAGCCATAAGAGTATATGGTCTGGGAGTCTGTCAAACACGAACTCCACAGCACCATAATGGCTACACTGAAAACTGGGAAGTTTGGTATCAAACTTCTCAGCACAATAAATGCACACTGATGCCAGTGTACATTTTGTTGTAAAATACACCACAGAGGGCACCTTAGAGGTGCCCCCTGAAACTTAACCAACTATCTGTGTAGGCTGACTGGTTCCAGCAGCCTGCCACACTAGAGACATGTTGCTGGCCCCATGGGGAGAGTGCCTTTGTCACTCTGAGGCCAGTAACAAAGCCTGCACTGGGTGGAGATGCTAACACCTCCCCCAGGCGGGAGCTGTGACACCTGGCGGTGAGCCTCAAAGGCTCACCCCTTTGTCACAGCCCAGCAGGGCACTCCAGCTTAGTGGAGTTGCCCGCCCCCTCCGGCCACGGCCCCCACTTTTGGCGGCAAGGCTGGAGGGAACAAAGAAAGCAACAAGGAGGAGTCACTGGCCAGTCAGGACAGCCCCTAAGGTGTCCTGAGCTGAGGTGACTCTGACTTTTAGAAGTCCTCCATCTTGCAGATGGAGGATTCCCCCAATAGGGTTAGGATTGTGACCCCCTCCCCTTGGGAGGAGGCACAAAGAGGGTGTACCCACCCTCAGGGCTAGTAGCCATTGGCTACTAACCCCCCAGACCTAAACACGCCCTTAAATTTAGTATTTAAGGGCTACCCTGAACCCTAGAAAATCAGATTCCTGCAACTACAAGAAGAAGGACTGCCTAGCTGAAAACCCCTGCAGAGGAAGACCAGAAGACGACAACTGCCTTGGCTCCAGAAACTCACCGGCCTGTCTCCTGCCTTCCAAAGATCCTGCTCCAGCGACGCCTTCCAAAGGGACCAGTGACCTCGACATCCTCTGAGGACTGCCCCTGCTTCGAAAAGACAAGAAACTCCCGAGGACAGCGGACCTGCTCCAAGAAAAGCTGCAACTTTGTTTCCAGCAGCTTTAAAGAACCCTGCAAGCTCCCCGCAAGAAGCGTGAGACTTGCAACACTGCACCCGGCGACCCCGACTCGGCTGGTGGAGATCCGACACCTCAGGAGGGACCCCAGGACTACTCTGATACTGTGAGTACCAAAACCTGTCCCCCCTGAGCCCCCACAGCGCCGCCTGCAGAGGGAATCCCGAGGCTTCCCCTGACCGCGACTCTTTGAACCTAAAGTCCCGACGCCTGGGAGAGACCCTGCACCCGCAGCCCCCAGGACCTGAAGGACCGGACTTTCACTGGAGAAGTGACCCCCAGGAGTCCCTCTCCCTTGTCCAAGTGGAGTTTTCCCCGAGGAATCCCCCCCTTGCCTGCCTGCAGCGCTGAAGAGATCCCGAGATCTCTCATAGACTAACATTGCGAACCCGACGCTTGTTTCTACACTGCACCCGGCCGCCCCCGCGCCGCTGAGGGTGAAATTTCTGTGTGGACTTGTGTCCCCCCCGGTGCCCTACAAAACCCCCCTGGTCTGCCCTCCGAAGACGCGGGTACTTACCTGCAAGCAGACCGGAACCGGGGCACCCCCTTCTCTCCATTCTAGCCTATGTGTTTTGGGCACCACTTTGAACTCTGCACCTGACCGGCCCTGAGCTGCTGGTGTGGTGACTTTGGGGTTGCTCTGAACCCCCAACGGTGGGCTACCTTGGACCAAGAACTAAGCCCTGTAAGTGTCTTACTTACCTGGTTAACCTAACAAATACTTACCTCCCCTAGGAACTGTGAAAATTGCACTAAGTGTCCACTTTTAAAACAGCTATTTGTGAATAACTTGAAAAGTATACATGCAATTTTGATGATTTGAAGTTCCTAAAGTACTTACCTGCAATACCTTTCGAATGAGATATTACATGTAGAATTTGAACCTGTGGTTCTTAAAATAAACTAAGAAAAGATATTTTTCTATATAAAAACCTATTGGCTGGATTTGTCTCTGAGTGTGTGTACCTCATTTATTGTCTATGTGTATGTACAACAAATGCTTAACACTACTCCTTGGATAAGCCTACTGCTCGACCACACTACCACAAAATAGAGCATTAGTATTATCTATTTTTACCACTATTTTACCTCTAAGGGGAACCCTTGGACTCTGTGCATGCTATTCCTTACTTTGAAATAGCACATACAGAGCCAACTTCCTACAGGCCCCACCTCTGTTGCCAGTCCAGGAATGTTCATGCTAGTCTCACTGTGGGGCAATCTCCAAACAGTGGGTGGAAGCGATCAAGTATCAGGCCATTTATGCTACTGTAGTTCCCACCAAACAAGATGGTCTGTTTGAGGTCCTGGTCAAGTCAGTCAGGAAGCCACCTAGATCTGAGTTGGGGGCATAGATGCCCACAATAGTCAGGTCTCAACCTGCAAGATGGCCGGACACCAGGATATATCTCCCATTAGAGTCAATTAACTCGCTAGTCCTCTGGAATGGTACTCCAGGACAGATCCACACCAGGACCCCCTGGTGAATGCCGAGTAGGTTATGGCATACACCTGTCCCCTTTGTTGTTTACCTAGTGCATCCCTCTCAGGTCCAGGTGGATCTCCTGTAAAAGGGCAATATGGGCTCCTCATCTCTTTAGGTATCCATGAACCTCGTAGTGCTTAGCAATGCTGTTCAGGCCCCTGGCATTCCAGCTAATGAAACTGTAGGTCATGGGGGTTGTCATGGGGAGCTTGGAAGCGGTGTTCTGGGTCAGTCAACTCAAGGCTCTCATTTTTACAGAGGCCAGTGACTTTGGAACACTGCCCGTAGTTAGCATTTAATGAGGCACAGGCAGTACTACAAATAGTTCCCTTAAAACAAGTAGAAAATCCCCAACTCTCCAACCCGAGGGCAAGAAGAAAAAGCCTCCCCATGCAAACAGTCATTGAACAATCACGCACGCACCATGTGTACAACTTTAAAACCGGGGATTGCGTTCGTGGAGGCGTCTTCTAGCATCACATCCTACCATCCGGGACAAGTAAGGAGAGTTCAGCTTAACCCCAACAAACTGAGCCCAGTTTTGATATACATCCTGCTTCCTCCTAGGTTTACACCATATTTGCAGTGTCATCGCCTCCCACCCATTGCATTATTGTCAAATAAGTTCATCAGCAGTGCCAAGTGTGGCCTGTGGAAGAGAGAGATCTGAATTTCGGGAGGATATAGATGCCTGATGAGAGTCTGGGACCCCCATGTCCACGTCACCCAGTTCTGATAGAGGGCTGGATCCTGCTTCACTTAAGGCCGCTACCACCTCCACTACTTTCTAGCATTTTTGCACAACTTGTGAGCGGAATGGGATGGCATTTGTGACAGTGTTTGCCCCCTTCCTCTGGGGTTTTCAAACTTTCCTCCAGTTGGTGGTAGGGCTACTTTCCCATTGGGAAGATGCTCAATCCAATCCATGGGCGGGGAGGTGAAAAAGTGCACTTTGTCTCCATATGTTATTCGGAGCTGGGCGAGTAATAACATAGCAAATATTAACCTGAGTTTCCCGAGTGTTTTTTTTTTTAGTATCTTGAGTTGGGCCTGGGTCAAGATCCGATTGTGGTCTTCAAAATGTAGGGCTTTGGCCACTACAGGTCAAAGTCCTGCTCCTGGTGGCGAGGGCTGGGTCGGTACCCGGTGGGCACATTTGAGTGCATTGAAGGGGGACGAGGCCCTCCGGAGCTTCCTCACTGCGGAGCCAGTCCTCCAAAAAGCTGGTCATGTTGGCACCAGGTCCTTCTATGCAGGCTGATGATTTGAAGATTGCTTCTCCTTGGCCCTGTTTTCAGCGTCCTCCGTGCGAATCACCAGTGTTTTCACTCTATTTTTCTCATTCAAGGCTTTTTTGCATGGTAGTCACTTCGGGGTTAAGATTGTTAAGTGTTCCCTATGTGGTAGTGACCTTCTCTGCCAAACAGCAATGGTCATCTCTCAGTAACCCCAAGTCAGTCACCACAGTATCTATTTTAAGCTTGCGTGCTTCACATGACGTGGCTATTAATTGTAAGATAGTTTCCATGGTCGCCCCTCTGAGTCCCTCATGCGAGGGTCCCACTTTTGAAGACAGTTACTCCACAGCCTGGCCGGAATCACTGAGGTCTTTTTTCTTTGAGTACTTGCCCATCTTGGTATGCTTACAGAGGTGGAAGGTAGGGGCGGGCTCAGCGGTGCACTGGGTCCAGCCCCGCACAGTGATATGGGGAAGGTCCGGCGCCCCGAGCAGCCCCACTCTCCCCAGCTCTGCAGTCGCAGGCACTGTTGACCAATGAGCGTGTGGGTACGCCAGGTGAGCTCAGTGCCGAAGTGAGCTGTACTAGGCAGGTGCTGCAGGGGAGGGCACTGCTTCTTCCACTAGACTGAGGGCGCAGGTGGGTTTTCCCACATCCTCTGGTCAAGTGCCCCTGCACAGTTTGTGTCACCATTACCAGACCCTGAAGCTACTCAGTAGGGGCGGGTGCTATTTGTCCGCAACCCGTGCCACAACTGGAACCCCGCAATGTGTCCCTACGTGACCCAAGCACCGGCACTCTTCAGCATCCTCCCTGCAGTTCCCAGGGTCTGTTTTACCCCTGTGTTGTCTTGTTGCAGTGTCAAGGTGGGCTGCAATGAGTTGTAGCCAACCCTCAGAGCTACAATGTGGCTTCTCACCGCCCTTTGTTACAACGATAGTCCTGCTCTGAGGCACGCCTGAAATTCGTGGTGGCAGGTAGAACAATCCGCTGGGCAGGGCAATGCTTGTGTAAAGTGGCCGTTATGGGCTCTGTAATCAGCTGCCCAGGGGGGGATGTGGGTTGACAGAACTCCCCCCCCACCCCCCAAATTGTAAATAAGTTAGTACTCACTGGCTCACCCCCGTTGTCCTGTCGCCCCTGTTTTTCGCTTGTCGCTTCTTGGCGCTAATGACTGGTCGCAATTGCAAGCGGCATAAAGAGGCATAAGGAATTAAATAAGTAAGACGTTTAAAGCGGTTTTTCGGATTACTATAGGATTTCAAAGTAATTTCCGAATTCTCGGATGATGTACTGTCGGATTTCAAAGTGATTTCGAATTCTTGGTCGATAATGTCGACCCTTGGGGAGTCAATAGTTAATGACATGCGTAGTAAAGACAGCCTAGAATCATCTCCGAGTCTGACACTTACCAAGTGAAAGGATTACAGATATTACATAGAGATTTGCTGTTCTTTCGTCCCAATGTTAGCGGTGTGTAAAGTTGAAAAATTATTTTCTGAAACCTTTGCGAAGATGTATGAGAATCTTTGCAACTACACACATCTGAAACATTTTTTTGCCGCGCCACATCCGTGTGGAAAACAATATTTGCAATAAAAAAAAGTGTTGCACATAGCTTCATTAACTGCTAACAAAACGGTTATGCCTAAGTAATATAATTTGTAGAAAACCGGGAGGTAGTTATTTACTGCGTGTTTTCTATTGCTGCTTGGTGCGAAGCGAAGCAAAGCATGACATGGATGAACGTACTATTTATTACAAAGCCTACAGGCTCTCGGCAAAATTGCGCAGCGTCACACGAGCACCTATACAACCTCCAGTAAACAACCACAGAGAGCTCTTCTGCTAAGACATATCAAATGTGCGGAGGATAGCGCCAAAAGAGCTCTATCTAACAACCTTGCAGAGTGTCAGCCTACATTCACCAGCTTGACTGGGTGTGATTAGAGTGAAAAACATCTTGCTCTGCTGTGAACATTTTCTTCCAATGTGCTGAAAAACTGCAGTGGGTGATGATAACGTGAGAAACTGGTCAAAATTGACGAAGGGCAAAAACATTCCAAAACTTTGGTGGGGGAACAGTTTTTCTCATGCTACAGAAATGCAACATGTGACTGCCATGTGGACTGCATGAGGGTTCTGGGCTTGGCAACCCGTTCTAGAAACAAGACATTTAATTAAACCAACTTTAAAATTCATCAAGTTGTAAAATACAGCTAAAAAATTTTTTAGGAACGGATTCCAGAGGAGCATTGTGCCATTTTAGCATTGGCGGTATTGTAACCAAACAACAAAGGAGGTGCACATTCGAGTGAGGGGCGTGGAAAAGGTGGCAAGGCATCAGAGGCATCATATCTAGCCTTGGAGTATTTAGTTTAAGGCCATCAACTTCCATCCATTCCCTTCCCGAAAGCAGCCCCCCTGCCCCCAACCCCATCTCACAGACACTGTGCATACTCAGTCCAGAGCCACTGACTACAATATAGGACAGAAGTGAGGAGCCCATGTGCCTGGACATTGCATGAGGGGCCCCTTACTAACCTTAATAGACAGCAGAGCATCACATTTCCTTGGTGGGCGGCGCCCACACGGAGAAGAGGCACACAATCCATCACCTTCTCCCCCTCAACGTTTTCCAACAGAATGGCAGGCACTGCTCAGTTGTTGCCCTTGAGACCCTGGCGAGATGCACAAGACTGCATCTCAGGAGGACATTACCCATGGACATGAAGGCTGCACATTGGACTAGCAAGCTGAGATGCCAAAGTTAGCCTGAATTGCCACTCTGAGAACTTCATCTAACGGAATAAGAAGATTAGATGTTTTTTGTCCACAAACCTTGTTAAGCCTTTTCAAAACTTTGCAATCTTTTTGAAGTTGACAAAGGATGTAAGGATTTTTTTAAGTGTGGGGAAAAAGTAGGTTTTGCAGGAAAATTCCTCGCCTATGTTTTTTGATCGTGGGGGGCGAGGTTGTACTCTCAGCTGAAGTCTGACATGCTGGGCAACTCTGTCAACATCAAAAGCTGCAATGTTGACATTAACAAGGTGCTCTCAGTCAGTCATGAGTGTTGTTTCAGTCCTGAACCTGTGGCAGAAACCTCATATGCATATGTCCAAGTTGGTGCACTTTTCAATAATGGGTACAGTCGGTACAAAGCTGCCTTCTACATAATGCTGTAGAGTCAAATACACTCTACAGTTGAACATACTTTGGTAAGCATCCCCTGCCCAGGGGTGGTTACTTGTGATTAATCCAGAGAGTGAAAAATTATTTAGTACCACTCTGGTGCTCGGCATGAGTGTGGCAATGGCCTTAACTGTGGATGGAAGTGTGATGAACACAGTCACTATGGGCCAGATGTAGCAAAGGGTTTTTTCCCATTCTGTGTCAATGGGAAAATGTGTTCGTACATATGGCCCTATCTGTCTAGGGAAATAGAAGGAAGGCATCCCCAGGTACTTATGATAGGAGGAAAAAAAATCAACAATGGCCTACAACTGGTTGAAAACATTACTGAGTAGTCTCATGAGCAGTGCTAAGCAAAGTACAACAACGTGAGCTTCAGAGGGTCAGATTCCGGGACGAGGAGCTTTTACATTCTCTTTCTCAAGTGTCCTTGTTCTTTTGCATAAAAATGGTGCTCAAACATTCACAAGTCTCCTAACATGCAGTTCAGTCTACCTGGATCCATCGCAGAACAAGATAGAACTGAATTACTTGAAATAGTTATTCGGGGTGACTTATTGATTGAGATATGCTATTTTAATGTTGTTTGGCCTTTGGATATTGCACGTCTAACTGTGGCTACATTCTTGTATTGTGTGGATATATTTAAATCTAAATTGAATTGTTCAATATATTTCCACCTCAGTGTGATCTTTCTGGACCTGATTTCAGGCAAGGTTCTCATTCGAGGAGACTTTTGCTGTGGGACCATCACTGATGAATGACATTTCCCAGTTTCCTCAGGATTATTTTGTAAGAATTCTGACGCATTAGTCCGGCAAAACGCACTGATTTCAATTTTTATTTTGGCCTGCTACTATAACTTCCTATGTTGGTTTGTTGTATTCATTCATTGTATTCTTTATTATGTTTTGTGTTTTGGTATTGTGTCTCCTTATTTGGAACCAATTAATTCCCTTGCGACAGAAAGTGTATGGCAATCACTAATATTCTTATCTGTGCCTGGAGAACCTTGCACACCATGTATCCAATCTATACCTTTATGTCCAGACGGCACTTCTGCTGAATAGGCCCATGATGGAGTGCTGACCAAGATGCAATGACCTCCTAAAAACAACTGTGCAAGATGGAGAGGACAACAAAAGAAAGAGACGTGTATGAAATGTTTCAAAAGGTTAGAAGAACACCTTGAACCATATAGGGTTCTGGTATTAGAGAGGTATACACTTGTCACTTGTTCCGAATGAAAGCATGATATGAAATATGATATTGTTGTGGGGGAGGGCAAAAACGAGAGTCTGGTACAGATCAGCTAGTGAAGTGTATACATTATAAGAATATTCAGCAAAAAGTACTGATTCATAATCCCGAATAGTGTGAAGCCATACCCATTGCTCAGAGTGTGGTGGATACGGCTGTCTGTGGGAAGGAAACTGAGTGTTAAGAGTGTTGATGTTGAAGTCAGGTCTACTGCTTGACTTGGCGAAGGTGTGGACGTTACGGCAGCACGAAGCACCAGTCGACAGTCTGGTGGCGACTACAATTTCTCTTGCTGTGCGACATCGTGGGTTATTAGGAACACTCCAGCAATGGTGCATGTGGGTGCTTATCCTAAATATTGACTACAGATTATCGCGAGACACTAATATCACAGACTAATGTGGGCCAAAATTTCAAATGGTAAGTATGTATAATTTTTATTTATTTCAAGCGAATGTTTGTTGACATTCACTTTGGCATATCACATTTACATGGTTCAGGGTGAGAAAGTCGATGTATAGATTCAGTATCCACAGTGAACATTTTGCTAAATTTACTTCCAAAACTTCAATGATCAAACAAAACCACAGCTGCCCATCCCTCCGCAACCCATATGGCTAATAACTATGATTATCTAATGTACATAGAAACAGACAAATGTATATACCTTTGGCTACATTCCCAACAGCCCCGTGTCCCTTTCAATGTAACCATGAGCTGGACTTCGTTCCATCTCATATTTTAAATGAAGAGCTGTGAGGCATTTAGTCTTGAGTGGCCTCTTGAGAGAAAACACACTAGTCAGCCTCCATGCCCCTTCAAGGTGCAAGTGCTCCTCTGTTACAGTGCGCACTAATCGTCCCATAGCGACCACACCCTCCAGTCTGCTATACCAACCAAAATGGATGGAGGGTCTTTTTTCCCACCATAACGCTACTGAAAATGTGGTTGCCCCCAAACAATTCCACAACACTACTCTATCTGATTTGAGTGAGTGAATGAAAGGATTTCATAAAACACATTTTATAAAGTGCTTCTAAGAGTGTCCCGGCGCTAACTGACTAACAGCAGGAGGCTACTTAAGCCAGTGCCAATAACCAGTTTTTACGTTTTTTTTCTTCTGAAGATAGTTTTGAAGCTTAGAGAACAGAGTTCGAGCAGCAGCTGATTCCAGGCCTTTGAAGTCAGATAGGAGGAGTGCCCCCTCCCCTTCTGATCATAGGGACTACAGCCAAAAATGACTGAGAGCAGCGTAACCTAGCCAGAGCATAGCTCTGTAGCCGAGTTGTCAGGCACTAAGGGCGAACAACAAAAAGGCCACGTGAGCCATGGCCAAAGATTCGAAGACAATTCTCTTGTTTACATATAACTAGTTCAGTGAGTGCAAATGAGGAGATATGGATGTCTGTCTCAGAAGCCTGAGAACCAGCCGGGCAGCAGCACTCAGAACAACCTCAAGTCTAGAAATCAAATAGTCAGGTAGACCCAAATATAAACCATTAGCATAGTTCAACCTGGCTGTAGTAAAGGCATGGACCACCATCTTCCTAGAAGACAAGGGAAGAAGAAAAATACATTTCTTTAAGGCTCAAAGCAGTCACAGTATTTTCCCACCACTGTGGATACTTGCAGTTAAAAGTATAGGAGGTTATCAAACCTCACCACTACATTTGTTACAGCCATTTAAAGTGATGGTGGAGGTGGGGTCCTATCAGGCCAACAATTTGCTTACCAATCCTTATGAAAGGACCCAAACAAAGGAATCCAGCCTTGTCCATATTGCTTATCAAATGATTGGCACAAGCCATTTGAACATCAACCTCAGGTATGGTTATGTAAGGAGTAATAAATATAGGTCTGTTGTGAACGCAGTGAATATGCCAATATTTCCTTTATCGTCACAGCTACTTCTGACTAGAATTGTGTGTTTTTGCATTCACACCAAATATGAATCATTGTGCCCTTTGCCTGCAGTGACACCAGCTTAATAAGGAAACGTTTTGTGAATCCTGGTGGGGTAATGACACCCATATAGTACTGCGCAGTAAATCTTCCTGGATTTCATGCAGAATGCATGATTATTAAAGGAGCTCCAGAGAGTATGTGTAGATTTTCTATAGCTATTTTCACATATATGTAGCTTGATGACATATATCGTCACAGTACATGGATGTGCGTTAAGAAAAAGATATAGTTCTCTATGTAAACGATATTTTGTCCCTCAATATTTTGTCCACATTATTAGTGTGCTACGATATTCGTGTACTCGACATTACAGAGTGAAATTGTACATGTGATACCAAGTGACAAAAGATGCCCTTTTGCTTAGGTCTGCAAAGAGAACGGGAATACTGAGGCATTAGTGGTGGAAGAGTCCTGTGAGGGTGTAAAGAATGTAATATTACAAGTGGAAGAAACAGCATTTAAGACCACCAACTGTGGCAAACTGACGTATGGAACTATGTTGATTATGTTGGTAGATTCTGACTTATAATAGAAAACAAGTGTTTGAGAAGTGTTTCCCTAAAAATTATACTATTAGGCCAATCATGTTGGTGAGAAATGTTATGTTTCTAGTACCACAAATGGTATTTCCAGTGCCACATGACATGATACATCCTTTGGAAAAAACTGAAAAGACTAGGGATTATCCAGAGCACAAACTCACCACAATTGTTTGCTCTATTTAGTGTTATTGGCCTATGTAACCTAACCCACATGCATATGAGTCAACCATTACCAACTGTTCAATGTATCAGAGATGGTAGCGACTCTCAGAGATGCCAGTTGGTATATTTGGTAGATGAACTGTCAGTGAAACATAACTAAGCCTGTTTTTCATTTATCTCATTTATGTCTCTCTAGGCACACGCAAGATATACAGGATGCCTTATGTGTTGTGCCTGAGGTCCAAGACCTCTCTCCATGCAGCTTCTTTGAAAAAGTATGATGCATGGCCTTATATGGAGGAACTTGGTATGGTACTGAGTGATGTAGTGAGCAGGTTAGAAAGAAGATATCTCACCATTAATGGACATCAGGACATCATTTGACTTATCTTGCTCATAAAATCTCTAAGGATAAAGCACAATCGAACCCAAGCTTCGTGGATGCAGTATTGAATGCTCTAGCGCCTCAAAGATGGGACCAAAGGAGGTGTTTTCATGGCTTGTATGTTTGCTAGTAAGGCATGGACCTAGAGGGCTCTCAGAAAGAATTGACCACGGGTGGAGATTAACTATTTCGCACTGAAAGGTGAAGCACTGATTTGCAACTTGGCTATTAAGCAATTATGTTTTGTTCTTTTGAAATTGCCATTCACATTTTGTGTAAATGATATTCCAGTGGCCACTGATCAACACAATATGTTTAGCTAGTACAGTGCAGGGCAAATAAACAATCACGGATCAATGCAAAGATCTAAAATAATCCACCAAACAAAAATTAAATAGCCAGCGGACCTTCCCATATAAATATGATCTGAATTAATACAGCAAAAGAAAGAATGCAAGTAATCAGTCCTCTGACCACTGCGGCTAGATTTGTAAGTTTATGCCTCTTCTCCCTCTAAGAACCAGAGCTCCTTAACCACCCATGCTTTTGTTCTGTTGAGAATGGATTTTTTGGGATGCAAAGCTTGCAGGTACCTCTGAATCAGTGTTGTCACCACACTAAGCAGGGCCGGCTTTAGCACTGGCGGCACCCGATGCGACTCTTTTCTTGGCACCCTCCACCCCATGACCTACTCTTCAGAATCCCTCACTACCACCCTGCAAAAGTGCCCCTCGTCTCTCTGTAGCCCCTCTCTCACACACATTTCATTTGTTTTAAAGTGCAGGCGTTATTAGTCCAATCAGTTATTCACATAAAATACAGATCAGTTCTTTGCAGCATGCATATCAACCCTCTGCGCTACTTTATGGCAATTCAAAACTCCAACTTCTCTCTATAGCAGGGACATTAATCACAAGAGTTATCTGGACATTTTATTGCTGCTTGTAAGCTGGACCACAAGGAACTCTGTATGGGTGCTTTTAAATTGTAACTCATTGCTTAACACAGATGAATCTCCCTGCTGTCAGTGCCTCCCCTCCAGGTCAGCGCCCAGTGCGACTGCACAGGTCGCAGCCCCCTAAAGCCGGCCCTGGCACTAAGTAGTGCTTCACTCAGCAGCTAGACTGAAAGCCACCTTTAGAAAGTGTCTTCACTTTGCCCTCCTGTCCGCGATCCCCACTGGCTCCCATAAAGTGCAAGGATTATTTTTCACACTGTGCTGCCTACTGTGCAATGTTATTCACCAAAACAATCCAACTTATCTGAGTCGTTACCTATGTATGGTGGACCAAGTGTTCTCAGAGAAATAAAACTCCCTGCTTACAAGTAGAAGCGACAAGAAGAATGATGGCTCCCACCCCTAAGCATCACTTGGCTGGTGCTGCAACGCTTACCTCGAATGCCTTACATGTAACACCAGAATAGAGCGCAGTCTCATCGCCTTCATTAAGCACCCTATATATATGTTCCTACACTAACTCTTAAGTCATCACCAAATCTTCCTACACATAGTCATTCTGAGGACTTCTGAAACAACGGTCTTTCCTATTTTGCCTGTTTCATATTCTCTGTTTTTATACCGGTGCTATGCTTCTCATTTGATAATTAACTATGCAAGCTCATAATTAACTATGTAAGTTGATTTGTGTGTAAAGCACCCTGCTACCATGGTTAAAGTACATAAATTAACTATGACAACCACAAGAACTTAACGGGTCGAGAACAGGACACATAACTGGCAAGTAAACAACCAGGTGAATCTCACTGATCAAAACAACAGTGCAACAGTTTACAGAAAACAGCAAGTGAACTGTCTGAAACTCAACAGACAATATAATAAAAAATAATGCAGGTAAGGGCAAATAAACAACCAAGAAACCATTCACTGAGCAACAGAAAAAAATCTAACACAGTAACCCATAGTCCGGGGACGCCTGGGTGTCTGCGAAGCCTCCCCAGGGGTCCACGACTGCTTTGGAAATTAAATGATATTAACAGATTAATAAAATGTATATAAATAAAGTGGCTAAATGTACAATTGACAATTTAAAAACGTACGGTAAATGTCAAGGAAGCTAAAAACTATATTTATATCTTCTGATTGATTTGTGGGAGCAGTAGAGGTGCATTAGCAGAATACAGTATGGACGATGTGTGGCATCAATTAAATTTAGAAAAGCTCCAACCGTCCTTTTCAAATTTTTATTTTTTTAAATGTATATTTGTTTGGAAATCAAATAAAATATGTTACCATTTGGGTATGCGTTTGATGAATGCTTGTTTCTGTATTTTTTGTGTATTGTTTTGCAGTTCAAATCATCGACAACGTTTAGACCGGGGTCCCTGGCTTCCCGTAATGACTCAGTGGGAGTCCCCAGATTCCAATAAAGATTCAGTGGGGGTCATCAGGTTCCATTAATAATAGGGTGAGGGTCCACAGAAGTCAAAAGGTTGAGAATCACTGCAGTAAATGACAGCCAAAAACCGAGAGAACTATACTGGCCAATATGATGCTGTGCAGCAAATGGCAAGTTAACATTTATACAGACAGACAAGAATCCTAGATCCTTCAACAAGCACACTCAACAGTCATGCATGTCAATTCACCAAAAGGCCAGGTAGTACAAATGACATTACACATCATTCGAATTTTATATTATTCAATACATTTTTTTTTTTTAAATGACAAAAAAACGAAGAATTTGGAGCACCACCCAATGTCCATATGGATAAGCTGCCTCTGTGTTCTTGGCACTGATTTTTCTATCTCTGAGGCCAGGGTCGCAAATGCAGTGCCAGAGGTTGCAACGCGCAAGCCAGAGGTCACATCTGCGACCCCTGGTAATCCCTAAATGACGTCCATGTCAAAGATTGCATAGTTCACAGAGTATCCCGTCAATTAATTCAGAAATTAAACAGCAGACCTCAGAGGCTTATCTATCAATGGTGCAGCGCATGCAGCGGTACCAGTGACCACTGAATCCTAATTATGGTTAAATGCAACCACCTGCTAGGTGGAGGCATTTTCATTTCTTAAACCGAGCCCATGGCACACTTGTTACACAATTGGCAGGCCTCAGGACACAAGAAATGGATTTCCAGATGCTTATGAAAGAGAAGACGGTGAATGATGAGTGGAAAAAGAGACAGCTTTTCAAAAGGTAGGAGCTGGGTAAGAGAAAGATTGTCACTACATGCATGAGAAGTAAAAGTGAGCAGTAGCATCAGTGGCGGTTCCTCCGTGGGAGCGAAGGACCATCGCCCCCCTTCACTGCTGTGCAGAAAGTGTCAAAAATAAAATGGTAATAAAATCATTTTATTACCGTTTTATGTTTGACGCTTTCTGCCAGCAAACAAAGTGCGAGGACAGGACCAGTGTGTCACTGCTGCCAATGTTTGGCAGCAGTGAGGAGTGGCCCCTTTGTTTGAAGTTCCCATGGTAGTTTGGCCGGCTACCTTGCTACGACCAAACTGACGCGCATTTCAAGCCTCTCCAACCTGGCTGTCTTGGACATCTAGGTTAGAGAGCAAGAACAGGCATACAGTGCCTTTTGGAGCGCAGAGCCACCCGCTCCAGCCAATCAAGACACTTTTTTCATGCCGCTTAACAGCAAGAAAACAGTGTTCTGATTGGATGAGTGAGTTGGTTGTGGGCTTTGTGCTCCGAGGAAATGCTGCAGAACGATGATGTGCTGAAGGACATTTAGTAAGGTAAGTGGTTTAAAAAAATATTTATATTGGTGTGCATGTTATGTATGTGTTGTTATGTGTGTATGTTATGTGTGTATGTTATGTTAGGTGTGTATGTTGTGTTAGGTGTGTATGTTGTGTTAGGTGTGTATGTTGTCGTTTTTTGCGCATCTCCAATTTATTCTGCTGCCAGCCACCACCGAGTAGCATGGATAGCTAAAGAGAATGATATTAGGGCATTTAAAAGGTGCTGAGAGGGTCATAGAAGACAAATCTATTACGCATACAGTTGGGTCCAGCAGACTGAACGCCTCAATGGACAACAGACAGGACTGTAAAAGTGATCAATTTCTCTTTGGGAAACTCGTGGAATCTGGCCTGGTGAAGGGTAACAAATTCCTGTTTACCGAGGACTGGAATGTCACTGGCAGCAGTGTTTTGTATATTCTGGTGCCTCTTCACAAAATATTTGGGAGGGTCTATATGGCGGGCCCTTTCTTTTTGTGGTGAGATACTGAGCACAATCCATGGTTGTGATGCAGGAGTCTGACTTCGTTAGCTCTTTGGCCCTCACATCATATCCTTACTATGCATGCATGAAGGGAATCAATAATTACCTCATTGCAAAGAAGAGAGCATATGAGCCCCAGCAGCTCTCCCAAGAAGGCAATTCAGGCCTCTATGGACCTTCTTGGCGCACAGTGGCAGTAACCCCAGAGTGGAGATGGGTCAGTTGCAGTACATGAGTCAATAAATAGGCCCTAGAGAGCATCGCCTGCAGATATGCCAAAAGTGTCTTTAGCGTATTTGTCACCCCCAAAGAGGAAGAGAAATGGGAGTGCTCTCCATGCAGGTCAAGAGCAACCCATGCATTAAATAAAAACAGGAGGTTGGACCCCAGAGATAAAGGGCCGAAATCCTTGTCGTCCCTGCAACGGAGCAGTTGGCAGACCCACGCAATCCAGGCTCTCATGGGCCCCAGGTCTCAGAGGCATCTACAAACTCGAAGCAAGAAGACTATAGAAGAGCCACGGAGGTAACAACCCAGAAGACACTGGAGATTAAAGGGAAATAGCATGACAATATAACAATCCCCCGGCCTAAGATGAAAGGTTGGCAGCAACAGGTAGTCCTCTGATAAGGCAAAAGAAGATAAAGAGGGACTAAGGCAGGGAGTCTGCTCATTTATATTCAAGAATTGCTGTTATGCAGAACATTTATTCCATAGCATCCTCTTCTACTGAGTGTCCTCTTCTACTGAATAGGTAATAAAGGAATGGCCTGGTGAGGCCAGCCCAGCAGGCAAAGAGAGGGCAGAGGTAAACTGTGCTCCCATCACATCAAGACGACTGTCTTTTGGAGTGGCAAGCAACAGTCTGGTTGTAGGTCAAGAGGCTAGTGGGTCCATGGAAGGGACTGACTGGCACACAAAGGACTGTGGTGGTGGTTTTCGTGATTGGTTGAGTGCCCAGATCAGGGCGCCAGAATGCCTCTGATGTAATGTCAGTCAAGCAACAACCTATGAGCTGGGTGATTGCGGGGAATGATGAGATACAGCTACTGGAGGGTCATTAGAAGAGAATGACAGCCAGTTAGAGAAGGGGGCATCAAAGGGGTGGGGGCAAAGGTAGATGGTGGCTTCAACTGGGTTTGCACCTCACAGTGGAAGGCAGGAGAGCAGCGATAAGCTGCCAGAGAGAGAACAGGATGGAGGAAAAATACATTACACTACAGCCCGAAGAGTATTCAAACAGGGAAGTGGGAAAGACTACTCTCATACAGTAGGACAAAAAGAATAGAAGTTAGGGAGAAGAGATTAAGTCTGGCTTGGAGCCCGGTACCATTAGGAGTGGGTGGAATGTTTCATTTCACCCACGGAATTAGCAGAATTTGGCAACTCTGCATTACTCTTGTAACACAGAGTTCCGGCTAAATTCTGCCAATTGCAGCATGGTGGAATTTTTTCCTGCAAGGCTCTTGAAATGCAAACGCAAGCAAGATTAGGCATCCCCTAGTGACATTTTTTAACGTAGGTGATCGTGGTCAAAGGACTGCTTCTTGAGTAGATTTGCTGCACTGGAGAAGATTTTCTACTTGAGCGTCACCAAAATCAACTTGCATGGCTGCACGCCCTTGTGCACCACATGGTCTGTTCACGCTGATTTTTCAGTGCAACTCACACTACTCATGCTAAATTGCAGCAGGACATGCATTTTCCTACCCATTGCAGGAGTTCTGTGGAATTGTGCAGAGTTTTTATGTAAGTCCGGAGAATTCCGTATAGTGAAACTCTGCAAGTTCCGCCCACCCCTAGGTACTATGTTGTTAGGAGTTGAGTGATTATGAATGTAACTGGTGGGAAGTTTTTGAGTCAGGAAAGGAGGGAGAGTGGGAGCAGGGACTCAGAGAGACCTATGAGGAGACAAGGATATATATTTCTCATTCAAGTTTTTTCAAAAAGCATGGCTAGACTCATGGGATACCTTAAATGCGTCCACAATGGGAGGACAATAGAACCTTCTTAAAAAAAAAATTATAATCTTTTTATTAAACGACAACACAGCCATTGCACCATTTAACATACAACAATAAAAGGCCCCTCATTTATCAACAACTCATCATTTGTCAGCAACTCAGAGTAGGATTTCAGTACAAATCAGGTGTCAAAATATAACATCGCAATCAAACTTCCCCTAGGTAGCATGCAGTGGTATACCCAGCTCAGTGTCACTCCACCGACCTGCAGCACTGCTAACAGAGGATTATTCCCTGCCCCTGTAAGCCCCACACCCTTCCCAAATTTTCTTCCATCTCCCGGGGCAACCCCTACTCTCATAGATTACTTTTTAATGCACTACGATACCAGTCTAGGTCTGTCCACCATTCCTGAAGACTAGGCGGGGACTCAGTACCCCATGACTGCGCTATATTGCTATACTGCTGCTATGGCCAACCATAGGGCTTGCTGTTTTGGCCAACGTTCCTCCCCCACTATATTCAGTAGGAGCAGCATGGGATCCAGCGGGATCGCCCTTCCAAGTACTCGGGCTGCCTCCTCGGCCACCCCTGCCAGTAGGTCTGCAACGCGGGGCATGTCCATAGAATGTGGTAGAAGGTGCCCTATGACCACATTGTCACAAGCACTGCGCGGTCTGTGCCCCACCCATCTTATGCAACATCACCCTGGAATAGTATGCCCTATGCAGAATTCGCAGCTGGATCAATCTAAACCGTGCTTTGATTGTCATGACCCTGGGACCCTGTCTCGCCTCCCCCCGGTCCTCGTCAGTTAATGCACCCAGACACACCTCCCATTTGGCCCGTAAAGCTGTCATCAGGTCTGAGAAATTATTCAACAATTTCTTGTACAATAGAGATATGGCCTTCGTCTCCAGAGGTTCAGTCAAAAGGCGGTCCTCCAAAGGAGCTGCCTCCGACAACTGATCATGCTCTGGGACATACTTACTCAATGCATGCCGCAGCTGCAGGTACCTGAACTGTTCCGTTCCTGCCATAGCATTTTCTTATTGTAGGACTTCGAATGTCACGAGTGCCTGACCTCTCTAGACATCCCCCAGGTGTTCGATCCCCAGAAGAGACCACCTGCGGAATCCACCCAAGGTCTTTAGGTCTCCCAGTAGGTCACTATTCCACAGTGGAGTCCGTGCTGTCAAGGTTGATCCCCAGCCCAGAAAATGGGTGGTGTCATGCTAAGCCTTCACCACTGTTGCAGTGTGTGCCAGCAGCGAATGCATACTCGCGCGGGAACAAAGGGTGGGCTTCATCTCCTACCCGCCCAACATCTGTCAACCCGAAACGCATTGTCCTCCTGGTCCGCAAAATGCCCAATCATTAATGTTGACCAATTGAGTCACCCAATAATAACGAAGGGGAACTGGGATTGCCAGCCCACCCTCAAATGCCCCAAGCTTCAGTTTCGACAATGCTACATGGGAACAACCGCCGAGCCACAGCGGTAGTCTGATGTCCTGGTCCAAACTCCAGAACACCTCTGCCGGGATCCTATAGTGAGTGTTCTGAAAGACATATAGAAGGCGGGCAGTGTCACCATCTTGTAAATGGCTGCTTTACCAATGAGAGAAAGAGGTAACGTCCGCCAATGGGCCACATCCCTGTGGAATCTATCAAGCTGAGGTTGGAGGTTTTCTGTAGAAAGCACTCCTGATTCCTTGTGACATATATCCCCAGATATTTGAAACCCTCCACACAGATAGGCACGCTACAGCCCAAGGACATGGCGGGCGGGGCCCCAGCCAGGGGAAAGACCAGTGATCTATCCCAGTTAATCTTGATGGACTGCTGGGATTGTGTGACATATAGTAGAACGTCGTCCGTGTACAGGGAGATACATTCCTCCCATGTTGCACCCAAGCCTATACCCCGAATCAGCGGATCCTGCCGGATCCATTCCTTCAAGGGCTCGAGTGCCAGGGCAAACAACATGGGGGAGAGCGGGCACCCCTGCCGGGTGCCCCTGTGTATTGGAAAGGGCCACAATAACGTAGCATTGACCCGCACCCGGGCCACTGGTTCCCGATATAGCAGTTCAATCCAGGACAAGAACCGTGGACCCACCCGAACCTCCTGAGCACCGCAAAAATATACGGTCATTCCACACTGCCGAAGGCCATCCGGTCATCGAGAGATAAGAGCGCCGCCTGTTCCTTATGCTGGCCTTACATCATGTGTAAGACCCCGTAGAGTCTCCGCAAGTTCAGACGCGTGGATCTGGACGGCATGAAGCCGGATTGGTCTGAGTGGACCAACTTAGCAATAATTACATGCAGTCTAGCCGTCAGAACATTGACCTCCATATTAAGAAGGTAGATGGGCATATAAGAAGTGCATCTCTCCAGGGGTCTATCTTTCCTAGGAATCAGCACAACAGTTGCGGTCCTCTGATCCAGCCGCAGCAGTCCATCCTCCCGTGCCTCCCGGAACATGGCCAACATGTGTTTAGCCACCTTACTGCCAGGCATTTAAATAACTTGGCCGGGAGTCCATTGGGCCCTGCCATCTTGCCCGACTGGAGCCCCCGTAACACTGCAGCGACTTCTTCTTCCGTCAGCTCCGCATCTAACTCCCCTCTTTCCATCTCCAAGAGCCCTGGTAACGTAATATCCCGCAGGAGGTCCATTCAGTCCTCCTCTGTCATCCAAGTCACCGAAGTATAGACCTCCTCATAGTAAGCGGGGAAGGCCTCTGGTATGGACTCGTTAGACTTGCATGTGGTCCCCTCCTTAGTCAGTACCGCCCTGATTTATGAATGCTCTCGGTCTCTCTTGTCCAGCCTGGACAATAATTTGTTGGCTTTATCACCCACATCATACAGTTGATTCTGAGACGCCAGAACATAATCCCTAGCATGTTGTTCGGCCAGAGTGCGCAGCTCACATCGTTTGAGGCACAGCTGGTGGGGGAGAACATCCTCTGCTCCTCCCTCTGCATGACAGGGGGCCTCCAAGGCTACGATTTCTCGCTCAAGTTCCGCGGCCTGCAAATGTTGTTCCTTTTTCTTGCCCCCGATCATGTCTTGTGCATGAACCCTGATTACTGTTTTAAAGGCTTCCCACAATATGCATGCAGAGTCCACCGAACCCAGATTTTCCTCAAAGTATTGGGTCACCCTCAACCTGTCAACAAAGGATTTGTCTCTCAAATACCAGGGATCCAGTCGAGGCGGCTGTGAGTAAGACTGTGAAGAACCCAGCACAGTGACTCTCACAGGGGAACGGTCGGAGATCCCTCTCGGGTAATTCATAGCCTCTCGGAACCTACCCACATGAGCCCAGGTCGTGAATAGATAGTCGAGCCTTGATGAGCCACCATGGGGGACCAAGGAATAAGTGAACTGCCTTTTCCCCGGATTCTGCTCCGTCCACAAATCTGCCAACCCAAAGGAATCCAAAAAGGACTTCAGTGTCATTGAATCGCTGGATGTCCTTGCATGTGAAACTCTTTCTAACCCTGGTTCTACCACCAGATTCATATCCCCTCACAGAACCAGAATCGCGAAGTCAAGCAACAAAGTGTCCAGGTCCACTAGGAAAGACCAGAGAAGTTCTATGGACATGGGATTGGGACATCAACAACACTATACGTAGGCATAACACATTTCCCTCCCTTATGAATGACAAGAATAACAAGGAAATTAACCCCTTCGGGCCACGGACGCAATGGTTAACATCCGTTGGCGCAGCGCTGCTACGCCATATGCGTTAACCATTACATCCTGGCACTGGCCCATGTGGGGAGCGCTCCCCACATTGGCCTCCCATCCACCACCCAGGGCAGGGATGGAAGGGAAATCGCTTCCCAGCTTCCAGCGCAATCATATTCCATGTCCTGACCCTAAGGGTGCGAGCACTTAGTTCTGCCATTGAATGACCCTCCTCTACCCAACCGAAGTCCAGTACCAGTCCCCCAGTTCTGTATTCCCACATGTGACTCCCTGCCCTGGGTGATGTCCCATAGCGTCGCAGAGCTGTGCAATAGCATAATAACAAGGTATAACCATGAACTGTAAGTCAACAATCGCCTAATAAGAACTCCCCCACCCTGCAACCCTGCATAGCAGGCTTTAACCTGCCCACCCCCGAAACAGCGGAGCACCTGTCACCCAAAACGTTTCTAACTCTTGCGTGGGTAGGCCAGCGCCACCATTCAGTTCAAATCAATTCCCATTGTACATTACTGTGCTTCGTATGTTGCATCACACGCCAGTTCTAGTTAGGCAGCAAACTCGCCACCAGCTCCCCCAACCAACTATGATGCTGGAGCTCCCGCCTGCCCCGGCCCCATCTCTTGCTGCTGTGTCAGAGAGGCATCTTCTTCCTTCCACCAGGCCCCCCCCTTTGTCACTCCGATGATCCATGCGGCCCGCAGCTCTAAACCCCTCCAGCCACTCCAAGGCCTCCTCCAGTGCAGCGAAGTGCCATGTCTTGCCATCCGCGATTACCCTCAGCCACGCTGGGAAGAGCATCATGTACTTAAGTTCACGGTCCTGCAGAGCTTTTTTGACCTCCAGAAAACTTTGGCGCTGTCTTTGGACCTTCAACGTAAAGTCCGGTAAGAAGCGAACGGTAGCATTCTCATACTGCAGGTCCCCCTGGGATCTAGCAGCCTGTAGGATGGCATCACGGCCCCTAAAATTAAATATGCAGACAATGATTGTCCCGGGGGGGCCCCGGGCGTGGAGGAGGGACCGGGGCCCTGTGCGCCCGCTCAACTATGCGGAACATGGATAGTCTCTTAGGGCGAAGATAGTCGGTGATCAGGGTCTCCATAAAAAGCTCAGCACTCGGGCCCTCAACACCCTCTGGCATCCCAACGAATCTGATATTGTTTCTTTGCACCCTCCCCTCCTGAGCCTCCAGGCGCGCCGCCAGTCGCTCGTGTTCCACAGTGGGGAACCGTACCTATCCTCAAGTTTCTTGAATGTAGATTATAGATGGGCAATATCTGTCTCCGTAGTCGTGATCTTTTAGGAGGCTTCTTTGAGATCAGCTCACAGAAGGGCCACATCCCCGCCACTGCCTCGAGCCTGGGTTCCAGCGATCCCTTCAGGTCATTATTGTGCTCAGGGAGGGCTCACACAGGAGGTCGTGCTCTGTCTCCTGTCCCTGCCCCCCCAGCACTGCCCGCGGTTGTGCCCCCCCCAGCTGTCTCGGTACAGCATCTTTGCCCATTTTTGTGTCTGCTGCAAGAGCTGCCCTTTGTTTCTGAACATGCTGGGTGAGCGCCCACGAACCGGCAACTAGGGCCCCACCCGTCCTCAGGACCGAGTGATCTCAAATCGGAGCTGGTTGTGGTGGGCAGCACTTCTCTCCACTGCGCGGCCCCTCCGCGGCACCGTGCAGTTGGCCACCGGGGTCCGGTCTTATTCCTCTCCTCGGGGGGGGGAGGGACACCAGTCCCCAAGCAACAACCTCAGCCGCCAAGGCCTCCCTGGTGAATGCCAAATGAGGGGGTGTGAGCGCCCGCCTTCCCCCCCAAGGGGCCGGACTATAGTCCAAACCAGGCCGTGTCACTCTCTCTGGCCATCTTTGTCCCGGGTCCCACAGCCCCCGCTGCAGGCCCTGCGTGGGAAGCAGACCGCCACCAGTCCATCCGCCCTGCTCCACTCACCGCCGTCCCCGCCTCCTCGTGTAGGCTTCGGACCTCACGGCTCCAATCACATGACAAGGGGGAATTAGAGGCCCCCCGAGTCAAAGGCTGCAGAGCGGCCCACCGTGGCTACTCTCGACCCACGGCCTGGTCTGACTCTCCAGGGAGCTCCACCTCCACCTCCACCGTCGCCTCCGGGCTCCACACACAGGCGCCAGACTTCCCATGGCCGCGCACTGCCACCAGGCCGCAGGTCGCTCGTGCGTCGCTCACGTAGGTGCACTGGGCTCGGGACCTGGCAGCCCCAGAAATAGCCAGTCCGCTCCTCTAGATTCAACTGGACACCCGCTCCCAGCGGGCGATTCAAATGATTAGGCGGCTATTTGGGGGATTTTAAAAGACTAACCGTGGAGCTCTGCTAAATGGCAGCCATCTTGGCTGGCGCTTAGCCACCCCCCCCGCAATAGAACCTTCTGGTCAGAGAGCAGATTATTAATTAATCTTAATTAATTAATCTTAAAATAATTAATATTAATCCAAGTGGATTAATGGAGGGTGGGAAGGGGAGGGGGTATTGATGATCAAGGCAATCACTGATGATGACTGTGCTCAATATGAGACCAGAGCAGTGGTGGTAACACCAGAAAAAGAGAAGCAGTAAAATGTGGGTGGTAGTTTGAAATTCTGAAAATAATTAAAAGGGCTTTTTACATAGTTGCCTTGCACACAAGTATAAATACAAGGTTTAAAAAAATAGCCAAATAGTTAAAGTTAACATCTAAAAAGAATAAGCTGGCTAATACTGCTGAAATATAGCAAAATAATTCAAAACCTTTTGTTTAGAGGCCTGACTTTTGGTCCAGTTCATCCCATTTTTGCTTCCTCCTGCAAAGCATTAGGTTTTTGAGTTCCTATCCGACATTTGCTATTGCTGGAGTTTCATGCAAATGTCCCAGCTTTTAATCAAGTACAGTCCAGTATGTTTTATCGTATGACCTAAAAGAAGAATTTTTTAATCTGGATTTTCAAGCTGTTCTCCACACAGGATCTTGGCTGCTGTGATGGACCGCATCGTATCACAATTCATTTCCTTCCTTACTCCACACAGGCATTTATCGGAGACAGCAGAGCTTCTTCTGTTCATGAGGTCATTTAAGAGTAGGCAACCCCCCTCTAGCTAGAGTAAAGGATCTCGTCTATCTGTAGTGTAGATGCTTGATGATGTATTTTGGCACATTCTGTGAGGGGTTATACAAACTACGAGGATACAGAGGTGCAGTTTTTCAAGATTCGTAAGTTTCTGACTCATCTTTATGCTTGAAAACGGTTTGTTAACAATGGAATTTACCTTCCTTTTTGACAGTAGGTCCAGGTTAGAGGACACAGGGGCAATATCAAACCAAGGGCCTGATTACAACTTTGGAGGAGGTGTTAATCCGTCCCAAAAGTGACGGTAAAGTGACGGATATACCACCAGCCGTATTACGAGTCCATTATATCCTATGGAACTCGTAATACGGCTGGTGGTATATCCGTCACTTTACCGTCACTTTTGGGACGGATTAACACCGCCTCCAAAGTTGTAATCAGGCCCCAAGTCTCTTGACTTCTTTTTCTCCACTGAACTGCGTAGGGATATTTGATACTCATGAATGTTGGACCTGGCCCTTTCTACAGGGTCACCACAGATTTTTTTTGTCTTCCATCGCCCTCATCTGCTGAAACTGTTTTTGTTGGCTTTTAGGAATCTGTGCATTTTTCCCTGCTAATCAGTAGTAGAGTGTGTGCGCACTCCCTTGAAAACATGGTGAAATTGTTCTACACCTGATTGGTACATTTAATTTACTTGTAACAATCTAATATATGTTAATCCAGGTGGCCGAAGCCTGTAAATTAAATGTTACTGGTGGGCCTGCAGCACTCATTGTGCCACCCACAATAGCTTTTTAAAACATATGTCAGGGCTGCCAATGTAGCATGTACTGAAGTTTTAAACTGCCATTTTGACCCGGCAAAATAAACATTTGCCATGTTTAAACCTTCATTTTTAACACTTATAAGTCATTCTTAAGGGAGGTCCTAAAGGCTCACAGGACAGTATATATGGTAGTTAAAAAGTAGGACATGTGACTTTGGAGGTCATTACGACCCTGGCGGTAATGTGGCGTCCGTACCGCCAACAGGCTGGCGGTACGGAGACCCGTATTACGACTGCGGCGGTAGCGCCGCGATCGCACCGCCGGGGCCGGCGGTTTCCCGCCGTTTTAGCCCCGGCGGTGATAATCCGCCAGGGCAGCGCTGCTGGGGATTATGACTCCCCTACCGCCGGCCTGTTTCTGGCGGTTTGAACCGCCAGGAAGAGGATGGCGGTAAGGGGAGTCCTGGGGCCCTGGCATGGGCAGTGCAGGGCCCCCCTAACAGGGCCCCATGCAGCTTTTCACTGTCTGCATAGCAGACAGTGAAAAGCGCGACGGGTGCTACTGCACCCGTCGCACGGCCGCAACACCGCCGGCTCCATTAGGAGCCGGCTCCTATGTTGCGGCTGCATCCCCGCTGGGCCGGCGGGCGTAAACTAGGTTTGCGCCCGCCGGCCCAGCAGGGATGTTGTAATGGGGTCCGCGGGAGTGCGGCCGCATTGGCGGCCGCACAACGGTTACCGCTTGAATGACCCCCTTTATGTTTTATGTCCTAGAAGTGATAAACTCCTAGAGTCATTTTTCACTGCTGTAAGGCTATCACTCCCATAGACACACTTGGTTAACATATTACACTTAATAAGTGACGGTCTTCCTGACAGGATGGCTCGGGAGGAGGTGTGTGCTGTCCTGATTACACATCTATGGGTCCTGGCTGCAGCACACACAAAATAACCTGTCACAAGGTCTGACCTTGACTTTGTCACCCTAGACAATTTGGAGCCAACCCTGGGGAAGGGTAAGAACTGACCGGGAGCAGTTTTGTGGGTAGGCCAGGGAATTTACCACACAAAGGCTGGCACCAGGTATAAGAATGGCACCTTTGGAACTTCTCATCAAAATAATCCTGGACCTTCGGAAGATTCAGAAGAAGAGGTGCCCTGCTGTTTGAAAAAGGAATACTGGACCTACTTGCCTTCAACCCAGGCTCTCCAGAAGTGACCCAAACTGTTATTTGTCTGACCTTCTCTTTGAGCTACAGGGACACAACAAGCTTCCAGAGGCTTTCCTGCAACTGCTCATCTGACCAGCACCAACTGGCCCTGCCTGAGCTCTGCTGCTCGTCTGCTGCTGGAGTGAGTCCTGATCCTCTAGAGATGCCCCCAGGTCCTACTGAACACTTGGATGGCATCAGTATGTTCTCCTTCTCAAGAAAAGGTGAAAATACTGAAGTTCTGGACTTGTCATGACCACAAAGTGACCTCTTTGCTCTGAAAATCGAGAGCCCCCCGACAGCTACGATTGCAAGGTTCCCATGGGACCTGTTCTTTACGCCAACAGCAACTGTACGCAAGGACCCCCAAAGTGAATCTCCAGCAATGACCAGCTCTGTGTGCTAGAGTAGCAACCATCTTCAATGCCCGATCTGCTCCTTGCACTGACAAACTCCTCCTAGCAGTCCCTGCCAACGTGAACAGCACTCTTCATGGAGACTTCAGAAGCTAACTCTTCAGTGGGATGAACCTGGTCCTTGAACCTGACCCATGCTTCATTTCAGTTAGCCTGAACTTGTGACTTTCCCCCGGTCCACCTCTACCAGATTACCGCAAATTATGCTTTGTGCTTTTAAGCACTATTTTCACCTAAAAGTGTAAAAACTCATATCTCCACTTGTACAGACTGTATTTTAATCATTTTGGAGTTATTCTATTCATTTAAATTAGATCAGTTTTTCTAAATTGTTTTGGGAGTTTTCGTTCATTGTGTTGTCACTTGATTACTGTTTGAGTGGTGGCCTAAACACTTTACACATTTGCTTCTAGATTAAGCCTGACTGCTTCAGTACCAAGTTACCAGGTGGTAAGCACAGATTTGTTTAGTGAGTTTTGAGGTCCACACTGACAAGGATTGTGTTTATGATGTGAGTGGGGTTTCCACCCCTCTCAACTAATAACTCAATTACTTACAATGAGGACATTTTTTTTCCCCATGCCCAGACTATCAAACTATTCCAGAGAGCTCTTAGTCTTTTTAGCCCATATTTTATGGGTGCTATCTAGCAGTTGGCCACACTAGAAACGCGCAATTCAAGGATGTCTGTACGAAAATTTAAAGGTAACTTGAGGGAAGATTTCCAGAATTTCCCTTCAGGTCAACGAAGGTCACATCCAAGCCCTGTAATTCAGCTCCAAATATGATTTGGCTTCCAATTTTTGCTTGAAAAGCTTTGTCAATATTTTCTGAAAAACAATGGCTAGGATTGCATGCCATCCTCAAAATGCATTGTCAGCAGTCTCAGATTGTTCTATTACAGAATGCATGTGAGTATTCCATTTATTTTTACTGTCAGTTATTACCTCCAGGTATTTATTTAAAGGTGCCAACTGCTTCCAATTGTTATCATTTATAAAGAATGAATACCTTTTGTGATGTTTTGTATTGAAGGTTACCATTTTTAGGGTCGAGCCTACGCAGACAAGACACTGTTGTGTTCAGTAAAGGGCTTGGAGCCCGCCTGTCGCTCACCATTTGTAGGTTTGCGTGGCACTCTTTACAGTTTCGTAATTCATCAAGACACGCCTGGCATCACTTCTGTATCTCTGTGTGAAGCAGGGATCCAGCACTAACTGATGCAACTTAATTAGTGCCATCCGCTCATCCCAACGTGATCAAGGTACTATTTGTTGTTTTTAACTTTGAGTGCCCCACATTGACTGGCAAAAACGTGTCCAGCAGGCGCAGAATTGCAAAGTTTAATTTTTTTGAGCTAACTTTCTGTTATTTTGCCAAGTCGTCTTTTCTCAGTTTCTTTTCATGTTTTTTTCTGTTTTTGTTTGTGTGCGCTGTTGTCAAAAGATGAAAATTAACTGGTTAGAAATATGCAAGACCTATTGCATTGCAAATGCTTGTTAGTTTTTGCTGTGTTGATTTTCAGCGTACTTACTTTGCAATAACCTTCCATGGCTGTAAGGTGAGACTGCAGGCCTTTGGAAATCAGAAATGAGTTATTGACAGAAAACAGCCGGAGTCTTATAGCCATTTATCACTGGGATGACATCATGGCTTTCCAAACTACTTGGTAAAGATCGATAATATAGAACAAACAAAAGAAAAGGGTGAAAAGAAAACCTTGCTTGAGCTCATTAATGATATTTAGTTTTTTACTCAAATTCCACTTTTGATTTAGTCCCGCCAGGGTGGTAGATCTAGTATATATCAATTGAATTGGTGACAAAAAACATTGCTCAATGCCCAAAATTGGCAATTTCTTTCTTAACAAGTGTCTTAGGACCAGGTCAAATGCTGATGTGAACTTTAAAAATGCCAGGAACAAAGGTGTTTTGTTGCTATGCTAAATTTGTGAATTACATACAAGAAGGTAAAGATCTGGTCGATTGATGAGTCCTTCTCTGAAACTTCCTTGGATAGGCATGAGGATGTTTCTGACCCCCTTGCCTTGGGCATCACGTATCAGTTCTGAAAAACTCTTAGTTAATATATAATAAACTGATTGGCTTGTAATTTTGTGACCTTTCCTGTAGAGTAGTAGGATAATGCTGTTTTGCCAGGAGTTCGGGCAACGGTTTTTGGAAACAATCTCTTTAAATATTTGTATGAGTATTTCAGACTATCAATCAGGGTCTAACAAAACCCAGGTGGTAGTATTGTATTCGGTCCTGGGCCTTTTCTCTTAAGGAGGCCTTTTACTGCTTCCTTCATGTTGTCTCTCCTGAGGACCTCTGTTAATACTTTGACTAAAATAACTTTGGTATTAAAGATAATGGAGAAGAGTGTTAGCCACACATCTTCTCTAGTGTTCAATTCCAAGTGGTTTCTTCCTGCTCACAGACCTTCTCCTATTTTTAGCCAGAAAGCTGTGTACCCCTTGGGCGTGCTTCTTTTTTAAGCTCGTCACTTTCTGTTTAGCAAGTTGTTTTTCTTCTTTTCAATTAGTTTTTTGTAACACGATCTTGCAGCTTTAATTTCTTGTCTTGAAAACAAGTAAGTCTTGAGGAATTACTGTGAGCTATTCTTTGACGTTCTATCTTTTTTCTTTGAATTCTTCATCAAACCACCAATCTTTAGAATTATTTTAAATAGCTGATGAGTTTTTCAAAGTACCTCTTCTCAATACTATTGGGTTAGTGATTTCAATATTGTATTGTACAGAAGCAGTTTGTATTTATCGACGAGTCAATTCAATATCAGCTTTTGTAGATCAAAAGTAAATGATTCCATTTTCTATTTGTATACATTAGATTTGAGATTGGAATTGCATCTCTTTCTTATATGTTGTCTAAGATCCCAGGTATTATAGGTTTTGATATTCTCTGTATTCTGAGGATATATCATGTTTTATATCATGTTTTATATACAGAAGCAGGGGGTTATGGTTGCTTTCCATCTTCCACTGGACTTTTGGATTTAAACCTGTGCCAATCAGTTGTCTTAATCAAGATGCAATAAATTACAGATTAGACTCTGTGGGGATTATAGGTCAGTACATTAAAGTAGTTATCATAAGTGTTACGAACTGAAATGACTCCTTTATGTAGGAGTGGGCCAGATGTTTGGTCTTTACATCAATTTTCATGAATGCGTGTTTTACTGTAGGAATTTTGCATACCGTTTTTAGGTTGACTCATTAGTTGTCATCGTTCCCCCATTCTCTCAATTTGCAGTTATAATCACCAGGGATTAAATTATAAGATTTTGACTGGCATGGTTTGCATATAGCTTTCTTAATGCAGCTTAAAAGTAGGGGCAGGTGGAACTCAAGGAGTTGTACTATGCGGCACTCTGCTGAGTTACTTAAACACTCTGAGATTCCGCAGAGTTCCGTGACTGCCGGAATTCCTTCTGAATGCAGCCTGCACAATGTGAAGCAGCCAGTACAAACATAGTGCAAAACACAATTCACACCGTGTGCTGTGCACCTGGCAATCAGCATATTTAGACTCCTCACAACACGCGACAGCATGTCCCAGACCCTTCACGGCATCATAAAAACAAGGACCCTTTATGATGAGACAGACAGAGCCTGCACAATGTGATCAAGGATGGCAATATGTAGAAGACTAGACAACCTCAGTGATCTGTGATGGTCAGCAAATCTGGGCCACACTGGTAAAGCCAGTAAACAGGGCGGTCTGTTGCAGAAAACAGCGTGTACAGCCAGTACCCACTTACCTGACAGTGGAAGAAGAGAGAGGGGTCAGAGGCTCTGGCTGCAGTGTAAAAGGAGCAGAGAGGGGCTCCTCATGGTCAGTGCATTGCCTCGGTCTTCACAGTTGGGCTTCTCGTCTAACAAAATGAGTTGCATGCCGGCACGGAGATGCACGCCACCTCGGTCCTCCTCGTAGGCAATCTTGTCTGGCTAAGTGAGTTGCCCACTGGCACATAGACATTGAAGAAAGACGAGTGTGATGCTACTCAAATGTGAGTAAGTATCATACTCATCCTTCCACACTGTCTATGGCCACAGTGGCTGTTATGTTATGTGCTATTGCTTCTTTGTAAAATATTATAATTCCATTTCCTACTGGGAGAAATGAACAGTCAGAGAAGCATGGCAGAGAAAGGCTGGGAAGTGGACATATTGAAGCCAAGCAGAATACAAGGATGCGCCTCGTAAAGGTAAAAAAGTAGAGGTGTGTGCCGGTAAACTCCACCATGTGGCAGATGGCAGAGTTTTTGCTGAACTCTGCGCTCCAAGTGGAGCGCGGAGTGGCATAGCTCTGCAAACTCCACCAGAGCGGAGTTAACCATACAACCCTACTTAAAAAATATATGAAACCATCCATCTTTTTCTGTTGTCGATAGATGTTTATTACCCTTAGAACAGTGTTACCCTGCAATTTATTGTCAGATTTGAAGATTGTTGTGAATGCTGTCCCATTTTTTTAGTTGCAAAGCATTTGTCAGCTTTACATGATATCTGTAGGTCACCACTATTTCTTATTTCCTCCTGCTCTATTATTTATTTGGAGTGATGAATGTATCCAGGTAGGCTCCAAAGAGTAGAATCCATGTCTCTTGAAGCATAATGTCACAGGATAGTAGGTAGTTCTCACCTGCTTTTTGAAGAATCCCTGCCACATTCCAGGAAATGACAAAGGCATTTGCTCCCCTCCGGCAAGATAGGTATCCTCATTCAGCATGGTTTGTTCCTAGTCAGTCTAGATTGTCAGTGGAGGTATGTTGGTGCATGTATTCTTTTGTTCTATGAGAAGTTTTTCGCCTTGGGTGTCCGATGATCCTGCTACATCTGCAATAAATCTTTTGTTGGGGTATTACCTGTTTCTGGTTTGTTTTTTGGATTAATCTTCTTAGTTGACTGATCTGTATTACTGCTGACTGAAAGCTTCTCTGTTTGGACTTGGTTAAGAAGGATTTTGTGGTTATTAAGTCTTTATTAATTGAAGGTGTTGGTTGGCAGGGTTTCCCCTATGAATTCAGATCATACACGATTGTAACTGGAAAAAGTTTATTTGCAGAGGCTTGGTCTTACGGATGTAATCTACCAGATTTGAAGATCCTGTGTTGACTAGAATGCAGCCATTATTGCTAAACATACTGTTGGCATGAAAATTGTTCATTTATACATACTGTCACCCAGTTTGTCTGTTAGCTAGTTATATACTTTGCTTCTCATGGAAACTCTGTCATTTGCGTTGGAGGTCAGTAATATATACCTTTTGTCTTTTACTCTGTGTTTGACTTTGGTATCTAAACTATGATTGCTCACATCGTGGAGGACTTGGGTCAGAGGCATGATGCGCACCCTTTATAGTATGTTGACTCACTAGCATCATAAATGAACTGTGCTCGTTACCTCTTGAATCCAGGCCGTGCTTAGCCACCATCCCTGAAAAGGTTTTTGTAGTGCCGTCTCCTGGCTATGGTGTTATAACCATAGGTTCTTTCTATCATTCTCACAGTCCACAGTTCTTTCCTTTCACGGCTAGCCGCCATAACTCATCTAAATTCATTGCCTTGGTCTGGTGTTGCTTCATCTCCATCTATCAGAACCTGCATAGACCTGGAGTCTTCCCTTATGTTCTGTTTAATAAGGGCAAAATATATTTTTCTGTAGGTGGGAAGAAGGGCTGATATTGGAGGTTTGGCTTAAATTCCTTGATGTTAGAAATGGTTTGCCTGCAAGATTCTGTTTTGGTTCTCCTAGTGATCGAATATTTACAATAATTGTGAAATTCAGTTTTACCTCTGCTTCTGCATAATTTATTATCAGATCTCTTCCACGGGTAGTGTTGATGAAGCTACATTTTCCTAATGTGGAATTGTTTAAATAATGTTTCCGATTCTTGAAAAGAAAGAAGATCTGTTATTGTTGTGCTGGACAATTCACTGAATCAGAATTTATTGATTTGTAGGTCCAAAACTTGTGGTGTTAGTAATGATGTGTGCATAATAGAATTCAGTTTTTTTTCTTTTGAGTCCTTTGGTGAATCTTTAAGTTTTTCGATGTCTCTCGGTTCGATTTTGGTCTCTGATCCCGATTCTATACCTACTTCATCTTCTACTTTTACCGTGGGGAGGGGGAGCAATTCTTGAAGCAATAAATGGTGCTGCTGCTGCTCAGTATTGCTGGTGGCATTAAAGATGGTAAGGTAACCAAAATTGTTTTCTCTTCACTACTATTTTTTATTAATAGGAGGTGTAGAGCATATGGCGTAGCTCTCGGCCGATACCTTGTGAAGATGGTTTCTATGACTGTCACCGTTCTCGTTCCCTTTTTTCTCCTTATTCCTTTCTGTTCTAACCCAGGAATGTGTGACACTGTTTTTTTACTGTCACTGAATTCTCAGATTTTTTCCCTTTTCCTTTATCGTGGATCTCGTATCCCTCCACTTTCTTGTTGGGTCTTCTTGCATCTGCACATTCTGGGGAACCTCTGCATGAATGACAATTCCTCTTGCCTGAGGAGGGTAGTTTGAATGTGGAGCTGTTACGACTCTGTTGTCCCATTTCCAGGGGGCGCTGTGAGGGGACTGTCAGAAGCCTGGGAATCACCTTGAACACCTATCTAGAGTCCCTTGCTGACTCCTGTTTGTTTCTCTTTTCTCCATGGTACACTTGTGTAGGACTACATTTGCTTCTTGGGACTGCAAATCCCATAATGCACAGCTTGGTAGTCAGGAAAACCCGGATTCTGTTTCCCATTGTCTTCTATGGGAGAAGTCCAGTTGCTCCTTTTCACTGGATCCTCTCCTCCAGGACTTGCAAGTGTCCGAAACTACACACACCTGTGACCTCTCCTGTGCAGCCCAGCTTGGAACTGCTTATAAGCAGCCATTTCCTCAAGCTCCCCGTCGTGCATTGGACTTCAATTCCTTTGTGTTACAGACCCTTTGTCAGATGGTGTTCCAGTTTTGTTCCTGTTCCAGCTTGATCCTGTTTCCTGTTTGTCTGCCCTGTTCCTGATTGTTCCAGCCAGAGTCTGCTCCCTACTTCTTAGACTTGTACCTGTTTGTTTTCTTCCAGAGCCTGCTCCCTGTTTCTCTGCCCTGCTCCTGCCTTGTTTCAGCCTGAACCTGCTCTCTGTTTCCCAGTCCTGTTTACAGCTCTTTTCCTACTCCCTGTATTCCAGTCCTGTCCTTGCCTGTTCCAGCCAGAGCCTGTTCTCAGTTTCCCAGTCCTGTCTCTGTTTATCCCAGCCAGAAGTTTGCGCCCTGTTTTCAAGTCCTAGCCCCGCCTTTGCTTCAGCCTGTTCCTAGTTCTTACCTCTGCCTCTTTGTTCCCTTCTGTTTCCGTTTCTTCTTGGTTCTTTGTGTCTGGTAAGTGTTCTATCAGTCTTCACCAGTGTATATGTGTCCTCCTGTGTACTGGGGTTGGCTCATGGTTTCCAGGAGGCAATTCCAGCCCCCATCCTTGTCCAGTGTTATACGTTGTATTTCGTGCTATTGCTGTTTTCTCAGGAATCGCCACTGTGTTTCCAGCTGGACCCACAAGAGCGTGTCCTGTGTATGTAAGTACTATCCTTGTTTGTGCTCTAGGGTCCAGAGACAGAATCACTTCTGCTGCCTCCTTTCTATGAGGCTGGCAGGGTGACTATCTGTAAGAGCAAACTGCACAGAGGCATTGAGATTCCCTGTCACTGTGGGAGGTTCTGCGCCTTACTCTGTGTACAACCCCCGCGTGTTTGTCCACTGGTAATCCGTTTCCTGTTTGTTCACACAAGGGTTGCTCTGCTTTTACTTTCCTGTTTCCTGTGCCTGTCCATAGCGGTCCTTTAAGTGTATGCCTTTAGCTGCTCTTCTGCCCCAGCACTACCTCTCTAGGATATTCGGTGACCTCAAGGGGTGTCCCAGCCAGAGTGCTGCTGAGTCCCGCCCGAAACCGTGACAGAATGCACGACCCAAACATTTCAAGCTCCCCTGGCAGTAAAGGCACACACAAACCTAAAGGGCTTTCCTATCATGTTAAGACACCCCCTTTCTAAGCCTATACATTCTCTGAAATCCTCTAAAAAAGACCTTAGTTTAAAGGATAGACTTGTTAAAGAAAACCATAACTTGCAAGTTCAGTACTATACTGAGTGGCTTGCTAATCTTTCAATGATAGACTATTATGTTATTTGTGGCTATGACCCCCAGTCCCTGTCTGTAGAAGAATTACAAGGACGTAATGAATTTTTGCAATATCTATTAGCTGAAGCCAGTAAGAATGTTCGTAGCCGTGGAAGTGCTTTTGCTACCTCAGCACAAGACACTCACACTCAAGAAAAACTGGTTAATTCCTTGCCTCATGCTAGCGCATCCCAAGTTCACTTCCAGCATTCTGCCAAAAAAAAGAACCCTGACACTGTTCAAGAAGCCACACTAGGGATTCCCTTGTTTTCTGTTGAGTGCTTTAGCCCATCTAGGCCAGTTTCTCAGAATTCAAAGTGCAGTGCTTACTCTTATAAAGACCTATCAGTCCCTCAGAGTTTTCAAGTCAGCAGGCTAGACCCTGTATCTAAGGGATCAGTAAAGACTGTGGGATTCCTTAGTTCAACTCAAATGGCTTGTGCTCCTCCCAAATTGGATGACAGTACATCAGTCTCAATTCCTAAGTGTTGTGCTGACTCGTGTAACGATCTACCAGTCCCTCAGTGCTTTCAAGTGAGCAGGATAGAACCTGTATCAAATGGATCAGTAAAGACTGTGGGATTCCTTAGTTCCACTCAAAAGGCTTGTGCTCTTCCCAAACTGGATGATAATACACCAGTCTCAATCCCTAAAAGCTCTGCTAAACCCTTTTCTTTTCTGAGTGGGTTTGATAACAATATGGACATACACTCACTAAAAGAACAGTTTTGGCAGATTAAAAGGCAGATATTGGACTTCTATGATGAATATGTTATAACATACACTAGAAATCTTGCCCGTGGGCTCTTTTCATCAATGCATATTTCACTGTGACCAGAACCAGACATTCTGTTTATCTGTAAGGTAGCAGAAGTAACAGAGCAGCTGATGGAAACTACTGCAAGGCAATTTGAAAACCTGAAAAAAGAAAATGATCACCAGCTTTGGCTTAAAGAACAGTATGCTACCTCGTGTGCCTCTCCAAAGACTTCTATAGAGCAGATTGTCCCTTCTATTAATGACAGTCAAAAGACAGCTCCAGTTATAAATATATCAGCCTCTTCTTCAGACTCTCTCTCAGCCTGTAGTTCTCCAGTGAAAATTCCTGTACAGTTGACTGGATCTCTGACATCTCTGAGATATTTGACCCCTCTTGATTCAAAGGATGGATCAGAGTCTTCAGAAGGAAGTGTCTCAGCCCCTCTATCAGAACAAATAAAGCCAAAAGAAGAAGAGAGTTCTGATGCAGACTCCAATAGCTGCACCTTAAGAAACCAAGGTATGACTTTACTGGAGATTAATGGCAAGTTGTGCAACAGTGTTGAAGAATCTGAATCTAGTGATGACAGTGGTTCCTGCCTTGCCGTGAACAAACCTGCAGATAGTGTTGTTCAAATGGCGCACACACCAGAATTTTCAGATTGTGGGGATACTCCTGCCCTTTCAAACAATATCATAGAATTTTCAGATAATGAAGAGACAGTTCCTGTTTCAAGTGAACAAATGGATTTTTCTGACCGTGAAGAAATACCCGCAGTTACTAAGAATGTAATGGACTTCTCAGAAAGTTTAAAAATCTCTTCTGTGTCAAAGCAAACCGTGGAGATTTCAGACAAGGAAGAAAGCCAGCAACCTGAAACTAAACAGCCTGTCATAAGAAATGAGAGCCTTCTCCTAGAACTGGACACAGTTGCAGCCTCAACCACTGATCCTGACCTGCTGATCCCTGCCAATGTGTATCCTGTTTCCAGCTCCACGATTAGTGAAGAACAGATCTCTGATCTACCGGTATCTGATTTTGATGTAAAACCAGCCACACCAATGCCACCTGCTGTGTCTCTGAAATTAAAGACTCCTAAAAACCAGCAATCTGAAACCGAAGTTCAAGTATTGAAAGATGTAATATGTCCCACTAAAACTAAAGACTTGAATTTGAATCTTGTATTCGAAGATCTGATGATAAGTACTGTTCTTAGTGTTTTATTGCAAGAAACCATCATCAATTCAAAGGCTAGAGTTGAAAATTTAGGTAACAGTGTAAAGGTGATTTCTGAAGAGACTCCAGTTCTATTTCTTTCCAAAGAACAACCTTTCAATGTTAACAGAGTTGAAGATGAACTACCTGTAGTAGAAACGCCTTGCAAAGAAACCATTTCTGATACCACGAACACACCACAGAGCACTTGCAATGAAGAAATCCCAGTCTTGTCTGAAGATCACCCTCAAGAATTAGTTTGTGGAACTTCTACATTCTCAGATGTCAATTTAGTTTCTAAAGAGGTGAAAACTCTTGTTGCTCCTGAATTTGATACTCCAAAGTCATCCAAGATGAAAGACAATTCTGACTTTTTCATGTTTACCTTGAGAACACCAGTTACCCATGTCTCCCAAGTCTCTATGCTTTGCAAGCCTCAGACCACAATCAATGCAAATACTGCTGCAGAAACAGACAAATCCTGCTTGTCGGAAGGTGTTATAGACCTGACAGTTACTAATACGCCAATTATCACCTCCAAAGAAGAAAGTACTGAACAGGAAACTAAAGTCCTAAAGAATACCGTCCATAATGCCATTCCAGATCTCCTTGCTCCTGAATCCACTTCACCAGAAACCAACTCCATGCACTCCTCCCATATCAATCGAACAATAAAGAGGAAAGACATCAGAGCCCATATGGGTATTAATACATGCCTTGCTCATTGGAAGATTCACCTATGGCAGGACTGTAAACTTATCCACCAAGGTTGGTGTTGGATTTTCTTGCTGTGGCTTTTTCTCTTTAACTTTTTTCAGCCAAAGGATCACCTTCTCTTCTTGAGCAGACTGGTGGGACGGGGTATACTGTTACGACTCTGTCGTCCCATTTCCAGGGGGCGCTGTAAGGGGACTGTCAGAAGCCTGGGAATCACCTTGAACACCTATCTAGAGTCCCTTGCTTACTCCTGTTTGTTTCTCTTTTCTCCATGGTACACTTGTGTAGGACTACATTTGCTTCTTGGGACTGCAAATCCCATAATGCACAGCTTGGTAGTCAGGAAAACCCGGATTCTGTTTCCCATTGTCTTCTATGGGAGAAGTCCAGTTGCTCCTTTTCACTGGATCCTCTCCTCCAGGACTTGCAAGTGTCCGAAACTACACACACCTGTGACCTCTCCTGTGCAGCCCAGCTTGGAACTGCTTATAAGCAGCCATTTCCTCAAGCTCCCCGTCATGCATTGGACATCAATTCCTTTGTGTTACAGACCCTTTGTCAGATGGTGTTCCAGTTTTGTTCCTGTTCCTGTTCTGTTCCAGCTTGATCCTGTTTCCTGTTTCTCTGCCCTGTTCCTGATTGTTCCAGCCAGAGTCTGCTCCCTACTTCTTAGCCTTGTACCTGTTTGTTTTCTTCCATAGCCTGCTCCCTGTTTCTCTGCCCTGCTCCTGCCTTGTTTCAGCCTGAACCTGCTCTCTGTTTCCCAGTCCTGTTTACTGCTCTTTTCCTACTCCCTGTATTCCAGTCCTGTCCTTGCCTGTTCCAGCCAGAGCCTGTTCTCAGTTTCCCAGTCCTGTCTCTGTTTATCCCAGCCAGAAGTTTGCGCCCTGTTTTCAAGTCCTAGTCCCGCCTTTGCTTCAGCCTGAGCCTGTTCCTAGTTCTTGCCTCTGCCTCTTTGTTTGTTCCCTTCTGTTTCTGTTTCTTCTTGGTTCTTTGTGTCTGGTAAGTGTTCTATCAGTCTTCACCAGTGTATACGTGTCCTCCTGTGTACTGGGGTTGGCTCCTGGTTTCCAGGAGGCAATTCCAGCCCCCAGCCTTGTCCAGTGTTATACGTTGTATTTCGTACCTAACAGTGACAGTGTGCTATTGCTGTTTTCTCAGGAATCGCCACTGTGTTTCCAGGTGGACCCACAAGAGCGTGTCCTGTGTATGTAAGTACTATCCTTGTTTGTGCTCTAGGGTCCAGAGACAGAATCACTTCTGCTTCCTCCTTTCTATGAGGCTGGCAGGGTGACTATCTGTAAGAGCAAACTGCACAGAGGCATTGAGATTCCCTGTCACTGTGGGAGGTTCTGCGCCTTACTCTGTGTACAACCCCAGCGTGTTTGTCCACTGGTAATCCGTTTCCTGTTTGTTCACACAAGGGTTGCTCTGCTTTTACTTTCCTGTTTCCTGTGCCTGTCCATAGCTGTCCTTTCCATGTATGCCTTTAGCTGCTCTTCTGCCCCAGCACACTACCTCTCTAGGATATTCGGTGACCTCAAGGGGTGTCCCAGCCAGAGTCCTGATCAGACCCGCCCGAAACCGTGACAGGAGCCTCAGAACTTTCTGACGTGCTGTTGTCATGAATAGTCTGGCCTGATTCTGGTGGGGACTTGGCGAAGAAACATGGCAAATTTCTTTTTGACTTTTTAAACTGTGCGACATGTCGATAACTCTCTAACTCTCTTTCTAATCTATTTCTGTCGTCATTGCTGTCTGCCTATTGCTGGCTGTTTCGCTGCTTTGATGCTATAGACAGTTAATCTTTACTGTTAGACTGTTAAACCTGTTTGGTTGTTATTGCCTACTTTTTCTTGTAACAGCTGGGGATAAAGTAAAATTGGATATGGTTGGGTAGGGAGCCAACCCCAACTGTACTCTTCGGTGCCATGTTTTTTCACTCATAAAGGTAGGACACCTGTTTGCTGTTGCAGAAATCCTGAGAAACCACACAAATTTCAGTACAAATTGTCTATACAAGTAGCAAGTTACAGGCGTAACGCCCTTACAGAAGCAAACAAAAAGGCACAAGAATGCATCACCCTCCTTCCCCAAACAATGCCCAAAATAATGCCTCAAAGGGCTAAAAAGATGAAAGTTTCAGAGAGTGGAAGACAGACGTGCGCATAACGAGATTGAGCATTTAACACAAACAGACAAAAGCACAAACAAGCCCGATTGCAGGTGCGCCACCAGATGAGAAGCTTGGCCTACGCTGCCTATTACTGTTCTTACTTGTTAGCCCAACCCTGGTGATCTAATGGTTCTCCCGGTTTATTTTGGGTGTGGGACCCCAAGAAAGTTTGGAAAACTGTCAGAAAGTTTCTGCCACATCTTTATAAGCAAGCTGCAGAAAGACTGTGTATTCAATAGTTCAGTTCCATGGCTGGTCCTGGGCAGTACTGCGCGTTTACTACTTCCACGCAGACTGGTCGATCCATGACCTTTGTCCAGAGTGTGGGCAGGAAGACAGTGTGGAGCTGGGAGTCTTTAGGCAAGTGAAACCCAAAACAAGAGCACGAAAGATACATGGGTTGTCCCATGATGACAGTCGTCTCTATGAGCGCCCCTCCAACTACAGAGACCTTCTGTAGGTCTAACTCCATATCCTAAGGGCACATGCATGATCTTGATGTGGGCTGAAATGTGGGTCAAAAACACTTCAACTTACTATGGGAACACTGAAATAGGGAGGCATGCTCTCCAGAGCTATGAAGAAGACTTTATTTCAACAGGAAGTGAAACTGAAGACGTGTGACTAGGGGAAGATGTGGCAGGTTTTAGACCATCTGAACTTTGCTTGCAAAGTGCTTGCTCTGGGAAGGGCTTTCAGCAAGTGCATGACTTTTGCCATGAGAGAAGTTATGAAACCACATCATTGGACATGGATTGCTGAAGAATTGAGACAGCGCATTGCTGACACAGATTATTTTCCCCCACAGCTATAAAGGAGTCACAAAGTGGCAGCAGAACATTCTAGTAACTTGGATGGTTGAGATTGTTTCTGAAACATGTAGACCCTAGAGAGGTGAGAGCAATGAAACTGGATGAAGGTTCTCTTGCTCTATTCATGATGTGTTCTCCCCATTAAGCTTGGGAAGAGTTTATATAGAGGGGAGCAAGGATGAGGAAAAGTGACAGAGTGGGAATGGCAGCGAGGAGAATGGATATAGTGAGGTTTGTGATGTTCTTGGTTGGAAAAGTTATTTTCCCCATGACTTGCAGGAAATGCTTCTAGGGATATAAACCGAATGGAGAGTAATTTGTGAGACGGATAATGTATGAATGGATGCAAGAAGGGCAGGAAAAAGGAGAAGAGGAGGCCTATAATGGTGATGGTGCACATCTCCTGAGAATGCATCTTAGGCAAAGTTATTTTCTTTATTATGTTGTTTGATGCATTTAAGATTTCAGAGATAGTAGGAGCTAAGGTTTATGGCGATATGTGTGTAGGATACACAGTTGGAAAGGGACACATCACCAATGAGGGTGTGTAAGAGCAAGTTGGTGCAGGGCAAATGGGTTAAGTACCTCAGAGTGGAAAGTGGCCAGGATGGAAATGGGGTGCCCTGTGCAGAAAGTATTTTATGGTGAGGGCACTGAGGCCGTATAGTGCATATTGTTATGACGATGCCAGTTGGGTAACAAATATTAGGTACATTGAGAAAGAGCCTGGAACAAGGCGGATGCCCCCAGACAGCTTTCAAAGAAACGTGTTTAGAATTGGCACTATGACAAGGGCTTACCGATTAAGATGGGAGAGTGTTGTATGCGGAGGCTGGGTAGGTGGGCTTCTAGCAAGGCACAGAGCTACGCGGGAGCAAGCAGGAACAGTAGAATCATTGCTGGTCACGAAAGGTGAGCACAGGGAGCCAATGTGCAAATGTGGACATTCTGTTGAGAAGTGGGACAATAAGCACGCTACGAATAAATCATTTGGGCAGGACTTGAGTCCAGATGAGGAACAAGTGAAGCTAATATGGCATGGATTAAGTAGAATGCATTGGGAAGAGTTGCTCTTCACGTTTTGGGATTTGAGTAGAACAAGCCTGGGCATGATTTCAATTCTTCTAAGGTAGAATGACCTAGTGGAATCGACAGAGGCAGACTAGCTGAACATGATAAAGAGGGATTTGATGGTGACTTAGGGGAAATGGGACTGCACAGACTTTTATGGACTTTTTTCCCAGGAGAGTATGAAATGCTGCATGGAACTCAAAGGCAAGTATAAGGCTACGTAAGGAGGGTAACAGGGAGGTGCCAGGGTCACAACATTAGAGTGGTAAGCCATGTTGACAAAGGTTACAAATCGGGGGTCTTCAAACTGGGTGGTGTGCCCCACTAAGGAGGCCTCAAGTTATCCCGGGGGGCGGGCACCAGGCTGTGGCCAAATGAAGCATGATTATGCTAAAAACAGGGCTTTGTTTTGAGCTGAAAAAGTGAGCAGCAGTAAACCGCTCTGCAATGGGCCATCACTGATATGTTTTGTCATTTATATCCAAGCTGGGAGTATGTGCCAAAAGGAAAGGGACCCCAAATACTCTTCAAAGTCCCTAGCCCCACTTATAATAATCACACTGCTGATACTCAGGCGCGGCCTGTCCTTTAGGGCGGAGGGGCCACGCCCCCCCACCTTTTGCCCCTCATGAAGAGTGTCTGTCAGGCTGAACAAAGGTCAGCCTGACAGATACTCATCATGTTCAGGTCAGGCAGCCAGGAGCAGACGTGCGCAATTTGTGCACACTCCTGGCTGTCTGAGCTAAATTTTGCTGGGCTGAGGTCACAGCTCCTATGGGCATGACTTCCTCTGCTCATCAAAGGTGCCTCGAGGCCCTCCCCTGGGTGACGAGGAAAGCGTCACCCATTGACTTCGACCTGGACGCTTCAGGTTTAAGCCCTGAAGCACCCAGGGCGAGTGTCAATCAGTGACACTTCATCACAGAGTGGGGTGGGGTCAGCAGTCTCACTGACCCCATACCATTCTGTGACGAGGCTGGGACTGCTGCTCCCAACCCTCCTGGGACCTCCGAGGCTGAAGGTAAGCGTGTGACCTTTTAAAATGAATGTTTGGTGCATGCGTGCATGTTTGAATGTTATGAGTGTTGTTAATGGATGGTCGTGCGTGTGTCAAAGAATGAGTGTGTGTGTGTGTGCTTCCTGCCCGCCCGCCCCCTACCTCCTAAAGCTGCCGACCGCCACTGTTGATACTTTTTAACACGTTAGTAAGGCCTGCCTGACCAGAATAGGATGTTTGCCATCAACGTTACTGCAATGTTTAAATAAGTGTACACATATTTAAACATTGCCACTTTAGTAGAATAATTCTGAAAAATTCAGAGGGAGGCCCGATAATTTTTATTTCATTTTGGGGGGTGACATTAAAAAGTTTGAAGGCATAAATGGACCGAGTTGTTTAGGTATGATGGTTGGACTCTATCCAGTATGGTGAAACCAGATATATTTGATGAAAGTGATGAGGATGTTGGGGAATTTGTGAGGAATAAAAGGATGAAGGGGAGGAGTCAGACGGAATACCTCAAGTGAAGGATCTTTTCATGGTGTAAGGAGCTATGCTAAAGGTGAGTTAGGGGGGGAACCGGGAAGGTTAGGAAAGGTGAAGCAGATGAAAAGAACAGATCACGAACAGAATAGGAGCCTCACGAGTCAGAGTACAGGCTGTGAAGGACGGCAGTGGGAATAAGAAGCTAACAGTTAAACTTGCTAGGAGTATGTGGTATTAAAGTGTGGGGGCTCTAGAGCCTTACCGGTGGGTAACGTCTAGGGTTAGGACTATGGTTTAGAATTTAATGTGAGGATGGCAGTTGGAGAGGTTTAGTGCCTTCAGAAAAACCTGGAGAATGTTACACATTGAGAGCTCTGCCTGCTTCATTTAGGGCGGTTTTCCATCAGGCCTGAGCATCAGGAGTAGTTCTTCACAAACAGAGCATTCCCATTGGCTAATGAGGGCAGTTTGATGGTTTGAATCAGTTCTTAAGGTGGGATGAAAAAACTGTAGGGGGGGGGCTCTCAAAGGGGCATGGCCGATGTAATTAAGGACATGGTTTAACTACATGTAAGCTAAAAATCTGGGTTTAGTATAGTGTGCTTCCCGAATGGTATTTTGCTGCTTCTTTTTGTCATTGCATTCAGGTATATAATACAACAAGTAACATTGCACCTACAGCAAGCCAGGGCTGTTGGCTTTGTGAATGGTTGTTAGTTGCATAAGATAAATAAATCAACAACAATGATTTTGTGTATAAATGTTGAAAAAGCTTCAGTTCTGAAATTATGAGACTGTGAAAAAACTCTAACGAGTCTCTTTCAAGTTACATCAAAGGCAGTGCAGGGTGGTACTGGTGCCGAGTTAATAAAAAAAGTTTCACGCTGAGGGTGAGGGCAAAAATGGAGAGCCCGATAGGGATTCGTCTCAGCACCTGCTTTTTAGAACAGCCAGTGATGAGCACTGGCAGGACCTGGCCCACTCAAAGCCCTGATACGAATTACCATTTGTTACGTACGAGGAAGAAGAGGGAGAAAGTTCCTCAGCACTTAGAGAAGATGGAAACTAGTTGCGCAACAACACAGCCTCCAACAGCTGGCGGACCTCACAGCTCGTGCTGCACTTATCTAAGGCAGGCACTCTTGTAAGCGTTCCACCTAAATCATACCAAAGGCACGTTGTGTTTTCTTTCTCTGTCTCTTTTGAAACACACCACCTACCTGCTGCTTCTTCCATTGTTCTAGAAAATAATACCTTTGGGTTTCCAAAGAATGTCACTGATCACCCATTAGCAGTGAGATGCTCACACCTGCATTTGAATGACTGTCTTTGCCATCTCAGCGACTGACTTGTTGAACCGATTACTGTCAACAAGGAAAAAAACGCAGAAAGTCAAGAAATACAATTTGTTTTGCATTTCACAAGGCTGTCAGTCGGCACTATGACATGTGATAGTATTACCCTTTCATTATGCACGCAAAGCCTCAGCATGCAAAATGCTGGTAGCTAAAATGCCTTCATTGGCAATGGAAATTCTGCCAGTCATGTTTTAAAAGTTCACAAAGTAGCCTAGTCTATTTAAAAAAAAGCTTGATTAACATGGAAAACCAAAGGCAAACTGCTCAAATTTTTGTGGGGATTCACTTCCTTTCACATCATGCTTTAAACCGAGCATTGCCAACACATATCGTTTTCCTTTTTTGCGTAAGGGAACATTTATATGGCGTTTCCCAACAAAATAAAGGAACATCAAGGATAGCAGCAGAGCAACCTTCAGCAATATAAAGGATTGGGAAGGGGCAGGTAGCAGTAGCAGAAGGCACATCATCCAATTCTCTTGTACATACAGAACATGCACCTAACAGGTAGCTAACACACTAAGGGCTGTTATGTGCTCTCCGTGAACAGACATAAGTGTATAAGATTATCAGTAGCCTATATCAAGCGTCACTCACTGCCCATTGTTTTTATAGCTGAGGTACAATCTTTTACATAAAAAGTTGATTTTGAATTGTTTCACTTCAACACCTTAGATAATATCACTGCACTGTGTGGCTTTTATTAGAATTAGTGAACTGCAACCTTGCTGCTGTGACAGTTGTATTAATGACTGGAGAAACAAGTTTGTTGTCTTGTTTCTCATATACATGTTTTTTGTTTTTTAGAGATAGGGCAACATTATGGTATTTACACCAAACACAAAGGAGATTGTTCTACAGAGCATAACCTGAACTGAATTATTTGAAGGTTCTATCAGATGTGATGATCATGGAAATGTATCCATAAGAGAAGAAAAGTAATTGCTTTGGGTCACACTGTTTGGCCAACCTTGGAAGCCTGGACTGAACCAAGTTGCCTTAATACATTTTGCACTTCCAATCCTGGATGGGTATTACAATACTTTATTAGTGACCCAAGAGGCAAGTCAGTTGTCTTGTGCCACCAATAAAAGGTATTTTTGCTGTGCCAGATGAAGTAAAATTATTGTTAATTAAACAAGATAGATTTTTCTACAGTGCACATCCCGAGCTGAAGCTGCTCTCAAATGTGATGATCTCAGTAAAGGGGGCAGAGGGAAGATCAGTATTTATTCAGGATCATACAGTTTGGTCGAGCGTGGAAGTTGTGGGTGAAAGTAGGGCCTCTAGGTCAGTACCCATCAACTAGTTTTTGCCCTTGGTCCAACAAAAGCTTGTAACTAGCCTAGTCATGTTATGCAAGTGCATTCAAAATATCCTTTGTATTTTTATAAGACAGGGTAAAAGCACTGGAAATACCTCTATTTATAGAACAGGCACACCTTGAGCAGAAAAGTGCAAGTGGCCCAATGTTTGAGAACAGGTGCAGCTTGGATAGCATCAGATCACACCTTTTCCATCACAAGACAGATACAAACTGACGAGCAGCAGCAGTCCAAGCTTTAATTCTTCACAAAACTGGAGCAATATGGCAGTTGCAAAGCAAGCTTCCCTCTCTCACAGAAGGCAATTAATGCAGCCTTCCAATTCTTGCAGAGGAGATCCAACAGGGCAGACTGCTTCTATCTTTCAAGCAACAGAATATGTACAGTTAAGGCATAAGTGATGTATAGGTTACAGACAGGTGTCTGGAGTGGACGTTTAAGTCACTGAGGTGACTGTATAGGTGGATGAGTTAATGATTATGTGAGTTTTTACACCATTCTTGCTTAGGTGATATTCCAAGTCAGCATCCTGAAAGTTGAGGTGGGTGATCCACTGAATGCTGGAGCCCGGCTCGAGCCTAAAGCCTGGCACTGGCTCAGATCGATGTCCTGTTGGAACCTCAAGCCCATAACAAGCCAAGCTTTCATGTGGCTTCTGCTTCCCTCCCACCCTCTACCCAGGATATGGTGTTACGGGCAGAGCTGCTGACATTGGAACCCGGGAACCAGGTTTGAGTCCCACCATGGGCTCAGCATCATGTGATTCTGGACAAATCACTTAATCGCCCCATGCCTTTAAACAATACATGTGTAATGAAAATGGTGCCCATGGAAGAGCTCCAATTCCTGTGGGTGGAGTTTGCATTATGTTTTAAAAACTGCAGAAGAATGCACTAAGACAAAAAAAACAAAGTCTTAACATAAGGAAAGATCAATACATTAACTGGCAGATTTGTACAGTGAACACAGAAAACCTGAGTAAATCATGATTTCCCTGCTTAAATTGTGTGATCTTAGGCAAATGTTTTATTTCACCAAAACTCTGTTTCGTCATTATCACGAATGAAAGCACTTTGAATATATGAGTTCAGACTACCAGTTGTAACAAGTACTTCCCAGTACAGTGCTATAATGTGCCCTATTAATTGCAAAGCTTCTACATGTAAAAGAAATACAGTTTTTTGAACTTTGAAGAAACGTTATCATATTTTACGTTTGTTGAAAGATTTATGTAACACATTTTCAGAGCTCAGTTTGTGCACGGGTTCTTAGATCCAAACCAGACCTTTGGGTTTGCTGTGACCTGCTGTCTCTGTTAATTGGTTGGCTCGCCCACCTCTAGCTGGATGGCCTGCTGCCACCATTTTGGAGACCTACTGTTTCTGTTGATTCTTTCATGTTCCATGTATGTAAAAGAAGCCATTGCCTGGCAGGTTATTGTTACTGGAGCAGCCTCGTCACAGCGTAACTAACTATGCTCTAGACTGGGAGACGTGTGCCAGCCTCTACGGAAAGGTTTGAGTACATGCGCACCATGTGCGCGGTGCCATCCCAAACTCAGTACTGGACCTGTTCAATATGTCGAGGTCCACCGGTACCTTCAACGGAAGAAAGCAGAAGCACAAAGGAGGCCGAACACATGCAAATACTCCGTGATTTAAATGGGCAGATACTGTAGATACTGAGTACCTGCACTTCTTTAATACGGAAGAGCCAGTACCTGAGTATCACAGAACTGCTTCGATACAATTAGTGGGAAAGCACCGGCACTTCTCGAGAGCCAACAGGTACTCAGAAGAGTGAGTGTCCGCGCTTTGACATTTCCATTTAAAGCACTGCAGACACTGACAAAGTAAACATACTTGCGAGGACGAGGGAGAACACGCAAAATAAAATACAGGCACGAAACATTCAGTGAAAGACGCAGTTAAACAGGACCACACAGAATCACGCGGGAAACACAGCAACGCACACAGAACGGCCTCAGTTGCACCCCTCTGCTTGCAGTTGCTCTAGTTTTGCCGTCACTTCCCCGCTGGCTCGTGCTCTGATTGAGACCCCGGAACAGAAGGATGCATAATAATGGCTCGAGTGCTGCTCTTGGAGAGCGCGTGGCACATCAGAGAGAGCGGGAGGTGCGTGCGGACGTGAGAGACGCGTTACTCCTGCGGGCGCACCGCTCTCTCGCAGAGCTTCGATTCCAGGAATCAATGGCAGGTACTTAGCATCCAGTGTGGGCCTCTTTACTGTAAAACCACGCTCCATACCTGATGGACCGGCAGGGGGCTCAGCGCAGAGGCCTCCCTTCCTCGAATCCACCGAGCGGGTCACCCGTTCTCAGAACCGGCATGAGAAGTTCCACAAGCATCAGGGGCATCTCCCGCTCCCTGCATTAATAATGGTCGTGTGACCTTGAGTCAGAGGTAAAGATACAATACCATAAACGCCATACAGTACCTTACCATACTATCCATATAGGACCACATGTACAAAGCTTGTTTCACTCGCAAACTGTCAAATCTGCAGACTCGGGCGTTTTGCACACTCAAAAAGGCATTTTTGTAGTTACCAAACTGCGATTCAGTATTAGAAAGGGGCGTGTTTATGGCGTTCCTTCCAAATACTGAATCTCAGTGGTATGTGTGAATGTTTTGCGACCGAAATGCGGTCGTAAACCATTCGCATTATACCACCAACCTCAAGTAGCTAGTAACCCTTTCCGAATGGTTGATAATGGTTGTAAAAATATTTTTTTTAAGAGCAGGCAGTGGTCCCATGGAGCAGGCAGTGGTCCCATGGACCACTGCCTTTTAAAAAATGAAAATAAAACTTTTAATTTTTCTTTTTGAAGCACATCCCGTTTTCCTTTTTGAGGAAAATTAGGTTACATAATTTTTTTTTTAGCTTTATTGAAAAGCAATCGCAGACATGGTGGTCTGCTGACTCCAGGAGGCCACCACCCCTGTGATTTTTGCGATTCCCAATGGGTCACAAATCAAGACCCACCTCATTAATATTCCTGAGGTAGGTCTATATGCTACCCACTGAGTTATCGCAAAATGTGTAAAACACACATTTGTACATCGCTGATTGTGATTAACAAATAGTGATTCGCAAACATTTGCTATTTGATAATCGGAAACACAAATGTTAGTACATGTGGCCCATAATCCCTAAATCAGAAGTTGATATCCAGGCACTGCACAAAGATTACAGCTCGCTCTTTACATCTTCTAAATAGCTGAGCTCAAGGAATGCGCCTGCTGTTGGCTGTTGCCAAGAACCAGGAGCAGACAGGCAGAAGCTAAGAGATCAGGCTCCATAATACTTACAAGGTGGTTCAGTGGGAGGAGCGCCTGTGGCCGATATGCGTATGTAATCTCAAGGTCACATTTCACTGGTTCCAGGAAAATGGACTCTGTCTTTCCTGTCACAGGATTGATAAGTGCATCATGCATTTGGAAGTAAGCCAATCTAGGGTTAAGCGGGGAAGAAAATAAATCCGTCTTCCAGTGCACCATTTCTTGTATTTTGGAATGTCACCTTCTGGCACCCAAGGGAATGGTTAGGCTCTGGGAGTGTGAAGCTGAGTGCGAAATTTCAGTTTCATTGCTTAAGGACGGGTGACCCATGAACTTGGAGGTGAATTTCACTTGCTGTTGACAGCAGGCATCACTTTCTCCTACATCCAAAATAAGCCCTCTGGGTTAACTACCCCACCCAAAGATGGATAAAGTCACAACATGTTTATTGATCTTACCTTAGCACTTGCAAAGTGCGCTATTGGAATACATCGGAAATCCTTTTTTCCTTCACTTGTTATGGCTTGGAACTTGTGGCTCATGAAATGGGCCCAGGCAGAAGATAATGTTGTCAGGAAGGGCCAGGTAACCCACGACAATAACGGGGTGGGACACTATATGCCTGGCGTTGGACGACAGTAACCATTGATTTAAGTCCCTATCCTTGCTCGTATCCTCCAGTGGGCCAACTGTGCATTCTGTACAGGCTTGACCATACCCAATCACTTCCCTCATAAACCCCATGCAGGCGCCGTGGCTCATGCACTACACACTGTTAGGCCACGCCATCCCCAGCTGGGTTAAAGCACCTCAAGTGCACCCACATAAGGTGCCAAAGGTTGTAAAGCACAAGACACCCTCCTACAATTCCACACAATCAGTGTAACACATACATTTATGGTACACCCCGGTTCCCAACGTTAGCAGCAAAATGTACATACAAGGTTTACAACACTTTTGTGTAGCTCTGCGGCTGAAGCCACACTAGTAAGACCACAGTACTGCCTTTGCATTCACCCGCACTCACTCCCACACATCCACCCTGCACCGCTGTGAGGTGCCACGGGTATCAGTGAGCGAGTGCACACACACTCACTCCCGGTACCCTAATTTGGTGACCAGCTATCCAGAAAGCGGATGCAACTTTGTTGGCAAGCACCCTGGGCCCCAAACTGCCCTTCACCCACCAACCAGTTGCGGCTATCTTACTCTTCCATGAACCAAAGATTGCATAAACCTTTCCCCAATTACTAGGCTGCTCGCAGCAAAGTCACAATTCTCAGGGTTCCAGTGTCAAGGTAGGGGAAAGGAAAGACAACAACCGCTAAACAATTTAGGAGGAGATGTTTGGGCTCCCCACAGGAGGTTCACTCAGAGTTCTGCAAAACACAAGTGGATCGTCACTCCACAGCCAGCCAGTTCAATGTTAGCAAATAGTTGCCAATTTCAGCACTTCTGGAACCGAGAGGCGCCATTGGGGCTTGTTGAGGTGAATCACCCTCAACACTTCCAGTTGCACATGACAGGTTACTAGGCCCACACCTCCTGTACCAGGAGATGCCGTGTCTGGGGCACGAAGACTCAAGTGATCCCAGATGGTTACGATCCCACTTGAAAAATGCTCAGTGCTGTACTTCCACAAAAAGGAGGCTCAATGTCATGGGTCCGCTGAACTAAGTTACCCTGATCGTATGTTCATTCACATGCCAATTCCTAAGATGGTACCTCCTCGAACAGAGGCACCAGTCTGATGCGTTATGCCTTGAACCGCACCAGATTCTTCCACGAAGGATGTAAATCCCACACCTGGGAGAAACAATGTCTAGCACACGATGACTTGAGTCACATTACACCATCTGGTCATACTAGGAACTTGGTTTCCGTATCTCTGAGGAATGAGGCACACTGTCTAGTACACAATGACCTGAAGTCGCACCAGACTCCCCGGTCACACTCTTCGACACAAGTTCAGCCGTGCCAAATGAGGCCAAGTGCAGCACAACTCAGGTTCACCCTCACCTCAGAGGGTTGCAACAATGAACAGGACACAGCAGACAATGAGCATGCAGCCGAGGCTTACACAAGAGAAATGTGATGCACCGGGTGATTCTGTTCACACCAACAAGACGTTTTGGCGTGCAGTGGTCCCATGATGAAGCGCCACTCACCTGAAGTGAGGGCAGTACTTGGCAAGCTCCACGCCAGGCGATTCTGGTCACCAGACACAATACTTAGGCCATGCTAACACCGCTGTAGCCAGGTGAAATCCAACATACAATGTAGGCACAGCAGAGGGCACAGCTTTCCAGATATCACCAGTCGTCAATGTGAGTCCCTCTCAGGAGGTCTTTAATGTCCCTGAGACCACCACAGAGAATGGGGGGGGCACGCCAACCTGCCCTTGGAGAGTTATCCTTCGGGATGCTACACACTAGCAATCAGCCCCATTCCAGTCTCTGAGCAAGAAGGAGAGCCCGGATCCCCTCTGTGGACAGTTATTCTCCTGGGCACAACAGATTCCTCTGGCAGTGTACTTATGCGGTCAGGCAGCACCAATGTTACTCTGACTTGCAGATGTTGAGTACCCCTTGTTATACTAGATGGTTCCTTTGAAGTAGGGGGTGGTTCAAATCGTTCTCCTTTGAAACACAGATGTCTCCCCTAAATATCCTCCCTGTCTGCCCGGAGGCTCTGGAATGCAGATCTTTATCTTTAGTGGGGTCATACTATGGAACCGAAAGGCCAATTTTCAAAAACCTCTCCCCCGAATCTATTTATCCAGGCCCCAAATGGCAGGAATCTGTTGTTCTGGATTCCCAAGTTCTATAATGGTCACCTGGGAAAACACAGATGTGCTCTACCCCTGTGACATGTAGAATGAAGCCTAATTTATAAGACACCAAAACCACTTCAGAACCTAGAAATGCCCACTTCTCAAAAGTGGCATTTCTAGTGCATCAATGATTTTTACCAACAGAAGGGGTTTGTCATCCTGAGTCCAACAATACTAAACATCATGAGGCTGCTCCCCTGCAATCCACTATTGCAGCCTTAATAAGACTCATTCTCCCATGTTACATTATGGTCAGAGCAGCGCTCATAAGTAGTGCAAACATGCATGAGTATTCGTCACTTCCTGGGCACATATGCCCTGGTACACTCCCAACCCTGCCAGGGCAAGTGGGGCACTTTCGTTAAAGCCACTGCAAAGGTGCATGTGTGCCAATACTGCTCTGCTCTATCAGTCTCAGTTCTTATATTAAGGTACCCCTGCACAAATGTGCACACCTTGGCAAGTGATGTCAGCTCCTGTACTACATAGAAAAACCACCAGGGTGCAAGTTGCACACCCAGGCGACTGATACTAGTCACCACTCGCACATGGCAACACCTGTGTGCAAGAATGCAGACACTGACAAGTTGTGCCAGTCTCATGTAAGCATATGATGCCGTGCAAGTAGGCATCTCGAGGCCAGCTATGCCAAGCTCCCCATATAAATGAACTCCCATGTACACATGGGCACAGAGAGGCCCCCTGGGCCTGGCACACTACATGATCCTGTGCTCCATAACAAGGGTGCCCCTATTGGCTAGCTGTACCAGACCTAACACACATGAAATTCCCCATTGTGCAAGTATGCACCCACTGGCCTTGTATGCCAGGCTCAGTACATCTGAAGGCCCATGGCCTCTGTGCACACCCTAGGCCCTGCCATAATGGGGCCCACACATGTTGGTCAGCACCACCTCCCTTCCGGGGGAGGACGTGCGTGCGCACTTCTTGTCTGCCCATACAGGGGGACAGTACCCATGGCCACTAGTAGAGGACCGGCCCACCCTTATGATGTGGCCGACCCCCCCTTTAGGTAGGGGACACCCACATGGGGTTACACCTTTGTATACCCACCCTGCCCTCCGCTTACCACCAGGCAAGGTGCGGGGCAGCTCAGAGTTGGCCCCTGCATTGGGACTGCCACCCTGGGCGCAGGCATGCTAGCACCTCTGCAGGCCTCTTCTATGGTTAATAGGGTCTTCTAGGGGGTGGCACACCCAGTGCACGTCTTCCTAGTAGCCAGGGCCATAACCGCACCGTGTATACCGGTTTCACAGGGCCGTCCTCAACCATGTAACTCAACCATGTGCCTACCCGCCCCCTTCCTATCAAAGTAAGAATGGGCGAGCCCACTATTTGTGAATTACAATTGGAGGGGCACCAACAAAGTTCATATAGGAAGTAATCATCCAAATGTGTTGCTCCAATGGGATCTTTTATTCTCTTTAATATAACAGACAACAGCAAACGCGTTTCGTTCACCACCTGTGAACTTCCCCAGGGCCTCACTATTTTTGTCTGTGCAGAAGGTTGAAGTTTCCCATTACACCGCCCTTAAGTTCTCAACCGCATATATTCCCTTGTATTATTCCTTCGGTCAAAGTATATTAGTTCAGTTTGAATCAAATAACAGCCATAATAAGGCTCTCTGCAGCACTGCTTCAATTTCCAAACACTTAGACAAACATCATGATGAGTTTCCCTCTGCCAGACAGTGGAGATGTGCCCAGTGTCCTAGGGTCATGCACAGAGAGTCAGCAAAGACTGTGAGAACAAAGAAAAAAGTTTCAAGGAAATTCCCTCAGCAGAGCCATGTCGAACAGTCATGTACTGCCTTGATGCATCATTCACTTTGGCCACCCAGAGTAGAGGCACAGTAAGCAGACATCTCCATATATTAACGTTTGTATAATACATATGCATTAACCCAATAAAGAGCAATTAATAACAACCTTGACTTTCTGGTGCACCAGGGATCAGTGCTGAGACTTCAGAGTTCAGGTAAAATGATCAAAATACTTAAGGCTCGTAGGGCTGCAAACCACATTTCAAGACATTGAAAGACTTGAGCGGAAAGATCCTAGATAGGAAGATAAAATGGCAGCTGGCACAGATTTTTCACCACACAACACCACAACAGATTGAACCCTAAAAAGAAAGGACATGAAAGGAAACTATTTCTTGGATTTTAGGTGGTAAAAATAAATAAAAGAATTAACCACCTGAAAAAACATTAAGGGTAGAACCAATTTTGAATCTATCATTATGCCCATGGTTTTAACCAGTGCTTAGTTTGTAAAACAAATACATTCATAAATACATTACAGGAACCAGTGCTTTTCTCAGGAGCCACCACCAGTACTGCTGAATGCTGGGGTTGCTGAATACAAAAGGCTGCTAGTTTTGATTCCACTGGATGCCTCTTTCTTCCACCTCATATACAATCATTGTCTCCTTACTTTACTCCTGCAGGTTGCTCCTCAGAATAGATATTTCCCTTTGTCACTGTTTCCCTATCTTTCTCTTTCTTCTTCTCGTCTCCGTTTGCTATCGTTTCCCCATTTGCTACGGAGTATGGTTTGATGATGAAAATAAGTCCCGGTCCCACCACCGGCATTAATTAAGCACTATTCTTAACCTTCTAGACAGATGTTCAGATCTGAGTTAGGAGGTCAGTTCTCAGATGGACAGCTCCCTATTAAAAGCCAACCCAGCACCAAGAGACAATTCAGGTTCTAATCAAAAAGTACAAATGTTAAAATGTACTAATGCTGGAAGAATGGAGTCTAGAGGAGGTGATCAATGGTAGCGTAGATAACTACAGTGTCAACGACTGGAACTGAAAGCACACCGTGCAGGTGGACGAGTGTATTCATACAGGAAGATCATTTGTGTTTTGCAGCATTCTCTAGGGTTGGTATTAACTCTGCCGCCTTCTGCTGTCTATCTTAAGCACCTTGGGCCTGTAGGCATCGCTCACTCAAAACTTGCAGCACCTGTCAGGAAGGTGCTGCTGATCGATACAGCAGCTCCCCTAAGACATAATGCACGCATTTCACAAGTGAGCCTCATCTGATCAGTGCTAGGATTGTGGCGTTCTTGTTCTTAAGGTAGAAGTAGACTCACACTTGCACGTAGATATGGCAGTGTGATGTGTGTGTTTGGAAGAACAGTGGCTTGTGCCTTTCAGGACAGGCTTGTATTCTGGGCACTCAAAACCGCATTAGTCTTTATAGCAGGCAAAATCAATGAGTAATGTATTATATTTTAGGTTACCTGGTCAGAATAACTTTACTGTACATGCATGAGGAGTACGTGATCTACCCAGAATTTAAGGGGCGGGCAGGGATTATACAGATTTTGCAGCACTAAATCTTGTGGGTGAAAAATGCTTTATGATGGAAATGGCAGAAAACGAACGACTAGGCTAACACAGCAGGATGCCTAGATCTGTAGGAGCTGTGGTAAGATTATCTATAGGACACCGGAAGACCTCTTGATCAGTGGTAGGATCAGTGGTATGAGTGAGTAAGCGCGCCACTTACTTGTTGCTCTAAGATGACATGGTGATGAATCATGAGCATCTCCATTTGCATTACCTTCTCCTATGTTTTCACTCCTAATTACATAGCGAGGCTGCTGCACCTCACAGGGACACCCACTTTTTTTTCTGCAAAAAGTAGAATGCACCTTGCATCCACCTGTTTTACCAGACACAAACCCCCACACACCTAAAACATTTGGCCAGGTCAAAACATGGTGGGAGGGAGGGGTTAATTAATTAGGGTGAAAACGTACTTGGAGTAATGCAATTACTGGTAAGTCATTGAAGCACTGGCAGTGCTGCTAGGGGTTCAAACAGCTTGCATCGCACAGTGATTCACAAGGCAGGGTCCATTGGCCCTGCGCAGTTATTCCCATTGTAGGTGCGCTACGTAGGGCCGGCTGCCTGTCCCAGATGAAACTAGCAGTCGCGGCTCGCCAGGATTACAGGGGGCGGGGTGGTGCGTGAGAGGGGAGGGGGTGTAAATGAATTTTAATAAAAAATAAACTTACCTCCGCAATGCTTCTTGCTGCACTGCTCCTCTCTCCAGCGTCAACTGCACGCAGGCTCCCAGCCTGCCCTGCGGCCAATCCTGACGCTGCTCAGAGCAGCAACACAATTGGCTGGGAGCCTGGGCAAGTGTTGCCGGGCTGGAGACAGCCTACTGCGCATGTATGTTTGGCCGGCTGGAGACGGGCAGCCAACCATACATGAGCAGTGAGGGGAGTACACAGTGCGGTCCCCTCACTGTTCGTCACCCCATGGCCATGGCCCTGCCCCTTTCACAAGGGACATGGTTTATTGTCCCTTCCTTGTGAAAGGTTTGCAGCTTCTGCTGCTTGGGGGGACGACGACGCTCCTCTGCCCAAGTGGAGGAGCCGCCACTGGAAACTAGACATTAAATCCAACTTGTGTAAAGTTATTATTATTATTATTAACATTTTTTTAGCAGAGCTAAGTGGTTTCACACTAGAGTAGAGTTTAGAAGGCAAGAGGCAGTGTGAAAAAACACTCAAGTTCTGGCTGGACACAAGGGCAAATAATTAAGCTGCATTCAGTTCCCCCCAGTGCCCCATAAGAGGGGGAAGGAACGTGAATGAAGAGAGAATTAGGTGAGGGAGGTGAATAAGAGAGGAAAGAAAGTGGGGAGAATGAAGAGACGGAGAGCAAACAAGACTTTGAATTACCCAAAAGGGACAAATTTCATAGTGATGGAATTGGAGTAGACTTAATAAGACGCTATTGTATCAAACAATAAATCTCTGCGAGGTATCAATTGAGCCCCCTTCCAGCACCACTTTTTTCAGCTATTTTGAACTTTATACATGTGATGCACGTATCCCCAAAGTAAACAACGTTCATGCTTTAAATGTGTTCTGCTACAGCATGGTGCATTTCATTCTGTGTCACTCGGTTGTTTACAGATTGTTGGCAATATAAGGTTGGAACCAGTGCCCTGAAATGCATGCCCCAGGTGCTGGATCACTGTGACAAGGCTAATACTATTTGCCACTGGGTTCTCTGACAGATAGCTCTTTCTGGTAGATGAATAATGTAAATGTCAGTCTGTGAGGGTGAGAGGGAGGGTGGTCTGGTTGAGTTGTCGAATCCTGAGTTTTGTATGTGCATATTTAGACTATTTGAGAAGGGATGAGATAGACAGAAGAGAGACAATCTGGAAATAGGATAAAAAGGAGGAATTGGAATTAGGCTACGGGTTGGAGGAAGACTGAAGGGAAAGTTATTAAAAAAAGAGAAGAAGACACAAAGAGGAGAAAGAATGAATGGTGAAGAAGAGAATAATATTAAGTAGAAGACAGGAGGATTCAGGCAGGGAGTTACAGAGATATGGATAAAAGAGGAGGAAAGAGACTGATGGAAAGGGTGAGAAAGCAGAACGAAGAATGAAGGAAAAGGATATGGCAAAAGTGCAGTTTTCGATTACAAATGAGTTACAACATCAATTTAAGGGGGACCCACTTTCCTGAAGTAGCTTAGCTCCAAAATTAATTGAAATACTGTTTGTCCTCATATATAAGTACATGCTGAAATGAAGGAAAAATGATAGAATAATGACATATTCATGCTAAACATGGAAAAGAGGCTATTGGGCCCTTTAAATATAAATACAAACGCACTGGATTTCAATTTCAGCTTTGCCATGAAGTCAGGTGGCTTGCAACAACATAGGATAATTAAATAAATCATCCACGCTTAATTCCTTAATTACTACATGGAGTTCCACAACATTTGTTTTTGTTCATCAAATACTTCACTGTTATGTAACTTTAAACTGGCTAGTACAATATTAGTTGAATAAATGTTAGTGTTGAATTCAAGAGAATTACAACTGGTACTTTAAAGGAACCACCACAGCTGAATAAACAGGAAAAATATAAAAAGTAGAGGCAGAATCTGCCTACAAAAAATGGGATCATGTTAAGTCCTTGTCCAGGTTTCGTACTTAGACTGCACGCAGTATCCATTATTCTGAATAAGTGAAAAATCAAATGTTCATGTGCCATAAGTATAGAAGCAATCTGAACACATTTGAAAATTTGAAAACCTTGCTAAATATATCCTTTTGCAGATTGAAAAAAATACTACAGTTAGCAGCAATGTCTTCATACCATTGTACACAGTTGTGTACCGATAAAGTCTTAATCTGGTTACTAAGGGCCGTATTTATACTTTTTGACGCAAAACTGCGCTAACGCAGTTTTGCGTCAAAAAAATTAGCGCCGGCTAACGCCATTCTGAAGCGCCATGCGGGCGCCGTATTTATTGAATGGCGTTAGCCGGCGCTAGCAGACCGGCGCTGCCTGGTGTGCGTGGAAAAAAACCACGTACACCAGACAGCGCCGGCGTAGGGGGAAAATGGCGTATGGGCGTCTTAAAATGGGGCAAGTCAGGTTGCGTCGAGAAAATCGTCGTAACCCGACTTGCGCCATTTTTTTTCGACGCCCATCCCCCATCAACATGACTCTTATCATTGTAAAGATAGGAGTCATGCCCCCTTGCCCAATGGCCATGCCCAGGGGACTTATGTCCCCTGGGCATGGTCATTGGGCATAGTGGCATGTAGGGGGGCACAAATCAGGCCCCCCTATGCCACAAAAAATAAAAAAATAAATACTTACCTGAACTTACCTTAATGTCCATGGGATGGGTCCCTCCGTCCTTGGGTGTCCTCCTGGGGTGGGCAAGGGTGGCAGGGGGGGTCCCTGGGGGCAGGGGAGGGCACTCTGGGCTCATTTTGAGCCCACTTGTCCCTTAACGCCATCCCTGACCCAGGCGTTAAAAAGCGGCGCAAATGCGCCGTTTTTGGCCACGCCCACTCCCGGGCGTCTCTTTTGCCCGGGAGTATAAATACCACGTAAAGGCCTGGGAGTCATTTTTTAAGACGGGAACGCCTCCCTTGCATATCATTAACGCAAGGAAGGGGTTCACGCTAAAAAATGACGCACACTCCGGGCACTTTGGCGCCCGAAGCGTCTAACGCCAGAGTATAAATATGGCGTTAGTTGGCGTTAGTTCTGCGTCGAATTTGCGTCGAAAAAAACGACGCAAATTCGGCGCAACCAGAGTATAAATATGGCCCTAAATGCTTTACTTTTAGCCCTGCCCAAAGTCCACCCTTAGTCCACGTCTCAATTTGGTGAATAACTTCACTTATATTTCCCCATTTAAAGCACTGACTATTTCATAGGTTCCGCTTCATAACTGTCTTAAACACAGGCCATGTATGTGTAAAATGTGGTATTTGTCACCATTTTGTTCAACATTTCTTGAATGGCTCCCCCTACCAAACTCCCTGAGACCTACTTTTCCAGCACCTACACAACACCAGAATCCAAGGACATGCACTTTGATGGATCTGCTCTTCCTAGACAGGAAGAACCTAGTCAGTGAGTTTAGCACCATACATCTGGATGCCCTAACTTTATCTACAGAGTTCTGCAAGGATCCGACCAGAGTCCTTCCCTCTTCAACACATACATGATCCCTCCAGCAAGGAGCCATGTTAGTCCTGGTGGACTTATCTGCAGCATTTGATACCATTTCGCCTCAGATTATGATATCCCGCCTCCATCAAGCAGGGATTAGGGACATTGCTTTGAAGATTGTTGAATCTTTCGTGAAAGATAGTATGATTACAGTGAGTTGCGGAGACTTTAAATCGTCAGCATATTCCTTACCATGTGGGGTCCCCCAGGGCTCTTCACTCAGCCCCACATTATTTAATTTGTATGTCGCACCTTTAGCCAGACTAATTCGTACATTTGTTTTTACGCCTACCTACTATGCTGATGACACTCAATTGATCATCCCTGTTTCTAAGAACTGGGATGAAGTGGCAGACCACTTTAACAACTGCATGCAATAAGTCAAAAGGTGGATGGGCCTAAACTGGCTTAAACTAAATGGCAACAAAACCAAAATTCTGTGCTTCGGTTCTGACAAAGAATTATGGAATTCACACTGGTGGCCGTCAGAGTGTGGAGTTCCTCCTGTGCCTATTGTGGACACTAAAAATCTGGTTGTTATTTTTGACAACTGTCTCTCTTTTAAGTTGCATGTTAATCATGTTGTTAAAACCTGCTTCTGGACTTTGAGAATGCTGAAAAAGATCTTTCCTTATCTATCAAGGGAGTGGAGAGTCATATTTTGGCATTGGTAATATCTAAATTGGATTATTGTAATGCCGTGATGCTCAATTTGGATAATGCATCACTTAAGAAGCTTCAGCTTATTCAGAACACAGCTGCCCGTTCCATACTAAACCTCTCTTGCTCAGCTTCTGCCAGTGGCAGCCTGAAACAACTGCATTAGCTACCAGTGGCAAAGCGCATTAGGTTTAAAACTTTATATCTGACCTATTAGGCTGCGCATGGAAGGGGATCGGAATATTTATCCTCGAGATAACATTGGTACGGACCTAGCCGGCAACTTAGATTTACGGGAGCCTTCCAGATTCAGGTCCCTCGCACCTATAGGGTAGGATGGGGGGGACAAGGTTTTCACGGTAGCTGCTGCCAAATCCTGGAACTCACTCCCTTTGTCTATAAGGGAGGAACAAAATTTCTTGGCCTTTACGAAGTTAGTCAAAACTTGTCTCTTCCCACTTTAATCCAGTCTTCTACCTTTTCTGTTTGCGGTCAGTCACTTACTCTGTTCCTTTGAGCGCTTCGATGCTTCGGCCGGAATGCGCTTTAAAAATACCAAATACATACATACATACATCATCTGCTCTCACAACATCAACTTCCTCTCCTAAGCTGGTAACACACAACCCATTCTCTTCCTCACGGACAAGAAGCCCTCTACCCAGAACATGTTTAATGGCTGAGAACACCCACTGGATGAAGACCAACTGTCTGACTGAAATTGAGATCTTCAGGGAGACACTTCACTGTGGGACTCTATTTGGTGGCAAACAGAGCTAGGACCTACACCCAACACCAGCACCCACGCTGGGATGATCGTCATTGACAGCAAATGCGACATGACCACCAAAGTCAACGTGTCACCCTGTTATGCTTCCATATCCTGAAGAGGGAGATTTTTAAATGGCTTTGTAATGTTATTTGGGTATTGACCACTGATGTCCTGTCACACTGCTTTGCACCTGGCTTAGCTGCCTATTGTCACTTTAGTGGTCACTGGTTATAGACTCCATTTTGTATTCAGCCTAGACTCCATTTTGTGTTCAGCTTAGCTTCACCGCCATGTTAAAGTATTTTTCTGTGCAAACATGTTATGCAATGTGTTTTTCTACTTCTGCGTGTTTTCCTTCTCACCAAGGAGCTAGGACTGGTACACGATATGTAGAAGGTACGATAAGACCGTAACAAGCTAGTGTTTATCATAGGCAAGAGAACGGTTTGACTTTTGGAGGCGTGCCTTGGGAAGGTGGCCAGCTCCTGACGCATTCCTTTCAAGGTTTACCTAAACTAGCCAGAATTTTTTAATATTTCCATCTGAGAGGGGGGTCTTCTAGAAGGCTCTTTCCATGGTTGTTTAAGCTATAAAAAGGTGGCCCTGCTCAGTAGCGATGAATTCCGAGACCTCGGTCAGGATTGGATGTCAAATACCCGACATTTTTCCCGTGAGGGTGAGGATCTCTTTCTCGCAGTTGAACGGGGTCATCTTCTTGCTGGCATGAGAAAGCTGAAGCATCTGACAGGCCCTACGGTGATGAATTTTTATTAATTATTTGCTTTGCATTGCATATATATATATATATATATATATATATATATATATATATATACACATGTTTGTATTCTTGCATGTATATATTTGCGGTTTATAGATTGAAAATTCTTTATACATGGTCTCATGTTGGTGCTGCACATTTTTAAAGTACACTTTTTACTATTCAAACCTTCCTTCACAAACCTTGCAAAAAGCTATAATAAATATCTTATTCAGATTAAGAAGTGCATTCCAGAGAATCTTTTCAACTCCTTTTAATGTGTATACATTGGCTCAGTCAGAAGTAGAGTAAAACAGGCTCCCAATCAACACCCAGATAATCATCATGCACCCCCTTGTTACAAGCAAGATGTACTACAAGCTGCTCTACAGGAACCGTCTAAGCACGAATGAACAAAAACCTCACTAGAAGGATGCAGACTCTGCAGAACTTGCCAGCCAGAATCACTCTCAACCTGCCACCTTGCACTCACATCACTCCTTCCCATACACAAACACGCACATTTCCAGCTCCTCACCACACTATATAATACTGGCCTCTGCATACCCCAACAATCCCATCTGTTTCACAATCATTCCAGACACATCTGCTCATCCGGACTCCTACTTGCACACTTCCCACATATACAGAAAACCAAATCCGGTGGTTAAGCCTTCGCCTACATCTCTTCTAAAGCATGGAACGACATGCTGCAACACATAAGAGCCTCCTCCTCACTTCTTGAATTCCGCAAGAAGCTGAAGACCTGGATTTATGAGTAGTCCTACTAGGTCGTAGGCTTGGCTAGACACACAACTGCTGAGCACCAGATACTATCCTTTGTGATAGTGTGCTCTACAAATCTGCATAACCTAACATAGCATAGCTAGACATCTTGCCAGGCCCTTAGGGTCTTGCCCCATGGCAGATCTAGCAATCATTATCAACTGACTTTTAAACAGATCCCTATGCAACCCTATATTCATGTCCTTAACCTTATGGCCAAACACTGATTGATTTCTCAGCAATGAAGATAAAAATGTCAGCAATGCAGTCTGTGAGAAGGTAGCCTCTTTCTAGCCTTGTTACCCCCACTTTTGGCCTGTTTGTGAGTGTATATCAGGGTGTTTGTCACTGTTTTCACTGTCTCACTGGGATCCTGATAGCCAGGCCTCAGTGCTCATAGTGAAAACACCATGTTTTCAGTATGGTTGTTATGTGTCACTGGGATCCTGCTGGTCAGGACCCCAGTGCTCATAGGTTTATGGCCTATATGTATGTGTCACTGGGACCCTGTCACACAGGGCCCCAGTGCTCATAGGTGTGCATGTGTATGTTCCCTGTGTGGTGCCTAACTGTCTCACTGAGGCTCTGCTAATCAGAACCTCAGTGGTTATGCTCTCTCATTTCTTTCCAAATTGTCACTAACAGGCTAGTGACCATTTTTACCAATTTACATTGGCTTACTGGAACACCCTTATAATTCCCTAGTATATGGTACTAAGGTACCCAGGGTATTGGGGTTCCAGGAGATCCCTATGGGCTGCAGCATTTCTTTTGCCACCCATAGGGAGCTCTGACAATTCTTACACAGGCCTGCCTCTGCAGCCTGAGTGAAATAACGTCCACGTTATTTCACAGCCATTTTACACTGCACTTAAGTAACTTATAAGTCACCTATATGTCTAACCTTTACCTGGTAAAGGTTAGGTGCAAAGTTACTTAGTGTGAGGGCACCCTGGCACTAGCCAAGGTGCCCCCACATTGTTCAGAGCCAATTCCCTGAACTCTGTGAGTGCGGGGACACCATTACACGCGTGCACTACATATAGGTCACTACCTATATGTAGCTTCACCATGGTAACTCCGAATATGGCCATGTAACATGTCTATGATCATGGAATTACCCCCTCTATGCCATCCTGGCATTGTTGGTACAATTCCATGATCCCAGTGGTCTGTAGCACAGACCCTGGTACTGCCAGACTGCCCTTCCTGGGGTTTCACTGCAGCTGTTGCTGCTGCCAACCCCTCACAGACAGGCAGCTGCCCTCCTGGGGTCCAGCCAGGCCTGGCCCAGGATGGCAGAACAAAGAACTTCCTCTGAGAGAGGGTGTGACACCCTCTCCCTTTGGAAAATGGTGTGAAGGCAGGGGAGGAGTAGCCTCCCCCAGCCTCTGGAAATGCTTTGTTGGGCACAGATGTGCCCAATTCTGCATAAGCCAGTCTACACCGGTTCAGGGACCCCTTAGCCCCTGCTCTGGCGCGAAACTGGACAAAGGAAAGGGGAGTGACCACTCCCCTGACCTGCACCTCCCCTGGGAGGTGTCCAGAGCTCCTCCAGTGTGCTCCAGACCTCTGCCATCTTGGAAACAGAGGTGCTGCTGGCACACTGGACTGCTCTGAGTGGCCAGTGCCACCAGGTGACGTCAGAGACTCCTGCTGATAGGCTCCTTCAGGTGTTAGTAGCCTTTCCTCTCTCCTAGGTAGCCAAACCCTCTTTTCTGGCTATTTAGGGTCTCTGTCTCTGGGGAAACTTGAGATAACGAATGCATGAGCTCAGCCGAGTTCCTCTGCATCTCCCTCTTCACCTTCTGATAAGGAATCGACCGCTGACCGCGCTGGAAGCCTGCAAACCTGCAACATAGTAGCAAAGACGACTACTGCAACTCTGTAACGCTGATCCTGCCGCCTTCTCGACTGTTTTCCTGCTTGTGCATGCTGTGGGGGTAGTCTGCCTCCTCTCTGCACCAGAAGCTCCGAAGAAATCTCCCGTGGCGCAACGGAATCTTCCCCCTGCAACCGCAGGCACCAAAAAGCTGCATTACCGGTCCCTTGGGTCTCCTCTCAGCACGACGAGCGAGGTCCCTCGAATCCAGCGACGCTGTCCAAGTGACCCCCACAGTCCAGTGACTCTTCAGCCCAAGTTTGGTGGAGGTAAGTCCTTGCCTCACCTCGCTGGGCTGCATTGCTGGGAACCGCGACTTTGCAAGCTACTCCGGCCCCTGTGCACTTCCGGCGGAAATCCTTCATGCACAGCCAAGCCTGGGTCCACGGCACTCTAACCTGCATTGCACGACTTTCTAAGTTGGTCTCCGGCGACGTGGGACTCCGTTGTGCAACTTCGGCGAGCACCGTTTCACGCATCCTCGTAGTGCCTGTTTCTGGCACTTCTCCGGGTGCTACCTGCTTCAGTGAGGGCTCTTTGTCTTGCTCGACGTCCCCTCTCTCTGCAGGTCCAATCTGCGACCTCCTGGTCCCTCCTGGGCCCCAGCAGCGTCCAAAAACGCCAAACGCACGATTTGCGTGTAGCAAGGCTTGTTGGCGTCCTTCCGGCGGGAAAACACTTCTGCACGACTCTCCAAGGCAAGAGGGATCCGTCCACCAAAGGGGAAGTCTCTAGCCCTTTTCGTTCCTGCAGAAACCTCAGCTTCTTCTGTCCAGTCGAAGCTTCTTTGCACCCGCAGCTGGCATTTCCTGGGCATCTGCCCATCTCCGACTTGCTTGTGACTTTTGGACTTGGTCCCCTTGTTCCACAGGTACCCTAGATTGGAAATCCACAGTTGTTGCATTGCTGGTTTGTGTCTTTCCTGCATTATTCCTCTAACACGACTCTTTTGTCCTTAGGGGAACTTTAGTGCACTTTGCACTCACTTTTCAGGGTCTTGGGGAGGGTTATTTTTCTAACTCTCACTATTTTCTAATAGTCCCAGCGACCCTCTACAAGGTCACATAGGTTTGGGGTCCATTCGTGGTTCGCATTCCACTTTTGGAGTATATGGTTTGTGTTGCCCCTATCCCTATGTTTCCCCATTGCATCCTATTGTAACTATACATTGTTTGCACTGTTTTCTAAGACTATACTGCATATTTTTGCTATTGTGTATATATATCTTGTGTATATTTCCTATCCTCTCACTGAGGGTACACTCTAAGATACTTTGGCATATTGTCATAAAAATAAAGTACCTTTATTTTTAGTATAACTGTGTATCGTGTTTTCTTATGATATTGTGCATATGACACTAAGTGGTACTGTAGTAGCTTCACACGTCTCCTAGTTCAGCCTAAGCTGCTCTGCTAAGCTACCATTATCTATCAGCCTAAGCTGCTAGACACCCTATACACTAATAAGGGATAACTGGGCCTGGTGCAAGGTGCAAGTACCCCTTGGTACTCACTACAAGCCAGTCCAGCCTCCTACACAGTCCCATCTTCATATCGCGCATTTTACTTCTGCTACCTAAGAGTATTTGCTTTTTTGGGATGTGTTTCTGTAGTGTTTGTTTTTATTTTCATACAGCATATGATTTTCTATAGTGCACACAGAGTCTTCTAGGTGTCTGGTGATTTTCAGGGTGTGTATGTATGTGCATTCACATGGTATGACTGATTTCTGGAGCTTTCGCAGAAGTCAGTGGCAGTTTCTCATAGTGCTCACCAGTGAGTCATTAAGGTGCTCAAGCTACCTCCTCAGCCAATCCTACGCCTCTCAGACCAGAGAGAGAGATCTACACATCTTTGTCAATTGTAATTACAATTTTGTGTGAAGGAGAAGTACACAGCTGTTGAAAGCGCCAAAGGAAAAGAGAATTCTGTGTTTAGAGGTGAGGAGCCAGAAAATGTGTATGTGAGTGTGAGCGCAAGAGAAAGAGCCTGGCTAACGGGAGGTGACGGAAGCAAGCAAATGCTGAAGAACATAGTGAAAAGACTGTGATGAAGTAGAAGAAGCGTGAGGTCTGCAGATGGAAAATGTCACAATGATATGGGGTTAAAAAAGGGTTTCAGAGGCTAACGGAGTGACGGATTACACACGAAAGTGTTGTGAAGTGGGTAACAGGATGACAGAGACACTCCGAAGACCACTATCCTTTCCACTGACCTTAGTAATGTTTAATGCTCCTCACAATTTCAGGTTTAGAAACATTTTCAGTTTCTGTTGTGGCAAGAACGGAGTTCTGGTTGAAATGTTGTAGGCCACACCCTTAATTACGCAGACCATGCCCCAGGAAAGGGATTCATAGCTAAGCTTCTTGGGGCACATGCACACAACTTTAAAGCACCTCTCCATTTGACGCACCGAGGGTTGCTACGCTCACTCTTGTGATTGAAGAGCTGCTTAAAAACTCCCAGTGCAGGTCGTCACACAAATAAGGTACGCAGTATTAAAAGCCAGTTTCTACCATTTCAGGTAGACTTTGCCTCTGTGCAGTGCTTAATTTGTGCTTGTTGTTTCCGGTGCTGAGCACCAGCACTTATTTGTGAGGGCCGGGGCTTATTATTATGCCTCAAGCATTTGCTGCGAGCAAAAGACACATATGGGGAAGAAGGAAAAACTAAAAAGCGTCATAAAGGGAGAAAGTAGAAAGTTGCAGGATGAGCTGTAGGGGCAGTGGTGGCTGTAAATGGATTTAAGAGGTCCGAGATGGCATCAGGATTACGCTGCCTCAGTATTCAGTGCTGGTAAATTTAACTACAGCAGCCTCGTGTTTAAGAGAAGGACTTTGAGCACCGGCACCTCTTTATTTACAAATTAAGCACTGCCTCTGTGTTCTTTGAAGTGCTTGGAGTGCCCAGCAGTAGATAACCACCCTGAACATGAAAGTCTGCCTTTCCATTTGCTGCTCATTTGGACAAGTATTTGATCATTTGTAATGAAACAAACAGATAAATACGACTGTTGAGATCTGCTGCTTTGCAGATCTCTAATGACACTTTGCACGTGCTTTGATCTTGCCAAATGGCGAAATATAAACACAAGCCAACCTGCCAGGAGTTCTGGGGCACTCTAACTCCGATTAACTAATATGGTCAGCAGGAGCGACCTTTAATTTAAATAAAAAATGCAAAAAGCTTGGTATTCTAGCCACACGTCCATGCCATTTCAAATAAATGTGTTTAGATACTGATATACACTACTTAATTTGTAACTGGGTGTTCTGTAAGGCACAACCAATTTTCTGTGAACATTATTTTATGGTACCATCTAAATGTATGTACTATCCTGTAACAGCAAAAACCGAAAGTACCATCATCATATTTCTGTGAAAGAATCCATAGAAAGGATACACAAAAACATTAGGGGCTCTTTTCTTTTACAATTTGATCACCTTCCATGGTGGCAGACGTTTTAAAAATGCCTTTAAGTGGCCCCTGCTCACCCCTCAAAAATCAGAAAGGCAAATATTACTGCAGGGGTCTGTCGGACCTTCTTTAAAGGAGCATTTTGAAGTGGTACTCTTGTCACACAGGTTCCATGTACCACACAGTCACACAGAAGTCAGTTTGAAAAACTCAAGCTTTCTGAGAGACAGTGGACTGTGTTAGTCCTTGCCAACCAAGATCAAAAAAAACAATGCAACTTAATAAACAAGCATTTGCAATGCAATAGTCTCGTGTTTGCTCGAGTTAGAGCTCATAGCGTTGTAAATTACTGACTGGACTTTTATTTCCACACAGACTGAAAACAAAACAAACATTTGAACTGCAATAGTTCTTGTGTTCGCTCGAGTTTCAGCTATTAGCGTTTTCTTGCCACAAACTGAAAATAAAAAGTAAAACAGTTGACATAAGCAGCTGGTTCGCGCTGCTGAGAGCTCGCAGAGACAGACAAAAAAGACAAGCATTTGTAATGCAAGAACAGAAAATGTGCGAGGGAGAGTAATGAATGGAATAAACAAAGTCACACATCACTGCAGATGAAAAGTAAGTAATAGACTAGAGCCCTGTCAACAGAAACAGACTGGGGCCACTGAAGCATCCAGCGCTCTGGTCAAATGCTATTAGCCTTTGAACAAAGTAATCCCTAAGCACATGCTTCATAGGCACAAGTGGAAGGGTACAAGTACTAGGGCCATGCTCCAGGGGAGTGTACAACTGTGGAAAAGGTGGGACAAAGAGCAAGGATTGACCACTAGCAAGCAAGGATTTTTTAAGGACACTGAAACAAACCAGTGAAAAAGCAGAGACCCCACAAAGAAGTATATACTAAAGAATATACAAGAGGCCTCGAATACTCGACCTAAAAAACCGCATCACTTAATTGTGCAACGAAATACCAGATGATCCTAGGGCAGTGGTTCCCAACCTTTTGACTTGTGTGGACCCCCTCTTTATCATTACTGGATTGCGGGGACCCCCACTGAATATTATTGGAATCTGGGGACCCCCCCACTAAGTAATTACTGAAAGCTGGGGACCTAATTTGTTAAAATTATTTAATTTTCTAAGCAGTCACGGACTCCCTGAGGACGCTTCGCGGACCCCAAGGGATCCTCGGACCACAGGTTGGGAACCACTGTCCTAGGGAGTAACAGTGCAACCTTTTAGGATTTTTCCTCATGTGTTAGTGAGAGGACAGCCACTAGAGCTATTACTAAATAAACCCTTACTTGCTACTGCCTCCTAAAATCCATATTTTAAGGCGCTCTGCTGACCCCTGAATACTTTTGCATGATTGGGAATAAACAGTTATAATCAATGAAAAACAATGATAAAAACGTTCAGAAAGTGGAAGTGCAGTAAAATAAAACATTTTCTAGCTATCGCGTCAATAATTTTCAATTCTATTAAGGACACAGAGGCGAGGATTATGCTTCTCTTCCTTTACTGATCAAAACACAGCAGCCAAAGAGTTAACAAGATTAAACTACAAATCCCATACACCTCAGTAGTCCATACTGGCCAATCCCAGGCAGTCCCCAACTATAAGAGTCTCCATGTTAATCTCTCCTCCTCTTTCTTTGCGATAGACGAAAACAACAATCCTTCAACTTGCCACGTAAGATGTTGGCGAACTCGGAGCACAACTGGAAGATCGAAAACCTGTCCTGAACTTCAATCCCCCCTGGAAACGGTACCTAAATGAAAGAGACACATCATAATATCTTTATAATGAATCAATCTCAAGGGGGGGGGAGAACATGAATTTGAATGTAATTCATCATCACGAATTATATGTGAACAATTAAACATCAGACTTTGCAATTGTCAATAAAATACGGGTGGGATAATCCTCGCCTCCGTGTCCTTAATAGAATTGAAAAAATTATTGACGCAGTAGCTAGAATTTTTTTTATTCTATGTCAGGACCGGAGGCTTCGGATTATGCTAGTTTAAAGTTGATCCACCACATTAGATGCTATATCCACAATGGGCTTATGATAAAATACCTTAAGTGTACTTTCTGAAGACCAATCTGCCGCTGCCATGACATCCTCTAATCTGGAACCCGCTTCAAAGGATTTGGAAGCCATAGCTCCCCTAATGGAGTAAGCCCCAAATGACGAGGTATCAATACCAGCTTCTCCCAAAAGCCATTTGACCCACCTAGCCAACGTTGCCGACGAGACCGGACCAAATGGCTTCTGAAGGGATATTAACAACTGACCTCCTGCATCTCTTCGAGATTCACAAGTAGAATTCTCATAAACCTTCAAACATTGAACCACACATCATTTTTGATTATGAGGAAAAGCAGGATAAGAAATACATCTTGATGCCGTCTTTGTTCTTCTAGAGATAGTGAAAGAAACTCCCGTAGGAGTAAATACTCTACCTGTCAAATCCAAAGCCTTTACATCAGAAACGCGTCTGCATGAAATAAGGCACAAAAGGACAGCCAATTTGGCCAACAGCTGTTTACGTGATAAATCATCATTGCAAGGCCATGCCCTAATAAAACGAAGGACAATATCAATGTCCCACAAAACTGAGTAGCGTGCTTGAGGAGGTTTTACCATTCGAATACCTCGAAGAATCTTGGAGAGCAAAGGATGTTCACCAACAGGCTTACCATCTACCTGCGGGTGACCTGCAGAAATTGCAGATCTGAAATTATTAACCGTTCTGTTCTTGTGAAGCTAATTCTGAGAGAAAATTAGCTATCATGGAAATCTGGTCCCCCATGGGATCAATATCCCATTCACTGCACCAACCCCCCCATCTCTTCCAGGATACTTCATATCGTTTATGGGTGGAGGGGGCCCAGGATTGAGACAAATAGAACAAAGTGTCTCCTGAAACTCCCAGCACTTGCCATTGTCTCCTGAAAGTCCCCATGCCATGAGGTGTAGCTGATTCTGAATGACTAGAGGATGGGGAGATCCCGAGGGATCCAGAAGAAGAGACGGGAATAATGGCAGACGTACTGGGGGGGCACATGATAGTGCCATCACCACCTGAAACCACGCTTGGGCTTTCCATAGCGATTTCACTAACACTAACTCTGTGATTTGCCTCTTTACTTGAGCAAGGACTCTCTGAATCATGGAGAAAGGGGGAAAGGCATACTGAATGCTGTGAGACCAATTTTGGAGAAAGGCGTCTGTTCCCACAGCTAGTGGGTCCGGTCTCCAGCTGAAAAATCTCGGCAGTTGGGTATTGAGCAGGGACGCAAACAGGTCCGTCACACAGGGACCCAATCTCTCCGAGAGATTCTGAAACAATGACTGATGCAGCATCCAATCGCTGCTGTCCTTCACAAAACGTGAATTCCAGTCCGCCACCACATTGGTGCGACCCGGAATGTACTCCACTATTACATGTATCTGGTTCTGAAGGCAATAGTGCCAAAATTCCTTGGCTATCTCCGCCAGCATGTGAGATCTGGTTCCTCACAGTCGGTTGATATATCTCACTGCTGAAACATTGTCCATCCTCAAAAGGATACAACAGCTGGCCTTGTCGGGGGAGAGAGAACGAATCGCAAATGCTCCCGCTAAAAGTTCTAAACAATTGATATGGAGGTTCAGTTCCTCCGAGGACCAACGTCCCCCCCCGTCTCCACCGAGCCACAACGAGCTCCCCAGCCCCAACGGCTGGCGTCTGACTCTATGATCATTTCCGGAGAGGATGCAAAGATGGCCCTGCCATTCCAAGCCTCCATATGATGAAGCCACCAGAGAATCTCCGTCTCGGCTTCCTCTGATAACGGAATCTGATCCGTATAAGAGAGACCCTTGCGCAGATGCAGAATCTTCAAACGTTGAAGAGCTCTGTAGTGCAAGGGACCCGGAAAGATCGCCTGAATGGAAGAAGCCAGAAGTCCCACCAATCGGGCTAAAATCCATAATGATATAGTCGGAGAGGCAAGGGCTTTCCATAATTCTTTCTTGATAGAGGCTCTTTTCGCTAAGGGGAGTCTGAGTTGAGCCTGAATAGAATCCACTTGGAAACCTAAGAATTCTATATTTTGCGAAGGAACCGTTACTGATTTCTCGCTGTTGATCAAGAAACCCAGGTCTTGGAGAATTTGAATCGCCCAGGAGAGGTGAAGAGAGACCAACTCTTAGGATTGCGCCATGATCAACATGTCGTCAAGATAGATAATGGGGCGAACGCCTCTTTCTCAAAGGAATTGGGCCACCGGACGGAGAAGTTTCGTGAAGCACCACGGGGTGGAAGACAGACCAAAGGGGAGGACCTTGAATTCGTAACATAGGTGTTTCCATTGAAACTGAAGGAACCGTAGATGAGGGGAAAAAATGGGAACTGAGAGATAGGCATCTTTGAGATCTAGACGCACTAACCAGTCTTCCTCTTGAAACAGGTCTCTCAACATATGGATACCTTCCATCTTGAAATGATGATAGACAATCCAATGATTGAAATCTTTCTGATTTAGCGCCCAGCGAAAACCTCCACCTTTCTTTTGAACTAGAAAAATGGTGCTGATGAACCCGTTTGGGTGAGGAGTTGTGGGTATAATTGCCTGTTTGAGCAGCAGACTTTCGATTTCTGAGTCTATAAAATTGCTTTCTGCTAGGGAAAAAAGGAGAGGCAACGGATGGCAACTCTGTTGAGGGGTGCTGTAAAACTCTAGTTTGTAACCTCAGACAGTCTGAAGAACCCAAGGGTCTTGGGATATACGACCCCATGCGAGAGCATGTCTCTCTAATCTCCCCCCAAGAAGTACTTCCGAAAAATGAATAATTCTCACCTGCATTGGATGGATCTTGGGCATGATCTGCACCCCGGTTTCTGTAGCCACGTCCACGGCCTCGACGGCCTCTGGAGGGGTAGAAGCCTGGAGGTTGATAGTATCCTTGCCCTCTAGGGGCGTAGCCGGGAGAAGTCTGCTGGAAACCACGGCCTGGCGCTCGACCTCTATAGCGTCCGGCCCTGGTAAAAAGACCGCCTGTCAACATTCGTTTCATGGAGGATTGGGCCTTATCGAGGGCTGTAAAGGTGGAGACGTACTTGCCCAAGTCTTTCACAAATTTCTCACCGAATAGGAGACCATTAGCTGGGGGACCTGGTTCCGTGGGTGCCAACTCCGCTAATTTAGGGTCTATCCGCATGAGGAAAGATTTCCTGCATTCGGAAGACATGGCGCAATTTACGTTACCTAGCAGGCAGATGGCTCTTTGGGCCCATTCAAGAACAGCTTGATGGTCTAAGATTGCATTGGTTTCCTTAGCTTGCACAGCTAAATCCAAATTTTTTGTAATGGGACCAGACAGGTCCAGTAATTTGTCCTGGCATCCCTTCCAGGCACGATCTAGTCCTTTTTTAGGATCTTTGGTAAATTTCTTGAGGAAAGTCGCTACGCTGGGGTCAAGCTGAGGGGTGTCCGCCACCTTTCCCACTAAAGAAGTGCCGGGGCATTCCGACCGCAGGATACTACGAACATCTTTATCAAAGCCCTTACAAAGTCTATCCTGAACATAATGGGCTACTTCAGTGCAAGGGACCCATTCCGTTGACCTGGGATGAGTAATGTTCTCTGGGTCAAAAAGAAGATTCCCTTGGAGGGATGCCTCTTCACAGGTGAAGTGTTTAGATTTCCGTTTGTGTTTACCTGCAAGTTTTGATTCTGAAACATCAGAATCCGATTGAGAATCGGATGTTTGCGAAAGTTCTTTATGCGCCCCGAAGGCGCAGGAAGGCCATCAGAAGGAGGTAGGAGATCCGAACTGTATTCATGATCATTGAGCACGGCCGAAGCCATTTGGGAAAGGATCTCTCCTGAAGATGAAGGGCCCGTCGGTCCCACATTAATCAAACCAGGATCTCTGGATTGAGATTCAATGTTTCGTGACCCAGAATGCAGGGGCCCCATCATTTCTCTCTGTCCATATCTGACCAGGGGTCTGGTAAATGGTTTAAGCACTTTTATTAAGGCCTGATTGACAGAATCTTGGACATGGTGGCCAAGGGCTTGCACCAATCTCTCCTCCATCTGTTCAGGGAAGGGACCTTCCACTTCCTCTTGGTAATAATCATCCTCCCCAGCAAAATAAGCCATGGTAGGATACAAATGGAGTTCAAGGGGGGAGGCAACCCCAGCAGGTAAAGAAAACTCTTTGATAAAGAGTGAACTCAGTTCTTGCACAAAGTGCAATTTCTTATTTATTATTTTCGGGTCTTAAATATATTGTGGAGGGAGCACCTGCACTAGCCTCCTGGGCGAGGCCTGAACATTTATTCGCCCCGTCGGGCGTTCACTAGGGCACAGACAGCTCTCAATGCATCCCGCGCGTCGCTGAGACGGAGCTTCCGATGAAATCGGAAGCTCCATCTCCGCGCATGCGCGGGCTGCAAGAGGAGTAGACATAGAGAGCGGACTGCTCTCTGGGCAGCACTCGCTCGGTCTCCCTCGGAGACTGAGTAAAATCAATTTGCTCCAGTTCGCGAACGCAGCGTAACAATCAGACTGCGTCACGGGCGGAGAACAGTTTACAGAGCACCGCGCAGTCGGGAGCGCAAAAGAGAACGCTCCTGCCACGCTCGCAGATACAATAAAATCGGGAAGACGGAACTCCCATCTCCCAATTGTCGAGGGCCGCTCGCCCTGCTCCCATTCCACGTGACCCAGATAGCAATCACAAATAAACACCACAGCACTTATCTGGCACATACAAGAAAACGAGGGAACTCAACTTCGGCTGTGCAGCAGCAAAGAAAGAGGAGGAGAGATTAACATGGAGACTTATAGTTGGGGACTGCCTGGGATTGGCCAGTATGGACTACTGAGGTTTATGGGATTTGTAGTTTAATGTTGTTAACTCTTTGGCTGCTATGTTTTGATCAGTAAAGGAAGAGAAGCATAATCCGAAGCCTCCGGTCCTGACATAGAATTTAGCCCTCATCAGCAGTTACACTATTCTCACCCAGTCAAATACAGCAATGCATTAGCTGCATCTCTCATGAAATGATACCCCAACAGCCATGTGTGAGGATACCCCCATGAACAAGTCCTACACGTATTATAACTAATGTGCCAGAGAAGAATGGGAAAGCAAGTGATGTGGCCTAATAAAACTAACAAAGAGCTTCTTCTCCACATATTTGCTAGCACTGTAGTAGCGCCTGTTAATGTCAAAGCCAGGATGGCTAGTTAAGAGGACTGCAGGCACATCTGTGGAAATTTCACGGTGGTAATCCTCTTGCTTGACTTGCTGCTATATTTATTTCTGACCACCAGCCTCTAATTGAAGCAAAGAGGTGGACATTGATAGTGAACTCTTGCTCTAAGGTGGTGGGGGCACCAGGTTTAATTATGTCTTAACTTTGTTTGCACACATCTGTTTTCATTTGTGGAGCATTGAAGCATTTGCTATCCAGTAGGTATTAAGTGAGACTGATACATTTTGGGGATTTCTCTCCTGATCATGGTCTGAGAAAATGTTTTCTAAACCCTATAGCATCAGGAATCAAGCCAATCTACCAGCATGAGACAGAATCCAATGGTCTATAATCCTCCACAGTCCACTGAGAATTACATGAGTGATGTGTGTATTAGGTAACAATTAATCCTGTGAAAGTTAGGAATATATTTTCAAGATTTATTAAAATCAAAATCCTATCCTATTGCGCAGAATAAGAACAGTAGTTATTATAAAAAATAAACAAGATAGTAGCAATGATACTTGTCAATAAGCAGAACAACTGAAAATAATATGTCGATATTTTAGAGTTTCTTAGCATCAATATCCCCAACCCTTCCCCTCAGCTCAGAAATCTAAATTTAGCACAAAAATAGGACTACTCGAATTTCAGAGACAGTCAGAACTCGCATACCTTTTCTGAACAATAGAAGCAATGCTCAATAAAGAAATAGCAGCTGCTGTTGTCTCCGTGTTTCAGTAGCTATATCCTTGAGCTGGCTGGTATGATAATCAGAGGACTTGATATGCCTTCTCCGTAGCCTTTAGCAAATAAATGTATTTATAGCTTCTGGATGGCCCATAGTCTAGAATCCTTGAATCAAAGTTCCTCTCTATCTAATAATGATTCTTCAGTTTATATACTCTGTCTGAACATTGTTGAACATCTTCAGAATAAAGCAATAAGAATGAAGGGTATCTAGCCTTTCACTAATTATATTCTGTAAAACATTGCTTATGTTTGAACAAAATAACAGAGAAATCATAATATTAATATCTGTGAAACTCTTCTCAAAAAAGCAATTCTAGCCAAGCTAAAATAAATATATTCAAGCACACTAAACTATCATGTTGCAATGAAAATGACATTGCCATTAGTGCTTTTGCACTTAAAACATAAGTTTAATAAATGAAAATATATAGTCCAAAAGTGTGATACCTAAAACAGAAAAATATATGAAGATTATATCAAGATAGGGAAATTTTAATCACCAATCTCTTCTTTTGGATTGCTCAGTATACCATGATTGTTGCCAATGCCAGGACATTTTCTTTATTAGATCTGTTGTCACTCTCAATGCAAAATCTAGACAGCTACTTAAGGGTACCTTAGGTGCATCTGCATTACTGTGGGAATCCTCTTGCTTGATTTGCTCCTATACTTATTTCTGACCATCAGCTGTTAATTTAAGCACAGAGAGGGTGAATTCTTACTGATCTCTTATACTGAGGTGGCGGGGGCACCAGTTTTAATTGTGTCTTAACTTTGTTTGCAAAAATCTATTTTAATTTAGGGAAGTATTGAGCCATCCATCAGCTGTTAAATGACAAAGGGAATATAACCAACCACCTGTCTCTACTGCTGGATTGCTCAATGTTGCCTGATTATATTTTCTGTTTGCCATACTATGAAAACTATTTTTGTTAGCATGGTAGTTGTTTTTTAATGCAGAACCAGGACAGCTACTTAAATGGACGGCAGATGGTCTGGGTACCAGACTCACCAAAGGCAAGCCTGTCCGCAACCAGGAATCTCCCTTTTTCCAAAGAAATTGATGAATGAGTGCCCTTTCCTAAACAAATTAAAGGAGGGGTTATTTAAATCTTTTATATCAAAGACACTTTGTGACTGGGCTTCATTTAAGTGTGATCTCCCCGCTGAAGCGAAAAATATTTTGAATCAACTTGTAGCAACTACAAATGCTTATCGTGCTTTCACTTACCAATCATCCATGAAAGTGGCAAGATATCTAATAGGGACTTCAATGTCTAAGCATAGCAGGGTTATACAAGGTGCCATAAAATGTGAAGAGGCTTTGAAAAATGTACATTAATCTGCCAGCAATTGGATGATATAAGTAACTGATTTTTAAAAGCTGCCTTAGATTTTATCTGTTTAACAAAAACATGGTTAAAAGATTAATTTATAATGAAATAAAATGAATTAATTCATAATAGATATCCAATCATTTCTTTCAGTAGAGACTGGAGTTTGGGGTTTGCCATTAATTGCTAAACTACGTGCCTAATTTAGATGTTGGTGCTAATGGTCCTGCCATTGACATTTCGACTGGAAAACCTATCCGCCGCTGTGACAGTTCACCTGCCATATTTAGATGCTGGCAGTCCCATTGACGAAAACCCGCATTTGAACTGCCATCTCCGCCAAGAAAAGCTGCTGCGTCGAAAGAGGGACAAGTGGATGCCAACGGGACCCCAGCCACCCTTTTTGCCATGCAGATTTGGATGTGCCTTACTGCTAAGAAAAAAGTGGCGACCGACCTTGCGGATTGGAGGGAAGAGTGAAAACCCACCTTTTTTCCCCACTCCACCTCAGTCTTTGGCTGGACACAACTGGACAACACCTGCTATCACACTGTTGCCACATTCCTACAGAGAAAACATCACTCCACCCCATCCCCCCTCAAAGGCCAAACTCAAAGGTAGGGATGCCACATTGCCAGGGTACGTTGGGTAGGCACTGCAAAAGAGGCCAGGACCCCTCCAGGCATATACATGTCACAGTAATGTTTTTAAAATCACTGTTACATGCATTTGTTGGGGAAATAATTGTAGCACACATGCCTGGGGTCACACTGGCAAAACACACATATTGCACACATACACAATTGTCATTGTGGTGTCATTGTTCATTGCAAAATGAATGCTGGCACCACAATGACAGTACACTCACAGTAGACAATGGTGTCCATGTGTGCACATTGCAAGATGACCTGTACAGGTAGGTTTGTGCTATTTGTTGTGTATGTGAGTCAGTACATGTATGTGTGTGTGGTTTGGCTGTTTGAGGTGAAGGGAGGTGGAGTGGGTGGTCTGGTTGTGCCTGTATGTGTGTCACTTGCATGTGAGACTGATGTTGTGTATGTTGTGTCATCGTGTGACACATTCAGGTGAGTGTTGTTGAATGGTGAACGTTGTCATGGTGTGTGGTGTTTGTGCGAGTGTGTGTGTGTATGTGTAGTAGAGTGTGCAGTTGTGTTGGTTCTTATGGTTGTGTCCTGTGTGGGTGCAGTGTCAATGGTGTGTGCATGTCAGGTCATGGATATATGTCAATGTGTGTTTTTGGCATGTACGGTTGTGTTTGTGTTGGAATTGTAATGGATAATGGTGTGTATGTGGTGTATTGTGGAGTGTGTAGTGCAGGGGAACACATATGGCAAAGGTAGAGTGTGTGTGTGTATCACTTACCTCTATTCCGTAGACACTGCCATTGTACGAAGTCCCTTGGGTCCGGCCACCACCTCCCTCTGTTAGCAATCCGTCACCAGTCCTTCGCTTGCAGAGCTGTAACATCTAAATACTCCAGGCGGAACATTATCGACTTGACTGTCTTCTCGGGTCCGCCGCTGACGCGGCCCAATATTTAAAATGTGTGAAAGTAGTTGAAAGCATTCATCCTGATGTTGAGATTCTTGACGTAAAGATGGTTGACTCCTTCAAAATTGTCTGGCATCTTCATGTTTCTTACAGCTCTCCATCAAGTTCACCAGGTACCTCACTGGGTTGTCCGAGTTTTCATTTAATGTCATTAACTTCTTTAGATGTACAAGAGGGGGCGTGGCCAAGATGGCGGCCGCATAGGACGCTACTAAACTAGCTCCGCGCGGGGCCCGTACAACATCCTGCAAAATCCAACTTTAAAGGAGCTTTATACATGAAACGAGCCCTGGTGGCATTGCCCAAATGCAGCAATGTAAACGGATGCGATCAGTGAGGGTGAGCTACGACGCGCTAGCCTCCGCATGCCGTCCACGACCGATAGCCACAAAATGGTGCCCTAGTCGGGGGAGCTGCCGGCCTCTGTGTTCCGGATCGACGGACAGGGCCCCTGTATTGCTGCGGACGCCCGCCTCGTCAGGAGAGTCGGACGGGAGCGGATCGAGGACACGAGTCGTGGGCGCTTGCTGCCGCGAGTCGCTAGAGAAAGAGCGCACCTCTTCAAAGATTGCCCCGGTGTCGAGGCGGTAGGTGCACTGCAGCGGCAGCGAAGAAGACGCGCTTACAGCGGAGCAAACCGCTTTATAAGACCGCGAGTAAGTAGGGGTTGCTCATACCTCCTTTTGCTATCCCACCGACGGCACTCCCCAGGGCCGGGTGTAGGCCCACTGAACTCCGGTGCTGACCGGACCGCTGCCCAGGAACATTATATCCCAAAAAACGAGCAGCAATATCATTGTGCGAAAACTGCAAGCAACCCCAGGGCTACCTTATGTGAACCATGAATGGAGTTTTATGACCCGCATATAAGACGCATTGACAACTATCTTTGCCATCACTTACAACCTAGGACTCCCGGCATCCGACGTTTAAACATCCTCCTACAAGTGAATGGCTGAGTGCTCACTAAAACACACTTGGGCAGAGTATAACTGCGAAAACCTTTACTCAGAACTCCACAAATTCATCACTGCTGCAAAGAAAATATCATTCACAGCGGTTCAATAATCACGGTTGCAGCTAGCAGATTTACACCCCCTTCTCACTGCTACCATGGTGAAACCGCGGCCCAACAAGGCGATAAGTGACACTGGGGCTACACATGACAAAACTCCCTCAGAGCCACTATCTCAAACTGAACAGTTCCCCCAACTGGAAAACACACTGCAAAGTCACTCTGCAAAGTTTGAAAAAATCCTGCATGCAATACTGGACACCAAAACCTCGCTGGAAAAGAAGATTGACACAGTCTCACTAGAAGTGAACCTGCTGAGAGCAGATCACCGTAAACTAACAGAACGAGTTACCCAGGCAGAGGAAATCACACAGACTGTACCACCAACCTTTCAATCTATACAAATGCGATTAACATCCATGCAAGAGGAACTCAATACCCTTCACCGCAGAGCCGAAGATGCGTAAGGCCGCTCTAGACGGAATAACATCAGTTTTGTTGGATTTCCGGAGCGCTCCGAACTACCTAATACAGAATCGTTTCTGGAAAAATGGCTCAGATCCACGATATTCCAGGTAGACACCCCACCTCTGTTCTCCATTGAGAGGGCCCATCGAGTTCCGGGCCGTCCACCAAAGGCAGGTGCCCCTCCACGTCCACTCATAGCTCGCCTCTTAAATTTTCGCGATCAAGACTTAATCCTACAGTTGTTCCGCACCAAGGGTCCTTGGCATTTCGAAAACACAATAATAGCGGCATATCCGGATTACACAATGGAGGTGCAACGGAAAAGGGGGTCATTCATTACAGTTAAACAACGCCTTCACGCCTCACAGATTAAATATGCCCTTCTTTACCCAGCGAAACTCAAGATCATAGACCAAGAAACAACACACATCTTTCAAACACCCGAAGATGTATGGACTTGGCTCCATGCCAAGGGCCTGGCGACAGCAACTGAAGAAGAGAAAGAAGCGGCTTCATGGATCACCCCGAAACCGAGACGCCGTTGCAGAAAACCACCTAACTCCCGTCCCAATCGGGAACAAGCGGCAGCCGAACGCAGTAGTGCAGTAGCGGCAGCCACACTTTGCTGCAAGAACTCCTTCAATACCCTCCGCCCAGAGCACTTACAAACATCGGGATCGGACTCTGGTTCCGAGGCCTCGGAGACTGGCAGCAATGTAACACCCCACATTACGCCTCGCACAGCAGACGATATTATCTAATAATCAACGCAGGCCACTCAAACGCTGTACTTTACCACTCCTTATACACCTCCTCATAGAAATCTTGATCATCTCTGCATACACTTTTTGAACTGATCCCTCCTCCTTTATCACATTAATTGCTCAGGGCCCTGCAACGGGGCATATCCACATCGAAAACTATCACTACCCCACCACAATGTACCTCTGGATGCGTTGTTCACAGTTACAGAGAAACTTGTTACTTGTTAATAGTTAGCACATATTGGGCGGCACGATATACAGCTGCGGCCCGGGAGGGTATGTTTTTGCCGTTGGGTTTTTTTTTTATTGGATTTTTACATGTTTTCCCATGCTCATTGATATGCAGTCTTGTAAGTCACCGTAGCTCGAAACATAGGGCCAAGTCACCTCAACTATCCACGCAGAAACAAACTCTTGTAAATATAGGATGCAACTGTGTTATAATGTCGGCAATACCTTCCGTAATTTTTTTTATGAATGGTGTCCCATACACAAAGACCGACCCAAGCCCCACAATATAGAATCTTGACCTGGAATGTGAGAGGCATGGCAACATACACCAAACGTTATAAAATACACTCATACCTTAAGCGACATGGTGTACACATCGCAATGCTCTAGGAAACGCACCTCACGAAAATAGAATTAACGAAGGTGAGATCTTGCTGGCGAGGTCAAATATATGGTACGGTTACGTCAGCATTTGCCAAAGGCGTTCTAATTTGGCTGGCCCCTGGCACTCCCTTTGCCCTCACATCCCAGACAATAGACAAGGAAGGTAGATATGTAATATTGGAGGGCAAGCTAGATGGCACACAAATTAACTTAGCAACTGTCTATGCCCCAAACGCTAACCAGATCCCCTTCCTAGATTCCCTCACGCCTGCCTTATTCCATGATCCACTTGCCCCGACAATATGGGGCGGAGATTTTAACTGCATTATGGACCCTCAGCTAGATCGATCTCATCCCCCAATATCGGCTGCTCCCGGTCTACGTAACGCCCGCCATCTTCGAACCTGGAGCACACACATGAGGTTGGTTGATGTGTGGCGTTCGAGTCACCCACAAGAACGTGAATATTCATATTACTCCTCGGTACATGACCTTTACACCAGGATAGATATGCTATTCAGTACCACCAGCAATGGCCCCCTTCTGAACCATACAGAATACCTGGCCAACACACACTCTGATCACAACCCACTAACAGCACTTTTATATTGGGGCTCCCCACGAACCGCTATACCCACTTGGCGTTTACAAACGGAGGCCTTATTAGACCCTCCCTTTCGCGAGTCATTGTTAGACACTATACGGCAATATTTTTTAACAAACGCTAACACCGCCTCTTCCCGCGCAATAGAATGGGAGTCACATAAAGTGGTTATCCGGGGTCACTGTATGACCACAACTTGGGGAATATGACAGCAGCTAACACGTGATCTTATAAAGATAGAACATGAACTGCACCAAGAAGAAATTCATGCCACGGAACCCTCCGTTTCCCCTACACAATTACGCCAACTTAGACGGAATATGCACGAAGCAGAATCCACTCTAAGCCATTATGACTATCGCACACGCATTGCCCTACAACATGCTTAGGGGGACCGTTCGGGTAGGGTGCTTGCTTGGCTCCTCCGAGAAGTAAACCATAAACCACCAGCAATGTCCATCCTGTTGCCAGATGGACATATGGCCACATCACAGCTCGCAATAAATGACGCTTTCTGCACGTACTACCAACGGCTATATGAGCGACCGGCAGATTTAAACGCAGAGAGAGCACGCAGCTTCCTAGATGAGGTACCCCTCCCCAAATTATCAGACACACAGCGCAATATCATAGAGGAACCCATACAACTAGACGAAATTGCAACTGCGGTCAAACAGATGGCGTGCGGCAAGACTCCAGGTACTGATGGCTTGCCCATCGAATACTATGCCACATACCCCACTACCCTCTTTCCACAACTACTAGAGGTCTATCAAGAGGCATTTCAACAGGGCTCCCTACAGCTCTCAATGCGGGAAGCTCTCATTGTTGTGCTCTCCAAATCTGGGCGTGATCTGTCTGATGTAAGATCCTACCGTCCCTTATCATTACTCAACCTAGATTGCAAAATATTAGGTAAGATACTTGCTAACCGCCTGCTACCTGTAATGAACTCCTTAGTACACCAGGATCAATCGGGTTTTATACCAGGCCACACCACGCATATTAACATCAGACGCCTTATACACTTAATACACAACACATCAGCGGAGGACAGTCAATGTGTAGTGGTCTCTTTGGATATAGAGAAGGCCTTTGACACATTAGGTGCCTTTGACACATTAGGTTGGGACTTCCTATTTGCTTGCCTGGGTAGAATGGGATTTGGGCCGTGTCTGGTGCGCTGGGTTAAGACCATGTACGGTGATCCATTAGCTAGAGTGAAGACTAACAGGGTAATATCGAACTGTTTCAACATACAACGAGGCACACGTCAGGGCTGCCCATTATCGCCGTTGCTATTCGCTCTGGCCATGGAACTGCTGGCGTGTTACCTGCGCACCAAGGCTGAAGCCTGGGGAATATGGGACTCTCAAAGATTCCATGTGGTGTCCCTGTATGCGGGTGACGCCCTTATATACATCAGAGATGTTCACTCCACGCTCCCTGAACTAGAGCGCCTACTCTCACTTTTCGGGACAGCATCAGGTCTTCAGGTCAGTTGGCCTAAATCATGCGTGTTTCCTCTAGTACTATATCCTCCTGCTAGACGCCTTCTTGTAAACACCACAAAACTGCAGTGGCAATATGATACTTTCAAATACCTAGGCATACATATATACCACTCATCCAACAACCTCATGGGCGGCAACTTAACTAGAGCACTGAAGTCCTCTCGTACATCTCTCACTTTCTGGCAATCACTTCCTTTATCCCCAATGGGCAGAGTAGCGGTGTCCAAGATGTTAATTCTACCCCGATTGCTTTATTTCTTCTCAGCTCTGCCTTTTGCAGTACCGCAGGCCTTCTTCAGAACGTTGAACAGCCTATTGCTGGATCTAATATGGGGAGAAAAATGACGTAGAGTGGCACTTTCTGTAGTCTAGAGACCGCTTCACGAAGGAGGCCTCGGGCCCCTCACTTCGAATCCTATTATGCAGCAGCACAGCTGCAATGGCCAACCACATGATTGTCCTCCCCGCCCCATCCGGAAACGTGCTAGGTACTAGCCCAACTGGGCAATACAGCACTGTACACTTGGTTGACCAACAATAAGAAGGGAGGTCACAAACTAAACCCACTAATGAAAGCGGCACACGCTTCATGGCATCGATACTTACACCCCAAAGGTTCACCCCCACCATACTCCCCGGCAATAGCGCTTTGGGATATACCCGGTGTACCACAGATTATACCAGCCCAAACAAGAGTACTGTGGGCAGACAAGGGCATTACACGAACAGAACACCTCTTCCTGGACGGTGCACTTAAAATCTTTCCAGGACATAACTGAATATGATATTGCTCCAGGGCAATTCATCACCTACTACACTTTAATACAAGGTATACATCACATATGGGGCCCGGGGAATACCGAACCACCAACATCCCACGCCTTACATGCTATTTTATCGGCAACAACAACTAAACGCATCGTTACCACTATATACGCAGCACTTCGCGCACCTGTCATTGCCCCACTACAAACAACACATGAAAAATGGAACACTGCGTTGTCACAACCACTGTCTACAACAGATTGGAACTCAGCACTGCGCTCAGTAAAGGAGGTCTCCCGAAATGCCAGATTCAGATTCACTCAATTCAACTACGTACACCAAGCATACCTAGACCCAAAAAGGCTCCACCGTATGTATCCCACACATGTACCAGCCTGCCCGAGATGTGCTACATCCCCAGCGGGATTTTTTCACATGGTATGGGAGTGCCCAAATCTACGTAATGTCTGGCACATAATTATTGCAACAATCATGGAAATAACAGACTATACCCTACCTGAGACACTGTCCTCTAGCCTGCTAAATATTAGACCCAAAACAAAACGGGGCAAACACCTCCACAGATTCATAGACCTAGCACTGATACTATTTAAACGCAGGATAGCCATGGCATGGAAATCCCAAGCCCCTCCATCCTTATCGCAATGGCTGAGGGACCTTCTGATATGGTCTAAGGCAGAAACCCATCACTTAAGATGGCTCCGAACACAGGGCATTGTAAACTCAGGAACGGAGTACTGGGAGTCATTAATACTAAAGGTGGAAGCGAAAAACGACCTGCATCCACCATGATCCAGATGGTCACCAAAGACAAATACACACAGCCACTACAAACCCACACACATGATAAGACGTTAGCACAAACGTGCACTTAAGCCTGACCCTCAGCACTCGTTTCACACAACATGTCCTGGCCCTCACTGAACTCATGACACTACATGCTAACTGCAAAACTAAATGTTCGCATGGTGATTGTTAATGCTGTTAATTTTTTTAATTCTCTTGTTCTCCCCCCCTTTTTTTCTTCTCTCACCTTTTCTTTACCTCTCATATGTGCGTCAATGATTAATCTGTAAGTCGCTGCCATAGTTGGCGGAATTGACCATTTATAACACATAGGTTGATATATGCAATAATTTATTTAACTAATAGATGTGAAGAGATCGATGGCAAAATGAAGAGTTATTGTTCTGTTTCTTCTCTTTTTCTCTCCTTTAATCTATATATTAAGATCATACTTATATTTCAACAACAAAACATTATACTGTATTGTATTATCTGAAACTAAATACGTGAAAACCAATAAATAAATAATAAAAAAAAAGCTGAAAAATGTTTACAAAAAAAAAACTTCTTTAGATGTACAAAATATTGTTTTAGGTGGAATTAATGCACACTTAATTATTTAACAGTTGAAAATCAATAGAATTTTAAAGAAATCCACACTTCTTAATTTTATTCTAAGACTTTTTCCTCCCTTTAAATGAGCCACATATTTTATGTAATCTAGTGCAATAACGAACAGTGTGCTATCAGCTCATTTGATCCAGTACCTTAGATGGATCATGTTGTTGTTTCCTTTAGGTGGAAGATGGCTTTTTCACCTAAAGCAGAAGTAAAAACAGCCCACCAATAATAATTACAAATCGGCACACCACAGACATATCTTCAGCAGTGTCTGCTTTAGGTGGAGCAAATAAGGTAGAGCCCATTTATAATAATGCTGAACACCTCTCAATGGTTTCTCACATAGGTGTAAAGTGCGGTCAACTCATATAACCCATGGCACTTCTCAGTTCATCTCATCCGTGCCCATGCAGTCTAGTGTACAAAATTAAACTGTGTAAATCTAAAGCACGGATTGCCTCCTTAACATATTGGACTGCTTGGCACCATTGCTTGTCTGTCAGCAGTTGTGGGAGGACTGCTCACCATCTGTCCCGGGCTCTCTTGATTTTTCCTCCCTCAGCAGTTGAATTTAGTGCAGTATAGAGCACAGAGATGTCCTGCTTAGTGCCACCATATGAAAGTATTGCATCTAGCGTCGGCAACAAGGGTGGCTCCGTTGCTCCAGCACCCCAAGTAATGTATACTCTGTTTTGTATTGGATGGTAGGCTAAAATGTGTCCTGCTATCACCCCATATGTGTCCATGATGTCCTGGAAGGTCATAAACCTCCCCTCAAGTTAGAGATCCCCCATGATATCAATCTCTGCTGCCCTCCAGGGTGTCAACTCAAAACGACGCACTACCGCCTATAGGTTTGGCAGATGTCATGCCGGGATGATCAGTGGATAGGGCAGTCAATGTCCCTCTCCTTTCAAATATCGGTGCCAAATCAAATCGGCAACCTGTATCTGCTGCGTTTCCCCACATGGCCGGGCCCCAAGGGTCAAATACCATAGATAGAACTCAGATCCCCCAAGAATCTCAGCAATGGTCTTCCTTTCCGGGCAAGCAGCCGTGCCCAGCCACCACATCAGCCACTGCAGTTGCCCTGCTGCATAGTACAGCTCCTAATTGGGGCCTCCCATCAGACTGCGAGCATTGTTCCATGGGGAGTGCCACTCACCATCTACCGGCTCTTCCTTTAGGCTCAGTAAGGATGTTTTTCAGGTCCCACAAAAAGGACCTCGGAAGCAAGATTGGTAGGGCCGCAAAGAAATATAAAGGGGCAGCACCAGATTCTTAGATATCACCACACACCCTTATGGGAACAATGGTAAGGATGTCCAGAAGGGAAGAGATTTGCTGACCGATGCCACTGCCTTCTCAATATTGCCTTCCCGGGGGGTCATTGGTGGCATGGTATATTTTGACGCCCAAAAACGTAAATGTAGTACAGCACCACTGTAGTCAGTACCCTATGAGGATCCCCTACTCTGCCTCTGGGGCCAGTGGGAATCAGCACAAATTAGTCCAATTCACCTTGAGGTTGAATATCTCTCCAAAGTCCTCCATTAATGCCATCAGGGCTGGGAGCGAAGAGTTGACATCCAGTAGATACACAAGCACATCATCCGCATAGAGGTAGACAATGTGGTGTTCACCATGTGCTGCTATCCCTCATTGTTATGCTCACAGCCTCAGGCTACATGCCAGAGAATCCATGGCCAGGGCAGAAAGTAATTTTGGATAAGGGGCATCCTTGCCTAGTGCCTCTTTGGATATCGAAGCTGACTGAAATCATTAGGCTTGTACACACTTGCGCTGTCTGGTTTTTGTGTGATGCACATATCCAGTCGAGATAGTTTGGCCCCGTGCCCATAGTCTCCAGAGAGGCCAGTTAGCAATCCCAGCCCAGGGTGCCAAACTCCTTCTCTTTGTTCAATGACACTGCAACCTGCTCCTGGGCGAAGTGACCTCCACCATGCGGAGCAGACGGCGAATATTTAGGAAATGAACTCAAGGATAAATCCAGATTGATTATCATGCACCAGGGCACCAATGATGGGGAGCAGCCTGTTGGCCAAGAGTTTCCCCAATATTTTATAGTGTAGGTTTAAGAGAAAAAGCGGGCAGGAAGATCAAAAGTCTAGTCTCAGTTTGGGGAGGACCATGATCAGTACCTCCCATAGACATTCTTCTAGATGTTGGCCTAGTTGTCTGATCTCACTGAATACACCTATAAGTTTCTGGGATACGTGTGCACTATATGTGGCGTAGTATTCGACTGGTAGCCCATCAATTTCTTTTATTTTGTTTTTATTTTTATTTTGGGCAATCTGGGCTATAGGAAGCAGAGGGGTGAGTCCAGGTCAGCTTGTTGCAATGACATCAATCTGGTTTGTGGCAGGTCCCTTAGTTAGCCCATTATTCAGGCCTGGGAGAGATTATTCTCTGCTTTATATAGGGAACAATAATACTCCTGAAAGGCAGTGTTAAGGGAGTCCTGAGTGGTCACCACAGTGCCATCAATCAATTTAATGGCCCGTATCAGGGGGCGGTGTTGGTTGTCTTTCACCAGTCAGGCCAAAAGTCTGCCTGGTCAGTCTCTCTCCGCGTGCAGGCGAGCAAGTCAATGCTTATAGTCATGTTTCCCAAACTGTGTCACAGATTCCCTATGCGTCTTATGCATGGCACTGAGCCATTGAAATTCATATGGTTGGTGGCAACCTTGGTTTTAAGCAAGCACATTTCATGTTCTAAGGTGAGTAGCTCCTAAGTCAGAGCCGCCATGCAGTGTCCAAACATGACGATATTGTGGGCATCCCACTCCTGTGCTCTTGTATGTGTAGTGTTCATGTTCAGATCAAAATAGATAGTCATTTGCATTGACAGGGTTTCCCTAAAGGGTGGAACCGACAAGGCCTCAACCTACAGCTTTCAAGTCAGTATTAGCTCTGCTCCGCTAGCAAGCCAGTACGTACTATAGCCCAGTTATGGGCTACACAGTGCAAGCGCAGTGTGCAACGGTGATGGATCAGAGGCCAGGCCCAGCAGCCCAGAAGCTGGGGGAATAGGGAGGCAGAGAGCCAGGCCATTGCAGAGGACGATGAGGTTCTCCTGGAGGACCCAGGTAAGTCCTTGTTTCTTTTCTTTTTTCCTTTTGTTTGTGCACACTGGTGCACAAGAGGCCTGAAATGTCAGCTTTTGCTGCCTATGGCTGAATTAAGGGCTGTAGGCAGTGAAAGCTTCCCTTTTTAGGCCTCTTGTGCAGGCCGGTGCACAAGAGGCCTGGCAGCTTTTGTTGCCTATGGCCCTGGCTGCATTCAGGCCAGGGCTGTAGGCAGCGAAAGAAAGCTGCCATTTCAGGCCTCTTGTGCACCAGCCTGCCCCATGTGCAATGCACATGGGACAGGCCGGTGCACAAGAGGCCTGAAATGGCAGCTTTCACTGCCTATGGCCCTCTCCTCAATGCGCCCCATCTCAGAAGCGCTAACCAGGCCCAACCCTGCTTAGCGCTTCCAAGACTCCGCGGCTCACAGAACTCCACCTCCACAGAATTCCACTGAGTTTTTAATCAACTCTGTGGATTCAACAGAGTGGAACTCCATGAACCAGCCCAGGCCTAGTCAGAATCCTTTGACATGGCCTACCCACCTGAGGGTTACCAGCAGAGGATAAGATGGGGTGTGAACCAAGTACTCCGACCCCATTATTTGCGCCACCAATGGTTTACTACAGAGAAAAAGGTCCAGCCTAGTATGAATGGAGTGAATTGGGGAGTGAAAGAAGAGCTCACTATAATTGGGATGTCTCAGGCACCACACATCATACAACTGGTTGCGTACCTATTCATTCCCATAAGTGTCTCCATGTGCGAACACAAGTGGCACCACGAACGGAGGGGTTTGAAAATCGATTGGTCCCTGTCAACATCAGGTACACAATTAAGATCCCTGCCCCGTATCCCCAGAGTCTGTGGCTCTTGGAGGAGCGCCAGTATCAGAGTGTCGAAGAAGGCTAACTGATTAAAGTTGGGGGATAAATGCCCACCACCCTGAGCGGTAATTCATCCAGGTGGCCCTCCAGAATCACATATATGCCCTTGTCATCATTCCAATGGGAATCAGTTAAGCACGGAAGCCCTGGGGCTATCCAAACCAACATGCATCACGCATAAGCTGAAGATACAGTACCATATACCTGTTCTCCCCACCTCACCCACACCTTGTGCAGCTTCCCCTGTGTAAGATGTGTCTCTTATAGAATCACAAAGTGTGCGTGGCACTGTTTAAGATAGGTATATATCTTGTACTTTTTAGCATTCCACATTGTAGGAAGCTGGGTTCTGTTTGCAGTAACCCCTCCACTTTTTGCCTGGTTTTTGATGCAACTTTGACTGAAGTGCACTGGGTTCCCGCTAACCAGGGCCCGAGTGCCAGTGTTTCTTCCCCAAAACAGGACACCTGGTCAGTTGATCCATAAGTGACCAGGCCGTTTAGCACCTCTGTAAGTCCCTACTAAATGGTACCACTGGTACCTAGGGCTTGTGTACTGAAGAGGGCCCCTAAGAGCTGATGCATAGCTTGTGTTACCTAAAGGGAAGCAGCACCAACCTTATGCAGACTGTCATTGCAGGCTGCGTGACAAGGTGCTCCCAAAAAGTGAAAACACGACATGGCACACACTTGTGTGTCATGCCCCCTAAAGACTGCTTGTACTATTTGTAAGTCATTCCTACAGCAGGTTGTTCAGCCCCAAGGCAGGGTGCACTATAGTACACCCTGTATACATGTATACATGAGCAAGTATGCCCCTTCAATGTCTTAGTTGATTCTTAGACATAGTAAGTGTGCAGGTTAGCCATTTTAAATACATGTGCAGGACACTGGTCAATACGAGTTCCCCAGCTACATGATGGCTTCTCTGAAGATAGGGATGTTTGGTATCAAACATCTCATATTAAAAAACCCTCACTGATTCGAGTGATGGATTTGTTAAAACATTCGCCCAGAGGGCACCTTAGAGTTACCACCTGAAAACCTACCAGCTGCTGATGAGCTCACTGACGAGTTCTGGCCAACCTGCCACCAACAGATGAGAATCTGGCACCCAAGGGTGAGAGGCATTTGCTCTTTGGAAGTCAGAAACTAAAGCCCGTCCGGGCTAGGGTGTGGAATACCCCTCCCCACAGAGTGATCTGCATTGCTAGGCAGGGAGCTTCAAAGTAGTCCACCACCTTTAGTATGCAGATCTGGCCTTCCTCGGAGGAAGATGCCAACCCCCCCCCCCCACCCCATGGACCATCTGGCACCTGGACAGGTGGGAGAATTAGGTATGCAGGATGCGGGTCACATTTCCAGGCTGGGCACACCCCTAGGGTGACCTGCCTGAAATAGACACAACCTAGGAAATTCTGCCATCTTCTGTGTGGTGGAATTTGGGAACTCTGGACAGGGTGATGCCCACTCCCCCATAGGAAGTGGTCGTCTAGGGGTGTAGTTACCACAGGGATAAGAAGCCCATTGGCTACTATCCCATTAGGCCACAGGCGGCGATCTTGTTGCAGGCTGACAGTGGCTCTAATCAAGTCTTGTGTACTGTCTGGGGCAGATACTGCAGGATGATTAGCAGGCCCAGGGTGGAGGTCACAGGAGCATATCCAATGTGGCTGCCATTTTGGCCACGCCCCCTAAAGCACAGATTGATATGGCCTTCTCTACTGATGAGCTTCTGCTGGTGATAGTAGCACCTCTGGAATTAAAATGTTTTAATCAATTTGTGGCACTAAATGAGGATGACTATTTGGGGTTAATTAAGAGCACTAGACCGTCAGATTCTGGGGCTGCTATTCTAAAGGCTAAATGACATCAAGCTTTGAGGTTGGAATCATCTGCTATAGTTCGTGACGTTATTAATGCCTCCTTAAAAAGTGGATTAGGACTTTTAATATCAAAACAGCGAGTTATTCCATTGCTAAAAAAAGCAATATTGGACATATACCACCTAGAAAACTATATGCTTGTGTCTCACATTACTTTTTCTGGCAAAACATCTTGAATGCGTTGTATTCAATTGTCAATTTATGTGACATTCCAAGTGCTTTTGCATTCATCACAAGCATGTTTCAGAGAAAGGAGAGGTATGAAATCTGGGTTACTGAAGTTCTAGGTTCTAGGTTCTAGTTCTAGGTGATTTTCAGTTAGGTGCTGATCAAAACTTCCCAGGAGCACTAATTCTGCTGGATCTATTTGCAGCATTCAACACTGTGGACCACTAGATCTTGTTAGACTGGATGGAGGCCCTCGGTGTCGGAGGCACAGTGCTTAGTTGGTTTCACAGTTACCTGTCTAACCAGTTTGCTCAATTGATTTGGAAGGGCAGCTTTTGGATGAAAAACAACTTATGTGGTTCCACAAGGTTCTGTCTTTTCCCCCTTGTTATTTAACTTACATATGTTTCCACTAGCTAAATTCATTGTTGCATCTATCAGCAATTATTTATGCGGTTGAGAGATGGATTCTTTTTAGAATCTGTGATAATCTGGGCCTAAGTGTGGATACTCCTAGGTTTTGATTAGCTAATGTATAATCCTGGGTGGCTCCTAACAAACTAAAGGTGAATTTAGAGAAACAGAACATTTCTTACTTTTTACATAGACTCAAATTTAGAAGCACATTTTTTTGGCCTTCTTCAGTGGGCAGAAAACCTGTATCCAAACAAAAAGCAACAAGCATTTGAAATACAATAGGAATCGCATTTTCTTGAGTTAGAGCTATAGGCATTGTAAATTCATAACTTTACTTCTTTTCTTGCCACATAAATTAGTTAACCCTGCCTCATAATTTCATCTTTTCCTGCCATATAATTCATTCTAGTGGCCCAGCATGTAACTAAATCACTTCCACTACCTTCTTCCTCCATCTTAAAACATATACAATTATCATATAAACCTTTATAAGAAATAAACTTTTGTCATTAGAGTGTAATGCTCAAAACACCATAACAAAAATATTATTTGGGACGGATTGGAGGGTGGAAGGAATGAGGAAGTCTGGAGTAAAGATGGAGAGGACGAGTGGCGTAGTAACGGTGTCGTGGGCCCTGGAGTAAGAAAGGAAAATACAGTAGTAATTAGAGCTGAGCGAGGTCCATAGGTCTCGGGCCCTGGGGCCACTGCACCTATTGCTCCATTTATAACTAAGCGTCAGGAGAGAAACCGGATGGGGCAGAAAAAGAGAAGCGAAAGGAATATAACAGACAAAGGGAAGAAAGAGAAGGGGTTGCCAAGAAATAAAAGAAAGAAGGGAAAGAAAGAACGAGAAAATAAAAACACAACTAAGATAAGGAAGAGCAAATGTGTGAGACAAAAGAAAAAAGGGAAGGAAGCTAGCGAACAAAAGATAGAGGAAGAAATAATGAAAGAAGTGTGAAAAGAAAGAGAAAAATGAACATTAATGGAAAAAAGAGGTGGTGAGAGAAATAAGCAGCAAAAGAACCAGGGCATGTATGTACTGACACCTTCCCCACAGACACAGAATGGGAAACCCACTTTGATACTTCAGTCTCGACAAGTAAACTGTGGCTTCCTCATACAGATGGGAAAAAGAGGGATTTATAGTAAAACGTGAATTGACAAATAAAGATAAGAAAAACACCAGAGAAAGGAAGGAAGAAAGAGAAAGCCCGCATACTGAGTCAAAGGAAAGAGCAAACAAAAAAAAAGACAAAGAAAGAATGAAGGGAAGAGAAAAAAATAGTGAAAGAACGAACGCTTGATGAAGATAGAAGAGAAACTGGAATTGCATGGTGAGCAAAAAAAAAACTGATGGATTAAACCTGGATCTGTGACTGGGGGTGAATGTTAGATTTGTTCTGAATTCCGTCCATCAACTGTTCTTTTTGCATTTGTCACCCCAAGTGGGAAGGGTATGCCCAAACGTGGGTCCCATGCTCACTATGCCACCAGATTCAAGCTAGCCTGGCTGAAGAGGGGTGATACCCCAAAACCGGTCCCAGGATGCTTGTTTCTGCTCCAGGGAGGACCTGGTCTGGCAGTTCGGGCTGGACTGTTCCCATGGGGAACAGGGTCAAGACTGATTTGCATATGGTTGTGCCCAAACTGGAATGGCATGGTGAGCAAAAAATCTGATGGATTAAACCCAGATCTGTGACTGCAGGTGAATGTTAGATGTGTTCTGCATTCTGTCCATCAACTGTTCTTTTTGAAGACAGAAGAGGAGAAACAGGGAAAGAAATAACCACGTTTTTGCAAGTTTGAAAGAGGAAGTAGCAAGAGGAAAAGGGAAATCGAAAAAAGGGAGAGGAGTAGAAATAAACATTTGACAGAAAGAGTGAAACTGTTACCATGTGGATTTTAAGAGCTGGAAAGAGAAACGTTGGGGCAAAAGAAAACATTCAGAGTAAACAGAGTAAAGGAAAGAACGGAGTGAGATAGATGAAACAGACCCTCCCAAATAAAGTTGGCAGCTAAGAATAGATTTAATTGGCTCCCGCAGGTCCTCAAACAGAAGTCAGAGTGAGGAATAGCAGGGGGCACTGCAGAACAGAAGGAGGTGCATTAGCAGAGTTGTATGTGAACCTCAATACAGCAGTACTGGGGCGCTTCAGATCAGGACTGGGGGTATAGACACAGCTGTGCCCTGGCCCAGTGCTAGAATAACAGAAAGGCAGTGGGTGAGGAATGAGAAGCGGAGTGCTGTGTAATTCCTGTTATTGGAATAATGGGGAGATGCAGGTTAGGGTTGGGGTGCAATGACAGTTGTATGTGGGCTGCAGTACTAGAATAGTAACTGGCATACAAGGTCAGAAGTGAGGTATGTTAATGGAACTGTGTGTGGAACCTAGTATTGGAGATGCCCTGGTGAAGCTGTGATGGGGCCCAGCATGGGAGTGGCATTGCCTCTGAACCACATAAGCGAGGAGTCCTGAAGGGCATGTGTGTGAGCCTTAATACTGAGAAGAAATGTTCACTGAATGTTAGAATTGATGGATTCTGGCAGAGCTGTGGTGGTTCCCATCAACACTGGCATTGGATGTTAGACTTGAGGTGCACTGGCTGAGCTGTGTTTTGCTCTTTTGGGTCCAGTATTGGCTTGCCAATGGAACTGAATATTAGAATTGAGCTGCTGTAATGGAACTGTATGTGAGCGAGGTCCCAATATAGGAAAGGAAGTGACCTCACCAGAGTAGAACTGATTGCAAGAGCTGAGGTGCTCTGGCAGGCAGCGTGTGTGGGGTTCCTGGCACTGGCACAGCTGAGGGCTTGGAGTGTGTGAACTGTGGTGCACTGATGGTGCTGCGACCAAGGTCCCAGTACTGGAGCAGCAGAGTGTACTGGTTGCAAGAACTCAGCTGCTCTGGCAGACAGCATGTGTGGGGTTCCAGGCACTGGCATGGCTGTGGGCCTGGAGTGTGTGAACTGAGGTGCACTGATGGAGCTGTGAGTGGTATCCCAGTATGGAGCAGAAGTGGACACTGTCTCTAAGGTTTGTGGAGCCCTGGTACAGCTGGGTTCCTAGGCTATAAGTAACTACAAGTGATCCTTTGCCCTTGCTCTCAGCACACAGTCAGGCACACTTGGTAAAGAAAATGTAAGCCAATGAAGGGCAGGAGCCACGCAGCTGAGAGTGTGTGCAGAGACCCCACAAAGACAAAATGTGACCAAGATAACAGCCTGGTTTATAGCCTTCTTTACAGCTAAGCTCAGAGGAAAAATGCTCTATAAATGAAAAGGGAAGATTCCCTTGACATGAGCAGGAACCAAAGTTTAAAAAAAAAGTTCCCTACAGATCAGATAAATAGGGCAAAGCATAATTATACAGTAGTTGGTCCCTGCTCCCACATAGGAGGGACAAAGAGGCATTACTCACCACTAGCAAGCAAGGATTTTTAAATGACACTGAAACTAACAAATAAAATAGCTGGAAGCCCACAGAAGAAGTGTACTTAAAAGTATACTAGAGGCCGTACGCTTACGCTCAACCTAAAAAATCATAAGGCTTAAAATGATTCCAAGCTGTCATTAAAAAAAATCAAATAAAGTCTGTTGTGAGGAACTGTTTCTTTCAGTTTTTCCGAGCTTTGAAGAGATTTTTTCATGTAATTCCTCACAAATACTCAACTGTGCTCGATTATTGCAATGCAATTTACATTGGACTACCAGTTATATCTTTAAAGGAGCTGTAACGAGTTCAGATTAATTTTTCATTTATATAAAAAACAGAATATGTTGCTTCTAGTATGGTAAAACTACAGTGCATGTCATTTAGGGGCAGATGCGACCCCCTGGCTTGTCCTTTGGTGCCTCTGCCCTTGGGGCCTATTGCTCCCTGTGGTGTCAAGGCAGTGGCGAAAAACTGGATCCTGTTGTTTTCCAATTGGCTCCTTTAAAAGGAAGAAGCCTGCGGCTGGATTGGACACTACACAAACATGCGGTTGAAAACTGCTACAATTTAACTTTAAACGATCACCTAGCAGCCCACCTCAATAGCTTCCTCAGGCCCCAAGCATGGGCACACTTTCATTGCGCTGTTAGAGTGGTTATTTTTTGCAACATTTCACACAATGTGTCATATCCATATTTTAGAGTATTGTAGGCTTAATCATGTTCATAGATTTTGGGGAATCATTGTGTAAAAATTAGCTTGAGTCTTACATATCTTCTACTAATTATCTACATTAATAATGCATCGATGCCAACATTTTAGAAGAGAGAAGTGGGAAATTTTAATAAAAAAATTAGCAGGAGAATGTATTTCCTCCATTGACTTCTATTCAAGAAGAGGCAATTTCAGGCAAGAGGCAGTCAAAATAAAGCCATTCTTAGCTTGAAAAATCGGAAGGCTAAGCCTAAATGGGGGCTATTGGCATGTATGATTATGATAATTCTTTGCAGTAATTTACTTCCCAGTACAAGCATTTATGAAACTGACTATAGCCAGTGGCGGCCGGCAGCTTTAGGCGGGAGGGGGCGGTGGGAAGCACACACACATTCTTTCACACACAGACACACACGCACATCCATTAACAACACTCATACCATTCAAACATGCACGCACGCACCATTCATTTTAAAACATCACACACACTCATTCTTTCACACACGCACGCACATCCATTAACACTCAAACATGCACGCGCGCACCAAACATTCAATTTAAAACATCACACACATACAAACACACACACACACACACACTTACCTTCAGCCTCCGTGTCCCAGGAGGGTTGGGACTGCTGCCTTCCCTCATTAGTCAGCCAATGAGGGAAGGCAGCAGTCCCAGCCTTGTCACAGAGTGGGATAGGATCAGTGAGACTGCTGACCCCACCCCACTCTGTGACAAAGTGTCACTGATTGACACTCGCCCTGGGCGCTTCAGGGCTTAAACCTGAAGCGCCCAGGGCGAGTGTCAATGGGTGATGCTTTCCTCGTCACCCAGGGGAGGGCCTCAAGGCACCTTTGCTTAGCCGAGGAGGTCACACCCATAGGAGCTGTGACCTCAGCCAAGCAAAGTTCAGCTCAGGCAGCCAGGAGTCTGCGCAAATCGCGCATGTCTGCTCCTGGCTGGCTGAGCTGAAAATGAAGAGTGTCTGTCAGGCTGGCCTTTGTTCAGCCTGACAGACACTCTTCATGAGGGGCAAAAGGTGGGGGGGCGTGGCCCCTCCGCCCTAAAGGACGGGCCGCCACTGACTATAGCCATGTTTCACTTCCAAGCTGCAACTATCATAGTGCACAGCATCTGCGGGCCGGGCCACCAAAAGATGCAATGTTGTGGCTGAGGAATGGACTACAATCAGTTTTTGTGAACAGAAATTGTCAGAATTACAAGATGGTTTAAGGTCTTCTTTGGGTGTGGAGAAAAAACTACTGCTGCCACCTGCAGCTACTTGTAACTCACTGAAGCCATGGGAAAAGAGGTGATAGGAGTCGTAGTGGCTGCAGTCACCCACTTCTTTAGCTGTTTATCTATGTTTGAGGTAGGGCTGGGGCAGCAGTATTGAGGATACAGATATGGCACTGCGATGAGGACTATGTCTAGTTTCCAACCTTTTCTATGCAGTTATCCACAGAAAAGAATGGGGCTGTGGATTTTGCACAGCCAAATCCAGAGATGATTTTGCATAGCCCAGTATTGGGCTTCAGATGGCATAATGGCTGGTATTGCAAAAGTACACAACGCTCAGAATAAGGGCTGCATAGAAAGTATGAGCCTTGTCTGTTTTTTAAATCTACCCCCAGTGGAATGTGGTTTTCCAGGTGGATTTGTGGTAATAATGCCTATTCGTGTTTCCCTCAGCAACAGTGTGATGAATGTTAAGGTGTAAAAGGTGTGCAGCTGGTACAGCACAAAGATGTTATCTGTACTACACAAAGCTTTAGTGTCGCATTTCTTAGTATACTCCCTTGTCTCAAAAATGGTTTGAAAATAGGTCCTCACTGTATTGTAGTAGCCATAATCCGATAGTTTCCATTAATTTGCCTATCGGCTTTGGCAATCGGGTACCTGTCCTTCTTTTGGCCTTTATTACCTGGTGCTCGTGCTCCTTTACATTAAAAAAGGCCTAGGGCTTGCCAGATCATTACATGTTGGCAGGACACCTCTTTTCCAGTCTTGGACGTTCATATAACTGATGACTGCATTCTGGTAGTTGTAGTTTTGGCATGCTTTAGTGAGCCAATTTCAGCAGCACACTCAGTGATTCGGAGGAGAAAAGTGCTGATGTCCTTCCACTTACCACTAAATGCCCCAGATGTTGCTCATGCTGAGACTGCACTGGGCATTAGAGGCTGTGACATTGCACAGAGAAGCTGCAATGAGCATTGAAGACTAAACCTTAACATGAGGGGGCTGTACTCTATGATTCAGGCTATAGCCCCACACGGAGAGGATGCACTCAGCAGTCGAGTGCACACTTATTCATGGCAAGAACGTACAGGATATTTGAGCTGCCCCTAACCATAATGAGACTGTGATGGGAGGTATAATGTGCCTATATTGTGCTCATGAAGCTGTTAGGTGGTGTACTGCCTTGCTAGATCATTATGGAAGTTGTTTTCAGTCTTGGACTTTCAGGTTATCACCTACTGCATTCTGAGTGTTGTAGTTTTACTTGGCTTTCAGTTAACTAATTAGACTGCCACATGTGAAAGCAATGACTTGTAGGTGAAAGGTCAGGACTGGAGACGTGTTCATAATGACCTGAAGTGAGGTGGTCATACTACAGGCTTCACATAGGATATCCAGCTAAACCGGACATTATCAGATATAACACAGGATGTGTTGGGTGTGCGTGGGCATATGATGGTTATGCTTGGCTACTTAAGGGTCACATGGACATCTGGAGCATGCTTGTGCATTTTAGCTTCTAATTGCTCATAACTGTGTTAGCTTATGATGTTGGTACCTGTGTAAATGACAACTGCGCCCTGGTGTATCATATCTGTGCTCCTAGCATGTGATGGCAGTACACTAGGTAATATGTAGTTTGTTAGCATAGTAGACAGTAATTTGCTTTAGTGGTGCTTTTGTGATTCTATTAATCCTGTATTTGTTATTTTTACTTCAACAATGTCACTTACTGTGACACATTTTCTAACATGAGGTCATCGGGCCGAAGGTCAATTGATGTCACTTCCTGTCATGTGATGCACAGATATGTCACTGTCACTACCCCTACCAATTTGGTGAATCAACGTCCATGAAAACTGCATCGGCTGTAAATTTCCCAGAGGACAGAATTTAAAGTTTTACGCTTAGTCCCCAAGTCTGCATATGGAGGGAAGGGGAGCCCTGTTTTTGGAAGATTCACTTTTTGTAAAATATGGGCTATTTAAGATCCGAAAAGGTCTGTTGGTTCAATGTTCCTAAGTTAAAATGGTGACTTTGGGTGGAAGATCCTTCTCTGTTGCAGCAGCCAAATTGTGGATGATGGACTTAGCCCTTCTGTAGGGTCATCCCCAAACTTTTTGCTTACACCTTCCTGCATTCTGAACCCATTTTTGTTGTAGTTTAGGACAGTGAACGCTTTTCTACGGCTAACCAGTGCTGAAGTGCTTGTGCTCTCTCCATTAGACATGGTCAAACTGGCTTACATCTAATTAGTATATTTAAGTTACTTGTAAGTTCCTAGTACAGTTGTGCTACATTTACTCAAAGCCTGTAAACTAAATGCTACTAGTGGGCCTGCAGCTCTGATTGTGCCACCCACTTAAGTTGCATTTAAACATGCCTCATGTCTGCCATTACAGCCTTTGTGCAGTTTAAACTCCCATTTTTACCTGCCAAAGTATACCTTTTGCCGGGCCTAAACCTTCCTTTTTACTACATATGTCACCTCTCGGGTTGATCCTAATCAGCCCAGAGGACAGGATGCAGTGTATTTAAAAATTTGGACATGTACTTTTAACTTTTACATATCCAGGTAGTGAAAAACTCTTGAGTTTGTTATTCATTATTGCAAGGCCTATCATTGGGTTACCTTATTACATTTAATCAGTGATAACTTTCAATTGGGAGCTGGTTGGAAATTGAGTTTGGTGTCTAAAGAATTGTAATTTAAAGCAGTTTTTAATGATAAAGTCGGATTTTAAGTAACAATTCTCAAAATGTCACTTTTAGAAAGTTGACATTTTCTTGTTCCAACCATTTGGTGTCTGCTGCCTGTAACCTGGATCACGACTAGGAGTAGCTGGCAGTTTGTCTTTGTGTGTTGCTCCCAAACAGTGAAACAAAGGGAACATCGGTGTTGGCAGGATGGGCCAGCTCTGACTTGATGAAAGGGGGAGCTGTCATCAACCACATTTGCATATCACATAGGCTCTGCCTGAGTACACTCACAAAGGTTTTCACACTAGCCTATTGTGACTCGACTGAAGCCAGGGCAGGAAGGCAAGAAATTCCAAAGACCTCTGAGGGAGGAAATGTCCAGAACCTTCTCCTGCTTCAAAGTGGGCACCAAGTATAAATATTGAACCCTCAGATCCAACTCTTCAGTAGACCTTTGGACCTGTGGAAGACTCAGAAGAATTGCTGTGCTGCTCTGCAAGAAGGACTCCTACTTTGTTGCCCTGTTGCCTGCTTCCCTGCTGCCAGAGTGAAAGACTCGATCTGCATCTTGTTATCTGGACCACCAGAGTGACTGAGGGACAGTTGGCTGGCCTCCTGATCAGAAGCCTCAGGAACAAAACAGGCTCCAACTACCTTGAAACCAGTACATGGACTCATTCTGCTGCGAGTCTTGTCCCCCAGGTCCTGGACCATTAGAAGTGGACCGGAAGGTGCTCTGCCAGCCCAGCTGTGGTCCAGTGGGGCGAACCGATGCAGTGCAATGTAACTCCTCGCAGGTCTTCTTCAGAACCGTCACTGCACAATGCATCCCTGATGCAAGTCTCCACATCGCAGTCTGCAATTTCCTTGGAATTGCTGCTGTGTGGCACATCGTCGACGCAGGTTTCGCATCGCAAGCCCATTGTAGACAGCAGCCTGGACGATGAGGCAGGACTAGGCATTGAAGCTCTGCAGGTTCTTCTGAAACACTGGCATGCAACAGATCATCAGCACAGGACTTTGCATCACAAGCTCCTCAGTTCCAGCATCCTTGATGACGACGCAGGTCAGCACATTACAGCCTTGCAGCTCCTTGGAACTGCCACTGCTCAACGTGGGCTTTCGCAACACTCTGCAACCAGGATTTAAGGGATTCTTGTTCAGCTGGTCTAACTTGGTCCCTGTATTCAGCCCACCCTCCCTTGCGGTTGCCTTGAACTTGTGAATTTGTCCCAGTCCGATGTGATCAGATAACCACAGTTGGAACTTTGTGCTTTTAGGCATTATTTTCACTTAACTCTTTAAAATTGCGTTTCTCGAGTTCTACTGATTGGATGTTTGTCATTATGGTGTCAAATAGTTTTAATGTTTGCTCTATTTTTCTTAATTGATGTGGGATTTGTTTGCGTTGTGTTTTCACTTTATGCATATTTGAAGTGCTTCATAAATACTTTTTACATTGCCTATAATGTAAGCCAGACTGCTCTTGTGCCAAGCTACCAGAGGGTTAAGCTCAGGTTAATTTGGGGTTTGACTGTGTTTCACCCTGACGGAGATTGGGGTTGCTGCTTGAGTAGGGTTTCACCTTCCCCACCCCCTCAGCCAGTAACTGAATTTCCAACAGTGGATTTCTTGCCCTCATTTGCTGAGAGGAGAATCAAAATCTCTTGAATTTAGAAAAAGTTAAAAACAAGATTGCTTTCCTTATGACTGATGAAATGAGATGGATTTTCAGCTGCAATTTGATTACCTCGTTTCTGACCTGTTTAGCGCCAAGGTACATTCAGCTACAGGTTTGCAGATCGAAGCACAGCTTTGATAGCATTGCAGGGCACACATCTTTTTCTATAGAAAGACTGTCCTCGAGTGATAAGAAGCATTCTCAGCACAGAGACTGGGTCGTGTGGAGGAAGCAATCTTGAATCAAAGTGTAGGACACCTTACTCCACTCCTAGGGAAAACTCATTAATACAACCCTCCTGCCATAGCTACAGAGAAAACAGGGCTCTCTGATGAATGGCAAATGGTAAACTTTGCCTTCTTTAATCTTTTGAATGTCTAGACGGCTTGTCTGAGCTGTGTCAGAAAAAGCAATCCAAAACCTTGGAGTCTGCTTTGTTAGAAATGTGTTCTCTAGTTGGCAATGGTTTGCACTCTGTCCAAATTAGGGACCCTCACTCTAGTCAGGGTAAGGGAGTCACACAGCTAGGATAACCCTGCTCACCCCCTTGTTAGCTTGGCACGAGCAGTCAGGCTTATCTTAGAGGCAATGTGTAAAGTATTTGCACTCATACAAACGAACACAGTGAAAACACCAAAAAAGTACTCAACGCCAAAAATAGCCAGTATTTATCTGAGTAAAACAAGACCAAAACAACAAAAATCCAAAGATACCATTTTTTTAAAGATGAAATCTTAGTAAAATGCTTAGAAAGACAATACTTCCAACTGGAGCGATCACGGTGTCTTGACAGAGTCGTTCCCAACAGTCCGATGCCACATGTAAGGGAGTGCGGGCTGGTCACGGAGTTGCAAGGTACCCAGGTATAGTATCTTGGAAAACAATGAGGAAACAAAGACGTTGCACGGAGTCTAGGAGGTGAGGCGTCGCTAGAGCCGTTGCGGTGTCAGTTCCTTACTGCTGCCGGGGAAGTGAGACGTTGGTTCCTTACTGCTAGACAGGGGAGGTGAGGCATCGGTTCCTTATGGTTGCAGGGGTGATGATGAGGTGTTGGATCCTTACCACAAGGCGGGGTTGATGACTCCAGCAGGCCAAGATGTGAGGCGTCAACTTTGCGGTGTCACAATCACACTGTGGGCCACAGGTGGTGCAGCGGAGTCAGGTTTCACAGACGTCAGTGATATGGTACATGGGACTCAGGCTGTAGCAGGTCTTCAGAGAGCTGCAGCGGCATCAGGCCTGCACGTCAGTCACAGTTGTTGCACTCAGTGGGGACCACAGCTCCTGCTACAGGCAGCAGTGCAGAGTCAGACAGCGGTACCGGTTCTGAAGTCGCTCTGGAGTCGATGTACTTGGCTTCTTCTTGGCTGCACGAGAACTCACTCCCAAGGGCCCAAGAACTGGATTTGGCATCACTTGGCAAGTCAAGGCTCTCAGCACGAAAGCCCAGGTTCCAGCAGATGAGGTTGTTGATGTCCCTGAGACTTCTTAACAGGAGACAAGCTTAGTCCAAGCCCTTGGAGAACCTTTGGAAGCAACATGTAGAATGCAAAGTCCAGTACTTTCACTCCCAGGACAGAAGCAGCAAGTAGCAGGCCAGTACAGCAAAGCAACAGGCAGAGTGGCAGTCCTTCCTACAGCATCCAGCTCTTCTTCCTGGCAGAATATGCTCAGTCCAGAAGGATTCTAACTTTGTGGTATCAGAGGTCTGGTACTAATACCCATTTCTGTCTTTGAAGTAGGCAAACTTCAAAGTGAAGTCTTTGACGTGCACAAGAGCCTGCCTTTCCTGCCCTGGCCCCACACTATTCAGGTGCAAGTGTCAACAACTCCCACCACTCTAGTCCAGGAACACCCATCAGGATATGCAGGGCAAACCTCAGCTCCGTTTGTGTGACTGTCTGTGGATTCACTCTAGACAACCCAACTGTCAGTCTGACCCAGACGTGTATTCGGCAGACAGGCAGAAGCACAGAATGGTTAAGCAAGAAAATGCCCACTTTCTAAAAGTGGCATTTCCAAACTTAAAATTTAAAAAACCATTTCACCAAAAGATGTATTTTTAAATTGTGAATTCAGAGACCCCCAAACTCCATGTTGCCCTATGGAAGAGATGGAACTTGCCATAGTGAAAAACAAATGTAGCAGTATTTGACAATCAGGACATGCAAAACACGCCAGTAAATGTCCTACTTATTTAAATACACTACACCGTGCCCATGGGGCTGCCTTGGGACTACGTTAGGCTTAACTTACTTGTAGTAAAAGGGAAGGTTTGGGCCTGGCAAGAGGGTGCACTTCTCAGGTCGAAATGGCAGTTTAAAACTGTGCCGCAGACTCTGCAGTGGCAGGTCTGAGACATGATTACAGGGCTACGCATGTGGGTGACACAATAAGGCCTGCAGGTCCACTAGTAGCATTTGATTTACAGGCCCTGGGCAAACACTGTGCACTGTACTAGGGACTTACTAGCAAATCAAACATGCCAGTCATAGATAAACCAATTACCAATACATTTTAGACAGAAAGCATATGTACTTTAGCACTGGTTAGCAGTGTTAAAGTGCCCATAGTCCTAAAGCCAACAAAAACAGGTCAGAAAAAAATAGGAGGAAGAGGGCAAAACATCTGGGGATAACCCTGCAAAACGGGCCCAGTCCAACATGCTTCCAGACCAAAGTCCCTATGCTGTGGCAACCACTTCTGCTGCTTTTGTGTGGTTGCAAGGTAACAAGGTGGTGCTTCTTTGAAGATAAAGCAGCATTAACACTACCAAGGAAGCATAAGGTTGCCTGGACCTGTTGATTCGCTTGTTCTGAGTTCCGGGCAGTTGCTGACCCTAGGGAATTTAAATGAAACTCGGAGATCTGGTTGAAGAAGGGGCAATGAAGACCAGGATTTTTTTATTCAACTGCAAGGGGAGTGCAGCTAAAGCGCTTCTTGGGATTCTTTCACCAATAAGTGGAAAATTCAGAGTCAGGGATTCAGGGGCCAGATGTATGAAATCGCAGGTTTGCGATTTCCTAATAGAGAATTTTAGCGATTGCCTATTAGGTGATCGCAAAATGTGATGTACAACAGTGTGGTTAACACTGTTAGCGATTCGCAGTGGTTTGCAAGTGGACCTTCCTCATCAATGTTCATGAGGCAGGTCGCAATTTGAGACCTTCTGTGAATGGCTACAATCACAGAGATGTTGGCCTGCTTGGGTCAGCAGACCACCAAGTCTGTGATTGCTTTTTAAATAAAGCATATTTTTTTGTAATGCATCCCGTTTTCCTTAAAAGAAAATGGGATGCATTACCAAAAGAAAACTGAAAGTGTTCTTTTCTTAAGAGTAGGCAGTGGTCCGTGGCACTACTGCCTGCTCTTAAATGTTTGAACCCCTATTCCCTTTTCCCTTTCCTATTTGCGAATGGGTTACCACCAGCTTGATGTTGGTGGTAACTGTGATGGCTTTGTGACCGCATTCCCTGGTCACAGAACATTCTTACCTTCCCCTTCGACTTTCTATTAGTAAGGGACGTCCTTGACATGCCCCTTCCTCATACGCCTTGCAAACATATGTTGAGACTCTGTAATAGATTACAAAATCGCAAAACAACATTTATACATCCCAAAATGCTTTTTTCTGTTCACAAACAGTTTGATTCGGTGAATCTGGCCATTTGCACACAGAAGACAGTTTAGTACATCTAGCCCAAGGTGCTTTCTACTTTGGTGAGGAGATCAGGGCAAGCACTCTCTGAAATAGGGAATTAATAGTGCACCAGAGATTAGCTTCCACAGTTACAAACATGAAGGAGAAGTTCCTGCTCTCAGAAGTTGAAATGTCTTAAACTCCCTCGTGAGAAAAAGCAGACCTCCCTATAATTTTGGAGACTGAATTTCCTAAATTTGGACTTATACCTATGTGAGGTATCTTGCACTATGTGCGGGAAACTGTGTGTGGGTATCTGTGATCCTTGATCTAATGTCAGAGTTTGTATGACGTCACAGTGTAAGTTCTCTTATTATCAACTGGGAATCAAGGTTTAACCAATTGTTAATAAAAGACTGAGCTAGAGCAGATGTCCCTGCTGTAATATCTCAGAGGAACTACTTGATCTTCACAAACTTGTAAAAACGCTGCCACAGTCTATCTGCAAATATATGAAGTGCCTAATTTAGAGGTCATGAAGCTGGCCAATAAACAGCAGGTTCCAGTGTTCGCACTAGTCATTGAGCCATCTCCGTGCTTTGACTGGAAAGGTTAGCATGATGTGGTGCGACGCCTTCCTTAAGCATTATGGGCAACTCACATATCATTCAGTCTTTTCTTTATTGCTATACTTGCGCCCATGGCAAGTTGATTTCTGTTGTGCTAGAGCAGCGAGGAGGACTTGGATGACCTTGCTCAGACCCTGTGATCAAGGGTCTAGAGCCTCCTTGGATTTTTTCTTCTTTGCATAATCTTTACCCACCCAAAATTTCCCTTTGCTTGCTTCCAAGATCCTAACGCTCCCAGTAGGGTTGCTGCCCGGGTTTCTTTTTTTTTTTTTTTTTTACAAAAGCATTGAAATCCGGTATTGCTTCCCTTCTGAAACGGAAACTTCAAACATGGAACACATGAAAAAGAAATCACTTAGAAAGGATTTTTGAGCTGCTTAAATTGTTTATAAACAACTATTAGAGCACACACAGGGAGAATTGAACACAATGTGTTTTTTAAATATATGCTTTTGACCATTCCATTATAGTAAAACCTAAACGAGTGTCCCCTATTTTTCTCTCATTGTTGGCAACCCTAACTCCCTTAATTCATACCATTGTAACTGTAGTGTTTTGCATGCTTCGCTCAGACTGGGCATCCTGCTCTGTTCTTCGTCTATTGCTAACCCTGATACTTCTGGAATCTAGCACCATCCCCTCAATACAGCTCTAGCTGAAAGCAATCCTCATCTACTCCGGTCTTGGGCTTTCTCTTCTTGGACTCTCTAGTTTACCTGGAGGTCTTTATGCTTCTTGGCTTTTTCCTCCAGTTAGTGGCTCTTGAGAGAGACACCGGTTGTTTTCATGTGCTATTTAGAAGTGTTAGGCAGCACAATGGCTATAGGAAGGAGTTGCCCTCACTTCTCGAAGTCTTGATGTGAGAAGGTGTGCAGCTCCCTTCAGCATTTGACAGCGGGGGAGTGGCAGCACCATCCCTGCTACTACCTGCCTAATAACACGGCATAACAGTCCTACTTGCATTGTGGTTAGCAGAAAAAAAGAGGAGCAGCCTTAAGGGATGGGGTGGCCTGTTATTCTACAGGCTCACATGGTCTCTGATGTTTTTTTGGAGAACGTAATTCTGATTATTTTTATTTTACAATGGCCTTCAGCTGTTGATTGGTCAGAGATCTAAGTACTCTGCAATTTTCTTCAGTACAAAAATTCAACGTGCAACCAGATTAAATTGCAACTGCAAAATAACAATCCAGAAAACTAAAATGCACAGAACAGTTGATTGATTTTAAGAAATACATAAGCACCAAGGGGTGATGTGGTTTGCATTGTGGGCAATACAAAATGCCATAAGGTGCATCATTTCATGTTCAACCGCAGCCACCATTAAGAGTGGCGTGAAAAGCGCACAGATACAAAAGTTGGCAGTAGTATAATGTTTAATATACACTAAATGCAACCCTAATCCTAACCACAGCTCAAACCCTCACTCGAAATGTAAACCTATCCTGAACCAGGACCCTAGTCCTAATTGTTCCCCTAACTCCAAGCAATTATCCTATCCTATCCTTCCCTAATACCATTAACTACCTTTTAGCCTACCTAAAACCCTAGCCCAACTACAACCTTTAGCCCAACAATAACCTTAGCCCTGACCTCAAACATAATCCTAATGGTAATCCTAAACCCAACATCAACCTAGCATTTACCACAGTCTTCGCCCCTTTAATACATGTAAACCTACCATAATCATAATCCCAAATATAATTCTAGGCCTAACTGTGACCCTAACCATAACCATAATATCTAATCCTAATGACAATGACCGCTGTCTACTTAACTGTAATCCCAACCATAACTCTAAAATTAGTGCCCACTGAGATACTAACAACATACGTCTGAGCCCCACATTGAAAGACTGGGGTAATATTGCGATGTGGGGTTGCACATGAGATTTCGTGTGACATTCTCTAATTTCCCAGTTTGCTTCAAGAAAACATGGAAATAATAACTTTTTAAATAGATCTTATAATGTTACTGTTTCTAACTCCTGCAGATAACAAGTGTTTCGACACTCAGTGCAATGGCACTGAAATTATCGCTTCAAAAGGATCAAGGGAGTATTTACCCTGCTGGGACTGGAAGAGATGAGATAACCTGCCGGTTAACGACGGGTGTCAGCATCAAGTGTGTAAGTAATACACAAGTTATAACGCCTCAGCCAGTTCTAGTCTCTGTTTACTCACAATACGCTCCACTGTAGGCATAAACCACTTCAAGGGGCGCCAGGCTACGGTCTGATTTATTGGTGCCGTTGTCTACCATGGGTTGCTATGGGATTTGTGGTCAAATATCAGTAATTTCCTAGAGCGCACGCGCGTCACATGGTCAATAACTTAGATTTAAAAAGTCCAGCACGCGCTTCCAATTTGGAAATAAAGAGCTGAACAAATTATAATTGCAATCATGATAATTATAATTATGGTTCGGATCTGCAGAACTCATTTAATCAAAACAAGACCTTCTCGCGCTTGCACTTTGAAAAAACATACTCTGCCTGCAGGCCTCCTGGGGTACAAGACAGCAATTTACACGCAAGTGGTTTGGCCGACAACAACCAAACACAAAGCAGGTATTTAACGACACATTTTGCTCTAAAATACCTCATTTAGCAGAGGTCAAATTTACAAGAATCGGGGTCCTCCCCGAAAATGGAAGCTGTATGGCTGAGAGAAAGCCTGCTCGGCACGCTTCCATGACATTCACCAGCCACTAGGTGCCCCCTGTGAGTAAATGTTGGTCTGCACACCCCTTCTGGGCTGGGAGATGCTACCCAATCTTAACCAGCTTCAGCTGTCTAGAATCGAGCAGAAAAGCATCCCAATCCCTGCATATATATAGAAACCTCAAGTCTCTCAACACGGTTATGCAGTATAGCCTGCAAAGGAAGGAAAAATACTGGAAACATGCCTGTAAGCAAGTGCCAATTTTTGAAAATGTATTCAATAGCTATTATATGTTGTGTTCTTACTAAAATCTAGATTGACACATCCAAGAATAAAGTGAATCACAAATGCTCAGAACTAATATTTACAACTGTCATTAGTGCTGGAATTAGAAGAAATTTACTCCGAGATCCCATTAATTGGGGTGTCAGAGTGTGGCAGAGTTAAGTGGTGGCGTCACACGGGGCATAGTCTGAAAAGCAGAGACTGACAGTCAACTTATACATTCATTACAAAAATCTAGTGCAAAGAAAAGGGCCCACATAAATGACAGCAACCTGTGGTACACAAAGGATTGTAGTCTGGCCAAAAAAACGCTGGTGACTGCTATGATAACTAAAACCCTGCTTGAGGGCCGCATAGCAAGAAATAGGTGCAAGAAAACGTTAAGGTCCGCACGCCGCACGTGGGATGACGTTAGCCGGAGCAACTTAGTGGTGGATGCAAGACCTGGTGATTACAGGCTGTTTTGGAAAATAATGTCCCATTGGAGTTCGTGCTCTGAGACACAGACTGACTGTTACTTGAACCCAGAAGTGTTGGTGGATCATTTTACCAAATTATATAACCACGAGCCCAACAAGCATAAATTGCTCAGTCACTTTACCCCAGATCTCACCCCTTCAGATCTACAGTATAACTTGAGACAGCCGAGGCACCTATTGCCGCGATCAAACTGGGCAAGGCACCTGGCCCAGATAAAATCCCAGGAGACACTTTGGGTCCCATATGTCAACAGCCTGAGCAATGCCATAGCCTCAGGAGCCACATTCCCAGATACTTGGAAAGGAGCGTAGACAATCCCTATCTATAAAAAGGGAGACCAGAAGCGACCTGGCAACTACCAGCAAATAAACCTCTTGGACAACCTACAGAAAGTCTGAGGGAGACAGTTACTAGGAAAACTAAATTATTGGATCAAGGATGCAGAAATGCTGTCCCCCTATCAGGCTGGGTTCAGACCCAAAATTAGTACTACAGACCAAGTCCCAGTGGCGTAACAAAAGGCCCTCGCAGTCCCCTTGGTACAGAGGGGCCATCAAGCTTGAAGGGGCCCCCTCAGCACAGCACGTGGTCTGAGTGATTCCAGAGGGGGGCCCCCTCCTTATTCTTTGGAGGGGGTCCCCTCCAGTTCCGTTACGCCACTGCCAAGTCCTGAGGCTGTTTATTATTTTTGGAAGTATACAGAGCTGAAAGATGGTAATCTCTATATAGCATTTGTTTACCTTAAAGCAGCCTTCTACCTAATACCCAGGCGATTACTATGGACATTGCTGAAGAACCTAAGGCCTCCTTGGCCAGTTAAAGTTACATCAAGAGAATTATGCCCAAGTGTGATGGGGCCCCCAGGGACAACTGACAGATCGAATTCCAATATGTAGAGGAGTGAGACAGGGGTGTGTACTGGCCCCCACCCTCTTCTCACTTGTCAATGAAGCCGTAGTGGCCCTTCACCAAGGCAATATAGATGCTCCTAAACTAAAAGGAGCCAGCGTCCCTGCCTTTATATTCACAGATGACGCACTCTTAAACTCTCAGACTCCTCGAGTCTGAAGCAATTGCTGGACAACTTCAACACCTTTAGTATAGCTAGGAGTCTGGAGATCAGTGTAACAAAAACTAAATTTATGGTAGTCAGCTCCCACATATCATTCAGAAACACTCTGGTCTTGGATAATATGAAACTGGAGTGAGTCTTCAGATTCGAAAACCTGAGCAGTATGCTGGATAGTAGAGTCTTGTGGTCCCCCCACATTCAGAAGCTTAGAGCAGTGCTTCAGCACCAAGCTTGACCATTCACAAAAAAAATCCAGGGAACATCAAGAGACTACTTCTTGCCATAGAGACATATAAACTAAAGGCCCAATCAGCTGCCTCATATGGTGCTGAAATTTGGGGTCATGTGAACACAGATCCACTGACTCCTTCAATACCTATGTTCCTTGATGTGGCATCCCATTTTAACACAATGTAGCTGTTAGCACAGGCTGTGCACTCTTAACTTTCTTTACTTTTAATCCAATTTCTAAGAATTTTGATTAATTGCAAATTATGTATGAATCATATCAATGCACTAGCTTTTTAACGTGCATTAGATTAGTAGGGTGCCTGCTACTGCTTAGTCTTGCACCTTCTTAGTTTTTAACCTGCATATTGATATGTAGTGAGAGATCAGAGGAGCTATTTAGAGTGGCCATTCCTCAGTCCACTCTAAACACAGTAGCTATTTCACTCTGGCTAGTCCAGTGAAAGAATTGCCCAACCATGTACAACCTACCTGTCAGCACCTGGTATCTACCATTTTAATATCTCCAGCTGATTTTAAGAAGCATGAACAATCCTCTAGTATGTATGAATTTAAGCAACTGCGATAGCACTTTACCTAGCAAAAGAATGCCTTAACAGTGGATACAGTTTGCTCATGATATTTAATTCCTTGCTAGTTCATACACTATGATTGCTTAGTTTGCTGCTGGATCTTAAACACATCTTGCTGGCAACTGTTTAATATCTTGTTGGATTTTAAACTAATGTTTTTGGCCACAGTTTTTAAATAGAAATCTGCAATGAACGATTGCACTGTTGTGTAGCCATTTTAGCTATAGTTTTGTACACGTTATTTTAGCAAACTAGGCCTGCCGCTGTGCACTTTAACCTAGATATGTTTTATTTAAGCTTTGTTATATTATTTTAACAATAGCCAAATTTGCGGTCTTGTTTTATTTTCTCTATCTAGCTGTTCTTCGCCTAGGTCCGCACTGCGTTCTTAAACAAGACATTTCTTTCACTCTGTGCTTTTCTCAAGGCTGCAGTAAGATAGGTTGCCAGCAAAAGTGGTATGTTGTGTCTCTATTGTTCACAGAAACATACACACTCTTATGTGGGGATCATTTCTTGGACCATCAGCTGTTTTATTATAAAAACACTACTCTGACCTATGTATGTTAGAGGGAGATTTCAGCCATATGACCACGACTGTATGCTAATTGCTTCGATGCAGCTGCTTATGTAGACTACAGGCCTCTTGCTCAGGTATGAGGGATGATGTCTTCCCAGGGGAAACCTAAAGGGCAGAATTAGAGCTTAACATGCTGTGCTCTAACATAGCTTAGGTAGAAACTATCGTTGGCAATCTTAGTGACAACATGGTAGCGTTATTTTTATGTTTTACTCTCGTCACAATTTTAATCTTGTTGTGCTTGATCATCATAGTTATTGCAATACATGCCTTATTATCCAAGATGCAGTTACTTCAATAAAACCTTTTTAAATTATACTCAGCCTCGGATTGTCTTTGCATACGTGAGACTAATGTAACTGAGAGAAACGGATGAGATCTGAGTGACCAAGATTTCTCTGAGGAATCATTTATGTAATGCGCCCGGTTACCCAATCATCTCTGCTCTTGGATGGAGATGAGGCACTGCTAGTTAGCCGGAACAAAACCTGGATTAGGCCGACAGGTGTCACATGGTGCGGGATCAGACTCAGTCCCCACAGTACAGGTGATTCTGCCGCCTGAATCCAGTAGTCTCATTAGGATAATGGGAACCTACGCAACAGCATGTTTTATTGAATGTAATTTCCGATATAACATTTTTTTTTACTGGTGAGATAACTCTGATGGTTAGTGCAGTTCTGGGGGTGTTCTGTGCTTTGTTCAACCCTGGTTTTGACTCACTGTAGTATAGAGGGTTAAGGTGCCTGTGGCAAGGCAAATTGTGTAATATGCAGACCAAAGATTTTATGGGGCTGATTCCTTGTTTGGCGGGCGGCGGTCGCCGCCCGCCAAGCGGGAACCGCCAGAAGACCGTACCGCGGTCAAAAGACCGCGGCGGTCATTCTGGCTTTCCCGCTGGGTGGGCGGGCGACCGCCAAAAGGCCGCCCGCCCGCCCAGCGGGAAAGCCACAGCAACGATGAAGCCGGCTCCGAATAGAGCCGGCGGAGTTGCTTTTGTGCGACGGGTGCAGTTGCACCCGTCGCGATTTCCAGTGTCTGCTATGCAGACACTGGAAATCAATGTGGGGCCCTGTTAGGGGGCCTCTGCAGTGCCCATGCCATTGGCATGGGCACTGCAGGGGCCCCCAAGGGCCCCACGACACCCGTTCCCGCCAGCCTGGTTCTGGCGGTCAAAACCGCCAGAACCAGGCTGGTGGGAAGAGGGTCAGAATCCCCATGGCGGCGCTGCCTGCAGCGCCGCCATGGAGGATTCTGCAGCCCAGGGGAAAACCGGCGGGAAACTGCCGGTTTCCCTTTTCTGACCGCGGCTTTACCGCCGCGGTCAGAATGGGCCTGGATGCACCGCCAGCCTGTTGGCGGTGCATCCGCGGTCCCCTACCCTGGCGGTCTCGGACCGCCAGGGTAGGAATGACCCCCTATATCTGGTAGATAGGTAAGTGGGTTACTGCTTTTGACACTGAGATTATTGTGTTACTTTCAGTCCATAATTTGGCAATATAGCACAGTGATCTATTTGCCAGCATCAAGGATCGGCATGGAAGCTGTAGGTCATTTGTTTAGAACCGTATTTCTTTTTTCTAAATCTGTTGTTATTCAGAGATTGCAATGAAAGGCTCATCTGGGACCAAATAAAGTAGTTAGTACAGAAACCCCCAATCACTGTGTGTTACATTTTATATCCTGTCTTTGTGTTTCTCCTGACTGCTCACTCTTAACATGTAACGTCTACTGGTATGGATGATATGTGATTCCTACAAGTTATAGCCCTCATTATCTTACATAACATTTCCTGTATATTGGTTTACACACATGTATGATTTATTATGTCTTTGTGTGTGAAGTAAAGTGCTCTGACAACCTACACGGGAATGAGTAGCAATATACAGTTACTAAAAAAAAAAACAGTAGATCCAATTTAAAGCAGTACTAGTATAAGTTCTCATACACATAGAGAAACTGTGTATTCCTATTTTGCATGCACATCTCTTTTATAGGGTGTGGGGTTGAACAAAGTCAGAAACCTGCCTCCTAGCCATAGTTTCTCCTAAATACTTGTGAAGTGATAAGCTATGTGCCTTTGTGTCCTTCCATTGCATTGGCACCTATGTGTTAGGCTTCAGAAGGCTCCCAGCCAGGATGATAAATGAACAAAAGGCCTCATGGTCCTTTAAATCAGGCCTTTGTTTCCGACTGAAAGGGAAAATAAGAAGGCCCCCTTCATGCCTGCAGGTTGATGCACTGAATGCAAATCACCAACCTGCAGGGCTGCAGGATTGTGTTCTGGTGTCCAAAAAAAGATACCAGGACAAATTCCACATTTTCCCTAGGTCAGCCAGATCTCAGATCTGGCCCTGAAATAACTGCCAGAACTGGGATCCGGATGATCCCCTCTACTTCCAACACTGATTGTCATGTAAATGCTTGCTCTAATGCTTCGCGACACTTGGAATATTCAGGGACAGCCTTTCATAATTTTTAGGTAGTCTGTGCCACAACGGATGGGCATGAGCCAAAGGGGAGTCAGAGCAACATCCCTCCCACCCAAAAAAAGACCAAGCCACATCACACCTTTACAAGGCAATCAGAAACACCAGACTTGTTTTAGCCTGATTAGGCATTGACATCAATTGATATCCGTATATCTTTAAACACAGTGGGCCTCATTATGACCCTGGTGGTCTTTAGACTGCCAGTGCCACAGTGGCAGTCTGACCGCCTCCAAAGCGGTGGTCCGAACACTTTGGCGGAGGGCAGACTGCTGCATTATGACCATGGCGAAAGAGCCACGGTCGGACCGCCATCACCGCCAGTTTCCCTCCACAGGAGGGGCTGGCGATGCCGGCGGTCCTAATCCACCAGGGCAGCGCTGCATGCAGCGCCACCCTGGGGATTACGACCCCCGTCTCTGCCAGCTTTTACATGGCGGTAGCACTGCCATGTAAAAGCTGGCAGAGACGGGATGCAGGGGGCCCCATGGACAGCCCCGTCATGCTTTTCACTGTCTGCTGCGCAGACAGTGAAAAGCACAAATGGTGCTGTTGCACCCTACGCACCACAAATTTGCCACTGGCTCCATTATGAGCCAGCGTCAATGTTGTGGGCTGTTCCTCACTGGGCTGAACCAGCGGGGAATTAGTAATGGGGCCCGCAGGAAGGCAGCCGCACTGGCAGCAACCTAACCGCAGGAGTTTGGCAGGAAGGCTTTTCCGCCCACCAAACTCTAAATGACCCCCTGTGTGTAAATTGTCCATGACTGGAAAAACCAACACCACTTAGGAAGATTAAATAGAATGACGTAAAGCTCAAGCCCAATTATTTATCCAAGACAGTATACATTCTTGAGCCCATCAGCCACAGATGACCTTAGTAGAGACCATTGAGTTCACAGTGTCGGAGATATATTTACTTCCCATTATATAATAATTGAGTCAAAACCACAGAAACCAGTGAGCATTAGGGCATGAGCATGGCAGGCTGTGACTTTCCAGTAGTGGGAGTGTTGATGCTAGGTCACTGCATCACATTCTATATAGTGCAAATGCACAGTGTCTCTAGTGATGAGCAACTAGAGTACCGGGTTCAGAGCTTGTGTATAGAAACTATCAAATAAATTTGCTTGATGATTAACAACTTCATTCTATTATGATTATTAACTTCATTATACCGGTTCAAGTTTTCACCTTGATGATTTTTAAACGTTGATTATTCTCCACAATGCCTTGTTTAATTGTTTTGTAGTATTTGTTGCCCAGGTTATGTGGGGTGAGGTGGGCAAACCCTATGTATGGTTTTCCATAGTTTGCACCTGGTCAGGTGTGTGGGTGTTACCCGAATAATATATATCTTGATAGAATATATACTTCTTATTTACAAATAGTAACACTTCAAGTCCAAACCCGGCTCTGTTTTGCCCAGTAAACATGACAGGGCCACATACAGTTAGCTATACGGATGCACAAATTAACAGACTTCTGGAACATCCATCTTTACTAAGTGGTGAACAGGTTAGCACAGCAGTATCAAATTTGGACAAAGTAGAAAGACTTAAACAACTAAAAAAGAAAGATATCAGAACACACCCACATGCACAAGTACTGCTTGAACACTTTAAAAATAACACCATCCCTAAGGGTTTACAAGTTAGGAATATACCTGTAATACTTATATTTGACAAAACTTACTTAACACAATTTAGTGGTGTTGGAACTAAATGTTCTCATGACTAGCTTGCACTTTCTAGTAAAACAGCTTTAAGAATCAGTGAGGCAGAACTAAAAGAAATTGAAGAACTAGACAAAGAGATAGCTCTAGATACAACCATTAAAGATGCTAAACAACTATTAAAATCAGTACCCAAAACTATAGCGGAGTTCAAAGTACATACTACAAATCGAAAAACTACTAAGGTTTCACACAACATCAAAAACTTTAAATTAGAGAATTTGTACCCGTATTTGAAAGATGATTTTTACAAAAATAACGATCCAAGCAGTCTCAATTTACAATTTCAGAGTAGGCTAAGAAGGGGATTTATCACCTTTTTGGAAACCTACTCAGATTCCGATCAAGATACCACAGAAGCCTCAACCTTCAGTCTTCCATATACAGGAACCCAACCTTTTTTAGTCAGAGGAAGATACGGGGGAAGAGGTGGGGGATGAATGTGACCACCTACAGATCAAGTAGTCCTCAGGACAATATGAAGGACACAGACATTAGGAGACGGTACTAGTGATGCAACAGAATCCACACCAATTTATAATTTATCTATACATATCCTTACAAAGTCAGAAACACAAACATTAAATAAGGGTCTCTCTTTTGTGCTGACAAACATCAAAGTTCCAGTTGAGACTAAAAAGGAAGTGTTACAATTCTTACCTAAGATCAGACTTAAGGCATTTTTTCAAGACAATTAAGACAATCTTGAGAACAACATTAGTGGCCTTAAAAATAAATCATTGTTTTCTCCAGACAAGAGTACCATGCCCCCAGAAGTTGTAGTCTTCGAAAACATAGTAATTAGAGAAATAGACCAGTTGATAGATGCAAGTGTTTTCATAGACCAAACTGTAGCAAGGAGGAGATGGCAACTATACATAGCCTGGCCAATGACCCCACAACAGTAATTAAACCAGCAGACCATGGAGGGGGAATAGTGTAGTGGAATAGTATCCATTATGATCAGGAGATATTGCATCTACTTGGGAACCTTACTCACTATCTCCCGATTCAGGAGGACCCCTCAGAAATGTTGCTAGCCAAAATCCTTGAATTGACCTCAAAAGCATTGGAAGAGGTTCCCAGATACTTGTTTCAATAGTCATTCATGTTTCTTCCATGGTCCTGAGGAGGTCCATAGTCAAGAGGGCCAAAACTCATCGACTTCTACACAAAGCTTAAAAAATATTGGAAATTGTTAAGTACACCAAGTATTGAAATGGAAGGCAAGGGGTCTTCTACCTGTGTACTGTAATTCAGACTCTCTCTGATTGTGGACTTTGTTTCAAAAAGTTATTTAAGACACATATACACAAAAAATGGAAGACGGCAGATATGTCTTTTTATTCATTTTGTTATGTGTGTTTTGAATCATGTCCTTTTGTATAACTTTGTATTTTTTTTATGTCATTGTATAGCGCAAATGCACGGTGTCTCTAGTGATGAGCAACTAGAGTACCGGGTTCAGAGCTTCTGTACAGAAACAAATACATTTGCTTGATGATTAACAACTTATTTATACCAGTGATAAATTCAAGTCTTCACCTTGATGATTTTTAAACTATGATTAGTCCCCACATTGCCTTGTTTAATTGTTTTGTATTATTTGTTGTCCAGATTATGTGGGCTGAGGTGGGCAAATCCTATGTATGGTGTTCCTTACCTGCTGGTGGGGCAAAGGATGGGCTAATCATTAGCTTTTAGGCCAGGGGAGCTGCAGAGTCATGATTCTACGTGTCAGCTAAGCTTTCTTAATCACAAATCTAGCAGGATGATACACACAGCTTCATGCCACGAACGCTTCCCTTCAACTGCTGATTACATTTTCCATAGAACCTTCCCACCTACATGTCAACCCAACAAGAAGTCACCATGGATACCTCATAATTCTAAGAAGGGACCCAACACATCCTCCCCCTTACAACACAGAAGACCCAACACATCCTTCTCCTTAAAGTGTTGAACAAGAATTATGAAAATGTACAGTAACATATCAGAGCGCTTATATAAACTACAAACATTAATAATATATAGGAAGTAAAACTAAAATGTGTATATTTTACAACCTACAATAGATCATGACATGTAAAGCAATACATTAAGAACAAGTTAAAATATCTAAACTCTCATGCAAAGAACAAGTAATACATTATCCTTTCAATATGCCAAGAACAGTCATGAAACTTGGATGTTTTGTACATTTATCATTCATTAACTCACATTGTTTACTTGAAACATCAACTTGATTTCCATTTTTCACCTTTATATCATAAGGTTTGGAAAATGTGTCCTTATTCCACCACTTGCCATCCTCCACCTTGACCACATTCTTCCACACCTCTAACAACTCACCTTCTTAGGTGCTGAAATTTAGATCCCACCTTGGGAACAATGCAAACTTTGTGCAAACTTGATTCTTACATAATCTCCCACCTGGACGTTAGCCGCTTTTCTTTGTTTGTCCACATATTTATCCTCGGGTTGAGTGCTCTTTTATTGGGCATCTTGTTGTGGTCCCAAGAACGCTGACACTGAAGGCAGGAGCAGGTAACGAGTTTATTCGCAGATAAGTCCAGACAAATACAGAGCCACCTCACAGCGTGTCGCCGGCAACTCCCCAACCGCCTTTGCTCCCGGCCCGTACATTCCACATTCCACATTCCACCCCACGAGACCCACATTCCACTGCCCACATTCTACCCACGGGCCCCGCATGCCAATTATCATCCCTCGAGCCCTGCATTAAGATACCCAAAACATAACATACCATCTCCCCCCTTTTTATAAAACAAAAAATAAAAATAAAAAATAAAAAACACAGAGAACAAAAAGACATTATCGATCAGGTCTTAGTTTCCCTGGCAAAAATCTTTTGCGAGAGGATCTGCGTGGAAATTTCTCCATACAATTTGAAGCAGACCTTTGTGTATTCAAATCACACAAATTTTGGGCACGTGTTATAGAGCTTTCATCCTTGCCACGGTCACGGTCATCACACTCTCTCAACACAGAACCCTCAGAAAGTTTTACCACTTTGGATATGTTCCACCAGCGACCATCTTCAACCATAATAGCACTCCCACATACTTTTTTCACCCTGACAGGTTTACCAAAACTATCATCACCTTTTTTAGCAGGGACGTTTTTCTTAATACGCACCAAATCTCCAGGGCAAACAATATGCAACTTGGTAGCTTTATGTGCATCATATCTTCTTTTCATGCGTTGTTCGCCTGACCACACCTTATCCCACTCCACCCTTTTTCCTTCACACAAACCCTTGGTTTTCAAAGAATTAGCTAACCATGAAGGAAAGAGAACGGTGGTTGGTTTACGACCTTTTAGAGCTTCAAAAGGAGACACATTGGTCAATGAATGGGGTGTGGAACGATAAACCCACAACATGGTGCTCACGGCTTAAAAAATGTCATAATTGTTGTGCCTAGCCCATTTTATGCAATCCCCAACCACCCTATTCATTCTTTCAACTAGACCATTTGTCTGGGGATGATATAGAGAGCTTTTCAAGTGCTTAATGTCAGATTATTTCAAGAAATTCGCCATTTCCGAATTAACAAATTGTACCCCATTATCTGAAATAATGGTCTCTGGAAAACCTTCTCTCATAAATATCTCTTTAAGGAACTTAACAGCATTAGACGCTGATGGAACAGCATAAAAACGAACTTCAGGCCATCTACTGTGATAATCCATGAGAACAAACGCATATCTTAAATTATAAGGGAGAAAATGTAATGGTCCAATCATATCTATTCCCACCTTAGACCATGGTCTTGCAGGGATCTCAATAGGATGTAAAGGTGGAGTACATGTTTTCAATCCTTTTTCTGCCGAGTTGCATACCAGACACCCTTTGACCACAAGATCAACTTCTTTGTCCATAGCTGGCCACCAATAACTCTCCCTCAGCCTTCTTTTTGTCATAGTCGCACCAAAACGTCCATCATGTGCTAAATTTATTAGGCCCGAACGTAAATCATACGGAGGTATACACCTGTCACCTCTCAACAATATATCATCTGCTATAGAGATCTCATTCCCCACTTTACAAAATGGTTGTACTGGTAGGGGAACATTCTTTTCCCTTGGCCAGCCATTAATTACAAATTCTCTAACCTGGGCCAGAATGGGATCTTTCATAAAGGCCTCTTCCCAATCAGTTTTGTTGTAGGCTTTGGACTTTGGGGGGTCCACAGAAGCAACAAAACAATCCTCTCTATCATCCTCACAGTCAAAATCATCTAGCCCATTCATAGGTAATCTTGAAAGAAAATCCGCTCTCACATTGAGCTTCCCCGGCAAAAACTTAACTTCCATGTTATATTGTAATAGCTTAGTGGTGAGACGGGCAATACGTGGGGTAGTATAATTGGTCCTATCCCCACTGAGAATGTAGAGTAAAGGTTTATGATCCATCACAATGACAAACCTTCTGCCCCATATATAACTCCTAAATTTTTCACTAGCCTAGACACAGGCCAACAATTCTTTCTCTATTACAGAATAATTCACTTCAGCCTCCCTCAATACTCTAGAAGCATAGCTGATCGTGGCTTCACCTTGTTCAGTGTCCTGGACTAGAACCGCACCCAAACCATACTTGCTAGCATCAACCATAATCTTACATGTTAATGCAGGATCATAAGAACGTAGTGCCTTAGCATCCGTCATTTCGGATTTTATCAACTCAAACGTGTCCTGACAATTCTCATCCCATGAGAATTCAACACTCTTCTTCAACATGTTAGACAAACATTTCATCTTAGATGCATAATTTGGGATAAACCTAGCATAGAATTCACACAATCCTACAAAAGAGCGCAACTCATCCTTATTTTTAGGAGGAAGACAATGGCGAACAGCATCCACCGAACCAGGTCTCGGTTTAACTCCCTCCGAGGAAACGACATGTCCCAAAAATTCTGTCTCTTTTTTCCAAAATTCACACTTATCCTTTTTAACAACCACCCCGTTCTCCTGAAAAATTTGTAATACCATCTTAAGAACTGTGTTGTGATCAAATAACTGTTTGGCAAAGATGAATACATCATCCTGAAACACAATGACACCTTCTAAATTTTTCAGCAAATGGGACATGATACGTTGGAAAACCGAAGCGGCCGACGCAAGACCGAAAGGCATACAACGAAATTGGAAAGTGCCAAACGGTGTGTTGAAAGCTGTTAAATGTCTAGAGTCTTTCAAGGACAACCTGGTGATAAGCTGAAGCCAAGTCAATTTTAGAAAACCAGACTGCGCCACTAAGTTTCTCAAGCAAATCATTGATCCTAGGTAATGGAAAAGAATCTACCCAAATCTCTCTTGTTGAGGCTTCTTAAGTCAACACATAAGTGGATTTCACAATTTCGTTTGCGAGCGACCACAATAGGAGATAACCATAAACTAGATTCAACCGGTTCAATGACACTTCTAATCTCTCCAATTCTGATTTAAGGTCCTCCCTCAAACTGAATGGAATCGCTCTTAACTTGTGCTTTATAGGAATAGCATTGTTTTTAATTTTAATAGTATGCTTAAAACCTTTAATACATCCTAATTTTTCCTCAAACTCATTGGGGAACAACGTATGGAGGGTAGGCAGATCCAAGTAATAATGGTCCCTAACTACCATCACTTGCTCAGTAGTTCCTGGCCTCAGTACCATACCAAAAAGACCTTGGTGGAACCAACCTAGGATATTAAGACCCTTCACAGCAACATACACTTTTCCTCGAATCTTGCGCCCCTTGAACTCCATTACATCCTCAATAAAACCTTCTAGCTCAATCCTCCTTCCCTCATAGGAAACCGGAGCTCTATCAGGTGGAAACAGTTTCCTGGGACCCCACGTCCTCTTAAACAGGTCTAAAGTTATCATCGTAATGCGTGCACCTGAATCCACCAGTAAATGAAGAATTTTGCCCCCCACACAAATATCCACATACGGGTCCACACATTCTTCAACATCATTCGAAAGGAATTGTTGATCAGTGACTACAACAATCATGTCACGGAATTCATTCTCCAAACATTGACTAGACACATCACTGGTATCAGCCACAGTGCTGATCTTGACATTCTTGTCATTCTTAGTACTGTGACACACTCTAGCAAAGTGGCCTGTTCGGCCACATTTGTGACATACTACATTCCTAGCAGGACAACCCTTAGAGTCCTTAGTGTGTGGTAAATTGCCACATCTGAAACAAACATTACTGCGTTTGAAAAATTGATTATTGCTCATCTTGAGTTCTTTATGCGAAGAGACGACATTGACACTAATTTTCTCTTCCTCCTTGCGTTGGTACGAAAGTTCCTTAAGTGAAGCTTGAGCAAGCTCAATACTCTTCGCCTGTTTTATTACATCCTCAAGGGAAGGATCCCCCATCGTTAATAGTCTTTGTTGGATGTGTTTGTCGAAGCAATTGCCTATGAGTTGATCCCTGATGAGTTGATCACGAAAAGCGCCAAATTGACATTGAGCACACAACTTACGAAGTGCACTGATAAACTCATCAATGGACTCGCTTTGGAGCTGGACCCTCTTAAAGAATTGGTGGCGTAGTACCACCAGACTAGGCTGTTTGTCAAATCTCAAAATGAGTTTTTTTACAGTCTCCTGATACTCATCCAATCCTTCATCTTCTAATGCTTCAATTTCAGGAAGGTGTTTTAAAGTCTCTCGGCCCTCAAATCCCAGTGAGTGTAACAATAAAAACGTTTTTCTTTCAGGTCTGAAACGTGATGCCCCAATAGCCCCTAAATAAGTTTCAAAGGCATCAAACCACTGAGACCACGACACAGGTGGTTCACCAGGTGTTTCAAGAAAAGGAGGAGGGGCAGGAACAGATTGCATAGTTCTGACTACAATTTGTCCAGCAGAAAAGCACCAAAAAAAAAAAAAAATGTTCAATGAAATGTCTTAATAAGTCCAACACACTGTAGTGAGTGACCTGACTAGGAAATATATCATCTGACAACACGCTAGCACAGAAACGCGTGTTTCACCGTTGAAATCTGTATAGAAGGAAATGGTTGGTAAGATACACGCTGGTTGCCAAGGTACGTGCTGGTTGCTAGCGTACCGCTTGTGGAGAGAGAAAGCGAAGGGTGTGCGTGCGTGCCTTGCTCGCGTTTGCCAAGTGACGTAAAGTTTTGTCCACGTGGAAGACACGAACAGTGAGAGCCGCGCGTGAGGAGCGCGCACAGGCAGTCCTCAGGGAAGGCCAGAAACGACGATTTTCTCCCGGAACGGATCAACGTTGAAAAGCGGCATTGATAGAAGTCTCACCTTCAAGGGAGGTAAGGTATTCGTCAGTGGAGTCACGTCTGCTTGCTGAAAGTGGACAAACACTGTGCGTAGGTTCAGAGGTGGCTCGAAGAAGACCACTCGTCGCCAGAATTATGTTGTGGTCCCAAGAACGCTGACACTGAAGGCAGGAGCAGGTAACGAGTTTATTCGCAGATAAGTCCAGACAAATACAGAGCCACCTCACAGCGTGTCGCCGGCATCTCCCCAACCGCCTTTCCTCCCGGCCCGTACATTCCACATTCCACCCCACGAGACCCGCATTCCACTGCCCACATTCTACCCACGGGCCCGCATGCCAATTATCATCCCTCGAGCCCTGCATTAAGATACCCAAAACATAACATACCTCTTCCACTTTGTGCTTATTAAAGGGAAATTCTCCCATCCACTGCCTTGTCAATTTAGAGGCAGGAACTCTATCCCTTAATAGCTCAAAGGGTGATATGCCTGTATCTGCACAGCCCACAACAACTTCTTCAGTTCCGATTTACAGTTCACTCTGTTAACTCTGGCCAACTGTGTATTAGCTTTTATAACTCTATTGAATCTCTCTACAGGTCCATTACTTCTAGGATGATACAAGGAGGTTTTTGTGTGCTTAGTTCCTAAAAATTGCAAAAAATTTACAAAACTGTGCAGACGTAAACTGACAACCATTGTCAGTTAAACTTTCATCAGAAATACCTTCCTTGTCAAATATGGACTCAGAGAATTCAATAATTTTTGTAGCATTGGGGGTCTTCACAAATTTGACTTCAGGCCAGTGGCTATAAAAAGCTAAAACTAGTATGCCATATTCTAACATACCACCAGAAAAGACCATTGGACCAATGATATATATGACTAGTTTGCTCCACGCTTTGTTGGGCACACTTATTGCTTCCACTAGACTAGGTACAGTAACCTGCAGTTTATCACTAATCGCATGCATCATACAATTTTTTTCATAATGTTCCACACTCTTGTCCAAACCAGGCCACCAAAAATTGAGCCTGGTTGTTCTTACGTCCATTTCCCTCCTTGTTTCTGCATCTGGTATAGCTGCACTTAAATGATTCCCTCTACAAGATTTTCTGTTGACACGTACTTTCATACTGTGGACTCTTTGCTGACATAACCTGTGGTTATCCATGTCTTCTGTGATGGGGTGGGTGCCTGCACCCCACCTCATGTAGACAGATACTGGAGGTTATGGATTGTCAATGGCGTAGTTTGGTTCTTGAAGCCTTGCTGCTTTCTGGGATGGGGACCCTGAGAGTCCTGGATGGTTGTTGCCACACATCTTTCCCGTGGGTTAGTTGGCAGCTTTTCTTAGGTGTGAGGACTGGTGACAATTTCCTGTCTGGGTGATTGTGCTTTAACTTGTGCAGCTCATTTATTTAATATCTGGCGTTTTCAAAATGTCTTTTTGCTTTTGCACTGTGGGCCTGCTGGCAGGTTTAGGGCAGGCCCAGGGCTGTAGTTGATTCTCCATTCACCTTTCCTTTGGCCTTTTGTGGGGGTCTGTGTAATATGTGTATTGCTTCTAATGGCTTCCTTGTTGATTTACTGGTTCCACTGATTCTTAATAGGTGCCCTCTGATCATGACTCTTCAGTCTGCTGGCCTCGGCCCACCACTCCCTTGTACAGTTTTCGAGCAGGTTAGACAGTCAGTGTCCTGTTCAACCAATCTCTGCTGACAGCGGTGGCCACAGTCTTCCAGGCGCAAGTTTAGTCCAAATATTTCTATGCTCTTATATGTGTTTTCCCAGCCTGTTGGCTTTGGTAGTCTTCAAATGCCAGTTGTAGTTGTGTGGGTTTGGGTATGCACTTCCTAGTTGTTTTGTTCCAGATGGACTGGCTTTTTGTTGGTTCTTTGATGTTTAACCCAATTGTGAGCTGGGCTATGTGGAGCTTCCATTGTTGAAGGTAGAACCTCTGTGTGCTGTGGTGATTTGTAGTGATCTTGCAAGCTCCATGGCAAGGCTTGAGTTCCTCTGAGACTGGTCTCCTGTCTTGGTAAGGGCCAGGTCTGCTGTTCTTTTAGACATCTTACCTGATAATTTGTCTTTGGTCGAGTTCCTTGTTTTTCAGACAGGTCTTGGCTACCCATTAACCCCTAAATATGCCTGGAGATCATGGTATGGTGTGGTTTGACCTATTCCTGTGCCCCTAATGTTCACTGGTTTGACTACTCTCTACATGTTATGGGACTTGCCATTGGATGGTGTGGTTGTTTTAAGTAATCTGTTGATTCTCTGTTCTTCTAATGGGTTTACTACTGACTTTCGGCTCCTGGGGATGCTCAGGGCTTTGTCTGCTCCCTCCTTCGCCATGTTCAGAGCAAGCTAGATTGTCTGTACCCATGAAGTAGTCCTGCCCTGCTAGTCCCTGCGAGTAGCAGAAGCCACCGACATACAGAACCAGAAGATGGTTCAAGGCAGGAATGCTCATCCACTGGGTATGCGTTTTTCTGTGCTGCATTTCTCCTGCTTTGTTGGTGAATGGTGTGCTGGCTTTTCTGAGTGGTTGGTCGCCCTTTGTTTCTTGTTGACCACTCTCTAGGGAGGGTGGCTAGGTGCCTAGGTTTGGTTCTCATACTTCCCTTTCTACCATGGATATTAAGGCAGATTATTGTGCTACCTTGCTTCCCTCTGTAGGACCTGCAGTTGGTTAGTTTCTGGGTTTTGCGGTCAACTATCTCATGTACTCGTTCTAATCTGCTTTTCATTCAAGGATGTGCAGATTCTTGGATAAAGGCTTGTTTTGTGTCAGTCTCGGCAGTGGTCCTTGTGCTGTAGTAGAGTATGCCACTTTCTTTATCGGGTGCACTTATATTTTCCTCTCTTTGCAGTCAGGCTTTTTGTCCTTGTTGGGTTGGTCTGCAGACTACTTTTGTGCTCTGTTGTGCTGGACGGTCTTGGCCAATTTCTGTGGTTGGAAGGAGGCTCCACTCAGGAGCTGTGAATTGTTGACTTGCTTCATAAACACCCACTACTCTACTGTGCCATATGCCATTGTGTTTGTTTGTCAGCGATATTGTCCTTTCTGCCTTTTTTTATACCTCTGAAAGAGTTCCTGAACATCATGTCTCCTGAACATTTTCCATAAAAGTCCTGTGTCGTCCACTTTTGTTTACATGGCACGTGGGTTCCTGGCTACATCTTCCTCGTCTGTTTCCTGGTGACTCAACTTGAGTGGTTGTTGATTCCTGCTGGGTTGTGGGTCCTGGTTACCTTGAGGGGGAGGGACCTGGCATTAATATTTCTGGTTTTCCCAGATCTGCCTTCATTTTGTCTGGTGGTGACCTGCCCATCTGGACCTCCTACTGGATTTTCATCTGCTTTAACTATGGTTTCCCTTTGCTGGGCAACTTCCATGTACACAGAGGGCACCTGGTGTACCCTCTTGCCCTCTCTGGCTGGGGATTCGTTTCGGCTTCGTTCTGGTTAAAGTTCCAATTTTACCTTCTCGGAGGTTGATCTCATGACCTCTATTGGATTTCAATAGATGTATGTTCGTCAATGACCAGGATACCCATTGGAGTACCTGTGCACTTCATTGCCCTTTTTATTATTTTTTTCATGCTTGTGGGGATCAACACACTCCTGCGTCCAGCGGGTATATGGTTGCTGCATGGATGATGATGGTCTGAGCTCTTTGGGTCTGTGGGATTCTATTGATCACTGATGCTTAAGGGATTCACATGGTATGGTATGTTTGTTGCTTTTCTCTGTCATTCTCCTTATATCCTGACTGGTGCTGTGCGGTTTTCCTTCTTGGTTCTGTGTGGATCTTTGTAGGGGTTCCTTTTTATGTTCGCCTTCCTTTGTGCATGCCTCTCATCTACAGCCATATGGTTTGCTTTGCCTGTGATTTATAGGGTGCTGATTCCTCTGAGGGTCATCTGGTGCATTGGTCTTTTTCACATGTAAGGACTGCGATAAGGAAGCGACAGCAGGAGCAGCACCAGGATTGGCTTGATGTGGCAGTGTTGCTACCTCTGGAAGTGCAATGGCGTGAGGCAGGGTGAGGGAGGAGGCTGACTCTCTCCCTGGTATCCTTTTTCGTGCAGCACAAGGACCAGGAGAGATAAGCCACAGCGGCTGTTGGGTGCTAATCCACTAAATTGTCTTACTTGAGTTTCCTTTCACAGGTAAGTAAGTTTATTTAAAAAAATCAAAATGAGTTGGTGGAATTAAATGATGTATAATAAAGTATGCCATGTATTCATGGGAACATGTGATATTTATGTAATCAAAGGTTGGCTCCAGAATGCGTCTGTGTCATCATCGTGGTTTACAGACTATGGCTGGGGTCGTTCAACGAAAGTTTTAGAAATAATCTTAATTTTAAAGCTGTGGGAATGGAGGCTCACACCTGTGTAACTGTAATCTTAATCTCCTGCTGGTCTTCCTCCGAGAAGGCCGGGGCACATTGCACGAAAAAAGTTATGTGTAATCCCGTTGAACTGGTACCACAAACTGTTTATTCACTTATGAAAACTATTAGCGCTGGCGAGGTCTACTTAGTTTTTCCACAGGTGCAACGCCACGCATGCACACACCAGGCCCTGGCTGCAAGCCACAAGGGCTGCCTTGCTGCTGCTCTTAAAGTTGGTGCGGCCGCCGGCTCCGAGTTTCCAGGAGGACTGGTCTTTACTTTGGGGATCGAATTTTGATTTTGGTTCGTTTTTTAACACCGTTACTTTATTTAATCGCTGCTCTTCAAAGAACCCCTTCGCTCCCAATATTTATAATCTGAGATACGTCATGGTGGGCTATAACATTTTAGCGTTGTAACTGGCATAGTGTTATGTTTATTATTGAACGCGTTCCACAGTTGCTATGCGCTGTGTGGAACGCGTTGGGAGAACGGGAAAGCAGTTGAAGGAGTCACTTTCCCCAGTGGCTCCAGGCAATAAAGTGTTTTACACCAAATATCTTGTGGTGTTTTCACTACACATAATGTGATTAAAATCCTAAACAAAGGGAAAGGCAGCACTAAGGCACGTGCTTCAGCACCGGGGTGGGAGTGTGGGGGGTTAGGGAGTTGGGAAGGTCGAATTTTGAAGTTGGCAGCCTGCATTTCCTGACGTTAAATTCACGGCCTCGAATAGGCAAACATGACAGAGCTATGCACCCTATGGCCATTTATGTAAAGGAGTACATGTCTGTGCTGAAGTTCTGTGGTTATACCGATTAAGCAGCTTCACACATCAATATCATATGAAATCTTTTTATTGATGTCATAAGGACACTTTCAAAATTGCCTTATTAAACTTCTTGCTTTCTCAAATTTACGTAAAATTGCACCAATTTGCACACTTTTTTTCAAAATTTACGCTTGCTTGCGACAGGTTGCTCATCCGCATCAGGTTCAAATGTCACCAGCCGCCACTGGAGGCGGCACTTACCTCGCAAGTGAGGACTGTAAAATAGCAGGACCAAGAGTAATGAAGGCTACTGGTAAGTAATCAAGGCATCTGTGACATTTCAGCTTGACTGCAGACTGACAGATCTCATTACATGTATAAACAAAACACCCTGCACTAGTCCTCCTCCCAAAGAATACATTGATTAATTTGTATCTGACTGGGGACCTTTAGCTAGGCCTATGTTTTCATTTGGGTTCTTTCTTTATCACCTGGAGCACATTTTGTTAAGTAACTGCAAATATTTAACTGGGGAACAGAGCATTTAGGCACAGTGAGCTTCCCTTCAGTTCAGGCAAATATTTCCTTGAGGTAGAGAGACCAGACTACTTAGTTCCCTGTCACTAGCAATATCTATATTAGCATGTGTCTGCACAAAAGTCCTATGCATGTGTACGTTCATGTAGTGCTGTCATGGCATGCACATAAGTCAGAATGACTGGCTGACTCGGCTATGATGATTTCTTCAGGTTGAGGTAAAGGGTTACATTGGAATTGACATTCTTCCTTTCTAAGCGAGATTTAAATTAAGAGGATGTGAATTACATCTTCACAGCAGGAATAGTATAGCAATCCTCGAGTGTGTCACTGTGTATGTGGGGGTGTGTGTGTGTGTGTGTCCTGTTTGTAACAGTGAGTCCCTATAGGAGTGTTGCAGTCTGCATGAACACATGTTGAGCATTAAAACAATGGCTAACTCCAAGAAAAGGGCTGGCAAGCACAGATGCTTGGGCACAGGGACAATGATAGTGTTGGACCAGATTACACCCTTATCCGTTATGCATACTTTGTATGTACTTAACTTTAAACCATTGTGTGTATGCAAATAGATAAACCTCAACCTTAAACAAGAGACAACTCAATTAGGTGCTATCCATATATAACACATAAATACCAAATAATAGGTATTTGATCTACTCACTAGACAGCTTGAGGAATGTCGCCTTACGGCTAAGTTAAAACATCAACAGAACATGAGTGTTCAGATGTGGTCAAATAAAATGGAGCTTTTTAGAATGTTCTACTACATCACTAAGGAAAGAGATGTGGTCTTGAGTTGGTGGTAAGTCCACCTCCTTTTGTGACAGCCAGATAGATGTCCTCCACTACTTTCTTTAGCCCGGTTTATTCTTCACGCCTTGAGTCTACATCTCAATGTCTATAGGTGCACTTTCTGGGACACATGATGACTTTTGCCCCACACACATCTTCTTGCTGCCTGGAAGCATTTATCATTATTAAGATCATGCTACTTTTGATCAGAAAATACACTTTTCCAGTAAACCTTCAATGCTTTCTTTTCTGTGCATCAGACATGCACAGGACTTACTTGGTACCAACCATCTTGCAGAGATCCGAAGTTCTCAGGTCTGACGGACAGTCTAAGTTCCAGCAGTGGTTAGTGTCTTAGGGTAATGGACTGGAGAAAACAAAAGATGTGGCTTTAATATACTAATACGTGAATGAATAGGCAGGCATATATGCCTTTTCCATGTATTAGCAGAATAGAAGGATTTATTGACCTTCCAAATGTGTATTCTAATACTACCTCGGCCCCCAGTGTGCAAAATAGTAGCCCGACCACCACTGTTTAGTACTACCCCCCCTGCCTTGAAGTTTAGGTCTAGTTGGGCCCCTGGTCGAGTGCACTGAGGACCAGAACTGGTGCATTTCAGACATTTTACGTGTTTGAGCGAGCTTTAGAGAAAAAATAGAAAATATGCACTTCATTAAGGTCAATGGCCTGCCCTCATAAGGTTAGGTATGAAATGTTTTCGTGTCTGTTGTGTGTCAGAGAGAAAGAGCGAAAAAGAATTTTCTTGGCCTGTGTCTGAGGTCTGCACCATCATCAATCACAGTGGGTCTACTGTGGTACAATTCCCCAGTGGTTGCTCCTTCCCTGCATCTAGGTGGGCCTCATCAACCCTTTATCTGGTAAGGTAACTAAGGTAAGTATACTCAAAGGCATGTCTAGCCCTTCTACATAGCTTAAGTGTAGCCACAAGTTTAAAGTAACATGATTGGCATACAATCTTCAGTACTCATGAGCAACCACGTAGAATATATACAATATCACACACTACTCATCTGAAATCACTGTGAACCACTCAGTGCATAGTAAAGTACACTATAAATGCCAATGCATTTAAATACAATACCTGTGTTTGGTACTGGCTCATGGGGTGTAAATGTTACATATGCACAGGGGCGGCTCCTCCATAAGGGCGGAGAAGCATCGCCCCTGCCTGCAGAGACAGCTGCAAACCTTTTCCCCCAAAACTATAATAAACTTTGTTTATCATCATTTTTGGGGGCAGGGGTGGGGCCACGGAGTGACAAGCAATGAGGGAGAGTGCTCAGCACGCCCCCTCAGAGCGCATGTGTGTTTGGCCAGCAGTCTCTGGCCGGCCAAACACACATGCGCACAGTGTTCTCTCCAGCCCAGCAGCTCTGAGCAGTATCAGGATTGGCACAGGGCAGACTGGGAGCCTGTGCCTGCAGAGGAGCTGGAGGAGCAGATGGAGTAGCGCGCAGTGGAGGAGGTAAGTGTTTTAAAAAAAATTATTTTATCATTTTTAATTTAATCCCTCTTTTCCTCCCTCCCCCGTTAACCCCCTTCTCCCTCGCCCCGCGCTCCGCCCCTTCTGCGTCGCGTGAGCCACAACTGCAAATGCACAAGCCCCATTCAGGCCATTCCAAGGAATCAGCCAATGGACTAAAAATACTGTCATTAAACTAGCCAAGGTTCCAGAGTTGGGCATATGAACATATTTTAATGTCCCATATGCCTTCCATGGCATGCATGGACTAAGACGGGCTGTTAGCAACCTCACACACAATTTCACATGTGCATGCCAATTATCACTCTAATCACAACAAAAACAAATTAGCAACCACACCATAATAGCACTTGCGCCCACACAATGTTGTTTCACTTAAGTGAACTCGAAATGTTCTGTATGGACTGCAATTAAAAGCCCACAAGCAAATACCACAAGTGTTGAGGTGGATATTTCAGAGGCTGAAATGAATATGCTTGTTTTTTTCTTATCTAGCTATCGTGTCGTTTTCCTCGGAAACTGAATCACCAGTCTATGAATATTCATGACCAAATTCTGCTTCTCAATAAAATTAACATTTAAATAAAGGTCACCATCCACATTACTAACAACTCAACACCATCATGAATTTCACTAGAGAATAAACAATCTCCAGGAGTCGAGAGGTGGGTACAGACAGAATCAAGGTACATTGCTCAAATATATTTTGTAGATATGAAGCAAACAATACATAATACAGTATCTATGTTATTACAGAGGATATGAAAACAGCTACATAAAGGTGCAAGTCAGAGTTAAAAAGTAAGCGCCAGGGCCCTTCTCAGGAGGCCACTGCAGCTGGCACCACCCACTGGACAGGGCAGCCAATGAGGGTACCCACATAACGACTAACCAACACACGACTAGACGATTGTGTGGGTAGCAGGTATTATTCATTTTTATTGTATATTGAATGATTAATAAACAGTTGTTGCGCTCATCTCAAAATTAGACAGACTGAGATGCAATGTGACAGACTGTCATGAGAGCCAGTGTTGAGAATTAAGTGCTGGAGCCAAACACCGGAAGCCACTGGCCCAAATTAAGCACTGGTGGAAAATCTACTGTGCACAAAAAAAACTTTAATTGTGAGAGACAATCAAGGAGGAAATAACCTCATGCTAGTTAAAAAGATAAATTTAGTTTTCATAATTACACCAAAATGAATGGTTTAAAAAAAACTTACCATTCGCGGTAATGATACTCCTAAATTATTTGCCTACTCCTCTAACTACAGAAATCAAATAGTATATTCAAAGTACTGCTTTCAGACTTCTGTTTGAAAAAAATATTTCTTCTAGAGAGCTAAACCAAATAAAAAATGTAATATTGAATAAAATTGAGTACTATGGTCCAATTGTGCCATCTTAGGGTTCTAGTGACATCTACATACTATACTCTGCCTGTATCATTATTCTTTTTTATGTCTAAGGTAGCCCTGGGCAGAGTTCATGGAGTCCCAGTCTGTGGAATTCTGCTGAGTTATTAAAAAAAAAAAACTCTGTGGAATTCCGCTGAGGCGGAGTTCTGTGACCTGCTGAGTCCTGAATGCACCCGATCTCTGAAGTGCTAAGCAGGGTCGGGCCTGGTCAGCCAGGCCCAACCCTGCTTAGCGCTTCCGAGATCCGGCGCATTCAGGAGAAGGCCTTGGCAGTGAAAGCTGCTGTTTCAGGCCTCTTGCGCATCGGCCTGTCCAGTGTGCAGTGCACACAGGACAAGTCGGTGCACAAGGGACCTGAAACTGCAGCTTTCTTTTGCTGCCTACGGCCCTCACCGGAATTCAGGCCAGGTCCGTAGGCAGTGAAAGCTGCCAGGCCTCTCCTCCAGTGCATGCTGCAGCCCAGTTATGGGTTGCACTCTGCAGCCCATACTGGGCTGCAGCATGCAACGGATGAGCTCCGCGCCGCTGGCGAAGCTAGCAGAGCTAGCGGAGTTTTTTGGACAACTCTGCGCTCCAAGCGGAGCGCAGCGTTCCAAAAACCCAGTTAACTCCACCAGCGGAGTGGAGCACCCTTCACGCCCCTATTCTAAGGCCAACTGTTACCATTTCTTTAAAACATACATAGAGTAGGCTTTGGCTCCGCCCACAAAAGTATTTCTCTCACATCTCATACTATTGACTGTTTAATGTTTCATTCTACCGCCTATGAGGACTTGCATTGCAATTCATAAAGGAATATATTACATCAATGCTTATATTGCTTGTCATATTTATTTTGCTATCTTCGATATGCATTTTATGTAGAAAGCAATAATTGTTTGCTATGTTTTTCCCCATATTGGCAATGTCATTAAGTCTGACTTTATTGTAAAAAGTCCTGGCATGCACACATGCTGTTTATCACATTAAAGTCAGACCTATTGTGGTAAAGTACTTTGGGCCCCATGTCAAGTTCTAATTTTATATTGAACATTTTAGCTTTGGCATCTTTTCTGATAGTGACCTTTTACATAACTTACACGACAATGTGCTAAGATGTCACTGTACATGCAACTTATTCCTAGTAAACACTGTCACCATGTAATCTGTATACTGTGTCCAACGCTGGGTGCGGAGAACACAATGCCCTGGTATCATGATTGTCCGTTAGAGACAGCTCCCACGTTACAGACGTAGCATTGCACCAGCTCTGCAGCTCTGACAGTGCAATATGAATAGCGCTTTCATTATATATATATTGCCTCTGTGTAACGTTTGGGAGAGAAGCCCTTCTGCTGGGTTTATCCTGCAACTTGGTGCACTGCACTGTGACCGAAATGCAGCCCTGCTGACTCTGACCTCCACCCTGCAAAGGACAATAGCCTGCACTACATCAGACCTGCTTCCTGGAATATCATACCAGGTATGGGCGCTTAGGTTATTCCAATAGACCTACCAGAGGGTACTCCCACTATGCTCTCGATAGTGTTGGTAGCTGTAGATAGGAGTACAACAACATTGTAACATTACCATGGTTGAATTGTTTACCGTTTTTACCATTCTTATAATGCTGGTTACCATGTTTTGTTTTATCTGCTTAATAACTACAGTTCGTGATTTTAATACAAGAATATGATTGTTTCAATAAATGTTTAAAAAATCATTTTCCTATCGTTCTTGTGTCACACCTTGGGCATGCAGAGTAATCACGAAAGGGTAGATCTGTTTCCACGACTTCCTTGGGAGTCAGGGTGGTCATGTTTGAGGTTTCTGATACTGTTTGGTACCATGGGAAGGTCAGGGGATCAGATGGGGCACTATGAGCTAGCTAGGGATCGTGTTAGTAATTACTGGTGGTACATGTAGACCGAGTTCCTATACTCCGAAGTCCATGCTGACCAAATGTGCAGTCCTACTTGATTTGTGGGAACAGTTCAACATGGCGCCACCAACGTTCTAGGTCAAGTACCTATTTAATGGGTCTACTGAGTAGTTCTTGCATGTGTCTACGGTTCCCTTTTCACCTTTGGTCAAAGCCCTTTTAACTTCCGTTATAAAAATAATATTCAGAGTTCAGTAGTTATAAATTACAAAACTAAAACACACACAGGAATAACTTGCTTCTAACCAGTTGGAATTTAATTCTACTACTCTACCATTTCGTTTTTTCCCCACATATTTCGTTTCTATCACCTTCCCTCTTTTAAGAGTGCTATAAGGGGGTGCTCTACCAAAATATTGACATGCATTTTTATTGATTCCCAATATATCATTAAAGAAAGCAGATGTTGAGTTAAGAAGAGTAACTCTGCACTTCCCTGTTTGTTTTGGACTGCACACCAAAGATGCAGGGGTGATGCTTTGTATTTTTTCATCCACTTGGGCTTCACATAGTCTCACAGATGTGTACTGGGACTTTATTTTATGTGGTTTTACTAAGGATATCTTCAGCTATCTGTCACAGACAGCACTGAATACAATTCTACATAATTCTTATAATTGGATGGCTTGCTTGCCTAGGTCAGGACTCTGCAATTCATTAGATGGCTTCCTCTTTGTTCCTGTGTTTGACCCACCCCTTGAGCATTGCTTCTTTCATCTAGCTTTTGACTGGCTGACTTGTATTGATCCATTGCTGACGACACAGAATTATGTTTCTATTTGTTCTACACTTCCCTATAGCTTTTTCTGGCTCCACAAGTCATATTGCTCGCCTTTCCCTTTCTAGAGATTGTCCAAAATCAAGCACTGCTGCAGCTTGGTGTCACACTCTCTCTCTCTGACTTCTCCCCCACTCTTTCCGTCCCCCCCAGCTTCCAACAGTTCCCGCTCCTCTCCCCCGCTGACCCTTTTATGTTGTCCTTTCCCCTCTGGCATTCGCTATTGGTTTTGCCATTGCCAGATGCTTTTAAAATGTGTCAATAATGGTAATGAACCATCTTGAAAGTCTATTTCTTGTACTTTAAAGATGGCTGCTAGATTGCCTCCTGCCACGTTAAGTCATGCCACATTGTGGCTATCTTGAAAGCATAAAATGTAATTTTTTATACTTTCAAGGTGGCTACCATGTCATGTCACACTATGCTGAGTTAGGCAATATGGAAGGCATTTTGAAGGCATGAAAATATTACTTTCTCTACTTTCAAAATGATCACCATTTTGCATCATGCCACATTGCGTAAAACAATGTGGTGACATCTGCGAAAATATAATAAACAGACTTTAAAGATGGCTGGTCCTTGCTATTGGCTTTGCCAGTGCCGACATGTGTTAATACCAAAAAGTCCAACAGTGGTGACCAAAAGCCATTGGCAAAGTGAGACTGACTGACTTTGCCAAGGTTTACAGCAAGACAGTTCTTGGTTGTGGAGAGTCCAGATGTTTGGACAGTGAACTTGGCACGTCATCCATCTTTTTTACTCTGCATATTTTGAGAGGTGGTAATGAGACTGCAATTTTACTCTTAAGTCTTAAGTGTACTATTGTTGATATTTTGTTTCTTGTCTTCTTGTTTTTCTCTTTTAGCTGCATTAACTGCATTTTTTCTAGTTTCCATTAACCTCTGTGTTTTGGTATCATTCCAAAAATGTTTTGCATCATTTCATTAATTTTGCACAGCACAATAATAAATAAAATAAATACAACTACAAATATTTTGCTTGCACTCAACTTCGTCTCAGGCTCCACTTTCTGTTCTTATGTATAAAGCAGGTGCGACTACCGACCCCTTGCATGGTGTCACCTCTTTAGTCTCATCCTAAACCCTAGAGTTTTCATTCTGCTTCAAAAAGTCACATTGTCCAGGCTACTTCACAAGGTGCACCTTCTTATCTTCAATCATTCTCCTCCACAGCTTCCATATTGGATCTCGCTAGACACCGTTCCTCTCCAGCACCCTCCATTCATAGTGGATCCCTGAACGGCTATCTTTTCTGTATCTGAACTACAGGGACCAAACTAGGCACACAGGGAAAGCATCATTTTCTTTGGACTCGGAGTTCTGAAATTCCTGCGGTGTAAAGTTTTTATATTTAGGTCTGGTGTTAGCTAAGAACTTTTGATTTTACAAATACTTTATGCCTAATACCCTTATCTAAAAGACCTTCAATCAGCTCTTTTTATCCATTGATCTGTTGTGTCATTCATATTTTGCTGCTGCCTAATACAGCATATAGCAAGAGGCAGAGGGTCAGCCTACAGTACTTCAGCCACTGGCTAACTTCACTTTGAGTGACTGGATTTTGCTCCTTCACAAGGAGCACATCCACACAAAAAGTAGTTCTCTTCAGTGCAAGTGTATGTGTTTGTAATTAATTATTACTTTAGTGTTGTCATTGTGTTTAGATCCTAATGTGATAGCAGTACACTTTCTACCAGCTCCTCACAGGATGGGACTCATTCCAGCTTTATCAGTGCCTGCTTTCTGCTCATAATTTTATAAATTGCTGCCTTTTTATCTGATTGCAGCTATTCTTTATAAAGTCTTTCTCTTTTTTAGAATGCACACAATAAAATGCAAAAGCAATCTGTCATTACTAGGAAAAAACACTTAAAATTAAAACCAGGTTCAAGTGACAGAGATTTAGGGCCAGATGTAGCAAAGGTTTTTACCCATTCTGTGTCTATGGGATAAAGTGTTCGTACATATGGCCCCTAGTCCCCTTAGAGCCAGACGTGAAACAAATTCTTAGCTTTAGCCTTAACTTCTCTACCGTAAGAGCCCAACCAAGAAACTACCAAAGAAAAGAACATGAATCATATGCATGCACCATAGTTAAACCCCTTGTGCTTTTAAATATATATACTTTTTTATCATCAGGTGCTTCCTTCTGACATAAATCCTGAGGAGGCCCAGAATAAAGAAGGGAGTGGGAGGCGAAAAGCATTGACATCTTGTACATGAGGAGCCAGTTACGTTTGAATTTTGGTATAACTATTTGGGACACATTTTCAAGTGACAGAGGACACGCGTGTCCTCCATATGATACTATTCTGAAGGACTACCTCCTTTTGTGGACTTGTACAGCAGAGAAGAAATGAAGTAACATGGCACAAATAGGTTGAAAGACTGAAGCATGATTTGAACTGTATAACTGTATTTGATGTGTTACATTTTTTGGTAATTCTTTTGCTTTTTTGTAAGTTGCGTTTGATTTTGATGTTTAATGTTGTTAGACTTTTCAACCTTGGTGTGGTCTCCCTTAACTTTTTGCCTCTGTTCCCCAGGTTGTTGATGTGTGCTTGACTCTGATTTTACTGTTTTTGTTACTCTGGGCACTTTACCACTGCTAACAAGTGCTAAAGTGCAAGAGCTCCTTTACAAAATGAGTATGTAATTGGCTTATCCATGATTGGCATATTTGATTTACTAGTAAGTCCCTAGTACAGTGCACTAGAGGTGCCCAGGGCCTGTAAATCAAATGCTACTAATGGTCCTGCAGCACTGGTTGTGCCACCCAAATAAGTAGCTCTGTAATCATGTCTCAGACCTGCCACTGCAGTGTCTGTGTGTGCAGTTTTAACTGTAAAGCAGACCCAAACCTTCACTTTTCTTACATGTAAGGCACCCCTAAGGTAGGCCCTAGGTAGCCCCAAGGGCAGGGTGCAGTGCATGGTTAAGGTAGGACATATAGTAATGTGTTTTATATGTCCTGACAGTGAAATATTGCTAAATTCATTTTTCACTGTTGCAAGGCCTGTCCCTCTCGTAGGTTAACATGGGGGCTACCTTTAAATCTGATTAAAGTGTAGATTCCCTTTGGAAGCGGATGGACATGTGGAGTTTGGGGGATCTGGGCTCACAATTTAAAAATACATCTTTTAGTACAGTTGATTTTAAGATTGTGTGTTTGAAAATGCCACTTTTAGAAAGTGGGCATTTTCTTGCTTATACCATTTCTGTGACTCTGCTTGTTTGTGGATTCCCTGTCTGGGTCAGTTTGACAGTTGGGCTGGTTGCACCTCACACTAGACAGTGACACAAAGGGAGCTGGGGTGTAGCCTGCATATCCTGATGAGCCATCTGCGCTAGGAGGGAGGGGAGGAGTGGTCACTCACACCTGAAAGGGCTGTGCCTGCCCTCACACAATGCAGTCTCCAAACCCCTGGTGAGTGTCTGGGGCCTGGCCTAGGCAAGGTAGGATTTCACATTCATAAGAGACTTTACTTTGAAGTAGGCCTATTTCAAAGGAGAAATTGGGTATAAGAAGGGCACCCAAAACCACAGACTTTAGAAACACTTCTGGAACCAAGAGGAACCTCTGCCTGGAGAAGAGCTGAATAGCTGAGGAAGAAGAGCTGCCCTGCATGGGACTGTGCTTTGTGGAGCTATCCTGCAGTTGCTGCTTCTGCCAGAGTAAGAGGGCAAAGACTGGACTTTGTGTGCCTTCCATCTTGAGAAGAAATCTCCAAGGGCTTGATCTAGAGCTTGCCTTCTGTTGTTTGAAGTCTCAGGGACAGCAAAGACTTCTCTCTGCCAGCACCTGGAGTCTCTGGAGAGACTCCTACTCCGCCCTGTGGTGCCCATCCAGTTCCTGGGACCCTGAAAGGAGAAGCTGGCAGCCTAAAGACAAGGAAATCCACGCACAGTGCGCCGTGCGGGGAAAAGATTGACGCGACTCCGATCTGCGGCTGAAAAAACGACACGCCGCTGGCTCCGCAGCTGAGAAAATGACGCTCGCAGGAAATGCGACCGAAGAATCGACGCATGGAGCAGGAGAAACGACGCGTAGCTTCGCTAATGGAGGCTGGGAGATCACAACCTGCGCTGCGGGGATTTCGGATCATCGTGTGGCTGGATTTCTGACTCAAGTACCGCAGAGCGGAGTTATTTTTTACGCACACCCGCCCGTGCGGGGTTATTTTTAATGCACACCAGGTACAATTTCACGCTAGCAGTGCTAGTGTGTGTTTAAAACTACTTAATGACTCTTTTTAGCATTTTTATTGATAACTTGACTTGTGTATTGTGGATCTTTGTCGTTTTGGTCTTGTTTTGTTTAGATAAATATTTCCTATTTTTCTAAACCTGTGTTGTGTCATTTTGTAGTGTTTTCATTAAGTTACTGTGTGTGTTGGTACAAATACTTTACACTTAGCACTCTAAGGTTAAGCCTACTGCTCTGCCAAGCTACCAAGGGGGTAAAGCAGGGGTTAGCTGAGGGTGATTCTCTTTTACCCTGACTAGAGTGAGGGTCCTTGCTTGAACAGGGGGTAACCTGACTGTCAACCAAAGACCCCATTTCTAACAAATGTTATATAAAAGCACACTCCCAAACACAGAAGAGTGAAGATTTTTACAATGATAATGAACGAAAAAAGTTATAGGTGGTAAAGCCATTTTTTGCCAGTGAATAACTGAGGATACATTGTTTTGTTAAGCGGTTAATATCAGCAGACAGGTGTTCTTGTGTCTGTCCAATATTTGATCCCTAAGGAATCATGCAGGATGGTTAAAACCCAATATTTTTCTCTTTTTTAGCTTTTAGCCCTTGGCAGTTTGCACCCTGACCTTTTCTTTGTCCCGTTCATGGTTTTCACCTTGACCTCTTCCATTGTTCCATATGTGACAAATGTCATAAGGGACGAAAGGACATAAACATCATCACCATTATTAGAGCCACATCTCCAGGGTGTATAGTCAGCCTGCAGCTGTACCTTGAAATATTGGCACAGTGTCCAGTGACACTTACCCACTATCTTCTAAATTATACCCCCCCAGGTTATTGTGGCATGGATTAGCAAATTTAACGGTACAAATAAGCAAATTTTGTGGCACAAATATGGGAATTTTGCAGCACTTTATTTTGCAATTGTTTCGGCATCAAATGCTAGGATCCTATTTTATGTGGTATTTTACCACATGAAAGTTTACACCAAGGTATTGTGTACAGTATTTATGCTGCCATGTATATATACTGCATGTATCATGTAATATTTATGGTCACCTTCCTTTCACTTTGAGTACTGTGCAATTGTTACTTATGGATGTGTATGTACTTTATGGATAGTAATTCTTTCCAACGGGAAGGCCTATCTGCATTATGTTTGTTTACAATTGAGACAGTTTGTTTTTGGTCAAGGTCTACACGTATGACAAACCTGTTAAGGAATGATAACCATTGAACCTGTATGCTTGTCTCCTTAGGTTTTAATCTTAGCAATGCGTGTGCAATTGTTTTGAGCAGTCCAAATCTATCCCAATATTGTGCTGCTGATTATAATGTAAAAACAATAATGCCCAGATTGATTGTTCTGAGAGGGACTGACGTCTGACTGACAAAATAATTTTGTAAATGCTGTTGCTCCTCTACTCATCTGCAGAACTGGTCACACAGTCCTTATACACTGCTGCAAGCTGTGAAATTACTGGAATTCTGTCAGCCATCACTCGCCAAAAGTTGTCAGTGTTGATCATCTCTGAAACTGGTGCCTTTACTGCTTCTGGGCCTACATGTTCAACATAGAGGCAAAGCTCCAGATCAGGGGCTTCGCTCAAACCAGGGATAGTGGAAAATGCACTCTTGCGGAGGGCCCTAATTCATTTTAAAAAAATCCATGCCCCCTGGCCTACAGGCCCAGGGGGGCTTTTATCTAATTTAGGGCCCTCCGCACACGGGACACGGTTGCATTTCAGGGTAATTTCAGGTTTTTTTTTTAAATGTTTAGGGCCCACCACTCATGTCCCGTACATGGTAGGCCCTAAAATAAATAAATGACCCCCTGCCCGTGTCCCGTAGGCAACAGGCCTCAACATACATAAATGTTCCCCCAGCCTGCCACCCGTGCCAGTGGGCTCTAAACATTTTAATATAAAACAAACAAGCATTTGCAATGCAATGGGTCTCACGTTTACTTGAGTTAAAGCTATTAGTGTTGTAAACTCCTAACCGGACTTTTCTTGCCGCATAAACTGAAAAGTAAAACAGCTTCACATAAGTGAGCCAGCGGCCACCATAAGCGCAAAGCAAACACACAAAACGAAACAGAAGTCCACTTGACTATGGCGGAGGAACGTCGCCGTCCCCCCCTGCCAGCAGCAGGGACGGAGGGGGAGTGCACATCACTCCTCTCAGTGCGCATGTATGTTTGGCTGGCCGTCTCAGGCCGGCCAAACACACAGGCACACTGGGCTCTGTCCAACTCGGCACTGTGTTGTCATGTTGGAGAGAGCAGGCAGAGGCTCCCACTCTACCTCGGAGCACCAGGCCAGGGCACTCTGGCCATTCCTAATGCTGCTGTCATACGAGAGAAGCGTCAGGATTGGTCACTGGGCAGGCTGGGAGCCTGTGCCTGCAGCGAGTGGAGTGGGAGCCAGAAAAGCGGCAATGCTGGGGCGGAGGAGAGTTTCTTTTTTTTTTTTTATCCTTTATGCTGTTGAGCCCCCACCCGCAGCCTTGCCCCTACAGGAGCTGCCTCTGACTGGCATATATTATTAAAATACATCATATCAAAAGCAGATCGCATGAGAGTGGCTTAAAGCTGCAGTGGAAAGAGAGAGCAGTGCAGATAGGTATGATTAATAAGTGAGAGGAACATAATATTTTGTAAAATAATTCTCATTTTTTGGGCTTATAAAACAGATAAGAGAGAATGTGTGTGCTTTGTCAGTGTGTGCGTGCATAAATTCCAGGTGAAACCCAACAGACAACTCACCATACCCAACTGAAAGCACCTGCATCCAACAATTCACCAGAATACACATTTATTAGTGGGGGTATAACATCCCAAATACCCCCCAAAGCTACGCAACTGAGTGTGAGTGAGGATGAGTAAGTGAGAGAATGTGAGTTAGAGCGGTACTAGGCAATTTAGAACTACCGAGAGGAAGGAAGTGAAGAAGTAAATGCAGCTGCCTTTTCACAAACCCCCGTCATGAAGCAGAAGCAAGTCTAGAACATGCGGGACACATTTTTAGTGTACTACCAAAAAAAAAGGCAAAGAGTGAAACAAAGCAACATCTACTAAATTATCAAAGGGGCATGTCCACCTTCAACTGACAGCATGCCTGTGTACATGGACAAAGAACAAGGAAATACTCAATAAAAATCCTGAAATTTGTTACAGGGTACAAACTATTATTTTATGAAAACGAAAGTGTGTCTTTGCCTGGGCACAGAATGTTTTAACATAAAAATGGATGCAGGAAAATGAAGCGCTTGGTGTCCCTGCCACAGAATGCTACAGTCATGTCTATGTCTGGGTGGGACTAATGGACAGGGCAGGCCCATGCATTGTAAAGACCAATAGGACCACCATGGAACAGAATGGAAGAATTCTGGCCCTCCAAAATATGTACTGGTGGGCCCACAAGCACCCCCCCGGTGCAATGTAACCACTGGGTTAAGGAGAGGGCGCTCTATAGGCATAAAGATAGGGTGGTGGGTAAAGTAAGGTTTCATTTTGAGGTGTAGGTTAGCATAGGGTCAGTACACTTACTCTTAAATCTATTTTACTCAATGTAGTGGTAATCTCAGAAGTGGTAATCTCAACAGTGGTAATCCCTGCAGTGATAATCTCAGTGGTAATAATCCCAGTAGTGGTAATCACAGGAGTGGTAATCTCAGCAGTGGTAATCCCTGCAGTGGTAATCCCAGTAGTGGTAATCCCTGCAGTGAATTTCAACTGTGGTAGTCTCAGCAGAGGTAATCCCTGCAGGGGTAATCTCAGAGGTAGTAATCACAGTAGAGGTAGCCTCAGATGTGGTAATCCCTGCAGGGGTAATCTCAGAGGTAGTAGTCACAGCAGTGGTAATCTCAGCAATGGTAATCCCTGCAGTGGTAATCTCAGAGATAGTAATCACAGCAGTGGTAATCTCAGAGGTAGTATTCACAGTGACAAACTGAAAAGTAAAACAGTTTCACATAAGCGAGCTGACAGCCACCATGAGCGCAAAGCAAAATAAGCAAAAATTAAACAGAAGTTCGCACACAGTTAGACCTTTCAACAAAACTGCAATTATCCATGTAACCGGCAAAAGTGAAAATATCCATGTAAGAGGGTCGATGGCATGCAAAGCGCTCAACTTCTGCCCAAAGAGATGGCGCTGCCTACGAAATAAAGAGAAAAAGTAGTGCAGAAACCATATGGAAAACACAGAGCCTCGTATGTTTTCAGTAGTTGGCCGGTGCGCTCGAGGCGGGCTAAATAGCGGAGGAGGCATGACATATGCATGCCTCCCACTAATGAAATCAAGCTTATTTTAAAAGGCAAGTCAACGAACCAACCAAACGGATGGGCTTAACATGGGAGCATGGTTAAAAGCCCACAGAGAGATTACACCAGGGACGGAGCACTTTGCACTCGATCCTATAAAAAGAAAAGGTGTCCAGGCTGCCACCCGTGTCCCTTAGCCTGCAGGCCAAAAACACCATCACATTTCCCAGCCCGGGGCACCTAAAGTGCCCCAGGTGAGGAAAAGTACACAGCACTGTCTGGGACAGGATCAGGGTCCCCCACCAGTGGTCTCCACCTGCAGGCTCCTCTGCTGTCACTGTCTGTCGTCATGTGTGGCCCACAAACAGAATAAGAATGAAATGAAAAGCAGGCAGGGCAGATGAGGAGTACATATACAAACACCACCTCCCTCCTGTGAGACCCTCCTTCTACTGGCCCAGTGGCAAGCCACTGGACCAATACAAGGAGTGTCATAATTCCTTCAAATTTCACAAGCACGAATGTAAAAAGAGTGGCTTTTTACAAAACTACCGATTTCACAAAATGACAAAAATCCAGGGCACTTTCAAAATCAGTAACCACCAGTATCAGTCAGAAAATGGGGGTGATCAGGGCAAAAAGAACGACTTTCCTACAAGGATTAAAATTAAAAAATAAAGATGTCCTGATAGCAATGCAATTGTAAGACCAATTCAGTTTGGAGAGCACGTCTTTTTATCCACGTAAATCTCTGCTTCAATGTGGTGAGTATCTCGTCCTTCTTTAATTGGCCCTTACCACGTGAAGCTGGCTGGTTTTCACAAAGTGAAAAAGAAGGTTGGAGAACTGTAGTGTGCTTGTGTCAGGCCTGTAAAGACTGAAACAAGAAAGAGGGGTAGCAAAATGTGGTGCTTTCACCTACTCCTTAAAAAGCTGTAAGATTGTCAGTTGATCTCAGAGACAGTTCAGTTTGTAGAGTACTATGTATTTGGTAATGAGCAAAGTATTACTACACTCAACAGTTAAGGAACTCTGCACTCAGGAGTGCACTATGCCCAACCTAATTGGACAAGTGGATGGAAAGAAGGATGTGGCCTTACAGACAAAGGTGCCAGGTTCGAAAGTGAAGAATCAGGTTTGAGTCTCAGTCTTGCCTCACCATCCTGTGATTCGATTCTGGGCAAATCACTTAATCTCCCCAGCATTAATAAAAAATGAATGTGAACTTGTGTAATGTAACAGGTGCTCTTTTAAAGCACCCTAATACTTTCCAGTCGGGTCCAGTTTCTGCTATTTAAAAGCACAACAAAACAGAAGAAATAGTAACAATCACAGCGGATAGACAGTAATTAAAGTAAATTAATTTGTACTTGGTCCGTGGTCCACACAAAGACGAGGAAGTTACAGCATTGTACTTGCTGCTGAATTAGAAAGCAGCACAGAAGGGTGATGGTGATGGCAATGAATAGTAAGTAATGGGTCGGCTAAAAGCCCCTTCTTAGAGAGATCTTTTTTAGATACAAAAAATTATGGCCAAGCACCAGCACATGTGCACTGCCAGAAGGCTCAACCTCAAAAGACCATGATAACCAGAGGCATGGTGTGTCCGAAAACACAGAAGCAACAGAAGTAACGTCAAACACCATCTGACCCCAGGTATCAGCACATGAAGCGATTTTAAACAACCTTTCTTCCGATGACACCACAATAACATTTTATTTAAACAACCTTTACAGAAATTGTAAGTCTATGGTAGGTTAATGGCCAGTGGCTTATAAGATTGTACTACTGAATATCGAGGCTATGAATATTGTGGTACAAGAATATCATGGACAAAATACTGAAGATCACAATATCGAAAGGTACGTGGAAATATAAATGTATTAGCTTAACTTCACATCTACGTAGCTTGAAGATATATATGTCATCAAAGTAAATGTCTGTGTTGAGTCGAGTATAGAAAATGTAATACTTTCCTTTCAAAATTTTGGATTCAATATTTTGCCCTCAATATTTGCCTTCCACGATATTGTGGGTGCACCTAATTTACAAGCAGGCACAAGCAATATTCTATATCAAACGATCAATAGTCACCCAAACAGCAATTGAAGCAAAAGAAAAACCTGCAAATAAATAAATGTGTTTACAATATATTGAAGTACAGCTTCCTCATTTGCAATTGCTGGTAATTTGTCAGCAAATTCTTTGATTGTTAATTTACCAGACTTGTAGTTAATGTCTACTAAAGGGGCTATGCATAATACGAAGCGTTCCTTGTTGTGCGGTAATTCCGCTTCAAGAGAAAGCAACGAGGTGTACTGTATTATAGCGCCATAAATATATACAGGCCAGGCTGTCCCATAATGCTAATAAGTCAATGAGTGACCTTCCTTTCACATGCACTGCAACGTGTACTTTGCAGCGATTTGAAGTTATACAAAAAAGGAGCTGATTCCCAAAATCTGCCCAATTGCATGATTACAATTTCTCATTGCTCTGATAAAGTGTGCCTCGAAGTTTCACACAGGTGGCAGTGAAATAAGCACACTGAAAAAACGAAAATCTCACTTATAAGCAAAATAATAACGAGGCAGCTATGGTCACATAAGTTTCACATAAATTGTAACACGGTCAACGGGGGTTGCCTGTCCTACAATAACACTGCGACAGTATTTGTAACTCTAATGACTGATGGGTTTACAGCACAATAAGGAGAAGGAAAAAAATTAACGATGCTTTAACTTACTTTACTAGCGCCTGGAAGCAAGTGCAATTTGACGTAAGGGTCGGACAGGCCGTTATGATCCATTGGCTTCAAGCCCTTGATAAAAAAAAACAATATAAGAAAACAAGAAAGGACAGTAATCAGAACAGTAAGGAGCACAGCTGGTGTCTGCATGTATTTGTTAAAAGCGTTTTCATTACACATTCTCTCACCATCTACAACAATTTCAAGTGTTTACCCATTGCTCCTTAGTAGTTGCTTAATCATATTGTTATCCTATCACATAACTACAGCTGCTTGATAAAATGCGAGCCTGTGTCAGAACTCTGTGTCTGATGAGCCTTGGAACGCAGGACCATCAGGAAGCGCGAGCTGGGGGCCTCTGCCAGTGACGCACAAGCGGCGCGCGCCCCGCCGGCTACTATAATCGCAGAAGGCTGCTATTTCAGCTTCTTCCCCTAGATGCCATCAACATATACAGCGAGGGTTAATTAATTACAGTGGGCCTCGTAGTAGTTTTGGGAAAACACAGCCTTTGTGCCAAGGATAATTACTTATTTACAAAAGCCTCTTTGATGCGCGAAGGAGTCAGTATTTCCAGAAGGGCATACGGCCACAGACATATAATCTCGGTAATTAATCTGCTGCTCATTCATTGTGATTAAACAGTAAGCACAGCTTTTCTTTTATTTGTTTTTTTGAGGTGCGGCGGTATTATTTCAGCAGTCGCGGTACTTTCCCTATACTAAAGACGGCTTTTCTTTACCCTAGGCTTCAGGCTGGTCTCTAGGGGGCGGTGGGGCGTGTCGGTGGCTCACTTCTCCCTGTGTCCCAGCCCTTACAGAGCATTTCTTCCATCATCAAAGTAGGCCTAGTCTAACTTTCACACCAAGGGGGCTTCTCACAGTCTGCCACAATCAACTAGAAGTCGGCGTCGGCTCAACATCCTGTGATTCTGGGCAAATTATTCAATCTCCCTGTGTTTACCAAAAATGAATATCTCTTTGAGTAATGTAACAGGTGCTCATGTAAAGCGCTCCAATATTGTGGGGTCGAGTTCGCGCCATATAACACTGCAAAAAAATAATAATAAAAAACTGGCGCTATAGTATTTATACTTGTGAAATCATTTACCCGGATCTAATATTATCAGAGCCACTGGAATTATGCAGCAGGGGAGGACCAAAAATGATGCATGGTTGTCTAAGTTGTGTGGTCTAATGCAACCCATTTTGTTGCAGTATTATATGTCTATGGTGGCGTTTCTACATATGAACATGGTGTTTGGGAAGGTTTCACCTCACTGGTGTCAGTTTAGGACCTAAATACAGCAATCAACAATGGAAATGTATGTGATAACATCTAGCAGTATTTTTAGTAATTTTTGATCCAGCCATGCTGAAACATTTTATGTGTTACAATGCAAAATGTATGCAGAAGATGATGAGTTATGTGGAAAGTACGGCAAATCTATACTTATGCAGGAATCGCTGCAGCTGCAGAATCGATTAATTAGAGTGGCCGTGACTATTATACACCATATACAATTCTAGATGTGTAACTGCATAGGCATACGAGTTCTCCTCAAAGTGTCAACGGTTACAGCTTTTGAGGAGTACTCCTAGAATTTTTTGACAATTTCAAAACAGTTTATAATCTGCTCCAAATGTAGATTTAAGTATATGGGTGTAGATTTGCATATGTTTTGGAGGGATGGGAGGTCCGAATTTACTTTCAGAGCATGGATTAAGTGTACTATGTTAGCGGGCATGGACTTAGAAGCCATGGTGGTGGACACTTTTTTTTAGAGCTCCGCACAAGCCCCAGTCCTTCATAAATCCTAGTAGGAGGAGGCCATCCAAGGTCTTTTCTGCACTTCGGGGACACATTAAGAAGGAAAACCAAACAGAAACCCCTGGTTTAAAGAAATGCTTCTGATACTGGGACATCAAGTGAGGAGGCGGCTCACACTGTGGAGCGCAAGCTGGCGATGGCAAAGGGGATGCCCACAATTTGGTTGGGCTCTTTTGTAGATTTATATAGCGCAAAGACGACACAAAGATATTGGAGTGCTTTACATGAGCACAAGTTACATTACACACAGATTAATTTTTCTTAAGGCACAGAGAGCTTAAGTGATTTGTCCAGAATCACAGGATGTTGAACTGATGCCCAGACTAGAACCTGGTTCCCCAGTTCCAAAGTCGGCAGCTCTGTCTGTAAGGCCACATCCTCTCCCTTGCCTTGATCTCTTAGATTGCCTCTGCTGAGGTGCTGTGGGATCTTCAGAGAGTATGGCATTTGCAATGGCCCAGTGGAAAGACTCCTGACACTGGGAGCTGTGAAGGGAGCAGACGACTGCTACACTCAAAGCTCTTCATCCCTATTTACGCTCATACCTTTCCATGAAACTGACATTTTCAGATGCTGACCAAGAGTCAAGGTACGCTCAACTTCTCCTCAAAGCAAGTGATTCATGAACCAATCCTTTCCCTAAAGCACCACAAGAATCTTGAACTCCCTCCTGTCGAGCCTTCTCCTAACCACGTCAAGTCACCTTCAAAAAAGACCTCAAAGCTCTTCACTTTGGTTTAGGCCAGGTGTCATTCACTCCTACCTGCTACCCACCAATCCCATATCATCCTCAATCACCTGCTTTTTATTGCATTTTTTTGCTTCTAATATGGGGGAAGCATTCATGCAATTTTTAATGTTAATGTATATTGTCTTTTTGTTATTAATATGTTCTGGCTTTATTGTAAAGCGTTCTAATTTTACTGGGCCATGTCCTCATTATATCAAATCATAACACTATAAATAAAATAAATAAACTAGTCATTGCCTGCCTCCCAGCAGCCAAACCTGCTGAGTGTGGAGGTTCGGGTCTGACAATAATACATGGGGGTGCTTTCCTTCTCCCCACCTCATTGGGAGTAAACACTGAGGAGGTAAAGGTCTAGTGATACACGAGGAAAGGGTACTCTAGGCAGCTGAGACAGCTGAGCAGAGACACTTTGGCGAGCCCTCTCAGAATGGGACAGTTGAGCCCAGACAGAGAGATGATGGTATGTTGGGCCTAGGTGACTCAAGTACACTTGAAGCTGGGGAGTCCAGTGTGGTGATCGCAGAGGACTCAGAGACCTGAACAGCTGGAGCCCTTCTAGAAAGTCTCCACTACAGGTCTCTGGACCATCTAGAACCCAAACAACGTACTCCTGGCTGTTGGGGGACAAACAACCCTGATTAATATACATGACGACTGTCTCACACAATGTCTGGTTTGGATTCCAAAGTCTGCTTCAATCTGAGTCTTACGCCACTCCAAATTACTTTGGCTTCATGACACGCCTACTGGTATGCTGCTGGACCACACATTCCACTTCAGGCCAGGGCAGACAACAGACCTGAGGGTAGGCAGGTCCTTGTGCATTTGAACACTTATCAATAGATCATGCCACACCAAATTGGCTGGAAAAAGCATTGAAATATTTTCACTCTAAGACAATATCACTTTAAACTAAGACCAAGATGGTGAAAGACAAACTGGTTTAGGCCGCTCGCCAGGGAACAGTGCCTCCTTACAGCTGACTCAGCAGACTGACACGAAGCAAACAGACCCAAAAGGTGCAACGCTGGGTGACCAAAGACATCAAACTCCAAGCTGTATAATCCTCAAGCGAAGCACTAGAAACTAAGATCAAAGATTGGAATACGATTGGATGTGTCATTCCTCCAACCAAGCCAGAGAAATGCTGTCCAAAGCGTTAACGCAGCTGATACCAGAGTGGAACAAATACTTGGGATTTCACCTTAATGGCCCAGAAGTCTTTGGCCTATCTGAAAATCTAGTCCCCGTGCTAGGCCATATCCACAGGGGGACACAGTCCTGGATGCCACTACCTTCGTGTATGAAGGAGAGAATTGCCATCAGACTTGCGTGTGGAAACTCTGTATTCACAGATGCTGTGTTTTTGAAAACCCTATATACCAGGCCTGGGGTTGTCCCTAAAAACTCAAAAAAGGTATGGAACATACGGGAAGAGTTTTATGCAGATGAAATATAACTTGAAACGCCACACCCTGCTTCCCAACCTCAACTGACATCGGGACGAATCGCCAATTCGTTTATACAGTCGACATGCACACTCTCCTTCTCTGTTTCTCTACCATATCCTTGTATATCTAACCGCAATTGGGGAAGGGAGAGAACCATATTAATGCCAAATGTATCTGAGTAATTTCTATTATGTTTGTCAATAAAGAAATTTGTTTAAAAAAAAAAAAAGAGTCCTACGGGAGATTTTGGAATCTTTGTTTTATTTCTCTTTTGCACCAGTGCATGCCTGCATCCTGCAATATGACCATGGAGTAAATTATTTATTTTATCTCATCTATGACAGGCCAGAATGGCATTGAGGTGTCTTCACAACATAAAACGTGCGTTCAGTTCGTCCCAACTGTGTGCTCGGCTCTAGTTTGTGTGAAAAGTAGCAGAATTAAGAAACCGTGGTTAAGTCCACTGCACATGAGCGCTGGTGATCTACACCCTTCCAGACAGGTCTAGGTATTTCAGAAACTTTGTCAAAAGGCCAAAAGCCTGGACATATAAAGATCGATTTCTTTTGCAATACGGTGTATCTTTTAACCCTATTTTCAACATTTCAAATTGAAAACACAAGTGAGGGTCAACATCAGTCTTCCTGCATCTTGGGTGATATTTTGTCATGCCACACGCCGCCTCCCTTTCTGTTCTTTCACCACTTACCGCTCTTTAAGAAAGCCACCCCACTTTCATGTCAACATGAACGCTCACTTCAGACGGGTGTGTTTGCTTGATGACCTAAGGCACGCCAGACACTGTGGTCTTGATTTGCTTCTACTGAACTAACACTTCTTCCTGACAACAACTATTTGTAGGTGAAAAGCCCAGCGCTGATAACTAGGTTCATGATTACAAGGATTTAGGGGGCCGAATCCCATAGTGCTCGTCATGTGGCCTGGAATGGTACACTGCAGGTGACATCACTCAAGGTCATTCTGATTATCCCAGTCTTTAAGGGGTTAAGTTTACAGGGCCAAAAATACCAGACCCGGTAATACCCTGGGAAACACTGAACCTGGATGCAGAGCTGGGAATTGGGGGGGCTCTGCTGTCAGCTGTTGCGCTTCCCCCCACCTGCCCTGCTTCTCCCAGCCCTGCCTTCAGCTACTGTGCCTGCCCCGGCTCCCCAGGCCCCTGCCGGTCATACCACAGGCTAAAAGAAAGCACTCCCACTCACTCACCTCCTGCTCCAATCAGAGATTCCAGCACCCTGGCATTCTTAAACTTAAATCAAGAGGTTCCCAATAGGACTCCTATTGGGAACCTATGAGTCTTTCTCTGTCCAGAATCCCCTGACGTTTTTGCTGGTGTTTTTATTCCATTATCTTGGTTGGGAGGCAGCTGAACAGAGCATCATATCCGAAGAAGCACTCCTTGCATATAGTCTCTGCTACGTCAGCATCCAACCTTTCCCTGAAGTGTGATTTACACCAGAATGTTCTAGTATTGTTTATTCTTTCTTTGTATTTTTCTACAGGGCACTCTCTCACTGTGAAGAAGCATAGGTTCTGTATCTCAAATGGGAGACAGTGCCATATTATCTGATGTTATAAAGCAAAACATCATCTAGGGTTGCTTCATTATACTATAACAAAACTTTTAAACTGAGGTAATGGAATTAACTTAGTCGTTAAAAATCCAGTGTTTAAGCCTTTTTTCTAAAGCTTTGAGTTGGCTGTAATAGACAATGGCAAACAGAAAGCAATTACAAACAGGTGCAACCTGAAAGGAACAACCTCCCAACCATGTGCAGCAAAAATAACGCACAGTCAAAATTCTGTTGCACTCACATCTCTCACAGTATGACATAATTGGCGGGCAGAGGCATAGTAGTGCATTCTTATGACCAGGAAAGCTACACCCCTTTTTGGGATGGGTCTTCAACAGAGCCTGCACTGCATGCACTCTCGCTTGCAAGACGTACTGTGTACAGTAAAGAGCTTAGAGCCCCACCCATTGCTTACTGTTTGTTGGCTTTGTTGCCACTCTTCTTTACTGATTTCAAATTGGCCAGCACAGGCCAAGCATCACTTCCATTTCTTTCAGTGGAGCATGGAACAAGCATAGATTGATTCAACGTAATTAGTGTCCGTCCGCTGCTTGCGCTGTGATTCAGGTACTATTTTTATTTCCCCCTCCCACTCTCTTTCCCCATACAGCCCTCCTTCCTCTTTCCATTATTGCTGCTTCCTCCCCCCTCACTCGGGTTGCTTTCCCCCTCCCATTATTGCTGCTACCATCCTCCTCCCCACGCCTCCTATGTGTGGCTTCTCACCACGCTCTTTTTTTTTTTTTTTTAGCTCTTTTGTTATTTTTTTAACACATTGCACATAGCACGGCTGCTCTGCAACATAGCTTAAAAAAGGGATAAGACATGGTCAACGCTGGCCGCATCATAGCACTTTTTTTTCTTAACTTTGAGCTCTGTTGTCACAAAGCAGTGCAAGCTGCTGTGCATTTCTAAAAAAAACATTGGCAAAGCCAACAGATCTTTTATAGGCGAGACCTAATGGCTTTGCCAAAGCTTGTTCCAGATTTGGGTGTCACGGGCAGCGGAGGAAACAGGGAGATGTGCTTATCGGGTCCCCCTTACACCTTCTTCCAATTAGGCCACTTCTGGTGTACGGGGAGGAGGGATATCAAGACTTAATTGCAGTTTCATCTCTGGCTATCCTCTTTTACAGGACATTGAGATTGTTGACATTGTTATTGGTTGTGCAGATTCCAACACGCTGCTGGTGGAGTTACAAGGCGTTCAAATAGTTTTGGTATAAAAAAATCAACCAAGGAAAAGTGCCAAAAGAGAGGGGTTTGTGACAATACCTTTGAAATCAGTCAGCGATGCTCTGATTGAAAGCAATGGTGTTCCTTTGTTGCTGGGCCAGTTGCAAACCTGATCTGCTTTGTGGTTGTCCTGTGAACACTCCACCATGGTTGTGAGTTACCTTCTCATGGACTATGGTCTCCATGTGCAGGGAAAATCCCTTTGAAGCCATTAAATGTTATGTATTTGACGTTATGTAGCCCTGGTGCTTGTTGGTTAATCAGTCTGGCAGCTAGAGGAGGTTGCAGCATCACTGGTTGCTTTTGGATTGCCAGTAAGCTAATACATTACCTTCTGTAGTTAACCACTAACATATTTTTTACTAACAAAATTGCGTGCTGACTCTTATTTGATCTGATTTGTTGTAGCGCATGTTTTATGCATGTGTGTTGATGAGTCCGGGTTGGTTGTTTGGCCATTAGATATCAGTGCTATGATGTTGGCAGATCTCAATGTGGGAGCTGGTGCAAACTTAAAGAATTTGTAAGAATGCATGAATGGCCAGGTCACTAATGTTCAGATGTGCTGCTTTTTACTGCTTTGGAAGTAGAATACACAGTTAATAATTATTTGGGGCTGCTGTATAATGTAACCGTAGAAGTATTGTATGCTGTGTAGGGACACCTGAAGCCCAAAAGACGAGATATGCTCTCTACGTTTCACATGCAAAACAAAGCACAAAACATTTTCATAGCTATTCAGCTAGAGGTGTTCTGACTCTCCCATAAAGAGAAGTTAACGCAGACTCGGGCTTCAGTGATGCCAGGAAATATATACGTTGGAGGTGACAAATGGGCATTGTCACCATTCACTTCCGTAAATTATCATTCTTGTAATATATGCTGCAAGAGATGAAGGTTCAAGGAATCTGGTGAAGGGATTGATAGGGTATTGGTCAAATATGTTAGACCTCCAATGAGTTTAAGTTTCAGTACACCTGCCACCCTTTACAAAGGAATTGTTTAAATGTCCTGCTGATTATTGTGGTTTTTGAAGAAAGGCCTGGGTGCAATGAGACAAAGTAATGGGCCCAGCATCACATAATTTGGTTGTAGGAGCAAATGGAAACATGTTTATCAGGCCTCCTAGAGCTTTCAGGTTTCCTGCTGGAGGCATGTGTAGCTCACCGAGCTCAGGAATTTTCTTTGAATCATGGGACTTGAAATTCTGGTTTTCGAATGGGTTAACTAGAACTACAAACCCCAGGATGCAATCACAAACAGATGCACTGGATGAGTCATCTATAATACCACCTGGTTATTTTATTAACAAATTAGATTGAAGAACATGCCTGACTTCTGTATCTCTAGTATTGTGCTTTTGTCTTACGTGGCTATTTAAAGATGGTGGAGGCTGAGTATCTTTTGGCGGTAGTGGGAAAAAAATATAAGATACTATGAGTATCTTTTGGCGATTCGTATGATCCCCAAGCTACCAAGCCCAGTCAAATGTAGCTTACTTTATTACACTATAGCATACGGGCACCTTATTTCGAATCATGAGATTTAATTTGCTACATCAGTGTATTCTGGGATTTGTAGGACTAGTTTATTTAAAATCACCAGAGGACTCAATTGACTGGACAGTCACCACCACCAACACTAGATCCCCACCCTCAAGAAAACAAAAACGTATGTGTCTTTTCCGTCCTTCTCCGCCACTCCCCTGAAGCACTTACACCACACACCAGTATCAGTATTTTATAAATGGCTGAGGAAGTCCTATGATATGTTTCTAAGAAAATATGTCCTATCAATTTGGAAAATTAACAGTAATAAGAGGGCCTTTATTTTAAGCCTGTCTTTGTACATTTTCCTATTTACACCCCCAACTACCATCGATGGCCTGCGTTAACTCACCACAGGAGAAGAGGAAATAATAATTAAATCCCCAAAACGCGGTAGTGGGAAAACAAAATATTGGAGAAACTTTCCTGGAATCCTCCCCTCCCGCCTACACCCCTGCTTCTCCCCCTCATGCCAGTGTCTTCGTGTGGGTGCTGAGATAAAATGTCCTTCATGGGTGTAAGCACATAGATGCCACGAGCCGGCCTGCTCCTTCATAGGTGAGCCGTAGGTCATGACATTTGAACAATATCCTCTTGCGTTTTTATTTAGCACTACGGGCTTCTCTTTCATCGATGAGCCACATGCCATGATCTATCTGAAGGCCCCTTCCGCTGGAACGGGATGCTGAGGATGAGGTAAAGTGGTCACAGTTGACAGATGTGGCTAAAAGAGGAAAATGAGAGTGCAATAACAGCGAGGAAGGAATAGAAGGAAGCAGCACATATTAGTAGGGGGCCAAAGACCTGGAAACAAGATGAAATAACTTGAAATCCTGCCCAAGCAAACAAAGGCCCTTATCACCAGCCTCAAGGTTGGTGAACCATGTTGGATGTCTGAGACCCCATTCAAACAAAGGGATGTTATTACGTGAACTACTTCTGTTGTGTTGTGTGGAAGCTGATGTGGGCACTTATTTAGGCTCGCCCTGAGGCTTTTCTGCGGCTTGATCATGGCTTTGAGGCAGCTGGCTCCAAACTTCGCAGACGAGCCTGTGGCCTCTCTTATGTGGGTGGGAAATATTTCCCAGATGATTGACAGTACTCCGTTATATGAGGAAAAAGGCCCTAGAGATGACACCCCACACTAGAATCAATGAGCTTGCCAAAATATAATTGATTGTCCCATTGGGTCCAAACAAAAAGAATAGAGAAAAAATCCTACCTGACATTGGACGGAACAAGAAGCCCCCTTTTCCAGAAGCCAAAGAGAAAACCAATCCTCCCACAATGACCCACTTGAGAATCTGAAGTGCGCCTTTTTGGCCAAGACTTCAAAACTCTATGCCAAAATGCAAGACCTACTTTTCTCACAAGAGGAACCTCTAGAGGTCAGATGCAAGAGGAAGATCAGTCAAGTTCCTTGGATGAGGAAGGTGTTTACATGTCTGACAATTCAGAGAGTTATCCAGAGGAAGAGCACTGTTTTGACTACCTCAGGGTTCTAAATGAGACCACATTCCATGAAGAAGTCATGACTATGGTTACAGAAACACCCTCTATTATCCAAATCCTGAAATGCCTCTTTGATCCAGAAGGCACTGTCAATCTCCAGTCCACAGATTAGATATGATCACCGCAGAGAGCAGTCAACTTACAATCAGGCAGCTTAAGGCATTGGCCAAGGTGGATAGGAAGTGCCTTCAAGCTGCCCTTTCTAGAAGGCAATGTGGTTGCTACCCCAGAAGTAAATCCAAAATGACCACCTTTATCAGTAAAGTCTCCAGGGGTCACAATAAGGGGCTGGATCACGTCTGGCACAGTTGCCAGGCCAAAACTGACAGGCCCATTATGAAAATCCTAGATATGACTTCCTCAACCAGACAACAGCAGACCCTATTTTATCAGTGTTGGGACACTAGGCGAATGAGCTCATTGTATGCCTTGGAACAGCAATCATCCATTAACAATGGAAACGTGCTGCATTCTAATATGCATGGATCTCAAATTGGGCAACTTGGCTTATTCACAAGCAGGATCCACTACCCAAAGGCTCCTCCTCAGAGATCTTTTCATTAAAGGAGTGGATCATTTCATGGCCACTTTTATAGCCGTGGGAAAGGCTCAATTCTCTCTTAAAATGTATTTAGCCCTCTTTTTTTTTAATCAAAGCCAGTCGGGTAGAGATCAAACCACCGGCCGTTCCCTCCAACAGATCCCCTCAGATTTATGCAGGCTAATGCCAGAACAGGTGAGAAGACAAATTTGCAGATTTCTTCTACAGAGTTTGAGTAGACAGAGATGAGTACCGAGGTAAGAGGAAGTAACTCAATCGACTCTGGATTTGCATGCAAGCCAAACCCCATAAGAAGGAATTCACTTGATGGGGAGAACCAACATTTTTGTATATCTCTGGGACAAGTTGACCAGAGATGCATGGGTTCTTCAAATAGTTCAGGGATTTCTATGGCTCCCCAGTGTAGGCTTCTTGGATGCACTACATCTATTTTTCTGGTAGACAAGGTGATCGTTGAACTGCACATAAAAGGAGTGATCAGACAGATCTAAACAGGTTTCTGTGCAACATCTGCTTAGTCGAGATAGGCACAAATGTTTCCACATTGTGATAAGTTTTAAAGATCTCCATCATGGACCGTGTACTGACATTTTAAGATGTAGGGGATCCACCTTTTAAAGACATCTTCATATGATACAATTGGATAGTGAGCCTTAACCATTCCAAATGTCCTACCCCATTCTAGATCTCTCTAGTTTGTATAGAAGAGCCACATTCTCCTGCTGTTCAGACCTCTGTCCAGCCTTTGGTGTGTCAACAAGGTCTTATGACGACCACTGGAAGAGTTCTTCAGAATGTTAGGGATGAAACTAATTGTTTACTGGGCCAACATGATTTTCTTGAACAAGGACAGACTAATGCGGTTATCTTCCTTGACCTTAGCCAAAGAGACTCACCAGAACATCAGGTTTCTGATCAATATTGCAACATCAGGCGTCTGACTGAAGAAAGTAAAAGATTTTCTGGGATTCTCAATTGATTCAACTTCAGCAAATCGCCATCTGCCAAAAGCAAATATCAAAATCATAACAAAGGAGATACACAAGACCATCTTGTAAGAATCAGATAGTCGGCTACCTTGGAAGACAACTAACAAAAGTAGTGGGATTCCTTTTTTTCTATATCAGAAATATTTCTGGACCCTCTTTGTTACTGAGCCTGCCAGAGGTTAACTATAGCTCATTTGTAGAAAAACCTTTATTATTCAAAAGTGATTCTCTGCCAAGATTCTTGAAAAGCACATCAATCAGGAATTAGCCAATTATCTTCTAGCCCTTAGTTTTCTTGATTCCTTTCAGCACGAGTTTTGAGAATATCATAGTATGGGATGCACCATCATTGCCACTTCAGACTCCATACGTAGACAGGTGGAGCGGGGGAGGGGAGGTGTGGGGTGGTGGAACTGCAATCCTGGTAATATTGGACTTGTCTTCAGCTTTTGACATCATCTCTTTCCAGTTGATGGTGCAGCGGCTGCAGCAGGCAGGGTAACAAGATGCCACTTTGGGGGTGGTGGAATCCTTTCTGAGTGACAGATCTATTGGAGTTAGCTGTGGGGACTATAGAACAGCTCCATTTCAGCTTCCTTTTGGAGTCCCTCAAAGGTCCTCCCTCAGTCCTACCTTTTTCAGTCTATACGTGGCCCCTCTGACAAAACTGGTCCCCACATGTGGTTTCCAGGTCTCTTCGTACGTGGACAACACTCAGCTTATTGTGTCTATCAGTGATAATTGGGGAAAGGTGGCAAATAGGTTCCACAATTGCGTGAGGGAAGTTAGCCGGTGGATGAGCCAGAATTGGCTGAAAATGAATGGGGACAAAACTGAGATCCTGGTATTTGGGGAGGATAGGTCTATTTGGAGTAATCATAGGTGGTCTGAGGGTTTTACCGTCTTCCATAACAGTAGCTAAAAATTTGGGGGTATGTTTGACAACATTTTGACATTTGACATCCAGGTCAATAGAACAGTGAATGTCTGTTTTTGGATGGTTAAAATACCAAAAAGTATTACAGTTCCTACCCATAGATCTTAGAGCATCTGTCGTCCTCGCTCTTTTTACATCTAGACTAGACTACTGCAGTGGATTATATTTCAGCATCAACAAATCTTCTCTGAGTAAGCTTCAGATTATTCAGAATGCAGCAGCCCGTTTTGTGCTAGGACTATCCAAGTTTTCTTCTGCCAGGGAGAGTCTAAGACAGCTACACTAGCTTCCCATAAGGAAGCAGATCAGCTTTAAAGCTCTATTTAACCCATAAGGCTCTCCATTGCCAGGGGTCAGGCAGCAATTAAGTGGTATACACCTAGCTGCCATTTAAATTCAGCAGTCCTTGGGAGGGTGTTGGCACCTTGTTGCAAGACAGCTAGATGGGGTGACCGGGCCTTCTTGGTGGCTGCGGCAAAGCTTAGGAATGCACTACCAGCATACATTAGTGGCCTGGATGCTTTTGTGCCTTTTTATAAGCAGTTTAAAACTTGGCTTTTTTCACAGTAGCTTGCTATATTGTCTTTCACGCTCTACTTACGCCTCTTTAGAAATCTATAAAATTCTAATTCCTCTTTAGGCAGAAATCAATTTGGAACTACAGTGGTGCCTTCAGCACAAGGAGCATGGAACAGCAGAATAATCCTTGCTGGGTCTGGTGATCACATCAGATGCCAGCAGGTTATGTTGGGGACTCACATGCTGATCAGTGTCTGAAGGGCAGTGATGACTTGATCAAAAACTTAAACTTGAAATAAACTGACTGGAGCTATTAGCCAGGTCCTTTGAAGTGAAGTGCTGGGTGAAATAAGAATTTAAATGTTGGGTAGTTATGTAGATGGACAACATTTCCACGATTTCTTACATCAACAGTCTAGGAGCAATAAAATTCAGAATGTTGGCACATTTATCAAAGGAGTTTTGGCTAGATTCTGTCTAGACCTTAACATTACAGTCATGGAAGAGTACTTTCTCGGCAAAACAAATGGAATGGTTGAATGGAACTTTAGATTCCTTTAGAAAACCTGTGATTGGCAACTGGAGGTTGATGGACATCTGTGGTCCTTCAAAGATAGACTTGTTTGTGCCTCAGTAGAACTGACAGCTAGATCAATTCTTCAATTGATGGCCAGATCCAGAGGTGGAAGCCACAGATGCATTTCCAAGTTGGCAGGGGCACCTCCATTATGCATTTCCTCTGTTTTTAATAGTGCCACGGGCCACCACACAGGTCAGGAGACAACAAGCAGAGTTCGTCTTAATGACTCCTCTCTGAAAGTTACAGGTGAAATTTCCTTTTTCCAGGAATTGTCTTCAGCATCTCCACTTCTTCCCCAGAACCTTATCATTCTGAATAACACTCTGAGGTAATTGGATGGATTGCTGCCGTTGGGAAAACTGCATTTGATAGCATGATTAATCCCTGGGAATGATGCCACCTGCTTGGTTCTAGGAGTTCAAAAGAAGTATAGATCAGCTTGGCCCTAATAAGATTGTTATTGTTTTGAATGGTATATGGATGCCACTAGGGCTGATGTGACTGCTATCCTTAATTTCTTGTCAGAGTTGACGAGTCATGAATTTGGTCTACAGAACAATAAACTCCTACTGGTCAGCCATTTCAGCAGGCTGTTGTCGGTGTCTAATATTCTTGTAGAGATGCTCCCATGGTCAAAAAACTCTTCAAGGTGATACACAAGCAATTTCCCATAGTGCCGATTGGGATTTTAATAGAGACCTCAGATGTCTGGGGAAGTGGCCTGTGAATGCAGATTTGTCTTGCAAACAACTGTCAGCCAAACTGGCTATGCTTCTGTGCCTAATCTCATGTAGGAGGGCATCTGCCTTTAAGGTATTGGATCTGGATGGTAGATTGTTTACACCACAAAATGTAACTGTTGTTGGGCCAGCAGAACCAAACCAACAAAGCTGATATCTTATCCAGTGTTTACAGCTAATCCTCATCTGTTAATGTCTGAAAGAATAGTAGTCCAGAACTAGAGAATACAGGTTCACATAATCAGCAAGACATCTTTTGATATCTTTTTTCAAAGCTTTTTGTCTGGTATCAACATCTACAATACCAAGCTTGTATTAATAGAGAATGCACAAAGATATAATTGGTGTTGCAATGGAACTGCTTCAGAGAGGGAAAAGATAGCAACAAAGTATCACATAGTAGGCACATGCCTTGCTCATGTTATGAGGACAGCAGGTTTGTCAATTGGGTGTTATTGCAAAGCTCTATAGTAGCATGATACTCACCTCAGGATCCTGCTATAGACTACAACATTTCCAAGCTTTCACATCTGAACGTTTTTAATTCTATTAAGGACACAGGGGTGAGTCTCGCCCACCAAAATAATTTGGTCATATACATCTACGAATGTAGCATTTGAGGTTACAGTCATATGTCTAGTAGAACTTGCTGTTGATATACTGAATGCCCTCCTCGGTTTATAAAATATTGACATCATGCTGAATGGACAGTTTGACTCAGTGTATGTGTGAGCTGATTATTGTTGCTATTTTGATCTTTCTAGAGAATGAGCAGACACCAGAGAAGTCAGGGGCATAGCTAACAGCAGGGCAGTTGGTGCAATGGACCAGCCCTTTTGAGCCCTGAGAGGGCACCTAGGCACTGAAAGTAGGCGTGCTGCAGCACTCCCCAACATTACTATGTCCGAGTTCTGCACATAAGTGGGCATTGAAGAGGACTTTAATTTTTGTTTTTACTTTGGTATTATTACGGTGCGTTCACAGAGAGAGGTCAAATGTTAGTCTGGTCTTCTGACAAATTGCTGTTTACACTTTTAACACAGGGACTGATGTTTACTTTTCTTTCTCTTAGTGTATGCAGTGTGAGGACTGTGCAGAGTGAACTATGCAACAATCTTGCTGAAAGGAAACACTAAGATATAATTTTCTTCTAATACAGTAAAATTTACTGTAATACAATAAATGAACTGTATTAATATTTCAAAGTAAAAAATAAGCTAGGAAAGAGCAAAGGAAGTTCTTTTGTCCTAATTCTTAAGTGTATTGGAAACAAAGATTTTAATAGGATCAAAACAAATGAAGACACTTGATGATGTGTAAATGACAAATGTTCTCTGAATCCTATTTTCCACACATCACAGTTTGTGCGCTATATTGTTATATCAGTAAATCTGTATGTCTATGCAAATGTAGTGGTTATCTGTGACCCTGTACTTCTAAATGCACTACCGGCTGCATGCACACCCTTACCACTCAACTACTGAATGGGTGTGGTTTATTTATAACACTTGTTGCAGGATTTTTCAGAATCCTGATGACTTCAGTGATGTAACATTGATGGGAACACCCCTATTCTCAAGGCACTGGGAGCTTACTTTTAGGTCTGTCTGATTCCTTCAGCTGCAGGAGTCGTACTCTGAGCAGCAGGATCCACTGAAGCACACGTGGGGGCATTGCAAAGCCCTCATTATTCGCACACTGAGTAGCCTAGCAATGCCTATGCTCACTTTTGTAAATGCAGAGTGAGTCATTCAGCCATGGCTTGCCTGCTACAGGTACCATACAAAGAATACATAATCCCCAAGCGGCTGCATGGCTTCTGAAGACAAGTCAGTCACAGTAATCACTATGTTCAGCCTGACAGGTAGAGGGTAGACGATGGCAGTTAGCAAAGAACATGGTCTTACTTAGGACTCAGTGCAACTGGGAATATTAATTATTTGAGCAATTTGTTTCATTTTATGCTTCAAAATGCGCAGGTAACTTTAAACCAACTTCTTGGGGTTGCTAATGCACAATTATTCCTAGAAATAGTTGTCCTTCTGAGACCTGTGGAAACCAGCCAGAACCTTGGAGAAACAGCTGTTGTGTCCCAGAACGAGAAACTGAGAGAGGGGGAACTTGAATAACTGCTAAATAAAGTACAGTAGTAGAGGTGTGCCAGCCAACAAATTAACAGAGAGCCGAGCCATGAATGTGTCTTGGTTCTAACAGCCCAGCCACAAGCTGAGCCATGAGAACATTTGGAATGCAAATTATGCAACAAATATTATGCAAAATATGATAAAGTGTATTTGCAATTAAAAAAAAATATATTTATTTAACATGCGTTTCACCTTAGGACATCCAATTATAAAACTGCATTGAAAGGCATTTATTAAGTGATAACTTTTTAAACCATGACCTTAGAAATATTCAAACCCTACCCCTCCCCCCGGCCACATCGATAATACAATTGGTGAACTAAGAGGCAGAGCAACATTCTAGTCCATTAAGTCAAACACAAGAGGGTTTCGTACAGCACACATCCTCATGTAGTTCAAGGTTTTCTTATATGCAATAAAGAAAAAATATAAGTCACGATAAAATAAAATAACTGTCTTGGAGCACACAATTTGGTCAAGTGGCCAAGCAGGGATTGATTTCAGGCTTTCTGGTATCACAATGTGTAATTCAGCCACTAGATTGGTATCACTTACTTGCTCCTGTTTGGCATCAAAATGTAATGCTTTGACATTCATTATTAGTGCCTGAGGTTAAGCGTGGTTAGCAGACAAAAGCCACATTAAAACTCAACCCACTGTGGGATCAAGGGCTTAAGAGGACCTTGAGATGAACCAGTGCCTGGCATCTGGATCCAGCCTTCAATGGCTCACCCACCTCTATGCTTTACTCTGGGTATCATGTGTGTGAAATAAGCGTAGATGCTCTTGTCAGTGTGATCCCCTGTAAGGTGAGCTTGCACTGCTGCCAAATGCTGCACATCATGTGTGTGCTTATACACTTGGACTGCTGCTGCAGATGCTGTCCATATTCTGTGTATGCGAGTGAGGCTTGCATTGTTTCTGGCGAGATCAATATGTGTTCTATGGGTGTGATGGGAAGCGTGTACTCCTGCCCAGTGCTGTGCCTATTTTATATGAGTAAATCTTGCTGAGCATGAGATATGCTTGACTCATACACCTCAGTGCCACTGCTTACACTTGTACCAAGTCTGAAATGCAGCTCATTAATTGCATCTAAGAGAGGCGCTAAATGGTGCTGTTCAGTGCCATATTTGTTCCATGTCTTTGAAGGAAGGAAGCACTGGCCCTGCAGTGCTACAATTGTTCAATGTCTTTGAAGCAAGATTTCACTGGCCCGCAATGCCACACTTGTTCCATGTCTTTGAACAAAGCTTGCAGTGGCTCTGTAGTAGCACACTTGTTCCATGCCTTAGGAGGAAGTTTGCATTGGCTAGCACTGCAGTACCCCAATTGTTCCATGTCTTTGAAGGAAACTTGCACTGGTCCTTCAGTACCACACTTGTTTTAATTCTTTAAAAAAAGAATATGATGCTCTTGGTCAGTACTCTATATCTTATGCCTGTGAGCCATTGACCCGCTGTGTTCCTGCTCCCTGTGCTCTATGTATTTCTGTGTGTTTTAGGTCTGGCCAAAAGATTGTTTTAGCTGTATTACCAGTCACATGCTTTCACCAAATAATAAGTAATCTTTTCCACTTCAGTTATTAATCAGAGTGCCATTCTAAAATTACTTCAGACCTTCAGGACAGCATACATACAATTGGGCAGTGGATCAACCATCTTCCACCATTGGCTTTGTTGTTAATGTTTGGCTCTGCTCAGTGGACAACTGCTGGTCTTTATGATGCCAGGTAGTCTGAGTAACAGTATTTTGCCTTTTTACTGCGTGTTACTCTGCATCCAGAGGAGTCCAACCTCAGGAGATTTTTCCTTTAGTTCATCAACCAGCAGCTCACCTGCAGCTGTGGACTAGTGCTGACTAATCACAGTACCAGCATCTCCGCTGCCTTTGTTACTGGACCACAACTTTCGTATGCAGAGCACCAGGCATTTCTGCTGCAACCTTCAAAACCAAGCCACCATCTTGAAACTGTATTCTGCATACTCTAATTTTTGTACTGTTACAAGATGGCAGTGCACATGCTCTCAAAGTTTAGTTTGACTGAAGCAACACAAAGATGATGAATGGATTGCTGAACATTGTCAAACACCCTCAGTCAGAGATCTGGGTTAAATCAATTTTTGCTTTTGTGCTCACCAAGCCACCCCAGTTTGGGCCCAAGTCTGTTTTGCATATGAATGGGTCCAAACTGAAATGGCGTGACAATCAAAAGAATGATGGATTTAGGCCAAGATCTGTGACTGGGGGTGAATGTTTGACATTGTTCAGCATTCTGTCTGTCATCTGTTTTTTTTTGTATTTGTTGCCCTAAGTGGGAAAGGTATGCCCCGATGTGCGTCCTCTGCTCGATATGCCACCGGACTGAAGCTAGTCTGGCTGATGAAAGGTGATACCCCGAATCCAGTCCGAGGATGCTTGTTTCTGATCTAGACAGGATCTGGCCTGGCAGTTCAGGCTGGATGGTTCCCATAAGGAGGAGGGTCAAGACTGATTTGCATATGGCAGGGTCCAAACTGGAACGGCGTGCCTAGCAAAAAAACAATGGATTCGGGCTCAGATCTGTGACTGAGGGTGAAAGTTTGACATTGTTCAACATTATGTCCATTGTCTGTTCTTTTTGTACTCAAAATTTAGTTGGCATATTTTTTTTATTTTTTTTAACTTCTTTATCTTTATTTTAGCATATGCTTGCACTACAAAGAAAACCACCACCTTGTTTTTAGGAAGACAAGTGAGACTTTTTTTTATGTCAACACTCTTCCATGCAAAAGTCCCCAAAGATGAGACTCGCTTAGCCTGCAGTGCTGGTCCGAGTGTGATTGATAGGAGACTAGATAACCTCAGTGGACATTCAGGCTCTAGGGTAGCTTACCTGAACAGCTTTGAATTGCACCAGTGACCAACACACCAGAAACTGAACCGGTGCCCCTTTGCTACCATCTGTCCCAGCTCTGGTTCTTCCTAGTCAGCGGTGTACATGTGTGTAAGCAGTGTGCCTATGTGCATGCAGGATTGGTCCCATGTTTTGTGTCTGCATTGTGAGAAGTGTGTCAGGGTGAATGCAGGGTTAACATTGTCTTTGGTGAGTACAGGTTGAAGGTTCTGGCTGTAAAAGTGCAAAGTAAGGCATATGTCTAAGTGAGCGCAGCATGAGGAGTGTGCCTATGTGAGGGCAGCAGCCTAAGTGGACCCTGTGTATTACGTCTTTGAATGCATGTACATTACAAGGGCCAAACCGATTGGCTATGATGATACTTTTCAAAGTTATTGCTTCATCTTGCAAAAATGCAACAGTGTGTGTATGGGAATGGTAGTGAGTTACGATATGGCAGATGTACACTATGCCGAAGGAGGACAATGAGATTTGGATGCATTTGATAGACTGAGCTGTCACCCTAGTAGACACTCTACAAGAGTGACCTAGTGAGGGGGCACAGTTACTTTGCTTGCACATGGGCCCATGACAAAGTAGCTACTGGGCCCATGACAAAGTAGGTATGCCACTGACAACAATGAAGTGAAAACATTGATGAAGACAAAGCAATCATCAGGTGAACAGGCATTAATTGTGCATATTGTGATCTTATGGGCTGTAGGGTATGAGATGGGATATCAGTGTCATGTGTTTTGTAGTCTTTTATTGTTACTACTGTTAGGGCTTTTAGTTTTATTGACTTTGGTATGAGCTGTTGTTTTAAAAGTTAAGAAAGACAAATCACAATGCCTGGCTTTGTGTCCTTAATAAAAAATAAATCCTTTAGATGGTAAAACTAGAACTTTGTATTGTGTGGGATCTAACCACAGAGTGTTGTTCTGATGGCTTGATGGCATACAATCAGAATTAATAAAAAAAACAGCTGCTTCAGCAGTTCTGATGGCTATCCCTAACCAATCAGAACTGCTGAAAAGCTGCTATTTTATTTGAGTAGGTGTACATATCTGGACCCCCTTTTGAACTTTCCTGCGATAAGTCCTCTAAATGGTTAAGGTGCTTTCAGGCTTGGCTCCAGCCTCTCGAGGCTTGCTCCTCCCTCTATTTCTCTCTCTCTCCTGCCACTGTTTTCTCTTCTGTGCCCTCAGTTTTGCCATTGCTGTTCTTTTGTGCCCCATTTCAGCATTATTTGTCACTGCCTTTTCTTATTTTGTGCCCGGTCTTTTAACTACTCTTTCTCTCATTTGTGCCCTTATTTCTCGCTGTTTTTCACTGTTTTTCTCTTGTGTCATGCCCTTATTTCACCACTGATTTTCACTGCCTTTCTCTCATTTGTGCCCTTGTTTTTCACCACTTTTTCTCTTGTTTGTTCCCTTGTCTCAGCCATCTTCCATCCACTTCGTACTTGCTCCTCAATGCTTGAGATCTGCTTGGCAACTCCACCCCAGACCTCCTTTCATCACAGAAACATGACTGACCCCAATATAAGACCCGGACACCACCACGGACATCCACGCCAGACATAAGATCATCAGACAAGACCACCAACACAGGCCAAGGGGATGAACTGCCATCATCTTCAACAACACCATCTGCAGAAACCAAAATCTACTATATGGAGCACCTCAACTTCAAGTTGCAAATCACAGCCAACTTCACCCTATGTGGCACCTTAGTTTGCAGATCCCCGTGACTCTGTTCCTACTTCATCAACAACATCACATACTTTGTACCTCTACTAGTCATCCTCCAAGGAGACCTCAACTTTCTCCTAGATGGCCTCACCAACCCCAATTCAGTTGCACTTCTCAAAAGCCTCGATTCACCCAAAATGTATCTGGCACCACCAAAGTCGCTGGACACATTCTGGAACATGTTTTCATCTCACTCAATGGCATCACAACAAAAAAACCTACACTCACCAGCTGGATCAACCACACCTTCACCAGCTTCAAAATCAACATCCACCACCAAAGGAAACCAACTACCACAGGCTCAGCCTGCTGATGCTGGAAAAACATAGCAAAGAAGGATTGGGTTAGACAGTTGCTGGTATTTAGGAAGCCAGGTAGTCTGAGTACCAGTATTTTGCCTTCTTACTTTGTGTGACTCTGCAGGTACACAAAATCAGGCCAGTTTGTATACGAAAAAACTTAAAATGACCAAGCGGCACTGAAGGCAACTAGAATGCAGGTAGAATACAAGCCAGAAAGATACTGACAAGGACACCTTCAAATCCACCCTGAGGTGCTACCACCAGCAAATCCAGGATACCAAGTTGAAAGCCCTAACAGACCACACCAACACCAGCACCACAAATTCTTCCTCATTACACCACAAAACCAGCCAATGCTAAAACATCACGCCACCACAAGAACTATGCAATGACCTCTTGTGCTTCTTGAGCAGCAAAATCAAAGTCATGTATAACAACTTCGACCTGTAACTGACCCTTGTAACCTTCTAGCCAGCCTGCCGACCTCAGACAAAGAACAAAGCCTAACCAAATGAAACACCATCACCACAGGCGAATCACCACAATCATGAAGACCATCCACTGTGGCACCCCGTTCGACCCTTGCGCCCCCCACCACGCCTTCAACAAAGGACTCAGCCCAATCAGCCCGTAATACCCTTGCCCCCACCACACCTTCAACAAAGGACTCACTCCATCATCAATGCCATCATTCTCAACAACTCCACTGTCATAGCCACATTCCTGGAAGGCTCAAAGCATTCAATGGTAAACATTCGCCTGAAGAAAACCTCAGCAGACCTGGCCAAGTTGGAGACCTACTGACCGATCTCTTTACTACCATACCTAACCAAGGTCCTAAAAAGAGAAATCAACAGATGCCGTGCTGACCACCTCGCCAACCACCAACTCCTTGACACCACGTAATCAGGATTCAGACCCATCCACAGGACAGAGACAGCCTTAATCATAGCAACAGATGACATCTGGATGATCCTAGAAAGGAGGAGAAACCACGGCCCTGATCCTACTAGACCACTCAGCAGCCTTTGACACAGTCCACCACCAAATAGTGATCAAATGACTACACAACACTGGTATTCAAGCACCAGCCCTTCAATGGGTATGCACATTCTTAACCGGAAGAACCCAAATATCCCTCTTCAGAAGCCCGGGAACTCATCTGCAGAGTACCTTACGGGTCCTCTCTCACCTCCACCTTCTTCAGCATCTACATGACCCCACTAACCAACATCCTCTGCCCAAATGACATCAACATCCTCTCCTATGCCACTGACACACAACTGATACTGTCCAGCAGACAAATTGCCCAGCACAAAGAACAACTTCACCACCTGCATGACTGAAACGGTTCCCTGGATGAACTTCAGCTGTCTTAAGCTGAACACCAACAACACTGAAGTGGTGATCTTCTGAAAGATGCCACACCGTTGGACTCCACCTGGTAGCCGACAGAACTCATGTCCACCCCAGCCCACAAGCCAGGAACTTCTGGATCAATATTTCTACTTCAACACTCTAAAGATGCTGAGAAAAATCTACAAGTGGCTACCAGACAACACCAGAATGATCGTCACTCAAACCATTACATTCACCAGCAGATTGGGTGAAAGAAACTCCCTCTATACAGGAATCACCAAGAAACTCATGGAGAGGCTGCAGACCATCCAGAATGCAACTGCCAGACGTCAACTACCCATGCCAGTCTCACATCACGCCATACCTTCACTGGCTCCCAATTCATAAGCCTGCACAGTTCAAACTCCTCACCCATACATTTAAAGCACTGCACATTACAGGCCCAGCCTACCTGAAGAGCTGCAGACATTTCCACCAACCCTCCAGGCACCTCTGATCTACCGGACTCTCACCTGCACACAGCCTACGCATTTACAAAAGCTAGGTCCTGAAGTTGTTGCTCTTAAAGCTTGGAATTACCTCTCACTTCACATCAGATTCTCCTCCTCTCTTCTTGAATTCCACAAGAAGCTGAAGTCTTGGCTCTTCGAAAACATCCCTGCCTCTCCCCTGGCTAGCCTTACACATCTGCAAAGTGCCAGGTTACCCTCACAGGGATGGTGCACCACGCAAAAACATAACCAACCAGAACAGACTTCTATAGTTAGACATCTCTGATTGGTTACTGGAAAACCATTCAATATTGCCCTTCTGATCTCCAACACCATCACTGACTATTCGTAATTGGATGGACAATGATGTCACAGAGGTTTGGGGATCCTTCTGAAATACAGATTTTTTTCAATTTGCACTAAGGAGACTCCAATCCCATAAAGGGCTGATATGTCCTGTGATTCTTTCGTTTACGGCAAAATAAATTTTAAAAAAATGCCCAGCCCTATGTACAACACAATCAACAGCAGGACTTGTTCGTGATTTAACATCAGGATTTCACATCATCCAGGAACCCTGAAAGCTGAACTGCTACACGGAAGCAATGCATTGCTACGCACTGGAAGCCACACAGCAATTCAGCATTAAGCATTCTTTAAACGCTTCAATGGGTGGATGTAATATCAAGCACAAGGATGAGTCAAGGTAATTCAGCACACAGTAAATAATTTAACCCTCGGCAAAACACGAAACACTTCGTTGAGTAACTGTAATTAAAGACCCTGTCCCCACCTGAGAAAAAACATTAATCTAAAGTAAAAAGCGCTGATACATGACTTTACGATCAAACTTAATTCCAGAACCTGGGTTGGTTTTCTGACTGAAGGGTCATAGGTCCGTTCTTTTAGCGTAAGCTTCGCCACCTGTGCATAAAGTGTAGAACGCGGCCTTTATCAGGAACCCCCCTTGCGCTATGTGCTTATAACCCTTAACAAAGTAGCCCTCAGACTGGACTCAATAAAAAACACACCACCCTTGTCAAGAGGTCCCCTGTATCCAACATCCCACAGCATCACAGATGTAGCCAGTACAGCCAGACCCCTCCACTGATCCATTCAGGTGCTGCCTTCACTTACCGAGGGCGTGTGTCCATCCCGACAGTCACACTAAGCAGCCTCTGCTTCCGGAGTCAGGCACCCCCAGTTCCACTGAATTGATTCTTCTGAGCCAAAGCAAGATGGCCGCTTGCCATTTGGCCACTCACACTACCCTTGTTACAGGGTCGGTTGTTAGACAATTTGGTGCAATTGTAACCCTCATGTGGTGCTGTCATAAAGCAGATGATAAGAGTCGCCTTAATATAAAACCGAACCGTCCAGTAGAACTTTTATGCGGTTACCCAACTTCTAGCGTTCTTTACCAGGCTGCTTCAGTGGACAGGTTTCTCCCACCCTGGCTTCTAGCAACGACTGATCATATTATCAGTGGATTCCTTCAGATGGTCTTTCTCAGGCGCTTCAATAGCAGACAGTAACCACCTGTAACAACATGCTGGCCACGTCTTGCAGAAAACCTTCTGCAGCTCGGTTTCTTGCAATCCAGACACAGCACCAAAACCTTAGAAACTCTGACCAAACTCCTGGATGCCTGGCTTCTTTATGGTGTCTGTCCTTACACCATGGGGAGTCTTCTTAGGCTCTGTAATCTTTCTAAGGTTGTCAGCAACATGCTGTATCAGTCTCCGCAGACTTGCAGGTGGCCGACATCTTTTTGGTGACTGTCTCCTCTGTGGTGTACAAGGTGGCTCTTTTCAGTGTCGCTCTTGCCCCTGTACCCTCCTCGCCATCTCCACTAAAATTACAATAGATCTTTCCATTTATACGACTTGTCAATTTTTCAAAAACAAATACTTGTGTAGCCCCCTCCAAAAATATTTTGCTCCTGGGGAATACAATATTAGTTAGTTGGCTAGCTCCTGCCCTCAGCTTCCTAGTGTGGTGGGTAGGGTCAAATGTGATAAGCTTTACTGCCCGGGTATGAAAGTGGGCATCTACGCAGAAGTATAAACAACATCACCTTTATCTTAGTTGAAGGTCTTAGGTGCAGATAAGATGGTACGTGCCACCAGGTACGGCTCACCTTCTAACTCAGCTACTACCACTAAATGTGGAGCCTACAGAACACTTTCACAAGTCCCATTCTACCGACTTTCTTACTCTCCCAGGATGATTTGATGTGGACTTACCAGGAAGAACAATGTATCTTCTCTTCCCCTTTAGAGAGCTACTAGACTGTCGGGTCTCTCTGTTATCTGTACAGATGGTTACACGACTTATCCATTTCAGCATCATACCATGAAACGATGGGCATCAACGATTGTGATTCTAGCTGAAAGGGGGGCACGCTGGGGTTAAGCAAAATCCCGTGAGGGTGCAGGTGGATGGAAAGTCCAGCAAAGTGGGGAATAGCCCAAGCCCGGACACAGGCACTCCTATAGATGATCTGTTACAGCCCTCGCCTCTCAGAGTTCCTGTGCATCACTTGCTGAAGCTCAACCACCCTGCCAGTACTTATGGTGAGTAAGGGACAGTGCTAAGAAAGGTTGTCTACCTTCTGAGTTCGGGTGTCTGGAGCACCAAAAGATTTGTGCAATGCAATGCTGCTTTCCACACTTCTGTGCAATCTGCGCGATGTTTCATGCACCGTAGGCTCATGGTGGGCACAGTCAACACTGACAATTGAATCAAGGTCCTGGAATTATGCCAAATTTAGGAACATTTTAACTAGGGACTCAGTGAGAAGTATATTTAAGAATAGTCTTAAAACTTTGCGGCTAGGCATTCTCCATGGATTGCCATTTAAGCTTTTCAGCAGACTTTGATTCATCAGGGGTGGATGGGAGGGGAACTCTGTGCTGTGAATGCTCATGTGCATCCCCACTTTGTAGGTAGTTAAGGGGAAGTAGAGCGAGGACTTCTTAAGGGAAGGCACGGTTGCAACTGAGGAGACTCCATCCATCCATTTCTCTTGCCCCTGTACCCTCCTCCTGCATTTCCCCTAAAATAACAATAGATCTTTCCATTTAAACGACCTGTCAAGTTTTGAGAAAGAGAAATACTTGTGTAGCTCCCCCAAAAATATTATGCTCCTAGGGAGTAAGATATTCCCATTTCAGAACCGCATGAGCTCTGCATCTGCTGCACCAGGAACCCATTCGTACAGGTAGCGGGTGACAAAGCTCCTTTATGGCTGCTGAAAACCACTGAAGAACAATCCAACCCCAAACTGTAAAAGCTGCTCGGAGCTTCTCTTGCCATCAACTGCAAGCCACGCTGCTGCACACATCCTTGAGCACAGCAGCCATGTCCGTTCCCTGTGGCAGGACGTCGGAGGAGATGAGAATCACTGGACTCACTCCTGTGAGCAGCTATTTACTCATCATAATCTGCCCTTGGGGCAGATGTCTGACCCTTTTACTCCTGAATAAGTTTGTCTGCTGGACAATGTGCATGTCCCTCCGTGTGTGTTTAAATCCGTCTGTGAACTGAGCTCGCTCTACCTTGCTCATAAATATGGGCTGTAAAAGTGTCCTTCCTCAATAGGTTCACAAACGCAGCATCCCCAGATAGCTCTCTAGTGTCATTCACTACTTCCACCCCCCCGAAACCGTCTCCACAAAAAATTGCAAAGCGTTTTGCTAAATTTTTTGCCTTTTGGGAAACTTCAAGAAATTTCACACAAAGGCATATCTTGCATAAAGAAGTCATGCGAGATGTCAGCATCAGACTGGTTGGACCAGGTGCAGAAAAATGTATCTCAGTGTGATTTTATCATTTTCCTGTGACATTTTATGCCCAAGACAGTGAAAACACAGTGAAAAGTATGCATTATCTAGCTACATGTCATTTCATGATTTTCACAAATTTCATGCCATGTGAAATTGGCAAAATTGGCAAAATTTGCCACCATAATTGAATCATACTGCTTCTCAGGAGTGCCAATCATAAAGGTGTCTGCAGGCCAGTGGCGTAGCGTGGGTTGTCAGCACCCGGGGCAAGGCAAGTAATTTGCGTGAGTGAGCCAGGCAGGGGCAGAGAGCTGCGAGTGCGTCCCCCCCCCCCCCAGATGTTGCGCCCGGTGTGGCCGGCCCCCCCTGCACCCCCCACGCTACGCCACTGCTGCAGGCGAAGGTTGGTTGTGGAGAGGAGAGGCATTTGAGGACTGAAAGCTCCATAGTCCATTGGATTGCAACAACGCCCACCTGTACTCCTGTAGACACTGTCCAAGGGTACTCTAGCAAAACGCTGGTCTGATCTTGAGAGGCATGGACCATGTTAATGCTGACAATGAAGTGCTGAGAGGGGTGGAACTTGACTTACATTGGGATGCCCTTAAGCAAGAGAGGTCCCAATCAGGAGTAATTACTGGTTAGACTCCCATCACCAGGGGATCATTGCCAGGCTGGTGGGAGCCTTACCTGAGGGGTCTTGCATGATTTAGAATGGAACACCATTATGGCTCCCGAGCACTCCATATCAGTCTGTGATGTAATCACTCTAAGAAGCAGACTCTGTATATATTATGTCAAAGTGAGGAATGGTGTGCACAGAGTACAGGGGTTCACCAGAGGCTTTACAAAGGATAAAGTAGATAATACTAATGCGGTCTTTTGTGGTAGTGTGGCCGAGCAGTTAGGCTTATCAGAGGATAGTGCTCAGCATTTGTTGTACACACACAGTCACGAAATGAGGCACACACTCAATGACTAACCACAGGTCAATGTTTTATGTCTTATACATCAAAAATTATAATTTGTTACTTTATTTCTAGAACCCATTGTTGCAGCAAGTTTCAGGGGTGCCCCTAAGTACTAGATTTAGGGGAATTACAGGGGACGGAGGGCAGGAGCCAACGGCTACTAACCCTGAGGGTGGCTGCACCCTTTCTGTGCCCACTCCCTTTAGGGAGGGGGCACATACCTAACTCTATTGGCTAGCGCTCTGCAAAACAAGATGGAGGATTCTGCCAAGAGCGGTTCACCTCAGCTCTGGGCACCCTAGGGGTGGTCCCAGCTGGGGTGGACACTCCTCCTGGTGTTTACTAATTTTCTCACCGGACCTGCCACCATAAAGTGGGGCTTGGTCTGGGGTGGGGGGGAGGAGGTTGCTGGCATCGCCACTGGCTGGAGAGCCCTGATGCAGCATAACTAAAGACGGGAACCTTTGAGGCTCACCACCAAGTGTAGCTGTTCCTGCAAGAGGGAAGCGTGAAGCACCTCCATCCAGTGCAGGCTTTGTCTCTGACTCCTGATAGCACAAAGGCTCTCATCCCAAGAAACTTGTCTGGTGGTGGCAGGCTGGCATAGCCCGGTCAACGCCACACTAGATGTTCTGCTTTCCTTCTTATCTTGTTTTCAGAGCTTACAGAACATATCAAGAATGCACTTCTGAGTTCAAAGAAGACTTTTATTGTTGTTAATTCTTCTAAAACCACAAGTTCGTGAGAGACGAATTAATAGATTTCAAGCACACGTTCAATGAAAACAAAATATATTTGCAATTGCAATGTACACAGCAGGTTATATTTATAAGATATTGAATGCAAAGCAAAACAAATACTTCACCGTGTGAGAAACTATTTACAGCTTCATCTTTCTAGGGTCTGCAAGTTGATGACTCCAGTCAACTGCGAGAAAGAGATAATCTACCCACACGGGATACTGGCAACTGGCGCCAAGTTCCAGTCCGAAGTCAGGCAGATTCGAATCTAATTCTCCGAAGCCCGTGAGCCACCCTTAGAAAAGCGTCCCCCCTCCTCTCAGACCCGGGAAAGCTACGCAAGCCTTTGGAGACTGGCCAGATCTCCTAGACTGCTCCTCTTCCCAAGCTTGAGCAGGATGGTAAACACCACATGTACCCTCTCTTATCAGGTCTAGTCTAGTATGAGAAGAAAACAGCTTGGTTCATCTTGTGCAAAACACAGCTTGGAAAAATACAGCTTGGATTCTCAACTGTAATGTCTAACTCCACGTTAAAGGCAATAGGCAGCTAAGCTAAATATCAAATGTAATGTCTAATGTCATTTCAAAGCCAATAGGCAGCTAAGCTGAATACAAAATGTAATGTATAATATCATGTCAAAGCCAATAGGCAGCTGAGCTGAATACAAAATGCAATGTCTAATATCATGTCAAAGCCAATAGGCAGCTGAACTGAATACAGCATGTCAAAGCCAATAGGCAGAATACAGAATGTAATGGCTAATGCAATGTCAAAGCCAATAGGCGGCTAAACTGGATACAGCATGTCAAAGCCAATAGGCAGAATACAGAATGTAATGGCTAATGCCATGTCAAAGCCAATAGGCGGCTAGGCTGAACATTGAGCAACTAATATGCGCAGTGGTGAAACACAAAGTCATTGGTCAAACAAAATTAATCGCATCACACTAGAGAGATGGGTGAATTTCAGGGATCATCTCTGAGATGCCCTCTGGGTGCATTTTACAATAAATCCAACACTGGCATCAGTGTGGGGTTTTTTGAGCTGAGAAGTTTGATACCAAATTCCCAGTCTTCAGTGAAGCCATCATGGAGCTGTGGTGGTTGTAATGACAAACTGCCAGCCAATATACTCAATATGGCTGCACTGCACTTACAATGTCTAAGAATGGACTTAGGGGCATATTGCTCATGGAACTATGCCCTCACCTGTGGTGTAGTGCACCCTGCCCTAAGGCTGCAAGGCCTGCTAGAGGGATAACTTACCTATGCCACAGGCAATGGTTTGTGGGAGTGGCACTGAGGGAAGCCATGTCGACTTTACCTTTTTTCTCCCACCAACACATACAATCTGCAATGGCAGTGTGCATGTGTTTGGTGAGGGGTCCCTTAGGGTGGCATAATACATGCTGCAGCCCTTGGGGACCTTCCCTGGTCACAGGGCCCTTGGTACCACCTGTACCTTTTACAAGGGACTTAGCTGTGTGCCAGGGATGTGCCAATTGTGGAAGCAATGGTACAGTTTATGGAAAGAACATAGGTGCTGGGGCCTGGTCAGTAGGATCCCAGCACACAATCAGTCAAGTTAGCATCAGATATCAGGCAAAAAGTGTGGGGTGGGGGTGACCATGCCAAAAGGGGCATGTAGAATAGACTGTATGAGAGTTTACATTAGAATGTGGGAGTTCACAGGTACAGGCAGAGGAATAAAGATGTGTGATTTACAGTTGTGTGTGGGGCCTAGCCAATCAGTGGGTACCAAGCTGGGGAAGACACTACGGGCCAGATGTAAGTAGCCTTTTGCACCTCGCAAATGGCGAAAAACACCGTTTGCGAAGCGCAAAAGGCCTCACGCGATGCAGAAACACATTTTGCGAGTCGGTACCGACTCGCAAAATGTGTTTCCGACTCGCAAATAGGAAGGGGTGTGCCCTTCCTATTTGCGACCGCATCGCGATGTAGAGTTGATTTGTGACCGCGAAAGCGGTCGCAAATCAACTCGCAGTTACCATCCACTTGAAGTGGATGGTAACTCATTCGCAAACGGGAAGGGGTCCCCATGGGACCCCTTCCCCTTTGTGAATGCAAACAAAAATATTTTTTCAGAGCAGGCAGTGGTCCTATGGACCACTGCCTGCTCTGAAAAAAAACGAAACAAAAAGGTATCGGTATTTTTTCTATTTGCAGCTCGTTTTCCTTTAAGGAAAACGGGCTGCAAAGAGAAGAAAAAAAAACTGCTTTATTGAAAAGCAGTCACGGACATGGTGGTCTGCTGTCTCCAGCAGGCCACCATCCCCGTGAGTGCCTAGACTCGCTATGGGGTCGCAAACTGCGACCCACCTCAAATATTTATGAGGTGGGTCTTTGCGACCCCATAGCGAGTCGCAGAAGGTGTCTGAGACACCTTTCTGCATTCCCTTTTGCGAGTTGCAAATTGCGAGTCGCTGGGACTCGCAATTTGCAACTCGCAAAAGGGAACCTTCCTACATCTGGCCCTACTTTGCCTATCACAGGATTGATTATTTTACCACTCTTGCATGTAATAAGTCAATAATTATCAAACACAATGGAGGTAAAATGACGTAGTCTTGGGTGTGTGACAGGGTTACATAGATAATGCTAGGGTAATTAGAGAACACATCTCCTTGCACAAATGCATAGTTGTAAACTGTTTTCAATAGTCTATTCAAAGCCAGTAGCGTATTTCAAGATACTTAACCCCTTAGCTGCTGGGCCTTTTCCCCCCAGTGCTGAGCCCTTTTTTGGCTATTTGGGGTAGTTCGCGCTTAGGGCTTCATAACTTTTTGTCCACATAAGCTAACCACGCCAAATTTGCGTCCTTTTTTTCCAACATCCTAGGGATTCTAATGGTACCCAGAGTTTGTGGTTTACCCTGGAGGAGACCAAGAAAATAGCCAAAATACAGTGAAAATTTAGTTTTTTCCAAAAAAATGGGAAAAAAGGGCCGCCGAAGAAGGCTTGTGGTTTTTTCCCTGAAAATGCCATCAACAAAAGGTTTCTGGTGCTGAAATCACTATCTCCCCACCTTTCAGGAACGGGCAGACTTGAATCAGAAAACCACATTTTCCAACACAAATTTGGCATTTTACTGGGACATACCCCATTTTTACTATTTTTGGTGCTTTCAACCTCCTTCCAGTTAATGACAGGAATGGGTGTGAAACCAATGCTGGATCCCGGAAAGCTAAACATTTCTGAAAACTAGACAAAATTCTGAATTCAGCAAGGGGTCATTTGTGTAGATCCTACAAGGTTTTCCTACAGAAAATAACAGCTGAAATAAAAAAATATTGAAATTGAGCTGAAAACAACAGCCATTTTTCTTTATGTTTTACTCTGTAACTTTTTCCTGCGATGTCAGATTTCTGAAAGCAATATACCGTTTTGTCTGCTGGACTCTTCTGGTTGCGGGGATATAAAGGGCTTATAGGTTCATCAAGAACCCTAGGTACCCAGAGCCAATAAATGAGGTGCACCCTGCAGTTGGTTTTCATTCTATACTGGGTATACAGCAATTCATTTGCTGAAATATGAGGAGTGAAAAAGAGGTATCAAGAAAACCTTTGCATTTCCAAAATGGGATCAAGATAAGGTTTTGAGGAGCAGTGGTTATTTGCACATCTTTGAATTCTGAGGTGCCCATACTAGCATGTGAATTGCAGGGCATTTCTCAAATAGACGTCTTTTTTACACACTCTCTTATATTTGGAAGGAAAAAATGTAGAGAAAGATAAGGGGCAATAACACTTGTTTTGCTATTCTATGTTCCCCCAAGTCTCCCGAAAAAAATGATACCTCACTTGTGTGGGTAGGCCTAGCGCCCGCGACAGGAAATGCCCCAAAACACAACGTGGACACATCCCATTTTTTCACAAAATACAGAGCTGTTTTTTTGCAAAGTGCCTACCTGTGGATTATGGCCTCTAGCTCAGCCGGCACATAGGGAAACCTACCAAACCTGTACATTTTTGAAAACTAGAGACCTAGGGGAATCCAAGATGGGGTGACTCGCGGGGCTCTGACCAGGTTCTGTTACCCAGAATCCTTTGCAAACCTCAAAAAGTGGCTAAAAAAACAAGTTTTCCTCACATTTCGGTGACAGAAAGTTCTGGAATCTGAGAGGAGCCTCAAATTTCCTTCCACCCAGCGTCCCCCCAAGTCTCCCGATAAAAATGATACCTCACTTGTGTGGGTAGGCCTAGCGCCCGCGACAGGAAATGCCCCAAAACACAACGTGGACACATCACAGAAAACAGAGCTGTTTTTTGCAAAGTGCCTACCTGTAGATTTTGGCCTCTAGCTCAGCCGGCACCTAGGGAAACCTACCAAACCTGTACATTTTTGAAAACTAGAGACCTAGGGGAATCCAAGATGGGGTGACTCGCGGGGCTCTGACCAGGTTCTGTTACCCAGAATCCTTTGCAAACCTCAAAAAGTGGCTAAAAAAACAAGTTTTCCTCACATTTCGGTGACAGAAAGTTCTGGAATCTGAGAGGAGCCTCAAATTTCCTTCCACCCAGCGTCCCCCCAAGTCTCCCGATAAAAATGATACCTCACTTGTGTGGGTAGGCCTAGCGCCCGCGACAGGAAATGCCCCAAAACACAACGTGGACACATCACAGAAAACAGAGCTGTTTTTTGCAAAGTGCCTACCTGTAGATTTTGGCCTCTAGCTCAGCCGGCACCTAGGGAAACCTACCAAACCTGTACATTTTTGAAAACTAGAGACCTAGGGGAATCCAAGATGGGGTGACTCGCGGGGCTCTGACCATGTTCTGTTACCCAGAATCCTTTGCAAACCTCAAAAAGTGGCTAAAAAAACAAGTTTTCCTCACATTTCGGTGACAGAAAGTTCTGGAATCGGAGAGGAGCCTCAAATTTCCTTCCACCCAGCGTCCCCCCAAGTCTCCCGATAAAAATGATACCTCACTTGTGTGGGTAGGCCTAGCGCCCGCGACAGGAAATGCCCCAAAACACAACGTGGACACATCACAGAAAACAGAGCTGTTTTTTGCAAAGTGCCTACCTGTAGATTTTGGCCTCTAGCTCAGCCGGCACCTAGGGAAACCTACCAAACCTGTACATTTCTGAAAACTAGAGACCTAGGGGAATCCAAGATGGGGTGACTCGCGGGGCTCGGACCAGGTTCTGTTACCCAGAATCCTTTGCAAACCTCAAAAAGTGGCTAAAAAAACAAGTTTTCCTCACATTTCGGTGACAGAAAGTTCTGGAATCTGAGAGGAGCCACAAATTTCCTTCCACCCAGCGTTCCCCCAAGCCTCCCGATAAAAATGATACCTCACTTGTGTGGTTAGGCCTGGTGCCTGCGACAGGAATAGATCACACAACGGTCAATGTTGGTCCTTACGTGAGGCAGCTGTTGACCCTGGGGTGATCCATTCCTGACACAGACACTAGGTGTAGGCACTCAAGTGGGGTAGTGTTTTTATCAGGACAGGTGAGGAGTCACTGGGTGGTAGGAATATTGTGGATCCCAGCATATTCCTGTAGTTTGTGTGACAGAAATGCGAGAAACATTTAGTTTTTTTTCAACATTTCAGCTTTGCAGGGTATTCTGGGTAAGAAAACTTTGGGGAAGCCACACAAGTCACACCTCTGTGGACTCCCCCGAATGTCTAGTTTCCATAAATGTTTGGGTTTAGTGTGTTTCTCTATATGGCCGCCGAATCCAGGACCAAAAACACAGGTGCCTGCCTTACAAAACCAGTTTGTTTTGCCATGGATAATTTTGATGTCTCCACAATATGATTTGGGTGGTGGAATTTGGGGCTGAACTAAATTGGGGAGCTCCCAAGAGAGCACTCTCTCTCTGCTTGCCGCCACATTCACCTGCTCTCTGGGTTGACCTAACCCACTATTACCCAGTTGCACAAACAGCTTGCGAAGGGACAGCAGGACTGTCCTCATCACCTCCCTCATAATGTACTGGAAGAGGAGTTATCGAATGGGACTCCTCTGACTGAAAAATCACTCCCAGAGTCTGCGCCATTGTCCTATCCCTCAGATGCTGTCTCAGTATCTGATGTCTCAGTCTCTGATCCTATGTCAGAGCGGTCCTCTATAACCCGAGTGTAGGCAGCAGTCATCCATCAAGATGCCATCTCTGCTATTGGCTAAACTGTTGCTCTAAAACACTAGCCTACGTAGACAGTCACAAAATCGATGGTGTGTGAGATACGTGCAACAGTAGAGGCCACCTTACCTGCGCTTCTTCCCTCAATCAGCACGTACTTTCAAGACACTCAAAAAACACCTTGTCACATACCATTCGTCACAGTCTTTAGCACCTCCTGCGCCCAGTCCAACAATCATTATTGGTGCTCCCACTCCTTCCTCCTCGGATTCCCTCATTACCACCCAGCAAAAGTGCCCTTCATCTCTCCATAGACTTTGCTAATGTACTCAGCTATTTACATAAAATACAGATTTGCTCTTTGCAGTAGGCATATAAACCTTCTGCGCTTCTTTATGGCACTAAAACTGCCACTAGACAAGTCGGACCCTTTTCCCCCCAGGGAAACCACACACATATTGACAAAAGTGATATATATATGACAGCCAATCACCTGAAACTCAACTCAAGCAAAACCGAAATAATCCTCTTTGGCCCACACAAAAACACCTGGGACCCCTCATGGTGGCCCACCACGCTAGGCCCTGCACCCACCCCCGCCAACCACGCACGCAACCTCAGCATCATCCTAGACTCCTCCCTCTCGATGACCCAACAAATCAACGCTCTCACCTCCTCATGCTTCAACACACTCCGTATACTGAAAAACATTCAAATGGATCCCCACAGAGACCAGAAAAACTGTCACTCACGCACACAGCAGCAGGCTTGATTACGGAAACGCCCTCTACGCCGGCACCACTCTAAAACTCAAGCGCAAACTACACGCATCTAGAACTCAGCAGCACGACTCATCCTCGACCTCCGCCGACACGAACACATCTCTCCACACCTCAAATCCCTCCACTGGCTCCCCATTGACAAAAGGATCACCTTCAAGATCCTCATCCTCGCACACAAATCACTCCACAACACAGGCCCTGCCTACCTCAACGAGAGTCACCTTCCACACCCCCACACAAAACGTCCGCTCAGCTGACCTCTCTCTCGCCTCTGTCCCCCGCATCAAACACACCACCACCGGGGGCAGATCCTTCTCCTACCTTGCACCCAAAACCTGGAACGCCCTCACAACCCACCTTCGCAAGACCCAAAACCTACTTCTTTTCAGGAAGGGCCTCAAAACCTGGCTTTTCGAACAGTGAACCTCCCAGCCCCTTTCCCTCCCCCCGCCCCCCCCCAAGCGCCTTGAGACCCTCACAGGTGAGTAGCACACTTTATAAATCTCTTTGGTATATATAGATCTACCTCTATATATATATATATATCTATGTACATAGATATATCTATAGATATATCCATGTACATAGATATATCTATCTACATAGATATATAAATATAGATCTATATATAGATCTATTTTTTTTAGTTGTTGTATAGTTTCCTTGGGGGCCAAAATGGCCCCCAGGGAAACCCTACAACATCTAAAAAAAAAATTGCCCCCACAGGGGGTCACCCTGCCGACGGGCGACCCCCTGTCATTTTTTTTTTTTTTTTCATTATTTAAAAAAAAAAAAAAAAACAATCCCCTGGGGGGAGGGGGGCGCGATCGCGCCCCCCCACCCCCAGGGGGCACCTACCTTTTTTTATTTTTATTAATTATGCCCCCGGGGGGGGGGCGGCCCGTTTTCCGAGGGGGCCGCCCCCCCAAAGTGAAATCCCTGGCGTCTAGTGGTGTTTCCTGGCCCCCGATCGCAGCTGTGCTGCGATCGGGGGCCAGGAAACACTTTGAGAAGGCCTCGTAAGAAAGGGGAGACTCTCCCCCTTTCTTACGAGGCCTTCTCAAACTGTTTCTGGCCCCCGATCGCAGCACAGCTGCGATCGGGGGCCAGAAACAGTTTGAGAAGGCCTCGTAAGAAAGGGGAGAGTCTCCCCTTTCTTACGAGGCCTTTTCAAAGTGTTTCCTGGCCCCCCGATCGCAGCTGTGCTGCGATCGGGGGGCCAGGAAACCTGAAAGTGTTTCCTGGCCCCCGATCGCAGCACAGCTGCGACCGGGGGGCCAGGAAACACTTTCAGGAAGGCCTCGTAAGAAAGGGGAGTGTCTCCCCTTTCTTACGAGGCCTTCCTGAAAGTGTTTCCTGGCCCCCGATCGCAGCTGTGCTGCGATCGGGGGCCAGGAAACACTTTCAGGAAGGCCTCGTAAGAAAGGGGAGACACTCCCCTTTCTTACGAGGCCTTCCCGAACGTGAGAAAGGCCGTTTTCCCCATCAAAGCAGGAAGCGGCCGCAAGGCTGCTTCCTGCTTTGATGGGGAAAACACCTTTGCAACGTCAGCGCGCCGCGAGGCGCGCTGACGTCACAAAGGGGCGGGTGGGGGGGGCGGGGGGAGACACGGAAGCTTCCGTGTCTCCCGGGGGGGGTTTAAAAAAAAAATAAAATCCTCGGGTGCGACGCACCCGAGGATTTATTGATACCCTTCCTGGTGTCGGCCACTGGTCGTGACCCGCACCAGGGAGGGTGTGTGGGCGTCGGCCAGTGGCCGACGCCCGCACCTATCAGGTTAAAGCCAATAAAATATTCTAAACAGATTTTAATTGATTTGTAACTCTAAGGCAAAGCAGTGCTTTGGCAACATTGTTGGAGGTAAGACATGGAGGTAAGCTGGAGTCAAACGAGGGTTGCCACCTCACTACGTCATCTATATAGAAGGTTCCCAGCACTGGCCTTTTCTGTTGTAAATCATTGTTATCAGATGTGTTAGTTCACATGGCTCAATGCACGCAAACCAAGACGCTCACAGAAGGCATATATTAACACTCAAAATAAAGCCCAGGAATGGAGATATGCTGTCCTCGCGATATGGGCGGATGCGAGAGAAACAATTCTGCATCAAACAATTCTCTTACTACTGTGCTTGTATTCCTATTTGAAAACTATTATACGTTTTTAACAACCTCGGCTTGGTTTGCGTCTTATGACCCAAGCATGTGATGGGTAGTGTGCTTCAGGAGCAGCTCGCGGTTCTAAATAGGGGTGGGGCGGCACATGCGCGACGGGTGGTGCAAAGCTTGGGGGGGATTAATTTAAAAAAACAAAACTTATCTGTATCAGCCGCCGTTGCTGCCGCCACCACTGCGCCACTCCTCCTCTGCTGCAGGCAGGCTGCAGGCGCAGGCACAGGCTCCCGGACACTGCTCAAAGCAGCATTAGGATTGGCTGGGAGCGCTCAGCCATGGCGCTCCCAGGCAGACTGGGAGCCTGTGCAGGCTCTCTCCAGCCCGGAAGCACAGTGACAGGCTGGAGAGAGCCTACTGCGCATATGTGTTTGGCTGGCCTGAGGCGGCAGGCCAAACATGCATGTGCAATGAGTTCTGGGCACTGGTCCCCCTCAGTGGTCGTCACACCCTGTGGCCCCACCCCTTTTACTACAAAACGATATTAAAGGTGGTTTATTATTGTTTTTTAGTAAAAGGTTTGCAGTTGCTGCTGCTGATGGGGAGAGGGGGCAGGGGTGACGCGTGGTGTGCTTCCTCCCTTTACCTCCATTAAAGTTTACAATGGAAAATGTAGCCATCCTTAGCTGGGGTGTGTTGAATTCTACTGGGCCTCACAGTTTACTTGCTAATAAATAAAACAAGCATTTGCAATGCAACGGGTCTCGCGTTTGCTCATGTTAGAGCTGATCGCGTTGTAAACTCCTAACCCGACTTTTCATCTATCGGCAAAAGTGCTTTTATGTAGGTAACCCGAAAAAGTGAAATTAACTGTGTAAAGCGCTCGACTTCTGCTAAGCGAAATCGCGCAAGGAAAATAGAGAAAAAAGTAGTCCACGATCCGACAGAGAACAGCGAGCCTCGCATGTTTTCTGTACTTGGTCGCTGCGCTCGAGGAGGGCTAACCACCGGAAAAGGCATGACGTGTACATGCCTTCCACTAATGAAAGCAAGCCCGTGAACCAATGAAACACACCGACGTAACGTTGACAGGGCTCCGAGCCCTTTTCTAATAACTAAAGCATCTTGCTGCGATACGCATGCGCGAGCGGATGCAAGGCAGGTTCGACCCTAAAAAAACACGCCTTATCTTAATTACCTGGAAAATACATCTACTGTAGACTTCTAATGGCCAAGCAGCGCCAAGCGGAGATTGTAGAATCGTCGATGTAAAATATCTCTGCCAAAAGCCTGTGCTTAATTGAGTCAGTCAGGGAAAATCAATATCACAATTGCAAGAAATGGTAAACCGTTTCTGTGTTACTTCCCGAAGCCTTAATATAAAGGTGTTCCCTTTAATTTCCATTTGGAAATACAAGCGGAGCCTCCATTTTGTCTGACAGGCGACTCTCACGCAGGAGCGCTTTGGGCAAGGAGCCGGACGTATTGGAAGACTGGCTCATAACAAAAGGAAGTCCCGGGCTGTGCAGGTGCTCTGCCTGGCAGGGACTGAGAGGCGTGTGTCACGCACAGAGCGGGGGCTGAGACTGTGCATATTATTGTGTGGTTGGTGAACGAGCCGGGGTCTTCAGGGATGCAAGTTGTGTGCCTTGATATTTTGTTTTTCTGTATTTAATGATGCATTTTGGCTCCCCCCATAAAAAGTCAATAAGAAAATGGAAACACATCACACTCGGTTAAAGCTCTTTCAGCAAGCGATCTAAAAATGGCCATATTCCACTATCTCTCTCCCCTCCTCAAAAAAAAATAACTCTAATCACCTGTGTTGCATACATCGCCCCGATGCAACACTAGGGACATGTGCTGTGCTTTACAGAAACACCAATTAAAAAAAAAAAATCTAATTAAATAAATGCAAACTTTTGACTGTAAAAAAATCAGGAGTTTCCTGTTTTAAGGGAATGTTGATATGCATGAGACACACAGCCACACGTGTGCGCCTATCCACAGGCACTTTACCGAAGATTTGAACTCGTAGTGTGTTTGTGAAGTAGAGACTAAAATAGCGCCTAAAAGCATTCTCACTTATACAGGGAGTGCAGAATTATTAGGCAAGTTGTATTTTTGAGGATTAATTTTATTATTGAACAACAACCATGTTCTCAATGAACCCAAAAAACTCATTAATATCAAAACTGAATATTTTTGGAAGTAGTTTTTAGTTTGTTTTTAGTTTTAGCTATGTTAGGGGGATATCTGTGTGTGCAGGTGACTATCACTGTGCATAATTATTAGGCAACTTAACAAAAAAAAAAATATACCCATTTCAATTATTTATCATTACCAGTGAAACCAATATAACATCTCAACATTCACAAATATACATTTCTGACATTCAAAAACAAAACAAAAACAAATCAGTGACCAATATAGCCACCTTTCTTTGCAAGGACACTCAAAAGCCTGCCATCCATGGATTCTGTCAGTGTTTTGATCTGTTCACCATAAACATTGCGTGCAGCAGCAACCACAGCCTCCCAGACACTGTTCAGAGAGGTGTACTGTTTTCCCTCCTTGTAAATCTCACATTTGATGATGGACCACAGGTTCTCAATGGGGTTCAGATCAGGTGAACAAGGAGGCCATGTCATTAGATTTCCTTCTTTTATACCCTTTCTTGCCAGCCACGCTGTGGAGTACTTGGACGCGTGTGATGGAGCATTGTCCTGCATGAAAATCATGTTTTTCTTGAAGGATGCAGACTTCTTCCTGTACCACTGCTTGAAGAAGGTGTCTTCCAGGAACTGGCAGTAGGACTGGGAGTTGAGCTTGACTCCATCCTCAACCCGAAAAGGCCCCACAAGCTCATCTTTGATGATACCAGCCCAAACCAGTACTCCACCTCCACCTTGCTGGCGTCTGAGTCGGACTGGAGCTCTCTGCCCTTTACCAATCCAGCCACGGGCCCATTCATCTGGCCCATCAAGACTCACTCTCATTTCATCAGTCCATAAAACCTTAGAAAAATCAGTCTTGAGATATTTCTTGGCCCAGTCTTGACGTTTCAGCTTGTGTGTCTTGTTCAGTGGTGGTCGTCTTTCAGCCTTTCTTACCTTGGCCATGTCTCTGAGTATTGCACACCTTGTGCTTTTGGGCACTCCAGTGATGTTGCAGCTCTGAAATATGGCCAAACTGGTGGCAAGTGGCATCGTGGCAGCTGCACGCTTGACTTTTCTCAGTTCATGGGCAGTTATTTTGCGCCTTGGTTTTTCCACACGCTTCTTGCGACCCTGTTGACTATTTTGAATGAAACGCTTGATTGTTCGATGATCACGCTTCAGAAGCTTTGCAATTTTAAGAGTGCTGCATCCCTCTGCAAGATATCTCACTATTTTTGACTTTTCTGAGCCTGTCAAGTCCTTCTTTTGACCCATTTTGCCAAAGGAAAGGAAGTTGCCTAATAATTATGCACACCTGATATAGGGTGTTGATGTCATTAGACCACACCCCTTCTCATTACAGAGATGCACATCACCTAATATGCTTAATTGGTAGTAGGCTTTCAAGCCTATACAGCTTGGAGTAAGACAACATGCATAAAGAGGATGATGTGGTCAAAATACTCATTTGCCTAATAATTCTGCACTCCCTGTAAGTAATGGGTTGGAGAGGAGGCCACGGTGTTGCTAACAGTAACAACAAGGGAACCACACGTTGCCCCTAAATGACACTCTGGTGTTGGGTTCTGTTTAATTGGCGGAACTGACCGCTGTCGCAGGGATATAGGCTACCCTTCAGTTCATCCTTATTAGACGTTTTAAGTTCACACAAGGCTACATATCAGTCACAACCTTCCGAAAATTGCATTGTTCTTAAAATACAACTTCCATCTTTGAGCAGATGAATTATTCAGTTGTTTTCTACTCGATGATCAGACTCTCTCTCTTGGTTCTGTCTGGTTAGACTGTGACTCTTACAGACCCATGGCTGTTCTGCCATTTCATTCACTCCCAGACTAACGTGGGGCAGAAGGCTTCAGCATCCTAACTCCAGTAACTAGTGACTTCCATTTGTTTTTTAGGTCAAGCGTGCAAGTGCTCTGACCTGTTGTAATCCATCTGTTGGCTTTTAACCACATCCACCTCAGGCCCATCACTTTCACTCATTTGTTGGTTTGCCTTTAAAAAATCCCTTGTTATGATGGTAAATGCTTTATGCTTGTCCCTCCCTGGGGAGGTTTTGTTACCGCCTTGCAGACTGACGCTGTTGTATGGATAATTGCACGATTGCCGATACATTTGACTGCAAGCGACCTTCTGTTTCCTTTTGTGTCTCTCCGCGCTCATGGCGGCCATGGCACTTTGAATCGGCTCACTTATGTCAACTGTTTAATTTTCATTTTCAATTTAAGTGGCAAGAACAGTCCAGTTTAGAATTTAGAGCATTAACAGCTCTAACCTGAGCAAACGCGAGACCCATTACATTGCAAATGCTTGTCATAGTTTGCAATAATTCCTAAAACTGAATACATGGAAGTAGTTAGGCTTCGAAAAACTCTGAAAGACCAACAACATTTTAGACTCGGAGTTTCAAGACTTGCTTTTCCAGCAAGCGAGCTAAAGCTCTATATCAGAGTGGAACCTTTATGCAGACATAGGCCCTCATTACAACCTTGGCGGTCTTCACAGAAGACCGCCGAAGCTGCAGGTGCCAGAATACCACCAGTGCTGGTGGTATTTCTGGCTCCTTATTTCGACTTTTCTGCTGGGCCAGCAGACGGTAACAGTGTTACCATCCACTGGCCCAGCGGAAAAGTCACATCAACATTGCTACCGGCTTGTAATAGAGCCGGCGGCAATGCTGATGTGCAGCCAGTGCAGTAGCACCCGTTGCACATTTCACTGCCCGAAATTTGGGCAGTGAAATGCGTGATGGGGCTATGCCTGGGGGCCCCTGCACTGCCCATGCCAAGTGCATGGGCAGTGCAGGGGCCCCCAGGGGCACTGCAAGTCCCCCTTACTGCCAAGCCTTTCCATGGCAGTGTTTACTGCCGTGGCCAGGCTGGCGGTTGGGGACTCAATCCCCAGGGCAGCGGGGCTTGCACCACTGCCCTGGGGATTATGACCGCCAGGCGGAAGCCTGACGGTATAGTGGAGGGGCCGGCGGTATGGCAGTGGCTATAGCGCCATGGTCATAATAGCTGGCGGAACACTGCCAGTCTGTTGGCGGTGTTACCGCCAGGTTACCGCCGGCCGCCAGGGTCGTAATGAGGCCCATAGTGTTTGGCTGTGTTTGTCAGACATCTGTAGGGGAGGTAAAGTCAGTGTTTAATTCATGCTTGCTGTTTCCAGTGTGGAGCACCGGCACTTATTTTTGAGGGCCGGCACTTATTTTTCTGCCTCAAGCATTTACTGAGAGCAAAAGACACATATGGGAAAGACGGAGGAAGAGAAAAAGGAAAAAATGTCACAATGGGAGGAAGCAGAAAGCTGCAAGAGTGAGCTGAAGGTGCAGGAAGTGGCTGTAAATAGATTAAAGAGGCCTGAGATGGCTTCAGGATTACGCTGCCTCAGTATTCGGTGTTCACACATTTAATTGCAGCAGCTGCATGTTTAAGAGGAGGGCTTTGGGCACCAGCACGTTTTTATTTACAAATTAAGCACTGGGTAAAGCACCTTGGTTTAGATGCTGACAATAATGGGCAGAATGCAAGGGGTTCTTATTACTGTAGTCTCGAACTCTCTTATGTTAGGCCGCGTAGTTGTGGGGTTTCTCACTGATGATAGTCTGAGATCATTATGTTGGTCAGTGAAGAGATCAAACTGTTCGATGTGTTGTATAAAGATGGTAACATGTACAGGAGTGCTTGTGAGGTCCATTACTTACCTTCTATGTGTAGGGGTCAAATATTATGTAGTGGGCATTTGTTTAGAACAGGCTATGTTTAGCATGGCCTCGTAGCCCTGGCATGCTTTGCTGGATATTTGTTGATGATGTAGCTTGGAATTTAGTGATAAGTACGGTTGGGAGCAGTGGAATAACCATATTATCAGATGTAGTTCTCATGTACCAATACAACAAAAAACAATGGTTCATCGGATTGAAACATTGACATTTGGAAGAATAAATCCTAAAGGGATGTCTACATGGATATTACATAAACTTAACTTTATGACAAGCTTTATGACATGGAGAAAGAAAGTAGCACATTTATAGAGATTTTTCCCAAAGACCTTTCTAGTTCTAAGGAAACCTTTAAAAATAGCCTGGCTTGAAATTGTTTACAACCTGCTTCTCATTGCTCATCATTCTCACTACAGGGGGTGCATCTGCGAGGCTAGGTCAGCACATCCTTTGCGTGACTCTACCATTCTTTTTGGAACTTAAATGCGAACTGAGCCCTGAAGGTTAATTAGCCTTCTTGCACATGTCTTTCTGTTGTGGTGGCCCAGATCTTCACCCCGTTAGAACACGTTGGTAAAAGGTCGGTGCGTTGGCCCATAAAATGTTCGCATTCCTGCAACAAATCTATACTACGGTAAAACGAAAGCAGGACTTCAGACATTTAGTAGGCTCAACATTTATGGAACTTTGTAACAAATCCTTACTTGTTCCCAGATAACACTAATTAGTAATATATTAATTTAGTATTCCAGTTTACACAAAAGTATATGATGTAAATAGCATTCCACGTAAACCACAAATTGAGTCAATTCGAAAAGAAATCTGTTTCTATAGAACCACAAAATTCATATCACCCTGCAGTGTACACACAGTGGCTGGGCCACGTAAATTCAAATCTTATATGACTCACAGTCACTTGTACCTGTTAGTATCCAGGAAAACGTTACTGCCAAAGCTGCACAAACTTCTGGGTGAAAGGATACTAGCTGTACAAGCTAAGGTGTGAGATTATCACCATGAAGCGTCTCTAGGCCACGTCAAATTCCATGAGCATTCACCCAAAGGTTCCTTAGGACGAGCCCATGCCATAATGACTAGGGCCCTTCACTTTGAGCACAGAAGGGACAGGGTTCCTCAAATCGGTGTGCACACACACACACACATAGTCCCCAGTACATAACAAAAGAAGAAAGTATTCGATGGTTCTTATGGTCCTTCAACAACTTACTGAGATCATTCAGTGGAAGTCCCCAAATAGCACACAAAATACTCCCTCTCTCTGTTCATCTAAAAAGGAGCACCGCTCATTCAAAGTTTTTTCCTGATCTGTAGACAGAGGAATGGTGTTAATGCGCCACCTTAGAAAACATACTTGCTCGTGGCACATGTCCAAGTGCGTTATTTGCTGCACTGAGTTCAGTATTCGCTAACAGGACACGCACGGAGGTGAACGAGTGTCTGGCAGTGCACATGCGGCACAGCGCATTGTGGCCTCACTCCCCTTAACAACTACAGCAGCGGGCATGCGACCAACGCGCCCATGAGCTGTGGGCACAGCCCTGCTCATGCAAACTGGCCCTTGACCTTCACCAACAGGGCTCAAGGTGTGAATTACCATGGAAGACCCTGGTGTTCATGCCACACAAATGTGTGTGATTTATGACGACTAATTAAAGATCTGTACTAACAATCATGCACTACATGAACTTCGGCGTAAGGGGAGGTCACCATTCAAGCAGAGGCCATGTTTGAGCATATGTGCCCGCAGCCTTCCCCTGCTCGGGGTCCACCCCAGCTCTGGCCATGTATGCCACAAGGGAAGTTGGGAAGAAGAGCAGGCTTGCTTATCTCTCCGTATGAGGGACAGACCTGGCTCTGCACCCATCATACCCCATGCTTAGCCTCAGTGCATAGTTTGTAAAAGAATGAGTGCCCAGAGCTCTGCTCAGAAGCCATGGCCGGTGCATTACTTGTCAGAACATCAATTACAAGGCTGTACAGTCTTCCATCGCCCTCCTGCCTTGGTAATCCACTTCCAGACACTCCCTGCCCCTTCATCGCACTCTTTCTCCTTTAAAGACGGGTTACTGTGTTTTCCTTCCTTCCTCTTTCCCCTTTGTGTATTTTCCCCTCTTTCTACTGGGAAATGTCAGATGAGGAAAAGTATGTGCGGTCCCCAGAATTGAGGGCCAGTTGCCTCTACCGGCAACAGCTGGCTAAAATGAAGCACTGCTCAGCCGTCAGGTGCACATCGAGCTGCAAGTGCATTTTGTGCACACACAGATTCATTTTATGAACACCTAGAGACTGAAAAAATTGTTTGGGATTGAACCACAGGTGTGTGTTTTAAAATCGCTTTGTTGGAAGCTCCAGACCTTCAAGGAATCTTTTTGATAACTATTTATAGTACATTTTGACAAAGGTTAAAATATACTACCTAAATCCAAGCCTGAGGGCTTCATTATGAGTTACCCTGTGCAGTATACCCAGAAGGGTAATACCACTCTAGGCAACTAAGGCGATCCGATGTTTTGAACCCACTTATACCAACTGGAGATCTGCAGGACCCCCAAGCAAAGGTGCAGACTGTTACTCCCCTCCCACTCCTGCACCACGCAGGAGCAGATAACTCTCCCCCTAGCATTGCCCTGTGCTGCTGTGCCCACAGATGTCATCTGTCGGTTGTAGCTGCAGACTTCTGACTTGCTTCTTGTGACCTCTTTCACTAGCTTTGCAACCCTTGACATCAGAGGTGGCAAATATCAGTGCCAGGAACACAGGGGAGGCTGTGCACTCTGATTTCAGACCATTTATAGTTTGAGCATGCACTGTATTGCATATCCTCTCACTTGCGAGACATGTGTTCAGTAAAGGGTTTAGAGCCCGCCCATTGCTTCCCATTCATTGGCTTAGTTGTCACTCTTCTTTGCTGACTCCTAATTGACCAGCGCAAGCCAAGTGCCACTTCTATTCCTTTCAATGGAGCATGGGCCAAGCACAGAATGCACTGTAATTCAGGCACTATTTTTAATCCTCTCCAACAACCTTTCTGCTGCTGTTGTGCAACATGGCTTCAAAAAAGCGATATGACGCACTCATCACTGGACGCATCATAGCACCTTTTTTTCCTTAGGTTTTAGCCATGTTGCACAGCAGCCCAAGTGAGTGAGCAAATGTGAGTTAGAGCCAGTGAGGGGTAGTGAGTTAAGATAAGTGAGACTGAGTGTTAGAGTATGAGTGAGTCAGAGCGAGTGCAAATGAGATTAAGGTGATTGAAGGTGAGTGAGAATGAATAAGAATAAATGAAGGGAGTGTTAGTGTGACTGAGAACAAGTGTGAGTGAGAATGACAGTGCAAGTGGGTTAGAATAAGTGAGTGTGAGCGACTGAGTTAGAATGAGTACAAGTGTGCAAATGTAAATGAGTGTGAGTGAGAAAGTGGTGTTAGGTTTGTAAGTATGCCATTGGCCCCGGTATTCTGAAGATGATTCTTGTCTTATAGAGATACCCATAGCAAAATACTGCTGCTGGCATAATGGCAGCAATACTTAGAATGGCAAACACCAGTGCCAAAATACTGGCACTGGCACTTTGGAGGTAATTCTTGGCTTAATGGGCACACATGGTAAAATACTGGGACATGCATACTACAGATAATTATTGACATATGGAGCACCCATGGTAAATGCTTATATACTTGCAGCCCTTCTTGGCAAGAAGGCACACTTGGCAAAATGCTGGTACTAGAACATTTGGGGAATTCTTGGTGTAAAGGAGGACAACCTGACATATAGAGGGTAGCAATCATAACAGAATACTGGTCCTGACATTCTTCTGTATTTTATGACATATGGATGACATTACTGGCAACATTCTGGCACTGACATATACTATGTAATTTTTGGTAGAAGAGGGCATTAAACACATATGGGGGCACCCATGACAAAACGCCGGCCCTGGCATAAGGGAGGTAATTTTTTGAGTTTTTGATATATGGGTGCATACATACTCCACTTTTTAATAAAATGACCAATTTGTCGCCATTTTCTCAAAATGTTCTCTGGGGAGAACACCATGGGCATCATATAAGGGTCACAAGGGGTTGCAACTGCGACCCCTTGCTTGCTCCTTGTGATCCATAGTATCAGAGTTGGCAAAATCAGTGGCAGGAAGACGGGGGCAATTCATTTTTATGGACATTGTGTGGGGCTCCACTTTCTTTGCTTTCTGTCAATTTTGTATTACTCTAATAGTGAATAATATTATATTAGTCACTATTAGTGTAATACAAATGGAGTACAATCAGCTGGAATAGGGCTCTCCCTGGCAGCTGAGATAAGTAAAAAAAATGCTCTTAAATGTATATTGTGTGCATGGTTGCTAATGAAAATGTGTGTATTTAAGAGGCAGTCTGTGTATGAGTGAATGTGTGTATATGTAAGAGAAAGTAAAGGTCAAATGGTGTATGATGTCACCTCCACGACCCTTGGCATTTTGGTGAATTGACGTCCACTGAGAACATGCACAAACACTCTATAAGATGCTTGGCTCACTTGCTCACTACAATTCATGGCAGGTCCTTTGAGCTAGATTTTCTCAGATCATGTCAGCACCCTAATATAGGTGGTATCTAAAATAAACAATTGTCTGTTTTTTGTGGTTATATTAGTCAAGCAGTTATTATGGAACTTTGGCGATGTCAATTATTTTCATGTAATCCGGGTTAAGGTAATGTGACGATTTCCTGGGAAGATTGGGAGTGCAAGGTCACATGATGCTACTTCTTGCGGTGCCATTAAGGTCAAAGTGTGTGTGAAGTCATTTTCGCTATCCTTGGCATTTTGGTGAATCAATGGCCATGGCTCTACCTGCCTCTGGCCTTCACAGCCCCTGTCCTTAGACTGTAGTAGTCACCCTGAAGCCATTTACCACTAGCTTGAAGCGGTTGGCAAGAAGAAGCAGCAACAGGGCTCATATTGGGCCAGGATTTTGAATGGCACTCACAACGGTACTTGGCATACCTGGGCCTGTGTGTTAGACGCTGTTCCAGGGGCAATAATTTGTAATGCATGTTATTTGGTGCGTGAATACTGATCAATATCAGATATTCTAATGCGTCTTCCCATCCCCCCTGTCTCCTGCCCAGAATCCCAGCATCAAATAATGTGCACAGAAGCTGTGATACCAAATATTTATTCAGATGGACCTCTGAGAACCTCATGAACCGGGCTGATTAATTAGAAGCCTTTGGAAGGTTTCAACAGCTCCAGGTGTTACGCCCATTGTTCCCTGGAGAACCAGCAACACCTGGCTCTGGGTGTCAGCGGCACCTGCCTTTTGATCTCGGAGAATAAACGAAAGTGCAATTTCACAGGAAGAGAAAACATTCTCTCAAAGTGTGATATGAGCACTGATGTAGCATCACCGAATCTACAACAGGGGATAGACGGTGAGATGAAGTTTTACTCTGTGTGGAAATTCAAAAGGATACAAGTGTCTGCTGTATGTTATGCACTGAAACCTACTAAGTCAGTGGATTCTCTATGTAATTCACAGGAGAGACGTCTGTTTAAATCGAGGCTAATTGCTGAAGAAGACCTGTGGTCAGAGAGGAGAGAGTTCCTTCAGAGTAAGTACTGTTCCCTGGAGCAGAGCGCAGTGCTCCTTGTTCAATGAAATCTGTTGTCTCGGAATAATGAGAATTAGGATTTCTAGAGAAATTATAACGTAGCGCAGAAATGAACAGCAGCTGCGGGTTACTGTAGGACGAGGCGCTGCTAAGATTCACAGCCTACACCAAGGACGACAGCAGAGGTCCAGTGCCGAGCGAGACGGCCCAGGACACAGTCACAGGCTACAAATACCTCTGAATGAAAGCCATCTCGTTTCTTTATCCTGGATGCATTCACTGGAAGCCCGGTGTAGCTTTAGAGCCACATAGAAGGCCCGAGTCACACATTTATATAAAATGCACATAGTTAGGCCTCGTCGTCAGGAAAATACGACGGCGTCCAGGGCCGCACCGGGCGCTGACCTCAGGAGGGCGCTGTGTTTAGCAATAAATACCGAAACCTGCGATTTAAAAGCAGCTGCTGAAAAGTTCCTTCCGCGTTTAGCATTCAAAAAACAATTACAATGTCAACATACCTCTTGTGATTAATGTTCTGGCTAGAGAGAAAAAGATAAGAGTTTTGCCTAGTGGCAGCTTTGACTCAACATAAAGTAGCATATAGGGTTAATAAGCCTGTTGCAAATAACAGAACCATGGGGCAGATTTAAGAAAAGTGGCGCTGCACACACTGCGGAGCCATTTTTCTTGCACCTCTTAGAGCCCCCCTAGCGCCACCATGTGTGCGTCATATTCAAAATACGGTGCACCGTGGCAGTAGTTAGGGAACTAGCGTCAGAATTTTTTACGCTAGTCTGGCGCTTTGCAGGGTTAGCATCAAAAATGTTGAGGCTACTCTTGCAAAGCACCCAGAGGCTCATTGTAACCAATGGAACCCTCCTTTTAATGCCTGCTCTGAGCAGGCGTTAAAAGTGCCGGAAAAAACATGATGCAAAGAAATCTAACAGATTTCTTTGAGTAAATTTTTTGGCCCCCCTAACGGGGGAATGCCCCCTTTGCATACATTATGCCTGGCGCAGGCATAATGTAGTGCAAAGGGTTACAAAGTGTAAATATAGCGCAGCGTGTTTGGCCTTCTAACGCCACATTAGTGTAAACAAATGACACTCATGTGGTGTTAGAATGGTGAAATATGCCCCTATGGCAGTGCTTAATTTGTGCTTATTTTTGAGGGCTGGCGCTTATTTTCTGCCTCAAGCATTTACTGCGAGATAAAGATACATATTGGAAAGACAGAGGATGAGAAAAACAAAAAAGCATCACAGGGGGAAAAAGCAGAAATCCGCAAGAGTGAGCTAAAGGGGCAGGGAGTGCCTGTAAATGGATTGAAGAGGCCCGAGATGGCTTCAGGATTACGCTGCCTCTGTATTCTGTGTTCACACATTTAATTGCAGCAGCCGCATGTTTAAGAGGAGGGATTTTGGCACCGGCACCTTTTTATTTACAAATTAAGCACTGCCCTATGGGGCATATTTGAAAAACCTGGCACTGCACACAGTGCTTATCCACTTTTCTTGCGCCCTTTAGCAACCCCCCTAACGCCACCATGTGTGTGTCAGATTTCAAATACTGTGCACCATGGCAGTAGTTAGGGGACTAGCGTCAAAATTGTTTGATAGTCCGCGCTTTGCAGGATTAGCATAAAAAATGTTGACACTAATCCTGAAAAGCACCCAGAGGCCCATTGTAACCAATAGAAGCCTCCTTTTAATGCCTGCTCTGAGCAGGTGTTAAAAGTGTCATAAAAAAATGATGCAAAGAAATCTGTCAGATTTCTTTGTGCCATTTTTTTGCCCCCCCTAACAGCGGGATGCCCCATTTGCATACATTATGCTTGGCGTAGGCATAATGTAGCGCAAGGGTCATAAAGTGGCACAATACCTGCATTGCGCCACTTTGTAAATATGACAGCATTTTTGGCCTTCAAAAGTAACATTAGCTTTAAAAAAGTACACAGGTTGCGTTAGAATGGCACTAGGGGCTCTTAAATATGCATATTTGAAAAAAGTGGCGCTGCACACAGTGCTGCACCACTTTTCTTGCGCCCCTTAGCGCTCCCCCAATACCACCATGTGTGCGCTATATTTAAAATACGGTGCAACATGGCGGTAGTTAGGGGATTAGTGTCAGAATTTTTTTTGCTGGTCCGGTGCTTTGCAGGATTAGCGTAAAAAAATGTTGATGCTAATCCTGCAAAGCACCCAGAGGCCCATTGTAACCAAAAGACGCCTCCTTTTAACCCCTGCCCTGAGCCGACGTTAAAAATGTCAGAAAAAAATTATGCAAAGAAATCCATCACATTTCTTTGCGCCATTTTTTTGGCCCTCCCTAATGGAGGAATGCCACCTTTGCATACATTATGCCTGGCGCAGGCATAATGTAGCGCTAAGGGATACAAAGTGATGCAATGCATGCATTGCACCACTTTGTAAATATGGCATGACGTATTTGGCCTTCTAATGCCACATTCACGTAAAAAACAGGATGCTAATATGCTGTTAGAATGGCGCTAGGGGCTCTTAAATATGCCCCTATATTTTATGTGGCTAGCTGAGTGGATTAGTAAAGCCAGCCTTTACAAGTGCTTTAAATCACATGACTGTATGTGAAGGGGGAGCGATGGAGAGATGAGGGACACATTTGCTGGGTGGTAGTGAGTGAAACCGAGGAGGAGGTCATGGGGCAGGGGGCGCCACAATATACTGTCGCACAGGGCGCCACCAGTCCTAAAGCCGGCCCTGACGGCATCTGTTGCTGAGTACACCAGGAGATTCACGATTCGTGCGTGGTGAATAGTGCAATGGGCCTCTTAGCCAGCTTAATCATATTGAGTGCCACTAAAAACGAATGTTTGGGAAGAACAATAAGAGTGGCTTCTCCTGGTATCGGTTTTACAGTTTTTCACAGACTGGGTGGAAGAGAGCAAAGATGGTCGGCTTGAGCATCCGCATGTAGCTTGTAGTGATTGAAAGAAACAACGCACTTTGTCGTCTCAGATGGTGATGCAGCGTTTCCTGAGGAAGGCGCACATGCCGAAGTGCACGTTGAAGACAGCAAGCCACGAGGGAATCTGAGTGGGCCCTAACTATGAGGCAATGCATGAAGATTTAAATGCTATATTCAAAGGTTAAAATTTATGGAGTGTACAATTGATGTCGTGTAATATATTCCAAGAGAAGAAGACGACAGCCCACAAGGGAAACTGCTTGGTCCCTAAACATGAGGCAATGCATTAAGATTTAAATGCAATGTTCAAAGGTTAAAATCTATGGAGTGTAAAATTTATGTTGTGTGATAGATTCCAAGAGAAGACCTATGTCAAGTTATGAAAAATAGAAGACAAATCGTTATATGCAATTTTTAGGTTAATGTGTATGGTATAAATGCGGTTTGACTGACATTACGTAGTAGTGGTGTTTTTTTTAATCTTTTGTCATTTCTCTAGAACTGCACATACGTTATTGTAAAGAATGTATTTAACAGATTCTGTTTTTTGCTGTATAATAATAAAAAGATTATAGTAAATTGAATATTTCCTGTTTGGCCATACATTTGTATGCAATAGTAGAAATATGGATTCAGATTACTAGATAGTTGATTAAGCGTTTTTCTTTAATATTGGTTTATTTTTCCCTACCCCAGGAACTACATTCAAAGCAGGGGATTCCTGTTTCGTATTGGGATATTTCCTATTTACCACCAATGGTAAAAAAAACATGCTTTCAGGAATAAGGCCATCAATTATAAAACATTCCCAACACCAGGACAATCTACCTTTAAATATTTTTTGTTTGTAGTGTTTTGATTGAATAACCACATTTTGCACTCATCTTCAGTAAGAAATTGGGTTACTGGTTGAGGGGGGTGAAACCACACTCAAGCAGGAGCCACAAACTTTGACAGGGTGAAGTCACAAGCAAACCCTAAATTAACCAGGGCGCAACCCTCAGGTAGCTTGGTACGGAGCAGACAAGCTTAACTAAGAGGCAATGTGTAAAGTATTTGTGCAACATTTGAAACAGTAACAAAGTAAAAACACACCACAAAAAGGACACCAGATTAGATAAAAAGGGTAATAAAAAATAAAAAAAAGAGACCGAAACTTCCAAAATCCAATCAGTAGAACCAGAGATATGTAATTTTAACGTTTTAAATGAAAATAGCTCCAAAAAGCACAAAGTTCTAACGGTGGATAACTTGGCATGCTGGACTGAGACAAAGTGAAAAGTTCAGACCAAGAACGATGGAGCATGGGCCGGTACAGGGACCCTTGTTAAGCCCGCTGAACAAGTGTAACTTACACCCTGGTTGCGGGGCGTTGCGAAGTTCCACATCAAGAATACATTGTGCAGTCAAATTGATTTGTCATTTCCAGGGAGCTGCAAGGCTGCGATGTGAGGTCCTCTGTCATCGAGGGAAGCATGCGATGTGAAGTCCGGCTTCGAGGATGCGTCGTAGAGATGGGGCGATGTGTTGGCTCCAAGGAGCTGCCAGGCTGCCATACAAGATCCTGTATTATTGTCAAGGCTTCTGTCGGCAAGAGATTTACAATACGATGGATTGCGTCAAAGATGCATGGGAGGTTCCAATGCTGGGTGCAAGGTCGAGGCAGAGTCTTTGCATGTGAAAAATCCTCACTGCAGAGACAGTGAGTCAGTTCTGTTCGGGCTTGCACCTTGCAGCAGAGCTAATGCGCCAGTTCTGCTGGATTCAGAAATGGGCTGGCAGAGCACCTTCAGGCACACTTCTAAAGATGCAGGACTGGGGTGATATTCTTTGGCAGAGTAGGACTCGCAGTTGCAACGTCCAGGTGCTGGTTACCAGAGACTAGCCCTTGGAGTCAACTCTGGTGTGCCTGGGTGCAGGTCCAGTCCTTCTCACCCAGGAAGCAGGTCAGCACAGCAGGCAGCAGTCCTTCAGGGCAGCAGTCCAGTATTGCGACAGTCCTTTCAGTAGCACAGGAGTCCTTCTCCCCTGCAGATTCTTCACAGAACCAGACGTGTACTGCATAGTTGGTGTCTGAGGTCCAATAGTTATACCTAGTGTCTCCATTGAAGTGGGAGAAGCTTCCCTTTTATATGCACAGGTATCCTGCCTCCCCTGCCCTGGTTCCAGACTGACTTCGGGGGGTATGCAATCCCTTTGTGTGAAGGCCACAGCCTATTAAAATGTAAGTGGGACTGTACCTAACTCCGTCCTCCCATCCTGCCTGTGATGGCCCATTCAGGCACACTTAAGTTTCCTATTGTGTGTGACTCTCTAGGATGATTACCCAAAGACCAACTGCACCCAATCATGTGACCCAGAGACAAGATGAAGGCACTAAATGGCTAAGGGAGAAAATTGCCAACTTTCTAAAAGTGTTCCATACAATGAGGCAAACCCACATGACCCTTAGACTTGGGTAATTAAATAATAAATTCAAATTTGGTCAACCAGGGGGAGTATATGCCTAGATTTCCGCAGCATTTATAAATATTTTATTCCAAAGACTTCTTATATCTATATATACTATCCTTAGAATAATTCATATCACTTTTTTATTTCTTTCATCAAGATAATTTTTTATTTATAAAAACTTAACTTCAACTTTTCAAAACAGGTGCTCCTAAAATAGTCTAGGCATATACTTCCCCCGGTTGACCAAATTTGTGTTTATTATAACTTTCTAAAAGTGGCATTTTCAAAATTGTAATAAAAAAATCTGACTTCACTGTAAAAGAGTTTTTTTTTTATTACAATTCCAAAGACACCAAACATGAACTGTTTATCTGTTGAAATTGGAAGTTACAGCCGATTAAAGGTAAGAAGGTAACTCCAATGTTATCCTATGGGAGTAGCAGGTCTAGCAGTAGTGAACATTGAATTTTCACTACCCGGACACGTAAAACAAAATTACATGTCCTACTTTTTAAATACATTGCACCCTTCCTTATGGGCTATTTAAAGCCTACCCTAGGGGTGACTTACATGTATTAAAAAGGAAGGTGCGAGTCCGGCAAAAGGTTTATTTGACCAGGTTAAAATGGCAATTTGAAACTGCACACAGAGGCTGCAATGTCAGGCGTAAGACATGTTTGAAAGGGCTACATAAGTGGGTGGCACAATCAGTGCTGCAGGCCCACTAGTTGCATTTAATTTACAGGCCCTGGGCAAACATAGTTCCCTTTTACCAGGGACCTAGAAATACATTTAAATATCCCAGTTGGGGATAAGCCAATGTTGCCATGGTTTAAGGAGTGAGTACATACACTTTAGCACGGGTTAGAGTCCTAAGGCAGCAAAAACAGAATTAGCAAGAATGGAGGAGGAATGTATTAAGTTTGGGGGTTTGACCACCGGAAGGCTGACAGGTCTCATACTTTCTCTTTCCCAATAGTCCACCTTATCTCAAGCAACCAAGCACTCTGAAGTACTTGCCCGTAGAATTGCCCAGTTGATTAAATGGTTGCTTTTAATATCTGTTGTGATCATCAGGTAACAAGCTTGAATGCCAGTAAGGCCAGCTCAGACCTCCACTCTTATTACAACAATCAATTGAATACCTTTAAATAGTGGAAACACCTGCTATTGACAGCGCTTAGGCTATGCAGAAGCCTGGCATATTGTACTAAAAAACAGGGTATCAAACAGTGTCATGCACCACTCTATAAACAGCCTCAAATGATAATGAAACTAAAAAAATGGCAAAGCCACTAGATCTAGTGTTGGTCAACAGCCTTCTGGCTTTTTCAATTCTTGTTTTGCTCTGTAATTTTTTTGTTGCAAAACTTTATTATGGGGAAAGCTGACAGGACCTCATCAGTTTAAACAAAAAAAAAAAAAAACATTGTCTAAGAGCAAAAATGGTTTTTGGTTTAAAAACGCACACATTGCCATAGTAGTCACTAGCACCTAAGGGAACTACTTTGTGTGTAGGTCTGTTCTGTGTGAAAGTTCAGAACATCCTCACACAGTGACGTTAGTCAATGGCTTAAATTGCCGACACATTGCCCCACGCTATGTGCAAAAAATGTGAGTGACACAATAAGAAATGGATTTAGACGGCTGGCTGAAAATCCATGTAAGTAACTATATTATACATTCAATTTTAGTAAATCAGTCTTTGGTAATGCCAGAAGTAAAAGGTTAGTTTGAAAATGTTCTATTTCACACCTCACTACTGGGCGCACATGTCAATCCTAGCCAAAGTGAAACCTACTGCGCGTCACTTTGTCTTAACCGAGGCCGGAGTCCTTCAATCCAGAGCAAAAATGGCTTTGCGAAGTAATTAAGAAGCAGGAGAACCGCTCACACTGCAACATTTATATCCCTCAACGCTAATGCAGCTTCTCAAAATTTATAGCACCAAATTAAAGTACCCAGACCATTACGGACCTCATTGTTATGAAATTTAGAGCAAGACTTCCAAGACAAGATCATAAGAAATGCCTCATTGGGTGCAGATTTAAATCTCTGTACAGTCAAAGGCCTGGTTCAACGCGCTTCGAGTTCTGCTCGTGGTTTTGTTGCAGGTATAACACACAACAAAGTGCGACACACACTGCCATGATGTGACGGTGTTAGAGCACACATAAGAAAAGGACCCAAGGTGCAGAGCGTAGTATTTAAAATAAGATTAAGGGCCAGAGGCTGAGACATTCCAAGGGAGACCCCCGCAGCCTGCACCCCACGCGGACCCCGCCAGTGCAGCCAAATGCCAGCGCAACTATTACTGCCGACATTGCACTCCAGCAGCTGTGACAATTTGTAATATTCCATGACGTCAAAGCCCTAGGAATGGCCCGGGTGACCTGGTATTATTTTAATATTAATGCATGCTGGTGTGCAACGCTGAAAGATAGACACCACAACCATGCAATGGACTATTCGAAATAAAGAGTCGGTGTTGACAGAAGGTTTCAGTGCCAAGCTCAGGTTGCTCCTGTTTACAGCCTCTTATATCGTGGGCCGGAAGAAGACTGAGCAGAAGTGACATTCTGCCCTCTTGTGACCTCCACGGCGGACATGATGTCCCCTCTTCTAAGGAGAGATCCTTTTTCTCCAACATGGCAACAAATCGTGGCATCGCGCAAGCAAAGTCACGATGTGGGAACAGTGCGGGTTCTCCAAGTTGCCAGATGGCCAGTAGATTTCACCCGCTATGCGCCCAGAACTAGACTTGTGAAACTGCAAACCCTTTCTGCTATAAAGTTTCCAAAATCGTTGCAATTACTAGGATTATTACCAGAAGTTTACAAAGTGTTCTGCGACTACATTTTCAGATTAAAATTGTGACTTCGCATCTCATGTTGTTTTGAGTTTTAAAAAAATCGACACCCGCAATCCACGTCCAAAATCATGAGGAAAACGGTTTTATAGTTCTCCCACAACAGGACATATCCATTTCACTGCCAGCTACCACTCCCAAGGAAATATTGCCAGTTTATGGGCAGAAACTAAACCTGGGCACCAAAGCAAAAATAGCAGGAAGCCACCTAAACTAGGAATAGGCCAATAATCGGAATCGATGTAGAACTTCACTCGGGTAATGAAAGCTTTTCACACTCCTGCCCAATACCCGGCGGATGACGCCCAGCTCAGCCAGTGGCGCCTGCAGGGTTTGTGGCGCCCGTCATAGCAGGGATGCCCCCTCCGCTGGGAGCGGGAGCAGTGTGGAGGCGCCTGAAGTGACTGAAAGACTGGCGTTGAATGCCAAAGCAAGGGAGACGGCGTTAAAAAGAGGAGTGACGAACGTGAGAAGGGCCTTGTCTCAAGGACAAAGACAACTGTGAAGTTGTGGCGGTGTGGTCAGAGGCAGCGGTTCTCGTGCCTCAAGGGAACCGTTGTGGATGACGGATTAAAAAAAATAAAAATAATACACCGCAAGGGAAGGCAGACCCAAACAACAGTGAGTGTGACAGGAATGGCAATGACAGTTGGGGTACTTGGTGTAGATGGTAGGGGAGAGGAGGTCTGAACACAAGAAGTGGGGGAAGTAAAACAGCGGGGAGCCATGGTGAAGAGATAAGAGGGAACAAGGTACCCACACCGGCGATTTAAAAGAGAAACCTAGAGGCAGGGAGAGTTTTGTAGTGCAATGAAGTAAGGGGAGAGAAGGTGAAGGCACCCATCATGACCGATGAGCGAGAAGGCAAGAGGTAGAGTGAGGCAAAAGAGCGAGATGAAGAATATAGGGTGAAGAGCTGGCCACTGCCATGCTGTTTCTTAAGCAGAAATGAGGAAAGAAATAAAAGCTGTGCTGGCATTGGTCCATTTATATGAAGGCAAGCGCCTAATAATCCTGGATAGCAGGAATTACATCATATGCCCTGTGATTCAATGATGACACCACTTCCAGTGTTACCTAAGGAAATGCTATGTCCTGAATAAAGTCCAGGCATAACCATGATACTCTTATTGGAGCCTCGCATGCTCAAGTATAGCCTTACGTGGGCAGTGCAAACCTTCATGTGTGAAGATCTACTTCCATAGGCACAGGTAGGGATTCTCGCTCCTTTTTAGAGCACATAGCATTTCTACGATACGGTCTGCTGCCTAGACAAGACTGCATTGCTTATGCCATCTGGAACTGCCTCATCAAGGTACAGCAGCTATTCCAAACCCTCTAGCACTGCGGAATGTCAAGGCTGCCAAATAACAAGTCTGCCTAACTCTGATCTCACCTTGTCTGGGTTTCTTCGACCTCCCTACAACCACCCCTGTTTCTTTATCTCACTCCTGCAGATTCTTTTTATCCCTTCTTTGTCCCTTTGTCACTGTTTGTCTCAATTTATCTTCCTTCTTCTTTCTCCCTTTTCTGCTTTTGTCTCTCACCCTGGGTAAAGGTCTGATAATGAAGAATAAGTCTAAATCTCCAAAAATAAGCGCTGGTGAGTAGGGGTGGGCGGAACTTTCAGAGCTTCACTCTGTGGAATTCCACAGCTACATGAAAACTTCACAAGAGTCCACGGAGTTCGCAAACAGGCAGAATTAGGCATGTTGCACTGCTTGCGCGGATTTTTAGTGCCAGAAGGCCATTTTGCAAAATCAGTATGAATGGCACCACACAGTGCACCAGAGGTCACTGCTTCTCCAGTTGATTTTGCTGCCACTCAAATAGCTGTTCTACTCAAGCGGTAGCTTTCACATCGCAAAAGGTTGTGACTGTCTGCGTTGGAGAAATCTCACCAGGTGCCCTCCTAGCGACCAAAAATCACGCTAGAAGATTACAGATGAGGAGCCGCTTGTAAGAAAAACTCCGCCATTTGGCAGTTGGTGGAATTTGGCCAGAACACCATGTTACAAGCAGAACACGGAGTGGCCAAAATTATGCCAACTCTGAAGGCAGAGCAGAATTTATCACCCACCCCTACTGGTAGGCCCCACCTGAAGCCACTGGCACAGATCAACAACTGTCTATTATGAAGGTGCAGATGGAACACATGCAGACATCAATCTCCACTTCACGTTCTATAAATAATGTTAATCTAAAAACAAAGAGCTTGATTGTAACTATACCATTATGTCATGTTTTCCAGAAAGAAGGTAACATAAATTAAATGACACATGGTCTTGTTCATGTTTGTGAGCCTTTCTTATATGATATTGTTCTATTCCTTATTATAAAGTCCACATGCACCTCAAGGACTGCTTCAAAGCACTAAAATATGTTTTCCCTCAATGTGTTGGGCATTTTTGCAGCAGACCTGTAAAAGAAATGTAGCACTGCTCATTTACATTTCTCATACTGGTCACAAATCCTATCCGAGTTCTAGATGCCACTGCTGGCACCTAGAGTACAACCCTGATAGGATCTGTGACCGGTATCTGTGAACCCTCAGAAGCTACAGAGCTATCTCTCTCCTGCCTTTTTTAGCTAAAGTCATAGAGAAAGCCATCAACAGACAACTCGAAGACCACCTAGGACTCCATCAACTACTAGAGAAGCTCTCGATCTGGCTTTTGCACCAACAACAGAACAGAAACAGCCCTCATTGTGGCCATTGCCAGCCGCATTTATCCTCCTCAAACTCTCTGAAGCTTTTGATACGGTTTCCCACAATTCACTCATCAGAAAGCTTCAGCACTTGGGTATTTGTGGACTGGCCCCCAAGTGAATATTCTCCTTCATCATGGACAGAACTCAAAGAGTTATTCTTCCCCCCTACACCTCAGAACCAAAAAACCTCATCTGCGGAGTCCCTCAAGGATCATTGCTCACAATACTCTTCAACATCTACATGACGCCCCTCGCGGACATCGTCAGAACCCACGGCATCAACATAGTATCCTAAGCCAAAGGCACACAGCTCATTCTCACCTTTACCAGCTCAACCAGCACCGCCAAAGCAAACTTTCCAACTGCATGAGCAATGTTACTGCTTTGATGAAAACACCTGCCTCCGGCTCAATTAAGACAAAACTGAAGTCCTTATCTTTGGCAAAACCAATCCCCTGGGATGCCTCTTGGTGGCCCTCTGAAATTGGCTCCCCACCCACCCCTATGGACCATGCAGAGAACCTCAGGATCATCCTGGATACCAACCTTTCCATTAGCTGACAGATCAACCCCGTTGCCTTATGCTTCCACATCCTGCGAATGCTACGCACAATTTTTCAGTAGATCCCCCTTAACACTAGACGAACAGTTAACCAGGCTCTTGTGGCAAGTTGACATGACTATAGAAACGCCCTCTAATTGAAATCCCAGCTCTTGTTCTATGCAAACTACAAACCACTCAGGTCGCCTCTGCCAGATTCATCTTGAACATCCCGCAAATTAACCACATCTCCCCACACCTCAACAATCTCTATTGGCTTCCAGTCAACCCACGCCTACAAAGCTATTCACAACACCAGCCCAGTGTACCTCAACCACCACCTCACCTTCAATCTGCACCCCAAGCAAGAGCCATCATCCCTCACATCAAGAAGGCCAGAAGCAGAGGACCCTTCTTCTCATACTTTGTAGCCAAGACCTGGAATCACCTCCTGCAACACCTCAGAAACTCTCCCTCATGGACTTCTGAAGTAACCTCAGGACATGGCTTAACACAATATAACATAATAGTATGCTGTAAAGCATTTTTTGATTGTATTATCCTTATTTAGACTGCAAGGTGTTACCATTTCATAATGAAATGCACTTTTAGGTTATACTGCCTGTTGGAAATGGCCTTTCTGCAGGGTCATCCCCAGACGTTTTGCCTTCCTCCTTCTCTTTTTCTGACCTCATTTTTGCTGGCTTTAGGACTCTGCGTACTTTATCACTGCTAATCAGTGCTAAAGTACATATGCTTTCTCCTTAAAACATGGTGACATTGGCTCATACCCAATTGGACTATTTAATTTACTTGTAAGTCCCTAGTAGAATGCACTATATGTGCCCAGAGCCTGTAGATTAAATGCTGCTAGTGGACCTGCAGCACTGGTTGTGCCACCCACATAAGTAACCCCTTAATCATGTCTCAGGCCTGCCTTTGCAGTGCCTGTGTGTGCAGTTTCACTGCCACTTCGACCTGGCATTTAAAAGTACTTGCCAAGCCTTACATTCCCCCTTTTCTACATATAAGTCACCCCAAAGGTAGGCCCTAGGTAGCCCATAGGGCAGGGTGCTGTGCAGGCAAAAGGCAGTACATGTACCTGTGTAGTTTACATGTCCTAGTAGTGTAAAACTCCTAAATTCGTTTTTACACTGCTGTGAGGTCTGCTTCATTCATAGGCTAACATTGGGGCTGCCTTCATACATTGCTTGAGTGGTAGCTGCTGATCTGAAAGGAGTAGGAAGGTCATATTTAGTATGGCCAGAATGGTGATACAAAATCCTGCTGACTGGTGAAGTTGGATTTTATAGTACTATTTTGGAAATGCTACTTTTAGAAAGTGAGCATTTCTCTACATTTAAATCCTTCTGTGCCTTCCAATCCACATCTGGCTAGGTTTATTTGACAGCTCCCTTATGCCTTCACACTCAGACACACCCCAAACACAGGATACTCAGTCTCACTTGCATACATCTGCATTTTTAATGGGTCTTCCTGGGCTGGGAGGGTGGGGGGCTTGACACTTGCATGTCGAAGGATAAGGGCCTGCCCTTACACAAAGGACTGCCACACCCCCTACTGGGACCATGGCTGACAGGATGGAACTGAAAGGGGACCTTGTGCACTTCCGAGCCACTCTTTGAAGTCTCCCCCACTTCAAAGGCACATTTAGGTATTTAAGCAGGGTCTCTTACCCTACCAACTTGGACACCTCTTGGGGTAGACACTCTACCTCGCTGACATGTTGTGGAGAAGAGAACTCCAACCAGAACGTTCATCCTGCCAAGAAGACCTGTCTGCTTTCTGTGAAGGACTGCTGCCTTGCTGTTGCCCTGCTTCCTTGCTGCTCTCTGGCTGTGGTGAAGAAGTGCTCTCCAAGGGCTTGGATAGAGCTTGCCTCCTGGTCCCTGAAGTCTCAGTACCAAAAAGACTTCATCTCTACAAGAAGGACTCCTTGTGCAGCGAAATTCAATGCACAGCCGGCTAGAAACGATGCACAGCCTGCACCGCTGTGAAAATTTCACTGCACGCCAAACCGGAACAACACAGCCCAACTTAGCAACGAGAAGATCGATGCAGCGCCAGCGTAGTGACAGGAAATTTGACGCACGGGCTCACAGGATTGATGCATAGCCGAGCCGGAATGACGCAGTCTGACTTCCAGAGAGGAATCCACTCAGCACCTGCCGTGCAGTAGAAAATTCTATGCAATGCCTACCGGATCGACGCAGCTCCTGTGACTTCTTCCAAGCAGCGCCGGAAATCCACACATCGTCCCTGGGGCATCTGAAAAGCCCGCAACCCGAAGAGGATCCACGACCAAGCGCCGGAAATCGACGCACAGCCGTCCCTGCATGAAAACTAAACGACACATCGCTGTGTGTGGCCCGAGAAATCGACGCACACCCCTTTGTTTCCATGCATCTTCTCCTCTGTGGCTCTTTGTGGAGATTTGTCACGCGAACCAGGTACTTTGTGCTTGAAAGAGACTTTGTTTTGCTTTTAAAAGACTTAAGGCACTTTACATCACTTTTCAGTGATATCTCAAAATATACTTATTGCATTTTGATTGTTTGAACCTGCATCTTACCAGATAAATATTATATATTTTTGTAAACACTGTGTGGTGTATTTTTGTGGTGCTATATTTTGTTATTGTATGATTTATTACACAAATACTTTACACATTGCCTTCTAAGTTAAACCTGACTGTTCAGTGCCAAGCTACTAGAGGGTGGGCACAGGATAATTTGGATTGTGTGTGACTTACCCTGACTAGAGTGAGGGTCCTTGCTTGGACAGGGGGTAACCTGACTGCCAACCAAAGACCCAATTTCTAATACTGCCTTTTTAAAGAATAAAGCATAAATGTCTAAACATTTCCAGGTTAATGATATTTGACCAGTAACAAATACATAAATGTTTTAGTATACAAGTTTGGGGAATATGTACATATATGCATGGAGTTATGCAAATATTTTATTTCAGGCCCTTGCTCATTTGCATCCAATTGTCTACACTTATACAGATAGATAAATGTTTTTTTTTTTCCAGAGAACTTTGTTTGCTTTTTGCTCTGGAAACTTCCTTTCCAACCTCTAGTCCAGGAGTCCCAAGGACAGTCCCTATGGTACCATATGGCAAGTCCCGGGTACCAGCTTTTCCCCCTGATGATCCCTTATTGTTGTCCATGACAGAGTGCAACTGGCAGCCATCGATGTGAGCTGAAATATAGGTAAGAACGTGGGGCCAGGAAAGGAAGGGGGATGCATACATAGGTCGGCTTTTGACGGTCAAGGGGAGAATGGTGGACCTGGAAGTAAGAGTCAGGAAGAGATAGGCTTGGAGCGATCCAGAGATGGGGTAATGGGGCCAGAGGGCAGCCTTGTTGGTGAAGGTCTTTAGATGACATTACCTTACAAGGGTAGAGGGATAAACTAGGAATGAGAGACTCATACAGAGGAAGTAGGGCACAAGAGCCCAAGAACCAGGATGAGACTCTCTCCTCCTACTTGAAAGCATAAGATGTAGCGAGTTGCAAAGGGACAAAAATGTGAGTTGGTACAAACACTGAGTGAGTACAAAAAGGTAAGGGAAGGGGAGGAGAACTGCCTAGGACACTGAGAATGTCAATGCAAATAGTCTGACTGGAGAGGAGAGAGCCTAATAGAGTGCAAGAGGTAACAGAAATGGAGTAAAACCAAAAGATATGGTTTAATGTTGGATAAGTGCTTACCAAGGAAAGGGAATGCAGACTGTGGAAATGATGGTGGAAGCGACTGAAAAGGAGAATGAAAACCGGTGGCTGAGACATCAGAAATGAGGACAGAGAGACCAAAGAGATGGAAATGGCAAAGAGCAGGAATAAAGGAGAGAAACTCTTTAAATGGCTGTTAACAGTGACAGCACAAAGGTTACTCTGTGGGGGAGGAAATAGCCCTTCAGCAGACCACAAATGAAAACATATGAGTGGTGTAGAGTGTCACCTGACCTGTACTATACTATGTTGCAGTTTCTCACTCTGAGGGCTGGGTGCAGCCCGAGGAGATAAATAAAGGGGTATATGGTTGCTGAAGGCCATTTTCCGGCAATTCAACCAACTGTGTCCAGTGTGCTATGTCCTGCATTAGTAATTGGTGCTGATCCATGGCATGTCCATGAGATTGTGGCCACAACACTGGGGACAAGGTTGAGGAGCACCTATCTAGAGCTGACTGTGCTGAATTACCCTACTGGCTATTGTCACCGAGCCGGCCGGTGTCCATCTCAGCAATCTGCATGCCCACGGCTGCCGCTGTCCCGCACAGCAGCCTTACCGTTCTACTTGGTCGGTGACTCCTGCAACCCTGTAGTGGCCCACATTCTTCACGCTGCAGCAACATCTACTGATTCCCCCAGTGCCCTACCTGAGACTTGCACAATGTTCTACATACCTGATAGAGCACCTGCAGCTCAGGCCTAGTGGCTCATCATCACCTCCACAGGCCGAGCTACACATCGGGAGGCCGAAAGAGGCCTTCTGCACCACATGTGCACAGAAACGTAACAAAAACAACAGTCCCCGGCTGTCTTTAACCCCCACCCAACCCCCCAGGGGTTACACATAGCCCTGTCAGAGTTTGCCCATGTGAAGCCTCAAGGAAGAGGGGGCAATGTTCCAACAGGCAGATCAACACCTATACTTTGCCCAGCATATTGCATCACAGACTGCATGAAGGCCTCAGGCCACATCTAGAATGCTTAGAGGGCCCCCCAAGTGGACAATTGACCCACGGAAAGGGGTGTTACTTGCAGTGGAAGCTGCATTGCAAGCATCATCTACATCTGAAAATAAAATACAGAAAGGAAGGGGGTACAGAGAGACAACACAGTCAGAAAGGCAGATAAGAATAAGAAAGAAAAAAGATCCAGCAAGAGGGACAGCAAAGACACCTGCACAAAGGTGCGCATGGTAACAGCAAAAACACTCCCACAGTACAAGCATGAGTGAGCAACAGCAGGGGTAGGTGTGCCCCATTCCGGCACCATATGCGCATGCCATAGTAATGCCATTGCCATCGTTCAGTGAGCTGTCAGACCCAGCCACAACAGCGCCTAGATGGCGCTCTTTGATTAGGTGGTTTCAACATTACTTCTGCGCCACCCAGGAGACGGATTGCACCATCAAAAGATCACTGTTGATGCACTTTAGTGGTGCGGAACTCTATTATCTATTTGAGACACTTCCAAACAAGGGCGGGGATGTGGAATTTGACATTACAGTAACAGCCCTAAACAGGCACTTTGACCCGCAGCTCAATCCGGACTATGAGCACATCAAGCTGCGCCAAGCCAAACAGGCAGATACGGAGTCAGTCGACATGTTCTATGCACGCTTGAAAAAACTGGTAAGCACATGCGTAATCATCAAACAGGTGGAGATATGTGCCCAAATAATACAGGGTTGTAAGTCATCTATGCTCTGGCAGATAATTCCATGGCAGATTGGCATCTCCCTGGAAGACATACTAGTTTTGGCTCAGTCCCACAAAGTGTCAAACAGCAGAGCCAAAGACATGGAAGTAACCCTAAGCAAAGGTGCGGCTGAGAGTGGTCCCCAGACGTGGTCCCGTTTCAAGGAAGAATAAGTCAACTCTATCCAGAAACTCCCAGCACCCCCTAGCCCAGCAAGTACACCCAGAAAACGGGGTGACAGATGCAGCCACTGCAGGCAGGAACACAAGACCCCGAACATATGCCCAGCCCGAGGCAAAATTTGCTCAAAATGCAGCAAAGTTAACCACTTTGCAAAGGTATGCGGAAGCGAAAGAGAAGGGCACAGCTCAGGATACCCAAGGAAGATGTCCCCACCCCACCCAACAGCTGCCTCTTGATGAGCCTTTAGAAGAGTTTGCACCAAGTAAGGGCAGAACGGGTGCCACCGACACAAGGAGGAAGACAACATCTTCGTAATCTTGTTTATCGGGAAGGCAACAGGAAAAGCCCCCCTCCTACGTGCACAGTAGAGATCGGAGGCCCATCCATCACTGCCCTCATTGACATAGGCACATCCATCAATGTGATGGACTCAGAACAATTCGACCGAATCGTACCACATCCAGTATTGACAACCAACTGGGCACAAATGTACACAAATGGAGGCATGGAGCCCCAACCTCTCAAAGGTACAATAGAAGTGGATGTTGTAAGCGAAGGCCATTCAACCCGAGCCAAGTTCCACATCACTGAAGGTGGCACAGACACATTGCTGGGGTTCCATATGGCAGAAGATTTAGACCTAGTGTTCTTTGCTAAGCACGTGCACGACTCGCATGCAGACTCCTTACTAGTTGAATTACCCCAATTGTTCACTGGTCTCAGAAAGTTGAAAGGAAGGTAGATCAGATTGCATATTGTTGACTCCAATGGGACTGTGGTATTGAGAATCCCCTTCCACCTGCAGCCGCAAATGGAGCAAGAATTGCGAGACCTGGAGCAAAAAGGAGTCATAGAAAGTAACAGGCACTGTGGGTGTCCCTGCTAGTCATCGATTCTAAACAGCTAGGAGTAATCCAACTTTCCATAGATATGAGACTTCCGAATCAGGCCACTCAATGAGAATGCCACATCATGCCCACCATGGACGACATTGTGGCGGACCTGAACGGCCACATATTGGGTTTTGAGGCTGTATCTAAATGCTGGATACCATCAGCTGGAGCTTGACCCAGCCAGCTGATAAATCACCACATTTTCCATGCATGTGGGCCTCAGGTGATGCAGGGAATTTAATTTTGGCATCTCATCGGCTGTAGAGGTGTTCCAAAATACAATCATAGAGACCCTCTTTGGGCTGATCTGAGTGAGCAACATAAGCAACGATATACTCACCTTCTGATTAAACCTTGAAGAGCATCATGTGAGGCTGAGGGCCGCCTTTCAATGATGAGCGGACTTCGGCATGACTCTGCATCAACGCAAATGTTCATTCTACCAAGACTTCATAGAGTTTTTCGGTTAAATATTTTCACATGATGGTCTGAAGCTGGATCCCAAGAAAGAAGATGCCATCAGGAATGCATTCATACCCCAGAAACCAGCGGAGGTGAGGAGCTTCCTAGGCATGGCTACGTTTTGTGAGAAATTCATCCCAAACCTGACCACCCTATCACAAACCCTAAGGAAACTAACCAAGACAAATGCTCAGTGGGACTGGGGCCCAGAAGCAGAGCAAGCATTTTGCGTCATCAAAGGAGCCCTCCTCGACAATACCACTATGGCATACTTCAACCCACAAAGGAAGACGGAACTAGTGGTTGACACCAGCCCTGTAGTGCTCGGAGTAGTGCTCCTACAAAAGAAGACAAACAGAGCTTGCATCCCCATTGTATCATCTAATTGGGCCCTCTCTGATACTGAAACCAGATATGCTCAAATCAACCATCCGGTAGGAGTGCCACTACTTCCACCTGTATCTGTGTGGCCATCCATACCGGGGCTTTACTGATCACAAGCCACTCAAACCTGTCACTGGATCAACCCAGCTAGCGCCCCCTGAGGATCGAGAGATGGGCTGTGCAGCTGCAACCATACTCCTTTGAAGTCCTCTACCACCCATGAGCCAATAACCTGGCTGACTACCTGTCAAGGCGTCCTCCAAGTCTGGAAGGACCCCAGCATGCAGAGGGTGATGAAGGAGCTGAGGACTTTGTGTAAATGATTGTACAGGAAGCATGCCCAGAGGCACTTACTCTCAAAGAGATTCAGGAAGCGACCAAAAAGGATGAGAGTATCACTCGGCGAAGGGGCCCAGAGACAGTGGCAGCACTTCCTTGATGGATCCCGGTAAGTAACACAGATCAAATAAACTACCAGGATCCAACTATGGAGGGTGCAAAATGAGTTCAGCGAAAGCAAAGAAGGTATGCTGCTAAGGGTCAACAAATAGTGATGCCATGGAGTCTGTGGGCCAAGGTGATTGACCTAGCACACCAGGGTCACCAAAGTGTGGTGAAGAGAAAGGCAAGGCTACGCAACAAGGTGTGGCTCCCAGGAATAGATGCCCAAATGGAAGGAAAAGTGCAAAGCTGCCATTCTTGTGCCATCACCAGTGAGGCCTACCTCCATCCCGGTTCTTAGCGAACAGCCCAGCCTAAAACACTGGTCCAAGATAAGCATGGACTTCGGAAGTTTCCCAGCCTACGTCTTACAGTGGTACTCATGGAATCCCACTCAAAGTTCCTCATAATAGAACTGGTGCAGTCAACTGCATTTTCAAAAGTGAAGCCTAGTTTGGAGAAGACTTTTGCACTGATGGGCCTACCTGAAGAAATTAAGTCTGCTCCAGGAACAGTAGTTCTAGGACTACCTGTCATCTCATGCCACCTGAAACCGAAAGGTGACCCTGCCAATGGCATCAAGCTAACGAGGCGGTAGAAAGATTCCTGAGTACTCTGAACTGAGCCATAAGAATAGGAGTTGATCAAGGGGAGGACGAAGATTGCTGCCTGCATCGGTTCTGAGGGCCTATCGGCAGACCCCGCACAGCACCACCAACTGCACCCCAGCTGATCTACTATTCCAAAGGCCCAACAGAGAGAGCATCCTGGCAGGTCCTGAGTGGCACCCTACTGTAATAGATATCCAGGTCACACAGGAGAAGAGAAGGATCACCAATGACAAGCCAGTCTTGGGCGAGGAGTGAAGAACCCTGCCCTCCAGGTCTGGGATAATGTCATCATGAGGGATGTTATTCAGGGTGGAAGTTCCAGACCCACTATGAGCCACAAGTTTGGTGAGTCGCAAAGATCAATGGCAGTGTGGTCACAGTGCAGCTGAAACGTGTCCTGCTTTACAAAGATTCACAGCTCTGCTGGTGAGTCAGAAGACACATCTATTAAAGAAGGTGACACCTATCCAGAGGGATTTTTGGCACTGGCATCATCCAGGAGAAAGCACTCCTCCAAGTCGCCCCAGCATTCAAAGGCGCACTGCCAGTGACCTGTTTCAGCAACTGAAACCGAGGGAAAGCCGTCTACATCCCTGGCTGGGGAGGCTTGTGATATGTGCAACCTGAAAAGTGGGAGTGATGAAAGCATAACCTCTGCCAAAACCCTGCTCCCAGCCAGAGACTGAAAGATCATGTGTGTTCCTATTGAGTATCTAAATGACTGATGGCAGTCAAACAAGAGTTGGGAAGGATGTAGACTGCCATTGGCCTTTACCATACTATGTTGCAGTTTCTCACTCTGAGGGTCAGGTGCAGCCCTTGGAAATAAATAAAGGAGCGAATGGTCACTCAAGGTCATTTGCCGACAATTCAACCAACTGTGTCCAGTGTACTAGGTAACAGGAAGGAAGGGTGCAAGGTGAACAGAAGTGACACATGGCCTCCACTCTAGATGGTGCTAAAGAGGGATGGGTGAGAGATTTCAGGCAGGGCTCAGCAAGGAGCAGCGTGGTTAACAGGAGTTCATGAGCATGTTACGCTTACTAATAAAACGAAAGCCACCATCCCTTTACCGATGTTCCCGCAAGGACAGAGATTGCCAGCGGTAGAGAAGGTAAAGGAGAGGAGTAGAGGAGTCGTAGGGAAAGTACTACTTCGATTACACGCATGGATGAGAAGCACCTGGTGCACACATACTAGGATGGGTTGCAGGAAGCTTGTGGAAGGATTATAGCAAAGCTGTTGGATCCATTAACAGGGACAAATGTAAGAAGCTGTGTAATTAAAAATTCATAAAAGCACAGGAAAGAAGTGTGGGGGGGACAGCTACAGAAGAGGAGGAAGGTGTTGGAACGGCTTCTCTCCTGGGATAGTGCTAAAGAAGGCTTCGGGGTGATTCATTTCTGATGGACGACTTCCTGGACCACACAGTGCATTTAATGGCCTGTTCAGATGCAGAAAAGGCAACTAAGATTGCCTTCATGAACTTAAAGTTGCATTCTGCCTGCTCTCGGTGCACCTGGACAATACTTCTCTGTAGGGTTTGTAGAGAAGGCGATGCCTGTGGGGTGCTGCAAGGCATGAGCTCTATTTGAACCTTTTAGTTCATTTCTGAAGCGCATGGGGAGATGGGAAATGTGATCTGAGCAGGAGCAGCATTAGTCGTACCATGCTGCTGCTGGAAAGGAAGATGGAGGTTGCTGAAAGGATTTGTACGTTTGGCAGGAGTTTAAAGTGCCCCTAACAATGCAAAATACAACGCTAACATTCTTCTGTACTGATGGGCCAAGGAATTAAGGTTGCATTGGTTACATTTATGACATGTCGGGGGTGGCACAAGAAGTAAGGTTAAGGCGAATTGGGTACTCAGGAAAACACAGTAATTGGTAAGCCACCTCACTGTTGCATGTGAGATGGTGATGCTTGGGCAGGCATTGCACAGGCTGATGGCAGTGGATACGAGGGGCATCCTAGAACCCTCCAACAGGATTACTAAGAGACAATCAGAAAATGGGCCTTGTTACAAGGTTTCCATGCTTCTTGTGTGGTTACTTTCTAACCCACCCCTAAAGTTACTGATGACAAATGTGGGTAACTCCAGAACGACAGGGGTCACAGGAGAATTACGAAGATCCTCCCTATGATACCCTATAAAATCTGAACTAAGCAACAGAAGCAGAGAGATTTTTACAAGAAGAGAGCTGCTACATTCAACTAGGCAACTTTTAGTAAAATGCAATGGGTCCACCAAACTAACACAGGCCTTGCAATTGTGGTGGACTGGTAATTCTCACTATCAGTCCCATAGGACTTACCATGGACCTTGTGATGAGACCCTATGTGTTCACACGTGGCAAACGTTCCTTGACAGCTGCAATGCCTCGCTCTTCCGACTTCCACCAGAGCAATGTATAAAGGTAGGAGAGATTCAAAGATGTGGTTGTGGCAAAGAGATTCAGTCTGTCCTGGGAAGGCTGGGTGTATGCATAAGTTCGAAGTGAAGCAAGGCAGGAGAAGGGTCTCGGCATAGTATTTTTTGATTTTTTCCCCAATGCTATCGATAGTACAGCAATGGAGGGCAACGATTACCGAGTACAACAGTGAGATTTATATCGACGATTAGGAAGTGAACAGTAACCTAAATACCATGATGCAACAGAATACTCCACTTCGAAATATATAGGTTAACATATATCAAAAACATTTCACATGAGCTTTTTAGCCCAATATGTTTATGTACACAATCTTACATATTTAAAACACTCATCGTCTATATACAATCCGAAATCCCTACTCCACAAATGCTTTTTTTTCTTCAAATATTGCTATTTAGTCATCTTCCTGTTTTTATCACACTTATCAATCCTGCCTTTCAACATTACGTGATTACACTGAACATATAAAAACATTTTTTCTATACAGACATTATGATGCACTTTAATACAGCTGCAACCAGGTTGCGTCGACACAGCATTTTGGCTATAATCCTTCTTTTCACATAGCTACCTCAGGATCAAAACTCTCAACTAAATTGTATTTCTAAGTGAGTGGGTGGGCGCTGTTCATGAGCAATAGTTTTGTCTTATTCACCGGCCTTTTTTCACCACCACCCTTGTCTTCACAGGCATAAACTGCTGCTTCTCTTCCGCACAAAACAAATACAACTCACACAACGATCACATTTTTCTTGCGAAGTAGATGAAGTAATAAAGTCTGTAATTTGAATACGAGTCATGATTCACCACTGGGGATGGAAATGTGGTTAGAGTCGACGGGCAAGCATACATAAACCCAGAAGTAAGCGTGACACGATCCCTGCCGTGTGGTGGTTGGCAGGGTATTTAAAGGCGCGAGAATGGTAGAAACTGCATGTGACGAAAGCACAGGGACTGAATGAAAAGCCTGACCGCTGGCAGCTCACCTCATAAGGAATTTGTCACCCACTCATTCTGCACAGGGCTGGTGAATGAGCAGTGTAGAAGAGACTTGCAGGGGTGTAGCTCCTAGGGGGGCGGAGGGACGTTGGGTTGTTACACCCCTCTGATAAACGTGTTTTGTGATAAATAGTTTGGTGCATGTGCCTTCAGTCGGGTATGTGGAGGTCTCTGTTGGATTTCACCAGGACTTTCTATACACATACACAGACAAAAACACTCTTCCTCTATTTATAAAAACTTAAAGGCAAAATAATATGCTTTCTCTTGCTTAGTACCCCTAACAACCCACATTCCTCTCAGTTTCCCCTTAAGCCCTTCTTGTTGCATAATGTATTTTAACATTATGTGCCAGTGTGCCCCCCCCCGCCCCCAGCCCCAATCTTACTGGCCAAGCTACCCCCCTGGAGACTTGGTCAGTGCTAATGAAACTTAGGTGACTGAGATCCAACTCAGAGGGCATGTCATGCCACAAGGAAAGTGAGTCAGTGATGATGCGGGTGTGTTGGGGTCCATGGGGAGTTGCAGCAGAAAACTGGCAGTATGGATCGGGGTTATTCTTTCACGAAGTTGTCGGGGATGAGCGCAGAAGAGATGAATGATGTGAGGTAGCTGCTGGGCTCCTTAGAGGAGATGAAAGTGCAATGATGAAGAGAAGGTTGAGCAACTGCTGTCAAACAGGGCTGGACTCAGGGGGAAATCCTCGGTCCCTATAATGATACACGCACAGAGAGCGAATGATCTAGCTTAATTCACTTGATTATAGCTGATTAAGCAAATAAAGAAATGCTTGATGGATATAATGTGTAAGAGACAGTTACCGAGGGGCCTCGATGGAAGCGTTACCCCATACAGTGTGGAGGCGGAGCTGTTGACACATACAGTATGGAAATATACCCCAAAAGGAAGAGTGATAAACAGAGCAAGGAAGGAGCTGAACAACAAAATAGTGGGTCTCTGTAGACGCTAGGATGGGAAAAGCACACAGATATTTCAGCTCCCATCAATCTTCAAACAGGACGGGTACACAGTTTGTACTTGGGTACAATGACATATTTGACCTAGATGGTGAAAGGATTTGCAAACTATTGTTTGATTTTCCAGGATAACAATTAATAACACTTCTAGGGACGGTTTTCCTGGGTGTTGAAAAATTGCCAAGATAAGAAAAACATGAAAAAGAGCTGCAAGTTAAAGTGAATTTAACAAAGTAAGGATCATTAGGGTCGAGCCTGCGTCGCATGCGTTTCGCTAAGTGAGACGCTTTAGTAATTAAAAAGGGCTCGGAGCCCTGTCCACGTCACGTCAGTGTCTGTCATTGGCTTGTGGGCTTGCCTGTTAGAAAGTGCTTGACTTCATTAGTGGAAGGCATGCACACGTCATGCCTTTTCCGGTGGATAGCCCTCCTCGAGCGCATCGACCAAGTACAGAAAACCTGCGAGGCTCGCTGTTTTCTGTCCGGCTCGTGGACTACTTTTTCTCTATTTTCCCAGCGCGATCTCGCTTGGCAGAAGTCGAGCGCTTTACATAATATCGGCCCTGTTACACAGTTAATTGCACTTTTTCGGGTTACGTACATAAATGCACTTTTGCCAGTAGGTTTCATTACCAGTGAAAAGTCGGGTTAGGAGTTTGCAACCCTATCAGCTCTAACACGAGCAAACGCGAGACCCGTTGCATTGCAAATGCTTGTTTTTAAATAGCAGGTACTTCAGCTCTTGCCGAAGTGCACGCAGGCTCACTGGGACAATAGCCACGGGGAGGGCAAAGATAGGCTTTCCAGAAGGGGGATCTGGAAAGGGATCAGTGCCAAGCGGAGGGGGGGGGGGGGGGGGTATTGAGAAGGGTTTGGGGATTGTTAGAAACGTTCGGGTCATGCCCCGTTGTTTGGCAATGGTGTAGAGGTTATGTGTTGTAGACTGTGCTTTATCCTTCAATAAAGTGACCTTTCCATTACAGATATTGCGTCAGCGTACTTACGTTACGTCGAGTGGGTATATCTTTCCTCCAGAAACTTTAGTGGTGACAGCTGTACTCTGTCACAGTAACATTAACCAGAGTTAATTGTGGGAAAGATCCTTGCTCACCCAATACTCGTGTCCAGTTATCCTGCACAGTTTCTAATCATGCTGTCAACATGCATGAATAAAAGATTCTTTTATTGACAAAAAAATTGAAAAAAGCACTAAGCTTTCAAACAATCGAATTTATGTAAACACTAGGTTTGTGCATTCCTATTAAATTATACTGCCCCGGCCTCCAAAAGTACCATTTCTCTCTAGTACAGACTGTTTAGTTCTAGAATCATTCACATTCAAGATAAACTATTGTTTGCGAATCCAATCACTTAACAAAACATGACCCCACCCTCCAATTCACTGTTCTTTCTCTTCTTTTAGCAGTCTGATCGCTGGAAGTTGGAGGTGGGCCCAGCAAGATCCGCACCTGCGGCTTTCAGGTTTTGCACAGATCTCCGCCATCGGCACTTCAACACACTGAGCTATCTTATAATCATAGCTACAAATTGTCTAACACGTGGGCGATCGTTCACAGTAGCTTTTAGTGCAATAACAAGCGTTTTACACATTCCTTCGTAGTGTAGGCTACCTTGGTGAAACCTACCACCCAGGGGACGGTTAGCACAGAACTCTCCAGCCTTTAATGCTGTTTTACAGTATTTTTTTAAGGAGTTTCCCTCATCATCATTATGGTAAGATCGTATTACGGATTTTTACCATTAATAGTACGTTACATTATTTAAATTAATGCCTGCATAATTGATGCACAACTTCCAGTAAACCTTAGTACACGCTCTAATAAAATTAAATATACATTAAAACCAATTTGCTCATATTTTTCAACCGCCATTGACAATTCGAAAAGCAACATAACATAGTTCTGTGTTTCTCTAAATTAGGGTGCCATTTAAGGCCTTCCTATAACCAGGCGCTCTCACCAGCTAGGGGCGCTTGTTACCTGCTAATGGCCTATGTGATGTTCCCTGTCGCTAGCCCGCACTGTAGGATGGACCGCTAGGCCGGGCTCGGTATACTCGTGGTGGCTGTGCTTGAATTTGGGGCTTTGTCTGTCCCACTCATAATTGGTATGCTATTGGCAGTGCCTTAAATAGACAGGTACTGAGTACCAGCACTTCTGTCATTTGATGTGGAGAGTAGCTGCACTTCTCAGCACTTCAAAGGAGCAAATAGGTTCTCTAAATAGTGAGTACCTGCACTTTTATATGTCCATTTGAAGCACTGGTTATCGGTGTTTCTACCGGGCTCTAATCAACAGTCAGGGTATCCAGGCACTCTGTAGCAGGTGTGTGAGGCGAGCCCTGGGGGCTTTCTCAAAAAGCCAGGTCTACAGCTTATTGCTAAAGTCAAGAAGAGATGGGGGCTCTCATGTGTTGTGGCAGGTCTTAAAGGCGCGGTCCCTGCTCTTCTTTTGTGACTGCCTGCAGTGTGCGAGAGACCGGCAGAGCGGAGGTGTCTGAAGGGTTGGTGGAAGTGAACAATTCATATATTAGTCAGCATATGACGATGCACACTATTTTAAGTGTTGTCTTTTAGAAGCTGCCTTTGCTATTTCCATACAGGTTTCATTCCCCTCAGATGAAATTAGTTTGCAGAATTCACCCATGATCTCATTAGTAAACATAAATGTGCAATAAAAGCTTGGTTGTAAACGGTGTATTACATTGCCAAGCATTATCTAATTTGACACACTGGGAAGCAGGTATTACAATTTGACCTCCTTGTTTTAATGTTGCCATTTTACTGCATCTAATATTTGCTCAACTATCGCAAGATCAGTAAGTGGTTTATTCATTTAGTTTACTTAGTGCTTCACAGTACCGACACAGGATGTCAGAGCGCTTTACGAGGTAGGTATGTATACATTAGATCGCAGTAGAGATATACACGATCGATAATGAAGCATCTTACATGCCAAGGTGTACATTGCATGATAACAGAAATTAGCGATTCATTTGCTGCTTAGTATAAGTCTGGGCTCAGGAGAGCAGCCACTCAAACTGGGAGTAAAGGGAAGGGACACATTTAGGATTTGAAGTGTTTAGGAACTGCTGCTTTAGTAGCTTCTTGAATGAAGAGACACAGGTGGCCCTTCTGATGGGCGCTGGGGGTCAGTCCAAACCTTGGTCTGAGTAAGAGTGTTTCAATGCAGATGACTTTCTAGTTCGGTGGCTCAGTCTTCAGCAGGGTTCTGCTTCGTAGGGTTATGGTTCCAACAGTAGTAAACTGTTTAATAGACAGATATTCAGAGGTGCTTTGTGAGACTGCATAAAGTGCAATGCAAGCTGTTTTATCTGCAGTCTGTTAAATGTCAAGCGATTTCTCACATGGGGAATTAGTGGATTTGGCCAATGGAACCTCCCCAGTGTAATAGGTCTTCCTTAATTCTCCTACCCAGGCTGGTCCTGCAGGTGTGATTTGCAGATCCAGCAAGGGCCAACTTTAGGTGGTGGCGCCCAGGGTGACAATCTTTGTTGACGTCCTGCCCCCTAAAACCTACTTCTCCATGAATTACTACACTCCTACTGTGCCCCCCATCTCTCCAAAGCCCCTCTCTAACATACATTTTGTTTTATAGTGCTATAGTTTAATAGTGTAGGATGTCCGAGCACTTACATCACACAAACACAGTATAATAGAGCCAATTAATCATAGGTTTGTAATCATTCAATAGAAAATGTCACGAGACACTGAAGATTATAATGTGTTGGAGTCGCAAGTGACAGATACTAGTAGACAGTATATTTTAGGGATGTTTGGTCTGGAGAAACACAAACTCAAGATTTAAAAACGTACCACAGTGGTTGGCCTTACTAATAAGAATATTTTTGTATCCAAATTAATCTTTTTAGCAATACTAGAATAATGAAAGATTAAGGCAAAAACATAATGCTCTAACGTATACCTTGCCGTTTGCATGCAGCTTTGTGATGGCAGCTCATAGCTCACTGTGCTATATTAGGATTGCAACTTATGCACTGCAAGTAACAGAAGGATCTCTGACAAAAGAAGAAACCTACTGAGTGATCCACATAAAATAACTTTCAGTGATTTGCGTGGTACACATTCTTTGCAGCAGGCATATTAACCCTCTGCACTACTTTATATTGAATAAAAACTGCATCCAGACAAAACTCTCTCTCTCTTTAGTAGGAACATTAATCACCAGAGTTATCTTGATATTTTTATTACTGTCTGAAATCTGGACACACAAGGAACTCTGTAGCTGATGCTGTTTTTACTTGTGTTATTTCTAAACACGGCAACACCAAAGGTCAGCGTCTGGTGTGGCTGCACCTGTCGCACCACCCTTCAGCCTACCAGGAGTCCAGCCTTAGCCTATATCGAACTTCAAGGGAAAACTCGTGCCAGATGAGCGCTGTCTGTGGTGCGTTACTACTCCTGCTTTACATGTTATATCTATAAAGGAGCTCCAAATTTTCATATTGATTCACAGGGCTCTATTTCGCAATATACTGCTCTGCCAGGGCAGAGCTACTTTGTATCACACTAGATAAAGTGAACTTTCCCCTTAGTCCAAGCACTCCGCACGTTGCATGTGGGGGCTATTCAGTGACGCTTTGCTCACAGCATACTAGATGCCGTCCCAGTTTGTCTATTCACTTGAGGCATCCTGATAATAGAACCCTGCGCAGGCAGTATAGGAGGCAACCACCTTATGATGGCGTTAAGAAGGATCCAGCAGGTATATTCTACCTCTGCTGTAAGCAAGCACCCTAAGCTTCACAGCTTCCTACTTGTATAAGAGTCCAAATTAATATGGAGGTGTGAATGAGCTTTGTCCTCTAATCTGCATAGGAAATGTCTCGTGCAAATTGCCCATTCATACCTTAAAGCTTTGGCCACAATACATACCATAGCATTACAGGACCACCGAACATTAGTGACATCCTTACACCACTTGTTATATGTACCTGAAAGTGGGGTCTCTTCAGACCTGCGTGGAGGCAGAGATTATCATCGAACTTGGCTCTGGATGGGGTAGGAGGTATGATAAAAACAAAAAGTGATGGGTAGAAATGCTTACATAGGGGCTATAGAAACAAATTCCATAGCATCCCTACACAGTTGGCAATCTTTATAGAAAGGAAATGGGATTAGGTCGGAGGCCCTCATTGCACCTCTTTAAACCATACATCTGGGGAATGATGTTGCAATAAATCTGAAAAACACACCTACCACCAACTAAAGGATCATCCTTGAAAGCCTATTGTTGGAATTGTTTTCTTTACAATGGATGGTGCCGTAACAGGTGGTGTTTCTGATTGATACTCAGAAATGGGGAGAAAGGGTGTGCACCCTGAATATCGAAACCGGAATATCGATGGCACAGAATATCAAGAACAATGTATTGAATCTAAAATATCAGCAGGTAAGTACAGATATACCTATATACATATGTACCTACACAATATGCATGTCTTCAAGGTACATAGATTTCGAGTTAGGAATAGTAAATCTTTGCCTCACCCTATATGAGCCTAACTTTCCATATTTTGTCCCTCGATAGTCTGTCCTCAATACTCTTGCACCATAGTATTCAGGGGATCGATATTTAGTAATACAATTGGGAGGAAGCTTCTAAACTCAAATGCTAACTTTACCTCCTCTTCAGCAATTGGCTGTTCATTATCTTAAGGAGGGGAGAGGATATCAGAATCATCTTACAGACTCAGGCTGTAACGTGAGAGAGGAGAAGAGCTACTGCTGAGTTCTCTCCTTTAGGCCTGGATTGCTCTCCGCTTGCTTCCATCTAGCTCAAGGATGGCCGTACCTGGGTTGTTGCCAGTGGGACACATACCACTGAGAACCCCGAATTCCTGAATTGAGTGCATACACTGCAGCTGGAATGCCCAGTGCCAGCCAGCCGGTTTCAATAGTTCCATTCTACTAACAGCTGCTGCTCAGGGAAGGACTATAAGCATATAGTTTATCTTCTCTAACATGCTGTGAAACCAAGCTGGAAAGGGAGATCCCAGGGGTAGGGCACTTTACCCGGGCATTAGCTATCCATATATTATTATTATGATTATTATTGTTATCAATAAAAATAATGCATATTGTGTTTTTAAATGCTGGAAATATTAGGCGTTACTATTACCCAATGTAATGGTCCTCAGTTTACTCAACTTGGAAGGATGGAAGACTGAGTGAGCCTCATTGGGATTCAAATACATAGAATGCAGATCATTTCAAATTTCAGCTGCACTTATTAATCCATCTTGCCATATTTGAGAAATATTAAATGAAGTAAAATTTCTTTATATAGACTTTTGGGAAGAGTTTTACCATGGAGAGCAAACTGTCATCTTGTCTTTTATCCTTGCTTCTGGAGGCTGCTAGCCAGAGACTGTTTTTAGCCACTGACCTTTACAGTTTCTCTAAAGCACCTGGGTTAGTCCATCCACCAAAGTACTGGTGCAGATTTCACAACCAATTGGAATCAGCCAATATGTTCCATCCTCCTTCTCACCACTGCTGAGGGTGATGGCTCCTACTCAGTGTCTTTTCTGCCACTACAGTTCCTTCCGCCAAGCTTGGGGTACTACTGGCTCTGCTACACATCATGGAAGCACGCCTGACCTGGAATGAATACATCTTCCACTCTCTACACACCCTGCTATAGTTCTTAATCTAAAGACCAGAATGACCCCCCAGTACACCATCAGGGTTATCATCAGCTTTGCTACCCAGCCACAACATCCAGCACTTCCATGGGGAAACATTCCATACTGTCTTACATTCATGTACGTGGAATATATATACTATCTGCATGATCATATTTTGTCCCTGAATATGAGGTACCCTGATGTATGTGAGGGGATACTTTGGCTGGAATTACGTTTCCTGCCAGGATCCCACACATATCTCTGCTATTATGAGAATTTGCCTGCAGAATTGGAAATAACATGCAAAACTGGAATAATTGGGCTCAAATCCACATGTGATATCCCCATTCCCAAAGAGGCAGCAGAGGATATGGGCTGGCAGGGGGAGCATTACATTGAGGCCAGGCTGTGCTTACAGTCCAAGCCTGATTTTATAGTCTGGATTCACTGGTTGGATTCTCCGGATCTGGTGTCCCCCCCACTCAAGAAATTTGAGTGCAGGAAAACCAGACCATTGTAATTGGGCAAAGTTGTATCGCACTCGAGAAGACGGATCTGCCCAACATATAATTTGGCATGTGGAGTGAAAACAATTAGTTGTTGTTTCCATATCATTAGCAGACGTGTTCAGTGTATGAAGAACTAATATTCTTGCGCTATCATGTGAAGTTATTGATGTTGCTGTGCATTCCTATGTGTAGCAGCCAAGTGTTTTCATCTCTTTTACGGAGCTCTTAAAGGGTTTGGTTTCTGAATATTTATCCAAGATATGTTGAGACACTAATATCGAGGGACAAAATACTGAAAGGTAAAGATGCATAGATTCTCTATATCTAACTCCATATCTATGTACCTTGATGATAGATCACCAAGATACTCAGACGTGGAGTTATGAATAGTAAATCCACAGTTCCCTTTGTGCTCTTACTTTTTGATATTTAGTCCCTCACTATTTTCTCCAAGACGTTCGTGTGCCACAATTTTCTTGTACTTGTTATTCAAGAGTACAATCCTGTTGAGGCATATTCACAAGCACTGTCACACAGTGTCAGAGGGACCTTTACGTAAATTCCCCCGGAGGCAATATCACATTATCCACCAAAGTCCAAACAGGGCCGGACTGGGAACCCAAAGCAGCCCTGGTAATTTAGTTGGGGGGGAGGGAGGAGGAGAAAGCACTGCTGCAAAACCAGCCTCAGTAACAAACCCAGCCCCCACCCTTCCAGCCCACCAGGAAAACACCCGCGGCCCACTACAGCCAGTCCGTCCCTGAGCCCAAACCTCAGGTTTCCAAACGCCCATTGGTACAACTACACTGGAAGTGATGGCCGGGGGCATTATACTACTGCCAGGTCCCTAAAGTAACACCAACCTCCTCCTTCACTGTAGAGGAAAGTGTGAGGTCTTCTCAGTCACGGCTCGTAGGAAGGAAAAGGGGTGGGTGGGCTGCGGTGCGTGACAGAGGGGCAAAAAAAAAAAACCCCAAAAAAACCCTTACCTTTCTCGCCGCGCTGTTCCGCTCCGCTCCGGACCTCCACTGCAGGCGCAGGCACTGAGCCTGCCCTGCATCCAATATTAACGGATTGGACGGAGCGCCAGGGCACTCCGAGGCAGAGTGAGAGTCTCTGCCTGCTCTCTCCCACCCGGCAACACAGCGCCAAGTTGGGGAGAGCCTAGTGTGCATGTATGTTTGGCCAGCCCTAGATAGCTGGCCAAACATACATGCACACTGAGGGGAAGTGTGCACTTCCCCTCTGTCCCCGTCACGCCCCATGGCCCTGCCCTTTTATAGTAAAACCATAATAAACTTGTTTTATTATGGTTTTAAACCATAAAGGTTTTGCAGCTGCTGCTGCTGGCAGAGGGGCGGGGGGGGTGGGGGGGGTGCTGACGCTCCTCCACCATGGTGGAAGAGCCACCCGCAGGTCTTCTCCTCTTCCTCCTTTGGGAACACGCCTCACAAAGAACTATACCTGTCCCATTTTAAGATGATACTGTGAATTTCAACATTTGTGTACAAATAGCAAACGTTTCACAGTTCTATGTTAAAATACAAGGTTAGTGTTTGAATTATGATGTAATCCGCATTTACTTTGCTCGTGTTTCTTAATAGCTCAGCTGTGATGTTCCTATTTTATACATAGACTGTAATAAAAAATATGGATTTTTTTTTCAGAACAGTTTCTCATCCGGAAGAAAAACAATCTGAAGTTCCAAGGGAAGTGTGCGCTCTACAAGCATCAAAATTGAAGGGAGCTACAATGCCCCCAGGAGCCCTTACTCAGGGAAAAGTCTCTGCAGCAATATCCAATGCTATAAAACCTCAGTTTGTGAAAGCATCGGATCTGTAGCTGCAGGTCATAAGGCAGGAGTAACAGACGGCACAGAGCTGCCCAGATTTCACAACTGGTTCCAGCAGTCAAGTTAAAAATGTCTGCATTATGGAAAATCCCTGAGGGAGCGTTTGTTCAATTTATATCTCGCGAGCGCGCCACAGGATACTAAACGCGCTTTACAAGCTGTTTTGTGTTTGGCAGCAGTAGAGGTGAGATAGGTTGTGGTTGTTGCACAGATTGTTAGTTGCAATTCAGAATTACGGGCAATGTTTTGGATGTTCTTGGAAAGGATGTGAGAGCTGTCATTTTCTTGTGACTGCATCAACTAGACGTGATACACTGTTCAGAAATAACCCTCTTCAAGCACTCTTTGCCAGAGGATGTTCTTAGCAGCTACTCAGGTGCCCGAAAGTAAATCTGCTTTAACTGTTGTGTGCCAGTTGGTGAAGCTTCTGAAAGATGGCTCTCTCTAACTCTGCAAGAGCCAATCACTTATGTTAAATTGTGTAGAGCGGTGTTCACAAAAGGTTTCTTGGAGCTAAGAAGAGATAAAAGGTTAGAAGTGAGAAAGAGGGCAGTTAACCCGAATAAGGTTGTTTAAATAGCGACATTTTATGTTTTTTTTTCTGAATAATCTAAATTACGTTCCAATCCATAGAGATGACGCTTGGCTTGCATATAAAGAGGGCAGTTAACCCGAATAAGGTTGTTTAAATAGCGACATTTTATGTTTTTTTTTCTGAATAATCTAAATTACGTTCCAATCCATAGAGATGACGCTTGGCTTGCATATGGATAACGTGGTGGAGTACAGTTTGAAATGCTTTTGGCTACAAAGTGGGGACCAAAGCCCCCTTGAGCAGTGCAGGAAGGCCTCAAATCTTGAATTTTATTCTGCATTCCACCGGAAGCCAGTCTAATTTCCTCAATGCATGGTAGCATGAGATTTCCTGGGGAGTTTATATATCAGACGGGCCGTTTCATTTTCTATCACTTGCAGCGTATGGAGCAATGTATTTGGAAGGCCCAAACAGACTGAGTTAGCCTGATCAAGCCTAGAAAATAGTAAAGCCATTATCACCATTTTAGAGCATCCTGACTGAGGTAGAAGGCTATTTTCCTAATCATTTTCAGCATGTACATACAATTTGTAACCACATTTCAAATATGCGGTTTGAAAGACATCTCACAATCCAAAATTACCCCTGGGCTTTTGGCATGTGTCATATCCATTTCTCTGGCCCAGTAATATTAATTCCAGAGTTTCACGATGTTGTTTAATAAGACTCTTTCAGTCTTTTCTGCATTCAGTTTTAGATGGTTATTTCCCACCCACTCCCAAATATAACACATGGTGTTCTGAAACTCCTGTTGAGTAGCAGCAGTACCATCGATTAGAAGCAGCAGTTGGGATCCATCAGCATCATTGTAAAACCCCTGACTGTATCCTCAATATACCTCCTGAATGGGAAGAATGGCACTGAAAATTCAGAACTGAAACTACACATCTTCTCTTGAAAGAATGATTGAAGCAGACTTTTAGAATTACAGTGACTTTAAGAGTGCCCTGTACTCCATGAATCAAGTGCTGCCTCTATACGTATTTATGCAGGGAGGTAGGCAGAGATTGGCAAAGGTACACTCAAGCACTTTCACTGCAGACACTTTATCAAGGCACTTGTAGGAAAGACTGAAGGCTCCAGGTTAATAAGTAATACAAGAATCCGAATATAATCCAAGAAAAACGGTGTAGTCACTTTATTCAAAATAAAGATCCACGACGGCAGGCAAGACCCTGTCAAGTCCCAAGCCAGTGACCAACTGTCAAGAGCTGGCTCTAGAACCTTACAAAGCACTGACGCAGTCATAGAACAAATACACAACAAAATAGAACAGGAGTGTTAAAGGGAGAGAACACATTATTACATCATCTTCCCCTTTAACAAAACAAACAAAATAAAACAAAAACCAACTTTAACATTAGTCAATTATATAATCATCAAACCTGGACGGCATTTTGATTGCTCTATTGCTACGACTATACTTCAGCACAGATGAATGACCAAAATTTGAATTTTTTGTGTTGGTACCCCGTGAGGTCATTTCATTAGGCAACATACAAGTTTCTGTTCTTGTAACGTCCACTACTTCATTTTGTAGTCCATCATCAAAATCTTTGCAACACATAGGAGTACCTCCACTTGTAGGAGAAGATGCAGGAACATCATGATACATCAAACCGTTGGAAACAATATCATCAATATCATCACTCCTATTCAAATATACTTCTTTGAATATCTGTGCCTGTCTGTTAGTGATGGGAATAACACTGTTACGGTTCCACCACCCCTTGCCCTCCAACAAAACAGAGGCTTTTGTCACTTTCAATACCTGCACTGGTAGAGAATATTTCGATTCCCCTTTTGCAGCTCTCTGAGGTTTTCTTATCAGAACCCAATCAAGGACGTTTATCTCCCTGTCCTTGGCTTTATGTCTTTTATCATAAATTATCTTTTGCATCAATTGTTTCTCCAACACCCGATTCCTTACATCACTTATGGCTACATTAGACTTATTAAAATCATCCATGAGCAAATTAGCTAACCAAGTAGGTAAAAGCTTGGATTTTGACTCTCTACCTCTGAGGAGACAAAAAGGTGAAACCCCAGTGGTAGAGTGAGGTGTATTTAGATAGGCCCAAATTTTTTCTTTGAGGAAATCTCTAACATCACAATTACTAGCTACAGCTGTCTGAATACCTTCCTTCAAAATTCTATTGGCTCTCTCCACCAAACCATTCGAGGCAGGACTGTACAAAGCAACCTGCAGATGTTTGATATTGAACTTTCCTAAAAAATCTGCCATTTTCTTAGAAGTGAAATGTACACCATTATCAGTCACTATCACTGATGGGGCACCTTCCAAATCAAACAAATTGGATAAAAATGTAATTGCAGATTAAGTATCTGTGCTCTCTACAAATGAATAATATATCCACTTTGAAAAGTAGTCAATAGCAACCACAAGATACCTCATATCTGTAGACAACAACAAATACGGACCAGAAAAATCCAACGCAATTTTCTCCCATGGCTTGGATGGTGGAATAACAGTATGCAACGGTTTAATATTGCTTTTCCAGTGTTTGTCAGACACCACACATGAAGAACAAGAGTTGACAAACTCAGCCACTTCTTTATCCATATTGGGCCACCAATACTTCATTTTAAGCATTCTGCAAGTGGCAGAAACTCCAAGGTGACCCTCGTGTGCTATCTTAATTAATCGTATTCTCAAATCATTTGGAGGTACGCACACAGACCCCCTCATACAAAAGCCATTCTCACATGATAATTCCAAGCAAGTTGCTTGTATGTATTCATTTCGCCACTATATTTCTTTTTATTCGGCCAACCATGCTTGACATAATAAAGAACTTGCGAAAGAACCACGTCATTCACCATGGCCAACTCCCAGTCCTCTTGTGTGAACAACCCATCCGAATCAGAAACAAGGTCTAGAACTCCCACCACACACTCCACATCTCGATCATCCGCCACACTAATAGTGTGTGGCAAAGGAAGTCTTGATAAGCAATCCGCTCTCACATTTTTCCCTCCAGTAATGTACTTGACCTCTAGATTATACTCTTGCAATTTTGACAGGAGTCGCACTAATCTAGCAGATGCCTTAACAAGACCATTGCCTCTCAATAGGAATACTAACGGCTTGTGATCAGTAAAAATCTCTAAATGAGTTCCCCAAATATATGTCTTGAATTTTTGAACCGCCCAAACACAAGCTAAAGCTTCCCTTTCAATAGTGCTGTAGTTACTCTCAGCACTAGAAAGTGACCTGGAGGCAAAAGCGGTTGTACATTCTTGGACATTCTGCAACTGTCCAAACACCGCTCCGAGTCCCTTAAGGCTAGCATCAACCGTTATAAAGGATTTACAATTGGGAATATAAGATTTCAAATTTGGGCCAGATGCAACAATTTTCTTGATATTCTCGAACGCATCATTGACTTCCTTGCCCCAGACAAACTTGCACCCCTTCTTCAGTAGTGACCGAAGAGGTTGGACAATTATAGCAAAACCATTAACAAATCTGGAGTAATATTCACACAGTCCAAGAAAGGAACGTAACTCGTCTTTGTTAGACGGATAAGGGGCTTTCATAATAGCTTCCAGATTGCACATCTTAGGTTTGATGCCCTCAGCAGATATAGAATGCCCAAGGTAGTCAACACTTCTAACTAAAAAGTTGCATTTTTTCAGTTTTAATAGTCAAACCATAATTTTGAAGTATGCCAAAGACTTCATTTAAAGTATGTTCATGTTCTTCTATAGTTGCTGTGTGAATTAGAATGTCATCTTGGAATGCACAAACCCCTTTAATGTGTCCAAACAATGTGTCCATCATTTTTTGAAAGACACTCGCCGCTGAGGCAAGACCAAAAGGTAATCTGAGGAATTTAAAAGCACCAAATGGAGTCACAAAAGTGGTTAGATCTTGGGAATCATTACTAAGAGGAATTTGATGATACGCCGAATGTAAGTCAATGGTCGAGAAGAACTTTGAATTTCCCACTGTGGTAATTAGTTCTTGTATATGGGGTAAGGGGTGACAATCCACTAAAATGTTTTTATTGAGAGATCTCAGGTCTACACATAACCTAAGATCTCCATTTCTTTTCTTAGTAACCACAATCGGAGAAACCCACTCAGAGGCATTTGTGGGAGAAATAATATTGTCTGTCACTAACTTTTTAAGTAACTTACCAAGTTGGTCTCTGATAGACAGCGGAACTGGTCTTACTTTATGAGAGACAGGAACAGCACCATCCTTAAGTTTGATAGTGTGCTCAAAGCCTTTGACATTCCCAACTCTGTCAACAAAAAATATTGGGAAACTTACGAATATAATGTTCCGGAACAATGTTATTAGGAACGATTTGCAACACAGACTCACTTTCATCTATGTATGGCCTCTCTCCTAACTTAATAGGATTCTCCTGTCCTGGGCACAGAATAATGCCTAGACGTGCTAAGTCCTTCCAGCCTAATATGTTCCTCCCCTTCACAGCCACGTAGATTTTAGTAAACGTAGACCTTCCCATCACTTCTAATTCAGCGTAGAAAAAACCCAACAAATCAATATCTTGATCTCCGAATGCTTTGGGTGCAATATCAGCTTCTTCTAATTTCTTAGTGTCAGACCATAACTGAAAAAATGTTTTGTCTGCTAGAATAGTGATGGGAGCACCGGAGTCAGCCATTAGAGGTAGCACCCTAGAATCTACTTTTGCATCACATATAGGACCTTTGATATGTTCACCCACACCCCTTATGCACTGAATAGGAAGATCCACAGTAAGAACAAGATTAGATAGTCTGTTAGCACAATAAGCTTCCTCCTCCGCATTCTCAGTGTACACATTACTGATTCTCATTTTGGACCCAGAATTCGAGTAGGAATTTGATTGTTTGCAAACAGCTTGGAACTGGCCAATTTTGTGACACTTCAAACATTTTTTTCCCAAGGCAGGACAAACAGGATTGTTCCCCAAGTGATTATGAGAACCACAACGGAAGCAAACTCTACCGTACTGGGGTGGTATTTTCTTCTGTTTAGTTGGTCTCTCTCTAACAAAACTTACAGTTGTTTCATCTCCCACTTGATTCACATTCAAATGATCATTACCTCCACACCCCACATTCTGCCCACACACAACTTTGGATGAAACAATTGATCTCTCAATCGCCTTAGCTAAATCCACAACTTCATCCAAGGATGGGTTGCGACAAGCAAGTAGGCATTCTTGAATTTTCTTCGAATAGCAATAGAACACAAATTGATCCCTAATATACATATCAACAATATTGCCAAAATCACATTTTGCTGCAAGTACACGCAAATTAGCTAAAAATTTGTCTACAGATTCATCTGCAGATTGCCGGCACATAGCAAAGTTGAATCTCTCTAGTAGAACATTTGAGTCATCAGAGAATTGTTTTTTGATCCTCTCCTTTCCTTCGATGTAAACATCCCACATCACATTGTCACCAGAAGGAGGTTGAATAGTAGTCAAATTGCCAAATATGCGCTGACCAGCAATTCCCAGATGATTAAGTAGAAGCGCTAACTTCCTAGATGGTGAGAATCCAATGGCGTCTATCGCTGACAAATAGTTTTCAAAAATTTTCACCCATTCGTTCCATCTAATTTCGGGTTTACCAGCCTTTTGCAAGAAAGGAGGTGGTTGCATGACTAGCTGATTCAAAGCCATATCAGAGAGTGTTTATATATATATATACCTTTACCACCTCGTCCTGCAATAATAACCTCTTCCACACAAACAGTTCACTTGCTCTTGAAGAACCTGGAGAACATACACAGTGCTGCAATGAAATATGCCCGTGTTACAAAACAAGCCAGAAAGTTGTAAAAAATGTTGCCAGGCCGAAGTTAGAGTTTTTTTTTTTCTTTCTTGCCAGGAAACAAAGTTGCTTTGATCAAAGAAAGCAACGTCTGCGCATCCACAGTGCCGGAAACGACGTTGCTTTGGGATAGCAAACAACGTCTGACAACGTGTTCTCAGGCCGGGGAACAGCGTTGTTCGTTGCTAGGCAACATCCGACACACACGCACGTACACGCGCTGAGATGAACTCGCGTTCGAGCTTTCAAAATTAATCACCCAAACAATCAAGCGCTTCCCGATCTCTCCTTACTTCTCAAAAAATACACTCTTCGCCCAAAGAGTATGTAGACAGAGTGCAGGGCGTAGGTCAATCTTCAAACAAGGTACGGCGGAGAATTCTTCAAACTGCAATACGCAGTGCAGGCGGTCGGTGGATCACGCAATAGATGTTACCCCACTCCTGGTACCAAAAAATGTAGGAAAGACTGAAGGCTCCAGGTTAATAAGTAATACAAGAATCCGAATATAATCCAAGAAAAACGGTGTAGTCACTTTATTCAAAATAAAGATCCACGACGGCAGGCAAGACCCTGTCAAGTCCCAAGCCAGTGACCAACTGTCAAGAGCTGGCTCTAGAACCTTACAAAGCACTGACGCAGTCATAGAACAAATACACAACAAAATAGAACAGGAGTGTTAAAGGGAGAGAACACATTATTATAGCACTGTGTCTTTTCTTTTGGTCTGCACTATGAAATAATGATCAGTTTCAATTTTTTGAGACAGATAGCACTTACTACAGTTGCATGGAATAGCACTGACAGCACAGCCGGGTTATTATTACACACACTTCAAGCACATTTAGATCTCACCTTCCTTTGTGTGAGATCCAATCGCCCTCTGGTCAGCAATGAACACAGCTTTCATCAGCAGTATGATTGTGACATCACCTGTCCTGGGCTGGTCCAGCAAAAAGGGGGATGGTTGAATACCCTTGGTCAGTTTCAGAGTAGCAGAGTGCCCACATTCCCTACCTTGCTTGCCCTTTCTAAGCATCTTGTCAGACCCAACTAGATGCCTTCTGGGATCATTAATATAAAAAAATAGGTAAAAGTAGACACCTGAACAAAAGTGGAATATGTACACCTATCCACATTAATGCTCACATTTACAAGGGGACTAAAAGTCATAGTTCCTTCCACATACAACAATCACCTGTGTGCAACTTAATAACTTTGTTTTTACAATGATTGCAGGACTGGCAAAACTATTTTTCCAATAACTTAATTTGGTGTTAGAGGCAATGGAACACCACATTAAGAATTTGGACTTAAGAGATTTATACTTTGGGCATAACTGTAGGAAATCCAAGAAGAACCTTGTTATGTGTGAGCAAATATGGTTCAACCTACTCAGGATAATGCACACGTGAAAAGCTTGCTTTTCAGCACATACTTTTAATTTCAGTAAGTGTATCAGTCGTCTTCTTGTGGTCCTTCAGGCTATGGAATTCTTCTGGGAATTGATGAGGAACAGTTTTCACCACCCTATTGGAAGTTAATAATTGATAGTATTAAAGTGGAGGTAACAGCATATTCCAACTCACCCTTCGCCACCATTTCGGATGATGCTTTTCTACAAACTCTCTGGAAAAACAAAACGTTTCAACCAAATAATGCATTAGCATATGGTTAGGGTGGTAAGAAAATTGATATGTTGCGTTATTTCATCTTTGTCATCTTTTTCCAAGGAACAAGGATCGTTTGTAAATTTTATTTCACCATTAAGGGGCAATACTTGATGGATTGGCTCAATCAAGGCAATATGGAGATCGCCCTCAATCCAAATGTAGAAAATAACAAAATATTGTTCCCATTTCTAACAATTGTATATTGGATGTCGAATCAACTATGTCTAGTATGACAATTGCTCATGGCATTTTAGAGGACTTGTTAAAAAATGTAAAGTTCTATTCTCAAATATGCTTGAAAACGGGAAAGTTTTTATTTACATAATATTCAGATGAAGAAGAATGCTGTTCTGATCAGGTATAAACTGAGCAATGTGCCTATAAGAGTGAGAAAGAATTTCAAAAGTAATGAAAGCTTGATGTACTGAGGGTGTGATCGATCAGTCAGCTCCTCATAATCCGTTTCCCCCATTGTCTCAGCTCATATAGGTAGGCAAGGTATCAAAATATATTTTCCACTCAGTCAGCAAACAGATTTTTGGGGAATGTTATCCCCTTCCACGCATACAGAAGACACTGACCATGCCAGAAGAAGCAAAGTATTTAATTATGTCAGATTTAAGTTCAGCATACCATCAAATCAAATTTATAGTAAAGTCTCAACATGTGCATATATATATATATATATATATATATATATATATATATATGTATATATATATTATACCAAGTGCTTGATACTGAGCTCAAACGGCCCAAGAGGGGTGGTGCGAAAAACCGGCATGAGCAAGATGGTAAATTAAAAAAAAAAAAAAGATTTTATGATATTCGCACACTCAGGGCTCAAGGGAAAACGAAAATCCTTTAATCATTTCAGCCCATTCTCACGTCTGTTGCAGCTATTGCTAAACTATGCAACTATGCATGTGTGCCCCATGCCCAGCCCAGATTAACCTATCAATTGGCAACAACTATCTAGCTACAACACCAACATCTGCTTCTCAAAGGGTGTTTGGTGCTTAATTTATGCTGGTGGTTGCAGGTGGTGGTTTCCTAATTCATTTTTGGGGACCTACAGGACGATAGCTGTGGCGATGAGGCTGAGCATGGCTCAACATCACTACAAGTCATTTTTGGTCACCCCAAATGCACATGGCAGTAGGCAGGCATGACAGGTCAAGAGATTGCTTTAAAAAAAGTGGTTTACCTGTTCACTGTACAATTTTTCAGGCGGGTCTCTCTAACAAAAATATTATTTCACATCTGTTATTCAAGTTATTGTTCCTAAAACACTTATCAACTCTGATACATAATCTCTCGTCTATATTTACCGTTTGCCTTCAGAGCTCCTCCATCCCCATAGTGCTTTGAAGTGGACTTAGGATTGTATATGTAGTTTGTATCATCATGAGGAGCACTAAAGCACTAAGGCTAGTGGCAGACATGGTAACCCACCCGGTTTCTAGGAGACCGTGGCACCAACAGTGACACAGGGGCATACATAAAGGTCACCAACACTGTCATTGGCACTCTGCCACAGGTGAGTGGAATGACAAATTGGCACTGACAACAGGACACTAACAAGAGGACCCTCTGTCACAGGGGCACCAGCAAATGCCAATGGGATACTGATGCAGACAAATTAAGACTGGTACAAGGAGACGCGCACAGGTGACACTGAAACAGGAGTGTCAGTACTGACATGGGAGCAGTTATATTGAAGTGCTGACATTGGGCCCAAACACAAATACTGCAACACTGGCAATTGGCAGTTTCACCACAACACCGACACAGGGAACCTAGGGCACAGGAATACTGACACCAACACAGTGACACCAAGAGAAAGTACCAGAGCAATGACTAAATAGGGCACTGACAAGGGGACTATAACTGGAGTGATGTGAAAGTAGTGTATTAACGTAGATACTAATGGGGGCCACTGATGCAAGGTCATTGATCAGGAGACACTGGTATTAGGACACTGCCACTGGGACATGAGCACTAGGACACTGACAGAGATATTGACATGGGGTTAGGGGCATTGGAAAATTGGCATGGGACACAAGTTGACTTAAGAACACTGTCACTGGGGCATCAACATAAGGACACTGACACATTAGCACCAATAATCACATGGCAAAGCCGTCAAAAGGTCACTGATGCTGGAATACTGCCAATGGGATACAGATACTGGGTCATCAACTCTAACAGAGATATTAACTAGGGGTGTGCAAAATTTGTATAATGTGTTTTTGTGTAATTACGCAAAATGGCAAAACCAAAATAAAAAGATGGACAGAGTGTTTCCAACACTCATCCCCAGGCACAGATTTGGGTTTACCCCCTTCGCTGCCAGGCCTTTTCCCCCTCAGGAGCCAGGCCTTTTTTGGCTATTTGGGGCAGGTCGTGCTTAGGCCCTCATAACTTTTTGTCCACATGAACTACCCACGACAAATCTGCGTCCTTTTTTTCCAACCTCCTATGGATTCTAGAGGTACACAGAGTTGGTGGGGTCCCCTGGAGGACATCAACAAATTAGCCAAAATACAGCGAAAATTTAGTTTTTTAAAAAAACAATTGGAAAAAAGGACTGCAGAAGGCTGCTTGTGGTTTTTCCCCTGAAAATGGCATCAACAAAGGGGTTGTGGTGCTATCCTCTCAGCTTTCAGGAACAGGCAGACTTGAATCAGAAAAACAAATGTTTCAACACAATTTTGGCATTTTACTGGGACATACCCCATTTGTACTATATTTTGAGCTTTTAGCCTCCTTCCAGTTAGTGACAGAAATGGGTAAGAAACCAATACTGGATCCCGGAAAGCTAAACATTTCTGAAAAGTAGACACAATTCTGAATTCAGCAAGGGGCCATTTGTGTAGATCCTACGCGGTTTCCCTACAGAAAATAACAGCTGAAATAAAAATAATATTGAAATTGAGGTGAAAAAAACCAGCCATTTTTCTCCACGTTTTACTATAACTTTTTCCTGCGATATCAGATTTTGGAGAGCAATATAGCGTTACATCTGCTGGACTCTTCTGGTTGTGGGGCTATATAGGGCTTGTAGGTTCATCAAGAACCATAGGTACCCAGGAGCCAATAAATGAGCTCCACCTTGCAATGGGTTTTCATTGTATACCGAGTATACAGCAATTCATTTGCTGAAATATAAAGAGTGAAAAATATGTATCAAGGAAACCTTTGTATTTCCAAAATCAGCACACAATAAGGTGTTGAGAAGCAGTGGGTATTTGCACATCCCTGAATTCCGGGATCCCCATATTAGCATGCGAATCACAGTACATTTCTCAAATAGACGTCTTTGTTACACAATGTCTTACATGTGGAAGGAAAAAAAAATTGAGAAAGACCAGGGGCAATAACGCTTGTTCTTCTATTATGTGTTCCCCCAAGTCTCCCGATAAAAATGGTACCTCACTTGCGTGGGTAGGCCTAGTGCCTGCGACAGGAAACGCAACATGGACACATCACATTTTTTCATTGACATCTGACGTATTTTTGCAAAGTGCCTAGCTGTGAATTTTGGCCTCTAACTCAGCTGGCAACCAAAGGAAACCTACCAAACCTGTGCATATTTGAAAACTAGACACCTATGTGAATCCAGGATGGGGTGACTTGTGGGGCTCTCACCAGGTTCTGTTACCCAGAATCCTTTGCAAACCTCAACATTTGGCCCAAAAAACACTTTATCACATTTCGGTGACAGAAAGTTCTGGACTCTGAGAGGAGCCACAAATTTCCTTCTATCCAGCGTTCCCCCACATCTCCCGATAAAAATGGTACCTCACTTGTGTTGGTAGGCCTAGTGCCCGCGACAGTAAATGCCCCAAAACACAACGTGGACACATCACAATTTTTGACAGAAAACAGAGGTGTTTTTTGCAAAGTGCCTACCTGTAGATTTTGGCCTCTAGCTCAGCCGGCACCTAGGGAAACCTACCAAACCTGTGCATTTTCGAAAACTACACACCTAGGGAAATCCAGGATGCGTTGACTTGTGGGGCTCTCACCGGGTTCTGTTACCCAGAATCCTTTGCAAACCCCATAATTTGGCCAAAAAAACACTTATCCTCACATTTCGGTGGCAGAAAGTTCTGGAATCGGAGAGGAGCCAAAAAGTTCCTTCCAACCAGCATTTCCCAAGTCTCCTCATAAAAATGGTACCTCACTTGTGTGGGTAGGCCTAGTGCCCGTGAAAGGAAATTCCCCAAAACACTATGTGGACACATCAAAATGATCAAATACAAAACTACCTGTTTTTGCGGGGGGGCACATGCGTTCTTGGTCCTGGACTCAGCAGCCATATAGGGAAACCTACCAAACCCAAACATTTCTGAAAACTAGACACCGGAGAGAGTCCAGGAAGGTGTGACTTGTGTGGTTCCCCCAGTGTTTTCTTACCCAGAATCCTCAGCAAACCTCAAATTTATCTAAAGAAAATCACACTTTTCTCACATTTGTGTGTGGGATCACTGCACCAGGACAAATTTCCTACCACCCAACGTTCCCCTCAGTCTCCCAGTAAAAATGATACCTCACTTGTGTAGGTGGGTAAATTGCCTGTGACGTGGAAGAGCCAAAAACATGTTGAAATTGAGGGGGAGCCAAAGTAGGTCCAAAAGGCCAGTTTGAAAAATAAAAACATTTTTAGGCTGACAAGTGGAGAAGAATTTTTATCGGTATGGATGTGACAATGCTGGGTGGTAGGAATTTTGTGGATTTATGCAGATTCCAGAAGGTTCCATCACAACAATGTGGGAAAATGTATGATCTCCAGCAAAGGTGGAGTTTTGCAGGGCATTGTGGTTAAGAAAATGGTGCTGGGTGCATGTGAAGCACACCACCCTTGACTCACCCAGATGTTTAGTTTTCAGATGTGTCTAGGTCTTGTGGATTTTTCTACACGGCAGTGTCCCAAAGTCCAAAAAGTGCAGCCCTCACCATTCAAAGTGGGACGATTTTGAGAGTTAGCCAAGCTCTCATGGCCCAAATATAAAACCAAAACCCAAAATAATAAAATGTCCTCTTGCTTGCCGTGGGATAATATGTTTTAGTGTGCAGGGGAGAGCTGAAAGACTGTTACCCCCTTCAGCTGGGGTGGGGGCTTAACCATGCCCACACTGGTTGGTAGCCACCACCCCACTATTTTTTTTTATTTTATCCCCTGGCATCTAGTAGGCTTTCTGCCCCCCTGGGGAGTGGATTGGGGGTAATTGCCATACCTGCCCACCAGTGGGCAGAACAACTTTGGCCCCATTTATTTGGCCATACTCCCACCCTCTGTTTTTTCAAAAAACAATCTTCCCTGGTCTCTGGTAGGCTTTCTGCCCCCATTGGGGGCAGATGGGCCTTCCAAAAATAGGCCAATCTGCCCCTAAAGGGGGCAGATATGGCCTACAGTAATGTGCCCCGGGGGTGGGCTGCCACCCAAACAAAACACACACTTACACACATACCAATCCCTGGTGCTTAAGTGTTTTCTGCCCCCCTTCCCGGGGGCAGATCGGCCTAATACAAATAGGCCGATCTGCCCCCAACGGGAGCAGAAATGGGCTAAAATAAATTTGTCCCCCAAGGAAACGACCCTTGTCTATTGGGTCGCTCCCCTTGTGTGAAATTGACGCAAAAAAATAAACAAATCCCTGGTGTCTAGTGGTTTCTGCCCCCCTTCGGGGCAGATTAGCCTAATGTAAATAGGCTGACCTGCCCCCACGGGGTAGAAATGGCCTAAAATAAAATTGTCCATCAGGGGAGCATCCATTGCCTAAGGGGTCGCTCCCCACGTCTTAAAAAAGTTTTTTTTTTAAATCCCTGGTGCCTAGAGGTTTCTGCCCTCCCTGGGGGCAGATCAGCCTAATTACAATATGCCGATCTGCCCCCAAGGGGGGGCAGAAATGGCCTAAAACAAATTTGCCCCACAGGGGAGTGACCCTTGCCTAAAGGGTCGCTCCCCTTGCGTGAAATTAACAATGAAAAATTCCTGGTGTCTAATGGATTGGCCTGATAAAAATAGGCTGATCTGCCCCCAGAGGGGGGGGGGGGGGGCAGAAATGACCTAAAGTTAATTTTGCCCCCAGGGGACCGGCCCTGGCCTTAGGGGTCGCTCCCCACATCTAAAAAACATAAAAGAAAACAAAATAATAATCCCTGGTGTCTAGCGGTTTCTGCCCCCCTGCTGGCAGATCGGCCTAATTAGAAAAGGCCGATCCACCCCCAGGGGGGCAGAAATGGCCGTAAAATAATCCCCCCCCCTGGGGAGGGGCCCTTGCCCAAGGGGCCGCTCCCCTTATGCATATAATAAAAAAAAAACTCCCTGGTGTCTAGTGAGCATTCTGCTGCCCGATTGCATTGCCATCGGGCAGCAGAAATGCTGAGAGAGACATCAAAGGAAAGGAAAGGCCTTTCCTTTCCTTTGATGCCTCTCTCGGTCCCTCCACATGATCGGAGGAGAATTGCTTTTGCATTTCTCCTATGATGAGGGGGCAGCTTCTGATGAGGTCAGCACGCGATGGTGCACTGATGTCGTCAGACGCCACGGGGGAGAGGGGTTGGGGGGGTGGAAGGCTAGCGCTCCCCCCCACCCCGAGGGCCCATAGCAGGACGGGCAGGTATAGTCCTCGGCACACGGGCGACCATGGCAAAGGGCAAGACCAGCTCGTCCAGGGCACCTGAGGGGTTAATCCATCATTATTTTGCTCGCCACATCATCCCAGTTTGTACCCAGCCATGTGCAAATCAGTCTTGACCCTGCTTCCCATGGAAACAGTCCAGCCTAACCAGCCAAGCCAGGTCTTTCCTGGACTGGAAACAAACATCCTGGGACCAGGTTCGGGGTATCACCCCTCCTCAGCCAGGCTAGCTTGAGTCCAGTGGTGCAGCGAGTAAGGAACCCATGTCCCATGGAGAGCAGGGTCAAGACTGATTTGCATAAAGCTGGGTCCAAACTGAAGTCGCATGGTGAGCAAAAGAACAATGATTTGACCTAATCTGTGACAAGAGGGTGAGTGTTTCAAAAGTTTCAGCACCCTAGGTGGCCAGGGTATGCTCACACATGGGTCCCTTGCTCAATGTGCCACTGAGTTCAAGCTAGCTTGGCTGATGAGGCGATACCCCAAAAATGGTCCCAGCATGCTTTTTTCCGATCTATGGAAGACCTGGCAGTTCAGGCTGGACTGTTCCCATGGGGAGCAGGGTCAAGACTGATTTGCATATGGCTGGGTCCAAACTGGGGTGACGTGGGGAGCAAAGGAACTATGGATTTAACCCATATCTGAGATTTGGGGTGAGTGTTTTAAAAGTTTCACTCCTCTGTCCATCCTTTTGTGTTGCTTATGCAAATTGTCATCAAAAGTATGTGAAATTACTTGTAAATTTACAATATAACAATACAGTACAATACAATATAATTTAGTATACACACAGAGATGGTTTTGAGTCATTCTGTGGAATCCAAAAGAAGTAATCACAAAATGTGCTCATTTATTAAAAACCTCATCCACAGTACTCAGGACAACTGCCTCATTTTAAAACATTATACATTTCACCCAACAGTTGTAGGACACAAATCTCCTGGAATGGAACAGGACAGTTCCAAGATTCCACTTCACAAGCTGACCATGATACCACACATCACACTGCCACACATACAAAGCAAAACAATAAATAGAGCTCTGTATCAGAAAAGATATACATATATCCTTATGCATGACTAATAGAGATTAACCTAAAAGCACAATATAGCATGACATAGCATAGCAATGCAACTTACTAAAACTACGAAACGCTGTTTATGTTCCGAAGGTGTCCATCTTCATTTTTAACAGCACTTCTAAACAAATCCACTATTTTTATAGTAGCTGAAAATTTGAATACTTTTCAATCTCAATTCTCTGAACCCCAACTACGTCCCCCAAACACATGCAGAACCACCACTGCCTTGCGAGCATCATACAGCTCCTTCCTGCATTCCATCTTAGCATGCTCCCCTTGTGCCACTGCCTCTGAATTATCCTGATAGGTAAGGCTCTCCTTTTCAGCAGACACCTAGGCTAGGGCCACCATTGTTTGCTACCTTTCAACAATCCAAAAGATTATTTACCGGTTGCTGTATGAGGCGCTCTACAGATTTCCAGCCACTACATACCACCTTCTTTCCAAAATGTACCACTTCTCTTGGCAACCTGAATACCTTTCTTAATTGTTCTGAGTATTTCTACAATTCCCTTTGCTCTCTGGTTGAAATAGGACAATTTTCGTTTGAAGGATACCCTGTTGATGAAAAATGTATATATAGCAGGTGACACCAATTTAAAACCATTAGCTGCATGCAAGTTCACGGAAAGGCTTTCCCTGAATAAACGTAAGATAGAAGGTTTGTTGCCACTTTATTATCCATATTGTATCTCTGGCCAATGTGAACATACTTTGATTAACACCAAATTATACATGGCACCTTATCACCTTAAATTGATCCAATTATGTTAAATGACAAATCTTCCCACTGACCCCTTGGAATTTTACAGCAAGTCATGGGAGGAGCTCCTTTCTTCCTAACTTTGTTACCCAAACAACACTATGTAATCTGGAATCACTCCGCCATCAAATCCATGACGGGCTACCGATAGTCACAATGAAGCTTAGACATAGCCTTGCCAATGACTTGGTGACCTTCATGCACCACTTTTACTAACTTGCAGCATAAATAAGTAGAAAGTACTAATCTTGCTTCCTTCAATAGTAAGCTGTTAAGAAGACCAAGGGCCATATGTACGAACACATTTTCCCATAGACACAGAATGGGCAAAACTGCTTGCTACATCTGGCCCCTAGCTCCTCTAAGGCCATCCAAAATCCCAACATCTCCGGTTTACTTGGCTTCCTGTGCTCCCATCCATTCTTTAACTTTCTTTAACTTCTTCCAACAATGCATCCTTGCACTTTCCTCCATACACACTTCACGTGGTACTGAAACCAACTTACTGAGCAAACATTCACGCCATCTTCATTCTCACTAGATGAAGAATCATCTCCTCCTTTGTCAAACAAGAAAAGCAATTGACAGCTATATTATACTCCTAGTATATACTTAACTTAGAAATTCAATTAAGGTATACCCATAACCATCCTTGCAACTAGTAAGTAATTCAAAGGCAATCTAACGAAAAGCTCCTGAAATGGAAGAGGAAGGTTTAAAGATTCAATCTCACAAGCTGATCATGAAACCACACATCCCACTTCATCCTCTGTTCTGTTCAACAGTCATTCACATTGTGTTGCATTACATCAATGATGTAATTTTAGGTGCCCTTAGTGGTATCAGTGATGTTATTTAACATGTCACAGCCTTTGGCTGTGCAAAGCAAGGGGCTGGCCATAGGGCCTGGCCTCTGGCCAGACTTCAGCTATACTCCCAACAGGCAGCTAACCCACTGCTGCACACGCTCCTGAACCACACACACGCAGGGCATTAGCTGCCAGGCTTGGTATCCAGCCACATCCTGCTGTCAACCCCACCAAGTGTGGTCAACCCCATGCTGATCATTACCAAAGTCTGTGGGGCCACAGCACTCAGCACCACCATGGGCAAACAATCCCTTTATAGGTACAGCAAAGGCCCTGTTCCGTGGAGGTTGACCATAGGCTAGACCACAGGCCAGGCCTCAGATAAGCCCCTGAACCCATCCCCTGAAGGTGGCTACGTACAGTGGGAGTTGACCGCAGGGCCAGGCCTCAGGCCAGACCCTGCACCTAACCCAGCCATGAACACCCATTCTCTTGTGGACAATAAACCCATATTTAGTTTTGTATTCTTTTTTATTTACATTTTTCGTGAGGAAGCACCCCGAGGAAACTTGGTTTTTAAACATTAATTTTTATCTTATTTTAACACCTAACTATAATGTCACTTTAAACTATAGCTATTTTCAGTGAATGTCTATTTTTTTTATGTAAGCTAAGACATTATTACATACCTAACTTTAAAATCACTTTACTCTTTGTTTTTTTAAGAATTTCTGTTTTTTTTTTAACACAAAGCATTATCTTATTACCATATCCAACTAGAATGCCTTTTTCACCCTCGTTTTTTCAGTGAATGACTGTTTTTATATTATATTCAGTCAACTCCCCCATTGCACACAGCCTTCAACCATGCAGAGTCTTCACACTGGTGGTCAAGCCCCCACTGTGCACAGACTTTCGTTGTGTGCAGCCCGAGGTTGATCAGAGGGCCTTTTCTCTGGCCAGACTCTACTGCCAAGCCATTGCTGTGCACGACCTTCAGCCCATGCAGCAGGACGTTAGCCGTCCTTCTGACACAACCTGCTGCCAATACCACGCTGTTCATGACCAAACGCTGTTAGGAGTGGGGTTGGTCACAGGGCCTGGTTTCTGCCCAGGACATCTGCCCAGGCCTTGCTGTGCACCAGCAAAAGTCATGCGCAGTGGATGTTGGCCGCAGGTCAGGCTCTGCTCCCAATCCCCGTACGAGGCCAAAACCCCAATGGCGTACAGCCTTTTGCTATATTCAGCGGGGCTGACAAAAGGACCAGGTGTCCAGCCAGGCCCTGTGATCAACACCCTCACATGTGCCCACCCCTTTGTGGACACCCAAATTACATTTAGTTATTTACTTATTTTTCGTTTTAATTTTTCATAGCAAAACACCTAGAGGAAGCTTGCACAGTACTGCAGTACCAGTTTAATTGAAGCTTGAGTGAATGGACCCAGGGGACTACTGTGCTATCCCATGATAGCTGGAGTACTACTGTTCATATGGCATGAATATTTTATTAAAAAATGTTATCCTTGGTTTCTTCTGGGTGGCCCACACAAGTGCCCTTTGATCAGGATGTCCATACCCTGACCCCGGTACCTTATTGTTTGTTTTTGTTTTACATTCGTAGCCTATTGGGACCAACTCCCCAAGTCCTGTAACAATAGCCACAACGTTTTCTCTGTGTAATCAGATCTCTTGGTAATGCAGGACCTCTCCCGGTCCTGCAATATCAAAATGGTTGATTGGTGGAAAAGCTTCCTCAGGCATTCAGTGGCCCTATTTTATTAATTCTTGGTATCAGCTTTTTAACCACCCTCTTACATCTTTAAACAAGAATTTCTAAAAAAACGCAGAACTGATTTACACCAAATCATACAAAGTACTCTTTCTGAGTAAAGGTCTATCTTTTTGTCAGATTTGGAATAGTTCCTCTCCACATTTTTTTCTGTACAGGAAGTAAAGTTTCCTATGGGATTTAACATGAGAAATGAATGTTTTGGGACCGCCCTTTTTCGTGGCCCCATTTGATGGATTGGCTCAAAACTTTCCAGGATAGAACTAAGGTGGGTTAACTTTTGTTTTAGAAAGTTTTTTGAAGATTCATCAAACAGTGGCAAAGTAATTAGTGTGGTGGGCTGAGTGCCAGGAGACAATATAGTTTTAAGTTTTGGGGAACATGCGAGTTTGTAGAAGGTGGTGGGGTTGGTGTGAAGGGGCCTTTTTATCTAAAGGGGATTGGATGAGGTTTTTCACAGGGTGTTGATGGTGTCAGGATGGCAGTTTCATATGTTATATATAACTCCCAGTTACTGCTCTGTGCCTACATATATATTGGAAGAGGGGGCTGATGAATTGGGGAAGGCCACGTACAACATAAAATTACAGATGGGTAAAATGTAAATAACATGATTAGGATTCTAGGTAACATCGTAGACAAATCAAGGTTCGCTCTCATTGTCTATTTGATGTCAATCAGAACTCCTTGGTGAATAACTCCCCGATATTTAGTTACCCATTTGTAAATCTATACATAATAAATGGCACCCTGCGGTGCCTGTATAATAACTTGTCTCTCATTTTTTTATTATAGGCATCTTGTGACTGCCCTAGCCACCTTCAATAAAGAAATGATGCAGCCACTCAACTGCAATAACTTTTTACAGCTTAGTTCTGATGTCACAAAGTTTGCTGGCAGAGCCAGAAGCCAAGGGGAAGGGCAGGTCACATTTCATAATTAAAGCTGTACTTTTTTTAAATAAAAACGAAAAATGATTTTTCCTTCTTCTGCTCTTTTTCCCCCAAAATGAATAGTGATAAGCAGGAAGGTGAAATTTATGGCAACATGTTTATTTTCCACTTTAGGAAATTATAGAAACACGAGTATCATTCTGCATGTTTCTACACATTCTGAGCTGTAGTGATTTTATTAATGACTCCTATCAAACTAGTTCTAATATATTTTTCTAACAAATTTCTGCTTTTTGACAAGTTTAATTTTTCACTAGAGATTTTGATTTTGATTTTATTATTCATGCTTACAAACATTCTATCTCTTTCACATGCAATAAATACCACACAAAGTTTATAAGTGGTTTGTGTGAAAGGTTATGATGTGACCATGTAATTTTCTAACGGGGACAGTCGTGGTGAGCGGGCTGCTTCTCAGTTAGATTTGCCGCCGCTCAAGTAGATTTCCTACTCAAGCAGCATCAAAATCAATTTGAATGACTGTGCGCTCTTACGCATCACATGGCGCAGTTTACGCTGATTTTTCAGCACTGCTTGTGCTACTAGTGTTAAATTGCAGCACTTGCGGCACAAGGTGAATATTTTCCGCCCGCTGGTGGAACTCCACTGAGTTTTTATATATATAACTGCAGAATTTCACAGCGTGAAACTCTAAGTTTTGCCCACCCCTACATGAAACCAATTCTAATAACGTTTTGCAACAAATTACTAACTGCTTTTCTGGTGGGTTTAATTTTGCAGTACAGATTTCATCTTTTTTAACCATGTTTGCAGCTATACTATCTCGTTCATATGAAACAGCAAGACAGAACTATCTAAGTGATGTGTGGAAAGGGTAATGGTGGTGATGATTTATAATTAGGAGTAAAATACGCTCTGCTGTATGAGAAAAGAATATTGCAAGTCACCTCTAAGTACTCTCACCTTATAAAGAAACCCGGCCTAGAAGGCCTCTTTCATCTATATGGTATGGGGAATACCTGATAACTTGCAGTAGCTCTATAATGTAAGACATGGAGTACTTTATCTCATATATAATGTTCAATAAAAAAGGCACTCATTCATACAATGTCCCTCTAAAGCTCCTACCTTGCTAGGCATTTGGAAGAAGGTTGTCTCATTAACATTTTGTATAGCATCGTAGCGCTTTCCTAATCGGTTTGGGGAATTCCATCATTAGATTGAGAATGTTTTGGTAGTGTTTATGTTTAGTAGAGAGTTGTTGAAAGTTACTTAGAAGTTGTTTGCATGGATTAAAGTGAAAGTAAAGTAGTTTCTTCGTACAGATCTTGTTGGTCTCATTTATATGGATACATGTGCAGAAAGAGTTTAGTTGGTTTCTTAGTTAATGTTGGTCTTGCTCTCGAGTAACCTTATGGACTTTAGTTTCCTCTGTTGCAACTTTTCACCAATTTTTATACAATGCCCAGTCGGGACATACAGGCGTGACACTCTTGTTGGTGTAAAAGGTCATTTATTAGAACAGGTTTTAAACATCATTACTCAAAACTTAACTATATTTCCTTTAACAGACTTTAACTTAAACAATTCCTTTTCCTTTATTTCCTCCTTAAAATATCTCCCTTCAATTTCCCTACCATATCTACTCCCCTATTCTTCCCATGCCTTCCCTGCCTGTAGCCTACCCCTCCCCGCTCTGATCCTTCAAATCCTTGTTTTTCCCCCTGGAAGGGTGGACAAGCCCGCACCTGGCTCTCCACCCTCCCCCATCTCCTGCCATCCCTTCAAAATTCACCTGTCCTAAATGACTATTAACCGCCCCTACTTACCCCTTCTTTCCTACCTACGATCTCCCCTTCCTGTCTTCCTAAGCTGGGTGGGTGGGTGGTCCTGACTAAGACTCCTTCCTACACTACGTCGGCACGGTGAAGAGGCCGACCCCACCCTCCACCCCCCTTATATACCCTTGCCTAAAATCCACCCCCACCTATCTTCCTACCAATGAGGCGCCTTGCGCGCCACTTCCTTTCCCGAAAATGCCCGCGGAGAGACTAGACTGCGTCTCTTCCTCTCTGCGGGCCCCTCCAAAGCCTGAAATGATCAGAGTCGCACTTATTAAACTCGTAAAATAAATAGATGAATAAATAAACATATCATGACATCAGAAAATGAGACCTTATCTCTCGGAACAAGTGTACTGTACAATGTTTACCATCAGCTTTGACAATCAGCTAAAAGTAATCACTCCTCACAGCATACACAATACTTCATGAGAAAGCAACACAATCTGTCTCGGGAGCGCGGGAGGCACGCGGGCTCCATCTCATGCCACTGTAGGTAAAGTACCGTCTGACTGACGCAGTTCGGAGCCTGTGGGGACACAGGGACTCACTGGCTTAGTCAAGCCCTGGGACCTGCCTCACCGCTCAGTGCAGGCTTCAGTGCTCCTCAGCTCTGCATGTATGTTTTCCATATTTATTTTTAAGCCTTGTTTTTCAACATTAAGGACGGTGGCGGCAGGCCCCAGAGCACAGGGACTCGGCTTGTGTGGCGTCTGGAGCTCCAAGGAAGCGTGAACAGCTAGAGGTTCAGACAGCTGCACACGTTTTCCCGCCTACAGGCCCTGAAAGGGGGCGAGAGGATTGGTACATTGCCTCAGCAGCAAGGAAAAAACAATGCATGCTAAAAAGAAGCACTATCGAGTGAAATGAAAACTACAGTACCTGCAAACTTAGTGCATCTCAGTTTTAAACCGCTGACACTTGCTGAACTGTGAATGCTACGCACAATATGAAACTTCTTTCAGGTCAGAATTAAAAGGGCCTACTCACAAAGGTAAATTTGCACATCATTATCAGTTTACTCTTACGATTTTGAGTAGGTATACTACTTCTGGCGAGCTACCATTTACAAGTGTAAAATTACTGAAAGTGTAGACTTGCAAGACACAACACCGATAATTCAAGAGGTGGAGCCTAATTTATGAGTGAAAAGTTACTACTCGTAACTTTTCACACGTATGGTTATTTAGTTAAAAACAAAATAGAAAAACATATTTACATTTATTTTAAATGTAGAAAAACAACTTCATTCATAATTTTAAATAAATATTTCATTTTTTTAATGTATAAACTTAATTTTTTTCTTTAGATTTAAATTAAAAAAAACATCTAAAGTATGAGTTGTATTTTTTTCTATTATGTAATCAAAATATTTAAATTTACATATAGAATTAATTTAATATGAGCCATATAATGAGGTTCATATATGCAGGTTCTCCTGTGCACTGCAAGGTCATAGTCAAATGCTCAATAATGTTTTTGTTGAAATAAGAAGCAAGGGTTGGTTAAACTAAATCATATGGATTTCAAAGCTGTGTATACAGGGTTGCAAGAGAATAGCTTTACAACCTCTGTGAATTAACCAATCTATAAAAGCTTTTTTCTTTAAAAAAAAGAATAAATATGTCTTTAGCTTTTGCTTTTGGAATCAGGTGGCTAGCCATGCCTGTTGTCATTTTATGTATGTATTAAAATTCTGAAATCTACAGTTTTTTTATAAACTTTCACCAGACAAATAATACCAGCCCACCTTCTTGTCAAAGGTAGGGTGACCGACAGGATTGCCCAACATTTCGGATATCTATCTTGTGTCTCATACGTTGCTTCTGCAGGGTGGCAAATGTCATGATTTTTTTATTGTCCTAAAGAAGGGTGCAGTGTGAGAAGCTTTGCATTTTAATACATTGGCAATGCACTGTAAATAGAAAAGGAAAATACAGTTTAGTGACTTCAGGAACTTTTACAATCAGTTGTCCACCAATCTGAGATGTGGTGGAATTATGATATTTCCACACATTTTTGTTGTAAACATAATACAAGAACAAATACACCACTGTAGACTAAATAGTGTATTATGGTATTCCTATTGACCCACCGTCATTTGGAATGTGTCACCATCTTTTGGGTAGCTTAACCTTCCTGACAATTAAAATGTCTCAAATAAGCTTCATTGAGCCTCAAAAACCACTTCACACTCTTGTTGGAAGCCCAAAAGATTGAGAAGCATGCTACAGTGTTTCATAATGAGGTAAAGTGGTGGTCAGGTGTTGATCACCTCTCGACTGTTAACTAATCTAACTAAATCAAATCTAAAATTATAGCCACCTAAGAATGAAAAACAAACAAGGAGGCCTTTCTGGTGAACACGTCCTTGGTGCTCATTTCCTGTACTGACATAATGGCAAATAAGGGAAAAAGGTATAGGGAGACCATAATTTGGAGAAAATCAAATAATTTGATCTAATAGGCAACCAAGATTACCACGCAGAACTATATCATTGCAATGAGTAACTGATGCCTGCATAAATGGTGACTTTGCTCATCTCCCTGGATTGTTAGACTGAACGTTGTTGTACTCTTACATGATTACAAACAAGAGGCCAGTAAGTTGGATTATGAAGTAATCACAGAGACATTTATTCATCAATTTTCAGTTCAAATATATTCTGCATTTAATAAAAAAACAGCATATGTCTGGGTGTGAGAATATGTCCAACTTTGAGAAAATTGATGCAGAAAATGCTAGGTGCAAATACGTTGTGGGTTTTACTAATAAAAGGTTCAGTGGCAGAAGTTCAAAAATTCCTTGACATGCTTCTGAATAGTTTTTTTTTACGTAAATTTGGCGCAAACTTAACTCCATATTTATATTTTGACGCTAGACTAGTCTAGCGTCAAAATATTGTAGTTAATGCCATTTTTTGGATGCGTGAACCCACCTTGCGTCAATGAGATGCAAGGTAGACATTCCCGTCCAAAAAATGACTCAAAGTCCCAGCGCCTTGTTTATCCTCCCATGCAAAAAAGGTGCACGGGTGGAAGGCGGGCCTAAATAATGGTGCTAAGCCTGCTTAGCGCCATTATATAATGCCTGGGTCAGTGTAAGCTTTAGGGGACTTGTGGACCCATTTCCATGGTCAAACATCATAAAAGGGCCCACAGGTGCTCACCCCAAGGCCCAGAAACACCCCCACCCCCACCCACACCAGAAGGACACCAGAGGATGGGGGACCCCATCCCAGGTAAGTATTGGTAAGTTTAAAAAAAAAAAAACTTTAAGTGTCATTGGGGGCCCTGAAATGCCCCCCCCGCATGGCATTGGGTGCAATGGTCATGCTCAGGGGACACTGGTCCCCTGTGTTGGCCATTGGGGAGGTGGGCATGACTCCTGTCTTTCATAAGACAGGAGTCATGTGGTATGGATCGTTTTGCATCAGAAATGACGCTAGGCTTGTTAATGCCATTTATTTTGCCTCTAACCAGCCTAGTGTCATTTTTTAAGGCAAAACCCCCTTACTGCCACCCCTACCCAGCTAACGTAATTTTTCCTGATGCTAGTCCACCCTTAGCACTGGCTTGCAGGATTCCATAAATTTGGCGCCCGGCTGGCGCTTTGGAATGAATCAAGCCGGCAAAAAGTATAAATATGAGCCTTTGTTTTTTTCCCTAAGGATTTCAAAACTCTTTTTCTACCTGTCCAATTGCTTCCTCTGTGCCATATAGGTGATGGTGACATCTCTTTCTGCGACACCACTTCTAGTGATGACAGAGGTCAAAGGCTGTGTCATATCTCACACCCCCTTTGGAAATTCCGACATTGGTTCCCCTGAAGAGGCAGTCACTATAATGGCAAAATTGCCACCAAAATGGATGAAAACTCGAAATGTGGCAGGTTTTGCAATGTCTAGATTCAAATCAGTCGACTGGAAATTCCCCTAACAAAACTCTAAAACGGCCCCTTTGATCTAAAAGCCGACTTTACAAAACATTTTTTGAGTAGGTGTGGCTTTCTCCTAATTTTATATGAATGAGTCAAACCACTAAGGGAAAAAAACTTGCAACTAGGTCCCTATCACATAAAGAAGCCACTGCAGAAAGTCTCCTGGCCACAGCAGAAACGGAAGCACACACATGAAATGGATTAAAGGAAACAGCTGTCAAGAAACAATCACAGAATTGTCATAATGGTTTCAAAACAAATGTGTCTGAATACGTGAATGTAGGATTTTCTATATTGTGAGCAAGAACTCTCTGTACTATTATTTACCTACACTAAATTTAATGCAAGAAACGCTTCCTTTTATTGGCTGCACTGGAATCCCAATTGTTTACCAAGTTAGAAGTTAAAGGAAGAGAACATGTGCATGAAGCCAGGCCAATGAAGTTGTAGTGAAAAAAAATTCAAATATCATGAGGAATTGTTGCAACAAGTATCATCATACCACTTACAACTGATAACAACTTCCCCTTTCTATAAACCCATCTTCTGATGAGAGAGCTGCTAAGGGATATCTGCCATACCAGTTCCCGACTTTGATCTATGATGGCAAAAAGTGAGCAGTGTGCATTGGGAGGGGGCTAGGCAGAGTGAAACATGCAACATCCCTGTTTCCATCCCATTTAGTGACTCTGCTCAACCATACAGATTGACTCTAAGTCCTCCTTCTCAATGTCACTATTTCCATCAATCCCTTGCCTCTTTCTCAATGCCCACTGTAGCTTTGCCTCCGTCTCTCAGTATCTATACTTCCATCCTCCACAATGTCTCTGCCTCCATCCTTCCAGTATATCTTCTTCAATCACTCTGTGCCCCTGCCTCTATGCTTCCACAAGTTCATTGTGTTGAACTTGGTTACCCCACACTCATCCCACATAGACTTCATTTATGTTTACATGAAGTTAGTGCCTCTGTAAGACACTACCTCTTTGGGGAACCTCACCCGGGTAAAGATCCCCATCAGAGCTCTAGCCTCCACCGGTGCAGTCACTGATCTCTGAGTGAGGGCAGGTCGCATGGTCCATCAAAACCAGGACAAACCGGTTGCCTAAGGCTGTCTTGGGATTCAATGGTTACATTTTAATGATGCATAGCCTTTCAAAGGGAGTCCCAACGACAGGTAATGGTGTCAAGGGAGCTTTGTGCTTTTTTCCTGACCACCCACTAGCCTGGCAGATGGGCAGGACGTACAGAATGCATCTGAGGCCATCTTCATCTGGGGCCGATAATAGTGGGCAACAAGCCTGGCAAAGGTTTTTTCTTGTCCTAAATGCCCTGCCAGGGTATATCATGAGCCAATCCCAGTACAAAGGTCCTGTAACACTCAGGGACCACCAGCACACAGGCTGCCAAATTACCAGGAACCTTAGGCTAACTATATAGGAGATCATTCTCCCAATAGATTAGGTGATTTCCAGGTGTGTCACCTGCTGCCTGGGCTGCGGCTTCCCGCATCAAACCCTCTAGAGTGGGGCACTCTTTCTGCATCTTGCAGAACTCCTCTCTGGTGGATCCATCCTCAACTTGCCAGCCAGCAAGCTGAGGCAGGTCACATAGGGCAGCAATGTCCTCCACAGTTGGCTCGGGGGTCCCCTCCTCAGAGGCACCATCAACCTCGACTGTGGGCACTTCAGGGGCTGGTTTCCCATGTCCCAAGGCCCACTATTTCTTGTCAGCTGACTGGGCTATTGTTTCAGGCTCCAGATTACCTTATCTCCCTTCCCGGGCAGCCATGAACCGCTTGGTCATACAGACCCACCCAGGCAATCCCAACATCTTCAAGTGTGGCCTAAGCTCTATCTACCTCCAGGCAGTGTGCTCCAGGTTGTTACCTAACAGACAATCTACAGGCATAGTGGGGTTCACAGCTACTTTCAGAGAACCTGAGACACCCTCACTCAAAGGATACCAGAGCCACTGGTAGATCTCACGATTGTCGGTGACTGTGACATGGTGGCTTGTGTTTGGTAGGACCTGCTCTTCAGACACCACCTGACGGTTCACAGTAGTCATGCTGGCTTCTGTGTCTCGCAGATCCTCCACCTTTTGCCAATGGATCATGACCCACTGCCTATACTTGGAAGTATTTTTAGGCACATGGGCACAATCTCCTTATTCCCTAGGGAAACTAGGGCCACCTCTGTCTGTTCCACAAAGCTAATTGGAACTATTTTCTCAATGAGTGCTACACTCACCAAACCAGATACCTGCTTACCGGTGCGGAGCTGTTCCTTCTTGGGACATTTGGAGTTGCCCTTGGAGTGCCCATACTTGTAGCACTCAATACATTGGGGTACAAAACTCCTTGTCTTGTGATCAAATAGCTCCTATTTCTTAGGATCAGACTGGGACTGGTTACCACTACTCACTTGGGAATTATTTTGAGGACCATTAGAGAACTCTTTCCATTTAGGTTGTTCTCTTCCCTCTTTCTTCTGGCTAGAAACCTGACCACCTTTGTGGGGGACACCTAGAGATACCTTTTTAGACACTCTGGTACTGGCCCAGAGGGCCACCTCTTCAACAAACTTTCTGCGGTCAGTTAGCCTACTGTCAACTAGATGCTAGCACAACTCTGTAAAACAGACATTAAGCACGTGCTCTCTCATAATTAAATTGTACAACCCAACCTAATCAATAACTTTGCTGTCCTGTATCGAACCATTTGTTTCCTTGCTAGAGTAGTCATCAAAATCTACCCAGGATAGGTTGGGGAGCTTCTGGCTGTCCTAGAACCTTTGGCGGTACTTTTTAGGGCTCATCCCAAATGTGGCAAGTAAAATGACCTTCATGGGGGTGTACCTGATTTGATCCCCAACCTTTAGTGTCAGAAGTGTGTCCCGCCCCACAGTAGGCATGTGTTTGCACAGACCGCCCGTGCTCTTCAGGTACCTTGTGAACCCTCAGTGCAACTGCATAGTCAAAAAAAACATTTTGTCTATATAATTTGCCACCACATAACTGAGCACCAAATCCTTGGGTATCCAAACTCTTTCCTTTCCTTGAGGTATCTCCCACCACATAAATGGGCATCAAATCCTTGGGTATATAAACTATTTTCTTTCCTTCAGGTAGTGCGGGTAAGCTGCCATCATCACTGCTGAAAACTGTCAGCCTGGCTCTGATTAGCAGCTCTTTGAGACTCAGTTCATGAGCCAGTAAGATGTTCTTTCCTCTGCTAAGGCTCGTTCTAGCTCAACCACCTTCTTCTCTATTTTTAACGTATCCATCTGCTGCTTGAAATCTCTCCTCCCTCCTCTCCACCAGCTCTTCTTTTACTAGTCCGTGGGAACAGACACAGCTCCCTGCTCTGGCAGGAAACTCAATTTCAGGGATCAAGTCCTCCCCTTCCTTTGAATGTGGTTCCTGAGAAGTGTCCTCGTCAGGCCCCTCCAATCCATCATCCTTTCCTGTGGTCTCCACCAGTACAGAGTGAGTTTCTGCCCAAGCCCTTAGCACCCTGTGTAATTCCACCTTCCTGGTGATGCTCTTGGCAGGAATTCCAAACTCCTTGCAGACGTCCTTGAGCTGGGCCTCACTGTATAACTCTATATTGGCCAGCTTAAATTCCACTCTTGCAGGTGCAGTTGTTGATCCAGCAGACAGACATGATTTTGGAAAAAATCAGAAATGCCAGTAAGGGAGAATTTAGAATACAAATTGTGTTTAGATGTGCAATGGTAGTGTACACCAAATCACTGTATGTCCTTATATCACTGCTGATCACAAATGTTAGAAATTCGGTTGTTGGTTGACTGGAGTATGAGCCCTGGTCAAGTAGCAACCACAACTCTAATCAGGGTAAGGTCTATACAAACCCTTAAGCAACCGGAGCTGAGTCTCTGGTGGCTTGACACCGAGCAGTCAGACTTAACTTGGATGTAGTGTGTAAAATATTTGTGCAACACTTCAAACAGTAAACAGAGGAAACACCACACAAAAAGGTTCAAAATCAGGTTAGAAAAATAGGCCAAGAATTAATAACTAAACAAGACCAAAACGACAAAAATCCAATTGGTAGAACCCGATATGTTGAATTTCAAAGTTTTAAGTAAAAATAGCAATAAGAAGCAAAAACCGCTATTGGGGCTATCTGGTTGCGCCGGCACAAAGTCACAAGTTCAGGCTAACTGTGGTGGAGTGAGGGTTGGCTTCAGTGACTCAGCTAGGCCAGCTGAACAAAGTACCTTAACTCCTGGTTGAAGAGTGTTAGTGTTGCGTGGATTTGCTTTGAAGATGCATCAAGCAGCCAAAGCAATGCATCGGTTTAGAGATGTGGGGAGGCTGTGGTGTGAGGTTCTGTTGCGTTGATGTTGAGGATCCTGTCAATGGAATTTGCTATGCGTGGAGGATGCATTGAACAGTCGAGGTATCGGTTTTGATAAACAGTGAAGCTACAATGCGAAGTTTCAACATTGTCATCAAGGCTGCCATTAGCGGCAGATGCAAGGAATTTGCGCCGGGAAAAGCATTGTGCAGTGGCGGTCCAAAGGCGATGCGTCAAACACAAGATGTGGGATGTGGCGGCGATGCAAGACTTTTGTATCAGTTCTAATCCATGCAGCAGCAGCAATGATCTCCTCATGAATGTGCTGCTCAGCCAAGGAAATGCATTAGTTCTGCTAGAGGATGCGCTGCTCAGCAGCGAGGATGTGTCGGTTTAGCTGGTAATCACCTATGGCCCTCTTCCAAAGGCCCAGGACTGAGTTGGCACCACGTTGCAGGGTAGGCGTACAGCTGACAGAGTTCAGGTGCAGAAGCAAGCTGTTTGAAAGTATTTTATTTCCCTGAGATGTCAGATCAGGAGGCAAGCCAACTATCCTTGGAGTCACTCTGGGTTCAAGTCATGCATGCCCAGTCCTTCTTACCCAGGCAGAAGGCAGCAGGTCAGTACAGTAAAGCAGGAGTCCAGCAGAGAGCAATCAAACAGAGTGCCAGTCCTTCACCAGCAGAGGAGACCTTCTTCCTTGCAGAGTATCTACAGGTCCAGAAGTGTACTAAAGTAGTAGAGTATGAGGTCCATTTCTTAAACCCAGTGGTGCCTTTGAAGTGGTGGGGACTTCAAAGACAGACCTTTGAAGTGCACATAGGTCCTTCCCTTCCTGCCCTGGCTCCAGACTCACTACAGAGGCATGTGCAGCCCTTTGTGTGAAAAGAACTCAGCCTATTCAGGTGCAAGTGAGACTGGGCCAAGTTCCTCCCTCCCATCCTGCCAGGACTTTCTAGAAGTGGCATTTTCAGAAATGCAATATAAATCCAACTTTACTATAAGGTAGGATTTTAAATTGTGATTCCAGAAACACCAAACTTGCAAAAATGATCTGTTCCCATTTGGAAATTACGTTTCCGAAAGGCAAAAAGGCATCTCCAATGTTAGTTGCAATTTCAGTAGTGAAAAACAAATGTAAGAGTTTTCATTACCAGGACATGTAAAACCTAATAGTACATGCCCTGCTTCTTAACTATGTTGCACCCTGCCCTCTGGGTTGTCCAGGGCTTACCGCAGTGGTTCCCACACAGTTTGGGACCACTGAGCTATTTCCATTTCAGACAAAATAAAACTACACCAGTGGTTCCCAAAGTGTGTGCGGCACCCCTGGCTAGTTTTGATGGCGCACCAGGGAGCCGCTGTGCACAGTTTGGGAACCACTGGCTTACTGTAAGAATGACTTATATGAATTAAAAAAGGAAGGTTTAGGCCTGTCAAAAGGGTTATTTTGCCAGGTTGTCGACATGGCAGTATAAAACTGCACATACAGGCTCTGTAATAGCAAGCCTGAGACATGGTTAGAGGGCTACTTAAGTGGGTGGCACAATCAGTGCTGCAGGCCCACTAGAAGCATTTAATTTACAGGCACTGGGCACATGTAGTGCACTTTACTAGAGACTTAGAAGTATATTAAATATGCAAATTGGGGGTAAGTCAATAATACTATGAGAGCACAAACACTAGCACAGGTTAGCAGTCGTAATAAGTGCACAGAGTCCTAATACCAGGAAAAACGGGGTAAAAAAGCGGAGAAGGCAGTAAATCAAAAAGTTGGGTGGAAGACCACCATGAGTCTGTCAGGTCTAACAGTGAGCCTGTAGGCCTCACTCCAGTGACACTGGTAAGAAGACACTGTTCACGTCTACTGATCACTACACGGTATGCTGCAACCACCGCACTGGTGCTGCAAAAGTCCTGGCACAAGTAGTGGCCTTTCCCTACTATGAGGGGAGCGCTTTGGGTGCCCCTCCCAGTTAAAAAAAAAAAGACTGCAACTCTTGAGACTGGCCTTTGTCATGACGCACATGCGCCCATGACAAAAAAAATCAGCATCAGGCATCTAGACATAATAGCAGCTGGGACACTCAGAGCAGGAATGTACATCCATCACCATGTGAAGGACTTTACAGCCCCAACAGGATGTCTTTTAAACACAGGAAAAATGAGGGCATCAGATAATAAAAAATAAAAGAAGTGACATATTTAGTAACTACTAATATGTAGCAGCACCAAACAGAAAAGTTACCACCTACTAATATGCCTCGAGAAGGCTTAATTTTCAGGAGTAGTTGCTGCATTATGTCAGTGTGTGTGTGTGATGTCACAATTGAGGCCTTGATTCTGAAGAGAAATTTTAGTTGTGATCAATTGGGAAAAAGCTGAGCTGGGCGGGCCAGTAATGGTCAATTTTAGACATTGTCCTTGTTAAAGTTAGTTGATGTTTCTTTTTATACTCATATTACGCAATTTAAAGGGTTATAGGTATATCTGTTTAATTTGCCACAAGTTGTCTTCCAGGCTATAGCAGGGGTGTAACGCAGACTCATGTCCCCTGTGGTACAGCCTCCCCTGCCAACAATGCAAGTGGCCCCATACCTCCAGGGAAGCCCTATTCAATCCAAAGCTAATGAATATCTTTGAGATATGGGATACCCAGGGAGGCCCTCATTTTGCAGTGGGACCCCATTATTTTGGGTTACGCCACTGAGCTATATTTACTATAGACCTTCATGTGAGTTTCTTTTGTTCAATGCTGTAAGGCTGTAAGGCATCACAACAGCTGACACTCGAATATAACATTCAATGATTAGATTAGAGCCTCTTGGCATTCAGATGCTTCAAAAACGCACCTGCACTCTGGCTGACGCACTGTTACTACAGAGGTACCTGCAGGTTGGCGGGAATGTTTCCATACTGCAAGGAGAAGTGGCATGCATGTGGGCCACCTGTCAAGGCTTAAATGTTCTCCTAGAGTATATGCCAACATACATGTACAAAAAACACACTTAACATGCAGGACATAGTTCTGATGACTAGTATCTTTAAGTGGTTCAGAAATTAGTTTCCAGGATAGCACAGGATCTCATGAATAATAAACACATCTACAAATTGAAAATCCTCCCTGACATTTAAAGCACTTCTAGAAAAATGGCAGTCATATTGTGTTTTAATTGCTGCCCTGTCATAGGGGAGCCAGCACTGTTGCTGGCGGTGGAAATGGAAAAATGTGGTCAGTGGTTGGAGCCGTGCTCGACTCTTGCTGCTGGCTGCCACCTTTCCATTCTGGATCTAGGGTCCCCCAAGGGTCAGAGACAAGTTCACTAGGATGAAGCCGCAGGGATGTCAGACGAGAGAGTCGGCTTTGTCTTAGTCATGACTGTCTTACAGGTAATATTCAACACAGTAGACTACACAATTCTTTGAGAGTATGGCTGTTGTGTTATCACTTCAGGGTTGCGACTTGCTGGTCCTGCTCTTCCAAGAGAAACTCTCTCAGAGAGCACTTCCAGGGCTTTGTTTCTTTAGCCCCTATGGTCACTATCAGATGAGTAGTACCCCAAAGTCTGTGTTTTTAGTTGTGACTCGCTGCACTGTAAAGGGTGGGGCGCTGCGCGGCAGGGAGAACAAAAACATTTAATTAAAAAAAATAATAATAATAACAACGTACCTGCTCCGCCACACCGCCGCTCCTCTTTTATGGTCACTGCAGGCAGGCACAGGCTCCCAGCGTGCCCTGCAACCAATACTGACGCTCCTCAGAGCAGCGTTAGGATTGGCCGGAGCGCCTAGCCAGGGTGCTCCCAGGCAGACGGTGCCAGACTGGAGAGAGCAGAGTGCGCATGTGTGTTTGGCTGGCCCGAGAGGGCCAACCAAACACACATGGGCACTGAGGGAAGTGCACAGTGCACTCTGCCTCGTCCCCATCATCCCCCATGGCCCCCTCCCTTTAACAACAAAATGATAATATACAGTTTATTATTGTTGTCTTGTCAAAGGATTGCAGCTTCTGCTGCTCGCAGGGGGGCAACGCTTCTCCGCCATAGCGGAGGAGACGCTGCTGCGTGTTTTCCCTCCATCCAGCCACCATGTTAGTCCTCTCCTTAGTGCCAGTCTTAGGCAGACTCGTTAGGATTACTTGAAACATATGAAAGGATAAATGAGGACATCAATACATCTCAAACAAAAAACAAAAGAAACACTACATATGAGTCATGCATTTAAATAAAAAACAGAATAATACTCTTCAAAATCTGAATGAATGGGCAAAGTAATAAAATATCCGTTACTACTCTAATGAATAAATCAGCAATGGAAAATGCTTCAAAAAGAACGACAAAAACATTGTGGAAGCTCAATTCAGGGAGGATTTGCAGATAAGTAAATTAATTAACATCCTCATTTTAAATCAGAACTTTTTGCATAGATTACATTTATGGTTTCTCATTCTTTCACTTTTTAGTGCAAAACATGCTTTGTAGAATTTGTTCTTTGAAGCTTAATCGCTAAAACCTATTTCTTTTCTCACTTTTTCATTTAACAAATGAATCCATAAATATATTAATTATAGGGTAATCAGGGTCCAGAGGTATTTCACAATGTAAATGACTGGCTGGCAAACATCTCCTCTTTATTTAGACGACTGGTTGTTACGTAGAGTTAGAATTTTTGGTGCACCCCGGGAAGCGGTCACCAAGGTGATATAATCTGACAAAACAATGGGCAGTGTTCAAAATATTGTTTTCCAAAGCACCACACTCCGATCTGCCATGCTATTCCCTGAGCAGAAGGACTACGCTTTGGAGAGGAGTGCAGCAGTAAGTGCTGTTGATTAGTTAATTCATTACTTACCAGAAAATCTGATTACTCCAAATACCCTATTTCTCGTACCAATACTTTGAGGTGTATCACTTCTACCCAGGCCCTAGCCAGATCCGATCAAAAAGTTCCACTTATCCCCTCCCCTCCCTTCTCCCTTTCCTACCCTACAATTACCCTATACCAATATAAGGGCAAGAAACCAAGAAAACGACCTGAACATCCCAAAGCAAAGGAACTTAAAAAGAGTCAGGGTGTTATCCTGGAAGGAGCGGGGAAGGTGGGACATAAGTATTGGTATGAGAAACAGGGTATTCGAAGTAATGAGATTTACCGGTAAGCAATTCATTCATTACCTCCTCAACCCTATTTCTCATCCCAATACTTACTTCCTGGAGGACGTACCAAAGAAAAAACAGAACAACCTGACTCCCAGTAAATAAACAGCCGCAACCCACTAGATAATGCTGAACTGCTTTATTGTAAGGCAAAATCACAAAATAAAATGATGGATCTGGGTTTAATCCATTGTTATTTTGCTTGCCACGTCACCCCAGTTTGGACCCAGCTATATGCAAATCAGTCTTGACCCTGCTCCCAATGGGAGCAGTCCAGCCCGAACTGCCAAGCCAGGTCCTCCCTGGACAGGATTTAAGCATCCTGAGACCGGTTTCAGGGTATCACCCTTCATCAGCCAGGCTAGCTTGAAAAACCAGAAGGGCAGCAGGCAAGAGACCAGATTGTTCACTGAACAACAGCAGTCAATACCGAGAGTCGAAGGCCACAGGATCATGCACAACCAACCTGTAATGCGAGACAAAAGTAGAGGCAGTGGCCCAAGTGGCTGCCTGACAAATGTCCAGAATGGAAACGTCTTGTGGTTCCGCTCAGGAAGTTGCCATGCCTCTCAGAGCACCCCTGGACACCAACTGGCAGAGTGACATGTTAAGAATCATACACCAGGAAAATCAAAGAGCAAATCCAATGACTCAAAGTGAGAGTAGAAGCTTTTAGGCCAGGGCGGAAGACACCAATGTTCATCAAAAGGTCCTCACACTGGTGCAAATCCTTAGTGCGAGAGACATAAACTGACACAGCTCTCACCACATCCAAAGTGTGTAAGGATTCCTCCTCAGGAGTAGCAGACTCTGGAAAAAAAGAAGGCAGAGTGATATCCTGGCATTGGTGAAAGGACAAAATAACCTTGGGAAGAAAGCCAGGACCCAAACGTAAAAGCAACCTATCGGAAAACAACTACAAATAGGAGTGTCTGATGGACAAAGAGGCGAGTTCACCCAATCTATGAGCAGAGGTGATGGCCACCAGGAAGTACAACTTCAGAGAAAGATATTTAAAATCTCCATCATCCAGAGACTCAAAAGGAGCAGACTGAAGTGCCCGAATGACCAAAGGAACCTCTGAAGGAACTCAAGGCTTCAACAAAGAAAAATCTCTAAGAAGGTGGGAACCCAACAAAAGCATTTCATGTATACCAAAAAGAGAACGAAGTGCCCTGATAGCAGCCCACTGGATTCCCAAAGTAACAACTGCCAGACCCATCTGGAACCCTTCCTGCAGGAATTGAAAAACCTGATAGGTGGGGCAAGAAACAGGATCCAAAAATGTACTCACACATCACTGAACAAAAGAAGACCAATGATGAACATAGGCCTCCCTAGTAGAGTCCTTAAGAGAGTGCTGAATGGAAGCTGTCACTGGAGAAGAAAGACCTTGCAACCTCAAACCCCTCCTTTCAAGAGCCAAACCCATCAGACGCATCAGTGGACAAGTGGCAGGTGGAAGAATTGGTGTTCGGCGGGGACACAGTTGGAATGGCAGGACCCACTGGTGCTATTGCCATCAACCGCAACAGGGAAAACCATCCCATCCAAGGCCAAATGGAGCTACCAAAATGAGGCAAGCCCGCTCCCTCCAAAACCTGGCCAAGAGTTTGGACAGAAGAGGGAACAAAGGGAAGGCATACAGGAGAAAGAAAAAGAGGCCAGGGAAGAGAGAGAGTATCTCTCTCTTCCCCCCCCCCCAAACACCCTTGCTCTCGGGACCTGGAGAAGAAGCGGGGAAGGAGAAAATTCTCTGCCGATGCAAACAGGTCTACCAGAGAAGTGCCGGAATTGTGACACAGTTGTGTGAAAATCCAAGGAGCTAGACAGAAGCCAATGGAAGAAGGAAAAACCCTGCCAGTACATTGTCTTTACCTTAAATATATGTTGCTGATAGCGAGAGAAGGTGAGAATCTGCCCAACACCCGCGCTGAAGTTCTAGGGAGGCCAGAGAGTGGGACACCGTGCCTGAGTGCCTGTTGATTTAAGACTTGGCTACAATGTTGTCAGTCCACACTAGCTCCACCTCAGTAAGGGGGGAAAATGTTACACAGCCAGAGAAATTGCTTTCAGCTCCCTCCAATTTGAAGAAAGCCTGCTCGCCTGAGGAGACCACCTCCCCTGAACAGACAGATTGTCCAAAGTGCCCCCCCACTTCAAACTGCTGGCATCGGTAGTAATCCTCCTTGGAGGAGAGACAGCTAGAGGGAAGCCTCTGGCCAAGGTGGGGGGATGGAGCTACCACTGGAGCATCTGCCAAACGCAGGGAGGCATCAGGATAAGAGAGCCCAATGACTGAAGATGTGGGGTCAAATGAGAGAGCAGATGTCGAACCAGAGGACCCAGGTGAAGATGAGCCCAAGGAAAGAAAAATACACAGAATGCCTGAAAGAAAAAAAACCAACAACATGAAATGAGACAAAAAAAACAGACAGCAAAGAGAAACAAAGAGCAGCAGATTCAAAGACTACATAACATGTGACCTTGAAGTTGCAGTGATTCTTGACCTGTCGCCACACTCTTCTGTCCCAGAGACCAGAGCAGCTTGTGCAGCACAGGTGCCCAGTCCAAAGGAAGACTGACTCTGCCCACATCCATCTGGAAACAAGCCCCGATGAACTGAAGATCCTATGACTGGGTCAGATGTGATTTTTCCCAATTCACCAGAAGGCCAAAGCTCTCCAGAGTCTTGCACACCACTGCAATCTGGGATTGGAGCACATACAAAAGAGGATGATGAAGAAGCCAATTGTACTGGTAGGGATGAATCATCACCCCAAGTCCATGAAGATGAGCCACCAGGGGGCCATGACTTTGGTGAATACCCTAGGGGAGGTGGCCAGGTCGAAGGGAAGGACCCTGTCCTGCCAATAGACTACATTCATACAAAAGCGAATACATTTCTAATGGGAACACGCAATGGGAATGTGAAAATATGCCTCTCTTAGGGCCAAGGAGGCAAGCCATTCGCCTGGGTGAATCAGTGGGCTAATCCACTGCAAGATGTCCATTTTGAACCAAGGCCTCCACAGGAACTGGTTCAGCTATTTGAGATTTAAAATGAGCTTAACCTTCCCCGCAGGTTTTGGAACCAGAAAGACTGGCAAGTATAATCTCTTCCCTCACTGTCCCAACGAGACAAAAACCACGGCATGTTTGCTGACAAGATTTGCAATTTCCTGACAGGTCGGAGTTGCCTAAAAGGGACTATACAGTACACAAAGGAAGAGGTAAACTTTTGAAGTCAAGGGAGTATCCTTTGGAGATGATAAACAATGCCCAACCATCTGAAATATGACGTTGCCAAGTAGGAAGAAAGGCAGCCAGACAACCTCCCACCGGAAGGGTGGAATGGTCAGGAGTGCTTCCCGGGCTTGGATGGCAGAGGAGGTTGAGGCTTGGAGAATGGAGGAGCAGGAAAGGAGAAAGACTGCTTAGACTTGGAGTGGAAACGTCCAGAGAAAACTTTTAGACCATCTCTTTGAAGGAACCTTTCGCGCAGGCCAAACCGGGGGGGTAAGACTGAAAAAGCAAGACATGTTTCTGATTTTTGAAGGCCTTATGGAGCATTTGTTCCAAATTATCACCATGCCAGTGAAGGGCATATGCAAAAACCCCGACTTCTAAGCAGAGTCCACCTTCCAGTCATGAAGGTACATGTCAGCAGGCCAAGACAGAAGCAGCCTTGGCAGAAGCAGAAGCTTTTAAAACATCACAGGACACATCCCCCAGAAACTTGGTCGGTGTCTCCATATAAGAAAACAAGGACATACATTAAACTCCCTCCTGTAGCACCAGAGTCAGAGAATGGAAGTCTTTGACCAAAGACTGAAAGGCATATACTGCATAAATGGTGGCCCTAAGAGCCACGTTCTGGCCTGAAAAGGACTTTTTTTTTTTTTTTTTTTAAAGAGGCCTCCACCCTACGGTCCACAAAATCTGAAAGGGGAACCTCCTCAGACAAAATAGACAGATGGCTAGCCAAATGAGAAATAAGGGGATCAATCTTCAAGGAAGAGGAGAACTAATCTATCATTTATAGAGCTGACTACTCACCCATAGGGTCTCAAGGCTCTAGGGAGGGTCCTCAGAGATCAGTTGAAGAGCCAGGTCTTGAGGTTCTTCTTGAACTGAGGCAGCAATGGTGACTGTCTGAGGTGCGGTGGTAAGGTGTTCCAACCTTTAGCTCCCAGGTATGAGAATGATCTAACTCCATCCGAGGACTTCTTTATGCGGGGTACGTTGGCGAGCGACTGTTGGGACGAGCGGAGAGGCCTGGAAGGGGAGTACCAGGTGATGCAGTGGTTGAGATAGATGGGTTCACTGTTGTGGAGGGCTCTGTATGCTTGTATGAGGAGTTTGAAGATGTTCCTCTTCTCAACTGTGAACTAGTGGATGTTCTTTAGGTGTTATGTCAGGTGTTCTCAGTAGGGGATGTCTAGGACGATGCTGGCGGCAGCATTATGAATTTGTTGCAGTTTGTTTATGTTCTTCTTGGAAGTTCCCACATATAGGGCGTTCACGTAGTCGAGTCTGCTTGTGATTAGGGTGTGTGTCACAGTTTTCTGGCAGTCGGTTGGTATCCATCTGAAGATCTGACGGAGGAGTCAGAGGGTGTGGTATCAGGTGGAGGCGACGGAATTGGCCTGCCTGATCATGGTGAGCGTTGAGTTGAGGATGATGCTCTAGCATGGTCTGCAGGGGTGGGGGACCTGCTGAGTGTAGAGGGCCACCAGGAGTCATCCCAAACTGACGGGGATGGTCCCAAGATGAGGATCTTGGTTTTGTCAGAGTTCAGCTTTAGGCAGCTATTCCTCATTCAGGTGATGACTGCTTCCATCCAGAAATTCTTCTTGGCTGTTGAGGGGTTCTTGGTCAGGGAGAGGATCAGCTGGGTGTCATCAGCATAGGAGGCAATGCTCATGTCGTAATTCCTGATGACGGGGCGAGTGGGATCATGTAGACATTGACCAGCATGGGGCTCAGTGATGATCCTTGGGGTACTCCACAGCAGATGTCAGTGGGTTCTGATAGGTGTGGCGGGAGCCTGACTTTCTGTGTTCTGCCTGTTAGGAAGGAGTGTATCCATCGAAGGGCCTTGCCGCGGATGCCTGCTGCATGGAGTCTGGTGCATAGTGTACAGTGGGACACTGTATCGAAGGTGGCCGAGAGTTCTAGTAGGATGAGGACTGCTGTTTATTCCTGGTCGAAGGAGGGAGGGGATGTCTTCTATGGCTGCAATCAGGACGGTTTTGGTACTGTGGTTGGTTCTGAATCCTGACTGGGAGATATCCAGGATATGGTTGTCCTCGATGGGTTGGCATAGCCGACTGTTGATTGCTTTCTCAGTGACTTTAGCTGGGAAGAGTAGCAGTGAGATGAGGCGGTAGTTCTTGAGGTTCGTCGGGTCATCAGTTTTTTTTTCTTTTTCAGAAGTAGGCGAATCTCGGCGTGCTTCCAGTCTTCAGGGTAGATTGCTGACTCTAAGGAGCAGTTGATGATCTTCCAGAGTTCAGGTGCAATCGAGGTGCTGGCCTTGTTGAAGATGTAGTGTGGGCACAGGTCGGTTAGGGCTCCCCAGTGGATGCTGCCCATGATGAAGTGGGTGTGATTTGTCGTGAGGGGGGTCCAGGTGTGCAGGAGTCATATGGGTTCCTCTGGTCCTGGCAGGGATGTTGTTGGTGGGCTCAGAGGTTCTTGGGGTCCGAAACTGTCGTAGAGGTCTTGGATCTTCTGGTGGAAAAAGGTGGCCAGTCTGTCGCAGAGATCCTGTGATGGAGGGATGTCTGTGGTCTTGGCTTGTAGGTTGGCGAATTCTTTGATGATGTTGTAGAGTTCTTTGGTGTTGTAGGTGGTAAAGTCAATGCGGCCCTGTAGGGTGGATTTCCTGGAGGACCTGATAAGGCTGTGGTGGGATCTTGTGGCGGCTTTGAAGGTGGCCAGGTGTTGCAGGGATTTGCTGTTTCTCCACTTCTTCTCCAGCCTCCTGCATGAACGCTTTGATTCCTGGAGTGCTGGGGTGAACCAAATGGATTTCTTGGAGGAGTGCTTCCCTGAAGTTGTCTGGAGAGGGGCTAAGGTGTCGGCACAGTTGATGATCCATTTGTGGAGGTTGCAGGCTGAGGTGTTGGCGTCTGTTGTGTCAGGGGCTGGGGAGTTGCTGAGTGTGCTGGCGAGTTGCTCCTCTAAAATCTGGTTCCATTTTCTGGAGGTGGGGCGTGTTGAGTGGTTTTGCGCTATGGGTGTTGAGATGGTAAAATGGATGCTATGGTGGTTGGTCCAGTGTAGCAGGATCACGTCGATGATGATTTTGCTGCTGGTGGAAAAAATGGGGTAGAGAGAGTGTCCAGGGGTGTGCGTTGGTGGTAGCCAGAGGATAAAGATGAGTCAAAAACCGAGGGAGGTCTGCCTTCTCCAGATCTTTTCATTCCTGCAGTAGAAGATCCAACATCTCTTTGTTAACTGCCAATGAAGTAGGATGACAGGGAGGAAACTGTTGAAAAAGACCAGAACTAGGACCAGGAACATCGTCCTCCATAGGGATACCCAAGTTGTCTCCCAAACAGTACAAAAAGGCCAAAAGATCCGACTTTTGAAGAAATTTGGAGCAAGGCAGTGCTTCCGCCACTGGAGAGTCAGCACCCTCATCATATTCTGGAGAAGGCCAGGAAGAGGAAGGAAAGGATACTGTTAGAAATGGGGTCTCTAGTTGGCAGTCAGTTTGCACCCAGTCCAAGTAGGGACCCTCACTCTAGTCAGGATAAGGGAGATACCCGCTTAGATAACCCCTGCTCACCCCCTTGGTAGATTGGCACGAGCAGTCAGGCTTCTCTCAGAAGCAATGTGTAAAGCATTTGCACATAACACGCAGTAATAAGTGAAAACACTACAAAAGGACACCACACCAGTTTTAGAAAAATAGCCAATATTTATCTATATAAAACAAGACCAAATACGATAAAAAAATCCAACATACAGTAATAAAAATATGAATGCTGCAAGATGTACTTAACAATACAGTTCCTTGAAGTCGATAACTCCACTTGATAGCCTCACACAAAATTAGTGTTATCATAACTGCACAGAAACAAAACAAAAAAACAAGGAGGTAGGTGTATTTATTTATTTGCTTTTTTTTTTTTTTTTTAAAGAAGGCAAAAGAACACAACCACACCAGGAAAAGAACCCTCAACTTTCAGCTTGACAGTGAGACTTGAACCATTAAGCCACTTGAGACTCTAGCAGAAGCAAGAGCAGTGTAGCAAACAGCTCAACAGTAGACCAGGGAAGCCTGTTTCCACGACAATCAGAAACAAGGCCCCCCAACCTCCCACTACACGAGGGCATGGAAACAAATCGGCCATTAAGATGTTGAGAGAGATGCACGCCAGAACCCTCTGCACGTCGGAAGGAGCTCTGCGTACCAACCTGAAACCGATACCAGAGACTGGCCCACAGAGGTCTCTGCCTGAAGGCACAAGTGTGGCAACAGCAGCACCAACAATGGCACCCGTAAATCCAAAAACACTGTGCGGACGCCCTGCAAGTGGGCGGTGTATCCACACGCCATGAGAGAAGCACGAAGAATGTAGTAGCTCAACCAACTATGGGGTACCAATGAGGAGAGCTTGACTGAGGGCCAGAAGGTAGGGTCAGCAAACCAAAACACCTCTAGGCCAACAACCCCCAATCCCCAGCAGAGTGCACAGCACAACGCCGAAATAGGGTAACAAGAAAAGGGGAATTAAACAATCCCAAGAGGCCCAGCCTCCCAGGGCTTACCTAACAGAAACAGCTCAGGATCTCAGCAGAAGTAAAAAGCAGTTCGATTTCTGGGTTCCTTGCCCTTATATGGGTACAGGGTAATTGAAGGGAAGTTAAGGGAGGAGGGAGGGGAGGGGATAACTCAAACTTTTTGATTGGATCTGGGTAGGACACGTGGGCCTGGGTAGAGGTGAAACACCTCAATGAAGTAAGTATTGTGATGTGAAATAGGGTTGAGGAGGTAAATAATTGCTATTTGTAAGAGTTACATTTGAGTCGCAGATTGCACGTGGAGCCCACTACTCATTTTTGGGGACTGGCAATTATTTTTTCTCATCAGACTCTGATCGAGAGGGAGAGAGACACAAAAGGCGGAGAGGAGAAGGGAGAGGAGGGTGGAAAAGCTGTGACAAAGGATGAATGCAGGAATGAAACAGAACATGCAAGGGGTGGGATAAAGGGTTAGGGAATGTCTGGTGATGGGTGAAAGTCATGAGGTGGAATCAAGACTGAAACCTTGTTATTTGGCACTTCCACACTCAACAGCCCCATGCAGGGTTGTCAGAGCAAAACTTTTATGCCTTGCAGCTATTCTTTTACCGATGTTAAGAACTGTATTTTGTGCAGGGCTGCGAGAGTCACTCCATCAGCTTCACCATACAGAAAGGTCCGCAGTTTGCCTTGTTCTCAAGCGATGCCAAAGCCGAGAAATCTCGAACAATGCAGATCTATTTACCTTGCCAATGTGTTTTGCCGATAGTGTCCTGCATCGGAAGAAAAAAAATCAATAAAAAAACAAGATGAGTTGTAAGTGCGCATGCATCATATCTTATGCGTGCTTATGTGAGATTACACTGCGACGGCGAAGCATGATGCCGTATGTGCGCACATGCGCACGCTGTTTTGTTTAGTGTGTTTATATACTGTTCCAAGTTGGCAGCTGCCAATCTTGGATAGGTAAATAAAAAAATACATTAAACGTGTGTGAAAGTGCATTTTGTAAAGGCAGCAGCCCGGCACCATACTGTGACTTGTGGTCATCTAAATAATAGCAGCACATAATAAAAGCCACAGAAGAAGGGGTGGGGATAACAATAGAAAAGCACGTGTGGAGAGGCGCCAGGATGGGGTGGGCAGCAATGGTGAGTGGGGGCGGCAGGGGAGCAATGGAGAACCTGAGAAAAATGAAAGGTAAAACAGAAAGCTTGATGGATCGGGGTGAGGAAATCAACAGATGAGCAGGAGGTCATCGGCATCTTCCGGCTAAAATCTGCGTGTAGGCGAGACCTAAAAATGGGCCATGTGTCTTCAGTTCGGAAGGACCTTCACTGATCGTCCACCTTTTCCAATATTCTTTCTTAAATTGCTGTCTTGGTTTCTCTTCATCTGCTCGCCTCCCTTTGTTATCGTTTGTCTTGATGCCAAGGTCTCTGTTCCCCCTCAGTAACATCTCTCCTGACCCACCTTTGGGTGTTCGAGATTCCTCAGGGCACACAGGCACTGTATGGCCTTAGCTGGAAGAGCACGTGACCCTGGTGCAGCGGTTCATGGTGCCGGGGCTCCCTGCACCGCACAGCATGTAACACACGAGCTGCTATCAAATCAACGCCTTGCTTCAGTCAGTACTGGTACTGCTGTGAGTCTGTGTTAAAATGTGGCCGTGCTACCCCGCCTCCCTGACTCCAGTCAGTTCCTCTTCCTTTGTGGTACTGTCAACGCTTGTTTTCTCCCCAGGCAGTGAGACAAATGGCAGGCAGGAAGAAAATGTATGTGCTCATGGGAAAATCTGCAATTTCCATAGAAGAGGCCAAGTTACCAATTCGGAGAGTCCATACCCGTGTATTATGAAGCTTCGCCTCCGAGATCTGAAAAAGAGCCCAGAAATGTGTCCATTCCACCAGAAATAATAATCTTCACTCCAATGTACACTTATTGCATTTGTTCACGGACGTCATTTAGGAGTCGCAGCTGCGCCCCTGCTTGCCTCTTGCAACCCCTGGCACTGTGCTTGCAACAATCAATACACAGAAGGCGAGAGACGAAAAATAAAGACAGCGAATACTTCCTCTCTGTTATACTCACATGCAGTCCCCTTGCGACCCCAGAGGTGGTAAGGGCAGTGTCAGAAGCAGAAGACACACAAAGCTCCAACGAGCCAATGAGCCTTCTTCACTTTCTATGCCCCTCTGCTATATCCTGTGTGGACCTGTAAAAATGTACCTTGGTGTTTCCTGCTGCCCCAGAGCATGTGACGGGAGCAAGAGAGAACAAGCATTTGCAATGCAATGGGTCTCGCATTTGCTCGAATTAGAGCTATCAGCGTTGTATACTCTTAACTGGACTTTTCCTGCCACATAAATTGAAAATGAAAAGTAAAACAGTTTCACATAAGCAAGCTGATTCAAAGCTCCATGGCCACCATGAGCATCAGCGCTAAGGAGAGACACAAAATGGAAAAGAAGTTCGCTCGCAGTCAAACATATCAGCAAAAGTGCAATTATCCATGTAACAGGGGCGATGTCCAAGGCGGTAACTAAACTGCCCCAAGGAGGGACAAACCTAAAGCATTTACCAACGAAAATGAAGGATTTTTGAAAGGCAAGGCCATGAACGAGATAGTGATGGGTGTGCGGTGGGAGTGGTTAAAAGCCCAGATACATACCAACATGTCAGAAAAGCAGCGCTTGCGCGCTTCTATGCTCAACCTAAAAAGCGATGAGAGTCAGAGAGGGGTCGGTACAGGGGAAATACTGAGGCTATTACAATGTAAGGAAATGCAGGAAAAGGACAGTATAGAGACAGGTGAGGGATCAAGAGAAAAATATGGGTGTGCCTGTGTGAGACAGTCCGGGAAAGGAACTAATGGGACATCAGAAAGAGATGACCGATGTGAGAGCGATAGATGATAGACATAAACAGGTGACTAAGAGAGAGCTGAGAGGGGAAGACCAGTGAGTGGATTACAGAATAAGAGATGTGATACAGGTAGACAGATGAGATATAGACAGACGAGAAAGAGCTAGCTAAGAAAGACAGAGTGACAGGTGTCTGAAGAGTGGTAAAGAGACAGCAGGTGATAGACAATCGAGAGGATCGTAGGTGAGACTTGTTAGACACATACAGCTCAGGGAGGGACAGGTAAGAGACACTACAGAGGCAGATGAGAGATTGGTGATAGAGGTGACACACTAGTGACAAAGAGTTTGTTCAGAGAAAAGGGGAGACAGAGGTTGGGAGAAACAGTTGATAGAGGTGATAAAGACCAATAATGAGAGCAACATCTTAGAAGGAACAATGTGTGTGTGTGTGTGCGCGAGAGAGAGGTGATGAAAAACAGGTTATAACAACTGCTGGTAGAGGTGAGACAGTGGAAGGAAGAGAAACTGACAGCTGAGAGAAGGGGGACCATTGAGAGAGTGGTGATAAAGTAACAGAGTTGAATGGGAAACAGAATAGTTATACAGTTTAGAGAGAGAGACAGACAACATGGTGATAGGAAGAGAGGTTGGTAAAAACACAACTTAGGTAGAGGCAGGAAGAAGGAAAGGGGAGAGAAATGAAGGTGAGACTGAGATAAGTAAGAAAGGGGCAGAAAAGGGAGTAAAATGTGGGAGACAAGTGAAGGAAACTGAACGGGTGGAAAATGTCAGATGCGACGTGATATATTATAAAGAGGTCAGAGAAAAAGACACCACTGAGGTAGAGGAGGAGATGGGAAGGGAGAGAAAAGGACAGCAACAGGGGAGAAAGACAGATGAGAAGTAATAAAAAAAGACAGTTAATAAACAGAAAGCTGAGGAGAGGGTGACAACGGATTAGAGGTCATTTGACATCCCTTTTTGTGATGTCATTGGATTCCAACAGACAGGTGTTGTCACTTCTAATATCCCTAGCATTTTGGTGATTCGACATCCATGCATTTGTTTATTCATCAATTTAATTGCCACCTCGTGAAACGGCCCCACCTTCTGGATAAATGAATCTTCTAATGCTGATCCCCCGCAAGCCCATAAGAGAAAGTCAATTTCATTTCTCTCTCCTTCCAAACACATACCAGGGTAGAAATGGGAGTAGGCTTGAGTCACTTTGAACTTGATAAGTTTGTAAATAACATAGGCATAATGTTCCGCCAGTTATTAAAGCTGCACTACACACATGAACGTGTTAACATTATCTGACTTGGCTAGCGTGTGCAGAGGATATGTTAATTACACACACTCATATACGGTAATAACAAAGGGGTGTTTTGCCAGCTGAGGTGTATTGTCAATTTGCTGCTCCCGGTCAAGTAGGATTTCAAAATTGTGTGCAAAATTAGGATCTCCTGGAGGACTTTCAGAGGCGCAGTCAATGACAAGCAATGCACAGTAGTGCAACTAGAGTTATTTGACCCATTAAATTACACCCAAATAAACCCGACTTCAGCTGTATAGACAGTGCAGTAAAGCGTTTTAGGCTGATCAGGATTCACAGGACATACATAGGAAGGCGCGCCATGTCTGGGAATATAGTTTATTTTGGGTGAAATAAAGAAAATTGGTGACTGCCTTACGTTCCTCAACCTTGAAGTGTGTTCTTCACATAAATTCAATACTCAGGCTTTAGGACATCTTTAAGAATATCCATAGGCCAAAATTCCAGTGACAGTGGAAGTGGCATCACACACCTCTGACCCTCAAGTGTATGACAGGAAGTGACATCGTATGCTCTTTGACTCTGAATCCGAGGATGTTGTGCCACATGACCTTGATCCGGAGAGCAACACAATAATTGATATCAAGGAAGGATACTGCAGCAATTTTTAAACTGGGGGTGTGCAGACGACTGAGGATCTACGATACCTACTGAGAGGGTACACACTGTTTAGAAAATTAAATTATATGAGCAGTTTAATAAAGTACATATACTTAAAACAAAGCAAAATGGAAATTTCAACATTTTAAATGCTCTGTAAATATGAAGGAATTTGAAAATTAGGAGTTAAAAGTGAATTTGCTATCCTCATCTAGATTTGTGGAAGTCGTGCAAGAACAGCAAATGGAATCTAGAACTGGCGATGATAGCCTCACTCGAAGCACTGGTACGTACCGACAAATCGAGAGAATGCATTAGGAGCATGCGTTAGACATGTGGTAGACCATTCCCAACTGTTTCTGCGAATCAGACCCGCTGCCTCCATTGGTTCTTCTTGGACTGGGATATAGAGTTTCATGCTGGAGACATCTCTGAAACCTCTCCAAATCATTGTTGCATGCTTGGCTTTACCTAATCCTAGCTGCCTCATACTAGCCCCATCTGCAAACACACGCACCCAGCCAGACAGATCACTTCTCGGGGGCCTGCATTAGAGGAACACTCTTACCAGGCAGGCCTGTTGTTTTCAATGGACTGCATGCTCCATCAGTCTGGCGGCAGCAGCGTTTGGGGTCGTAATTGAATTGTTACACTTTTGAATACAACTCTGGCTGGCAGATAATATATGCGGCCCCATCTCTTGTTTCCTTCCAAAGCCGTATTTTCCCAGACGACTTCTTGCAGTTTCAAAGCTGACCCCAATTACACTACCAGAAGAGAAGTCTTCTGGCTAAGGACATTTGCGAGATCTGGCTGCGAGTGGAGAGGAAAAAACTACCACAATGTTTTTCTACAATTTAAAATATCAAAAACACAAGTAATGCAGCTATGTCACCTTTAATTATATTTAAGGCTCTCAATATTCAGCTTTCACTGATTTCCACAGAAAATACAGACAGAAAGAAATGAATGCCCTTTCCTATACTTATTTTTAAATATGGATAAAAACGGAAAAGTTATTTTTGAAGTGATTCTCAAACCTATCAGCCATGACTAGTAGGTAATGGCTCAGACTGACAGATAACGGGTTAAACATGGGAGAACGTTTGCTAAAAGAGCTTAAACAGCTGCAGTTATTCACACTCATGTTTTCAAAGTAGTGTACTGATGTATCATATATGGGTGCTTGGAGCATTAAAACCCATGAGGCTTCCATTTGGTTATCTGTTAAATATATTCGGAAACGTATTTGTTACTACTTCGTTTTTTTTGTTGTTGTTGACAAACCCAAAGTATTAACATGGATACATATAAACAAAAATATTGATGCATAAAGAGTAAAATTCCCAAAAATAAATACACATACCTGGGATCCCTCATTATATTTTGAGATTTGTATGTGCTTTATGTTATTTGTTGTAGTTTAGTTGAGGAATGGGATAAATGGAAAGCATCCTTACCAGTTTTTTTTTGCTTCAGAATAGAATTTCCAATATCAAGTGCCCAGTTTAAGGTTTCAGAAACATTATCCAGAGTATGAACAAAATAAACCCAGAGGACCATCCTGGTTGCGCCAGATTTTTAATAAGCAAGTGTCTACCTGCCCGATTATCTTGTCAATAACAATCCTGTTGCGTGCCAGTTCATAAAAGAATTCTGTATGGAAGGTGGACATGATTGATTTTACAGGAACAACAATGTAAGAACAAAGCAATGCAAAATCAAAATTTGTGCCTCACAGGTCACATCTTTAGAAGAGGACTTGCAAGGTCTTGAAAGCTCATGCACTATACCACTCACGCTCAGTCCAATCTCAATAACGTTCAGGCTATCTTAACATGCAATTGTATGAGTAACACTAAGTTATTGCAGAAGCCATGCAGTTGTGTATGCTAACTCCAACTGAAAATAGGTGCTTTGCAACAAAAGTGCAAAAAGGTGTACTATTTACTCACTGGTTGCGTTTTATATTGCACGAAAAAGACAGAACGCTTTACACAAAGACCATTACATACATGAGCAGTTAAGGTTCATTACATTACATTGTACTTAGGCCAGCTAGTTGATGAAACTTAACTAGTGTTGTACTGGCCTGTACGGCAAACAGGCACTGCCTGATGGGCTGGTCTGACAGATCAGTGAATGGGCATTTTTAGGTCAAGCCTAGGCAGCGTGCATGCGCTATCTGCAAGACCTGCTGTATTCAGTAAAAGCACTTTGATCCCACCTGCTGCTTACCACAGGTTGACTGCAGTGTCGCTCTTCTTTGCTGCCTCCTAACTGGTCTGCACAGCTGATACCTCACTTTCGTTCCTGGGTGAGGAGCACCGGCCAAGTACAGTTTTTCTGCTGTTTGGGAGAACTCTTTTTTAATTGTTTGCTGCCTTGGCTCTTGTTCAGATGTACGTGTTTGTCAGTAAGCACTCGTCGTCACACGAGGGCGGTTCATTTTCCGCATTTGTTGTTCACGTGTTATCACACATACACACACACAGACACGTAATTAGTGGGTTATTACAGCACCATCGGGTTGAACACAGTATTTCTTACATTTTGAAGCGACATGCAGAGGATTAAGGAAACACCAGCGGTTCTCTTTTCAGGTAAGGATTCATGCCAAAACCAGCGCAGTCTGCAATGAGCACTAACAAGTGTGCTTTATTTATTCATCAGACAGTCCTTTTCCGTCCCGATAATTGTTCTCACAATTGCCATTATGGGTGACTCCCGCATACATAGGCTTGCCAGAACAGTTGACACATTTATCCAGTTGGTTTTCAGGTACTCTTTTTATGTATACACAAGGACTACATGCATGGTTTTTCACAAGTATTTGTAATAGATTTTTTATAGGCACAATTTATTCATTGCATGTGAGGTTTTCACCAGTGAGTGCGTCCAGCTTACAATTGGAAGGATTTCATATCCGGCATTGTATTTTTAAGCTCTACTGACGTTTTTGACTGAGTGTATTTACAACTACATGATGGCTTGACGTATTGCATGTTGGGCATTGTAGTTCAATGGCACACCGGGCTTCACTTGAACATGGGTCACTCTTTCACATTCAGATGCATATTGCTTGATTTTACGGTTAACATTTTGCGATAAATATAAACACACTCATAAACGGAGCTAGCGGCACAATGCCTTTGATTCTCAGGTTTTAGTTTACACTTGTTAAACCATTGGCCCTTTTTCCATTCTGGGAATTGGTCTCACGATTACCATTACAAGTGACTCCTGCATACACAGGCATACTGGAGCAGTTAACACACTCATCCATTTAGTTTACAGGTACTCTTTATATGTCTGCACCAGGACTAAGGACATGGTTTATCACAAGTATTTGTAGATTTTTTATAGGCATGATTTATTAATTTCAGGTTCGGAGGGTTTTCGCCAGTGAGTGAGTCTCGCTTACCATTGGAAGGATTTCATATCTGGCATTGCATTTGTAAGCTTTATTGACATTTTTGACCATGAGTGTAGTTACAACTATATGATCGGCTTGGCCTACTGCATGTTGGGTATTGTAGTTCAATGGCACATTGGGCTTCACTTAAACACAGGTCACTTGTTCATGTTCAGATGCATGTTGCTTCATTTCATAGTTTTCACTTTGCCATAAATCTAAATGCACTCATAAATGGAGTTAGCAACACAATGCATTCGATTCTCGGTTTCAACTTTAAACGCCCGAGTTCTAAAAAGATCTTTTGAATAGGAGAACCTCTGCTCGAGGCATGTTTAACTTTATAAGATAGGCACTATTAATTGCAGTGACTATGCTGCCTTTTACACATTTTATCTACTGCACACCATGCCACATAATTCCACTACACAAATACACTCCACGTCACATAATTCAACAACTAATAATTCCAATCCAACCCACATAGTTCCGCTAGACACCACATACATACACTCCATAACACAATGGTAAAAGACATTGTCATTTACAACGACAATAGCTCTAAATCAAGCAAATGCGAAATCTATTGCATTTTCAATGCTTTTTTTTTTGCTGCTTGTGGGCCTATTTTTGGGTCTGGTGGACTGGATTTTAGGACGAGCATACCAGTGCGCAAGCACTGCTTTTCTGATGTGTTGGTATCTATGTGGGCTTTTAACCACGCCCACCTCATGCCCTTCACTTTCACTTGTTTGTGGGCTTGCCTTTCAAAAATCCTTTGATGACATTTTTGTCCCGCCTTAGGGCTGTTTTGTTACCGCCTTGGGGACCGACCATGTTACATGAATAATTGCACGTTTGCCAATGTGTGTGACTGCGAGCGAACTTCTTTTTCCTTTTGTGTCTCTCCTTCGTGCTCACGGCAGCAGTGGGGATTTGAATTGACTTGCTTATGTCACCTGTTTTACTTTTCATTTTCAATCTATGTGGCAAGAAAAGTCCAGTTCCGAATTTACAATGCTAATAGCTCTAACTCGAGCAAATGCTTGTTACTGTTGATTTCCCTGATATTGTCACAAACATTGCCGGCAACAAGCACAAATGCATGCACTCTTCCCTACCTTACAAAACACGTATTGATGTATGACAAGCTCAAAACTGCACAGCTTTGCAAATGTGAATGATTTGTTTAGCCATTTGATTCGCTAATGGGGGCCATGTTATGGTGTACAGGCCTATTACCTTTCCCAGGACCACCCTGAAAGTTACAAGCAAGCTAAAGAGGCAGAGAGGGTAATAAATCTGTGGCCAACAAGGCCAAAAACTGAAAGGGGAAGGGGTATATCCAGACACACAGTCTGTCCCTTCACAGAGCTATGACTGCCCACCACCATGGAAATGGAATCACCACCATCCCTGTCCAAGCTCACCCTCCACTATAACATCAGGAATGAAGGTAATCCATGAAGGAACTAGTGGAGTTGCAACGTCTATCATTACAGCCATTGGCCAATTCATTAATAGGTGTTATTTATGGGTTTCAGATGTCAAATGTTTAGTACTCAAATTCTGAACGTGAAACCCTAATGAGCAGGAGTCTTCACTAGAAATGTTGTATCCAGTTATAAACCTTAAAGTACCCCAGGAGGTTACAATCCTCAGGTCTGCCTACAAAACACAGCTGCTCCAGACGAACGTCAACTCCTGTGCAATTTGGAAAGCAAGCACTGCCTCTGCCCTCTGCCAAATGCTGCTGACATTGGGGCAGATTTTCATGCAATGCAACTTTTCGTGCAACGTAGCGTAGCAACAAAAGTTGCTGTGCTGTGTTGCATGCAAGGAAAGAGCAGAACGATGTCTTATTTACTAAGATATGGCACTGGTTTGCTCTCTTCCTGTCTTCGCACAATTAAGGCTGCTATAGGGCAAGACACACACCCTTGCACCATAGTGTATGAGTATGTGTGTTCTGTTAAGAACAGGTTTTGTACTAGAAGGGGACTACTGGAAGGGAACCCTTGCAGTAAAAAACTATGCTTTAGTAATTTTCCCACTCTGTATGACTTGGACATTGCAGCAAAAGTGGAAAAATGGGGAGACTATGAGTTGGTCCACTGGTAAAATGCCTTGAGGAGACAATGTCATGATTTAAATCTATTGTCGACCAACGTTAGCAGATAGGGCAGTGCGTTAAAACCCATGGGTAGTTGCATGAGAATTCTCGTGTACCTCCCACGGTACACCCCTTGGTGTAAACAAACGAAATACAAAGCAGGGCTACTTTCCAGCACAAATAAAGCTGGTTCTGGAAGGTAAATCCAAAATCAACAGTTTGTTTCAGTTTTTGCCATAGTTGTGAGGAAAACCCAGTGCAAACTGTTAGTGAATCCCCCCTTGTTTGCTTGCCAGAATAGATGACAGTTTGACTTAACCATAGGTATCAACTGCTGCCCTTGGCTTGAGTTTTGAAGCCCTGCACCACCATTGCTACCTCCTGGTTAGCCTCCGCTGCCCTCCCCAGCTCCTCTGGCTGATGATGCCTCTGCCTCTTGCCTGGTACAAACTGAGAGTCTCATGACTCTCAGTTCGAGGTCCTCCTCCACCCGCAGGCTCGTTCCTGCACCTCATCCTTGGTTCTAGTGGCCATAACAAGTATTTTCCTTTTCTTTTCTTTTCTTTTCCCCGTCGCTCTTACACTCTTGCATTTTCTGCCTTTTTCTTCTATCATTTTCCTTTTCTTCTCTCTCCCGCTCTTCCACTTTCTGCCTTTTTCTTCTATCATCCCTTGTTTTTCCCTAGTGCTTTTTCCTTTCTCCCCTCTTTCGCTGCCCCTCGGGAAGCACCTTTCCTGCCCTCCCGCCTCCCAGCTGACTGCTCCCCCACCACCTCTCCTCTTCTTAATGGCTGCCGCGGTGTGCCAAAGGCAAGCCCATCTGCACCTGTCCATGCCTGGACCACGCCCAGTGCCAGGAACCCTGGATCTGCCTCTGTTACAACTCTGACAACCTCCTCTGCCTCAACACCGAACATTTCAACAAATGCTGCAGCATCTCCCCCAAGAATACCCACGGACCTTTCACCTGTAAGAACCGCAACTTCAGCGCCAACCTCAACAAACCGAAGGTAATCGCTGCACACAGAGATACAAACAACCTCCACAACTCCATCAAATGCCTGCCCCTGAATACACGCTCCCTCCACAAACACGCCACTGAACTCTGGGACCTGATCTACACCACCCGACCAGACATCGCCTTCCTCACCGAGACCTGGACCAACCCCACCTCGGGTCCAGACATTGCCATCGCCATTCCCAACGGTTAAGGCATCCTAAGGAAGGAACAGCCCTCCCCCTCAGGTGGAGGACTCGCCATCATACAAACGTCCTCACTACGTGTCAAGGCCGTCCAAGAAGATCACTGCACCACCATGAAACACTTTCACTTCCTGGTCCACTCCAACCACAACTCCTCTATCCGCGGCACCCTGGTGTTCATAGACGACGTTGTAGACATCGCTACCCCCCAGGCCCTGGCGTCAGTCGACTACCTCCTCCTCGGCGACCTGAACTTCCACCTTTAGGACTGCACTGACCCAAACACCACCGCTTTACTCTACAACCTCGCCACCCTCGGCCTCATACAGGTTGTCTCCACACCGATCGAAGGATACACACTGGACCCCATCTTCACCTCAAGCGACTGGATCACCATCAAAACCATCTCCACCCCAGACGGGACTGATCACCACTGCATACACTTCACAATCACCGCACCTAGCAGCCGCACCTGCACCCGCACCTCCAGCCACCCCCCCCACAGGGAATGGAATGAAATCAATAACGAGCAACTCACCTCATCCCTCGCCAAATCCCTCCCTCCCCCATCTGATGTCACCAACACAGCAGCGCGCAGCCTCAGCGCATAAATGACCAAATGCGCCAACACTCTAGCCCCTCTTCGGCTGACATCGGCCAAACGTGTACCTAAGAAGGCCAGTTGGTTCACCACCGAACTCCAAGAATCAAAGCGTACCCACAGATGTTTAGAGAACAAATGGAGGAACAGCCAATCCAGTGAAGACCTCGCCTCATTCAAAGCCGCAACTGCCGCCCACCAATGAAAAATCAAGAACGCAAGGAAGGATGCACTCCGGGAGTGCATCAACTCCTCCGCACACAACTCGTAGGAACTCTTTCGAGTGATCAATGAGTTAATAGATCCTCCCTCCGGAGCCACCAGCATCCCTCCCATCACAGGACCTCTGCGACAAACTCACCTCCTTTTTCCACCACAAGATTCAGAACATCTATGGCAGCTTTTTGTCACTTGGCACCGGAACCTGTGACCTACCCACCCCACGGAACACTTCCAGACCATCCACAACTGGTCCACGCTCAGCACAGAGGAAACAGTCAACATCATGAACAGCACACTCTCCAGAGCCCCCTCGAACTCCTGCCTGCACCATATATAATACATCAGAGCCAGCGCATCCATAGTCCCCGAGCTTCATAACACAATGAACTGCTCCATCAACATGGGCACCTTCCCTGAGGACTGGAAACACGCCAAAATACACCCTCTCTTGAAGAAACCTTCGGCCGACCCATCAGAACTACAGAATTTCTGGCCCATCTCACTGCTACCCTACCACACCCTCCAAAAGTACTAGAGAAAGCAATTCACGCACAACTAAGGAATTTAATCGAGGCCAACAACTCCCTGGACAGCTCGCAGTCCGACTTCAGCATCAAGTACAGAGACAACACTCCTGGCAGCCACCAATGACATCCGATTACTGCTAGACTGCGGCCACACCGCAGCACTCATACTCCTCGACCTCTCAGCAGCTTTCAACACAGTCTCCCACAGCACTCTGCGCACCAGACTCCACAACATAGGAATCCGCGGAAGAGCCCTGGAATCGATCCACTCCTTCCTCTCTGGGAGGACGCAGAGGGTCAGACTCCCGCCCTGCACCTCCAGACCCACAGGAGTGAACTGCGGAGTCCCCCAAGGATCCTCACTGAGTCCCACACTGTTCAATGTATACATCTGCCATCGCCAGAAGCCACGGTGTGAAAATCATGTCATATGCTGATGACACACAACTCATTATTTCCCTTACCGAAGATCCAGACACGGCCAAAAGGAACTTTCACACAGGAACGGAAGCCGTCGCCACCTGGATGAGAGAAAGCTGCCTCAAGCTCAACTCCGACAAGACGGAGCTCATCATCTTTGGAAACGCCACCTCAGCTTGGGATGACTCTGGTGGCCCACATCCCTCAGTTCCACCCCTGCGCCAACCGAGCACGCCCGCAACTTAGGAATCATCCTCTACTCCTCCTTATCCATGACCGGCCAAGTAAACTCCGTCACCTTCTCCTGCTGGCACACACTTCGCAAACTCCGGAAGATCTTCAGATGGATCCCAGCAGACTGTCACAGGATAGTCACCCACGCCTTAGTCACGAGCAGGCTCGACTTCGGCAACGCCCTCTACGATGGCACCTCAACTAGGAACATCAAAAAACTTCAGGTCATCAAGAATGCTACCACCAGACTCATTCTGGACCTCCCTCGCCGAGAACACATCTGCCAACACCTGAGGACCCTCCACTGGCTGCCACCAGCAAATCACCTTCAAGCTTCTCACCCACACGTACAAAGCCATACACAACGCAGGACCATCCTACATGAACCACCTCGTCTCCTTCCACACCCCGCCAGATCCCTCCGCTCTGCCCTGATGGCCTTGGCCACCGTCCCTTGCATCTACAAAACCACTGCCGGAGGACGATCTTTTACCTACACTGCAGCGAAGAGATGGAACAACCTCCCCCTGCACCTCAGACAAAGCCATTCGCTCACCATCTTCAGGAAGAACCTCAAGACGTGGCTCTTCTGATGAGACCCTCACAGGTGAGTAGCCCTGCTTTACAAATACTGATTGGTTGATTGATTAATTGATAGTGATGGCAAATACAGAAACAGACAAACAGAGCTCTGTTGGTTTCCTTGTTTCATTTTCTTTCGTTTCCACTCCCTACCTAGGACCTTAGCAGCAAATAGAAAGCTGTTTATGGGCTAAGAGGCAGATAAATAGTTAACCTTGGAACATCACTGGGGTTGGATGTACGATATAATTTTTACTGCCACTAGCATGAACTCATTTCATGAGCATTTGGTGAAAAGGACTTTACATTCCTATGATCTAATTTTATTTAAATAAAGCATCTCTAAGGTGGTAGAAGACACATGCTAATAAGGGGGACAATTACAAATAGCCCCTAAAAGGTCCACATGCGTCTGATGCCTGAGTTTGGTCATCTAAACAGCCTCAGTTGATAGACGGCATGGACAATATCATTTCAGGAACGGAGGCTAACATTATGCATAACATTTTTTTAATTACACTAGTGCAGCACCTATGAAGAACCGCAACATAAGTCTGGAATTAGAATCCATAGTCCATTAATATGCCCTTCTTTGAACACTTGGAAAGTGCTACCTTTTACTATATTCATAGTTGATAATTTGATATATCATATTGAGGCTTAGCATTGTAGATTTATTTATTAGATAGAGTTTTTACTCACATTTTAACTAATTTTTAGAAGTGTATGTTTACTTGGATATATTTGAAATGTTTTTTTGTACAAATATTATTATGTTCTGAGTCTTGTCATCTTTACTAGTATGTTAGGTTAATTTTAATACAGTACAATTCAGCAAGCCAACAGTTTATATAAGAGGGCATATGTAGGAAAGTCCTTTTTTTTGTCTGATCACCCCCACTCTCTCTGGATAGGTACTGGTGGTTACTGACTCTTGGCTGTGCCCTGGGTACTGCTTACCAGTCCCAGGGCCAGTGCTCTGTGTAAAATGGATATGCAAATTAGGCTAATTATAATTGGCTAAGTTAACCTACCTATAAGTCCCTAATATATGGTAGGGCATGTAGGTTTAGGGACCACAGCATAGGTGGTGCACACTTAGGTGCATTGCTGAGGTGCCCAGTGTCATTTTAAAAGCAAGCCTGCCTTGCTGGCTGCTTTTAAATTAAAGTTATATGCAAATTCGACTTTGGAATTAAAGGTACTTCCAAAGTCTTAAACTACCTTATTTTTACATATAAGTCACCCCTAAGGTGTGCCCTATGTGCCCCTAGGGCTGGGTGCCATGTAATTATAAGCAGGGACTTTATAAAAATAGATTTATAAGCCCTGGTGAGGTAAAAACAGCCAAATTCGTTTTTCCCTCATTGAAGTAAATGGCCTTCATAGGCTAGAATGGGCAGACTTTTATTTTAAATTTTAAAGTCTCCTTAAATGTTACATACCAAGAATTTGGTATCAAATTGATTGTTGTAATAAATCCCACAACTTCCAGTTGTTGGATTTAATATAACTTGTCCAGGTAAAAAGTTTAGACTTTACCTAAAAAGTTGCCAATTTCAGCTCTGCATTGTTTTTGCTGCTGTGCTCTGATTGGCCAGCCTGCAGCAGCTTCTGCCAGGCTACTTTAATGAGGTGTGAAGTGGCCTGGCTTCACACAAAGGAATGTGCTTGGGGGAGAGAATCTCCCCTCAGCAGATGGTGAGGCAGGAAGGGGAGGGCTGCCAAACTGGTCTTCAAAGGCAGAGAAGGACATTTGCAGCACCCAGCAACACCCCCACATCCTGCAACCCCAGACAGCTAGGTGCCCCCTTGATTAGATTAGGAGAGGGCAGGAGAGGGGTGTGTTTATGATTTTTAGCCACACCAGTGGGTGGGCTCAGCCAGATGTAACCTCCAAAAATCAGATTCATCCATGTTGGATTTTTAGAGACTGTTGCCTTCTGGGATGGATTTTTGCCACACTTCCCAGGAAGTGGTCATCACAGGGGGACGACCCTGTCCCTGATTGGAGAACCAGGGCCCCCCTGCTTTTCACCCAGGAGCAAGGATAAAACTGGCAGACCTGCACCCACACCTCAGATCCCCTCCAGAATTCAACAAGAAAGGAACTAAAGAAGAAGAAGGACTGCCCTGCTGGACCCCTGGCCTGCACCTGGACCCTGCACTCAGAAGGACTGCACCAGCTGCACACTTGGGCTTCACCACAAGAAGGACTTTGCCTGGCTTCAACTGGTTCAAGGAGGGACTCCCTGTTTGCTACAGGTGAAAAATTGCTAAACCAGAGTCCCCTGCACCAACTCCTGAAGAAAGCGACCAGCTGACCACTGTCCAGTGGCCAAAAAGGAGTTTGCGCCAGGTGCATGCTGGGAGTTGAAGTCCGCACCCCCCAAGGACCATCACAGAACTTCTGGACCCTTGGGGTGAGCTGTGGACCCCAAAAGAACCTTAAAAGAACATCTGGGTGAAGCCCCAGAAGTTTGGAAAAGATTGGAGAATTTTTGAAAAAAAGCTCCATAAAGTGACCGACCCGACGCGGAAATTCTAGCCGGCTTGCCTCAACTGCGACCCGGCCTGACTTTGTGGTTCGTCCCGGTAAAGAAAAACATCCAAAAAAGAGACTAAGTCCGAACGTAAAAAGTTGACCGGGACCTCCCAGCCATCGTATCCGAGAAGGGCTCCATGGACGTCGGATCAAGATCCAGGTTTACCCCGGTCGAAGGATTTTCATCTCGAAAAAACGACTAAGTCCGAAGGTAAAAATCACCACCGAGGAAACCGACTTCGCGTATCCGGACAAGGGCTCCAGGAGGTCGGATTCAACTGGCAGGTTCGTCCCAGTGAAGAAAAACTTCAAAAAAGAGACTAAGTCAGAAGGTAACTTTTTAACCGAGGCCTCCCGCGACTTGTAGCCGAGCAGGGCTCCATCGCGGTCGGCCTGAAAGTTTGACTTTGCCCCGGTCCTGGTGCAACCAGATGACCCGATTGGCGCTTTTTGTTTCTAAGCGCTAGAAAATAATAATACTTTAAAAATTCATATCTCCGGTTCCCCTGAACCGAGTTTAATCGTTTTTGTGTCATTTTAAAGATAAAAATATAAGCTATTTTTATAAATTGGTTTTGGATTTTTAAACTGTTTCCTGTGTTTTATTTAATTACTGTTTTGTGATATTTGAATGCTTTACACTTTGTCTCCTAAGTTAAGCCTTGACGCTCGATGCCAAGCTACCAAGGGTAGAGCTGGGATTAATTTACTGAGACCTAACTGTACCTATGTGGAGGTTAGTGGCTTGTTGCTAGGTGTAGGTACCTACCTGCCCTACCAATAACCCATTTTCCAACAGCATAGTATTTTAGAAACTAACTAGTTTGGGCTTTTGTTGTGTTTGTTTCTCATCATCGAGGCACGTGCTGAAGTTCTACCCGTTTGTTGATATATGCTTAGAGGAATGACAGCACAATATTGTAGCTTGCGCGGCAGAGCAGATAACGCTAGAGACTGTTTTCATGCTCTCACTTCTCTACAGGAGCTGCAGAGCAATACCATTTGTGACTGCTTCCAAATAACACAATGATATTGAGCCGCATGTTCAGGAAATTGTGAGGATGAGTTTCTATCACGCTTGTGGATCTCTTCAGGAGCCGCTGAGCTGTGATTGGCCTTGAAATAACACAAGATTTGTAGGCCATTTTACTTTAGGGAATATTACATTGAAGGATAAAAGATTTATGTGAGCGATCTAATTGGTACCGTTCAAGTAACGGTCTAATTTTACGATCAGTTCATGAAGAGGTCAGCAAGTTTATTCAAAGTATTACAGACTTCTGTTTAAGGATATTCATTTTTGCAGTGATTATTGGGAATTAGTTAGGAATTTTAGAGAGTTTTTGGCGTGGAAGGGAGTAGTAGTTATTAGGACATATTCATAATATATATTTTTTATTAAATGAGGAAATATTTAAAACATTAATACACCATGAGATGAGGGAACAGTTAAAGGAAGCAATTGAGAGCATTATGAAAGATAGAGAAAGGATATGGAATCTTGTGAGGAGTATTTCTCCATTTAAGAGAAAGAAGATGAAAGAGGAAAATGTGGGAAAAGATTACAAAAAGCAAGAATGTAGAAAAAACTACCACGACAAACAAAAGAAAGGATGGATTAAACTCCATTAAAAAGAATGGTGTCCTAAGCAGCACACAGAGAGAAGGTGTACTTAGCGACACACAAAGAAAACGTGTTTCTTATAACACAGAGATTGATGAATTTGACAGTGATGCAATACATCTAGGTTTACCAGTAGATTATGATAATAACTACGAAGAGTATGTATTTGATATACAACAGGATGAGGATTTTCAAGAGAAATTTTAAAATATAGAGAATTCAGGATACCTGAACAATCCGTTGGGTGAGGAAGTGTTTTTACCCTATAGAATAAGGCATCCACATAGTGGAGAGTGGTGGCCATTGGAACATGTCAGTAAATTCATACAAGAATGCTTAAGGAATCCTTTAGATAAGGATGTAAGGAGAGTTCTTAAAGCTGAGTGTTCCTGGCCAGTTGTAGACAAAAAGGTGCGTACAACACCAAATGTGGGGCCAGATATGATAAGTTTTCTGTTCAGACTGGGGAGAGATCCACAAAGAGGACTAGAATGCTCTTTTTAAAACAGTGCCAAGATTAGTTGTTGGATGTTCTAGGTCCAATAGCCAGAATATTAGATATGGCAGAGAAAGCCCATATTAATAATACTGAAGTGGATCTTGAGGTTCTCAGGGGGTGGAGTCAAACAGTGATTGTACTTTTAGGTAATGCCAATGCAGGATTGATGGCAGAAAGAAGAAATGCCATATTAATGAAGATAAGCACAAAATCAGGGGATATGGCATTGAAAGAAATGAGTGTATAAGCGAAATAATTATTATTTGGAGAAGGCTTTGTGAAGTGTTTAGAGAAGTATGTGTCTACTTTTACCGCCTTAGATAAAGAACAAGTAAATATAAGGAAAGTTTTTGGAAGTGGTGTTTTTGGAAGAGCCGGTAAACGGGGACCATCGACTGGCAGAGGAATACAGAGGTCCTGATAGAATAGTCAATACAAAAGCTACGGTAGAGGATATCCTCTACAACCTTCCTCTACAGGTTTTTACTTAAGTTGGGGTAGAGGAGGAAGTCCAGGAAGAGGAAGACTTTCGAGATGAGGTCGTAATTTCCAAGGAAATCAAGGTGAGTATGATGACTAATTCAGTTTCTTCCCAGAGAACTGTAGGAGAAAGGTGCACATATTTTGTAAACGAATGGGAACAAATACCAAAGGATGTGTGGGTTCTGGAAACAATACAGGGATTTGAGATAGAGTTGGAGGATGAATCTCAACAAGGGAGAGAATAAAGGGAGTTATGCTTAACAGAAGAACAAAAGATTGTGGTAGATTTGGAGATAGAAGCAATGTTACAAAAATGCAATAGTAGAGGTAGAAAAGGAAAACACGGTGTTTATAAGTACTCTTTTCTTGGTGGAGAAAAAAGGGATGGGGACCAGTTTTAAATCTGAGGGAATTAAAGAGGTTTTAAATTTTCAGTCGGTTCAAATTGGAAGGGATCTGTTTGAGGGACATGTTACTAAGGGACGATTGGATGGTGATAGTAGATCTAAAGGATGCTGACTTCACAATTCCTATGGAAGAAAAGAGTCAAAGATATTTACAGTTCAGATAGAGAAAGAGAATTTATCAGTTTCATTACCTTCCTTTCGGATTATCTTCTGCCCAGTGAAGTGATGGGCCACCTTCGAGAAAGGTGTGCAAGACTGTTTAATTAGACAACATATTGCTGATGCTGCAGGATTCATAGCATTTGATGAAAGAGTTGGAAATGGGGAAAACTTTACTGGAGAAACTGCATTTTTTGATAAACAAGGACAAATCAATTTTTATTCCTACACAAAGCATAGAGTTTTTAGGTCTCCAAGTGGATACAGTGAAGATTATGTTACAACTTCCACAAAGAAAGATAAAAACGATAAGAAAGGAGATTTGTCATGTGCTACAAAAGGATAATTTATCTCTGCGAGATTTAACTCATATAGTAGCACTGTTATCTTCAAGTCAGGCAATCTTTCCAGACCTGTTACAGTATCATGCTTTTCAAAGGATAAAGAGGTTGCGTTGAGGAAAGGACTGTGGTATGAAAACAGTATTTCTGAATCAGGAATTGAGAGATTAATTAAATTGGTGATTACAAAAAATGGAAGGATGAAACAGATGGGCAATGTTTGGATGTGTGTCAGAACTTGATTTGAAGGCAGATGCCAGTTTGACAGGCTTGGGAGCACATCTAGGAGCCTAAGGGATAGCAGGGCTCCGGACAGGAGGGGAGAGATCAAAATATATGAACTCTCTCGAATTTACAGCAGGATTACATGCTTAAAAGAGTTTCAATGACGTATTCAAAGGAGAGTCAGTACTGATGAAGATGGACAATGTGTCCGCTGCAGCTTATATCACTCGTTTAGGGGTAGCAGATTGAAAAAATTGACAGAATTGGCAAAAGAGCTTTGGTATTTTTGTATGGAACACAAAATGATAGTGAAGGTGGAACACTTACCAGAACAAATTGATTTGATAGCAGATTGAAATTCGAGGAATATAAGGGTTTACAGCAATTGGAAGCTGAATACGTGGTATTTCAGGACGATAGGCAAATTCTGGGATCCTTTGAAGGGGGACCTTTTTGCAAGCAGAACAACTTTTCGGATAAAGAATTACTTCAGTTGGATTCCAGATCCAGGGGTGTGTGCAGTGCATGCTTTTCAGCAGTCTTGGAAAGGGAAGGAAGCTTATGCTTTTCCTCTGTTCGCAATGTTACAGAGAGTTTTACTGAAAGTGAGGATGAAGAAATGTCAAATTGTGTTAGTGATGCCGTTTTGGATATCCACAGTATGGTTTCAAGCTATTGTGGAGTTGGTGTGTGCCATTCGTTTCACAATTCCAGCATCAGAGGACTTACTAAAGAATGGAGAAGGAGAAGAGCATCCTTTAGTAGAGAGCATGGTATTAAACCTTCTTTGTTGGAAGGTGTCAGGAGATCTGAATGTTTCCATGGGCTTTCAAGCAGAGCTGTTGAGCTGCTTGAAAATTCCTGGGTGCCAGGAACTAGAAGAAGATATAAAGAGGTTTGCAGAGTATGATATTGTTGGTACATGGAGAGGAATTTGGGTTCTGTGGTGGTGCCCGGAGTTGAGGCGGTACATGTTTTAGTAGAACAGTATGAGAAACGAGTAAGCTATAGGACTCTAAATTGTCATAGATCTGCAATATCTGCAGAACACATTTATGCGGATGTACGATCTGTGGGAAGAAATCCTATAGTATGCACAGTTTTAAAATGTGTGAGATTAAGACAACCACTTAAAGCACAATATGAGAGTTTGTGGGAAGTAAATCTAATACTATCTTTATTTTTATAATGGCCCATGAATAGAAATTTGAACTCAAAGCTACCTATTAAATTAGTGACTGTATGATGCCTAATTTAATGCAGAAGAGTATCAGCAGTGAAAGCATTAGAGGTAAGTAGTAAGGTATATGGACCAGATGGACTTTATTTCCAGATTTGGAAAAGAACAAAAACTATGTCAGAGTCTATTTTTTACCTGACTTTTTCCAGATTGTAAGAAATTGTGTGTGAGTGATTTTCTGAAAGAATGCGAGAACAGAGTAATAGAATTCTGACAGGATGTTCAATTACTAATTTCTTATGTGAAAGCTTTTTAGAGCAGTAAGCTGGGTGGTAGGTAAAATCAGCAATGGAACAATCTGGTATAGATGTGACACAGTTTAAAGCACATTCAGTTAGAGGTGGAGTGGCAAATAAAGCCTACTGGTCTGGGAGTAGATTGGACGAGATCGTGGAAGGTGCTAATTTGTCTAATGCTGATACTTCTGCAAAGCATTACTTCAGACCAGTAACACATATGGCAAAAGAAGTGTTGAAAAGCTTTCAACATGCATGTTGAGCGTCTGGTCTTGAAAAGAAATGGTGATTCTCCAATTACCAGAAACAGATAATCAAGATTTCATTAAAGCACGGAGGCTAACATTATCCCACCCTCCTCTTCCTGATTAAAATATAAATATGTATATATAAATATAGATTATATTTATATTATATACATATTCATTGAAAAAAACAAAGGTTACAGGGATGTTATAGTTCGGTTCTAAATTTCCTCGCACAAAACTATAGAAATTCAGCAGTTATAGTTATTGCAAACTCAAGTAACTATAACTCACACCCTAAGGTAAATATAACTTCACACCCTCACCATGCACAGTTTTCTCATCCATTTGATTGCAAATGTTGCAATAATATCAATGATGCCATATACGTTGTCATTAATGAAGTAATATGTGCAGTAATTAGCTGTACATGGCACAGGCGCCAGTTATCATTACCTTAGGGCACGAGATATAGTTACTTCAGGTGCAACTTTATTAGTGCCTGCTTCTATGATTCCCATACAACATATTCCATCTGTACTACAGGACTGGGACAGATCTTGCAATTGGTAGATCTTCTGTGGAGCATTTTATTACTTTCATTATTCAAACGTCACTCAGATTCTGATAATCTGGGTTCCCACCCCGTGCCGATTTTAGGCACCTGTCTAAATGGAGCATTTCAAATTACAATAAAGGACTAGCTATGAATATTATAAATTGAGTCCCTCCACACACAGATTCGTGAGGGTCTAAGTTTTGTATCCTTCTAAAACATTGTGGGACAATATCTCAGTTCATGGAGTCCTTCACAAAATCAAACGACTTCTGCTGCCCAAAGCAAAGATCAGTGTGGGAATTCACAATACCCAGAACTGCAGTCACAGGAATCAGAGACAAGACAGCAATTACATTCTTTGGTTACAGCCGAGCATCTATTTAAAGGATGGGTTAGTCATTCTGACCTTAACACACCAGAGAACTTAAACCATCTTTTCCGAAGAACTATTACTTGAGATGTCAGCTGAAGGGGATCTATTCACAAACAATGCACAAATCTTAGCATCAAAGGTGTACTTATATTTTGGAATCCACAACATTCTAATGGGTATGTATGAAATCTACCACAGGTGGACAACTTGAAGATTTAGGAAAATAAAGTATTCGCACATTTTGACCAAATGTTTTAATCCGTAGAGAAGATTTTCTTCCCCATAGAGAAATCCATTCTCTTACATTCCTGATTATTCATGGTATAAGGGGCACTTTCACCACCTATGTGAACACCAATCTCAGAATTTTCAAAATTAAAGGTAGTTATGCAATTAGGGTGAGAAAATCCGTTAAGAGTACTAATGAAAATCCACAGGTTCTAGCTTTCTGGATATTACCAGTCGCCACCTCTCTCACCCTGTCCCGGAACTCCTATTTGCCACCTCTCAAATAAACTCACCTCTGTACAGCATTCAATCATAGATTTTATCAGCTGCCAATTCCATCTGCACAGGCAAATGTATTCAGAACATTTTTTGTGAATGGGAATCGGCCTTTTACAGACACACGTGACACTTTTTTGATCCAAAATCAAACTGGGTGTGCAAGGGTTTCTGTAGAAAGAATCCATGGATGGAGAGAAGTTAAATAGGAGCAACAATAATGTCACACAATCAGAAACAGGGGGGGGGGGGCAATAAATGTCCATCTACCGCAGCTTTTTCCTGATTTTCATTCTGACTCTAGGTTTTGGACCTCAACTTTGGACTCAAACATGCTAAGCAGGCAACAGCCACTGTGTGCTCCGTGTGGAATGCTCATCCCCTTCATTTTCAGTGCAGCCTGGCATGAGGTCAGGGCACTTGGTTGAGACTGGGAGTTGTAACACAAGAATAGATCTCATGGTGTGGGGTAACCTTAGAAGTGCACACACAATACAGACTGCGACATATAAAATCCAGAAATGTGTTTCTTTCACCTAAATCTCAAAGCTCCCCATATAACTGTAACTCAAACTGCAAATGGCATTCTAAATTTATAGGCCGACTTATTTGGCAGTGATTATGATGATTTACAGTGTGCAGTTGATTTTGTTTGATGGACACACAAAAGAAGACACTGTATTAGGAATTTCAGAGCCTGTAGAACCACCACTCCAAAGCCGCTAGACTTCATGAGAAATTATGGCTGAGGGAAATCAGTATGATAAGTGTGGTGCGGGCAGTATGGTGGAAGCAGGAGACCAGGAAGAGTGGGGCAAGCAGGGAGCAGAAAATAAGCATAATGTGAGCCCCCAGGTGCTGGTTTCGTTTGAGGAGGACATAGTCCAATAATGTTAGAGGGGCCAAGATATCAATCCGGGAATGTCAAAGGCAAAGTCAAGCGGGCAGATGGGATAAATCTACCCTAAGCATTGCTGCTCAGTTATTAGCTTCCATGAGCCCACCGACTCTCATCCATTTAATAATGAATTCAAATGCCGACCCTCTTAGTGAGCTTTTTGGTGAAGACCTAGTCCCGTTGAAAAAGACCAAATGTTGTAGTTGCATGGTGACTATTCAGGAATAAGTCCATAAATAGCTGCCATTTCCAGGCAGAACACATATTCTAACAGGACTAAGAAATCAAGAATACTATCAAAAGGTGTCAAACAGGCTTTGGTTTAAGGATAGAAGTCCAAAGAATGTTCAAAGCTTGCAACTCAGCTGTAAAGGCACACACTTATCCGAACCCCCAATAACCGATGCCCTGATGGAATTTGAACAGAAAGGAAAAAAGCAACCCTTACTGCAGAGATGTGGCACCTACACGCTGCAGTACTCTCTAGAGTAGTGGAAGGCAGCTCGGCAGAAGAACCTACCCATCAATGAGTCAACAAATAATTAGGTATAGATCAAAGTGTAACCCACTCTGCATCCCAAGTGATTATCCATAAGTACTCGAAATAATCCAACTCTACCATTGCTGGCAGCCCACTGGCTTCTGGTCATCATGGAAAAAAACAAGAACTGATTGAAGAAGACATTCAAAGAATTGAGAGGTGCAACTACAGAATCAAGGGAGACAAGTGGATACCCATAATAATATCCCTAGAAGTTTACCCGAAATGTTTCCCAGCTTGGCACAGGAGGAAAGCAGAAAACGTTGGTGCTAAAGCATGTGTCTAGAAGCATTGCCCACGTGCAAAGTAGAGGGAAGGAGCACGACTATTGTAAGAGATCTAATCCTTTCACATAGTGCAAATAAATAAGGATTTTTTTGTTAATCCAGCCTAACAAAACAGATATAAAATCCCAGGTTTTGAAACCTTTTTTTGACAAGCTGAAAATAAATTGAAAATATATAGTTCTATTGTTCTATCTATAGTCTCACAGACTGCTTCTTCGTATGGTATGCTAAATTAGCTATTCAAGGAGGTGAACCACACACAAAAAGAAAATTGCCATTTACAACAGAACTATGAAGACAGAAAATGCACTTCTCGGTGCCAGACACACATTCCCCAGAGATGCTTCCTCCTCTGAAACCAATGAGTCATACTCAGAACAACAGCTCTGTTGGTTGAATTGCTTTGAAGAAGCAGGTTAAAAACATGGAGAATTAGAGTTCTCCTGTAAATGAATGTGCAGGAAATATGAAGTAAAAGCATCCCATACAATAGTTTCATTTACCAACTGATCGGGGATTAAATTGTCTCGGCTAAAATGACCCTGTTTCAATCAGCTCTAGGTAATGCAGAATGAAATCCTTCATGGTGGAAGGTACTCAAGATAGTGAGCCACTTTAAAATGCAAGCTGGCAAATCCAATTCCGAAGGAAATAGCTGAATATCTTGAAAAGATGGAAAACTTTGTATTTGTAGGTCATGAATACAATCATGGTGTGCCGTGTTAGTAGGCAGACTGTCCACATACTACTGCGGTTTAGTTTCTACACAGAAACACACAGTGACAATTTTAATACGTGATGCCAATGCACTGTGTCAATGCCATCCTAAAACGTTTTAATTATTTTGAACTTTTTTTGTTGATCTGTTTTGGTATCGTGCAGCCTATTTTGCTACTCTTCCTCCTCCACACCTCTCTTTCTCTGCAGTCTGCTGTTTTCCCAGGCAAGACGAGACAACCTCACTGATCGGTCTCCCGGTCGAATCAACTGCTGTGGAAATGTCTTTGGTCATTTACATACTGTCAAAGAATTATACCGCTACAAAACACCTGGTATCATCAACACCAACAAAAACATATTCACTACAAATGAAACACATAGATTGGTGGAACTAGAACGGGGTCGTGCACAGTCATTGAGAAACTGCAGAGAAAGCTCCAGAGAAAACAACTTTGGCCTTTTGATCGTAGACTTAAAGCTTACAATTGCGGGCCAGAATAAAAGTATGAAAAAGCTCAGAACACTGATCTAGGCCACAATCAGCCCAAACAAAATCCAAGAGATGAGACATGAGTCAAGCAAGGAAAGAAAAAACTGATGAAAGCAACATAGACCACAGTAAGAGAGGCAAATTCTTTGATGCTCCAAAGATGAAATGTGTGCAAGATTCTATGAGAGGACCATCGGACCTAGGAGAGTTCACATGAACAAGAAATCCGCATTGTTCACTATTGTGGGAAAGGGACTCCCGGCAATTCTTAAGGTTGTGCTGTTGTGAATTGCAATTCACCTTTCTGGTCCTGGGTAGTAAGAGCAATGGGACTTAGAGGTATTATAAAAGTGAAGATGTCCAAGCCTTTCATCAGGAATTGAAAGTTACAGTGCTTTCTACATCACAGGTATTTTATAATTTTCAGATACAAACAAAAAATGAAAGAAGGGGAGCTTGTGATTCTTTGCAATACCAGATGCCCATTTAGCTGAAAGAGAACATAGAGGTGGGCAAGGCAATTCCGCTGAACCCCAAAAGATGAATCAGGGTGCCCCAGCAGAATGAACATCAACAAAGGAACACACCTTGGTGGATGTGGAAATTAAATGTTTGTACGGACGATGGGAATTAACAATTAACTCAGATCGTTTTTTTAATGTGGCTCAAATCGTACAGGTGAATAACACTTGCATCCAATAAGATCTCCCATTAACACAAAGCCTACGTACGTTCTTCCTTAGTTTGGGTAACTCGTCATTTTTAGGACTCTGGAATGTATTACTGTTGCCATCGGTTTGACGTCCAGGTTATTATGTTGTTCCTGACACAAGAATCAGAGCGGGAGAGGGGGGTGGACAGAGGCACAAAATTAACAAAACCCATAGTGAGCCTGGATAACCTGAGACAGGGCAAGGTGTACTAAGCACCCAAAAGCAGAATTGCCCTCATCACCTCATCATTTCCATGTGACGCCGTATAATCCCAAAGTTACCAAAAAGTTTCAATATTAAAATCATTTTTCTCCATCCTCTCCTGACCTGTTGCCCCCTTCCTCCTCCTTCTCCATCACTTACCCTAGATTTGACTTTGATTCCTCACTGGATACCTATTCTTTTGACCTCAATGACTATACTACCGCATAAACTTGTGGAGATACTCAAAACGTCTTCCAAATGGCATAATAAAAAAGGTTGGTTCAGGTAAATGTCCATTATTTCACGATTTCCACTGAGATTAAATGGATCCAAAGGTATCTTGTACATCTATCCTTTAAACCTGAGTCATCGAAGGGGTGCCCTTGTGGTCTGTGTGTTACTGAGGCACCTACCTGCTGCCTGTACACAGTGTCAATAGTTGGTCTGGCTTCTGAAGTTCACAGTAACATGGAGGCACATTGAACATTTAGGCGGGCGTTTGGGATTCTCTATTATCAAGTGCCCATAACGATGGGTGATGGTCTGTGGGAGTCGACCAAGCTCAGACAGAAGAGAAAGAGTGTCTGTCTTTAAAGAGTGAATAAGGAAATGGATGCAATTAAAAGGCAATTGGGGACTTGTCATTATTAGGACTGTGAATGAACTGAGTGCATGTGCCTAATCATTCCACTTAATGTTAAGGCTGTTTATTGCCAAACGGGGGTGGAATTCCTGACAGGTATTGCCTCTCAACGGGGTTGGCGGGGGATACGAAGGAGGGGGGGGGGGGGGTGCTCTGAATGGTCCGAATGACCAGAGTCTGGCAGCCACTATGCCTGGAGATAGGAAGTGATTGGCCAGTTGGATGGATGGCTTTGTCTTATATCTGACTGGCCCAGAATCTTCTGTGAGCAACAATCAGTCGTGAGAGTTGCAGCAGAGAGGCTGCAAAGAGAGGATGTCTCTTCTGAGGCAGGTGTTCAGAAACTGCAAGTAGGCAGCACTGTTTTTAGGCTAATCTTTTTGGAAAATCAGGGACCTCTGTGCTTGTATAGGTGTCCTACTGGTGGGAAAGGTGTCCCAAACTCCTTGAGCGCTGAGAGTGAATTATTCATCAAAGACATTTAGAATTCGTGATCTTTGCAAATTTGTCCTCTGACGTGAATGCCCAATAAACTCTAATATCCTATTTTAATGAAGGGCGCAGCTTTTTCCTTACAGATGCAAGTAAGATGCCAGAAAGGCTTGTATTTATGCTCTGTAGCTCACTGTATAGCTTCTAGGGAACAAACATCGGTTCTGTATCAGGACAAAGTTAAATCTAGCTCCAACTGCAAATCCAAGGATGGTGGTCCTTCCGAATAATGACAGCGGCAGACCTCGGCGTGGTTTCAGTTGCACTTAAGTGACGTGAAACACTTTATTGTTACTATTGTTGTTGTTGTCAAGTTTGTTGTGCAGCTTGAGCCAGGGGTATTGCTTGCTCTTTGGAGATTGGTAGGGGGTGCAGCAATGCACAGTAATGACACAACAGCATCCCCATTCTACAAAGAATCCTGTGAGGGGTGTGCGCCCTCTTCATCAGGCTATGCAAAGCTGAGAGCACAAGACCAGGGATTGCCTACATTAAATAAAAACTCAGACAACTAAATACATAGTAAGGGTACGTGCTAGGTTCCAGTAGCTAGCTCAGATGGCCATCTTACCATGTCTAGCTGCAACAAAACATTTGTGTGTGGACAGTTACACCACGTGCCAGACCCACATCTCTCTAGACAGAGTCCTACATCTGCAAAGACATTGGTATCGTTACTGCTGTAGGAACGTTTGCTATGGACTGACAGTTGAAGGACCAGGGCATAGGAGACCACGTTTACAGAAAATAAAGTTCATAAAAATGGCCTCTAATATCGAAATGTGAGACTGCACGTCTAGTCCTGTACACCAAAGGCCTCTTCATCCTCACTGGAGAACTGATGAATAAAGCACCCACTAAAGCTTTAACTAAAATTCACTGCCATATTCCTCCAATAGCTGCTGCAATTCCTAATAAAATGAAACAAATGGATCATGGTCGAAGGACGTGAGGCTATCCTTTCTTGGGCTGCACAGGTTTAGAATAGAAAACATTCTAATGTAGAAATGCATAAACATACATGCATAACTGCATTGATGTTAAGTAGAAGGTATTGTACAAGTGAAGTGTCAACACACGTCTTGACGACCTTTCCAGGTAGGCCCTCGGTTGTTTTTTTCCCTTTTGGCTTTCCACTTACCTTCTCAGAGAGCGTTTATCTCTTCACCACGATAAGCTAGTCCCATAGCTTTGCTGCAGCAGTATATCGTAATTTTTTGACATGCCGCCTCGTTGTTTTAATTCACTGCTCCCAACTTACAGCGCAGCCCTTTACACACGGGTTTTTTTCTACAGATCTTTTTTCCATCTGTTACACCTAGATGCGCTCGCTTTGCGGACCACTTTCATTTTCTATACATATTTATTCAAACGGACCAGGTTGTTTCCTCAGCCCTTTTTACTACAGTTAGCTGATTTCGACTACGTGTTACCGATTGGCTTACATTTTTAAGCTTCACTTTTGTTGTTTTAATTCACGATCTGCATCACTGTATCTTTACTCACGATCATTTGGCTCATTATTCCCCCCCTTTTTTATCTTTCCCCTCATATTTATTACCTACCAGGTTCCGGTCACAGGCTTATCAGGGCCTGCCCACCTTGCATTCAAATACTTTTCCTAACCACTCACTCATTTTCATCATTGACAATTCTACTACAAGAAGGTATGTATTGCTTATCCCTTTCTCTTTTTTTTTCCTTTTTTTTACTCTATCATTGGCTCTTTGATCACTCCTTTCTCTCCACACAGATACTTTTGACGTTCCTCAGCCCGTACAACTGTATAGGGCTCTCCCTCATAACTTACCTGCGCAACGTACCCTCCTGGCCGGACGGCCCCGGTACGTGCCATGTCCTCTGCTCCTTTCTCTACCCACTTGGGCTTCATTCATCTTACTACCTTTCTCTTTTTTCCCCTTTTTTTGATATGACCTTCCAAACCCCTGTGTTGTGTTTTCAACCTTTTTCCTGTCTGCTCTCATTGTCTCTGTCCTTCCGTATGGTTCCATTCTTTCACTCCCTCAAACCTGTCTCACTTCCGCTATATTCGGTTTCTTTTTCACTTCCAAACACTAGCACTCTCTATCTTATTACAAAATCCTCTCTTTTAGCTCGAAAAATAGTGTTTCTAGATTACGTCACACTCGGTCATTATTCACTTTTTTCATACATACCTTGCACTTCGTGTCCCTTTTATAAACTTGATTTGCCATGTTTTCTTTCACCTTCACGCACTTACCTGTCAAGATCCACTGATCTCACGTTTGACACACTGGCCACTGGTATCCATTCTTTCGAGTCCTTTCTACACATTCTCCTTTTAGTTTATATACCTCTATATAACTAAAACTGTTGTTTTGATTATTACTTTGCAGCCTTGATAAAGTCACTGTCGTGACGAAACACGTGTTGGCTGTATTGCGCTGATGACACTTTGATGACCAGTATCTGTTAATTAAAGATACCATCTACACATAAGACTTGAGACTTCTTGCAATTGTGTACTTCAACATCATACTACCAGGGGCAACTATCCCTGCCATACTGTTTGGACTATACTTCCTGTGTGCTGTGGCCATTATTGTTCAATTTTGTCTTTGGGTACTGTGATACCCATTCTTGGTGCCTACAGGGTAGTAAGGCACTGGGCCAGGTTGCACCAGACTCATCTATGATCTTGTCACTTGTCTGCAATTACTGTTTTACTGCCTAGATTGTGCGGCGCCTTTCACCCTTACTACCCTACTGTGCTTTGCCCAAGGTCTTTTTCTGTCATCACACATTAGTAGGGGAAAAAAACAAGACATGACATTACAAATGATTTTGAGAAAATCCAGAGACATTTTAAGGTATAGGCAAAGTGGGTTATGGCTCAGGGCCCCACCTTTCAAGGGGGAGCCCGGTTATTCGGTCAGGAGAGGGCCGCTCAGTAATTTATCCCAACAGTCAAGCTGTAACAACTACTTTAAAAAGTGGCTTCCTTCTTTCTTTCATTTCGTGTTGTTTTGTGACCCAGCTCACTAAATCGTGCAAAGCAGAGCAAGAGTTAATAATAGTGTCCTGGCAGCCAGGTTCTTATTGGAGCTGGCTGCGGTTCTGTTAAGTGCTCATGCTCAGCCCAACCGCACACGCCTTGCATTCTCCTCTCAAGTCTAAATGCAATGCATATGCAGCTTCGCAGGCAGTAAACAAATGAACGTTCACAAAAAAAGTGAGACCGCATTTTAGCAGTAGGAAGGTGGGTGTATTGCCTAAAACTGTTTGCGCCTGTACATTAATCGTGGGGTGCCGTCAGGTTGGCCTGGGACCGGCCATTCGAGCCCACTGGGGTGCTCTTAGTCCCACACGTTATGTCGTCGAGGGCAGTGCACCCTTGCATCCTTTTGTCAGTGGCTGTGAGGCATCTTTCCCTGACCCGATCTGTTCTGCTGAGAGTACCCAGAGGTGAAGCAAAGTGTTTTCCAGGCCCTGGCTAAATTTCACGTAAGCTGGCATAATTGGCGCAATTTTAGGAATTTCACATAATGCTTGTCATGTAAAGTTTCCCAAATTACACCATTAAGTCTCATTACATAATTACACATTCATGTGTCAAATTATATTGTTAGAACACCCAAATGACCGACACAGATGGGGATGTTATTCGCAGTACTTGTGTTTTTGGTGCTATTTTTCCAGCATGAAATGCGTCCTCACATCTAAAATGGATGAAAGGGTGCATTTTTTGCTAAAATATAGTGCTAAATGCCGTATTTCCATTTTGCGTAAGTACACTTAATGTCATATGATTTTCCCCAAAATATCGCAGAATAACGTAAAACCTCCTGACTAAAATCAGGGCATGCAGTGTCAAAATATGCAGATTGTTGCCATACTATTGCGGTTTAGTTTCGACACAAAAAACACTAATAATGATTTAATGGCTGATGATGGCAATGTACTGTGTCAATATCATATCAATATGTGTTAGAAATAGGGTCTTTGGTTGGCAATCAGGTTACTCCCCGTCCAAGCAAGGACCCTCACTTTAGTCAGGGCAAAGGAGAAACACACCTGGTTAACCCTCGCTCACCGCCTTGGTAGCTTGGAACGAGCAGAAAGGCTCAACTCAGAAGCAATGTGTAAAGTAATTGTACCACCACACATTAATACAGTGAAAACTCTACAAAATGGACATCACACCAGTTTAGAAAAATAGGTAATATTTACCTAAACCAAACAAGACCAAAACTAAAAAAAATCCAACATGCACAAGACAAGATATGAGTTTTTAAAAGAATAAGAGTCTTACTCCATAGAAAACAATGGAAGCGTTGTTGTTACACAAAATACCTGGTTAGCATAAAAAACAAAGCTGCACGGACGAGCGTGCATAGGAAAAGTCAGTGATGCATCAATTCCTTACTTGCAAGTGAGGCCGTGCGTCATTTCTTCTTCGGTCGGGTTGGCGATACGCCGTTTTTCTCCCTTGCAAAAGAGTGATGCGTCGATTTCCGGACAGGGCACCTTGGATCCGCGCAGGTTCACGATGACTGACGCCCAGTGACAATGCGTAAAAAATCCGGTTGCACGGTGTTGAAAACCGCACTGTGTGGGGTTTTGTGTTATCAGCAGCCGCAAGCGAGTGTTGCATCGTTTCTCCAAAGTACACACGAAAGTACGGGGTTCTCTAGAAGCGGACGTCGCGGATATTAGCGTAGTCCTGGGTTGTATGTATTCCTATTTGGAAGGGTAAAGTCAGTGGAATGTCAGTTGGAAATTACCGAGTGGAACAGCGAGGGGTGGGAAGAAAGGGAATTTCCTTTTACGGACTAGGTGGTCTCACACACTATATAGTGTCATGCTTCATCATTTGACCACCTAGACCCACCCAGGTAGGACAGTGCCACCTGGGCGGACTCAACCTCACTGTTAAAGGAACAGGAGGGAGTGCGTAAATAAACTTGTTTCTGGAAAGATCGGGATCTAGCTAATCTACTGAAAAACTAAAAACACCTAAGCAGACACCTGTGAAGAGCAACAAATTTAATGGTGGTGTCTGACTGGTGTAGTTAAAAAGGGGGGTTGGGACACCTCTGTGAGGACAAGGACTCACAGGGTCACCTAACTAATTACTAGCCAACATGTTTCTGCCCTCAAAAGTGAGCCAATGAAGGTCTCAGGGCATTCGTCAGGGCCTAGGATCCCTACGTCTCACGTTGGAGGAAAATACTCTATGGGGAAATCAAAGAGTGAGAAAATGAAAAAAGAATGATCTACATTACCCAAGGAATTACCTTGAGGCGGCCTATGGGGAGAAAAACAATTAATTAGCACTCTGGTGGCACACAGCACTGCAAAACCAACCAACTACACACGTGTCAAGGGGATGCATTCATGCACGAAACACATATGTTCAAAAAAGGTAAAATACATGCGTGGAGTGACTGAGTGGGTATATCTACACAAGTGGACAGTCCTATCACTGCAGGGAATTATAGTTCTTACCCTTTTCTTAGAGGCAGCTAGCCTCTGGTATCCAGGAGGGGGAGTGTCCCCTTATAGTCACACACTAAGGGATAGAGATGAACATAAAGACGAAGTGAGGAGAGGAACAGAAGTAGGCAGAATAGATACAGAGGGAGCAATAGGGGGGGGAAAGCAAGTTCCCATTAGGAACCCACTATTGCTGGTAGAAAAATACTGGTTAAGAGAAACCGAAGTGACTATAGACAAAAAAAGTAAGATTAAAAGCAATAAGGGCTTATCTGTGTTGCCTGTGATCCGGTATGCCACTCACTACATCAAAGGGGACGCTCGCCGTGCGCCTACTTCGTCCTCTCCTTGGACCGCTTGTGACAAGTGGCTGAGGGAGAACGGTCTATTTATGGCTGTAAGAAATTCCAGGTGCGCCCTGTTAGCGCGTAAATTGGAGTTCAATTAATGTTAATCACCGCCGCGGTCCTCTTTGCGTTACTAGCCTCGATATGATTGCCGTAATGGCGGGCGCACCGGCCAAGCCGGGGCGCCGGCATGAATGTGATCGAGTGCAAAGGCGGGCCTCTTTAGGTTGATGGCGCGATGTGCTTTGCCGCACCCGCGGGCGCCCCAGCAGTGCTGGGGCGCCGGCATGAATGCGGGCGAGTGCAAGGGTGGGGCCCGAGCCGGAAGATTCCGGCCCGAGCGCCACCAGCGGAAGGCTCGCGTTTACAGTGGCCGCTGGGAAATGTAGTTCCCAGCGGTCCCGTAGCCCAAAGGGCTAAGAAAGAAAGAAAAAACGAGGAAAACGAGGGAAAGGATAAAGAAAAGGAAGGAGAGGGGGGGGGGAAAAAAAAAAAAAAAAAAAAGAGGGGGGGGGACGAAAGAAAGGGAGGAGGGAGAAGGGGGAACAAAACGGACGGGGGGTTGGGTGTTGTAGAAGAAATGCAACCGGGGGGGGGGGGGGAAAAGAGAGACAGAACGGGAAGAAAAAGGAAAAGAGAGGGAGGGAGGGGGTGACACCCAGGGGGGGGGCAGTAGAAGAAAGGGGGGGGGGGAAATAAAAGGGGGGGGGGGGGAAAGGGGAAAGAAATAAAATTTAAAATAATAATGCTAAATAAAAATGAAAAGGCGAGAAAAAGAGAGGAGAGCGGGAGATGAAGGATTTTCTATTTAGGGGGAAACGAAGAAGAGGGAAATACATGGATATTGTAGAAGAAATGCAACCGGGGGGGGGAAAGGGGAAGAAAAAGATAGAGCAGAAGCGGACGGAAGAGAGGACTCATAAATTCGCGCCATCAACATAAAGAGGCCCGCCTTTGCACTCGATCACATTCATGCCGGCGCCCCGGCTTGGCCGGTGCGCCCGCCATTACGGCAATCATATCGAGGCTAGTAACGCAAAGAGGCCCGCGGCGGTGATTAACATTAATTGAACTCCAATTTACGCGCTAACAGGGCGCACCTGGAATTTCTTACAGCCATAAATAGACCGTTCTCCCTCAGCCACTTGTCACAAGCGGTCCAAGGAGAGGACGAAGTAGGCGCACGGCGAGCGTCCCCTTTGATGTAGTGAGTGGCATACCGGATCACAGGCAACACAGATAAGCCCTTATTGCTTTTAATCTTACTTTTTTTGTCTATAGTCACTTCGGTTTCTCTTAACCAGTATTTTTCTACCAGCAATAGTGGGTTCCTAATGGGAACTTGCTTTCCCCCCCCCTATTGCTCCCTCTGTATCTATTCTGCCTACTTCTGTTCCTCTCCTCACTTCGTCTTTATGTTCATCTCTATCCCTTAGTGTGTGACTATAAGGGGACACTCCCCCTCCTGGATACCAGAGGCTAGCTGCCTCTAAGAAAAGGGTAAGAACTATAATTCCCTGCAGTGATAGGACTGTCCACTTGTGTAGATATACCCACTCAGTCACTCCACGCATGTATTTTACCTTTTTTGAACATATGTGTTTCGTGCATGAATGCATCCCCTTGACACGTGTGTAGTTGGTTGGTTTTGCAGTGCTGTGTGCCACCAGAGTGCTAATTAATTGTTTTTCTCCCCATAGGCCGCCTCAAGGTAATTCCTTGGGTAATGTAGATCATTCTTTTTTCATTTTCTCACTCTTTGATTTCCCCATAGAGTATTTTCCTCCAACGTGAGACGTAGGGATCCTAGGCCCTGACGAATGCCCCGAGACCTTCATTGGCTCACTTTTGAGGGCAGAAACATGTTGGCTAGTAATTAGTTAGGTGACCCTGTGAGTCCTTGTCCTCACAGAGGTGTCCCAACCCCCCTTTTTAACTACACCAGTCAGACACCACCATTAAATTTGTTGCTCTTCACAGGTGTCTGCTTAGGTGTTTTTAGTTTTTCAGTAGATTAGCTGGATCCCGATCTTTCCAGAAACAAGTTTATTTACGCACTCCCTCCTGTTCCTTTAACAGTGAGGTTGAGTCCGCCCAGGTGGCACTGTCCTACCTGGGTGGGTCTAGGTGGTCAAATGATGAAGCATGACACTATATAGTGTGTGAGACCACCTAGTCCGTAAAAGGAAATTCCCTTTCTTCCCACCCCTCGCTGTTCCACTCGGTAATTTCCAACTGACATTCCACTGACTTTACCCTTCCAAATAGGAATACATACAACCCAGGACTACGCTAATATCCGCGACGTCCGCTTCTAGAGAACCCCGTACTTTCGTGTGTACTTTGAATTATAGGGAGCTAAGTACGGAGTGTTCCTCCATATTTATCCCCCCTCCTCCCTCTTCCTCTCTCCATGTGTAATGATGCATCGTTTCTCCAGTCACAATGCGTCGATCTCTGAGCCGCGATGCAGGTGGAGTATCGATTTCAGCTGCAAAGCGGGTGGCGCGTCATTTATCAGCCACATTGCAGATGGTGTGTCGAAAATTTCCCTGCATGATGTTCTGTGCATGGATTTCAGTTCTTGTTCTGCCAACTTCACCTTTCAAGGGCCCAAGAACTCGATAGGGCACCACTTGGCAGGGCAGGACTCTCAGCAGACAGTCCAGGTGCTAGCAAAGGAAGTCTTTGATGGCCCCAAGACTTCAAAACAGGAGGCAAGCTCAGTCCAAGCCGCTGGAGAGTCTTCTCAAGCAGGAATGCACAACAAAGTCCAGTCTTTGTCCTCTTTCAAAATCAGAAGCAGCAACTGCAGGATAGCCCAAAAAAAGCACAGTCATAGGCAGGGGCAGCACTTCTCCTCAGCTATTCTCCTTGGCAGAGGTTCCTCTTGCTTCCAGAAGTGATCTAAAGTGTGGGGTTTTGGGTCCACTCTGTATACCCTTTTCTGCGTTTAAAGTAGGTAAACTTCAAAGGAAAGTCTCTGTTATTCACAAGATCCTGCCTTGCCCAGCCCAGGCCCCAGATACACACCGGGGGGGTTGGAGACTGCATTGCATGAGAGCAGGCACAACCCCTTCAGGTGTAAGTGACCACTGCTTCCTCCACTCTAGCCCAGATGGCTCATCAGGATATGCAGGCTACATACCAGCTTCCTTTGTGTCACTGTCTTGAGGAGATTCACAAACAGCCCAACTGTTAGTCTGACCCAGACAGGAAATCCACAAACAAGCAGAGTCACAGAATGGTTTAGGCAAGAAAATGCCTAATTTCTAAAAGTGGCATTTTCTAACTAACAATCTAAAAACCAACTGCACTAACAGATGTATGTTTAAATTGTGAGTTCAGAGACACCAAGCTCCATATTTCTATCTGCTTTCAAAGGAAATCTGCACTTTAATAATATTTAAAGGCAGCCCCCATGTTAACCTATGAGAGAGATAGGCCTTGCAAAGTGAAAACAGAATTTGGCAGTATTTCACTGCTAGGACATGTAAAACACATCAGTACATGTCCCACCTTTAACATACACTGCACCCTGCCTATGGGGCTGCCTAGGGCCTACCTTAGGGATGCCTTATATATACAGAAAGGGAATGTTTGGGCCTGGCAAGTGGTTACGCTTGCCAAGTGGAATTGGTAGTTTAAAACTGAACACAGACACTGCAGTGGCTGGTCTGAGCCATGTTTACAGGGCTACTCATGTGGGTGGCACAACCAATGCTGCAGGCCCACTACTAGTATTTGATTTACAGGCCCTGGGCACCTTTAGTGCACTTTACTAGGGACTTATTAGTAAATCAAATTTGCCAATCATGGAAAGCCAACTACACGTACAATTTCATATAGGGAGCACTTGCACTTTAGCACTGGTCAGCAGTAGTGAAGAGTCCAGCACACATTCAACAATCTGGGAAGCGGAGGCAAAAAGGTAGGGGAGACCACGCCAAGGATGCCAGGTCTAACAATATGTTTTTTATTATTTTGAAATTAACTTTTTCTTACTCAGTTTTGGTGCCCTACAGCATATTTCACTACTCCTCTTCCCCATAATCCCTCTCTTTCTGCAGGCTTTGCTTTTTTTCTAGGCAGGACAGGACAATCCCATGAATATTGTTAAGTCGTAAAGTTTAATCAAGTGCTGTGGATCATTGGATACTATCCAAGAATTATATTGATACAAAATACCTGGAATGATGGATACCAACAAAAACATATTTACTGCAACTGAACAATACATAGAATTATTAAAATAGAAGGGAATCATGCAAAGTCATCAAGAAACTCTATAGGAAGCTCCACAGAAAGCAAAAGTGATATTTTCTTTTGCTGAAATATAGCACTAAGGGCCATCTGTACAAACAAATTTTCCCATTGACACAGAATGGGAAAAACCATTTGCTACATCTGGCCCCAAATGCCTTATTTGCATTATATTTAGTTTCATATCATTTTCCCAAAATTAGCCAAAATTACTCAAGAGCAAATTACACAAATTTTGCATAGCACTAGTGTTTTCACACTTAAACTGTTCTCCCTGAACTCCTCCTGGTGGTCAAGGGTTGTATTGTAGAGCTCATCTGGTCTTCAGAAATCCCCATATCAATCTGTTCACTTCCCTGCATGGCTAAGTCCAAGGGTGTGAGGAGACATGACTACTTAAAAGCGAGTGATTGAAATAGAAATAATTGCAGGTTATAACAACCCTACAGTATCTGTTCTTTACTGACAAGTCTTGGTACTTTCCTATTAAAAGTATTTAAAAATGCTCGAACTCACCCCTTCAAATTGCAGTAGTGCAGCTACTCAGTACCCCACACTACCTGCCTATTTAAAGCACTGCCAGTAGCGGACAAAGTCTTAGTGGTCCACTGCTGTTCTCTCTGCAGCAGGAGCAAAGTCTACGGAGACGCTGGGCATTTGGTTGACTTGAGCTAAACTAGCCTTAAAAAAATCTCATAAGCGAGAGGGGCTGGGGTGAGCTCAAGAACACTGTTGATAAGATAGTACTGCCCACTTGCCTGGCCTCTCTGCAAGGACACCTGGATAGTCTAAGAAGCATCAATTCATGCCAGTAGCCTGGAGTGGCACCTTGCACAAACCAGCATTTTTGATTGTAAAAGTATCCAACTTCACAGCTTGCAAGCATCCAGAAAGAAAGGGCTGGGACCAGTTGAGCCCATTCTCCTCCAGGCCTGCTGCGGCTAGACAGATAACAGATTTGAATGGTCGAACATGTCAAAGGGCACAGAAGAATCAACACATTGACCAGCCACTGGTACAAATCCGTTTCCATCAATGTTTAGGCACTTTAATTAGAAGATATAAAGTTCTAATATTGTTGGTGATGACGTCTAAAAGAAAAAAGCATTAATGCCCCTTCATTCTCACAGTATTTTTCTACCTCTGCCGACTTCTTTCCTTATAATTCCTTCTTAATTTTTTCTCTATATGCCATCCTTTTTTTGAGCTACCCAATCTATCATTCCACTCGATCGCCTTCCCTTTCTTTTCACATGTCCTCCTCACACAGGCAGCCTCCCCAACACTTCACTCTCCTCTCATTCTCCGTTCTCTTCACCCCCCCTCCTCCTTCCTGTGATCTCATGTCCATTCCCTATGATGCCATCATTATGCATTAGGCATCATTATGCATAACAGCATGTTAGAAATCTGAAACGTCCTAACTGTTTTGGTCATAGAATGTTGGCAAGCGTACCATGTCCTCACACTGCTTCCCCATGGTCCACTTCCATGCAAGTCTGTGTGCTGTATGTGGACCAAGCAGTCCAAGGGAACTCAAGAAAAGAAGGGATTTTGAAGGGTACAGGTGCTGATTTTAAATAAGTAGTTGCCTATCGTTTGTCTTCTTTCTTTTACCATATAGTGATTTTTAGATACAATCAATGTGCGCGATTTAATAGAAAATGGATAACAATTTCAAAGGGAGGTCTGGCATGCGGCTACCAGAATCCTTAAGATATCCATGGGGAAATCATTTATTTACAGGAGTTTGTGACTTAAATGGGGTTCTTCTTTCAGCTGAATAAAGCAATTAAAATAATGTTTACAACAGAAAGTGTGTCTAGGTGTCAGTTAGGTAATAATTTGAGTTGAGAGTTATTCTGAGAGGCAAAGGGGTAATTCTGCATGTTAGCTGCTTTGCCTATCTCTGCATCATTTATGTAAACAAAGTCGGAAGCACTGTACTCACACATATCCATGTATAAACGTGTACACCAGTGCTCAATTTGTAAAGTAGCGGTGCCCAATATTTTGGCTAGAAGGTTGCTGCTGGTGCAGATAAATTTCGGAATTGAAGAATATCAAGGCTACATAGGAACAAGGATTTCACCTCATCCTCGTGTCTTCGCCCACTGTCCACTCCCTCCTCCTTTATCTCACTCTTGCATGTACTTTTTCATCACTGCTTTCTCCCTTTGTCTCTGTTTTTTACCTATTTCTTCTTCCTTTTTTCTCCGTTTTGTGTTTTTCTTTCTGTTGCTCAGGATCAAAGTCTGATATGGGAAACATAAATACTGGCTCCCAGAAATGCTTGCGGATGGCCCCACATGCAACCACCGGTTCAAGGTCAGAACTGTGCTTTTGGTACCAGAGCACAAAGTCACTTAACGCCTAAACAGAAGCCAAGACCTGGACTGAAGGAGCTGGCCTGCAAAGGGAGACAAGACGACTTTGTATTTCTAAAAAGCTGCAATCTTGCAAAAATATTTTCCATCTAGAAATAGATTACACAAGGCAGGCAAGTATATTAGATGGTAACTGTGCGAACTACACAGCTTATCATGCACATTTCAATATGGTTGCGAGATATTCTTGAAACGATATTCCGGCATACATCCCTGCCCCATGGTACCTGTTGCAGCAGAACATTTGTCTTTCACCTCTTTCATTTTCAAAAAGTAGTTAGTAAGATGTATGAAGGAGCCAGGCCAAAATAACTTATCATGCGCAGAATCTCAATATGTCTAACAGATTTAAAGGGGGTGCCTTCCACACTCCATTTGCTTTTGCTGGGGTCTCCATTTGCTTTTGCAACATAAACATGAGGGCCACCTACCACTAAAATTAAAACAACACGCTACAGGATGTTTGTTAGAAATGGGGTTTCTGGTTGGCTAGGGTATGCACCTAAGCTAGGCAGAACCCATCACTTTAGTCAGGGCGAAGGAGTTACACACCTAAGATAACCCTGCTAACTCCCTTGGTAGATTAGCGCGAGCAGTCAGGCTTACCCCAGAGGCAATGTGTAAAGCTTCTGCACAACACACACAACACGTGACACAATAAATGCACCGCAAAGGAAACACAACAACAATTTATATCAAAATAAACTGTATTGCATACGACATCATTAGACCAAACACAACATGTATCAGCGAAACCCTGCTAGACGAGCAGTTGTCAGAACATCGCACGGGTTAATAGTACTCTGCAAAAGGAAACAGTAGTCAGGTAAACATATACGTTACTGGTATTCTGCAACACAAGCAGTAATCAGGTCATTATCACCACCAAAAATACATGTCATAGTAAACCCACTATCATGAATGCCAAGATATCATTTCAAAATCACTTCGTATGAAACATTGCCAAATGCAGATCAGCATTGGCCCCAAAAATATCTGCACCTATTCTGAAACACGTTCTCATAAATGCTCATACAAAGGAACATTTCTATAGGGTCCATGTCACAAACAAAGCATTACTGGGCAAGGTTTACAGCCCCTGAAAAAAGTCCCTGTGTTCTTATCAGAAGAAGAACAGCCTACTTCCATTTTGGAACCTAACTATGAGGTCGTAATATGGGCAAAAAGAATCCTGGGAGGAGTAAGCAGCGCTTGTGAGAGTCACTGTGAACACCTCCTACACGAGGTTTTCCATGTACTTGCACTTTCCTCCAAGTTTATGCGGTAATCAGGGACACGCTGTGTCAGAGGGCAAGTTGTACAAAAAAAAGAAAACACGTTCACAACGCGCTAGATAAAAAGGGGGAGGCAAACTCACCACGAACAGGATGAGTAATAGGAAAAAGCACTACCACGCATCAAGACATTACTCAGAAGGGTGCTTCCTCATGTCTTGGGGACAATACAAAGCGCTTGCCAAGCACTAGCAGCCAGGGATCAGGACACAGCGCTCCACACGTGCTGGGCTCCTGGTGGCACTGGAGGTGACCCAATGGGGCACGCAGGCCAGCTCACAAGAAGAGGTTCAGGTAGCGGTTCCTCCTGCTAATCCCACCAAATCTTGGCAGTCCAGAGTCAGAAGAAAGGCTGGCAACAAGGCAACATATCGAAAAGCAATCCAGATGCCTCGTCTAGGCCACCCAGCAAACACCAGGCATCAGACTAACAAAAGAAGAGCAGTCCAGATGAGTCCTTTGAGTGGTCAGGCAGTCCCTCTGGCAGTGGTTTGGTCCCCAGTCCAAAAAGTGCTCTTCCAATGTGGGGGACATCCCCTGAACTTATGCTAATTTTGCGCAGCTTCCAGAAATGGGGATCAGGGGGTTCCAACCAACACTAACCGGTTCCAGGAATGTCTCCATTCTCCTCCAGCACTGACTCCAGAAATCAGTAGGGGGTTAATAAGCCCTTTGTGTGAGGCCAGGACACAGCCTTTTACAAATGCAGGTGTGCCCCGCCTCTACCTCTCCCAGCCCAGGAAGACCGTTCAGTATGAAGATGCACTCTTGTGACACCTCCAACCTGCCTGTGTACAGGTTGTCTGAGAAGTAAGCACAAAGCCCAGCTGTCACTCTGTCCCAGATGTGGATTGGAGTCAAGCTGCAAAATACCAGACTTATAAGCACAGATAAATGCTCACTTTCTAAAAATGGCATTTCTATAATGGTAACATAAAATGCACCTCCACCAGTAAGCAGCATTTCTCACTAGCATTCCAACCATACCAAACATGCCTATGGCACCCCTCATGGATCAGACAATACTCCTTAGACATATGTTAGGGCATTTCTAATGCAATCCTATGAGAGGAGCAGCGCTCACAGTAGTGAGAAACTACATACAGAGCACCCTGCTCGTAGGGCTAGGTAGGGCCTACCTTAGGGGTGGCATATGAAGTAAAAGATGAGTTCCAGGCCTGGCAAGTAAATTTAGATGCCAGGTCCCTGTGGCAGTAAACTGTACATGCAGGCTCCGCAGTGGCAGGGCTAAAACAGGTTTGAAAGGCTACTTCTGTGGGTGGTGCAAGCTGTGCTGCAGGCCCACTAGTAGCATGTAATTTGCAGACCCTGGGTATAAGGTATACCACTGTACAAGGGACTTTTCAGGTAAATTAAATGCACCAATTAGGTGTCAGCCAATCACACCAAGTTTAGAAGGGAGATCACATGCCCTTTAGCACTGATCAGCAGAGATAATGTGCTCAGAGTCCTAAAGCCAACAAAAAGAGGTAAAAAAAAAAACAGGAGGAACAAGGCAAAACGTTTGGGGATGACCCTGTAAAAAGAGCCAGGTCCAACAGTGTTTCTGTATTGTTCAGAGAAATATAAATATGTAGGTTGTAAGATACATTACAGTGATACTATTTGAAATTCCTGGTACCTCTGCTGTGTTCTCTTTATGCTAAGTATTGAGTGAGGTCTTGTTTTTTTCAGCACAGTATAACAGAGGCAATACCTGCTGTTCTCTCCCTACAACTGGAAAACTAAGAAAGATGTTCCACTTGACTGCTGTGCCAGAGGCCTATGGACAGAAAAAACAATGTTTTGGCAGAACAAATGCCTTAATCCCTAGGCCCAGGGGAGAAAAATTCAAAAGACCCAGCCCTCTTAAATAAGTGCCGGTGCTAAGCAGCGGAAACCTTAGGAACAAATTAAGCACTGATGTAACACACACATACAAACCCCCCTACACACACACACTTTAAAAAAAATAAGGGTTACAGCTATGTTATTGTTAGGTTCAAAATGTACTCGTACAAAACCATAGAAATTCACCAGTTACAGTTAGAGTTATCTCAAGTAACTATAACTCATGTCCTAAGGTAACTATAACTCACACCCATCACCATACACAGTCATCTGGTCAATTATTTTACTGCAGATGTTACAATGACATTATCAATGATGTTATCAAAGATGTCATGAGTGCTGTGATTTTGGTGGGTAATTAGCAATGCATGGCGAGGGCACAAGTTATAGTTACCTTAGGACACAAGTTATAGTTACTGGTGAATGTCTATGGTTTTGTACGAGTAAATTCAGAACCTAACCATAATGTCCCTGTAACCTCTGGTTTTTAGAGCGAATTTCTAGTTTTTTTTTTAATTTTACTTCCTAACTATAAAGTCCCTGTAACCTTTGTTTGTTTCAATGAATTTCAATGCTTTTTAAACAAAGTAATTGTCATTATTATATGTTAATCCAACCACCCTAACCACCCAACCCTGAGTGGGCGAGAGGGAGAGAGAGAGAAAGAGTAATTGAGAGATTCAGAGAGAAAGAGAGAAAGAAAGAGAGAGAGAGAGAGAGAGGGAGAGAGAGAGAGAGAGAGAGAGAGAGCAAGCAAGCAAACAAGCAAACAAGCAAGCAATGTGGGCATAGATGAATGAAATACGTAGAATGAGATATTGTAGGAAAAATTAAAAAGAACAGTGAATTTGTCTTTTAAAATGTGTGGGATAACCTTTCAGTATGAACCTTTAACTTTTGAAGTTTAAATTAATTTAAAGAAGGGAAAAGACCACAGAGACACCTGGAGTAGAACCCTCAACTTTCAGTGTGAGGGTCTGTGACCTTAACTATTACACCACATGTGACTCCTTACCCTGCTGTTTCCAGACATACCTATGACATTCAACCCACACATGTGATAGGAAAGAAACTTGAATATTCCATCACTAGGAAGGTCAAACAGTCAAAACATTAGTGAATAAACAGACACACTGCCAAGTGATACTAAGATTTGAACCTTCAGACAACTGAATGAAGGCACTAGACCTTGATCATTAGGCCAGAAGTCAGAAGTGACTCTGTTCCACTCTGCATGAAAACATAACTATAACAATCATACCAAACAACTTGCCAGTTTGACGCTTTGAAGTAACTGCATGGAGAGACCACTGCTATGACAATCTCTCTTTCTTGCTTCCATCCCAACATGGGATGGAAGAGAGAGAAAGAGAGAGCGAGAGACAGAGAGAGAGATAGAGAGAAAGAGAGAGAGAGAATGACAGGACCAGAGGGGAGCCTCAAGGCCCCCGCGGTCCTAACCTACTCCCCACGTCCTGCGGAAGAGGGCAATGCTCCTCCAAGTAGGCAGCTGCTTTTAATAGCAGCTCCTTACTTGCAGGAGCAATATTTTCATCTGTCTTACCCGTACACATATTTGCATGCATGGAAGACAGATGAAGACTCAACTTTCTGCACGTGAGAGCTGTTTGACAGCTATCACTTGCAAAAGCAAACAGCTATGGCTTAGGGGTGGATACCCCAGGACATAGCAGGAGTTGGCCCTGGAGGGGTGGTGCTACCCAGGGCCATCATTGGCTTCTCGAGCTGGGCCACGCGGCCCCCCTCCAACAGTGAATTTATCCCCAGGGAGGTGGTGGTCCGCCGGGCTGCTGGGGCCTGAAACTAATCTTCTTTCTTTTTTTTTTTATGTTTGCCCCACTGAGGTGGTGGTCCCCAGGGCTGCAGGTGGTTATGCAACCCCGCATTGAAATAGAAGGAAGCCCTGGGGAGGTGGCGGTCCCCGGGGCTGCTGGGGGGCCATTTGGTCCCCCTTATTCAAGTACAATCAAGTCCCAGGAAGGTGGTGGTTGCCGGGGCTATGCGCCACCCCTTCCCCCACACTGAAATACAAGGAAGCCCTAGGGAGGTGGCAGTGGTGTATATATACACTCACAGAAATCCCAAAAAACACTTTAGTTGAAGAGTTATTATGGTTGCAAACTAAAACTTAGAAACTACTAAGAATCACCAGTTATGGTGAGCTATACAACCATAACGCCCCGGAAACGTGCCCGTGGCCACACAAATAACATCACACATGACATCAAAAAATATATGATCAAAAAGACATCAGTGGTGACATTACTTTGGTGTGACCAATCAAATAATTCACAAAATCTGATATCCATCACCACCAGCACCTCTACTGAACTTGCAGACAAGCATCATATCTCTGGTGGCTCTCAGCACACCCACAGCCAGGACACCAAGGGACTGCAGACCAAGAAGCATTAAAAAAAAACAAAAAAAACACAGTAGGAAGCGTTTTCCATTTATGCACTCCGGATGTGGAACAACATCCTCGTAACCATCAGGACCGCCCCAACACTGCTCCAATTTAGGAGAGATTTGAAGGCGCACCTCTTCAAAAAACACTATATCACAAAGCATTAATAGTCCACAAACCAGCTACCTCTCCTATTACTAGTTGATCTTATGTTGAACTTTTACCACGTAAAAGTACTCCTCTGCTTTTTGGCTAGGTTTTGCGCTAAAGAAAAAACACATACATACATGAATTTTCTACAACATATTGCGATGGTAGTTTGCAATGACAGTAATTATTCCTACGCATTCTCACTGCAAATTTATGTACATTTTATAGAGATCACAAAGACTGCTCTTAACTTGACAGGGTAGTTAATACCTTCCTCCAAACCCCAGTGTCTGCTGGGGTGTGGCAAAGAAACTGGATGACGGGTGTGACATTTGGTGACAGCTTGTGCCCAGACATCCCACAACCATTGCCTCATTCGATGCACAGACCCTGCACAGCACTTCTTGGTGGAGGGTGTGGCCTTCAGTCTGCTACCACTCTTCTCACCCCTACTGACCACTAAGTGCACAAAGCGGCCTTCATCCTTGCTCTGCACCCAGCAGGGATTGGATAAAGAACATGGCTTACGGACGTGTTCTATTATCCATTCTCTCACTCCTTGCTTCAGTACTGACTAAACAAGGTCTATAGGCAGCATTTGTTGTCTCCTATTATTTTCTGAAGAATTATCTTCAATAATTTCCTTAAAGAATCCAAGTTCCTCTTGCCTTGATCAATCTGCATGCAACGATGGAAAATAAAAGTTAAGTGGGCATTTATGTAACGTTTTGTACAGATTCTTTATCTAGGGACAAAGTTACAAGCTTTCCAAAGCTGCTTTTATCAAAACCGCCCACAATAACCAGTATGTGTAAATACAGCTATGCCATTGCACCTTATTGTTCTATATATTTTTTCTTTATCTGAAAAAGTTATTTCCTGCAACCCTGGAAGCTACCCCAGCCCGCCAGGCGTCCTCTAACCTTTACTAAGGTCACTAGGAAAAGGTGTATTCTGGCTTCACAGTAATTCATGACATCAGGGAAAAATCACTAAATGTAAAGCAGATTAAAACGGCCATCAGATTTCACAAACGTCTTCTCGTACTTTTCAGCCCAGACACACTGGGCTCTGTGAGCAAGTTAAATATAATCCCTTCCCACCCACTAGCTCTGTTCTCTCTGTGGTACCTCGGCGCGGTGTCATAAGGATTAAGGGGGCCCCGGGCAAGACATATTTCGGGGGGCCCTGTTCAGACCATCTTTGAATGTTATTACCCATTTCTCGCTGTCTGAAGTCTACGATGCCAAACAATAGTAAATATCTCCTAAAATTTCAGGAACAGGATCACACAAACAGTAGAAATCGGTGTAGTCCAGTTCCCCAAAAACCCTTACGATAGCACCGGGTAGGCAGGCAGAGCGTCAGAGGTACAGGCAGGTAGTGGGGAGAGATTGTGGGAGAGAACTAGAAGAGACTGAGGTCTGATACACATTTCACTTTTTCAGAGAGGGTCTGGGCTCAAAACACCAACGCCTCAGGGCTGTGAGGAGGGGTGTTCTACCAGTTTCCTAGTTATGTTATGGAGATAAGGGAGTGTCCATTCTTGGTGGCGAGCGCGATTGCAATTATATGTGCGCAAGAAACGTTGGAATAATAATGCAAATTTAGAAACAAGGTTGAACTATCCTTCAGTTTGAACAAACATACCGTCTCTAACAAACATGAAAGTTTCTTCTTTTTGCGAGTGTTAAGCAATCCTCGTCATTATTGAGCAGCCAAGCAGCGTTATCGGCCTTTCTACCAGCAACACCTCAAAAACTTCATTGAAGTTACATTATGAATAATTCCTTTCAGTTGCAGAAGCAGTAAAAACAGGGTTCCTTCGGCTGTACTAATTTGTCAACAGCCCCTTCCAGATGGGCGAGCCCGGAGTGAGTTCTGCAATTATTCCACTGGAACCCTGAAGGGTCTTAATTATCAGATGCCGAGTAACTGTGTGTATTTATTGCTCTGAATATTAATGGAGGAGGGAGCTCGTCAAGTATGGAACTAGCGCTCCGAGGTGTGAGAAGCCAGCGAAGCTCGTGCTTAGCTATCACATCTCGCTGGCTTGTTGCCTTTTGCTTCCAGACAGCGCTCTACGCCACGAACTAAAAAAGACATTACATTTTTTTAAAGTAAATTATGTGCAAGTGAACAGGCACAAAGTGAAGAGCTTTGATAATGTACCGGTTTTTACAGCAGGCGGGCAAATCTGGGAACTCTATAATGGATCAATGTATATAGACCCATTTGATACCCACACACATCCGCTCTCCCCTCCTCCCAGTACGGAGGGACCTGGGGGTAGCTGGGGAGGGTTGGGGTAAGACGCACGGGGCGACGCACGTGAGGCTGTGAGCACCTGTGGTGATGTCGTCACTGCAGGCTGATGCGTCTGGGAGTTATGGAAAGATGATGAGCCACGAGCCCCAAACACGAGCAGACCGTCAACATTATGACACGGTCCTTTACTTGGGAAAATACTCAGACTGGGGACCCTGCTGTCTGCCTATGTCCTAGGCAATGACATGACCGGGGAATTACAAAACACTGCAGGGCATGGCCTTACACACCACCATGGGCGTGGGGCTTCACCCTTGGCCATCCACATTCACCAGAACATCCTCTCACGGAGAGTGGGCTCCCCGTGTGTACCGGGAGTACTTTTGGAAAGGAGTAAGGAACAGGATCATGTGTGAAAGGATAAACACAAATGACATACAAGCAGCAAACGTTGCTACTTATAGCATACTGTGTTCAGCTGTCTGCCACTGCACTCAACACACGTGGTGGACGTAGATGTTCAATGTCAACCAATAAATGCATGTGAAAAAAGTGCCAGATTCCAAACATGGCATGACTTCTGATCCATACCTACTGTCTTGCCCTCGCCTATGCTCGGAGAGGCTTTATGGGGGAGTTTGCTGGGAAGAGCCTCGTAGTCACGTTCTGCAAGGAAACATCTTAGTGTGTAGGTATGTTTCTGACAAGCCTTAATGCAAGAGGTGCCCAAACCACGCAATCCACCTGCTTCCTCAAACGTCCCACTCTGCAGCAGCAACTAAATCAGCGTCTGACTCCTCCCGATAACAGTGCATTTCTCTTCAGTACCCCATCATGGGCCAGATGTAGGAAGCCTTTTGCGCCTCGCAAACGGCGAAAAACGCAGTTTGTGAGGCGCAAAAGGCCTTACACGATGCAGAGTCACATTTTGCGAGTCGGTACCGACTCGCAAAATGTGATTCTGACTTGCAAATAGGAAGGGGTGTTCCCTTCCTATTTGCGACCGCATCACGATGTAGAGTTGCTTTGTGACCGCGAAAGCGGTCGCAAACAAACTCGCAGTTACCATCCACTTGAAGTGGATGGTAACTCATTCGCAAAAGGGAAGGGGTCCCCATGGGACCCCTTCCCCTTTGTGAATGCCCCAAAAAATATTTTTTCAGAGCGGGCAGTGGTCCTATGGACCACTGTCTACTCAAATTTTTCTTTTCTTTTTGCAGCTCGTTTTCCTTTAAGGAAAACGGGCTGCAAAAAGAAAAAAAAAACTGCTTTATTAAAAAAGCAGTCACGGACATGGTGGTCTGCTGTCTCCAGCAGGCCACCATCCCTGTGAGTGCAGGGACTCGCTATGGGGTCACAAACTGCGACCCACCTCATAAAAATTCATGAGGTGGGTCTTTGCGACCCCATAGCGAGTCGCAGAAGGTGTCTGAGACACCTTTCTGCATCTCGTATTGCGAGTTGCAATTTGCGAGTCGCTATGACTCGCAAATTGCAAGTCTCAATTTGATACCTACCTACATCTGGCCCCATATCTTTAGAATGCATCATGACGTCACGCCATCTCTCAAGCGTAATGCGCTCCTGGTTACTGTAGTCCTGACATGTCGTTCTCAAGTGTGGAGAACCTACACGTCTCTATTTTACTTAGAAAAGAAAAAAAATATTTGAGTATGCTGGTAACTACAAACCGAAGGGGCAGTAGTGCAATAAAACCGCTGAGTGACAAAGCTGTTTGACGTCATAAAGTTTGGTGATTTAATTGCTTCTTATCTCAATCATACACAGTATCTACTTACTGAAAGAGGAGATGCTTGCTAATCCTTTTATTACACCGATTACTTCGGGGTGTAAAGCAGTTGTGTAATTTGACTGCCGCCTGTCACTTAAATTTAGTGGACATGATAATTAAGTGAATTGGGACAAAAAAGACTAACATTTCTTTTTCACTGATATTGCTCATTCATGCATGATGTAGAGGGCTTATCGCGCCCGGAGTGAAGGCCGCTGGCGCGAGGTAAGCTGAACAGAGAGACAAGGCGCAGCGTGTTAGTGGTCGCCGGTTCAAGAACCACGAGGGTCCCGCACAATTTTATTTTATAACTTTCTGCCAGAAACCAAACCCTCATCGCACCGAGGGCAACAAAGTATAGGAGAGCCTCGGTGACTCTCTACATATGATAGGCTGGCCTCCACATACCACACAACCTACTTCTGAGACAGAGTAAATTGCATGACACATGCTCAGGTCTGGAGATACAAAGCGTCACTGTCTGCGTTGATGGTGCTAATTATGGTTTACATGTGAATATCTATCACCTGTGGGTGGTCAATATTATTGCTATTACAGTTATCAAGCAATAACCTGCAGCCAACGTATATCATCATTAAGCCTGTGAATATGATTCTTTAGATGATTCACAGAGCATTGGTTTTTGTTGAGAAGAATCTGAAATGTTATTATAAGATCAATTTCAAGGAGTGGTTCGTCATTTTGGTGCAGCTCTTTTTAAAAATCATATTGCTCTGGGGTTCACTGATCCTGATACAAACATTGCAGGATTTCATGCCTTCGTAGCTAAGCGCATAAGGGCATGTAATCATGTAGACCACATTTTCAATGTTGCAAGTGGTGTGGTTTTTGACTACCCATGGTCAGATAGTTATAATGTCTATCTCTTTAGAGACTTTGGTGAACTGGCATAGGGAACACCCACCACAAGGATAGTGTCTGTATCTGGGTCAAACCCCAAGGTTTTATGGGTGCTCTTGGTATAGGTGCAATACTTCTAGTCTGAACCAATCCATTCTGGATGCTTGGTCACTTTTTAACATAAAATAGTGGAAAGATTAGGAAAACTAAGGATTCAAGTGCTGGTGAACTCCAGGGAATCCTTTTCAAGGCCATTTGGAAGGCTGAAACACATTGACCCATCAGATGCGAGGGGATATCTGTACCCATGCATTCCATCTGTTTTTAATCATCTCATTGTCCTTTCACTGATTAAAGGTTAACTCCATTAGAAAGAATTTGAGATTTTTATCCTTTCAGACAGGATCCTGCGCCACTTCCACACTGGAGACCACTTGCCACTAGAGGATCCGTTGGTGAGTGAGGATCTTCAAAGATGAAGCATGACACCCGGCGTGGTGTGTAAAGTCACGTCTTACAATCTTTTGTAATTCCCTGGTTCTGTCATTGTCTAAGAGATGCATGGACAACAGGCCCCCGCATCCAAGGTTAATTCCCAGGATAAGGTCCCCCTCATAACCGACAGCCGGATCAAATTTGCTACTTGTGATCCATTGTGTGTCGTGGGAGGGCGCAAATGCAGACAGCCCACTCCTTCCTCTTGTTCCCCCAACTCCCTTTATTTAGGAGATCATTGGTTATGGATATAACAAAAAGACATCTGCCTCTGAGTCAACCACGCACACCGGAGACATTTGTAATTCAAGCAAGCACCTTTCTCCTAGCTTCTATGTCACACACCTAAGTTGCATAGATCCGTGACAGGACCTTGCCACCCACTAGTCTTTATGAACCATTACTAAATGTTATCCAACACAACCAAATACAATGTCCATAGACCACCTTGACTCCAAGTCAATGAAAGAAAAAAAGTCGCCCATATTCCAAAAGTGCTGTGGGACCATAGAGATTGTAGAAATGTGCCATACAAACATACTTGTTGGAGCATTGCGACCCTCATGTTTTTTTTGCACTTGATGCATTGGGAGTTATAGACAGATCCCTTCATTCCACCAGCGTTTATGAGCTTGGTCAGGATAGAGGCGTGCAGCAAACAACTGGAAATCGTTGGCTCACCTGACACCCTCTCTGGTTTGGGTTGTGTACCACTGGGATTTTAGGACTGATGAGGTAGAAAACCAAGCAGATGAGTCATGACTAGAAGAACGTCAACTTTCTATACTCGTTGGGGTAAACCATTATTTTAAACTCAGGAGGCTTTTGCTGCATTTTAAAGCAATATCTATAGGTATAGGTATTTGGGCAGAGTGCAATACACAAGAATGCAGTTTTATCTAACCTCTTCCAAGTTGTGGAATCCAGGAGCAACACAACCTTCTTGTCAATCTTTTTCTGACAATGCATCTAAGTTCTTCCTTGTCCTTGAACTGTGTTATGCCTTTCACCACACCCTCATCAAGAGAAACCACAAGAATCTGCTCATCAAGAAATCCTCACATGTAACAGCTAACTAGATGCAACTGACACCATGGAACATATTAACAGAGACTGGCCAACGGTTTGTTGTGCATTCCCAGTTGCCCCAACTATGCTCCCACAGTCATTGCATGCATCTGCCAGCCAGTTAAACATTATTTTTTCCACCCATTGTAATTTTTTGCATCCTGTCCCTTTTCTCATCTACAATCAAGGTCTGTTCCAAATCCTCTCCCAGCTAACTCGATCTGCTAAAAGATGCCCCTCACATTACCAACATGGTGCTGGGTAACACTGTTGCTCTATGTTTTCGTGCCAAAGTAACTATAGTCACTCATTTAGCTACACCTCTCGTCGATGACTTCATTTGTGACACCTCCAGAATAGTTCACTACAGGTGACAGGCAGTCTGGCCTGCATATAGAAACACTTCTTGCTACACCTCTCTTACTTTCCTTCACCATTTTGACTTTTTTCATTGATTCTCTCTTGAATGCATATGGCTTGAATTCTAAAATGCATCTTTCCACTCAGCTTGCCTTTTCTTCTTCTTTATACCACCTCCTCTTCCCTCCCAGATCCCACTGAATGCCCTGGCCTCCTTATTTACACCCTCCCTCTTACACTGATGCCCGAATTGCTGTTCTTTTGTTGTCTCTCCTTTTCTTGCTCTCAGGATTGCTTCTACATGCTTCTACAAAGAGGCACTGTTTGAACATGTTTGCAGCAAAGTGGAATCCACTTATGAGTAAACACTCTTCGCTCCATATGGCAGCATTGCTGATAAGGTATATGAGGTATTGGTTCTGTCGCGTGGCTAGACACATGGACAAGCTGCCTAAGGCAGATGCTGCATTCCAACTGCTTCAGGGATGACCGCATAAGGTAATGGAAACTACAAAGAGGTTGGCATAACTAAGCCTTAATTCACTAATACAGCCCTATATGTTGGATGGCTAACCACACCTAGACATTTTAGATGTGTGATGAAAAACCATTGGAGTCCGATCTAACATATCCTGATCCATACATTATCTGCTTACAACAACTCTGACCATTTTTATGTAGACCAATACTGAAAAATAAATAATATAATAGTAAAATAGCTTCTATTGTGTGTGTGCTGATTTGGGGGTTTAAGGGTGGGCTCCATTTTATCATCAACAGCAAATAAGAGATAGTCTTACAAGTTTGTCGGACTGATCACACTCTCTGTCTAATAGAGCATACCTCTCTAAAGAGGGCGTGAGAGAGACACGCCAGTTTTCCTTGTATCTGAAAATGTCATATTTCTTTTTGGGGCTAACGAGATCTGCCAGGTGTGAGTCAAACAGAGGGATGAGCACAAAACCCGCTTACTCTGAAACCTTAGCCAACCCTCACCAAGGATCCTGTGCATTCTTTCAGTGCTCCCTTTCTCCAGCCCTACTGATGTTCTGGTTCAGTTCTTGCAATCCCTGGAAATGGCTGCATTGAAGCTATGAATTGTAAATATGTTCATTGCTATCTGCATTGTCAATATTTATAGTACAGTGCCAGTACACTGAATGTTCAAAACTCTAAAGCCTTTGAGGGTCTGGTCCTCTATCCTTAAAGCTATGAAAATAAAATAAATGACCTGTTATGTCCTAATTTACAGCATTTTGTGCCGCGCTTTACATGCTTTTGATCGCAAGGTTTTCTGTTCAGTCCTCTGTTCATGGGTGAGCCCTGCCACATGCCTCTGGTAGAAGTAATGCGCATACACAGCATACAGCCTTTCTCCTCTCAAAGGAAAGAAATGTCTGCAAAGCGGGAGCCTTGATGAGCAAACAGATATATGCAAAATACCAGCTGATTGCATCCAGATATTCAATGTGGAAACGAGATATATGTACAAGGGACCTGGTGGCCTTTTTCTGCATTTTATTACGAATTTCCATAATTACACTCGAATTTGAAGCATTTTGACAACAGAACCGAACTCAACAAAACCAAACACAGCTAAATGCTACAGCTATGAAAACACAAATTCGGTTCAACAAATTAGAGCTAAACAAAAACAAACTCAGGAAAACCAAACTCAGGAAATAAATTAAAGTGAGCAACACCAAACCCCGCAGATAATGTAGGAGTGCTCAATCAAGCAAAAAATACAAGTTAACTCCGCACATACAGGAAACATGGAGGGCAAGTAGAGAAAGGGCATAATGCGTCCAGTAACAAGTATAACTGGGCACACCTCAAACATCTGAACTTGTAGAAGCTGTGCAACACATTTCAAAGAAATACAATGCTGGCTCACCACATCCAATATAAAAATGTCCCACCAGCAACTCAGGCCTGCTTTTTGTATCTGCAGCCAAGCTTTAATATCAAAATAAACACTATAAATGTTCAGGCGGTCAGGATGGTAGCCAATTATCCAATCAGGACAGTAGTCGCTGGTACAAATCTAAAAGTCATCTGTCTAGAAACTGTTGACTGGACATATGAAGTTGAAACTAAAATGAGGATCACATCCTGGAATAGGAACATTCTTATTGTTGCCAGTTTGCAAGAAGTCACTCAGTTTGGAGACACTAAACTGATTACCTACTATGGAATACGATACTTTCCTAACTAAAATATTCTAGGGCTGGTGTTAGATGTAGTGAGGTTTTCAGTCCTTGAATATTTAGGAAAAAGTATTTGACTTATTTGCCTTCCTAGCCTACAGCCCTAGAGACAAGTCATTTAGTATTCACAAGTGCATTCATAGAGCAGTCCCTGGAGTTGGAAGAGAATGAGTTGGCTGACAAGCTTTTTGTAGCTGCGGTAAATGTGGGATCCAGAAGCAAAGCTTTATTTTCTTTTGCTGAAGTTAGTCTAAAGTGCAAAATACATTTAAGTGAATCACAATCTACAGAATCTTAAACAAGAGATGTTTAGGTAATGGACAAAGTAGATCTTTACTTTTCAAGATGCCCATGGTAAAGGGAGTGAGAGTCAAAAGTCCTCCCACGTACAAAAACAGTTGCGAGCACACCCTAACATCACATCAGAGAGTCCTTGCAGTCCATTGAGACAAATCTTTTCTTTTCAAGGTCTCTTGTGGAACATAGTGTAGATAGCCAACACGTGGTTCATTACTTGGTAGTAACCGTATGACTTCATCAGTGCTAGAAAGCATAAATATGAGCACTTAAGTCTATTAGTTGACTATACATGGTATCCTTCACCATTACACTTACATGTCACGATAAGCACGTGCCAAGGCACATTAAGTTACATATAAACTTGCATCACTGTTTCACTATACATAGATGTAGCAAACACACCACTCCCATTTCCCTCCATTCTTGATACATGTAACACTACTTTATCAGTCACTTATTTTTACATTGAAGTGGTTTCTGCTTTACCTCCGTTCAGACGCTTTTTTTTTATATTAACACCAACTTAATAGATATACTTTCCCATTGTACCCCATTATCAGATGGTACCTTCCATTCAGCCTCCTATAAAAGTATTGTCATGTGGCGTCCGCCTTTTGCTTTGAGAAATTTTGGTTTAGAAGTAGCCAATATGACGTTGTGCTAAATGCCAACCAACACAGGAAACCTCCTTGCCTGGACATGTGACTGGATACTATCCCAGGAGTAAGTAGTTATCCCTCAGCTGAGCATATGCACCATTGAGTTACTTGCCAACGTATCTCACTCTTCTCTCACCTCCTGACCTAAGCTTATACATTTTTATTTTTTTCATTTTGATCTTTGTCTTAACTGATCGCCATCTTTTGATGAGTACTATCTGCTGGGCTAGTAACAATTTATTGTAATTAAAGGGAGTGCCATACACCACACGGTAGTATCTTTTACTAGATGGCTTACCATGATTTATCACTATAGTGGTGTTTTTCGGCCCTCTTAGTGAGTGCTGCTTTCATATTATGTACCAGACTAAACCCAAATGATGGCAGCATATTTCAGCGCTTTACATTGCTGTGACTTCTTAATGTCAGGTTTATTGTCTAACTGATGGTCCAAGGACACCATACCCTCAACTTATTACTTCACAATAACTTGGGCACTGATGCCATGCAGTCACCCCCTTTCCAATATCTATATACACTTGTGTAGATATGCTACCCTAGTTATCCAGGTTCCTTAGTCATTTGTGCTACTCATATTGCAGCATGACAGTGTCTCTCGCAACATGATCCTGCTTTTGGGAAAGCAAATACACTTTAAGGAAAATATCTTATTGTTGCTAGATGATACTTTGGCACCTCACTGATACATTTCCATACATTTGACAAATATTCTACTATTTAATTAATCTGAAGCTACTGATAGTCACACTTGTATTGTATTTGGAGAGAAGGTAAGAATCCACAAATACTCGTTTAGACGATCACCTTCACATTCCACGTTTCCCTCTTTTTTCACTGGGTACCTTTACTTTATAGAACGTGAATCTCCAAATAATTGACATTTCTTGGGCTCAATTGCACAGTAGAGATTGTACCTTTTGTTCTAATCATTACTTTTTTTTGCTTAGGGTACTATGTTTGACCACTGATAAGGCATTTATTCAACTGATAGACATCTTGATTATTACAAATTACAGCTTTTACAAGCCTTCCTTGACTACAGTATATCTCACATACTTGAACTGTTCTTTACTTTTAGAAATTACTATAGGTGACTCTTCATTGGTCATGCTCACTTCACACCCTTTGGTGCAGGTTACCATGTACATTCTTCTAATTGTTTGATCCAGATGTAATTATTTATTTACCTTGGGTTTTTGTAGAGCGTGCAGCTACTCAGTAGTGTGCCCTGGGGCTACGATCAGAAATAAATGCTAGTCAGACAAAATGATTTAAACACAAGGTTGAATAGCCAAATTTTAAGGCACCGTTTGAAGGAACCTTCATGCTTGGTGGCCCTCAGGTGAACGGGAAGAGCATTCCAGCTAGAGGTGGCAATGGTCGAGAAGGAGGAGCCACTCCATTTCTTCCTTTTGGTTTTTGGCATAACAGCTCGCAGAGCAGCAGAGGACTGCAACGTTCTCACTGGATGGTAGTGTGCTAGTCTGTTGGCCAAGTAGCGAGGATCTGACTTACAAAAGGTTCTGTGGGCCAGCACAAGCTCAATTGTTTATACCTTCCAAATTAAGTGAGTTTCTATTCGTTGTTGAACCTTGTGCACAATTATGAGCCTAAAGCCTTTGTGATTTGTCAACATATGTTGAATGAACATTCGTCTGCACAATCTATTGATGTGGATTTTACAATGAATTATCTTAACATAAGGGAAAGATTAGGTGAAGTTAGAAGAGAGGCATGTCACAGAAAGATTATTTATTTTTAACTTAACTGCTCCCAATTTAATTTGTGCTGCACACTAAGATTCCATTAAGTTAGATCAAATGTCACATAAAAAATAATAATCTGTTTTTTACGCAGACCATTATTAGGGGCACGACTTTTGATTCTGAGAACGTATGAGAGTGTCTCTCTTTTAAGCATACTCTGTTAACTATTCTTGGCACCTGTGAATTTATAATGTGGACACTCTTATTTAAGTTCTTTTATCCTTCCTGTGTACTAAAGGGACAAATCCACTGCTAAACGTGTGCGTGTATAAGCAGTCCATCCATGTATAGTGCGCTCCTGCACGCCGTGTTAACCTGTGCACAGCTGTGACCTCAAAGGTTTTGTGAATGTTTTCAACACATTTTGAATTAACATTCTTCTGTACAATTTATTGACATGAAGTTAACTATGATTTTTTGTTTGCATATTTATCAAATGTAGCAACTTTCGCCATCTGTGACTATTTGAATTTAAAAGTGTTCCTTATATTTTAAAAAGTGCAACAGTTCTATATGACAACCTTAATATGATTAGCTGAAAATTATAGTTTGTGTCAATCAATTAACAATCATCTGTTTCAGTGCTTAATTTGTAAATACAGAGGTGCCGGTACCCAAAGTCCTCCTCTTAAACATGCGGCAGCTGTAATTAAATGTGTGAACATGGAATACTGAGGCGGCGTAATCCTGAAGCCATCTCGGACCTCTTCAATCCATCTAAAGCCACTCCCCTCCCGTTCAATTTACTCTTGCAGCTTTCTACTTTCTCCCTTTGTAACGCTTTGAAACAACAAGCACAAATTAAGCACTGATCTGTTTGTGCAAAGCAAAAAATACTAGATTCGGCCTTTATCTATTTTCATTCAAGCTTTCTATTGGTATGTCAGACAGCTTGACCTTTCAACTGATGTTTTGTGCCCTTGTTTCTGAAATATACATTTTAGTTCAATTTTGTTTGGCAGCACTAGGGCTTGAAGTAGCAAAATAATGCGTAATAATGTGTCATAAATTAGAATAAAATACGCAATGTGCACCAAAATATATTTTGCCTGGAGCCCCTAAAACCCTTAAGATGTTACTGCCTCAAACGACTGGAAGCTGTGGAAAGCTGACATGCTTACATTATATTAAGTACTATAAAAATCAAAAAGATATACATTGAGAACAGGCAAAGGGTGCAACAAAGCACAGGAGGTGCACCGAGTGTAAAGACGTAACAGTTATTCATATTTCTTAATCAGAGTGGGTGACAATCTTGTGTCAACCAGTTTAAATAACCATTAATTACTTTTCTGATTAGATTTTGTACACCTTATTTAAGCTTTGAGATCACACATATTTGACAAATGCTTACTATATGTGGACTATATTTGTGGTCAACCACCTCCTCCTAACCAACACTGCCTACTGTTGCCAAGTCATACCTCACAAGTCACCAAGATTGACAAATACTGCACTTGACCTTGAATTGAGCTGTTGAAAATGGCCCTTCCAGTAGGGATATCCCCAAACCTTTTGTCTTTCTCATCCTATTTTTCTGAGCCTCCTTTTGCTGGCTTTAGGACTCTTGGCACTCTTCCACTGCTAATCAGTGCTAAAGTGCATGTGCTCGTTCCCCCTAAAACTTGGTATTATTGGATTACGCCTAATTGGCTTATTTAATTTACCTGTAAGTCCCTTGTAAAGTGGTATTCCATAAACCCAGGGCTTGTAAATTAAATGCTACTAGTGGGTCTGCAGATTGCGCCACCCACAGAAGTAGCCTTGCAAAACTTGTTTCGGGCCTGCCACTGCAGTGTCTGCGTGCACAGTTTGCTGCCACACTGACTTGGCAAGTGAAACTACTTGCCAAGGCATAACTCCCTTTTTCCAACACCTATGTCACCCCTAAGGTAAGCCCTAGATAGCCCTATGGGCATGGTGCTGTGTATGTAAAAGCTAAGACATATTTTTATGTGCTACGTGTCCTAGTAGTGACAGTCTACTCTGCTTTTCACTCCTGTAAGTGCTGCTCCTCTCATAGGTTTGCATTGGGAATTCCCTTATATATGTCTAAGTGATATTTTCTGATTTGTGAGGAGTAACATGGGCATGTTTGGTATGTTTGGAATGATAGTGAAAAATCCTGCTTACTGGTGTAGGTGGATTTTATATTTCTATTTTTGAAATGCCACTTTTAGAAAGTGGGCATTTTCTGTGCTTACAACTCTTGTGCTTTGCAACCTGACTCCAATCCATGTCTACGGCAGAGTGACAACTCCACTTTGTGCATACTCTCCAGGCAGCCACCCATCAGTGAGGATTAGGTGTGACAGGGTAACATCTGCATTCATCTACATACTGATGGTCTTCCTGGGCTGGAAGGGGGGGTGGGGGTCGTTCACATTTTACACTTGCATTGGCTGTGTCGTGTCCTAACACACAGGGCTCAGTTACCCCCTAGTGAAGTTTGCAGCCAGAGTAGAGGAGAAGGGAAACCCTTGGAACTGGTCAGATCTGGCTGGAACCTTCTCCAATTTTCTAGAAGCGGGGCATCTGGAATATAAGTACAAGGGGCTCTCGCCCCATGATTTTAGAGCACTTTTGGGAACTGGGACCGAACCTCTGTAAAAAGGACTGCTGGACTGCACAAAGGACTCATCTGAACTGCTCTTCTGTGATTGTCCTGCTACCTGCTGATGCTAAAGGACTCCCTGGATTGCTTTTCTGCTTATTGCCCTGCTGTCAACTGCTCCCTGACTCTGACGGCATTGGCATCCAAGGACTGCCAGTAGGAACCATCACTTCAATCCCTTGCTTGCTGGCCTGCCTGCTCTCACCTTGCCCCCTCCAAGATCACCCCCCCCCAAAGGGGCCCAGAGCAGGGGAATATGCTGTATTCTGCCCCTTGGTTTGTTGGACTCAGTGCATGAAGAAGCACTTTCTTCTTAATTTCCCAGCTTATGAAGAGAGATTTTACTCCCCCTTTGCCTGCTAAACACTTGCGCCTGAAAAGAGCTTCATACAATCACACCTTCCCCAGAAAGATTAGCGCGTGGTGAGCACTCTCTGAGTCCTGCAGTTCGGGCAAAGGTAGGAGCGGGGCTGAGGGTACTCCTTTGACCTGTACCTTGCGAAAGTCGAACACTGGGTGTCACCCCTACGGGCTTCCAAGGCCACGCTCGATTAAGAGAGGAGCGATCAGTCTATGACAGAAGCTAAGGCTGCCTTGGTCCTCCCTGCATTGTCGAAGCAACCAGGAAGCCTCCCCGGGACGACCAACCGGCAGACTGTGGGCATCGCAGCTGCCCCCGCTCCCGCACCATGCAATCTTTCTGGTTTCACTTCCTCAATGCAATTGGCTTCAAGGTATGCACTGGGGTACCATAAAGCACCTGGTAGGCGCGTAGGAATCCCCCCACCCAAGGAAACTATGTAACAATATGCTTCCATTATCGGGACCTATGAAGATTCCTGGTTTGCTATATGTTATGCCTGGCAGATGACTAATGCATGACAATTAGGGCCTTTTAGAGTCCAGATTAGCTGGTAAAACTGCAGAATTACATGATGTGCTCCTAATCTAACTCGCGCCACATGGGAAATGCTTGTGATTCACGCCTAATACGCTACATATTTATGTAAAATACCTGTGACTTAGGCTTAATATCCAAAGGGTTATGATTTAGCAACTGTACACCTGTATTACTTATGCAGGGTATGTTATTCTTGCTGTATGGCGTCTCATGTGCCTTCTTGTTTATAACTTGGTACAGGGTATGATTTCATATGCATAATACTTATGACTCATACGTCCTATTGCCGCATTCTTTTTTCTTTAGGCCCCTAGTATTCATTGGTGTCATGGTTTATGTTATTGTCAGCTGTTGCATTACCTAGAGTAATGAGTAGTACTTCACGGATAATACAGTATGTGGAAAATTTATGAATAATGGCATTGTGATCTATGGTTCATGCACAGTATCTATGACATGCACAATATTTGTGATTAATGGCATTGTGATCGATGGTTCATGTACAGGACCTATGATTTATGATGTTCTGGGTCCATGATCTACGCTTCTAATATAACACCTATATTTTTATATAATCCTGTGTCGAGTCTCTTTTGTGGTGTATTTATTGTGTCACTGGTTTGATTGTGCGGCACAAACACTTTACACCTGACCTCCGAGGTTAAGCCTGACTGCTGTGTGCAAAGCTACTGGGGGTGAGCACAGGTTATCTTCTGTGTGTAACTTACTTACCCTGACTAGAGAGGTGGGTTCTGCCTAGCTAAGGTGCAAACCACACCCAACCATAAAGCGGCAACCAGGGTTTTACTTGCAACAGCTGGCAGTGCCCTATGTAACCATGTACTGTATACGCGGCCCAACATTTCTGCATGAAATACTTCTCCGGATACGTATTAACTATGTATGCTAACAGGTGCCCATTAATTCTATTGCTATTATTTAGATGTTACCACTACCGCTACCGACCAGTACATTGACTTGACCATTACTTCCACTGGTCAGTAATTGCCTGCATGCTCAAACTGGATAGAATTTTCAGAGGAAATAATGGTCGTGATAAAGGTCACGTTGAAGTAATTCGGGGTAATGATCAGGTCAACGTTTGGGTCAGTCAAGGTAATGATCAGGTTAAGTCATCATGGGGTGAAGGTAATGGTAAGTAGAACTAATGAACAGGTTGAAATAATTGCAAAGTTGAAGAAATTAGTCTGTAAAAGTTAAAATCAAAGTCATGGTCAAGCAAAAAAGTGGGGGTCAACAATGAGTTTTACATTACATCAGAATATTACAGAGAATCCTTGTGTTGAGGTTTAAATTTGAATATTGTGATTGACTTAAGGGCAGTGCCCGTGGTGTCGCAGGATGGAGGACAGATGGGACCCATACCCCAGCTCTATTTGCACTGGGCCCAGTCACTGCAGCTGTTGAATGTGCTAAGAGATATCACAGAAAATAACACACACTGCTCCTTGCCATGCACAGTTTATGCCCATCAAAGCAGTATTTATTTGTGCCAATACACAAGTCTACACGCTTGTTTAAAATGTCTAAATCTGACTTTTTTGGAAATACATATGTATATATGTAGATGTTTATGATGTTTATGTTTATATATATAAAAGACACACTGATAGATATATACAAAGTCAGATTTAAACACTTCACACACACACACACACACACACACACATTATATATATATATATTCAATAAAAAAACAAAGGGAAAAGTGATGGTTTGGTTAGGTATAGTAACAAAATCTTAGCTTATTTAAAAAAAAAACATTAAAGCGACCTCCTTATGGGTAGGTGTTAAAATAAGAATAAAACTAAAATTCACAAAAACAAAAAATCCTGAATTTAACCAGCTAACTGAGCCAACTATAACTTATGCCCTCGCTTTGCACTGCTTACGGCCTCACAAATTACATCACTCATGACATGATAAATGACATATAGATGGCATCACCCCTCCAAAGGCAGCCATCCTCCTGCTGTGCATGGTGCAATTGGGAGCTGGTATCTGGGCCAGGCCCTGTGCTCAAACTCCTGTTGGTGAGCAACCCCTGAGCCCGAACTCCTTTAGCCGTGGTCACCGGGGAGTTGGCCACAGTGCCTGGCCTCTGGTCAGGCCCTCGACCAACCTCACTATGGGCATCCAGCCCCCCCTCCACTGTGCACAGCCTGTGACTGAGCGCAGCAGAGGTTGACGGGGCCAGAATGGTGGCCAACCACAGCTGTGCAAGGCCTTTGACTGTGCTCAGCGGGGAGCTGACAGTGGTCCCTTGGTCCTACAGCCAACCCCACTGCAGGTAGCCAAACCCTTGTTGTGCACAGCACCCAACTCACATTGTTTATACTCTTTCTTTCTTTTTTTGTAGTGACTGTAGTACTCCTGCTGTACTGGTGCTCAAGCTTTGCTCTCAAGGTACTGCTGTACTGTGCTTGCTTTCCTGAGGAAGCCCTGCGGCCAGTCCCACCATGGTACCTCACAGAAGGGCTGCTCTGGGTCTCATTGGAGTATGACCCATGTGGGGATACCTCTGGCTCCACCGCCCCCCACCACCACCACAAAGCCGGGGTGTCATCCGCCTACCCTGCCTCCTTATGCCCTTTTATTTATTTACTTTTACATTTTCAGGACATGAGGACCAAGTCTCCAAGTCCTATAGTGGTGTCTGTAAGATTTTTCTCTGCTTTGTGGCCTGCCAATCAGATTGTTTGGTACCATAGGACCAGTCCTACAGTACCGAAAGGACCAATGGGAGAGAAAGTTCTCTCAATCAATCATTCACAACATGATAAAATTACATAAATAAAGACATTACTAATGACATCTCAAACCACCTCCCCCACAGACGATCTGTACCCCGCTGCACAGAACACTCAACTCACATTTTGTATTTTTTTTTTTTTTTTTTTGCAATGACTGTAGCACTCCTTTGGTAGTGGTGCTCAAGCCTTACCCCTACGAGGTACCATGCAAACTTCCCTGAAGAAGCTTGCATGGTACACTGGGGGGTGAAGCTGAGTGATGGCTACCAGGGTAAGTCCATGGTTCCGCACGGTAGGGCTAGATGGGTCATGCATTACAAGTGGTATGGAAAAAAATGTTTTACATTTTGTCTTTTGGGTAGTCCCTCTGGGTCTCCCCCCACATATGCCAGGTGGTGATGGTATGCCTAACTTTCTCCCTTGTGCCCCTTTTTTTTTTTTTTTTTTTTTTTTTACATTTTCAGGACACTGGGACCAACTTCCCAAGCTGTGTACTGGGAACCACTACATTTTTTGTGCGGGTTGCTGTCAGACAGATCGATCAGTACTGCAGGACCAGTACCTGTACCAGTCAAACAGTACCAAATTGGCTGATGGAAGAAAAAGCTCCCTCGGCCAACCAGAAGAGCCTATTTTTTTTTTTTATTACCATTTTCCAGGACTCCTGTGGAACTAACCATCCACATATATATAACTTTTTAAACTCTTCAATTTCAACACAAGCACCTCTTTAAAAATTAATTACTCAAAAACAGCTGAACGGATTTACAACAAATGACGAAAAGTGCACCTTGATTAAAATTCTATCTTTTTTCCAAATTTGATATAATTCCACTCAACCATTGTTTCTCCTTTGGAGTGCAAAATTTCTTATTTATGGGAATTAACATTGGAAATCAATGTTTTGGGAACCCTTGTTTTTTGTTTTTGGGTCCCAGCTTGAAGGATCGGCGCAATTGTTTTCAGGAAAGAACTGAGGAGGATGAATACATTTTTTGCTACCGTCTTCTGCAGACTCGTCAATCGCCAAATGTAATAGCAAAGCAAAAATGCTCTTTCTATGCAAACTCTGACCGAACTAGAACTACAAAGTTACACAGCTGCCATTTGCAGGCACCCGCACTGGTTTTAACTGTGGCCTAGTGTATGCATCCCCCACCCCACTTGAAAGTCATTTGTAGAGATGGCACCTTGCAGCGCTAGTGGAAATCTCGCTACTCACCTCCACTTGGAAAGATATAGCATTTATCAAAGTTAGAAAAAATACTTTGCAAAATAATCGTTAAAATATAGCAACAGAATACTTTTTTCACATTTGGCAAAAGCCCCAGTAAGGGGTCAGCAGACACATTGTAAGCCCACCTTATTAACTCAATCTTTTCACTCACCCAGTGCAGGTCTGCTGTGCCCCAGTACGTCCTTACCAGTACATGCAGTGACAATAAATAATGTTATCTTTATGTGTACATCTATGTGTGTGACTAATATCGAGTAAACCTGGCTACAGTGCAACTGAGTGCTGAACTGAGGGACTGATACAGGACGGGGAGAGGCACTTAGGGGAAAGGCGGAGAACTTAAGACACCTCATCGGCTTCAAGCAATTTTCTGGAAAGTCAAAATGGTCTAGTACCTATATGGATGTACTGACCCCACACAGCTACAGGACAGTCTACACAGTTCTAACAAGAAGGGTTTGGGGAGAACAGTCTCAGTTTTCAGCTCACATTCTTCTCTGTCCGATTTCCTAAAACAACAGACCAGGAAAACCAACATACCACTATTAGACTTTTTTTTACTTTCCTAACCAGTAGGTGAGCCAAGCGAAAAAGCAAGAGGGGTGAAAGCACAATTGAGATCCCTTGCCATGTTCACAACTACAGGTCAAGATCGCCAAAGGACATTTAACATAGCCTTCAATCACACGTGTGCCCCTCGGTGGAACAATGGCTGGACGAGTCCAAGAAGTTGCAGTCCTGTCCTCAGACCTCGCAAAACCTAAGCAACTTGAAACAGCACTTGAATTTTCACTGTCAAATTTCAAAGAGACCCTGACCCCTACCATTTGAAGCACCATCTGTACTCTGGTCTCTGCTCGCCATAGGTGAGAACAGTGCCACCTACTGGACAGCCGCAGAGTCCTAGGGTATTGTTAAAAAGTGTATGAAGGCAATTAGTTCTAGCGACTGACAGATGGTGGGGGGGGAAAGCCAAACAAGCGGAGTTTAAAAAAGAAATAAAAATGTATGGGACCATGAATGCACTTGGGAGGCAGCATGTTTAATTATTCACAGTGATCAAAATATATGCAAATCACCTTTCAACGGCTATTTTGGGGGGAAGTTAGTCTTTTATTAAGAAATAAGATATTTTTGAAAACTGTTTTGGTGTTGATTTGTTAGAACAAGAATAAAGTAATTTTGAAATTTAAATTGTGCTTTTTTTTGTTATGCTAACAATAAAGTTTAGATTAAATTGGGATACTAATTTTATTCTGATATCAGTTAAAATATGTAGCTTGTCAGCACGAAGATTAGCTTAGTGGGCACTCCTACTTTAATAAAAGTCTACAATGTTTAGTTGCCGAACATTGAGCAAGAAGACTTGGGGACTGCATGCCTTGAAAAGGCTGATGACATCTTGTTACATGGCACTGAACTGGTTTTAATTTCACTTAGTCAGGGGTGTCCAGAGTAGATGGAAGAGGTCAAGATCCATGTTGGAGTATCAGGGTGTTCATATTAATTTATTTTGCATAACGAAAATCTAAATGTAATTTATTTACGTATTCTGAGGTTATCCTGAAAATTTGGCATATACGTGCTCTCCTACACCCACGTTGGACATTTTGGGTTATTTCCCATTTAAGCAGAGGTTGCAACTGACCTATGTAGGAAAAATACCACTTTGCAGGGCAGCACAACTGCAGGCAGAGGGTTGAATGTCAGAAAATCAAGAACAAAATATCGCCTGGCATGCATTTCGTGTACTGTGTATTGTTTACACAAATATTGCTTAACTTTAGTGTAGATTTTTTCCTTAACTCCAATGGAGCAATATTTTGTAAACCACATTAAGGACATGATATTTTTATCAGAATATATTTAGGCCACAATATTCTGGTGCCGTACAAAGCAGAGTCTGGTGCCTTCCTTATGGTCTACTTCATATACCCAGAGACCACATTTAAGTAGTCATAACTGTGTGCCCATGGCTCAGTATTTGATTTGCATAAGGAAAATGAAACTTCCCTAGTTTGAGAATCAGTTTACCATGAGTTTCACCATGAACTCTGGCATGACAGTCAGGAGTAGGTTTAGAAAACAATATTGCAGCACAGCAACCAAAGTTGCTAGGCTGCATTGGGGTGCAACAGCATTACAGAGCCATGCCTACTAAGATAAGGCACTGCTGCTCTCTTCCCCAGTGGTGGGCCACAAACAGGCTGCGTGGTGCCAGGCACATACCTTTGCTTAATTGTGCAGAGGTGTGTGCGTAATGTCTAACATAGGTTTTCTACTGGAAGGGTATCTCCTTCCAGTAAAAAATCCTATGCTTAAACAAACTCGAGAACATTTCAAACATTGGATGTGTGCGGCGCAGTACAGCACACATGCAATGTGTGAAATGTTAGAAGAAATAAATACATTTCTTCTACCGAACGCCTGTCTCAATGAGTCGCTATTTGTATGCAAAGTCAGGTCTCACAATATTTCTAGATCTGGTTTTGCATCAAAAACCATAGGTGATAGCAAGGGAATGCCCAGGTACCACTCGTGTAACAACCTCTTTGATGCAAAGTAGTGCAAACCACTATTTGCTCTACATTAAGGCAAACCTTTCAAAACGAAAACAAGTTTTGTTCTGGAAAATACTATGTGTCACTTTTAAGTGGTGCAAAATCTTGTTAAATCTGCCTCCTAGTTTCTTAAAATGGGTTCTGAAACTTTCAGTACCGTGTGCCTTGTTCCTTCTACACAGTGAACCCCTGAATGCATAACTTACGCCCAGTGGAAATTTAACACTGTAGGAACAACAACAAGGTATAAAAGAAGCCATTCGTTAGATTGTCAGTGTCATTGGTTTCTGGTGAGTGGGAATCACCAAGCAAGTTAAAACTAGATGCAAAGAATTGTACCTAAGTGGCAGTGGTACAAAGGGACAGCTCACAACTAGTGGTCATAAACAGTGGTCGCAAATTGTGCGGCCTGTCTCTGGTTTTGCACCATGACTGATATACTAATAAATCAGGTTACCAAATCTCCAGTTGCAGGAGTCACAGAACAGCGTGAATAATTAATGCTAATTAGGCAGGTCACTATTTGTAACTCTGTGTAATTGGCTACAAACAGCCATGGTGGCCTGCAGGGAACATCAGACCAAGCTTATTTTTTTAATAAGGCAATCTATGTTCTTTAAAAGAACTGGTGCTGCTTCAAGAAATGTTCTGGTTTAGAAAGATATCGGGGAAGCAGGCAGTGGGATTTAGGAGATGGCAATCAGTAGCACAGGAGCCAGCCAATTCTTCACAAATATTTAGAAGTAAAACTTCAACACAGACGTTTGTTCTCGGCTATTTTAATGTTTTTACAAAGCTTAATAAAAAGATCGACCAAGTGCATGGCCCGTCATAGTTGTACTCACTTCCTAATTTTATCCAGCTACAGAAGAGTCCACTACAAAGGGTCCCAGTACCCCAGCTAGCCTTGAAATATTGATTCCATTACTGTCCTTCTTAAACCCGTGTTGTACCCAAAAATTCCCGTCTCCTACAATGAAAGGTGTTCCACGTTTTGCACTTCACACCTCAACCAACAACTACACTGCCTAATTCTCCTTTTGATGACTCCGAAAGATTTATGAAGGAAGCAGAGTAAATATTTTATAGAGCTGTGCTATGCTGTTAAAACCATAAATCCAATGGCGTGTCAGAGAACTGATCAGGGAGCGTGCTCCATCTCGCTGTCTGAAGACTGTGAGCTGAATACTGAATGTAGGCGCTGGAGTCTAGAGCACTATGAGAGCCTCAGTTGTTATCTGTCAAGGAGTACTCTAATGGGGCTACCGACCCTTACCTTTCTGTGGTCAATGTTTGGCATCTTTCCAGCCAAATGGATGGTGATGGAAAATTAGGGCAGGGGGATGAAGAAGAAACAAAACAGAAAAAAGAAAGTGTGAGATGAGTAACAACATAACAGAATGGCACAAAGTGATGACATTTAATGTGTACAGAGACATAAAGCATACTTTGTTTAGTACTTCGAGCACAAATGAAAATTCAACATATAATCAGTTTCTTGTCATAGTATCTCTGTCTTTTGCTTCTCAACTTCAGACCGAGGGGAGTCAGATTACTTGCATCAACTAGGTGTAGTATACTGAATATGTTTCTTCTTTGAGTACTTTAATTTCATACAATAAAGTTGTATAAAAACCTATAATTCAGAAGTAGCAGTCAAATATGGAAAATATTCCATAGGTCTTCGCCCATGGCGATATAAGACTATTTTACATAGTTACCTTCTACATAGGCTCTCCATCTATATACACATCTGTACACATATTTAGTATATAAGGAAATGAGCATAAGCATGTAATTACTATTCATTACCATTGTTGAATGAGGTGTGCAGGGATAATTTATGAAAGAAAGTTTTGAGTAGGTCATGATGCCCATTCCCTACTTCAACAACAGTGATATTTACCATATTACACCCTGCATGTGTGGTTAGTGTCATGACTTTTTTTCAAGTGTATTATTTTATGAAAAGGGTTTCGACCAAAACCTAGAAAAATTACTAGGAGAGTTGTTTGTATCTGTACTCTGATCATAGCATGGACTTTGACAATTGCATTCCAGTAATACTTGTATAACTATATATAAATGATTAAACACACACATATATACATATAAATAAGGAAATACCTTTATAACAGATTGATATTTAAAAAAACTAAAGAAGTCCCTTAAACACCACAGTTAAAGTGAAGTTATAGTTTTGAAATAACAAGTCATGGCCCTGAAATTAGTCAGTTATTGTTGCTACACAAACTGCAACTTGTGCCCCTATCATGCCCCAGACTCATGACCTCACAATATTTATAGCAGTAAATAAAAGGGTGTGGCAACACAAACGACTTTGTATCTATAGAGCTAATTTCAGAAATATTACTGGTAAATGAAATGTATTGTTGTCACTACTGAATCTGAACAACGTCTCTTCTCATGTCACATTATGTGTAATGTTATGAGTAGTATATTTGGTGGGTGAGTTATGTGTGATAAGATGCAGGGGATATATGATGTTGGTATCACAGTGGGCAAGGTTGGAGTAAAGGTTCAGTGAGAATTGAGTTTTTTTTTTTTTTTAAAAACCTCACTTCAACAGATAACATTTGTGCTTATTTTAACAAACACATGATTTCACTAAAAACACATTCAGAATAACATAAATAAACATTTTTCTTTTCTTTGCTACTCATCAACCAAGTTGAATATTCTGCTATTGCACTTACTCTTTTAATTAACATTCTTGTTTGCATAAAAACATAATTTTATGCAACCTGAAACAAACTAAGCATGCGATGTAAACAAATTATAAGCAACATGGATTGTTGCCAAAAAAGACATCTGAGGGTTATTGTGATGCTTACAAACTATTTGGCCTACTGGTTTACTGTGCCACAAGTACCCCTCAAATCTATTATTAAAATATAATTAATGGGTGTGCATAACCAATGTTGGGAACAATTCTAAACAATTGTCTTTTTCTTTGTGAAGATTTATGAGCGAGCTGGTGGTAACATTCCAAGATTGTATGTATGGTGTTGGCCCAAGGGCACATTTGTTGAATTCCCCAAGCTTTCGTACTGACCTACCAAAAAGGCATGCACAGCTGTTGATGAATGGGTTGTGTGAGTGCCTACTAGACAAGACATTATTCACTTTTGTGCTATAACTCGACCACTCTGCCTTCTTACAGTGGTGTTCCACAAAACAGTGTTACCAAAATATTGTGAGACACAAATATCATGTAAAAAATATTGTGTTGCCAAATAGATTGCGGTAGCAAAAACATAATTGAATAGAACAGTGTTTCCCAAACTGTTCAGCAGTGGTTCGTGAGCTGATTTTTGGTGGGTCGTGAAAGTCCATGCCATAAATAAAAATTTCTTTAAATTTTCTGTATTTCTCTGGTCTTTTCTACAGTGCTTCAAAGACGGAGGTAAAATGTCAGGCTGTCGTCTGCTGCTTTTTGTTTAATATGAGCACAGATGCTTACAAATGTTTCTCACTTTGCAGTCAGAGAAAAAAAGAACAGTGAATATATGACAATCTTGGTGGAGTGCAAGAGGTGTGAAAGGAAAGGCTGTAGGATGTCATTTTTTCATAACACAACAAAATGTAAATATCTGTGAATGAACTGTACACATCCAGCAGATAGGAAAGCAAAACCTAGGCAGATTGTTTTATAGTTCTGAAGTGTAATACAAAGATATTAAAAGTATCTGAATGAATTGAGACACTATAAATGGTGATGCACAAAAACATGTATGCAGTGAAAGCCAATGTCCACACAATATCATTTGTTTAGTGACCATATCAATGGAAGATGTGCTGTCTATAAATGACAATAAGCTACCACACAATGCTTTAATTACTTTAAAGAATTTTCCGTCTCATGTCCATTAAAGCTAAGTGGGTAGTAAAAGTTTGTCGTACAAAAGAGAGGGATGTGATTCTAAGGGATGTGTTAGCGCGCTATCCTGGCGCTTCGGAGGCGCCGGGATAACATATAGAAGGTAAGGATATTGTTTTAAGGTACTTTATATGTTCTCTTGATCATTTATCTGCTTTATCGTTGTTTAATTATTTTATTGTTTTGTATTAATTTTTGTTGTGTGCATACATTTTCTTCAGTACAATTAATGTTTTGAAAAAAAAGTTGAAGATTTTAAAAACATTTCTATAAATGCACTTATTGGCAGGTTGTAATTTTGTCAGGGTGGACTTTTTTTAACATTTAATTTTATATGTGTATGGATGTTTGTCTTTCTTTTGAATTTGTTAATTTGATTAATTATGCAAATTATTTTAATTGTACAATATCTAATAATTTTAATTAAGATAGTAATTGTAATTGTTAATGTATTTATTCTAATTAAATTTGTTAGTTAATTCATTGATTTAATTGTTTTTCTACTAATACATTGTATTTTATATTAAATTGCTGTGTATTGTAAACTTTTTTCAAATATTTTAATTTGTGGGTTTTGGATTAGTATGTTGTGAAGCATTTTGAACACTTAATTAGTAATGATTTTGAAAAATCTTGCAATGTTACAATTTATTTTTTTACATATTTGTAAAACTATATTTTATGTTAGGATTAAAAATATATATCACTGAAAAAAAAGGTTACAGGCACGTTATACTTAGGTTCTGAATTTCCTTGCACAAAAACATAGAAATCCAGCATTTATAGTTATGGTTAACTCAGGTAACTATAACTCGCGCCCAAAGGTAATTATAACTCGCACCCCCGCCATGCATAGTTTTCTCATCAAATCGCAAATATTCCAGTAATAATCTCAATAACGCCATAGAAGGTGTTATCAATGATGTAATATGTGGAGTAATTAGCTGGGCATAGCGAAGGCACAAGTTATAGTTACCTTAGGGCGCCAGTTATAGTTACTCAGGTCAACTATAATTTGAATTTTTATGGTTTTGTGTGAGGAAATACAGAACCCAACTATAGTGTTCCTGTAACCTTTGTTTTTTTTCAGTGAATTTCTGCGTTTTTCAGCATGCACAGATGTAACTATAACCAGCGCCATGCACAGCCTTTGGCCTTGCGTGGCAGGGGTGGACTCAGGGCTTAGCCTATGGCCAGGCCCGGCTGCCAACCCTTGTGCATGCACCCAAACCCAAATGCAATGGGTGTTTTTTTTTTCAATTTTTTCTCTGGATCCGTGGATCCACCAGTCGATCCGCAGATCCGTTTATCCACCCCTGGATCTGCGGATTACAAAAAAAAAAAAATTGGGCAAATTTTGCTCATGAGGGGTCCCTAAGGGACCCTCTATGTATTCTATGGGGTCAGGTTACCTGTATTCTGACCCATTATGTGTTTTTGCAGTCTTCTTTTCCCACCCCAAGCCGATGCGACAAACAAAATGGCAGCCACAACTTTTCTGTCACTGTGCAGCCAGCCAATGAGGGCCTTGCTTTTGCCCTGGGTCTGCGGATCTGGACCCAGATCCGCGTCCCTATATATCTATATTGTTTAAACTTTAATTTCTCAGAAACTACTGAAAGGATTTACGCCAAATCACAAAAAGTGTGCTTTCTGGACCAAAAGCTAGTTTTCTGCCAAATTTGGTGTAAAATTCATTTAGTGGTTCGGGCTGCAGTTGTGTTAAAATTTTGAAAAATCCCATTGACGTAGAATGAGGGAAAATTGTTTTGGGACCCCTCCCCGCTTCTCAGCCCTTGCTTAGCAGATCACCCCAAAACTTTCAAGACAGCAGCTAAACTGACCAAAGTATAGGTTTTTGTGAAGATTCATCAAACAGTGCCAAAGTTATTGGCAAAACAAAAAACACTCCATCCATGGGGAAAAAAAGTCCTAACTATAAATACCTAGTGGTGACCCCCACTAAGTTTTATAACCTTGTAATAATATAACAAGTAATGTTTTTTTTTTAAAAATCAATACTGAAATTCACTAATTATAGTTTACTGAGCTAACAACTTGTAACACCATGCACTGATTATGACATTACATATCACATCAATAAGGACATGTTCACTGACATCATTGATGACCCTGAGTCCAACCCACATGGATAGCCAGCACCCCATGGACCCCCACCAACATTTTTATAGTCCATTTTTTTTAATACAAACTCAGCAACTCAGAGTCACCACCTCCTATATTGGCTAGCACAACATTTCCCTCAACGTTGCAGCCAGCGAATCAGAGCGCTCCATCTAATGGCTCAAAGACCAGCCCTGCAGGACTGAAGTGGCCAACAGGAAAAAAAGTCCTCTCAACTAATCAGGTCTTTTTATTTAATTTTAGACCACAGGAGTCCTGTGAGAGTTCTACAGGACCAACCATCCAGATATCACTAACTTTTGAAGCTTAGTTTCTCCAGAATAGATTCAGACCAAATCACAAAAAGAACGGTTTCTGAGTAAAGATTTAGCTTCAGGCCAAAACTGGTGTTATTTTGTTTTCTTTTCTATCACTGTTTAAAATTCCTATGGGAGACTGCATGGGTGGAAATGCGTTTTAGGGCCCCACTTTTTCTTGGCCTCCTGAATTGATTGATCACCCCCACACTTTCCAGAAAGTTAGAACCATGTCTCCATTGAAAAAGTGTTTTTTGACTTGCCTATATCTTTGTCACCAATTGACAAATCTTCACAAAACTTTCCAAAAAAGTGTTCTCAAGAATATTGTTGATTATTTGAGAAGTTTTAGGGTCAGCCGTCAAACGGGGCCGAGAAATAGGGGGGGCAGTAAAAAACTAAAATGCATTTCCCATTACAATTCCCATAGTTAATTTGAACATTTGAACACAACTACAGCCCGAACTGCTGGACCGAATTACACCACATTTGGCAGAAAGGTAGCTTTTGGCCCAGAAAGAAGCCTTTTTGTTGTTTGGTGTGAATCCTTTCAGTAGTCTTTGAGATATTAAAAGAAAACTAAACATAGATATCTGAGAGAGAGAACAATTTGCAAATATACTTGCAATGTATTTGTGAACCCTTTGTAGGAAGCTGGCCTGGTGTGTGGTGAGCACCTATGGTGTTATCACCTTGTACCAGGTCCAGGTATCCCCTAATAGTGAGGTGTAGTCAGGGTCTAGAAAGCCAGGCTCTCTAGAAGTAGCTGTGGATGAGCAGCCAAGACTTATCTAGTAGACATGCAACACTTATGCAATACCATGGTAGTTACACTGCACTTACACACATGCAAGAACCACAGAGCATTACAAAAATAAAGGTACTTTATTATAGTAACACAAATACTAAAATACTGCATAGGCAATACTCTACTAGCAGGTTAGTAAGCACACTTATATACACCTTAGTAATCAGGAATGGGCATAGAAGGCAATAGAAAACAGTGAAATAACAGTAAACAATAGAGACCCTAGGAAGAGAGAAAATCACATACTAAAAAAATGGAATGTGACAGGCAGACCCCAACCAAGTAAGTGGAATCTGTAGAGGGGAGCTAGGGGAACTAGGGATCCCAAATCTTAAGTACCAGAGTGCCCCCAGCGACCAGGAGAGAAGAGGTAAGAACCTGGTTTTTCCCAAATCCACAGGTAAACTTTGCAAAAGGACTGTGCAAGACCCAAGCAAAACTGTAGGAAACAGAAGATGGATCCTGATAGAAGACCTGCAAATAAAGGGGACCAAGTCCAGTTCCAGTTGGAGTGTCCAGTTGGGAGAGGAGCCACTACCCACCCTTCAGGAGATGCAGGACCAGGTCGATGGTGAAGACCAGGAGTCGGCTATGAAGTACAGGAGCAGAGGAAGAGATCCACAAACGATGCATTATGTTGCACATTGGAAGAAGAGCCTGTCAGTGGTGTGGAAAACCCACCAACAAGCCTTGACAAAGTTACGAGTTGCAGAAGAAGAGTTGCAGAGCTGCTGGGGACTAAGAAGGTCTGAGGGGACTCAATGCAAGGAGGGCAGTCCCAGGCGATCCTCAGCAGTAAGAGCCAGAAGGGGTACTGTCCTGCAAGGAGAGGCAAAGACTCACTAACTCCCATGTTGGACAGCTGGTAGAGGGGGGGCACTCCCAAAACGTACATTTGCTTATCTGATAGCCAATCCTGCAGCCACAGACTTGCAAATCCCACCCATAACAGTAACACGATTCAGGCCCCAATAGAAGTCAATGAGGGAAATACATACTCACAATTTTTTTCTAGAACGCTCCAACTTTTCTCTTCTAAAATGTTGGCATGTATGGAGGGGCTGATTTTAGCCCCAGGGACCTCATTCCCTGGGGCCCAGCCATCTGTGCTGAGTGCCCCTCAGAGCACCGAGACTTTTATAATGTCAATAAAAATATCAATGAAACATTAGCAGTCAAATTATTGAAAAAATAAACTGTGTATGGTGGGGGAGTGAGTTATAGTTACCTTAGGCTGCGAGTTATAGTTACTTGAAATAACTAAATATAACTGTTGAATTTATCTGGTTCTGTGTGAGTAAATTCAGACCCAAATTATAAGGTCCCTTTAATCTTTGATATTTTAAGCAAATTTCTATGTTTTTTTAATTCTATTTCCTAACTATAACGTCCCTGAAACCTTTTTTTTTTCCAGTGGAAAAAAATGTATACACTTATGGATATATATATATATATATATATATATATATATATATATATATATATATATATGTATATATTCTCCACAAAAACCCAAGTTATAAGGGAGTTAGAGTTACCTCATGGCATGAGTTATAGTTACTTGAAATACCTAACTGTAACTGTTGAATTTCTATGGTTTTGTATGAGTAAATTCAGATCCTAACGATAACATCCCTGTAGCCTTTGTTTTTTTCAGTAAATTTCTATTTTTTTTTGTTTTTAATTCTATTTCCTAACTATAACGTCCCTGTAACCTTTGGCTTTTTAAGTGAATTTCTTTTTTTTTTTTGTTTTTTTTTTTTTAACATGAAGTAATTTTAATTACTATACATTAATCCAACCACCGTGCACGGCCAACCCCTTAACTGCCTAACCCCACGGCCCCACTCCCTGGGCCAACTTCAGCTCCGGGGACCCCATCCCCTGGGGCCCATCCATAAATACAATGAGGAGAGGGGCCGATTGGCCCCCCTGAGCCGAATTTGGCCCGAGGACCCACACCGAGGGACCCAGCCTTAACTGAGTAGAGGAAGGGAGTTGTGAATCCCCCTCTCCAGGCTGATCTTGGCCCATGGCACCCCATCCCCCGGGGCCCAGCCTTCATTAAATAAAGGAAAAGCATACATGCCAACCCTCCCAATTCAGGCGGAAAACTACCGATTTCAAGGCAAGTCTCCTGCCTCCAGATTCCAGCTGTAAAAACCGGATTCCTCTGTCTGTTCCAGCTGACATTGCCTGGTCTTGTGTAATCCGGAATATGCACTGCCAGTGACCTGCTCCTGCAGAACAGTGCACAGTACTTGCATCACGCTCTCTCTGCCTGCCATAGAGCTTTCTCAATGCTCCTGACAGATACGGAAAAAAACGTACATTTGCTTATCTGATAGCCAATCCTGCAGCCACAGACTTGCAAATCCCATCCATAACAGTAACACAATTCAGGCCCCAATAGAAGTCAATGAGGGAAATACATACTCACAATTTTTATTTTTTTTAGAAATCTCCAACTTTTCTCTTCTAAAATGTTGGCATGTATGGAGGGGCTGATTTTAGCCCCAGGGACCTCATTCCCTGGGGCCCAGCCATCTGTGCTGAGTGCCCCCCCAGAGCACCCAGTTTGCAATGGGACTATGGGGTGAGCCTCAAGGCCCCTGCGGTCCCAGCTAGGTCCCCGCCTCCTGAGGGAGTGGCATTGCTTTTGCACACAGGGAGCTGCTAAACATGCAGCTCGCTGTCTGCAAAAGCAATCTTTTCATCTCTTTCTCTGCCTGCATCTCTCTGGGCAGGGAAAGAGATGAAACCTTTGCTTCCAGCGGGCAAGAGCAATTTGACAGCTCCTGCCAACTGGAAGCAGAGTGTTAACAGTCAATCGGATCTCAGCACGAGATCTGGAGGGTTTGCGGAGCCCTCGTGCCCCTATATATACAAATTTAAATTTTCTTTATTATCTCAAAAACTGCTAAATGGATTTACACCAAGTAACAAAAAATGTGCTTTCTGGACCAAGAGCTGCCTTTCTGCCAAATTTGGTGTAATTCCGTCCAGCGGTTCGGGCTGTATTCCTGTTCAAAAACCCTACAGAAATTAACATGGGGGAAACATGTTTTTGGACCCCCCCCTGTTTCTCAGCCCCTGCTTGACAGATCACCCTGAAATATTTGATACCGCAGCTGAAGTGAGCATCAAATTGTTTGGGAAAGTTTTGTGAGGATTCATCAACCGGCACCAAAAATATAGGCAAGTAAATAAAATAAACACTTTTTCTATGGAAACTAGGTCCTAACTATAACTACCTAGTGGCCCGCCACTAGGTAATATCATATATATATATATATACAAATTCAGGGAGGGAGCGTAAAATCAAGTTTCTGAATTTTAAACCCAATTGTTGTTGGAGTGGGAATAGTAAATCTGAATCCTCCAAAGTCCAATACTTTGGAGTGGAAATGGTAAATTTAATGCTTAGGGTTGCAATTCTTTTATGTGAAGGTTTTGTTTTTCTTTCATTTTTTTAAAAACAAATGTGATTAATTTCTAAAAGTTATTTTAATTTAGTATTAATTATGTTTTAGGTAATATTTTTAATAAATTATTTTAGTTTTAATAGGTTTATTGTAAATAGACGTTTAATATTTGATATAGTGTTTTTAATTGTTAATAGTAGCAGTATTTTTTCAGTTTAAAGTACACATTTTTCGTTAATGCTTGCAAGTTATACTTTTCTGTAGTTTTTTATGTAATCTTTTTTAAAGTAAACATTGTTTGAAGTTCTTAAATTGTATAATATATTTTTGCAATCGATAATTTCTCCTTTACATATAAATAAAGGAAGATAATATTTTTGTTCATTATATTGTTTTGCGATTTATTAGGATTTCAATACTTTTGCCTCCGCAACACAACACTCACAGCATTACTTTGAGCTTCATTCCTAAATCTCACCACCTCTTCCTCCTTACTGCACTGAATTATAGTTAGACCCTTTTGTCTGGAGATCCAGCGGGATTGGTCTTAAAGCTTGGTCAAACCTCTCTCTTTCTGCTGTCATTTACTTTGCTGCTCGGTGCTCGGAAAAGCACTGCACGCTATCCATTAGTGCATTAATATTATATATATATATATATATATATATATATATATATATATATATATTATTTATTTATTTGAATATATTTCCTCAAATGTGAGGAAGTGCCAGGACACCTTCGTGATGCTGTAATTTCATTTATTCAGAAATGACCTCCAACGCGTTTCAAGGCTACGGCTGAAACACGTTGAAATAAATGAAATTACAGCATCACGAAGGTGTCCTGGCACTTCCTTACATTTGAGGAAATATATTTAAATAGTTGGGGCTGCCGGAACCCGGCTAGGACCGCAGCGCTTCGACTTCCGCATTGTATTTATATATATATATATATATATATATATATATATATATATATATATATATTTCCTAATTTCCTCTCACTCACTGCTGATGTGTAAACTTTACACACCAGCCACACAGATATGGAATACGCTACACCACAAAATGAGCCGTCCATCAACACTGTATCACCGGGATAGTGTAATAGATCTTCAAAGGATGAAGGCTGAGTGGTCTTTTTGGAGATATGAACCGGTAACCTTCAGATATTAGCAACTGATGTTCATTTCGCTGGGCTTGCATTTTAAGTGAAGAGCTGTAGTAATGAATAGAAGAGCGCATTTACAAGTCTATTGTATACATAATACTACATAAGGAGCAGGAGGCTCGCTCTGCTGAAGAGATAACATAATATTGATGTGCTGCACAATGGGTACATTTGTTACAGGGACCTGTCAGCTCTGAGGTAATTCTTGGCCATAGAGGAGATGAATGCAGCTGGGGAGACTGCACCTCAGATGCAACAGAATGGACACATGCACACAGACATAAGATTAGGAAAGGGTTTAAATGAGCTGGTCAGGCCCTTGGTGGGCACAGATCTCATGGCTGCTGCATGAACCATCTGAGCTATCTCACCAGCTTAGGTAGCTGTACACGCTGCTGTCCACATCTACATGTGCAGAAGGTGGCAGGTTAACTCTGTGGAAGGCAGATATCTCGAAAAAGGAATATATTGATGTCTTCCTGTTATCCCGAGTTAAAAGCCAGATCGAAAGGATGCAGGTGCAGAGTGTAGGGCTGGGTAGGCAGCGCTGGTGCAGAGTGTAGGCATGTGTAAACAGTGTTGGTGCCGAGTGCAGGTGCGGAGTGTAGGAATGTGTAAACAGAGTGGAAGTGCGGAGTGGAGGGATGTGTAGACAGTGCTGGTGCGGAGTGTAGGGCTGGGTAGGCAGCGCTGGTGCAGAGTGTAGGCATGTGTAAATAGTGCTGGTTCCGAGTGCATGTGCGGAGCGTAAGGATGTGTACAAAGAGTGCAGGTGCGGAGTATAGGGATGTGTAAACAGAGTGCAAGTACGGAGTGGAGGGATGTGTAAGCAGCTCTGGTAAGGTGTAAGTATGTGTGCACTGAGTCCGGGTTCAAGTGCAGGGATGTGTAAACAGAGTGCAGATGTGAAATGTAGCAATGTGTAAACAAAGCACAGGTATGGAGTGTAGCAATGTGTAAACAGAGTGCTGGAGCGTGGTGTAGGGATGTGTAAACAGAGTGCTGGTGCGTGGTGTAGGGATGTGTAAACAGAGTGCAGGTGCGGAGTGGAGGGATGTGTAAGAGTGCAAGCGCGAAGAGTAGAGATGTGTAAGCAGCTCTGGTACGGTATAATGATGTGTGCACTGAGTCCGTGTTCAAGTGCAGGGATGTGTAAACAGAGTGCAGATGTGAAATGTAGCAATGTGTAAACAAAGCACAGGTATGGAGTGTAGCAATGTGTAAACAGAGTGCTGGAGCGTGGTGTAGGGATGTGTAAACAGAGTGCAGGTGCGGAGTAGAGGGATGTGTAAACAGAGTGCTGGTGCGGAGTGTAGGGATGTGTAAACAGAGTGCTGGTGCGTGGTGTAGGGATGTGTAAACAGAGTGCAGGTGCGGAGTGGAGGGTTGTGTAAGAGTGCAAGCGCGAAGAGTAGAGATGTGTAAGCAGCTCTGGTACGGTATAATGATGTGTGCACTGAGTCCGTGTTCAAGTGCAGGGATGTGTAAACAGAGTGCAGATGTGAAGTGTAGCAATGTGTAAACAAAGCACAGGTATGGAGTGTAGCAATGTGTAAACAGAGTGCAGGTGTGGTATGTAGAGATGTGTAAACAGAGCAGAGGTGTACAGCGTAAGAATGTGTAAACAGTGTGCACGTGTAGTGTGAAGGTATGAGTAAACAGAGAGCAGGTGTGGAGTGGAGCAGTATGTGTAGAGTGCAGGTGTGTTGGGTAGAGATGCATAAACAGAGCACAGGTGTGCATTGTAGGAATGTGTAAACAGACTGCATATGTAGTGAGAAGGGATGAGTAAACAGTGCAGATGTGCAGTGTAGCGATATGTAAACAGAGTGAGTGTGCAGTGTAGCGATGTGTAAACAGAGTGCAGGTGTACAGTGGAGGGATGATTGCAAACAGTGCAGATGCGGACTGCGGAGTTGGGGAAGAGAGAACTGTCTTTTGGGCACGAGCTTCATAGCCAAGTACTTAACACAGCCCAACAGGAGCAACATGCTTCCTTAGCTATCTTTGCCATAAGGAATGTCAGGCCATTGGTGATTTGCTGTTTTACTTATAAAAAGTCCTCATTTGTTTATCTCTTTTCAGTGCATACCACAGATATGCCCTGCAGAGGTAAACACGTTATCATGTGGTCTTACACCTGCATCTAGAACTTCATATGCAAAACCCAAATTAAAAAATGCAAAATCAAGTAAACTTAATTGGCAAGATTGTCGAAAAGTAGTTTTTATTCAAATTCAATATCACAGTAATACTAATCATCTCCTTCATGGCTGTCAGCTTGGCCCCAGATGATGCTGCTGCACGGAGACCACTAACTTACAAATTGTAGACAATGCATTCCTGACCACAGATGAAGAGGACCCCTGCCTCCCGATATTGCTAGCCCTCTCATCAGCCTTCGATACCGTTGACCATCCCACCCTCATAGGCACTGTGGAATCTCAAACAGAATTTGCAGGCAACATCCATAACATCCATTACTGGTTTTCCTCCTACCTTTGTAACCAGCACTAGTTTGTTCACATGTTCACCTCTAGGTCACAAAAGAGCCCTGTCACCTGCACAGTCCCCTGGGGCTGCATACTGTCCCTTGTCATCTTCAGCTTCTATGTGAAGCCACAAGATGCTGTTAACACATAGCAGCTTCAAGATTCACCAATATGCCATTGGTACCCACCTCTATTCAAATGTATCCTCTGCTTCAGGCATTCATAACCTCAAACACTGCCTGCACATCTTCCAGATCAAGATCTCCAGCAAGTACTTTAAGCTCAACAAAGACAGAATTACTGTTATCTGAAATAATAGCAAACAAGAAACAGCACAAACCTGGCTCAAGGAAATGGACATTGATAGCTTCAAATCTCAACTTTTACTGAAGGCCTAGTCCCATCAATCAACCCTGGACATCAACCTCACCTTCAAGGATTTCATTGACAAAAATACAAAGACTACTAAAAATATACATATTTTAAAGAATGTGAAACCATTTCTTCCAGAAAGCAACTTCAGAACTGCTGTTCAAGTCCTCATCCCCTCACACCCTCACATCTGGATGGTGTCAGCACCCTGCTCCATGGCTTCCCAGACTCCACACTTGCAACCCATAAGGGCTTCATACATGGTGAAGCATGTTTCACTAAGGACCTGAAGAAATATCACATCACCCCATCCTGATGGAACTCCATTAGCTCCCTTGTCAGCCCAACTATCTTCAAGACCAGCTAGAGCATTTCCAAAACCATCACAACCAGTACCCATGCTTACCTTGCAGACAAACTTACAATCTCATGTGGTTCATGGCACACCCACAGCCAGGGCACCATCAAACTGCAGTATAAGAGGTGCAAAAAAAAAAACACAAGGTAGCAGGCCTTTTCCTTCAAAGAAGCCAGGATCTTGAACATCAGTCCTGTATCCATCAAGACGTATCCAACGCTGCTCCAATTTAGTAAGAGTTTATGACTCCCCTCTTTAAAGAACATTACATCACAATGCATTAACAGTGCACAAGCAAGCTACTGCTCCCATCACTCGTTGACTTAATGCTCATATTTGAGCCCCAACAGCGCTCCACTGCCTTTTGGTTAGGTTTTCTCTGTAAAAACCCATATACATACATGCATGCATGCATGCATACATACATACAAAGGCCAGTACTCTGTGCGCATTGCAAGAAACAATAAAATTGCCTGTGGCTTAGATACCTGGTGATTTGGGCTCAGCAGTTGCTCTTGCCCAACCTTCCATGCCTAGTTGAGCTCTGCCATCCTGAAGGCCTTAATGCCTCAGTGCACGCAATCCAGTTCTGCTAGTAAAACAATTAAGCATTACGCAACACACTCAGGAAGTTGCAGGACGTAGGAATTATAATCCAGTGTAAATATTCTTGTCAAGGTAAAATACGAAAATCAGTGAGCAATAAAAGCCCACCTTGAAGCAGTTTCCCACAGGTGTGCTATCTGCTTGGTCACACCAGGTCACACATTCGAGAGGTGAGACCTTCATCTGGCTGGGGTGACCAGCAGAGTTCATCTCCCTCTCTACAGCATCCCCTTTAGAGGACCTCCAGCTAATGGTTGATGTTCGTGTGCTATGTCACTTTCACCCTCAAGCATACTTCACACTTGAGCATGGATGGATATTTGTATAGCGGGTCACCGCATCTATGCGTGCCCGGACATTAACTTTAAATCGGAAAGATTTAAAGTTAATGTCCGGGCACGCATAGATGCGGTGACCCGGGTGGTGTCAAACGCATGAACAGTAGCATCACTTTCTTTACCTTAGCTCCATTTAAATGAAACCCACCTCTTAATTCGTGCCCGCAGTTGCAGGTGGTGGGTATGGAGAATTCTGTGTTCACCCAGTCACATAAATTATACCGATGCTGTGAGATTACTCTGTTGACAAGCCTTATAGACCAAGATAAAAAAAGAATGTGTTTACTTTTGTATAAATATTTTCTTGTCGTTGTTGATGCAAGGCGAGCCTATCCACGGAGGCAGCCGAGCACTGTACACAGACACCAAAAGGGATTAAGAACATTTTGGTAATTCTGTTGGCGATAACACGCGAACTGGCTGGAAGTGGTGAAGATTTTGTCTAGCGTTTCCTGCTGGGGAGATGCCTACTTCAGCCTCCAAACAAATTAAAGACTAATATATACAATCCATAAACCATGATATCCAAGAGACTAAAAACGTAAACGTCACAATATGTAATGATGAAGATGGACACAGGGAGGCGCATGGAAGGGGCGTGCAGTGATCAATGTCTTGAGGTCGAACAACCTCATAGGCAAGGCAGGAGCTGGAGGGCAGCGGCACCGAGGGTTCAGGGAGGCCCACTAGCCCGTGATTGGCACAGGAAAAGAACCAACTGAAGCGGGCAGAGCGTAAAGGCGGTCATGCTACAGCTTGCCTGGTACCCTACACATGCAAGGATGAGACTCAAACATAAGTAACCTACTTCATTAGCAAGCAAGACTGATCACACACACTTCTGGCCATCCTAGGGGCCTCGCTACCCTCCTTTAATCTGCCTACAAGTCCCAAACCCTACTTTATATCTCAGAGACCCTCCCCTAACTGAAGTGACTCCTGAGCCCAACCATTGGACATTATAAAAAGGCACTCCTTTGGAAGAATATTTTACACATAATGGTTCCAAAAAGAATAATAGACTTTTCGGTGGTTGTAAACTGTCCAGGTCTACTTAAAAAAGAACCGAGTGGTGTTTTCTTGTGTCACTTCTTGGTCCTGGCAGTTGGTGCTTACGTAAGAGGAATGACTATGATAGGAAGTGAGATTACTCTTAAATTCAGCATAAATATACAGATAGCTAAAATCACAGCCATAATCGTCACTATATTATGTTAATGTTACCAGTGCTAAATTAAAGAACAGGGCAGTGACTAAAGAGGCCAACAGCATTATTCACAAACACTTTATTGTGACTTATTTCTGTAGTACACCTGGCTTACTCCTGAATTCCAGGGGCAAGCCTGGCTTATTCCTGAATTGCATGAGTATGCCTGGAATACTCCTGGTGTTTAGGAGGTGTGGTACCAGAATATCGTTGTCAGAATGTTATATGACAATATTGTGCTCTAAATACCATTGATAAAAATATTGTCCTTTAAAGTATTGTATATGATGCTTATGACACAATGTACAAGTTACTTACCTTTGGTAACAAAATATCTGGTAGAGACATATTCTAGTTGCAGATTCCTTACCTTAGAATTTCCCTCAGACATCAGACTGGATCCGGAGATTTTTCTTCAAGCAATACCCTTGCGCGTCGGTAGGTGGCATCGGTCGACGTCGTTGGCGTGGTAGGTGCCGTGATGATGTCGGGAGTAGTATATAGACGCCACCTCAGCGTAGTGCCGTCAGTTTATTTTAAGATTTTCCACGCAAAAGCGCAGAGCCGCTAAGAATACTGAGAGTGGTGCACCAAAGCTAAGGACCTGAAGGAGGGAATCCCTGTCCCTAGAAATCAGTTCGCAAGCGGGGAGGATGGGTGGGTCAGTAAGGAATCTGCAACTAGAATATGTCTCTACCAGATATTAAGTTACCAAAGGTCAGTAACTTGTACATCTGATAGAGACTTCTAGTTGCAGATTCCTTACCTTAGAATAGATACCCAAGCAATGCCGTCCTTGGTGGTGGGCTGCGAACTAAGATCATACTAGGAAGTCCTGCAGGACCGAACGACCAAAGCAGCCGTCCCAACGGACCTGACTGTCCAGGCAGTAGTGTTTGGCAAACGTGTGCAGGGACGCTCACGTAGCTGCCTGGCAGATATTCAGGACAGGAACTCCGCGTGCTAATGTAGTGAAAGCAACTGTCGCTCTGGTGGAATGAGCACGCAAGCCCTCAGGGGGTTGCTTCTTAGCCAAAGTCTAGCACACCTTGATGCAAAGTACCCATCGAGGGATGGTATGTTTTTGCACCGCCTTACCTTTCTTCGCACCCACATACCCGACACAGAGTTGATCGCCCACCCGGAAATCTTTAGTAAGATTAAGATAGAATGCCAATGCTCTTTTTGGGTCCAGATGGTGAAGTCTCTCCTCCTCATGGTAAGGATGTGGGGGTGCGTAAAAATTAGGCAGGGTGAAGGACTGGCCTTCATGAAAAGGCGTAACCACCTTTGGAAGGAAGGACGTCTTAGTGCACAACACCACTTTGTCAGGGTGCACAGACAAGTACGGAGGTTTGGACGAAAGGGCCTGAAGCTCACTCACCCTGCGAGCAGAAGTGTTGGCAACAAGAAAGACAGTTTTGAAGGTGAGGAGCTGTAAGGGACAATTGTACATCAGCTCAAAGGGAGTACACATTAAATAAGTAAGGACAAGATTGAGGTCCCACTTCGGCATGATAAATGGAGTGGGAGGAAATAAATGGGTGAGACCTTTTAGGAATCTACTCACAATAGGAGATTTAAAGATAGAGGGCTGATCAGGTAACCTAAGAAAGGCCGAAATGGCAGATAAATACCCTTTAAGGGTGCCCAAAGCAGAGCCCTGCTGGGCCAAAGAAAGAATGCACAAAAGAACCTGAGACAGAGTGGCAGAGAGGGGATCAACAGATTTGTTGGTGCACCATGCCACAAATTTATGCCAACGACAAGTGTATACTGTTTTGGTGGTGGGATGTCTGGCTGCCAAGATAACATCACAGACTTCAGGTGGAAGATCAAAAGTCATCAGCTGAAGGCGGAGATTGGACAGGTTTGGGTGGAGAACCGTCCCCTGCTGCTGCGACAGAAGATCCACCCGAAGAGGCAGTCTGAGTGGAGGATCGATGGCTATACTCAATAGCTCTGGATACCATACTCTCCATGCCCATTCCAGAGCCACCAAGATGACTTGAGTCCAGCCGTTCCTGATCTTCTTCAGAACTCTGGGCAGAAGTGGCATAGGCAGAAAGGCGTAAAGCAGGCCGGAGTTCCACTCGAGACGAAAAGCATCTCTGAGCGAGTGCTGCCTTGGAAACTCCAACACACAAAACAGCTGACATTGCGCGTTCTCTGCGGAGGCGAACATATCTAACCAAGGCTTTCCCCACTGCTGAAAGAGACCTTGTACCACATCCGGATGGAGACACTATTTGTGATGGGCTGTGCATCGATGGCGGAGTTCGTCCACTCTGGCGTTGAGAGAACCCAGCACATGTTGAACTACCAGGGTAATGCCCTGATGTTCCAGCCATGTCCAGAGACATAGTGCCTCCTGACAAAGGGTCCAGAACCCTACTCCGCCCTGTTTGTTGCAGTACCACATGGCAGTAATATTGTCCGTGAACACCTGCACTACCTTCCCTTTGAGAGAGGGAAGAAATGCTTTCAACGCAAGCCTGATTGCACGGAGCTCCAGAAGATTGATATGGAGCACAGACTCCTCCGGAGACCAGAGGCCTCTGATCTCTGCCTCTCCCATGTGGCCACCCCAATCCAGAAGTGATGCATCTGTCACTATAGATCGATATGGCTTGGAAAAGGAGAGGGATCTGCAGTGGACCCAATGCGGATTCGAAAGCCACCACTGCACGTCTTTTGCAGTCCCCTCCGAGATCTGGACCATGTCAGAGAGATTCCCCTGATGCTGCACCCACTGGGACTTCAAGTCCCACTGCAGAGCCCTCCTTTGCCATCTGGCTTGTGTCACTAGTAGGATGCAGGAGGCCATGAGGCCCAGCAGCCTCAGAGTCAGTCTCACCGAAACCCAAGACGGAGGCTAAAAGATCAGAATCATAGCCTGCATATCTTGGACTTGCTTTTTGGGAGGATAAGCCCGAAACCGCACTGTGTTCAGAACAGCTCCGATGAAAGGGAGCGTCTGAGAGGGACTCAGGTGTGACTTCGACACGTTTATAGTGAACCCCAGTGTGTGCAGGAGGCTCGCCGTAGTCTGAAGGTGGGAGACGACTTTCTGGGGCAAGTTTGCCTTCAACAGCCAGTCATTGAGGGAGGGGAAGACTAAGACCCCTAACCTGCGCAGATGAGCTGCAACCACCGCCATCATTTTTGTGAACACCCGAAGGGCGCTGGTAAGGCCGAAGGGGAGCACGGTAAACTGATAGTGCTCGTGACCTACCACGAATCGTAGGTAACGTCTGGGCAGGCAGGATAGAGATGTGGAAATAAGCGTCCTGCAAGTCCAACGCTACCATCCAGTCTCCTGGGTCTAAGGCAGACAGAACCTGAGCCAGAGTGAGCATTTTGAATTTCTCCTTCTTGAGGAAGCAGTTGAGGTCCCGAAGGTCTAGGATAGGACGTAAGCCCTTGTCCTTTTTCGGTACCAGAAAGCAGTGGGAATAACAACCACGACCTGCTTCTGGCACAGGGACCTTCTCTATATCTCCCTTGGTCAAGAGCGCTGCGACTTCCTGGCAGAGAAGTGCCAAATAATCCTCCAGGAGTTGGCTGAGTGATGGAGGCATGGTCGGTGGGGCAGATTCGAAAGGGAGGGAGTAGACCTTTCAAACGATCTCCAAAACCCACCTGTCCGCAGTGATAGATTACCAGTGGGGCACGTGATGGTGAATCCTGCCGCCAACTGGATCGGAGTGAGGGGATGGACTAGGAGGGTTTGGAGGTTGCATCAGGGGCAGAGGTGGACTGAGAAGACCTCGGGTTCCCTGTCCCACATCCATGTGGGATTCTGCATCCCCGGCCACACTGTGGCTGAACAGCATGCGTGGCACAGTGGCTGGGCGGGGGATGGGACAGGGAGCCCCTTCCGTGGCCACGAAGGAGGCAAAAAGTGGACTGCTGGCGGCGAGGGGCAGTGGAAAGACCAAGGGACTGAGCTGTAGCCAGGAAATCCTTGAATCTCTCCAAGGTCGGTCCACCCTAAGATGAGGCGCATGGCCTTATAGAATTCCTTAAGCTGGGCGCGGGTCCCTCCGGCTCCCGGAAACTCAGGGAAGTGCGAAGCGGACCCAGAAGGAGGCTCCGAGGACGGAGGCCTTGAGCGTCGACACTCCTCCTACGTTGCGTCAGCCGAGTGAAGTCGAAGTACGATGAGACTGCTTTCACTTCTTCTTCTTACCTGCACACGAAGATTTTGAGGCAGACGAGTGGTGATGGCTCTGCGAACGGTCTCGAGACCTTCCTCTCAAGCGAGACCCAGACCTACGCGGAGTCGAGTGCCAGGCCGCGATGAGCTTGAGGGACCGCTCCCTCAAGGCCTTTGGGTGCATGGCCCAGCACTCGGAGCACGACTTTGGGTCCTGGTTGCGCTCCAGACACCACAGACAAACTTGATGCGGATAAGTCACCGACATCATGCGGTGGCAGTCCTCGCACGGCTTGAACCCAGTCTTTGGGGACATCTTCAACGCACCAAAAACCCACTTGAAAACTTTACAAAACGGTCAAAATCTGTCAAAAAGAGACCAGGGTGGCTCTCTCCGGATCAGCGTGTGGCGCAGAAAGAAAAGAACTGATGTCACTGTGCTGAGGTGGTGTCTATGTACTACTCCCGACGTCATCACAGCGACTATGATGCCAACGACGCCAGCGGAGTCGACCGATGCCACCTACCGATGCGCAAGGGTATTGCTCGAAGAAAAATCTCTGGATCCAGTCTGACGCCTGGGGGAAATTCTATGGTAAGGAATCTGCAACTATAAGTCTCTATCAGATATTTACATCAGACCATATTTCTGACAACAAAATTCTGACATACTACTGTTCAGGAGTAAGGCAGGATACTGCAAGAATAAGGGCCTCATTACGAGTTTGGCGGTCGGCCCACCAGACCGCCATGTTGGCGACCCTGAAAACACCTCCATGTTGGCACTCCTATAGACCGCCATGTGATTACACAGACATGACCGCCAACCAAAAATTCCAGACCGGTAGCAGCGCAGAGGCCCAGAAATAGGCTGTCCGAACTCCAACTCCCACAGCACAGCAACCAACCACTAATCATATTACAAGTCCAAAGTTACAGTGGCAGGCACCCAAGGCGGTCAGCCAGTGGCAGTTCGAACCACTGCAGTTCACCAAAGTAATACACAACTGCATATTGGATGAATTTGAAGACAACACAGCTGACACATTGCCACATAGGACACACCTGGAAAGGACACATAAAACATACCCCTTCACACACCACAATCCTTTACATTTACACTGCAAGACCCAGTAAGAACTTTTACCACACTGCACAGATACCAGGCACCTTTTTTTTCACCATCCCATACAAAACCCTGCACACACTTTTGTCCAGTCACACCCTTTTGCACTACCCCACTTTAGTAAGTCACTGTCACTCTTCTGAATTTCAATTTTGGTCTTTTTTTTTCCACCATGTCACATTAAAAAAATACTGGTTTTACAGATGAAGAGTTAAGAGTTGCGGTGGATGAAATCATAAGAGTACAGCCACAATTGTTTGGAGTACAAGTCCAGCACACTCCTCAGTAGAAAAATGGAAATGTGGGACAGGATCATCAACAGAATGAATTCTGTAGGCACCATCCTACGTACAACTGAGGACGTTATGAAGAGGTGGAACGCCCTCAGGGGCGAGGTCCATTACCCGGTCTCCAGGCACCAGTTGCAGGCCAAAAAGACTGGCTGTGGCCCTTCCAGTGCCCTATTACAACTCTATCAATGGGAGGAGAAGGTCTTGGCCATCCTACATCCTCAAGGCGCGACAGCAATCCTTGACAGATTGGAGTCTGGTAACTCACAACACAACAAATGTCACCAAAATGCTATATCATGCATGCTCACGTTTTTCCACCTTCACTGCCACTCGAGTCACCAGCCCAGAGCCCACCTGTCCAAAGACCCCTGTCTGGCATCTCACAATTGAAGTGTATTCACATGGGGGGATAACATCTGTGTATAGTGTGTGTATTACAGGACGTTACTGACTACAACTCCCAGCAGGCACTGTCCCACAACTCCAAACACAAGACCAGTGTATCCTTAACCAAATATACTTGCTTGTTAATTCCTGATTACCCACCTGGGAGGATAACATTTGTCAAGTGTGTGTGGCACAGGGACTGACATGACTGCCAAGGCCAGGAGGCACTGTTAATGTAACTCCAATCAACCAGCCCTGTGTCCTCTTCATCAAATCCCCTTGTTTTGTGCTCCATCGATGATCAACAACAGCGGCAGGACGTGTGTGATGGGTTCCATGGCAGCAGCGACATGTAAGGCTGCCTGGAGGCGAGTGTCAACCTTTATAGTCACCATATACCCCTTCTGAGACGTGGTGGTTGGACCGCCATGGTCACATTGGTGGTGTGCAACTTCATAATGTGTCTGGCAGCAACATAGGCTCTGCCAGCCTGTTGGTGAAGCCTCATAACCGCAGCGGTCTATGCTGCCTGGCAGGGCCGGTAGGACCACAGCAGTCTGTGCTCCATAGGCCCACATGACTCGATGGACCGCCAAACTCCTAATAAGGCCCTGAGTCACAGCTACGAACATTAGAATCTTTGTGAACCAGGACCACAGAATTAGGATTACCCTTCAAAGTAGGCTGTGAGGATAGCAACAGAAATTTGGTGTATTTTAGGCTGTACCCATTTTCACAGCTCCGCAAATTTAACTAGTTGCCTTAGGTGCAAACAGAAACAGATAATGCACTGCCTAATAGCAGACACAACCTCCTGTGAAAGGCAGAGCAGCTGTTTGAAAAAGTTGCTCTATCTTGCACAGTGTGGGTGTCAGGACGTATGATTTACAAGGGTGGAGATGAGGGAGGCAGAGATTCCCCTCCAGATGGGTGACTGCACTCGCCTGCAGCAAGATGTCTGGGGATCCATTGGACAGCTTTCCCCCCTCTTTCAAAGGGTGCTTTAAGGGCAGTGGGTGCACTAACTGTGTGAAACCTTTTTGTGGTGCACACTCAGCCCCCTGTGCCGTATTATGAACATAGGCCAGAGGCAACATGGTTCACTTATTTGCATGGGGATGCACACCAGCATAGATAAAGAACACTCCCTTAGAATAACCCTGAAACTTTTTAGCCACATGGAGCCGTCGTCAATGCCGCAGTGCGATGGGTGCAGCAGCACCCATCGTGCATATCACTGCCCGTAAATCAGACAGTGACCTGCGCGATGGGGCTGTGAACGGGGGCCCCTGCACTGCCCATTCATGGGCAGTGCAGGGGCCCCGGAGCACCCCTTTCACCAGCCTTTCCCTGGCGGGGGGAAATCGCCAGGGAAAGGCTGGAGGTACATGGGTTCTTTATCTGGAGGGCAGCGCTTCTTGCAGCGCTGCCCTGTCGGATAGAGTACTCTGCCATCGTCAGGCTGCCTGGCGGCGGTAGCCTGGCGGTGGCAGAGGGCCACTTGTGGCGGTCCCCCAGTGTTCATAATATGGCAGTCCAGACCGCCATGCCGGTGGTGGTAATTTCCGCCACCACCGGCGTGGCGGTCTGGACCGTCATGTTCATAATGACCCCCTAAATTGCTAAGGCAGGAAAATGGCAACTTTCTAAACGTGGCAATTTCAAAATTGTAATTCAAAATCCATCTTCACCATAAGGAAGGATTTTTCATTATAATTCAAAAGACACCAAACATAAAACGGTTACCTGCTCGCATTTGGAAATTATCACTTATTAGATGTAACAAGGTAACTTCAATGGAATATGGGAGAGGTAGGAATTGCAGTAGTGAAAACGAATTAAAATGTTTTTTCTCTATCAGGACATGGAAAACTAAAATGTACATGTTCCTTTTTAAATAGACTGCTCCCTGCTCTCTGAGCTGTCCAGGGCCTACTCTTAGGGTGACTTACATGCATTAAAAAGGAAGGATTGGGCCTGGCAAAAAGTTTATTTTGCCTGGTCAAAATGGCAGTTTAAAACTGCCCAAACAGCCTGCAATGGCAGACCTGAGACAGTGTGACTTAAGTGAGTAGTGCAATTAGTGCTGCAGGCCCTCTAGTAGCATTTAATTTACAGGCCCTGCACACAGGTAGTACCACTTTACAAGGGACTGACAAGTAAATTACCTAAGCCAATGGGATGTAAGCCAATTTTACCATGTTTTAAAGAGAGAGCACTTTAGCACAGGCAAGTAATGGTAAAGTGTGCAGAGTCCTAAAGCCAGAAAAAGCAAAGTCAGTAAGCAGGAGGGTCAAAGACAAAATGTTAGGGGTAAACCCATGCCAAGGATTCTAGGACTGACACTTAGTGTCTGTCACTTCTACACTACCTGTTGAAGCCTCTTACCAGCCATCCCTGTAGGAGCAGTACTTCCTTCACCCTCCAGAGGCAGCACACCAAGGCCTAGTCACTAGTGTCTCAATACGTGCAGATGTCACCTCCTCTGCCTGAGGGCTTGTGCTGCATCACATTGTTCTAAACCCCGGTACCACACGTCTGAAACAACAATGCTAAGTTCTGGATCGCAGAGGCTTTTTTTCATCTGCAGGTCTCCTATCTCCAGGCCAGCAGGGGTCAGTATAAACAATATGGACTCTATGTCCTTCGTATAGCATGGCACCAAGCATTTCCTAAGTAGAATAGACATGGAAATGCCCCATCAAGTAGCCTCCCTAAAACAGGATTAGCTCAACTAAAAGATATTTTTTTTTTTGTTTCACATTTTGTGCCACAAAGACCACATCATCCTTGTATTAAATGCTCTACATCTGCTCCCACTAAAAACAAAATACAAATTTTAATATTTGTTTAACATGAACAAAGTAGACAGTTGGAGCATCTAAAGATATCTTGGGCAGAAACTAAAGCTCGTTGGAAGCAAGACCTTGTCGAAGAGTAAGAGAGGATGGTGCCTTTGTCGAAGTTGGACTCTTGCTCTAGGCAAGACTGCTGATTTGAGGATGACAGTACTTTTGTTTGTAGGCGACTATGCCAATCCTACTACAAAACGCAACTGTCGCCCCAACCTTTCCGGCTCACAAGCAGTACCTCACCAAAAACCTAAAACAGTCAAAGGTGATTTGTGGCACCCTTTACGCATGGACTCAAGAGTGTGACATCTCAGGGAGCGTCGTGGCTAAACAGAGAATACCACTTTCTCATGTTAACAACATGTCTCAATCACACACATGCAATGAAGAAGATGCAGTAAAGTTTCAATAGGTTTTTATTTTAGTAAGACTGCAATCTGCAATAAGTTGCATGGGTTGCAATGATTAAGATAATGAACAGTGCAAGAAACAGAATGGTAAAGACAAGAATCATTAATACAAAGACCCCCACCATCTTGCAATATCATAAAATAATATGAAGTGTGTGATATGTCCTAATACCCTAGCATGTAGGCCTAACCTCTAACCTAGAAGGCAGCTAGGTATGTTAAACCTCAATCTGTCAATGCCATGTCCATGAGAAGAGCACCCAGCTCTCGTTACCTTGTAGGAACACGAAGACTGCGTCAGCGTCAAGGCGACATGCAGCATTGATAGCAGCGATGGCATCTGGTCAGAATCCTTCTGACTATCTGATAAAGTGAGGAGTACAGATCTACTTGGACCCCTGACGTAGGTTTGTTCCCACACAATAGATAACAAGGCGTGCTTGGGATGCTAATTAATATAAACAATTCCATCGAGAGCATGAAGAGGGAAAGTACTGAAAGTGAACACCTACAGTTTGTTTGTATTTGTCACCTGATCTTGACGCCTTAGCAGGGTGATACTGATAATGCAAACTAAAACATGGGCCTAAGTCGAAACAAGGCAGCCATCTTAAAATAATTAATTAAATAAATGCACTAAAACAGAGCAAGCTAAGTAGGGTAAAAGTCAGTGGGTGACGGGGGCACCAGTCTGCAAGCCACAGGCTAAGTTAACTCCTGTATCCCATTAAAACAAACTAGGATTCACTACATTCCAAGAGTAAGAGAGGAAGGTGCCTTGACTCTCCAAGGTTTTAGGGAACCTGGGGCCTTAAACCAGTCCTTCTCAGGAGTGGTACCAAGATCTGAAACTCTCCAGCCCCCTTCAGTAGGAAGGTGCCTACCCTTAACAGCTACATGGCCGAACTCAAATCGTCCTTACAGAAGAAAGTCTTCAAAATACATCCTAACCAGTTTTCCCCAAAAGGTCATTCCTTAATGTGTGCGTTTTGTTTTTTAGATTCTAGCAAACCTTTTTACGTGTTCAATAGGATCACATGCGACATTGTGTTTTCCTGTCTCCTCTGTTAGCCTTGGCCTGGCTAGAATCTCATCCTAAAAATGTTTGCCTTTTATCTAGTACCTGCCTGGTGCCCAAACTCTTTTCTTTTTTAATTTCGCAAATTTTATTTTTCTGGTAGCAAGACTTAAGCCTGTTGTGTCATGTTTAATTGGTCCTCTTTCTATAATATATTTCCCTTTAATTTACATATTATGTTTGTTCCACCCAATGAGGCTAAAGAAGTACTCTTCTGACAGCAATCTTCTCCCTAAGGACACCATTTAAATCCGTAGCGCGGTGTATATAATCCATGACTGTAGAATGTTACTGCTGAACATAGATTCCTACAAGGCCTGGTTTGAGTTTTATACGCTGAGGAACGTCGAGAGGTTTCGCTTGCACAATGCTCGTGCCATTTTATGGACTATATTTGAAAACGAGCTCATGTAATTTATATCTGACATCACTAATAACGCACAATCTGATTTTGAGTTATTGTGTCTCCTTTCAGGGATGCACAACTCTGGCTCAGGCCAGCGAAGAGCCAACGAGTGACCTGGTGACAGGAAGGGTAGACCCTGTCTCTGTCTGCCCCCTAGGCACTAACAGCGCATGCGTCACTACAGGAGTGCCCAAAAAAGATAATGTGATTGCGCATAACCGGGTGGGCTGCTTGGTAATATTTATGGGAGCCAGGGAAGGAGGCTGGGGTAGGGGGAGGGTAGGGGGAGGGGGGTTAGGCTGTCTAGAGTTTAGAGGAAGGAGAAGTTGAGGGGCGAGGAGTGCTAGCAGCGGACCCCCCCCCCCCACCCCAAGGGCTACAACAAACCAAATGTATTTTTGCCTTCTCAGTCACGATCTGCCATTAAAAGTATATTAGCCTGACATCGTTGTTTCATTAGCAGCAACATTTATGAGCAGGCAATGGACGGAATAAAGAAAGCCTCATTTCAGATTGCCAGATGTCTATGGGCCATTTAGTTCTGTCTGGGAGCTTGAGGAGGGGGAGAAGGCGCAGTCGGAAAGGTGCACATAGACACGGACACACGTGAACACACAAACACGCCAAGGTTAATGGAGTTAGCCGACTAATTAGCGCGCTGCACAGGACATTAACTCCCTAGAAACACTCCATGGTGGAAAGGGCCCACACTGGCAGATATTAAATGGGATGCCAGCGAACACGCTGGCGTTTACTGTGAGAAGAGATTCTTCAAGAGGCAACGGCAAAATTATTTTTAGTTCAATCATGAAACGCTTAAGAACGTAGAACATGTCAGTATTTGAAATATAAGGCAGTTGGCGTTGTGGTGCGCCAGCAATCGATAGACATCTTTTTAAAGAGTTTCCATCACACAGAGAATCCTCTAATGGTCAGCTCGACTCCATAGACAATAGTTGCTTGGGTGAGCCGCAATTCTGCACTGTCATCGTGGCGCCTCGTGCGTGGGATCCAGAGTGACAGGGCGGGAGGGCCCGCCTGGCTGCTACAAAGGCGGGTGCCTGCCCTGGGCCAGCAGGGAGGGCGGGCGCCAGAGCTGCCCATCCAGTGGTCAGACCTCCAGTACATGCGCCCCGTCACCTCCCAGGTTAGAGGATACCTGCGTTTGGCATAGGCTTTACCTCAACGGGACAGTGGGAGCGCTGCGCAGAAGGTTGTGTGTGCATGTATGTGTAGTGTACACGTGTCTGGGCAATCCTCTCGCCAATGGTTCTTTGTGCGGGGCGCAAAGGAGGAAGGCAGGCAGCAAGCTGCCTAGTTCATCCCATAGTACCTAAGATCCTTTCCCCACTCACCATTCTGTCTTCTGGAAATTAAGCAGCAATTTGCGATCCATTGTTGCAGTGAACTGGACAGCAAGCCGCAGTTATTGCACACGATCAACATAAGGTTTACCTACGGCAGGTATTCGCTGGCCAACCTTTCATTCGGCGGTGCATGTATATGCGTTCTTAATTTATGTCAGCTGTCTCTTTTCTGCTATTATATTTTGATATCAGCACTCGAGGGCAGGCCAGGGACGTGCCTGATGGCCCGTAGAAAGACAGTGTAGACCAGATCCACATGGACCGATCAGGATGGGTGCATCCTAATGTTATGTTGCCAGTATTTGCTTAGAGCACATTATTGCGCTGCGAGCAGTCTGCGGAAGGTGTGGGCAGTGTAGCGGGTCGAGAACTCCATGGGAGCGCTAGCAGACCACCCAGGTGGCGCCATGTCATGAAGAGCATTTTCTGATTTCTGCCTGCTAGATGTGTGTGTACCTTCTGGTTGTGTTTGAGTAAACTGGGAGATGAGTCGAAGAGCTTGACTATGTGTTTAGCGTTCTTCACTCGTGATGGGGGTTGACGCTGCTCCGTGTAGCGGATTCAGTTTGCGCCCTGCCAGGTATTCGGGGGATAGACTGCATTGATAATTATGTACGTGTCTCACATATTGTAGCCGTGGACGTCTATTCACCGAAGTGCCAGGGGTAGCGGAAGTGACATCACACGACCTTTAACCTTCACTTTGACTCACACACATACACATAAATTCACACTTACACACACAAAACACACACTCTCATCCACAAGCACGCACACAATATACATTTAAAAGCATCTTACTTACCTCAGCTGCCATGGAAGGGCATATTCCAGTTAAATGTACTCCATGTTTATTACGCCAACAGTGAATAATATGTTATTATTCACTGTTAGTGTAATAAAAATTGACAGACAACGAAGCGAGTGGAGTCCCAACCAACGTCCATAAGGACGAGTTGCCACTGTGCTCCTGACACCTGAATTTTGCCACTTCTGAAGATAGGGGTCGCAAAGGACAAACCAGGGGTCGCAGCTGCTACCCCTGAAGACTCCTAAATGACGTCCATGACTGTAGCGTGTTTCACGTATTGTATAATGTGTTAAGTTTTCTTACACCATATGTGGAATCCCAGTACCATCTGAGTTGTGTTTGCACTTGATGGTTGCAAGGAATTGTGTCGAACAGTTAGAGCATTGTATGTTTTTTATGGTTAGGGGAGTTGAAGAGCAACCTTTTGTCAGCTGTATGACTTTTGAACAATGTTTGCACAAGAGTGTGGTCTTTGAGCTTCTGGTGCATTCAGCTGTACTTGTTGCTTTGGGTGCTGAAGTATAGTTTAAGAGGAAAATCACCACAGGCTGCTTTGTTTATAGTCAAGAGTCTGCCTTGTTCAGGAGCAGGCTGGGCATATAAATACATTGACATCCTTCGGCTTCTTGCTGCACAAACTAATATGGCCTTACAATTAGGGTGACCAGAATTTTAAAGCCAAAAACCAGGGCATTTCACAAAAATAGATGAAGGACTACAATCTTACTTCAACAGAGCAAGAAGAATGACAGCGCTGATCAGCACAGAATTACAGAAGAGGCACTAAGAACATAAAAAAATTCAATTTTCAAAGCCACTAAGTATAATGCCTGTTAATTAAATTAATTGCTTTATGATAACACCTTCTAACTATCTCTACTTTGGAAAACAAAAACAAAAAATCATCTCCCGCCACTTTCAGGTAACCCTCTCTGAAAACTGGGACATGAGCTATATCTCCCGAAATCTGCTGGGACAGCTGGTGAAACACCAGAACTTTCCTCGCAATTCCGGGATGACTGGTCACCCTATTTACAATGCTCTAACTGTTCTAAACTAACCCGTTCCCCCACCTCAAAAGAGACCCCCTACACCCTTATTAACCTCCTAACTTGAACTTGACCCTCTTTTTGACCTTGCTCAGACCCCTTATCCTTTCTGCCTGCACTGCTTCCCTCTTCAGTTTCTTGTCCGCCATGGACCAAGCCTGCCATGATTTCCTTCCTTCTGCCTGTACTTTCCATTGGACTCTTTCCTGTTACCATTGAGCTTGTCCTTGGTGCCATTTGAACCGCTTGCTCCCAGCAACATCCCCCTTTTTGTCAACGTTACCCTCTTCCTTCTTCCTCTTTCGCAATTCCGCTTCCACCTTCCTATCCCCACTAGCCTATGTACCAAAGCGGGTTGGTGGGCTTCCATTTCATTGCCCCAGGTAGATTGTGCCATGATGCAGCTGTGGTGGCTGCACAGTTGCCTGTAGTGTCCTGCTGGACATGCACGCGCCCTTCTGCACGTATTAGTTTGCCAACCACTCCCCGAGGGCTGGACTTTACACTCACCCCACACCCATCCAATACAAGCATCACCGGTCAGATGACCCTGCCAATAAAGGAGCCAGAGTGCACATGCTCAGGGCCAGTTCTGCACAGCATACATACGTGACAGTGTGCTCCTTTAGTCAGCATGGGGGCCTAGGGCCCACAACCCAACATTGCTGTGATTTCTGCGCCTGCGCTTTCCATCTCCCAAATCACCCGGAGCAGAGAGGATCGTAACCTTCCATCTGGCTGGGGCCCAGCTTAGGCCAACGCTTTGTCTCTTCAAACTGTGTTGTAGGTGTTGGAGCAATCTGTTTATGTTTAAAGACGGTGGACACCGACATGTTGCTGTCTGAATACCAAAGGCCATTGGCACTGTGTTCAGAGAGCTGGGAATTTGGGGCGGGGCTCTGGTGCACACCTGCAAGTTTTTCCAAATCATGAGGGAGGGACAGAAGGGACAATAGGAGAGTGGTGGGGAGCACACAAATGAGGGAGTACTGGAAGCACAGTTTATGACGGAGGGAGGAACGGAGGACAGGAGCATAGTGGAGGGTATAAGGAGGTCTTTTCACGTTTTGAGGATGCGGGGGAGGGGGGCATAGAGGAGCAATGAAGTGCATCAGGAAGTATTTCCAAGCTGCCACCAAGAAGTATTTCCAATTTATGACTGACCAAAGGAAGATTGAGGCATGGTTGGGAGCACTGGGAGATGAGATAGGGTGGTAAGGTAACATGGAGCACAGGGAGAAATAACTGGGGGATTCCCATATTTTGGAGAAGGAAGACATGGAGGACGGAGGGTGCGAGGAGGCCATGCAGGAGCTCTTGCGTCACTGCTCTCCTATGACACACCCCTCCTTCAGAAGCTAATCAGGGAGCAGCACTTGGGTGCACAACACTACTATGCACCAACACAAGCTGTCAGGTGCAAAGATTGCTTATTTGTGACTGGGTGATTAGGCCCACTGCTTTTCTCATATCACGCATAACAAAGTGCCTGTAATACCACATCAAAACCTAAATCACACTCCCTCTGCGATTATATCACCAGTCCCACAAGGGCTGACCTACCAACATGCTATGTGCCATATTAGTGGCAGATGTTTGTTCTATACAAAAGTCCATAAGATAACAATCATTTTATGGCTACACAGATCATTAACACACAAAGGGGCACAGGTCCTCTAATTTGGTGTTTGGAGTCATTGGATTTGTTTCCCACTGCTGATGACAAGGTCAACTTTTAAAAGAGCAGCCATTTTAACAGTAAATGTCAGAATCTGTATCTCTTGATGAAAACACAATGTCAAACAATGTTGCAATGCCATTGCTTCCATACATCCAGCAGAGGTGTGTAACTGCTTCACAGGAGGGTCCCTCCCTCCAAAGGGCCCCCATTCAACCTACAGTTTATACATTTCTGTAAAGTATGGCAGTCTCAGGGGCCCCTCTCCACATTCTGCAGGGGAGACCCATTATGTTATTTTTACATTATGCTACTGATCCAGCAGATACAAATGAGCACCAGGTGGTGAAGTCAACCAACAAGGCACTATTCCCAACACGCTGCTCCGGTATGCGCCTCGACATCGCTGTGGGGAGGGAGCCATGGTCTTCTTTCTCAGCAGTCGGAAGATTGGATGCCTGCCTACAGTGCCTGGTCGCTTGCCAGTTTCCATCGAGTGAGAGAGACAGATATTCATCCGAGGGCACGAAACACATCAGGAAGAGGCTTGCTGCTAAAACGATGTGATTAACATCCCTTCATTCTTTTATCACCTGCTCTGTCACAGAGGCAACACTCCCGAACAGAATAATAATGTGCAGTACACAAGCACCAAGGAAGGAGAGAAGACCAAGATAGTAAATGTATGCATGAACATACACCTCAGGCCTTTCTTCCTCACCCCTTCATGCCCCTCCCCTCCCACCTACGTACACTTGGCAGTCTTCCTTCACCTTGTTATCGTGTTCCTTATCAGTGCCCTTGGCTTCAATCTATGCTCTACTCCTGATACATATAATTATGTGTATATTTAAATATTCACTGAAAAAACAAAGGTTAAAGGGATGTTCTAGTTAGGTGTTGAAATGAACTAAAAACTAACATTTAAAACCCCCAAAAATAGAAATTCACCATTTAGTCTACTGCACCCCACCATCCGCTCCTTATGACCCATGATACATCACTCATGACATGTTACATGACCTCATTAGTGACATTCCAAATCACATTACTGAGGACATCGCTGATGACATCACCCAGTCATTGTGACAGCATCCTATAGGGTTTGTGTACTTGAAGTAATTCTACACGTTACACCTGTGGCTAATTTTCACAATCATGTGATAATGAACTTTGACCACATGCGGGACACATAGCATATCTATCAAGTCACCCACATTTGGTGGATTTAACCCCCTTTTTCCTGTATTGAATCACCTAATAAACAAAATGCCTTCACAGACGTTTTAGGTGTAATCCCCCTTCTTAACCTTGAACATCCCCCCCAAAAGAGTCTGTAATGTGTTGGGCTTCACAGGATTACCTACTTAAAGACTTAATTTGACCACAATTTTCAGTCAAGCGGTTAAGAGGTATGCATTTGCAACTGAAAATAAACCTGTGTCAGGCCCTATGGACAACCCTGTATAGTTTGGTAAAATACGCTACACCCATTCCTGCGACGGGTACCCTGGCATACAACGTTACAACCCCAGTGTGAGATAAACCACCCCTAAGCGGGACACCCATACAATTTCACATTTTTTACCAATCTGCAATGCCTCAGAATCTTCAGTGAAGTTCAGGAAATAAGCATCCATTCCTTATAAATGTCCTTGCTACTTATAAATGGTTTGTAGGACTGTATTACAGCTAGTTAGCCCAGGTGCTCGCCCAAATATCCAACAACGGAGGGTCTGTTGTCAAAAGAAACTTTGACCTTTCTCAAAGATTCTCTGCAACAGACTTTGGTTTTAAGCCACAACCTACTTTGAAACACACCTCTGCAACCAACATCAAGTGCAATCAGCCTTTAACTTGTTTAACAAGGAGTCGTTGCACCCCCAACATTAAGAGATTTTTGTAAACAGTACCAGTATTGTAGTACCGAAATGGCTGAAAGGAGAAAAACCTCCCTCCCCCAATAAGAAGGCCCAACTTTTTAAATTGTTGGTACCACATAACTATCACTAGACCAACTGCCCAGATGCACCTAACTTTTTAACCCCTTTTTGCCCAACCTGAGCCCCACTTAAATACTAATTTCTCATGAACGGCTCAACTGAGTTACACAAAATCACTAAAGAACACTTTCTGAGTAAAGTTCTAACTTTTTGCCAAATTTGGTCTAATTACATTTTGCCTTTTTTTCTTAATTGGAAAGCAAAGTTTCTGAATGGAATTATCAAGGGAAATCAATGTTTTAGGACCCCCTTCCATTTTATTTAGGTCCCGGCTTGATGGTTTAGCAAAAAACATCCCATGAGGGAGTCAAATTGGAGGAATTATTTCTTGGAAAGTGTTGAGCAGGTTTGTCAAACAGCGCCAACTGCTCTACCTATGAAAACCCTGACCTAACTATTACTACAGAGCAGTGACTTGTGAGATAGAGAGATATATAGATTATTTTTTCGTTGAAACACAGTTTATTATCAATAGTCCAGCAAACAGAAAGTAAAAAAAGTCCAGAAATTAGTCTGGTATGGTATGCAATGCATAGTTACATGACAACCTCTGCCACCCTCCATTTTTGCACTTGGTAGATAGCTTTATTTTCCTGTGCCATTGGCAAATGAGTGCAGAGCAAGTCAGCAGGCGTGAGTTATGGTGTGCATTGTGCATTGCATACCATATCTTGCCAATTATAGGGCTTTTCAGGTTTGTGTTCACCTAACCATAACTATATATGTTTTTACAGTGAATTTCTAGGGTTTTTATAATCTGCTGTATTTAACCTGCATGTTCCCATACTGCGCTGAGCACTTTGCAAAATTTATAGATTTCACCAACAATGTTGCTTCTAGGTCAAATGGATGAAAATAAAACTGCCAGTTGGAATTTTTTGCTGCACAATTTAGATAACCTTGCTATATAATTTATTCCTCCATGCCACCTAATCCTAATAGCCCTGACAATGTTAATGCTCTCCGGAGTGGGATGAGACCTTTTATTATGATGATGAAATCTGTATTTAATAGACAACCATACAATATTATTCATATTTCAAGGTTCCCTGCAATATAAGGTTGTTTTTATGCCAATGCTAAATGTAATAGCTTTGGTAATAGAAGCATAGTCATAAACATTGTTTTTGCTCAATATTCCCCAATTAAAAATTGCATTAGTAATGAGCCGGTAAAAAACAAACAGTGCTTAATTTGAGCCGGCGGTTGCCGTGGGGCCCACCGGCACCGATTATTGGGGACCAGCACCTATGTTTCCTTATCAGACATTGACTGAGAGCAGGAGAGGTAAAAAAAAAAACATAGGATAAAGAAAGAGTAATAGAAAAAAAGAAAAAACATTTTCAAAGGGGAGAAAGGAAGAACCGGAAAAATAGATATAAAGGGGCAGGGTGTCTAATAGTTGATTCAATAGGCAGGTGGTGAACTCCACACCACACATTTGGAGCTCCAACATTTAATAACATTGGCTGCGGGCCTCTGGGCAGAGCTTTGTGCACCAGCACTTATTCTTTTACAAATCAAGCATTGGCAAAAACCAATCCAATACTATGGGCAAAAGGTATTTTGAACAAGGGTTTGGTCTTTCGTTATTAATTCAGCACTCGCTGTGAGGCCGATAGACTTCTTTTTTCTTCTTTCGTTGTTCAATTATCTGCTTCCTTCACCATCTTGACTCATTTCTCTCCCCCATGTCAGACTCTGCCAAAGTCTCAGTTTTGTTACCAAAACCCCACAGGAGTATGTAACAACTAGGGATATACAGAGACACATCACTGTTATGTGAAAACAGCAAAATCATATATCGCTGACTAGAATCATCTGGCTAGGTGTGCTATTTACTGTTCGCATAAAACTGGCTGCACTTTGTGATCAGAATTGTATAGGTTGGTTAATAAAATTCCGATTTGGAGTGGGTCGTAATGTGGCCTGCCTCATGAATAGTAAGGAGGTAGGTCGTAAATTGTGTTTGACTCCAATTAAAGGTAATCATACTGCTAAGGTCAGCATGCTATCATGTCCTTGATGGTTTTTCAATAAAGTAAGTTTTTTTTAGTTTTTGTTTTAAGTATAGCCTATTTTTCTTAAAGAAACAAAAAGTTTATGTTCTTTTTGAAGTTTGTTTGAGAGTTGGCAGTGGCTCCCTGGTCCACCGCTTACTCCCCAGCACCTTATTTTAACATTCACACAAGGGAAAGGGATGGGACAAGTTACCTTTTATGAATGGATTACCACTCCTACTCTGAGACTGTAACTTTTCAATGTTTGCACCCAAAGTTGGGTCACCAAACACTGATACGTTGCTTACCGAATTGGTATTTGGGAGGGACACCTACAACATGCGCCTTCAAAATACTGAAACAATACAGTATCACAATTCCATTTTAGTAGTCGTTAAACGTTTAAGAATTCCTAATATTGGAGAAGTACACATTTAAAAAACTTTTTTGCAGGTGTAAACTCTAACTCACAGTTTCCCTGAACGTAATAATGATTTGTACATCTGACCCTTAGGCCCGTATTTATACTTTTTTTAGCGCCGCATTTGCGCCGCTTTTTGGCGCAAAACGGGGCAAACCTACAAAATACAATGGCATTTTGCAATTTGCGCCGTTTTTGCGTTAAAAAACGACGCAAATGCGGCGCAAAAAAAGTATAAATACGGGCCTTAGTGTTTTGTTTAAGCTGAACATGACTGGTAAGCAAAGTGGGTATTGACTTTATTGTTCTCAATTATCTTATGAAATATTCAACTGCACAGATACATCAGCTGAATGTGTGCTAGTTGATTTCACAAGTTTGTTTTACTGTGTGGGTTGCAATAGATCATGATCCACACTGAACAACTCGGGTGTAGACAAGTATCTGCTTGCACTTTAAAATGTACTACACAAAGGTGCTCGGACCCAGGGGCAATCTCCAGAGTTATTCTTTATAAAATGTGATCGTGCTGTCCAGAGTGTTAAACCGGCATGGTTATGGAGCTGCATTCATTTAACTTGTGCACTGCCATTATTAAAGATTTGAAACTTCTTACTCACATCCAGCTACTATATCAGTCATGCTGTATCCTGCATTAAGAGTCGGTCACAGTGTGGCTCTTGTGTCTTGCAAACACCCCGTCCTCCCCACCCCTCGCCTCCAATCTCCGATTATTCACATACAATTCCAATCTAATGACAATGGCTGCATCTTAAGTGTTAATAAAAAGAAAGTGTCAGTACTTGGCAGCTGGGTACCACCTTCTGAGAGAATCTCTGAGATTCCAAAATAGAGTCCAGTCCGGTGTTTATACCTCGCTCTCCCTTTCTCCTTCCCAGTATTATGGCATCTCTATTGCAGACAGCAAGTGGTTTTGCTCTTGTCGTAGAGAAAACAGGGCGGCAGGGGTTTTCCGTATGTCCTGAGCTCAGAACCTGCCAGTAAGTCATTCTTAATTTTACTATGCCTTAAATGCTGCAGTTTTACTACTCAATCGTTTGATGTCAATGCAAAAATTAACTCAATATTGGTTAACTAATGAGATGGTGTTATGGAAAACTACTTGATATGTTCTCATTCTAAGTGGAGTTAATTCTAAGTATAACGAGTACAAAAGCTTCTTTGGTATACCTTTATGCTACGTCAATATCGATCAGTGAGGGGATGAGGATCACAAAAAACTGCAAGGGATTTCCTGCACTCTGTTGTCCTAAGCATAGACAGAGCGGCATCACCCTTGTGCACGGTTTCAACTCCCTGCCTCAGAAAGCTTTCTGATACCACTGTACAGGGTTCCTTGAAGCAGTTACCTAGAAATCCAGCTGTATTCAGCAAGGAAAAGAGTGAAGTACAGACTCATTGCAATGGTCTGGTTAATTATGCTTCATAATCCAAACCCTTTCTTCTAAAGATGGTACCCACTCGATGCAGCTCCAGAAATGTGACCATCTCCTGGATACATGCCGCAGCTCCAGAGATGTGACCATCTCATAGACACATGCCACAGCTCCAGAGATGTGACCATCTCCTAGATACATGCCGCAGCTCTAGAAATGTGACCATCTCATAGATACATGCCACAGCTCCAGAGATGTGACCATCTCATAGATACATGCCACAGCTCCTGAAATGTGACCATCTCATAGATTCATGCCGCAGCTCCAGAATTTGTGACCATCTCATAGATACATGCCGCAGCTCCAGAAATGTGACCATCTCATAGATTCATTGCCACAGCTCCAGAGATGTGACCATCTCATAGATACATGCCGCAGCTCCAGAGATGTGACCATCTCATAGATTCATGCAGCAGCTCCAGAAATGTGACCATTTCCTACATACATCCCACAGCTCCAGAGATGTGACTATCTCATAAATACATGCTGTAGCAGCAGAGATGTGACCATCTCCTAGATATGTGCCACAGCTATACATGCCACAGCTCCAGAGATGTGACCATCTCCTAGAAACATGCCGTAGCTCCAGAGATGTGACCATCTCATAGATACATGCCACAGCTCTAGAGATGTGACCATCTCATACATACATGCCACAGCTCCAGTGATGTGACCATCTCATAAATACATGCAGCAGCTCCAGAGATGTGATCATTTCCTAGATATGTGCTGCAGCTATACATGCCACAGCTCCAGAGATGTGACCATCTCCTAGATACATGCTGCAGCTCCAGATATGTGACCATCTCCTAGAAACATGCCGTAGCTCCAGAGATGTGACCATCTCCTAGATACATACCACATCTCCAGAGATGTGACCATCTCCTAGATACATGCCACAGCTCCAGAGATGTGACCATCTCCTAGAAACATGCCGTAGCTCCAGAGATGTGACCATCTCATAGATACATGCCACAGCTCTAGAGATGTGACCATCTCATACATACATGCCACAGCTCCAGTGATGTGACCATCTCATAAATACATGCAGCATCTCCAGAGATGTGATCATTTCCTAGATATGTGCTGCAGCTATACATGCCACAGCTCCAGAGATGTGACCATCTCCTAGATACATGCTGCAGCTCCAGATATGACCATCTCCTAGAAACATGCCGTAGCTCCAGAGATGTGACCATCTCCTAGATACATACCACATCTCCAGAGATGTGACCATCTCCTAGATACATGCCACAGCTCCAGAGATGTGACCATCTCCTAGATACATACCACATCTCCAGAGATGTGACCATCTCCTAGATACATGCCACATCTCCAGAGATGTGACCATCTCCTAGATACATGCCACAGCTCCAGAGATGTGACCATCTCCTAGATACATACCACATCTCCAGAGATGTGACCATCTCCTAGATACATACCACATCTCCAGAGATGTGACCATCTCCTAGATACATACCACATCTCCAGAGATGTGACCATCTCCTAGATACATGCCAGCAGGGTAGAGTCTGCGTGCCTATAACTCTCAATGACAGAGAGGCTAGGAGTTCTTTCTCCAAGTTAGAGGGGGGGTTTAAATCCAGGAAAACCTTGACACAGATTCAGTCTTCGAAATCTCTGGAGTCTTTAGAAACAAACACTTTGAGTGCTTCAGTCTGTACGAGAGTGTCTGTGAATTTTATCTCACTGTGTAAAACAAAGGAATGGTCTCAGTACCCCAAACTTGTAATTACTACACACAGGGCCTTGTCTCAAGGAATCATTATTGAACCCAATAAAATCTGAACCTGAGGTGTTCGGAATTTATCTGATGCAATTATTATCATCTATTCCAGTTTTCTAAGGAATAATATGCAGCTTCTTGTGCTTACTGCACCAAAACCTGCATGCCCCAGTAAATACCGGGCCCATTCCCCCAGTTAAATTCTGATAGGTTTGAGATGCTGAAATTCAATGAAACGTTCAAACTATATTGTACCTGGTAATTACAGGGTGTGATAAGCATCGCACCACTTATAATTAGAATTGCACAGGGATTGCATTGTAATGGCCACTTGTAATCAGGGCCTATATTTTTTCGAAGTGATATGCATTTTAAGAGGCAATGTTCTTTTCTAAAAGGCAGGATGGAAATTTCCAAAGCCACATTTCTTGATTGTTTTGCCTGGTCAGTCACCAGATGCTGCCATACACCACTCCACCTGAATGCACCACACACTCAGGCAGGAGCATGCACGCATGCAGTGAGACACCGGCAATAGGTTATGTATAGTGACAAGACAAATCCTACTGTTGGGAGACACACAACCACGGTTGCGGTGCTTACCAACTATGAGAAGGCACAAACAGTAATAAATGTGAAGTATCATTAGCTGTAAAATATATTATGAATCACAATGTGAACCTTATGCCACACTGTTAGCATACTAATTAACAGGGTGAGCCTGGAACATCTGTGTTCAGAACTTACAGTGGAGGTAATCAAGGCCGAAACTCTGAAGGCATCCAGACATGGAAACGGGACGTTTTAAAATTAAACAATATTTTTATTCATAAATTGTGGAATTTAAATAAGCAAGGCTATATGCAAAGACATATTTGGGGTGGAAGAGACATCTTTCCACAAATATTATTTGCTTCAAAGTCGCAGAACTAACATGGGATCCCTTAAATTCGAAGTACTTGGGGCCAGATGTAGCAACCCTTTTGCGAGTCGCAAACGGCGAAAATCGCCGTTTGCGACTCGCAAACGTGGGTTTGCAATGCACAAATGCATATTGCGAGTCGTTACCGACTCGCAATATGCATGTGCGACTCGCAAATAGGAAGGGGTGTTCCCTTCCTATTTGCGACTCGCAATGGTATGCAATACCATTTGCGACCGCATATGCGGTCGCAAATGGCATCGCAGTTACCATCCACTTCAAGTGGATGGTAACACAATCGCAAATTGGAAGGGGTCCCCAGGGGACCCCTTCCAGTTTGTGATTGCACCCAAAAATAGTTTTTCAGGGCAGGGAGTGGTCCAAGGGACCACTCCCTGCCCTGAAAAAAACGAAACAAAAGGTTTCGGATTTTTTTAAAATGCAGCTCGTTTTCCCTTAGGGAAAACGGGCTACATTTAAAAAAAAAAAAAACCTGCTTTATTGAGCAGCAGGTCGCTAACATGGAGGCCTGCTGACGTCAGCAGGCCTCCATGTTAGCGAGTGCCCATAGTCGCTATGGGGCCGCAATTTGCGACCCACCTCATTAATATTAATGAGATAGGTCTTTGCGACCCCATAGCGACTTGCAGAAGGTGTCTGAGACACCTTTCTGCATCCCAAATTGCGACTTGCAAATCGCAATTTGGTTTTTTCGTACATCTGGCCCTTGGAGACTAGACCTGAAATCACTGATGCCTCCGGGTGCTGTAAGTATTAAGTGCTGTATTACTTCACCATCAACAGCTGGACGTGAGGAATAATAGTGGAAATCTAGGGTTTTCGCACAGATTTCTGCACATTTTCCCTCAGTCTGCACTGTTTTTGACTGGTGAAGAGTGTCTAACCCAATCAGGATTATCAGGAATCTGGTAACGAGGGCCTTAATTCTAAAGTGAGAGAAGGTGATTAAATGTTGTACTGCTCACTCCCTGAATGAAAAATAGACGTTGTGAAGAAATATCCATTTTGTCAAAACATCTGACCCAAAGAAGGCCAAGGAGGAAAGAATCACTATTGATATGGCTCTGGGGCAAATATCTGCTCATGACCTCCTGATGTCTTAGACAGAATCACCCTAACTTCCTCAGAGCCAAACAGGTCTGACGTGAGGCCAGATTTCTTGCAGAATCACATGTTGGACGTTATTGGTCAGTAAATTTTGAACTTTGTTTTACAGTTACCTTTTCTGCAACTCGCTGAAATGGGAACCTAAGGTTTTATTATGTTGACGTTAGTGTAACCCACTTTTAGTAGACTCTGTTTTCCGTTGTATTAATCAATCGATACTGCTTTATTTGATTATTGACACTGAGTAAAAGGGGGCTCTTGTCCTGATGCACTTGAAATACTTGTTCTCACGGATTGCTACCAGATATTATTTTGGATGTAGCAAGGCGACCTATCAGGTGAAGGGAGTATGAAGCCCATCGTTCGAATTACTTCGGATCTCAAACAGTAGGAATAGCTCTCAGAACCAGATGCTAAGAGTTAAGGGCGCACAGTCACGGTTATTGAGGCCCGGTACTGCTTCCCCAATGGAGGTGGAGCCAGATGTGGGCAAGGGGCATCATGGGAAAGAGTAATGTACATGGGAAGAAGTGTCTGATGCAAATAATTGGCCAGAAGGATCAGGATCTCATCTTCTCTGTTGGACGCTTTTGGCAAGGGTGGAACCAGGGCCTAAATAAACAAATAAACATGGCACAGAGGAACAGAAGAAAATTAAACAAGCACTGGCAAAGCCAACAGATATCACCTTTTGAAACGAATGACTTCGCTGGTGCTGTGTAACTATGTAGGACCTGGATATTTGTCAAGGGAATAAGCATACGAGGAAGAGAGCTGCAAAACACATGCAATCTCATTGAGAGATTAACAAAAAAAAATGTATCTAAATGTGAGCAATTGAAGGGTGCAAATCAGCTAATCAAAACCATGATAAAGAGGCAACGCTCCAAGGGAGCAACAAACACAAGAGCAAGGCAAGTCATTTAATAGGAAGCACACAAATGAGAAGGACAACAAACCAACCAATGGTAAGCAGTAGGGGAGCTCGAAGTCTCCTGTGAGTTCTCGGTAAGCGCACAATAGATGTTTTGCAAACAGGACAGCTTGAGCTGTCTGACAGACAAGACCTGACAATAACTAGATTCCCTACTTAAGCTGTACATACAATACCAGAAGCTTACAAAAAGTGCCTACATAATGGAATAATGTTAATGGCAACTTGTAGAGCGCACAGGACAAACTAAATGGACACGTAATGTATTTCAGTATATCATTCTCAGTGGTCTAAAAGGCTGGGTTGGCACTTGCTTGGTGCTTACTTGGTTTTCAGGTCTGAACTGCAGGCTAAAGAAAGGGGTCGATAAAACCCACTGAGTTACTGTACTCTATTGAGTGGATTAAAAGCAATTCCTGTAATAAAAAAAGAGATTTCTGTGGAGCCGAACAATAAATAAAAGATTCTGCAAGTAATAGAAGGTCCCGCTTGCTCCTACCCAATGTTTATGCCCTGCAGCCTACAAACCAGACAAAATGTGCTTTTCAATCAATGTGACAAAACTCCTGAAAACAGCAAACATTGCAGCATCCTTCGGATACGGTGAATAGGTTCCAAAGATCAGGTGTATGTGCTATATCACAGCCCTGCTCCTCCTTAGAATAAGGCTCATAAATATGGTTTTATCCATTAAGATGGAAATTAAACTGGGAAGGAATGTAAAAAAATTGTAAATCAGAAGGGAGGAAAACAAGTAGCCTGGCTCGGAAACGTTGATGAAAAGAGCAAGCCTATCAGACAGTACTGAAAAGGGATGTGGAATTTGAAGGGCAAGAACAAACAACAAGCTGAAGGTGAATGTAAAATGTTAATGTTGGCAGGACAAGAGTGCTGGCTGTTTTCTCACTGAGAAAAGGCTGCAGCTATGAAGCATGAATGTCTGAGTAATGTAGACCTACCTCACCTTATGAGGGTTACTGGCAGTATCTAGTTTTTTTTAAGTTTTTTTTACAACTACTACATATTTTGTCATTTGGCCCTAAGGTACAATTGTAAGCATGGCATGGTGCGTAGGGTCCCTCCGGGTCTCAGACCCAGTAGAATGGACACTGAAACGGGTTCTCATCAGGCCCTATGTTCATCCTAACCTTTACAGGGAAAAACACTGAATATTTCTGTACAATTATTTATGTCCTGTGGAGTTGGAGGCTTGCAGTTGATGCGCTGTCATCTTGTATTGTTGCATCTAATAAAAGGTACATTATCTAAAGGTACGGAGCGTATTGTCTTCCTTTCATGCCGTAAGATTATTGTAATAAAGGTTCAGGTAATCCAGGTCAGTGATTTAGTTCCTGTTTTTATGTTGCGTTTCATTGACTCTTGCACTCCATTATAGTGTTAGTTATGTTATAGTGTTAGGATGTTGTGGTTTTTTTTTCGTGCAGCATATTGCTCTTGTATAGTGTACCCTGCAGTCGCAATTGAAAGCGCTGGAGTTGAGGCTGAAAGCATTGCGAGTTTCTCACAGTGCCTGTCAAAGGCTCAAAAAATGTTTTCAGAGTACGTGCTCATCCTATCCTTGGATTCTCTCCAGAGAGGACACATACAACCACTGACAAAGCCAATAGCCGAGATGGCTTTTAGGTGTTTGTCAGATGTTGTGTTATTATCTCTGGATGCAATAATAAAGAGATGCGAGAAAAACCAAAATACCGACCTGCTGGTACACCATGGGAATCACAGAGATTTAGAGCACATGTTTAGGCCATGGTTATACCTACATGGGCCACGCCTCTTTTGGACACTGTCCCACTTAAAGCCCTGGTTGTAGGCATTCTGTTTGTGCGGGGTAGGTAGTTGCACTGGGTGTTATTTTGCATTGTACGATTTATATGGCACTTCATGCCCCCTAGCAGGAATATTTACAACAATTTATAATGGGTTTTTCCACATTTATGTTAGGGCCCTGGTTAATGCATAGAAACCGCCACTGTTGACGCATTGTGGCTCTTTTGGTCCATCACAGAGTGAGTCTGATTCGGCTGGTGGAGATGTGCCCTCTCTGAGCAGTGTGAATGAGGAATGATCCTGTGTAAGGGGATGGGTAAACTTTAATGGAGAGGAGGGTGACATTTTAAGTCTTTAATGGTTGAAATCTGATGGGTGACTGAATCGCCTGCACATCCTCGAGAGTTGTACTCTTTTTAAGATCCAGAACTTGATTTTCCTATGGTAGTGGCCGAGTCAGAAAAACATGTAAGGAAAAAAAATCTGTAGGAGAAAAAGGATTTTTAATTTTATATTAAAAAGGTGCTTCATTTACTAACACTAATGTGATGTACTTTACTTAATGCGTGAAATGCACACAAGACTGGGAGAACTTAAGCTGGTTTAATAAACACCACACCCTCTGCCATTTACTTACGAGACTCCTAAATTACACTAATTAGTGCAGGAACGTTCAGTACATACACCACACATGCGTAAATTGGGAAAACAGTGGTTGTAATTTATGATAGCATAAAACTGCGCATTTAGTAAATCGAATTCAAATGTCTTGCAAAATCAGCATAAAGATAAGAAACCATGTGGCGGGCATTCGCCCCGAAATACGAAATTCAACAAGATGCCTTAACGTTATCTGGGATACAGTGGGCGAAACAGCCACAATGACATCAGCAGCTTCCGCATGCAAGCTTAAAAAGATTAGACGTCTGCCTCATTAATTAATCAGAGGAACGACACAGGCACGGCAGCGCGCTCTGTTGTTGCTTTCGCTGCCTTTGATGAAGCGCTGCTCGTAATGGCATCACAAGGAAGAGCACAATCTCCTTACTTTGCTTTCACCACAGGATTTTCTGTTCTCTTCTGATAAACAAACCACTTATCTGCACGGGGGCCAAAGTGTCACGTTTGCGCCTCCTCCATCCGCACGACATCACTGCATTATTTCTGTATAAAAACAGCGTTTTTATATCTGAAGAAAACGTGCTGCAGAAATGTGCTTCCTGCATCACAACGCATGAGGAGGAAGGTCAGGGCCAGAACCCTAAAAGGAGTCACAGCTTTGTTTGTAATTTAAGAAATGAATATTTATTAATGGAAGGCTTTAATTCTGCCCAATACCGACAGCGTCTCATTTAAGGGGGGCACCCAGTGTGGGGAAAGCAGTTTTCTTTGCCCAACCCTGCATTCCTAAAAATCAGTAACAATTGGCATTCTAGAATTTTTCATTGTTTGAAGCTGTCAGCTAGGGTTTTGACCTCTAATGTGGCATTTTTGTGCGACATTTGAAACATTTTCACAAATTCCACAGTTGCAAAATTCCACACAATGAGTCGAGCAGGGAATAACTTGTAGGAGATATCTTCCCAAACTGACTTCTTTGCAAGTGTCTCGCCTCTTCAACACCAGATATACCTTCTTGTTATTTTTTTACACAAGACATTTTGTTTAATTTTACGCATTTTTTTTTTTAACTATTCTGAACAAAATTTCGCACTCTTACACACTAATTTGTTTGTTAGCAGTAGATCCATACGGCGGTGAAGGAACAGAACTATCAGCATACTTGCTCACAGATGTCTTACTTGTATGCCAGTCAAACTATTCTGTCCAACTAGTAAGGGTTCTGGGGCCAGATGTAGCAACCCGTTTGCGAGTCGCAAACGGCGAAAATCGCCGTTTGCGAGTCGCAAACGTGGGTTTGGCATGCAGAAATGCATATTGCGAGTCGTTAGCGACTCGCAATATGCATTTCCGACTCGCAAATAGGAAGGGGTGTTCCCTTCCTATTTGCGAGTCGCTGTGGGATGCAATACCATTTGCGACCGCGTACGCGGTCGCAAATGGCATCGCAGTTACCATCCACTTCAAGTGGATGGTAACCCACTCGCAAATTGGAAGGGGTCCCCATGGGACCCCTTCCAGTTTGTGACTGGACCCCAAAATATTTTTTCAGGGCAGGGAGTGGTCCAAGGGACCACTCCCTGCCCTGAAAAAATACCGAAACAAAAGGTTTCGTTTTTTTTTGCAGTGCAGCTCGTTTTCCTGTCAGGAAAACGGGCTACACTTAAAAAAAAAAAAAACTGCTTTATTTAAAAGCAGGTCACGAACATGGAGGTCTGCTGACGTCAGCAGGCCTCCATGTTAGCGAGTGCCCATACTCGCTATGGGGCCGCAATTTGCGACCCACCTCATGAATATTCATGAGGTGGGTCATTGCGACCCCATAGCGAGTTGCAGTCGGTGTCTGAGACACCGTACTGCATTGGGAATTGCGACTTGCAATTTGCGAGTCGCTCCGACTCGCAAATTGCAAGTCGCAATTCCCAACTTTCGTACATCTGGCCCTAGATCTTTGCTTCATCAAGCAATCTTCATAGTCGACATAAGCATGATTTTCTGATCCTCAAAACTTCAGTGAGTGCAAGCAAAGCAGTGAAGCTATGTCCGAACCCTGAGAAAGAGGGGATCGTATAACTCAGCATGGGAAACCACATACTTGATACTGCAAGATCAAAGAATTGACTTCAAGCTGTGTGCATTGTCCACAAAACTTTCTGAAAACAAGTCCCAAGTAACTTGAGACATTTGTGCTAGGGGTGGAGGAACTATCAGAATTTGAGTTTGCGAAATTCCGCAGAGTTACATAAAAACGCTAAGACATTACACGGAGTTCCACCAGTGGGCGAAAATGCTGTTTGTACTGTGATTTGGCACTGGTCGCTAATTTCGCTCTGAAAAATCAGCACGAATGGCACCACGCGGTGCGTCAGAGGGTGCAGCTACTCAAGTTGATTTTGTTGTGGCTCGAGTAGATTTTCTACTGCAAATGCTTGTGGCCGCCGTGTTAGAAAAGTCTTGCTGGATGTCCTCCTAGTGACCAGAAATTACTTTAGAGGACACCAAACCTCGCTCATGCTGGCAAACCTACCGTTCTGGAGCCTTGCAGAAGAAAAACTTTTGCTATGCGGCGATTGGTGGAATTTGTCCGGAACTCTGCGATACAACAGTACCATGGAGTTGCCAAATTCTGCCAGTTCCGCAGGTGGGACGGAATATTCTGCCCACCCCTACTTAGCTCCTCATTAAGGTTGATCTGTAGCCCATCAGTAGCCCTCTAAGGCAGCCAATCCATTGCAATCCTCCAACCAACCATAAGACAGAAAAAAAGATGAAGGGAAATTGAAATCTACAGAGTGTTGTTCTGGAAGAAGATCAAGAAAAACAACATTCAAACATCCTCTCAAAGTCCTGACAAGCTATCAATGATTCAGGTGAGAATGGAAACCAAGTATTCAGGAAAGTAATTGTTGAGGTAAAAATTAACAACCCTTTTCCACCTTGACGTCAGCAAGGAATTGGGATAATCAGACAGCAAGCAGCCGGTCACCCAATCATTGAATTTGAATCAACTGTTCCCCACGCATCAACATCTTTGCCTTAACCATAAATACTATCCTCTTGCAGCATTTGGGACAAACTCCAATAAAGCAAATATCAAAGATTGATCTCAGCAACAACCTATGAAACAAGTGGATGTCAAAATCCCCACTGTCCCTGTAGTAGCTACGAACCAATAGGTCAGAACCTTCCAAACACCATACATGAATAAATAGGTCCTAGCAGTGAAATCTCAACGGTGCATAGAAAAACCAAGAGAGAGCTGGGAGGATGTTAAACTGGGTGCATACAGAGTAGCAAAGCAAGGTGCACCTGATAAAATATTTATTATGTTTACAGAATTATCCTTCACTACCTTTGCTTCAGAATGAGATTTTCCCACCAGAGGCATGCAAACAACTCACAAATTGTCGGGGACCTACCATATAGTTTGATGGCAAAGGTATGGGAAGGTTGGGATTCTGTGTCCTATGAAGTGCCTGTATTTCAAATAGTCTCCTCTGTAGGTTCAAGGGCTGTTGGATATTCTCCTGCATAGCCAATAAGTGACATCAGGAGAAAAATACGATCAATTATTGACCATACATCCTACTCCGTTAAAGTTCTGTACCACCTACGACAAATGCATCAACACTGATTTTATATGGTAGCCCACAGGACTATTTTATTCTGGATCTAGACATTTTATTTTGTAAAATTTGTAGAGAGGTCATCGTAAAATAATTCCAGTACTTTGCTTCAGTTCATTGTTTCTCATGTAAGAAGCAAATAAAAACTCATCTTCATTTAATGACTGTAAGAAAGGTGTAAGAGTTGGTGCTGTGTATTCTACTTACAGAGGCCAAGCAGACACATCAGTTTTAACACCTCTCCAACGCTCATACCAGAAACATTCTTTTAGCAAATGGATCCGAGACCTAAGGTTGAGACCAAGGGGCTGGTAAGTTGCCATCAGGCCTTCAGTTTCGCACCTGACTAGTGGTTTCAAGAGGCTTATCAAGTACTCATACTGTGGAGGTGTGCTGCCTCTGTGGTTTTCAGATGCTAAGAGGAATATGTAAAATTCCTTCCAAATGGCTTAAACTGTTTTTCCATTTCTTCTGTAGCGTTTTCTTTCTTAGGAGGTAATTCAGAGTAAAGTTTCTAGCTAATATTTAACACACTCTCACCCTTTAGGGATGTTTTTTAGCCTCTTGGAAGAATGTATTTATCAACTTTTTGTTTCACTTTGCGTTATCTGTAGAATATCGCATGCTGCAATGGGTTCATCAAAAACAAAATATTCCCCCAGTGGGGGAGTAAAATCAGTTCTAGCATTTTTTTTATAACAAAATCAAGACTTTTTACATGTTCAGGGTAAATTTATTCTTGTTACCGATTAACCAGGTCAATATTTCTAGTATACACCCCACATGGACGCTTACTTTGAGGAAGTGCCATAATTTTCAATTAGTAATGTGCCTTTGTAACGAACAAAGGGAAGTATGAACTTGAACGAAAACAAAGAAGACTTGCTAGATCATTTCTTTTGATACAATTATGGTATGACAGGATTTGGGAAGGGGGGGGGGGAATCACGCTCACTAAGCAATATAGAATGATTCATTACATAATCAATATGTGCAAATAAGGAATATATCTTCAAGTCAATGTCGTTGTTTTTCACAGGTACATGTGAATAAATATATATTATATACAGTTGGGGTGCCCAAAGTAGTCCAAGGAGGGCAGTATCTATGAGTACGTTTTTGGGATGCTACTTAATAGAATTTTACATACAACTAATTTAAAAGGAACACATTTGCATAGAGTTTCCCCTGAATATCTGACATGGACCAAGCCACCCTTGATCAATGTTAGATGCGCCTCGTACACATGGCTCTGAAGGGAGTGTCAGTGGAAAAGGCCTATTTTCTTATTCTAAGGCCTAGTTTAAGGCTGGAAAAATGAGAAAACACTACACATCACTGTTTGAAAACGTCCTCAAATGACATTATTTTTGCTGTAGCGAGTCATTCAGGCTACTAAATTTACAGTAGATGCTAGTCCAGAGCCATAATTAATCAATCAAAGTGATGGAACATGTGTACAAATTATGGTGTGGATGGATGTTGGGCAGTCCAGAAAGAGCTCACATGGCACTATTAGGAAGAATTGGCAGGAACTGGAGCACAGATAATTGGCGACTTATCTGTTTGCTTCCTTCTTTTTATGTTCCCAATTGTGCATCCTTACATGGGCCCTATGGAGAGGTAGCTGGGTGGGATGGGAGCTGATAGACTCAGTGGGTTCTGAATAAATTGTATAAGAAGGGTCCCACAGTTTTGTAAGTGAGTTTGATAACTATAGTACAGGTTAAATAATGCATAAGTGAGGCATGGAGAATGAATGAATATTCATTATGATTGATCTTCAATCTCATCATATATGTGTATGGATTCCCAAGTCAAGGGCCATTCTGTTTGTAATTGAATTTAAGAAAATTAAATCCAGCGATGACCTCCCGTCTGACTCCCTCCCCTGTCGCTTAGCGACTTTCATCAGCGTAAACCAGCTCACACAACTATAAAGTGAGGGGTGGTGTGGGTGTGCTGTTTTCTACTCAGTTGTTTCAAAGAGGGGGTTTTGTTGCTGTCAATTAAAGTATTTGTAAGAAGGAGTTTGAACAGTCTGTTCTGAAAGCAAAGATTCTATTCTGCTTGGGCATTTCTGTGATCTTTATGTCCTAAATGAGCAGGATAAGCCTGTGATTCAAATATGTAATGCTCTTTTGATCCAGGTATTTGATCAGAGGCTCCTTCAAGGAGGTGATTAATTCAGTTCTAAATAATGCAATGGCACCGTGGGGTTAGAGAAACAACCTTCAGAAACCAGAAGCAAACTAATGTGTTTATCGCTTCACTTGATATCTGGCAGTCCCAGCATCCAACCGGTAAAGATACTATTTTAATGCAGCATTCCATCTCTTAGCCCACAACAGACTGCTCTCAGTTTCTGAGGGTATCCTTAAACTGCTAGGTCAGTGGTTCCTAACCTTTTGACTTCAGTGGACCCCCACTTTATCATTACTGGAATCCAGGGACCCCTCACTGAGTCATTATTGAAAGTTGGGGACCAAATCTGTTAATATTTCATTTTCTGAGCAGTCGCAGACTCCCTGAGGAGGCTTTGTGGACTGCCAGGGGTCCCCGGACCACATGTTGGGAACCACTGTGCTAGGTCATAAGAAGGGATATTGGATGGCAATCTCTGACCATGATTACTGTCTCTCACTGCTCTCCACTCTCAGGCTGCACTGGAGTTATTGTCATCGGACAGACGGTCCTGTTCCAAATGAAGGAATATTGCAAAACCAATGGATTTGCATGTTGTAGAAATCCATCACCTAATTGAAAGGGAAAGGCAGTACGGAGGTCTTTCTTTCCACATTGTTAGTACAATTGCTGGTGGTGGGTGAGGTCATTAATAGCATCAAGTAACTTCTGCCATTTATTTATTTAGGGAGTGTGGTGCTGTGCCAGTCTTTTGTGCACATATTTTGAAATGTTGTGACTTATCACTTTGAAAAGGTGTTGAATGTATGCCTTTTTTCTTGGTAATGCAGGATTTCTCCCTACATGACAAAAGTCTGATGCAGCACAGAAAAGTACTTCTAATGATACCTGCTTGGCAGTACAGAAGTAAGAAATTCCATACCATGGACTCGGATGACTGAATATATTCATAACTCTCTCGTCCAGAAAAGAAAAAATAGCCTTCACTGACTAGGAAAAAGTAGCTGTTCATGTAAATTACCGGAAGGGTTGGCCAGCAGAAATTGTATCAATGTAAGAATTTTGTGAAATGGCTTTGCAATATCTAATATTTGCAGAGGATTTGGGGGGAGGAGGGACTTTCTTTTCCTGATCCCAAAGTTGTAGCGGTGGGGAAATATATTTGTGATATAATTATTCTCATAAATTCTACATTCATGGACTAAGTGACTAAAAAAATACAAAAAACTATACATAAACACCAGCGTTCACCAAAATACCGAATTAGCCAATCAAATTTTCAATATATTTACATGAGAGAACGTTATATGTATGTAATTTTTGTGGATATCCTTTGCATATTTGCTAGTCATACTTACTATTATGTGGCTTTCCGAGCCAACCCCGATGCCAAATCCGTTAATCAGCTTCTTTAAAAGTACCTCTAAATGAGTTTACTTATTTTTAGCATTGGTTAATTTGCACACCTCACATTTCTCTGGTGCTAAAGCAGTTATACATTCACAGCACAACTGCATTTAAATGACATCACCCATTGTGTTTTATTTCGAGTTTCAATAGGTAGTTTCATTTTTTTACAATGCGCCAAAGCAAAATTGAGAATTTGAGATGTCTTGAGATCATGACATGATCACAACTTGCATTTATTCAAATGGGAGTGAAAAGCACCCAATGTTGGGACAGTGTAGCCAGAGAAAGGCAGAGAGATCATTTCACTCAGAGTAATTGATCTGAATTGAGATGATGCATGAGGAGGGGCAGACAAAAGAGATTAACAAGATGGATTTGAGAGGTACAGGGAAGCGAATGGGTCTTTTACATACATATATCAAAGAAAACGGATAAGAGGGAGAACAATGGCGATGGACATATTTGAATACCTCAACAAGGCACCAACACTGTAGACAAAAATGAAAATGGTTCCAGCAAAATGAGAGAAGGCGTGAATAAACAGGAACAAAGTAATGTAGTTCTGGGAGAAGACAGATAACCAAATCAAAGAATGGGAAGGGAGGCGACTGCTTACAGACAAGGAATCCTTCAATATTAGACGTATAATAAGATGGGAAAAATTAAATCCACAAAGTTTTTGCTGTTTGAAAAGTAAGCACAGAACAAATTTTACATAAGTTACAGGCCTCGTAATTGTAGGAGCAATAGAAGAAGGGCTGATGTGGGATGGACAATAAAAATCAAAGAATAGTCAAATGTTGAAGGTTTGCTACCTACCTGGGATGATAAGAAGGAAATCATCAAAGATGGGAAGGAGCACCTTGGCCTGTTAAGGCCAAGCTTAGGGCTGTGTGGAAGCAAGTCAGAAGAGTAGTTAAATTTCAATTAGCCAGAAAGTGACGAGATAGGGAAAAAAGGAAAAATAGAAGCCAAGTACTCTTTTTAATATTGGCAAATGTCACTGGTGCCATTCTTGACACTCACTAACAGCACTCTGAAGTTGATATTAATTAGTGAGGGAAGATAAGCTGCATCCACCTGTCTAGGATATGCAACAGATGTCACAGAGAAGACAATCAACCAGTCCATGGAAAAAACAAAGTTTGGAATTGCTTTAGTTTTTTAGAAAATGACAACAGTCATCATACTTGCAAATAAAATGGTTATTATAAACAAACATTGATGACACAATGGTCAGAAACACCACAAAACAAGCATTGGCAAAGCCAGTAGGTCTCGCCTATGCGAGCGCTATCGGCTTTGCCAATGTTTTTAAGATATGTTGCACAGCAGCATAAGCTGCTGTGCCACATGGCTTAAAGTCAAGAAAAAAAGCTGTATGACACGGCCTGCGTTGACCACATCATAGCACTTTTGTTTTTTTTATGTCATGTTGCACAGCAGCCGGCACTGATGTGAAGTTTGTAAAAAAAAGCAAGAAGGGAGGAAGCAATAAGAGATGTTAGGGGAAGGGTGCAGCAATAACAGACAGTGGGAGGAGGGGGTATAGGATAAACAAAACAAGGAAGATGCGAGCAAGGAGGGAGTACCAGATGGGGAAGAAGAAGTAGTACCTCAACCACGTCAGGAGCAGTGGGCAGGAACTGATTAAGCTGAATCAATTTGTGCTTGTTCCATCCTCCACATAAAAAATGGACGTGGCTCTGGCCTGTGCTGACCAATTAGGAGGCTGCAAAGAAGAGTGGCACTGAAGCCTGGTGTCTAGCAAACAAGAGTGCATGCAGAGCATGTGCTCTTGCAGGCTCCACCTAACAATTAGATAGGAAAATGTGTTGGAGAATGGTTTGGGAAGATTATTAAAGACAACAACATTCAAAAACAACAAAAAACAAATAAATAGAACTGCCAACACATGTTACCTTGTTCGTCTTGGAAAAACTGTTGCATGATCGGAGTGCACGTCTAATTTTGTTCATTAACATTTTTCTTCTCTGAATCTTTTAGTTCATCTCTCCTTTGCTTATTATGGAGAGCTAAGCAGTGCGAATCAGAGGGGAGATGAAGAATCGAACATCCAATGATCATGAAATGACTAGTACTCCGTCCAGGATTTTCCAATGTTATTACTATAAAGGTACACAGATCGATGTTTATTCATTTCTAATGTGTAGTGCTGAACAAAAACAGCAAGTCCATTTCCAATTATTTTGAATAATTAGAACTTATTTTTTATGTAGGGATATTTATTTCTGGCATTTCTAGTCTCTGTAAATAACAGTAAATAAATTACTTAATTTATAGTACACTTTGTTTATCAACCCTGGAATGATTGAAGATTGAGCTGCTGGGATTCTAACTCTTCCCTTACACATCTTCTGTGTCTCGAACCATTTCTTTGGACTTCATTAAGGGCCTCATACCTACTTCCACGGTTAAAACTCACTTTTTTTCTATAATGAACTATTAAGCATGTAAATCTAGTGAAGTGTGCATAAGGAAAAAGAGCAGGGATATGTGAAAAATACGTGGGAATTAGAGCTCAAATTGTTCTATGTCACAATATCGAGATCAAAAATTTGCAGGAGGAAAAAAAACTATAGCCACGATATCGGTAACTAAAATATTGTTAAGATAAGTATATATAATCAAGGACAGATTTACTATTAACACCAAATCTACGTGCCTGCGTACTGTAGGGTTAAGTATAGTAAATCTATAAATTACCTACACATATATTTACCTTCACGATATTTTGATACTCAGTATTTTTGTAGAATGATGCTTAAAACTCGATATTCTGGTAGGTTACTGCTCAGGCATCGATTCCCACTGTCTTTCTCCATTGCAAGGGTGAACACTAGTGACACCCTGGGAATTTTGCCATGGGGGTTTCGCCATCAGTACATTCACTAGCACTTTTCTCGGCACACATGTACCGAGGGCTTTCGAGGAAGGATTGTCCCATTGGTGTTTGCATGGTGGTTGACGGCCCCACAGGACATTATCTGTACATAAACAGTTGCACGATGCACAGTCCGCAGTCCCTTTCAGAGGACTGCTCTCTCCAGTGTATATTACGAGAAATACACGGGAAGAATACAGATTGCGTATTTACATGGGAGGGCCCACATTCAAATATCCAACGGCTGCAATAAGTATTGAGGAGGCTGCAAAAGCCCTACTGTTCCAAGTGTGCAGGGTGTAGTAGGTTAATTTTATGCTATGGAATGCAGTGCTTATTTTGTGCTTGTTGTTTCTGGTGCGGAGCACCAGCACTTATTTTTGATGGTCGGCTCTTATTTTTGTGCCTCAAGAACTTACTGGGAGCAAAAGATACACATGGGAAAGACGGAGGAAGAGAAAAACGAAAAAGCGTCACACATGGAGAAAGCAGAAAGCTGCAAGAGGGAGCTGAAGGGGCTGAGAGTGGCTTTACATGGATAAAAGAGACCTGAGATGGCTTCAGGATTACGCTGCCGCAGTATTCCATATTCGCACATTTAATTGCGGCAGCCGCGTTTTTAAGAGGAGGGCTTTTGGCACTGGCACCTTTTTATTTACAAATTAAGCACTGATGGAATGGGATGCATTTCCAAAGCTCTTGGTTACCCGCAGATGTCCGGGCGCTAGGAGGTCGAATCCAGACTTGGCTGGTGCTGTTGATAATCTTTTTTTAATATATTAGTTGCATTTTAAGACAATGGTTGCCATGTTTATGCGGCAATAATTTCCTTTTGCTTTCTTCTTAATATTTGTATGGCCTATGGTTGCAATAAAGAATAAAATAAAATGTTACCATTCAACCAACTTGTCAAGGCCAGAACTCACCTGTCACTGGTAGGTTTATATTTACTAGAGATGCTGACTGAGGTCTGTCTATGCTTTGGCCGCAGCCAGGCCTGTAACAGTGTCTACAATTGTGTCGGGGTTTCACAACCATCAAACCATATCAATGCCAGCAGTCTTGCAAAATAATTCTGGCTATTGCAGTTAAAGCACATTTAGGGGCATATTTACAAGAAAGTAGCGCATTGGTCCCGATGGGTCACTTTTCTTGCGTCACCCCTGCCCCACCAAACACCACCATGGTATTTACAATACAGAGCACCATGGCAGTCGTTAGGACAATAGCATCAAAAGTTTTGATGCTATTATGGCACTTTGATGCACTAGCATCAAGAATGTTGATCTTAGTGCAGCAAAGCACAGGGAGGCCCATTGATTAAAATGAGTGCATCATTGTAATGCCTGCTCTGAGCAGGTGTTAAATGACAGAAAAAAATGGCACAGTGAAATGTTGGAAATTTCACTGCACCATTTTTTCGGGCCTCCCTGCGTTGGAACGCCCCCTTTGCATACATAATGCCTGGCGCAGGCATAATGTGATGCAAGGGTTTACAAAGTGGCACAATGCAAGCATTGCGCCACTTTGGAAATATGGCGCAGTAGAAAGGCCTCCTTAACGCCACCTTAGCATAAAAAAAATGACGTTAGGGCAGCGCAAGGTGGCACTGGGGGCTTGTAAATATTCCCAATAGTGTTTCTGTGTAGAGTGAGACCGAAGTGCCGCAGAACTCCACACGGGGTGGTAGGAACTGTGTGTAAAAATGAAAATGCACAAGGCAATCTCTCAGTCAAGGCAGGTAGAATGCAGTTTTCAAAACCACACAACACTGACCCGATGGGAAAGATGCATGTAAAGGGGCTTCCCAGTTCACAGTACAGCCAAATCTCAAATGACGGGCCGGGACTTCATTATAGAATAGCCTCTTGGAAGAGTCGATATATTGGGCATCTGTATTGGTATAGAAATAGGCTGCGACTCAATAAGATAATGAAATCCCAACATCTTCTTTAGAGCTTAAACAAATACTACTTTTCGGTCAAATTACACCTGTCTGCTGCTCCTCAAAGGTAAATGTCTATAAACTTTGAAGAGCCCTATGTCCACTTTGGTGTTCCCCTAGGACTTGTCCTGGCTTCCCTGCTCATCCCTCTATGTACTGTACTTCTATCACCTTTTATATCTTCCTTTGGGTTAGAATCCCATTCTATGCAGCTGACTCGCATATCTTTTTCTTAAACTCCCCTTTCTCTACTTTCCTTCAAGATGAAATCTGTGCTTGCCTCTCTGCTGTTAAAACTTGGCTGGAATCCTATTTTCTTAAATGTAATCCTAGAAAGACAGAAACCTTCCGATTTCCAGTCTCCTGGCCCACTCCAGCTCCTCTTCCAATCTTTTTTCAACAATCTTTTTTCAATTGACCTTCCCTACTTCTAACCACAACTTGGGCTTCCTAGTTTACTAAATACCTTATTTTCTCATCAAGTCTCTTCGGTATCTAATATATATTTCTTTCTCGTATAAATCATTTGAAAAATCAGAATTTTTCCACCTTTCTCTTCTCAGACGCTTCTTCCGAACTTTAACTCTTTCTCATCTCATTTACTGTTCTTCCCTTCATGTTTGCCTTTTCAAAAATATCACTGCCCTACTTCAAATAATTCAAAATATGCGTTTGTCTTCTATTTTATCTTCATTATCACACCTGCATGTCCCACTCCCTGAATCAGCTGCACTGGATTCCCCTATTCTCTCTCAAATTAGGTTTCATTGTTTTTGCATCCTGTTTAAATACATTCATCAAGGGTTTAATTTGTAAAAGAGAAAGTGCCGCGGCCCAAACATTTGCCTAGAAGCTGCAGCCAGTGCCGCAGGTGGTCTTGGTTGCCAATACTAGTCTTGATTTCACCTCGTGCGTGTTTAATCCATCACCAGTCACTCTCTGCCGCTCAGCCTCACCCCAGCATGTTCTTTTTCATGCCTGCTTTCTTCCTTTGTCACTGATTTTCTGTCTTTTGCTTCCTCCTGGTATTGCCTAACTAAACTTGATCATGCGACTGCAAACTTTTAATGTTGTCTGATCAGATGCGTTGTACCCTTGCTTCAGTACTTTGGATAGAAGCGCTATAATAAATTCAATTAAATAGAAACGAAAAGTGCAGTCTGAAACTCCTAAACGCTGAGCTAGCAATTTGAATTCCACAGTCCCTCTCTGAGATTTCTTTGAACATTTTCAAAGAAGTTTAAGGTTAGAGTTATAAATAACACCCCACTCTACACTGTGCACAAGGAATTAAACATTCTCCATGATCACTCACATACCACATGCTTCTTTCATCCCTCCATCAGGGGGTTCACCTCAGACTCCAGCCTCAGTCTAGCAGGTGAGGGTCTGCGACTATTCCCCGAGGAAGTTCATGCTTTTGACATCAATACCTCAACTGAAAACTCAAGAGCAATATCTTATTCCAGGGCTGCGAAATTCAGAGCTTGGCCTTGATGATTCATTAACGAGGAAGCCCTGAGATTAAATGTCCTTTGAGATGCGCATCATGCAGGCTATCTTAACTTTCCTACTGTGAGAGGTGTTTTGGTTTAAAGTCAAAAGTTTTCTGGCCTGACTGACAAAAATTCAACGCCCGGTGGGATATCATCAGCTTTTCAGGGGCAGAAGCACGGAATTACCTAAATGCAACGGAACAAGAACTTTGTGCAACAGATCCAGAAGGCGAATGTATTGCTGTTGTTGCAAGTAAAGTTTTGATAAGAGAAGTAGCAGAGGGCAGCATTTTGTTCCCAGAGTAAATGATCAGACCAGGTAAGAGTCACCTTAGGGGTTTGGAATGTCACTAACCACATCCCAAGATACTTAGTGGGATGAGCAGCCATGGTGGAGGACCGCTGCAGGCTAAAACTGCCTTATAGCCCACTGCTGAGGCCTAAACTGGTTGTTAGAGGCCCTGAACTCAAGTATTAGGCTCCAGGCTGCAGGCACGGGCCTTTAGCAATTGCTATTGCTTGGGGCAGAAGGGCTCTAAGGCTATTAGAACACTCCACCCTCTGAGGGTATAATGTTTTCAATAAAAAAGGGAGAAATACCAAGAGAAGCATTGGAATATTGGAGCAGAAGGCTTAAACCAGCCAATATTAGCCATTGTCTTCATTGGAATTCCCAACATTCCAGTGTTCCAATGCTGCCTTAAAGCACACTGCAGAGGGCTGTACTGCTTGTTATAGGCCCTGAACCTGAGTGATAGGTCAAGCCACAGTCAAGGGCCTATAAAGAAGGAGAGGACCTTTAACAACCAGGACAGCTTAAGGCAGAAGGGCCTCAAAGCTATTATAACATTCCACCGGGTGACAGTAGAATGTTCTAAATTAAAAGGGGAGAAACAGAAAGACAATCATTGGAACGTTGGAGCAGAATGCCTATACCAGCCATTATTACCCTGAACCACTTCATTTTCTTCAATGAAGCTCTCAACATTCAAATGTACGAATATTGTGTAACCCAGCATGTGGGTAACCAGACCAGCTGAGGCTTACCCTTGGCAAATTACCCAGCATGTCTTGCATACCCTGGATGGAATTATTTTCGGCACCCTGTTTGGGCCTTGAGCTACTTGCATTGCCCAGATCTCCTCACCTTCACTTAGCAAAAGATGCAGTACGCTTCTCTTCTGCACAGGTGGGTCTGCAGTTATCTAATGAACGACTGCTAGAATCTCCGTGCTGCCTCTCACAGCCTGTGGCTTCAGATATTCACTAATGATCAGGTTTGTTATTCCTGTATCTGAATCCACTTATAGTTTTATAGGATCAGGCCTGCACTGGGAGAATCAGCAGGAGCAAACCTTTCCTCAAATCATGCACTCCATGAAGCCAGGCAACCACAGAGCAGGCCAGGCAGGGAAAGAATGGGAACAATGAAAGTATCTGTCTCTCAAAGATAGGAGACCAAGATGAGTCAGGAGAACTAAGAAGCCTAAGGAAAAGTGATGTATGCTGGTGCTATTCTCTTCTGAGTCTAGTTCAAAGATAATGTCTATTAGGTATAAACCTATTTGTCACATATCTACAAATTTAAGTATAGCAATTAACTCATGTCAGAGCTTACGTCTCTCCTCAACACTGGCAGCAAGCTCTGCTCTGATGCCAGATCTGGTGCTGCGGTGTGGAGATGACTTGGCGGCTGCTGCAGTGTTCTGTCCTGTCAGCCTCTTGGCCTACCACCACGAGCCATGCCCATCTGTTACTACTGGGGATCACCAGGAGCTGAGCTCAGGCACCTGTGGCATCTGAAGGTGAGGTGAGGGCAAACGCACACAAAGTGGGGCCGGATTTCTATTCTCTTGTGGCCCTGCCCAGAGACTCCTGCTGTAGCCCCTGTCTGTTCTTGCAGCATGGAGGCTTGCTGTCAATGGGCCTGGAGGTTGTGGGGGTGCTGCTCTCACCCTCTTTCCCTCCCCCTCTAAGGTGTGCCTTGGGGTATCTCTAAGGATTGCCTGGACTTAAACATTGGATGCTCTTCAAAAGGAAGGCAGGGAGAGGCCTTGGGGCCCTGGGTGCCCTTCTCCTCCTCCCACTGCTTTCTTTGACCACCTGGAGAATCTGGCCTGGTGGTGTCATTGACTGAGAGGGGATATGTGTTCCTGGGAGCAATGCATAGTGGCCTTCCTCTCCCTCTACACTTGTTCATACATTGTGAAGGACTCCCGTTTCTCTGCTGCACTGTGTCAACTAGACCCTGCTGGATGTTGGGCTGTGGAACTGAGAGGGTCCATGCCAGAGGCGCAGCATGATCCTTGGCACACCCCAGTGACCTCTCAGTAACTTCTCGGCGGCATTGGCTGCACGTGCTGTCCTGCGTGGGCAAGCGGGCCACTGGTAGTGTGATCACAGATTCCTGGCACTGTTGCTTGGTGCATGCCTGGACATGGGGTAAGACAGGCCTCCACCACCAACACCAGCATGCACCAAAATAGACCAGTACACCAGTCCTGCCTCTGGTGCCCATGGAACCGCTGAGGTGGCTCTCCCCATGGGCACCTTTGCAGTACATGGCGACTTTGACATCATCCTCGAAGCAATCCGGGACTCTAGAGAAGTAGGTGAATCCAAGATAGGTGAGGTCCATGTAGACATATCCCTACTGCCCCAGGACCTCTGTAATGTGGCTGGCAGGGAACGGAGGCCGAAACCAAGGTCTTCCCTGTGAAAGTGATGACCCTTAAACTCCAAGTCTCGAATCTGCTAACCGCAACGGCATCCCTGGATGAGCAGATTGAAGACGCTGAGAACCAATCATGCAGAAATAGCCTATGCTTCATATTCTTTCCGGAAGGGGTTGATTCGTCTGGCACTGACTGTGTGCTGAAGGAGTGGCTCTGGTCCTGGATCCCGGATCCCATCTGATAAATTATCCCGCTGCTTCATGGTGGAAAAGGTGCACTGGTCTCTGGCCAGGCGACCACCCCATGCCCACATGAATAACCAATGTGATCAAGACATTCTCGCAAGGCCAGTAAAAAACAGGACCTGAGATTTCAAAATGAGAAGATCACAATCTTCCCAGACTACATCCATACAGTCAAACAGAAACTCTGGCTCTCAACCTTCATTACTTGCTGCTCTTTCCAGCCCGATTAAAGGTGAGATTCAACTCCAAAACCTATTTTTTGATACTCCAGAACAAGCCTCGGAGTGGGCTTTGGAACAACAAGACCTCTGGTGCCCTGGTATGTTGAAGGGTGCAGGATTGAGGGTGGGGAAGCCAGTCCCTTCATTTAAACCTACCCAGAGGAAGAGACCCCACTTCCAGAGGGTGCAGCCCGGCCAACGTAAGAGACAGACCTCGCCAAGACCACATCATGAGGAGGGTGGTGCTGGAGCCCCAGACTCCAAAGCTTTACTTTCTGATACTCCAGACCTCTTCAGATCTCGCGAAGACGACCCTGAGATGTTTACATGATAATTGGCCAACTGTGGTGATCCAATCTGTTTTGGTCAGACAACATTGATCTCTACTGCAGATATTTTGCTTCCTTGAAAAGAACACTTGTTCAAGTGCTGATTGGGGATGGAGAGGGAGGGAGGTTTCTAATTTACTCTAACAATATAAACAAAGATTGCTGTTAGACATCATAATCCTTTTGTTGTGTAATTGGGAGCCAATGGATGACGTTCAGCCCTTTCTGTTTACTACATGTTTGAGGTTGGGGTGACAGATTCTTCAGGTTTGAAAGTGTGGGTTGAGGGGCAGTTGGGGGTGGATTGTGATTTTGTCATTTTGTTTTGGTGTGATTCTGTACATAGTTGCTATACTCCTTGCTCATTACACACACACACACACACACACACACACACACACACACCCCTACTGAGGCACACCACTTTTCGTTGTCCCACCACGATCACCCTACATTTGGCCTCTCCCCTGGGGGGAAGGCCACTCCGTCGATCCCCCCACCTGTTCCTGATGGTTAAAGTTCTTTCATGGAACATTAACGGCATTCTTGACCGCATTAAAAGGTTGTCCATCATACAATATGTAAAGTGTTTCCAACCAGAGGTGGTTATGTTTTAAGAGGCCTAGATACACAATGCTCCTTTTTTGGCTGCTTTGGCGATGGCTAGGCGATCCATGCTATCTACTCCTGTGATTCACGAGGGGTGGCAATTCTGCTGCACAGAGGATTTCCACTGGTGGTTACTGCCTCACCCAGGGGAGATATGTAGGGATGGAGTGCAAACTTGACGCTAGACAATATAATTTTTTCTCAACCTATGCCACCAAACAGAACCATCAGATGCTTTGCAATCTTCTGCTGGTCCTTCCGCCTGGGACTACACTGACAGGGGGAGACTTCAATGCTGTCCATGACCCCATGTTAGGCACTTCCGAAACCTCCTCAACCGGGCTGTTGCACACGCTCCTCCCAACTTTCACTATGGACTGACACAATAGGTCTATGTGATGCATGGGGAATGTAGCACCCCATCAGACGGACACATACCCATGCATCTACATCACAGAAAATGCTGTTGCGGACTGTAAAGATCTGACTCCCGGCCACAGAGGTTCTTCTATTGAGTGCAGGCCCTCCCCCGAGGGATTTCTGATCATGCCCCTCTTCCTGGAGATGGGACCCTTTCAAGGGCCCTTGTGGCCTATGTGGCACCTCAATGCCTTGTACCTTGTGGACCACGACCGTGCTGATCTGATGGAAGAGGAAATAAGGGCATTTTTTAAACTAAACTCTAATAAGGTGGAATCTGCCTAGACACTGTGGGCATCCAACAAACCCGCCTTTAGAGGCTTGATCAAATGGTACTTTAGAGGCAAAGAGACATGCCAGTTGGCACAAGTGACAAACCTGGAGACCCAGATTCTTTCCTTGAAGAGGCAGACACGTCATCAGCTGTTAGGGGATTTTGACCACCAGCTGGCAGTGGGGAGGTCTGAGCTGAAGCAGGTATCCCTGGAAGGCACTAAACAGTGTTGGAAGGCATCAACCCAATGAATCTGGCAAGCTCCTTTAGTGGTTGGTAACTAGGGACACAACATCCATAATTGTACTGTCCATCCACGATTCTGAGGGTGGCCTCCATGAGCGTACAAGAGAGGTGGCACACGTTTTTGCAGATTATTACGAAACACTGTATGTGACAACACTTGGGCCCCCATGAGAACCTTAATCTCCGATACTAGAGGAGATACCATTGCCCTCAATCCCCCTGTCTCTGGCCCACAACCTTGACCAACCAATGACAGCTGAGGAGATCAGCGAGGCCCTATCGGAACTGACCCCGGGAAAGATGCCAGGCCCGGATGGATTCCGGGTTGAATTTCTTAAGTGCCACCGATATCTTCTGCTTCCTCATCTCTTGGCGCTCTACACAGAAGCAGCAAATCACTTATCCTTCCCCCTGGAACTAGACAAAGCCACTATTGTTGTGATACCTATGGAAGGTCAGCCTGCAGATCGATGCTCCTTGTATAGGCATACCTACCTCATACATGCAGCTATCAAGATGTTTGCTAAGGTCTTGGAATCTCGACTGAGCCAGGTCCTGCCCCATTTGATCCACCCAGATCAATATGGGTCCATGCCAAATGGGAGTACCCGCCACTATGTTCATAGAGTCCAACTAGCCCTATTCTCAAGCACATCGCGTTACCAGCCCTATGGCTCTGCTCCTAAATGACCTTGAGAAGGCCTTTGATACTGTTGCACGGGCCTTTTTGGAGGCAGTGTTGCGTAGGGCAGCTTTTGGGCCTTTCTTCTGCAAACTTGTTGGCCTTTTCTGTGCTACTCCTACAGCTCAGGATCTAGTAAAGAAGTCCTTTCCCTGCCGTTTCCCTTCCGCAGAGGCACTTAGAGATCCTCCATCTCTATGGGGAGGCCACTGGGCTATGGGTCAACAAGGCTAAATCTCTGCTAGTACCACCAGTTGAAGGTGAGGCAAGCAGACGTTCTTGCTGTCCCACAATCCTGATATGCCGTGCCTCCTTCAAATATGTGGAAATATATATCTCCCACCACCAAGAGGTGGCCTGGAACCTTAACTTTCAGCCCCTTATGACTGCACGGACTAGGGGCCTACAACGGTGCAGTCAATTGACCTTGAATCCCCTGGTACGAGTAGTGTTACTTGAAATGAGTCTCCCACATTTCTTGTTTGTCCTTGTGAACACCCCTCATCCGATTCCTCAGAGGTGGTTCCAGACAAAGACATCGAAAACTGTTCCTTTTCTCTGGGTGGGGGGGGGGGGGCCACCACCAAGTGGCTTTCATCAATGGCAGACACTCTTCTTATGACAGAGGACTGGGAATGTCAGACATATATGGCTACTATTTAGCCACTCAAGTTGCAACAATAAATGATTGGCTTAACATTGAATGGGATGATTCCACTTACCGAGCTGAGCTGCACTTACTGGGCCTGGATGGTCTCCTTGGCCTGCTTTATGGGACCCCAATTCCTCACTCACTCCCTGACTGCACCCAAGTGACCTTGCTTTGTTGTTAGTTTCATTGAATGGGACCGCAAATTCACCAGGTTGACCCTACTGTATCAGTGGAAATGGTTGCATAATGTGGCTGGCTTGCAACGCTTAATGCACTGGGATGAAATAGGGATTACTCACCGGAAGACATCTGGTGCGGCAATGCTCTGATGTCGTTCCAGGACATGCAGGGACTCTACTGACTCTCCTGCACACAGTTTTGTCGATATCTTTGTCTACTTCATGCCCTATTGGAGCACATTGCTGTGGGTACACATATTCCAGACTTCAACCCCCTCGAAGCCTTGATCCTCGTACCAAGGCTAGGAAAAGGAGCTATTACTAGGATCTGTCACTCTCTTATCATCAATGTTCCAGACTACTTTTCAGCCATGCACCGGAGGTATAGTTGGGGAAACAACTATATTGACTGGCGTGAGGCCCGTCTTCCCTCTAGAGCAGTGGTTTCCAAGCTTTTGACTTCTGTGGACCCCCACTTTATCAATACTGGAACCCAGGGACACCCACTGAATTATAATTGGAATCTGGGAACCCCCCTCCACTCAGTGTTTACTGAAATCTGGGAACCTAATCTGTTAAAATGATTTCATTTTCTAAGCACTCTTGGACCCTGTGATGAGGCTTCGCGGGCCACAGAGGTACTCGGATCACAGGTTGGGAACCACTGCTCTAGAGAACTGGCTGTCTCCACATGCCTCCATATGATCCAAGTTAACTACTTACATATTGCTTACTCGACCCTTCCCCACCCAGTGACTACATCAAGCTGGCAGAACCCCTCAAGCCAGTTGCGTGCGATGGTCCCTGATTAAAGCTTGTTTCTTCTAAAGGGTCTGGACTTGCCCGGCACTGAACCCCCATTTGGGACAGGATAAGAAGGGAGCTATCTATGATTCTTGGACGTCAGATTGATCCTACCCCCAGGGTTGCACTGCTGGGCCTATTGGAGGAGGTTGGGGGGCAGAGGATGCAAAGCACCTTTGTTGGGGTGACTACGTTGGTGGCAAATGGGACATTGCCCACAAGTGGAAGTCTCAAGAACCCCCCTTGCTAGCAGATTGGAGGAGGGGTGTAGACTGTTGAGCCTCTAGGAATGACCGGTATGCAAAGCACGGGATATCCCTGGAAACAGGACAAGATCTGGGGCAAGTAGTGGGAATGCCATGAACTAGACATGGGATCTTAATATTGTATGTAAACTGATTATCTGCCTATTGCATAGCAGCGTGAAATTTGTTAAATGTGAGTTGTTGCCTCTAAAAATCAATAGAATTTGGCAATAAATGAAACCAATTAAGGCATGTAGTCATTCAACAATTCTCAAATCCCAATTGGGAAAGAAATAAATTCTGAGCGAAAGATTGCTTTTGAAAGTTGTAGATTCTTAGACAAGAATATTTAGAAAACATGCTATATGGCCGCTACCAGTTTTCGGTTTTAAAGATGGTGCCTGTGGCAGAAACAGCATTCTTGCTTATAGATGGCACCTTTAATAGATGCCATGCAGCACATGTTTTCTGAATATTTGAGTTAGAACGCAGGGAAGGGTTAGAGACCTTTAGGTTCATTTGAGAATCTTGTCACCTCCCCAAATAAAAGTATATGGACACATTTTCATAAATGTATTATAATCCAGTGATCACATTACACAGAGTGCCCGGGGGTGAAATGGGTGCATTTATTATTACAGAAGGGGCTGCGTGCTTGTACAGCTCCCTTTTGTAATACAGATCACGTCAGCGCTACATGTGTGCCGGAGCAATCTCAAGGGGGCGTTCCCTTATTTGCATTGGGCATTGGCACCATATAAATGAGGGAATACTTTGTCTCTGTCTCGCTCTGTATTATTAGAAGTTGGCACAGAGGCAAAGAAGCTGTTAGGCAGAGCACTGACTGTACCCAACAAAAAGGTGACACAGTCAGTGTGTCCCCGAAGCAGACCCTTTGAAATAGGATACCCATGACACCCATCCCCATTGTAAGTAATTGAGTTACTGGTTGAGGGAAGTGAAACCCTACTCAAGAAGTAACCACATCATTGTCAGGGTGAAAACACAGGCAACCCCCAAATTAGCCTCTGCTCAACCCTCTGGTAGCCTCCATATGACCCATGTTAACTACTTACATATTGCTTACTTGAAACCACCCCTCCCCAGTGACTACATCGAGCTGGCAGAACCTCAAAAAAAGCCAGTTGCGTGTGATGCTCTCTGATTAAAGCTGGTTTCTTCCACTGGACTTGCCCGGCACTGACCCCCTTTTGGGAGAGGATAAGAAGGAGCTTGGCACAAAGCAGTCAGGCTTTTCTTAAAGTATTTTTGCAGCACTTCAAACAGTAATAAGGTGAAAATACAAGAAAAGAAAAATCCCACACCAACTTAGAAAAATAGAATACATTCTAATAAGTAAGTCAAGACCAAAAGACAAAAATTCAATCAGTAGAACCGGAAATATGCAATTTATAAAGATTTCAGTAAAAATAGTGCCAAAAAGCCAAAAGCACCAACTTTGGATATCTGGTTGCCCTGAACTGGGACAAAGTTACATGTTCAGGCTGACCACAATGTTGTGCATGCCAGCTACAGGGGCCCAGTTAGGCCTGCTGAACAAGGGTACCTTAAGTCCTCATTGCAGAGCATTGCAAGGTCCCATGTTGAGGATGAGTTCTTTCCGAGGAGCTGCGATGGAGGTCCTGCTTCTTCATCAAGGTTACATTTGATGAAGGCTTCCGATGCGAATTTCGGAATCAGAGATGCGTCACGCAGCCGAGGCGATGCACTTCTGAGGAGGTGAAAGGCTGAAATACGAGAGCCAGTGTCGTCGGAGAAGCTACCGTCAACCAGATTTGCCATGCGAGGAAAAGTGTCACACTGTAGCAGTTTTGATGCAGGTTGCAAGGTTGCACTGGGAGAATTGTCATAGCAGAGGAGATGCATCAGTTCTGCTCATGGTTGTGCCGTGCAGTAAAGGAAATGTGTCTGGTCTGCAGGATCCAGAGGGGCTGGCAGGGTCTGGCAGAGCACCTTCAGGCCCACTTCCAAAGGTCCAGGAGTAGGGTGGCCCTACTTTGCAGGGTAGGACTCACAGATCACAGAGTCCAGGTGTTGTGTTCAAGGTTGTTAGAGCCTTCTGTCCCAGAGGCTCTAGTCAGGAGGCCAGCCAGCTAACCACTGGAGTCACTCTGGGGTCCTGGGTTCAACAGATGTAGATCCAGTCATTCTTTCGCAGTCAAGAGAGCAGCATGCAGCAGGTCAGCACAACAGGGAAGCAATCCTTCGGAGCAGCAGTCCAGAAGAATGGAGGTCCTTTCCACAGCAAAGCAGTTCTTCCTCCTGGTAGAGTCAACAGGTCCAGAAGTGTACTGAAGGTTTGGTGTCTGAGGTCCATTATTTATACCTCGTTATTTGTTTGAAGTGGGAGAAATTTCTAGAGGTTTTCCTTTGAAGTGCACAGATTTCCTGCCTCCCCTGCTGTGGCTCCAGACTAACAATAGGGAGTATGTAGCCTTTTGTGTGAAGGCAGGATACAGCGTTTTTAAGTGTAAGTAGGTCTGTGACCAGCTCCACCCTGTGATGGCCCATCTAGGCACATCTAAGCTCTCCATTGTGTGTGGCTGTCTTGGAAAAATACGCAAAGCCCAACTGTCAGCTACACACAGTCATGTGACCCAGAGACAGGCTGCAGGCACCAAATGGCTAAGACAGGAAATGCCAAGTTTCTACAAGTGCCATTTTCAGAACTGTAATTTAAAATCCAACTTTACCATTAGAGGGGATTTTTTTATTATAATTTCAAAGACACCAAACATAAACTACTTACCTTTTCTCAGTTGGAAGTTACAGCTTATTAAATGTACTAAGTTAACTCCAATGTTATCCTGAGGAAAAGGTTGGCCTTTCAGTAATGAAAAATAAATTCAAGAGTTATTCACTACCAGGACATGTAGAACTTAAAGGTACATGTCCAACCCTTTTAAATACACTGTTCCCTGCCTCTGGGCTGTGCAGAGCCTATCCTAGGGGTGACTTATATGTCATAAAAAGGTTTAAGCCTATCAAAAGGTATATTTTGCCAGGAAGAAGTGGCAGTTTAAAAGTGCACACACAGGCTGCAACTGCAGGCCTGAGACAGATTTAAAGGGCTACTCAAGTGGACGGCACAATCAGTGCTGCAGGCCCACTAGCAGTATTTAATTTATAGGCCTTGGATACATGCAGTGCCAATTTATTAGGTACTTACAAGTAAATTAAATATGCCAATTGAGTATAAACCAATTCTACCATATTTAGAGGAAAAAGCATAAGCACTTTAGCGCTGGTTAGCAGTAGTAAAGTGTGCAGAGTCCAAAGGCCAACTAAATCCGATTGAGCAAAAATAGTAGGAGTGAAAGCAAAACGGTTGGGGATGACCCTGCAGAAAGTGCCAAGCCGAACACCCATGAAAGTGGGTGCAGTCACTCACTTTACCCATAAGCTGAGGCATCTCTGTCCCAGATAGTGGTGGCTGCATTGTCACCTGTAAACAGACCACCTGCTTCAAACAGCTAGTCTGCATTTTACAAGTTAAATGCCCCCAGGGCAAATGCAAGTTTGCGGCAGCCCAGAGGACAACACATTATCCGTAATAGGGTGCACTGACCATGTCTGCACCTGACATACCCTATATATAATATGGTGTCTGCTATCCTTAAGTTAAAAAAAATTGCAGAAATTAGTTTTTGGTATAACGTTTGCAATGGTTATGTCCAAATATCTAATTGTTGAATTTTGTATGTCAAATTAGGTAAACACTAATATTTTTAATTGATATTTATGGCTTCCCTGAAAAAGTTCCCATGGTTCAGGAATAAAACGCGTTGGCTGGCATTTGTATTGAAATGGTATACTGAAATAAATAATCTGTAAACACACTGAAGCCTCATGGCATACCTCGATTTTGGATCAGTTTACAGACATAATATATTTTTTGAAAATTACGTGTTTGTCTTATGGAAAGAAGTATTAATTTGCCAACACATTTTTAGAATGCATTGCAACATATGAAGTTCCAACAAATGATTCTATAGGGGCGGTGTACGAGGACTATTGGTAGCAGGTTTTACATCTGTTCCGGATCGGTGTATACCTAGAAGGGAACCATAAGGCAGAACGAAGCTGTGTCTGTGGTATTTAGAACCACAGTTACACACTTAAAAGTCATATAGGGAGGCCAGTGTAAATAATATAAATATCTAAAAGTCAAATAATAGGAAAACTGAAGGTGTTTATGTTCGTGAAATGCACGACTAATATTAAGAACCAACAGGTTGTGCTTTTCATAAGTTAAATGTCTCGATGAATACCAACCGATGACAATCTGATACACGCTGCTCAAGCGGTAGCCAGAGTTTTGTAGCTAGGATAGAAAACTTGACTTCTGAAAGGGCTGTATGACACAGAGAGAGGCTGCGAGATGGATTGCGTTTCTGCTTGATGACAGCTCCGCTCCCCCCACCAATCGAGGCTGAGTCCACGATTCTCTGGTTGAGTGACAGCCGCGTCCATCCATCCTGTCGCGTCTTGCTATAATTCGACAGCAGAAGACAGGCTGGCGGCGAGGCAATGAGTCATTAAAGACATGTGGGATGAGATGCTTGCAGGGTAACGGCAGAGCCCGCTTCAAATACTCTGCGACTCATAGGATTGTAAAGTCTCGCTAAGCTGGCACGCTCCCCATGAGATGGCCTTCTAGAAATATTTCCCTCTACTTTGTGGATCCAAGGACCAAACCGGTTTCCTAAATGAGCAGGCTGGTTTATTGCAGCTGTCCAGATCTGCATGGTGGCCTAGTCATTCAAGAAAAAACTTTTAGCAGCAGACTAAAACAAGCATTTGCAATGCACTATGGTCTCGCATTTGTCGGAGTTACAGTTATTCACAGTTGTAAACTCCCAACCGGATTTTTCTTGCACTAAAAGAAAAAAACAGCGCAATCGCGCTGCTACAGTTCACACATAATAATACCTATTGGCAAAAGTGCAATTATGAACGTAACCGGCAAAAGTGCAATTAACTGTGTTACGAGGTCGATAGTGTGCAAAGTGCTCGACTTTTGCCCAACGAGATCGCGCTGCAAAAATAGAGAAAAAGTAGTCCACAATCCCAGCGAGCCTCGCATGTTTCTGTACTTGGTTGCTGCGCTCGAGGAGGGCTAACCACCGGAAAAGGCATGACGTATGCGTGCCTTTCACTAATCAAAGGAAGCGGATTCTAACAGGCAAGCCAACTTGCCAATGAAAGACACTGACATGACGTCGACGGGTCTCCGAGCCCTTTACTAATACTCTAAAAAGAGCCAAAGTACTGGAAAAATGATCGCTTGCTTCAGGATTCCTTTGTCTGCACACCCATAGGAAAAGTTAGAGAAGCAGTAAAAACAAAAAAAAACCATTTTCATTTGAAGGGATGGGATTTATTTATTTATAGTCCTGTCTTGTTTATGGCGAGCTAAATAAAGCACTGGCACATTGCCTGACTCACTTCACTGTGCTGAGAGACCAAAAACAGAAACTGAAGAAAAAACATAGAGGTTCGAGTATAGCAGAAAGTTGTGAAAGGTCCCTAAACCAATATTCATCAGTAGCTCCCCTTGTATAGATGATGCTGATTGAAAGCTGCACATAACAGTTCTGTATTCAAGAGTTTCCTGAACTGAGAGCGCTGCCTTGTGCTTAGTGCCGAAGGCAGAGGATGGTCCACAGTTTTGAATCCTGAACCTTTAAGGATCTTGGGCCATGTTTAAGTCTACGTAAGGGGCACTGCTGCAACTTCTGGAAAGAAGTTGACTACAAGTTGCTGGTGAGTACGTAATGGCGAGCCAGATTTTGTAAGTACAAAAACAAACAAAAGGTCCCTGCGGGGGAAGTGTCAGCCTTTACTTTGCGTGTAAAATTCACCCACCCAAAAGTTAAAGCATATCCAAATTAATTGTGTAAAAAGATTTTTTCTTCTTTCAAAAAGTACATATCAAAAAACAAATTACAATGATATTGTCTAAGGTAAACGTAACAATATAAAATGAGGTGCTCCTGCTCAGCGACGGTACAGTGCAAAAGTGAATGGGTGAAAAAGTGCATCCGTGAATATTTACAAATATGTACACATAAAACTGTGTCTGATAATTCATTCAATGTTCAGAATCATGCAGCATCCATTGTTTGCATGTCTTAAATTAACCATATTTTTTTTTAGCTACAGTCCACAGTAAATTTATTGCTGACGTATTGACCCTAAGGGTAAAGCAATTGTCAGTGGATCATCATCAGGACCAAGTAAATGCAGAAGGAAGCACCTAAAAGAAAAGAGATATGGATCACACACCATAATAAGGCCTAAGACCTTGATGAAGCGCATTGCACCCATCGCGCATGGCCCCACTAAGAATGTATCCATAGTGGACCAAAACAATCATCAAGCAAAAGACTTACCCACAACATAATACATTAATAAATCTCCTCCAAAACCTGGTATATACAACCACCAGTGTGCATCATACCACCATGGTGAGCTCAAACTCAATGTTGTTCTGGCAGGTTTCTGTGGTCCGCTGAAGGAGTCGCAGTGAATGTGTTTTGATTGACAGATGGCTTCTGCACAGATTTGCCTCATTTGATTAATAACATAGCTTTTATTTGCCCAGTGCGCTTTAACGTTTGAGGCCTTATAAAGCACTATGAGGTTATGTGATACAATAATATGACAAACGTGATTAAAGATGGTTTTAGGTTTTACATAAGACACAGTGGGGCTAATATAGCATCGGTTTGTTAGGATATCTTCCATTATTTTTGGATTATACCTTTACCACAGATCAGTGGTCTCCAAACTTTTTAAAGCCGCACCACCCCCAGTTGAAAAATAAAAATCATTGGGTCCCCCCTCAGAATTTTTCACAATTATTTTTATAAAGATGGCAATGTTTAAATATGTCTAGATCTATTTAAACATTGCAGTTAGGTACGGTTACCTTTTTAAAAATTCAATAACATGCTTCTGCCTAAAACAAAGGCCTGTTATCTATTTAATGCTTCTTTTGGCCAGAGTCTAGCGCACCCCCTGGAGGGTCCGCCCCCCAGTTTGAAGACCTCTGCCATAGATGGATTGTGATGGTCCTGTGATCTTTGGATATGTTTGTGGGCAAGTTGTGAAGTATACAGGAGTTAGATATCATCTATCGACATTTTCAAAATGTGGGTTTTTCATATTTGTTTACCCCACACAGGCCAGATTGAGCTCACGGTCACCATGGTGGTATGATGCACATTGGTGGTTGTATATACCAAGTTTTGGGGGAGATTTATTCACAGAGCATGTTGTGGGCAAGTCTTTTGCTTGATAATTATTTTGGTCCACAGTGAATACATTCCTGGTGGGGCCATGCGCCACTTATGTAATTCGCTTCATCAAGGACTTAGGCCTTATCATGGTGGGTGATCTATATTTCTTTTCATTTAGGTGTTTCCTTCTGTATTTCCTTGGTCCTGATGATGACCCGCTGGCAACTGATGTATGCTTAGTCAACAATAAATTTACTGTTGACTGTAGCTCAAAAAAATTGGTTAATTTAAGACATGCAAACAAAGGATGCTGCTTGATTCTGAACATTGAATTCATTAATGGCCACAGTTTTATGTTTACATGTTTGTAAATATTCACGGATGCACTTTTTTCACCTATTCACTTTTGTACTGGGCCGTCACTGAGTAGGAGCACCTCATTTTAGGTTGTTACATTTACTTTGGACAATACCATTGTAATTTGTTTTTTGATGTGTACTTTTGCTGATATGAAAGGATTTATATAGACATAAAAAAATATTAACAAATGATTAGAGTACATTAACAAAGAAATTGAAAGAAAAAAACATTTTTTACACAATTAATTTGGATATACTTTACCTTTTGGGTGGGTGAATTTTGCAGCGGAAGTTCATGCTGACACTTCCCCCGCAGGGACCTTTTGTTTGTTTTTGTATCCATTTATGCAGATCCAAGGGTTTCAGGATTGCTCCTTATTGATTTATATATAGCTTTCTTTGGTAAGAAGGAATTTTCGCCCAGTAAGATTTACAATTGATGCAGTGTGCTTAAATTTTTATTTCAATGCCACTGGGAACCACTGCAGTGTTTTGAGGGCTGACTTGACGTGGTTGCATCTCTGTAAACGATGTTACATTATTGCACTTTTTGATGTTAATTTTTGGGCAGGCCAATATATGCTACTTCTCAATAATCGTGGCTCAACCAAAGTTCAAGTAAGCCATATTCGGTGATTAGTCTCTGCAAAAGTGGGAAGGATCTTAGTTGGACTGTTGACAATTTGTTCCTCTGCCACCCTTCACTTCCAGTACATAGGGCACTAGGAGCAGTCAAAGAAAAAGTGCCATATTCTTTACAGAGGAGAGCCCATTGGACCATCCTTTTCCACGTCTGATGTTAGCCGGAATCGTTTGATTTTACTGAAAATATATACATGATATACTTACGTTCTGGGGCCTTCAGACAGCACTCGTCTCTACTTGGTATGTTGTTGGGTCATTCACATTTTGCTTCTGCCCACTACAACACACAGCATACAGCATGGGATAGCGGGTTAGCCCACTTCAACCATTGGCTAACTTTACTGTAAGTAACAGAACTGAAGTTCCCTTCGCTACCATGGACTGACTTTGGCATTGCATGTGTTTTAGGCTAAAAAATGGTTTGGCTTTTAGCCAATATTTATTTTTTTATTTATATTGCAGAGGGCCTAGCGGATCCCCCAATAATAAAGTTTTATAAAACCAAACAAGCATTGAGAAAGCCAAAAGACAAGCAGCCAGCACCAGACCTAGTTTTAGCCATTGCCTTTTTTCTTAAAGGTTTGGAGCAATTTAGAAAGCTGATACTTCCTGCCCCATTCTATGTTTTCAAATGATTTTTCATGCATTTTACTCCTTTCTCTCATTGACTATTTTAATAAAACATTTTTTTCAGAGATGTTTGCAAGAATTGACCTTATTCGCTCATATGCCACCAACTTTAAGCTTCTCTTTGCCCGTGTACAGTGGTCTGCTATCTTTTTGTTAGGTTTGCTCTGTAGAAATAACATATACATACATGTACACATACAGAATAGACATTCCACTTTTTGGCACTCCAACATCAATACACATAGCAACACTACAACCATTTACGAAGCAGTCCTCGACCTCCCCACACACAGACCTTGAGTATGAGAAATGTGGGAATGTCACATCAGTAATCCTGCACCTGGGAGACAGTAACACAAGGTACAGTAACTCCTGAAGTGGAGGACTGTACAGTCATTCTGTGTTTTTCACTGAGGTATGAGGGATAACAGCACAAATCAGTGTTGCACGAGGCATACTAGCTGCAACCTACACAGTACAAAATGTAGTTAGGTTGCAGTTATTGACCCACACTAACTGGCCAGAGGCATGGACGACTGCACGACATTTGTATGCTGGTTATCTGCACATCTTCGAGTGCTACCATATGGTCAGCCTCAAAGTGCTGATAAATACATATATAAATGTAAATAAACGAGAAAACAATACATTGCACACACAAAAAAACTATAGATCCCAGAGATCCCGACAATCCTGGTTCCTGTTTGTCATTAAGCTTCCCAGTCGTTTTTTGAGAGGTTGGATTGGAAGAACATTGGGCCTCGTGGTCCAGGCCTCACAAAGCTTTATCAAGTATGCACACCTTCAGAAATTCCAATTAAAAGTTGGTCACTTTAGGAGGGCGGCATCCATCAAGTCTAGATATCTCAGGCTGAGGGATGGAATTACGGAGTACACTCTCCCAGGCCTGGGCACAAGGCTAGCAAATGATGGTGGCACTCCATCAGTAGTCTGCCTGTCCCCGAGAACTACAGTCACAATGAGCACTCAATATATCCCTCCAGGCTTCATTCAGTTTTCGTTAGGCTACAGAGGTTTTGCTAGATTTGCCTGGTAATGCTTTTCCTTTATCTGTCTGGCCTGCTATCATAGGCCTCCAGTCCATGGCTTGGAAGCTAGTGCTATCCTAGACCAGCAAAAAAGGCTAGGAAGCACCTGCATAAGGTTAATATGGTTCCGAGTGACACAGTTGGGAGAACAATTAAGCTCCTCTGCTCAGTGGCCCAGTCACGCAGCGCCCTCTTTTTTTTTTTTTACTTTATTGCGTTTCAGAAGGTAGCAGTGATCATAAAGCTTCACTGCAAAGTACAAACTCATCACTACACATAGTAGTCACGATACATATGTGAAGCCATATTTTATAAACGAAGAGGTAATAATATATGACATACTGCATCAACAAGCAATCCCCACTGTTCCCACCCTCCACCATACAACATCCCTAAAGCTATTGAATTGCTGTGAGGCTAGGCCAGTGGAGCCGTGCAAAAACCACTCACATGTGAAGGACAGTGTGGGTCCAGGCTAGTACTAATAAACAACTGAGCAGATGTGTGAGGCGTGGGGAGAATTCACTGTTTACCACATCTGTTGAAGTGAGCCGAAGAGAGTGCAGGTTTACACATTGTGTAGCACTTCCATTTTGTCTGTTTGCCCTTTAAGATGCTCCAGCGGCATATCCCACTCCAAGGAGATGGGTATCTTCTGTAAGCCTCTATATTCTTCCCTACGCCGTGTCATACTCTCTGCCAGCCCTCATTTGGCTACCTCCTCATACCAATGTCTCCCCAGGGGAGAGATCGGGAACTTCCAGTGTCTCGGTATCAGACACCTAGCCAATAAGAGGGCCAGGTCTATGAAGCGTGCTGTTACTTTGTTTTTTTGGGATCGGGATAGAGGCCTAGGACACAGGAGGCTGGGCTTTGCCAATAGGATTACCCAGGGAGGTCCGTGAGGGACGCTGCGATTTGTACCCAGAACGTGGAAAAAGATGGACAACTCCATAGCATATGCTGTAAGTCTGCATCTGTCTAATGACAGTGGGGACATTTCGCTGAGGCGTTAGGAAATATTTTGTTAACTCTGTGCGATGTAAGATACGCTCTGTGTACTATAGAGAATTGGATGAACTTGAATCTAGAGTTGAATGACACCTTTTTGGGGAATCATCCCCATTTCTTGTCTGTGAGGGTGCAGGATAGATCCATCTCCCATTTAGTTTGTAAGATTTACAGATACATCCATAAGTGTGCTTGCAGCCCACCATATAACCAGCGCACCAAATGTCTGCTGTGTCCCATCGTGGAGTGCCTGTAGGAATTCAAATGCAGCGGGTTCCTTCCTATCAGGTTCCCAGTCTTTCCTGAGATAATAGAGGATGCTAGCAAGTATCAAAAATAAGGTGTCGGAAAACCATGAGTATGTGTACAATTAGCGTGTCATTAGCATTCCATTTGAGAACGGTGCAGAAGTTGTCAGCGTTTCTTCTTGTTACACGCACTTAATCGTGCAGTCAGCGTCCCCTGGACTGTTGGGAGCCCACATAATGGTGTATTTGGTGCGCATGGGATAGGTGTACGTACGCCTGGTGTAGCGTAGAGTCATTTGCCAGTATGACAACGCCATTCATAGCTGTAGTGGAGTGGTTCAGGGGGTTGTTGTACCCGGGCATAGTAATCTAGGAGGTCGACCTCTGCGGAACTGGGCTGCTGTGAGGCTTATTTCCTTCAGATTATGGCCAGCGAGCCGTCACTCTAGCCATGAGCAGCTCCCTCTCGACGGGTGCACAGTGACTTAACTCCGCTTTCTTGAGACATCAGAGTACAACAGCCACCATCAACAGGTGGGACACCCAGGGACAGATTTACTATTTTATTTTTGATAAATAGATTTCGTAGTGGTCGATGTTTTTCAACCGGATTTCATTCGCAAAGCATTGATATATTTGAGGTGCCTACAACACAACCTTGTCCAAGGCCCCACTTCAGGTTTTAATGCCACCAAAGATTATACTATGCAAGGGAAATCTGATGTAGACGACGTTAAAAAAGTTTTTTTTTTTTTTTTTTAAGGATCACTGTAGGCTGGCGGCTCCTTGGCAGGGCGCATGTAAGATTGGTTCCTTCCTTCCATTTGTGATGCAGTTGCATATTCGACAAGTTTCCACTGGTGACAGGTCGGGGCTCAGTAAAAAATAAATGAAATACGTGAATAAACATAATGCCCCATTTCCCCCTCCGGCACCAGAGGACATGCCTTCATTAGCATGCACAAGGGCCGCGCCATGTGTGTATAGGGGCCAAGTCGTGTGGAGTAATTTGCTGTTGACATATTCTAGGCACATCATTTCCCCTGTGAGCACGCAGCATGTCGGAGCTAGAGACATGGTAGCCAACAGGGGTCACTATTGGGTTGACCTAACGACTAAGTAAACCCCAGGCGTCTTTCACGGACGCTTATACCGCACGACACAGTCCCAAGCGACAGGTTGCTGCAGCTAGGAAAACACACCATGCCCGCCTCCTCGGCGGAGGGATTCTGACGTCACCAAACCTCTGCTCTCCGCAGCGGGAAGTTCGCAATATGTCCTGCACGAATACGGGACTGGGAACGAGGAGGAGAAAAGTAACGGGGCCAGTAAACTTGCATGAAGAGACTTTCTGCACTTCCCAGAACATCTGATCTGTGAAACACACCCAACTCTGGCAAATCACTTCTCACAGACGCGTCTCAAACCTCTACATGGTTTCACGGTATCCTTCGTGTCTCAAGGCCGATGATCCGCTGTGGGTTAAAATTCCATTTGACCTCAAAACAGAGGAGCTTCCCCACTGCGCGGATCCGAACACTTCAGACTGAAACACGGAGCAGAAATCAGTCAGCGCTCCCCCGCTGCTCAATCAAAGGTTGTTAAATGCAGTCTATTCTCGAGAGGGTAAGCCATGCAACATATATTGTAAAAACGCTTGGAAAGGGAGGTCGTTTGGAGGCGCTCAGGACAAGAATCCAGTCATTGACGCATTTACTTTACATGCAAAATTTAAGAAACCACATTTAAAAATAATGTATTTCAAGTCTGTGCGTGTATACACATTGTGTCCAGTGTTTCAACTGCCACCTCGGAGTTACCACAAAGAAGTGAGGGCCTTATCTACGTAGCGCGGACAGGTTACTCCATCAAAACAGACGTTCAGGCCAGGCTTGAGCCCAGGGCTGGCTCGGCTCGAGGTCCTCTTGGATCCTCGGGCCGATCTGCGGCATGATGCCCACCCTCTTAACTCGGCGTGGGGTCCTGCATTTCCCCACCTGCCCATCCTGAAACCTAAGCGCCCCTGAAAGGGGCAGGCAAAGAAACCAGAGACTGGGAACAAGTGCGTTTCTCTTTTGAACCCCCGTTTTCAGGCAGTAGCGGGGACAGAAAGGCACTTTCTCAAAGTAAAGTCCATTCCCCTTCTGGGTACTGCTGCTCAGGAGTGACTGACGGTTCTTAGAGTCTGATGTTTCGCAGCTCTACGCAAAAGGAAGAAATAAAAGCTGCCGGCCGCTCAGAGTCTGATATTACCAGACAAAACACGTGTGCTGGGTCTCCCAGTTAACAGCCCGCTTTACCTCCGCGCCCAGCCACAGAACCACCGCAAGGCACGCTGGTTAAGATACGTTCAAAGCCTTTGATTCGGACAGGCTTACTTTTCCACAAGTGCTCCAATTACACCCTCCACGCCTTCTTTGTAGAGACAATACCGACAAGCAGGCCAAAGAGGTCCACTGCACGGCCCCCTCCCTTTACGGACATCACTTGCATTTTTTCAAAACAGGCAGAGAGGTGTTGCCCAGCACTACACCCCCCTGGTCCTTCTAAGTGTGGGGTGATAGTAAGGAGCCTTATAAACCACCTGCATTCCCCAGTGGGATAATTCAAAACGGAAACTCTCGCTAGCGTGAGCTGTGCCACAAACGTCTGTCTCGGCTGAGCACTGCACTTCATACGTGGCGCTGTGAAGACCTGAAATAATGCTGCCTTTCCCAGACATTTTGTCTTGCGTATAGGGTTAATGCAATCTGATGCTCATGTAAAGCACTCTGATGCCTTTAGGCCAAGTTCGCCCTATATAAACCTGCAAAAAAGGCTTTAATTTTCTACCTGATTTCACATGTAATACGTACATTTATTTAAGAGTATACTGGATAAGCAAGCGCCTCAAATAACTCAACAGAAAGTTAAATGGAAACGAGATACGCATCTAGCGGATGAAATTGCAGTCTGAAACCAGGAAACCTGTGATCAATCCTAGCTTCCTTGCTTCACCAACTGGTATGATCCTCAGCAATTACTTTGTATCTCTGTGCCTCATTTTCCTGCATGCTCCCTTTGGAGAGCACCTTGAAATTCATTAGTCCAACTTGGGGGCTGCACAAAATCCTACCACATACATGGGGTAGTAGGATATAAGACTGTTTCGTCTGCAATATCAGCCTTTGCCACATATAGCACATGACATTTGACTTGCCTCAGTAATAGCATCGTTATGGCGAGGGTGGTTCATGAAAATTCCTAAATTCCTATATAGAAAATAGCATGTTAATAAATGGCACTCCGCTCGGTGCTTTAATCAGATTTGTTAAAGTGAAGCACCCCCACAATACTAATAAACTATTTTAAACGATTTAAGCCTTTATCCTATGTTAACATGACATTTCGTGCAGGATTTTTATGTCAAACATTTTGACCAGCTCGGTCCATACTCAGGCTCTTGGCTTGTATCTCCCTCTTAGTTTGCGAGCTCGCCCACCTTTGGCACAGAGGACCCCTATTAACCAAACTCTAAATACTGCTCTATTTCTCCTTTGGTGCTATAGATTTCCTGCAGAAATCATGAAAAATGGACCTTGATTCCATGGATCTTGCCATCCCTTGAGAAAGTGAATTCTGCACAGGCCTGTGGGTGGTCTAGGGTGAAGTCTCAGCCCAGTGTTACGTAGCATGCATGAGGCCAGGTACAGTGAGGAAGGTAACCTCGTTATAATGAGGACAGTGGTTTTCTTCTCACACAAGTAATTCAACATGTGTGAGCATTTCACGATATGCCAGAGGCACATTCCCAACCTTGTGCCTCACAGGTATTGCTTTCTCATTCAGGATAATCTTGTGTTTTTAATTCACATATTACCCCAACCTCTCCTGAAAGAAACTTGGGATAGCTGTACGCCAGGAACAAACTCTGTATTGTCAGGAATAATTACATGCACTTGTAGAGAAGCATTTGCATCAGACCTTATTTCCATTTCTTGTTGGTGTGGCCACCTTAATATGGATTCGCCTTTGATCGCCACATATACTTTGCTTCTTGTTTTTCTCCTCCCAAATTCCAGATCCACCCATATGCATCCTTCAAAATCAGTTTTGTGGACAGAATGACAAGTCCATGGCTCAGTGGCGGGAGGGTGGCTGTCAGCTGGCTGGGGACTTGTATCCGAAAAATATATATATTTTTTTCCCGGAAGTGCAGGAGGCCTTTCAAGTGGGTCCTGGACATTTCCTCTACTATGCCAAGTTAGAACATAGGGTGCAGGAGATCTGGGAGACTTTCCTGGTGGTACCCGTGCCTTCCCAGGTGATGGGGAAACTGGTGAGGGCAGTCATCTGATCACACTCTTTTATAAAACTTTGCTGGGGGATGCACGTCAGCCCCCCGTACAAGGCCAGGCGAGCTTAGGAGACAGACATGGGACAACCCATTGCAGATGTGGATTAGGTGCGCGCCTGTGAACTGGTGAGGATGGTGTCCTGCAATAATAGATTTATTACTTCACCGTAGTTATCTGCATCGTACTTATGTCACTTCCACACATTTTAATAGAATTGATCCCACGAGGGCTGCCAAGTGTGGGCACTGTGGTGTGCTGGGGGCTACATTCTTGCATGGGAGTGTGATGCTGTGTGAAGGTTCTGGGGGGCTGTGGTGCCCAAGATCGAGGCAAGCACTGCTCTTACTATCCCACTCATGCCTGAGGTCTGTTTGCTGGGCAAGATTGCGAAACTCAGAGGATGGAAGATCTACTTTGGGCTGATTCAACGGAAATGATAGCTCAGACTCCAGAGCTAGCACGGGGGAGGAAGGGGGATCATGTCTGAGAGTTGTGGCTACCAGGTGTGGGTGTATTTTATTGCTACCATATATCTAGCTCTACGGCTTGGTATATGTATAATCTATGTTTGTTTCACATGTGTCTACTCCTCCTGCTGCAATAACTTAGGATGTTTCCCTTCGGCACTGGTGTAATGTACTGTACTGCTTTACAAGACTGTAATTGGAGCTTTCTGATCTCGCAAATGTTGCAGGTTATTTGAAAATATGCTGAAAAATAAATTGAAAATAATATTAATAATAATACATTTTGGCCAGAATACTCCCCCTGGTGTATATCAGGAGGGAATATTTTTTTGGCACCTCATATGTTGGTAAAACAATGTTTTCGTAAATATGCTATACCAGATACAAGAGCCTACCATCAGAGTTACAGGATTGCCATCAATTATTATTGTGCATCTGGGGAATTTTACATTTATGTTGCTCACACATAAAATAGAATTGAAATCCACACGAGCCCCCCTTCTTTTGTCACAAGAAATACAATTAACCTTTTGAGATATTCCTGCTCTACACACTTCTCCAAAATGTCCCTTTCTCTTGCATTTAACACACTTTATCCCATGTTGGACACCCTTTATAATTTCCCACATGGCATGGACTTCCACACTTGAAGCAACTGATACCATTTTGTTCTCGTTGCTTTGGAATTCTAATTCTTTCTTGTTTTTAAAAGTGATTTGAATTTTTGCTATACAGTCTTAAGAACTGGTGCCCTGGGATTTAACGTTCTGGCTTCTAATTTCGTTTACAAACTTCTCAGATTGTTCAATATACTTGGCAATATTAATAACTGCACTTAAAGAAGATCCTGGACCAGCCCACAGTCTCGCCTGGATTGTTTTGCTCTTTGTCCTCATCATTATTTTATCCCTCAATACTTGTTCATAAGTAATATTTACAAATTCACAGGATACTGCTAATGTCTGTAGCACAGACACGTAACCCTCAATTGACTCCTCCTCCTTTTGCGCATGCAATAGCATTTAAATCATTCGATCACTGTGTTGATTTTTCTTCCAAACCGAATACTCATTCTTTTGATGGCTTGATCAAAAGCATTCACATCTCCTGCACCCTCCAAAGGAGGTAGATTGTTTAATTCCTTTAAACCTACTCCACCTAAACAATGCCTTAGCTGAGACAGCTTCCTTTGTGCAGAACAATCTTCACCGTCTAATACTTCCACACAAGCCAAGAACATGGGGTACCAGAATTCTATGTAAGGACCAGGGGCTAGGATTAGGCATTTCTTTCATCAAGTTTTATTAAACAGCCAGTTCAGAGTCCAACAAAGAAAAAAAACACAACACTACATATCCCATGGTTCATAACACCGCATCCATGATAACCAATGTCCAATCTAACAACAGTTCGAAAGTCCATATATATCCCCTGCTCTTGGAGTCCTTCCTCTTTCTTCACTGCTCGGAGTGTCAGTTAAGTCCCTCTTAACTTATCTGACTATTCATATAACGTTGTGTGTTACTACTGTGTGCTTTATTCTGCCTCATATTTTTTCTAGCTGAATTGGTGATATCGACAAAACTATCGTGTGGCAGGCTGCGGGCCGAGCGCAGAATCGCTTCTCGATTACACATCGGGATCACCAGGGGGTGCCCTTTCGCTTTTCTGGCCCAGATTGCGCACAGTGAATTGAGTCGCCGAGCGACGTCTGATCAGTTTCGCTATGCAATAAGGGGATGGAGCTCTGTTCACTAGAAGAACTCCTTAAAACCCCCTCCAAGCCCCCCAAGACACCACTTTAGCAGTAAGTGAAGGCCCATAAGTGGGCCCGGCCCCGTTAGTGGACATTTTTTGTCACTGGGGTAATTCATCTAGGCTGGCCAGAGCTCTGCTGGTGGGCTGCCCACATTATCTACATGGCTAAGGCACTAGCCTCTTTGCAGGTGAATTTGGCCCAGTTAAAAGCCCAGGTTTTTATGGGGACAGGCATGTTTGGAGAAACGGGGTTGGGCCCTAGTGGCAGTAGATCAGTGGCTCCCAAGAAATTGCAGAAACGTGACGCGGGGCACCTGGATGGCTGTGAGCATCCCACTGAAGCCTTCCATAAGAGTTTGCGCACATCAAAAGCAGGCACCCTTCCAGGGGGACGTGTGGACCGGAGAGACTGGTGACGAGGTCAAACCCTTATCTGACCCTGAGGAAGGGTTACCCATACAAGAAGAGGGTGACACAGAAGGCGAGACATCCTCGGACGAGGAAGAAGACTCCAGTCATCCATGGCGACCGGCTGTGGCCATGCCAGACCCTGATGAAGGGGATACATCCACCTCAAACATGTTTGACCTGGAGGGTATCCATCACCCCAGCTCATTTGAGTGGTGACTGGACCAAAAAGTCGCAGAGTATGTGGTCAGCAAGATTCGACAACCTCTGGACAAGGAGGTGCGGGCCAGACTAAGGGCGGAATGCCCTCGCCCTACTCTGGAGGGCAAAGTGGCGGGTACCGCGGATACTGATCCTAAGCTGTGCACTTTCTTTGGGAAGTAAACTAAGGACCCTAAAAAGGGTATTGACCGCACCTGGAGGGCATGCCAAGATAAACTTGTACATGTGTTAGGACCCCTGACACAGATTATTCAGTTGGCCGAACAGGCAAAGCAAATAGGCAGACCCCTGCCCACTGACAGAGTGGCAAGATGGGCCCAGAGGGCAGTTTACCTCCTGGGTAAATCCAACTGCGCAATCATGACGGAGAGGCGCTGCTCCCTACTAATAAAAAACATATATAAATAAATTGACCATAAACTCAGGGAGCTCTCCAATTCGGAAGCAGGGGTGGTCGCCCAGGGCCACCTGCTTGGCGACCCCTTTGTGAAAGAACTGGGGAAATTCATAGCAACCTTTTCAGCACTTGATAAAGTGCATACTTCCATAAAAAACATTTTCCCCAGAAAGGTTTTTGGCGGGGCCGGCAGAGGTAGGGGTCGCTCCCCCGGCCGCCCCAACCTGCAAAGCCCCAGAGGAGGCACCACCAAAGAAACAATGGTTGGCGGAATAGCCAACAAGGAACTTTCTTTCCCAACTGGGGAAGAAGGAAGAGCAGACTCAATCAAGGTTCCGTGGTGGGGCGTATGCCCCCGGAGCACCCAACAGTAAACATTACCCCTTCTTCCCCTCGAACACCGGGGGGGATTAAAGAGGTTTACGTACAGATGGGCAGACATCACATCCCATGCCTGGGTGTTACAGACAGTGGAGGGTTTCCATATAGAGTTCTGGGGAACACCCCAATGCAAAGGGCACCACCAAAACGGATTTTTTTTCTCAGCAACAGACATGGCATTGATAGATACAGAAGTGCAGGAGCTTCTAGCGAAAGGGGCCATTGGCAGGTCAGTACTCCATCCCAGAGGTTTCCTGAGCAATATCTTTCTTGTAGAGAAAAAAGACAAAGTTTTCCGCCCTGTCATAAACCTACGGACATTCATGCTCCAGGATCTCCTCCTTCAATGGGATTGGATGATACAGTTGATCCACAAGGATGCGAACCTCATGGTGCCGATCTTTCCCCCCACACCGCCGGTTTCTACAGTTTATATGGAGGGAACAAGAATTCAAATTCAAATCTCTCCCATTCAGACTGTCGTCATCACCTTGGTGCTTCACAAAACTGCTCAAACCAGTGGTAGAGCACCTTAGGACACAAGAGGTACATCTGATAATTTATCTAGAAGATATCCTTCTGATGGATCACTCCAGTCTCCAGCTTTTGTGTCAAGCAAACATGACTATTGTATTGCTGAAGGACCTGGGGTTTGTGATAAACTGTGAGAAATTGGAGTTGATGCCTTCCCAGACGATGACTTTTTAGGTTTCCTCATAGACTCCAATGCGGCCTCCCTTAACCTTCCAACCAAGAAGGTATCCAAGATCAAGAAAGGACTGTGGAAAGTTCTGTGGAGGGACAGGATCTCCCTCAGACAGTTGGCCAGAATTGTGGGACTATTATCATCCCCGATCCAGGCCACATTCCAGGGACCCCTTCATTACAGGGCACATCAGACGAAAGGTTACTTACTCAGAGTTGATATCCCTCTCTCATGAAGCACAGGCAGAGTACAGTGGTGGATAGACCACATGGAAGCCTGGAACAGCAGAGTGATCTTCGGATCCTCTCCGGATCGGATCATAGAACTGGATGCCAGCCGTCAAGGCTGGGCGGCCAGATGTTGAGAGATTTTGATGGGGGGCCATTGTACTCAGCAGGAACTCAGTCTGCATATCAACTGCCTGGTACTCCTGGTGTGGTCCTTTGCGATCAGGCCCCTGACGCGGGACAGTGTTTCTTGTTGTATTCTCTTGAGAATGGACAATGTGTCTGCAGTCCAATATATAAACTGCCTGGGTGACGCTCCTCAAGGGCATTGTCAGAACTGGCGAAGGATTTTTGGCATTACTGGCTTCAATTCCAAATCTCAGTGACATCGGAGTAGCTTCCAGGAACACAGAATTCCCCAGTGCACTGGAACTCAAGACATTTGGAGGACACCAGTGGCTGGCAACTGGACAGGAGGATCTTTACAGCCTTCTTGGATCGTAGGGTCCATGTTCAGTGAATCTCTTTGCATCCAGACTGAATGCACAACTACCGAGATACTTCAGTTGGTGCCCGGGGGCAGCGGCAGTGGATGCGTAACAACATGAATGGGTGAGGGAGCAAGCCTATGCTTTCCCTCCTTTAATGCTGATACTGAGAGTGACAGCTCAAGTGTATTGTCAGAGTGCATCAGTAGTTCTGATAACCCCGATGTTGAGATCACAGGTGTGGTTTCCGACACTGCTGGAACTCTTATGACTTCCTGCTTCTTACCCCCGTTTCCCACAGATACTACTGGACCCAAGGGGTCATCCACACCCTCTAGTCCTTCAGGGCCATCTCAAGCTCCTGGCGTGGAGAATTTCAGACGTTGTTGGGAAGACAGTAAACTTTCGAAAGGAGCTGAAAGATTCATCAAACAGGCTTGGGCCCCAGAGACTTCTAAGAGATAGCATGGAACTGGTAGGTTCCTTGGTGTGTGGAGAGACATTTGGATCACATGGGGGTCCAAGTTACAGATATAATTTTTTTTTGTGGAACTGGCTGATTCTGGCTTATCATATTGCACAGTGAACTCTTTTAGATCTGCGATCTCGGCAGGTCTCCCCCCCTTTCATAACGCACCGGTGGGAAAACATCCTTGGGTTTGCAAATTACTCAAGGACACCAGGATGTCTAGACCTCCGGAACCTTGATGTTCGGATATTTGTGATGGTAATGTAGTGTTATGCTTCTTCTCTTCATGGCAGGATAACCAATATCTCTTGAGGAAGAAGTTATCGGCGAAGTTAGTATGCTGATATGCCCCATTTCCTGCAAAAGGATATCTGATGTGAGAGCTCTGCATATCTCTGCTAGACTGTTTTCGACAAACGGGGTCAGCTTTACTATATCTAGAAGAACCAAATGCAATACCAGGTCAGTAACTTACCCTGCTTTTAATAGTTCACCTAAATTATGTGTGGTCAGATGCCTTAAGGCTTATGAAGAGATGGCAGCGGAGTACCGTCCACCCGGGGAGAGACAACTGTTGATCTCCATCAAGAAACCATTTAAAGCAGTGCCCCCCCCCCCTCCTTCTATCACAAGGTGGGTAAAGTGGATTATGACAGAAGCAGGAATCAATGTTCGGGTCTTTGGAAAGCCCTCCACAAGAGGTACCATGGCTTCTAAAGCCATACAGGTAGGTGGGAGGTTGGAAGATATTATGAATGCAGCTGATTGGTCGTCTGAGGTTACTTTTAATTGGTTCTACTTTAAACTGATTCACGAAGCACATGCGCTGGTAGTGAGTAAGTTTTGAAAATGCATAATCCTTGCCTCTGGTCCCAACATAGAATAAGAAATTTCATAGCTATTGTGAAGAAAAGTTTAAATTCTATTAAGGACATAGAGGCGAGGATTATCTCACCCAACACAGCATGCTTGTGTCTATCACCTGGTCAGTGATCAGACAAGGATATTCGTGAGAGGGGCTATTGGATTTGGATTAATTCTATGATTTGTACTGTATGATGATCACATGTCACATTGACTGTTAAAGATTTGTTTATTTGACTCATGTCAAGACTGTAACGTGTTGTGTTAAGGATTATTAGCTAAAGTTATGAGTACAATTCTTTTGAATAGAATTAGTTGAGAGGTGGTACCTTTTTCTCAATGATTACATTGTCTTCTAGGAACGGATACCATGGCAAATTGATTGTGCCTGAACTAAACCAACCACAGGGAAGTTGAGTCACAAACAGTTAGGAGCGCGCCTGCCTGACATCCCAGCAATTAATCTGCCCCATTGCATCATGGTAGATGTAGTATCTTCAAAAAACGAACTCCATTAATTTTTAAATATTTCACCTTTAAGTAGGTACAGCCTTTACTGTGCATCTCTGGACACATGTGTTTCTGGGTTAGTCCCTTCTTCAGCAGAGAACATATTTGCGGGGTGCTGGGAATGCTGCCATAAATCACCCGGTTTCAGTACCTCTTCCCTGGCCTGCTGGTGCCTGCTCCAGAGCTCGTCAGCCCAATGGCTCAAGGGAGCCTTTAAAGTCACAAACAGTTAGGAGCGCACCTGCCTGACATCCCAGCAATTAATCTGCCCCATTGCATCATGGTAGATGTAGTATCTTCAAAAAACGAACTCCATTAATTTTTAAATATTTCACCTTTAAGTAGGTACAGCCTTTACTGTGCATCTCTGGACACATGTGTTTCTGGGTTAGTCCCTTCTTCAGCAGAGGAAGGACTCAGAGAGCAGGGGATGTATATGGACTTTTGGACCATTGTTGGATTGGACAGTGGTTACCATGGATGCGGTGTTATGAGCCATAGGATATGCAGTGTTGTTTTTTTTTTCTTTGTTGAACTTTATACTGGCTGTTTAATAAAAAGTGAAGAAAGAAATGCATAATCCTCTGTGTCCTTAATATAATTACAATTTTCCTTCACAATAGCTAGGAAATTTCTCATTCCCATTCTATTTTTGGCTTCCCAACAGACTGCAAAAAATGCGGTTGAGCTCCAATTTTAGCCATTGTTATTATGTAAAAACTCACAAAAATTAGCAATTCTGCTATCCTTCAAAAAACACCAAAGAATGCATTCCAGAAGGCAATGTAGAGGACTGTCACAATTCTTCCCAATCCAAGATGGCTGAAGGTAATGAAGACAAAAGATGCACACATTGTTGAAATGAATTTAATCCAAGATAGCCTCTAAATTCATTCCATTCTGGGTAATCAGCGCACAAGATTAAGGGTAATTAATGGATTACAATGAATGAGGCAATGCTCGCCGCTATACGCACATGTGCATGCTGGTCTAAAATTGGTTTATGCAGGCCATAGTATAATACGTGCCAATACCTCCGCTGCTGTCACTAACTATTTTCACTTCGTCCGCTCCGCAGCCACAGCGCACTGATCACAGCTGCTCCAATCGGGAGTGCGGAGTCTCCGACTCCACGAGCAGCACAACCACTACCGAGCAGGCTCTTCTCTCCAATCATTGTTTTACAGAACCCTCCCCACCGGATATTCCGACCTCCCAGCGTTCTACATACAGTAAATGCAACAGGTACTCACAAGCTTAGTTCGGGGCTGAAAGGCTTTCATTTGAAGTTCAAATCACCCCTTTTAGCACAGACGTCAATTTAGAGGAAGGCACTCACACAGGGACATGTCTGCACATCAGTAACTGCTATGCTACATAACAAAGCGAATTCCTGAATGATATGTTGGTTTTGCTGGGACACCATTTAGGTAAAAGCTCCTGCCAAGACACCATTATGAGCAACATAAATAGGTGGTGAAGGGTGTGTCACCATGACATCACGTCCCTACTGCCTGCAGGTGCAGCACTAGGAGAGCTATTCCCGTGTTCACTATCACTGATGGCTCTTTGGGGCTACGGCTCTTTCACAATGATAGCACATAGCCATGACTGAGCCCTGGACCCCTATTTTTTAATGTCATTAGGCAATTGAAACCCCCTACCCTCAATTCTATAGTATAATAGCCGAGGAATGTGACAATGTCTTGCTCATACCCCAGTCATGGAATATTAGGGCAATTTTATGGAATCCAGTCCAACCACATTCCTACTGGAAACACATGACTGCATGAGAAAGTGTGTGTGTTTGATGCACAGGTGTGGGCATGTGTGTGGATGGCTGACAGCATTTTGGCTGGTAACAGAGAAGCACTAGCCCCTAAGGACTCAGAAGGATGCATGTTTCTTAGTTATGAAGTATTAAAAAGAATGGTGTGTAAATATGTTGGAAAAATCTTAAATATTTCTTGCAGGCATCACTAGAACTGATCACAATGTGATAATAAACACTTGGGCATTCAACTCAACCTCTGCACAGGTGAAGTGCGCAGGTCTCTGGAAATGCTCATTAGCAGCTAAATGAAACATTAAAAAGCTGTCAACAGATTGCTGTGCACAGAAAACTACAAAACACAACAGTCATTTTCTAAGCAATCCAGTCAAAACACGTAATTGCCTGCAATTTCCCAGTTAACCTTTCACAAAAAGGTGTATTGATCTGGGAAGACAGTTGATGCTCAACTCTCCCTCACCCACCCTCTCATTTTTACTTTCTCTTTCCTCCAACCTCCCTACGGAGGCAGTTGTGTTTTCGGAAAACGCGATAGGGGCCGGTTCACAGAACTGCACTGTGTCTGGGTAAGTCTGAGTTTGTTTGGGGCAGTTTTAAACTGGTGCAAGTCAGTTTTGCAGTGACATCTGCACTGATGACCTGTGAACAACAACACTGTTTCTTACTGATTAGCAAAATGCCCAGCACTGGTGCACTTATGTAAACTGACCAGGGGTTCTTTACACAGTACTGTACAAACCAGCAAAGGAGTAACTGGAAGGACTGAAATGTCAAAAGATGGGCCATCACTAGGGTGCTCAGACGATTCAGGGGCCGAACGTTCCAATTTGGGCATCTATCTAAACATGGTGTGCATTATCAGGGTAGGATTTGTAGGGGTGGACGGTAAACTCTACTCCGCTGACCAAGTTTGTGGAGTTTTGGCACTCAGCGCTCCAAGCAGAGCATGGAGTTCAGCAAAAAAAAACTCCGCCAGCCAGGGTTCACCATTGCGCTCACCCACCCCTAATTTACTCATACACATGCACATTTCGGCTAAAGAAGAAATACCAGTTAAAGAAATTAAAAACGAGGTTCATTTAACAATAAACAACAAAATCACATTCGACCTGCCCAGGTGTACATGGTTGCCATTAATTCTCTGTCCACGTGAATTTATTCAGATACACAGCCATGTGTCTCTGCATGCAGGAGTATGTATCCCGGAAAAAACAAAGAATGTGTTTCACTCTTATCTTTAAGAGTCCACAGTGCCACCCTGGGGCGCACAGCGCACAACCTATCAGTCAATAAGCTTGAAGAACAAGTTACTTACCTTTGGTAATGCTTTTTCTAGTAGATACAGTATCTACCTGTGGATTCCTCACCTTTTGAATAGTCCTATTCAAAAGGTGAGGAATCCACAGGTAGGTGTATCCATCAGAAGAACAAGTTCCTTACCTTCGGTAACGCTTTTTCTGGTGGATACAGTACTTACCTGTGGTTTCCTCACTGACCCGCCCGCCTCCCTGTTGCCTTTCTGGATATACTAAGAAGGAAGGTATTTGTATATATGATATATATGTTGCAAATTGTATATATAGAATTTATGTTTATATGTATAATTGTATATAAATTATTGAATTCACACATGCTGTTTTTGCGATGTTGGCATTCACCAGTTCGCCTTGAAGGCTCGAAAAAAAGTAGGTTAAACTGCCAGCACGCAGATGAGGACTTCTTATGGCTCTGATGACGTCAGACAGTCACATGCAAAGCCATTGTATTGTGATGTCCTGGTCGATGTGGACAACTAGATAGAAAAAACAATTCTGTTGAATGCGGACGCATTGGGAGTATTCAAAAGGTGAGAAATCCACAGGCAGATGTATCCATCAGAATTTTTTTTTGAATTGAGCCAAACTATCAGCAAATCAAAGACAACATACACATTATTATCAATTGTTCAAAGCCATGTTTGTAAAACTGTCGCCGCTCACAACAATGAAATTAAAGTTATAAAACAGTGTGTACTACTTTCCCACAGGTCGGAGAATATCCTCACGTCTTCTGATAATTGAACCCAGTATCTTCTTTTTAGTAACCAGTCTTTAAAACGTGTTGAGATTTTAAAGCACCAAAGCAAGCGTAAATTCAAAATGTTCTTGGAAACAAATGCACCATCCCGACAGTACCGAAGTTAACTTATCACTGTAAACATGCATGTTAGGAACAATGAAGTTTATAAAGCGCTTGAGAGAAGCGGAACTCCCTGGAATTTCATAGAGTTTTTAGATAACTCCACAGAATTTCGCAGAGTAGAACTCCAAAAGCTCTGCCCACCCCCAATCGTGATTACCCCAGAGGGGTATACTGAAAGCATTGCACCCTATAAAGTCTGACACTTCTGGCTGTGATAAATTATTCCAATCATAACTTGTGGATATTGATGCTGGTTGCATGTAAATCTGCATGTGCTGTATTATCTCGGCACTCTTCACTCATTAAATTAAAAACAGTCAACCACTGGCATGTAACTACTGTGGGCAGTAAACATCACAGCACTTACAAATGTAATCCCTCCACAAACAAGTATTTGTACAGGGATCACTAGTTTCTATGCATATAGAGTCGAACTTCTGGTTCACCTCAATTGAATCAATTTGATGAATATGTATCAATGTTTTGTAAAAGGACTAATTTAGCTGGAATATCACATCACTGATGGCAGTAAACTGATAAGTTAATAATCGCTCCTGCATGCCAGCCAGCAGCTGTCCCAGGAGCTGGTCATCGGCCAGTAATAAGGACCTTCCTAGCTGCTCTGGCCACTGGCCTGGCAAAGGGGATCCACTTCTCCCTTGATTACTCTTGTACACAATCTTGAATTATTATCTTCCCTCCCCAGGCATACTTCCTGCGTCTTCTTATTGCTATACACAGCACTTACTGATCCAGGCTTTAGAGTAGCAATAAACATATACATACATGCCTACTTCCCCCAGGCAGTTAATGACACAAACCTCCAAAAACTAAGACTTGGATAAACAAAAACCTTCCGCTGTGGACTCAGAGTGGTAACTGAGTGGTGAGGATCATACTCCAACATAGGACACGAGGTGGATTACAGCAGGCAGTCTCGCGTCAAACGTCAATCAAGCATCACTCTTACAGATCATAAGCTGGGCATGGGACCTACCTTGGCTTTGTTGATTGTGCAGTGAAGGGCATTGTTTTCTTGATCGTACAGCAGGCTAAAATCCAAAGTCCCCAAGGTTGCTGAAAAAGAGAAGAGAACATAATCAACAACAGCTGATTTTTTAGTATAATTTATTTGTTACTAGTATTCAATAGCATGAACGAGGTCACTGCAGCCTGAACAAGTTTGTTAAGTAGTTATGGCAGACTATTCACTTTAGAATTTGAGTCAGTTCTTTAACACGTTGGTTGTCATCTAAAACGTATCTACAACTTCGCACGTTAGCTCTCTTCTTGTAGGAAGTGACGTTTTCTCATGTTTACATATAGAATATTAAGGAATGCCAATAATTGGTGTGACTGGAAAACAACAACATAATTACAACAATTGCAATGGAGTGTTGAGGAATTATCAAGGTTCATTGGTTGCATATCGGAGTATGCCGATAGTATGGATCAAGGGTCATTTTTAGATATCTGAGCATGATGGTCGGTCGAGTTATCAGGGGCGATTCTCATATATCCAAGCATGATGGCCAGTCGAGTCGTCAAGGGTCATTCTCATATATACAGGCATGATGGTCAGTCGAGTTATCAAGGATCATTCTCATATATCTGAGAACCCTTGATAACTCCATGCTGATCGCCAAAGTTCTAAAGGCTCTTTATCATATATTCGAGCATGATGAATGATTGAGTTCTCAAAGACCGCTCTCAATCACACACGATCGCACAGGTTATCAAGCATCATCCTCCTAAATCGGAACATTCTCATCACAGGAGTTATCAAGGGTCATTGTCATATCTGAGCATGATGAATGGATGAATTCTCAAGGACAATTTTCATATATATGAGCATGCTGATTGCACAAGCTATCAAGCACCAGTCTCATAGATCTTACCATACTCATCACGGGAGTTCTGAAGGATCATTTTCATTCATCTGAGCATGATGGAGGGACGAGCTTTCAAGGATCATTCTCTTATTGTGAGCACGTTACTGGGTGCTTTGGCCTGATAGTATTGGAGCTGGTGCTCTTAATTTGAACGAATGGAGAACCAGTTCTATATTTATGGCACCAATAATGCCATCACTTTACTGTGGGTGATTCTCAGGCCCGAGCATGCAGATTGTGGCACACCCTTGGCTCCATAATGAGGGAATGTAGGCTACAGGCTTTGCAGCTGCTAAACTTAAGATGAGAATTATTTGTCTTTTGTCACTCTCTTCGAATGTTCTCTCATTAAAGGTTGTTTCATCCTTTATCTGAATGCGGGGTATGTTGAGGGTTTGTGATGGTCTGGTGAAACGTCACTGCCCTACATTTACGGGCAGAAGGGCCTTGACATCCTGTTCCTAGCATTAATTTAGGAGGCACTCGAAATCGGCGATACACATATCCAGAACCTCCCTACAATATCTGGGTATCTTGTCTTCATTGCCACACAAAAGATGCGTCATTTCCTGTTCAAGCAAGGATGTGTTCTGTACATTCTGAGCGTCAGCCGGGAGGAGATCACCGGCGGGGCATGAGCGGCCGGGAAGCTAGGCCGGCATTAGCCGTCTGGTTGCCTTGGCCACTGACCGCCGCCGTAATCGACATCCATTTAGAGTATTAGAGGAAAGTCAGCAAGGCAGTGCCAGGGGACAGAAATACAGGTCTGATCGGGCGTATAATCCAAGCACCCTATTAGTCTATTTTCCACGCAGAGAGCAGTGAAATAGGGCAGTAATTTGCCGCCATTTCTGCTTGCAGACCTGCAGCACGCTGCGCATGATTGTGGTACGAGTTACACCTCTAGGCACAGTGTACGGTTTTTAACAGTCAGTGTTCACAATGCTATACGTAGTAATGTAACTCAGTTTGTTAGTGTAATAATGGATGCTGGTTGTGTCCATGAGGGGGAAATAGGATAATGGCGCCCACGAGGAAGTGTTTCAGATGCCTGGCAAGTACCGCATCTTCTCGCATCCTGCATCGCTGCCACGGTGTGTGCAAGGGTGCAGTGGGGTGCAGTGCGGAGCTTTTCACGACAGAAGTGCAGCATTCTAGCTTTTAGTCACTCAGTTTTTAACTTAATTTCATGCTATACTCCTTCCATTTCTAAACTCTGCAAATAACAGGTGTTAATATTACCCAAGGAATGGCACTCAATAATACTCGAGTATGCGGGGGTGTGTTTCTCAGCTAAAGGAAAGTGAATGAGGAGACACTAATCCAAAATGTAAACACCTGGCCAAAGGAAGCCCTGTGCATGTAAAGTAGCGCAGAGGTAATCAGTCCGAGCACTAGGTAAAGCGCTCGCCTCCTTCCCAGGTATATCCTAGTAATCAGGGTAACACTGTTTCCGTGGGGCATGTAATACTCAAAGGCAGGGCATCAGGTACCACAACATTATAGACCGGGCCACTGGGGAAGAGTCAGGGCCCGGTCATGGGAATCTGGGACATGAGTCGCCCTATCACGTGTGGGATAAGAACCAGGAGGATAGGCGACCCAAGCGCTTACTAACCAAGTTTATTTGGGGATTGCCCTACAAAGCATAAGTTACTGAAGATCAGGTATGAGAGCTGTGGGATTGGTAGCAGAGAGCATACAAGGAATGTGTACAGCAACACTTTATTTGTACTTGGACACAGTTCTACTTATACTGCTTCCATGAAACAGCGAACCACAGTCTTGAAGCTCAGTAGTACTGCAAATTTTAGGCGCTATTATTACCGAATGCAGTGGTGCTCGTTTTATCAACTTTAGATAGATGAAAGGTTAAATAGGCCACAACGAGACTTCAACCTGTAACTAAGAAATTGCCCACAGATTCACTCAGATCGAATTTTGCCCACTACCTCCTTTGAGTGGGGCAATGCACCCACTGCAGGGAGTCTTGCTTCTAATTCTAAGGTGGTGAATGTGTCTGTTGCAGTGTTCCATGTGAACTCTGCAGGTCACAGCCTTAGAAAGGGAGCTGAGAGGGTCCATGCATTCGATACGAAGATCCGGATGTAATCTGCAGGTCACAAATTCAAATCCCTGCAAGAAATATCAGAGGATTACCTGCCTGCTTCAAAGCAACCCTGTAGTTATGGTTGTTTTGCTCACAACAGGTCTTTTTTGCTTTGGTAACAACCTTGGAACCATTTCACAAATCTGCATGACATTTGGCACACAATTACCTCATTTAGCTAAGTTATGTGATAATTTCTAGTAAACAGATTCATCTAAGTATCATCTAAATAATTAATAAGCCAAGTAAGTTAATAACAACCAAGAAAATAGGTTTACTAATAATAACCAAGTTAATAAATAACAATTACTCGAGCAAGTGTGTACACACATACATGCACAACTAAAGTCATAATAACATGGCCATTATGCATGCAGGAGCTATGCCTACCCAGTAGACAGGATACAGGACACCATTCAGCAGTTTTTGCAGTCTCTCATTGCTCTATATCCTAAGTACGTATAAACATTTTCTCAAGTGCCAGAATGTCTGCCATGGGTGTGACCAGGTGCCACATTACGGACTGCAGTGTTTAGGGTTGGAAAAACATGTTCATAGAGGGGCGACGAGTCAGGGAGCGCATTATTTTGACTTTCCCTCCATACAGTCCTCCTATAATTTAGGATTCTAAGGTAAGATATATATATCTGTGTATATATTTAGTTTATCAAAGGTTACACTGTTTTAGTCCCTTTACCATCTCCTGGATATAGTCTGACTTCCCGCTATTTTTTCCCTTGGAGACTCAAGTGAAGAACGGGAATACCATGGTTATCCAATTGGAATGAACTAGTATTGGACAACAATGGTTAACAACGGTACCCACCTAGGAAGCTTTCCAGTAGCCACATACTATCACAAGACCCAGAGAGAGGCCGTATAATCTTCTGCCTCTGTTTTCTTATTTGCAAACAGCAGTGCTTAGAAACAGGCAGAGTTAAATCAGTGAGTGCTTTTAAAAATCTTGAGAGAACCCACAGCAAAGTAGATAATTCAGGGAGACAGGCAGGCATCACTATCCCATCCCCGCCACTAGATCCAGTGAGTAGATTTCAGGCAAAGCACTAGGAGACTGGACATCTAATCCTAGTTTTACCAACATATGCTGGTAGTAAACACTGCATTGTAAATCTGGGTAGGGCCACCAACACAGTGGCCTTTACCTTGGGATGGCCGTCCCAAGCCTCCTCGGGAGAACCGCCCCAGTCTTGGTGAACAAGCTAAATGCAGAACCAAAAAACGTGTTTTTTATTCCTGCTCTCCCCACCCCATATAACTGAATGGTGTGCTCTTATCCATTCACCTTTTGAGCTTAGTTCTCTGCTTCTACTTTTTTATTTAAAATATGACAACAAAGAAAAAATAACTTCAAGCAAGAAGTAGTAGTTAAATTCCCAATCAAAAGGTGTATTGGCTCCTACATAGTATATTAGATTGAGAAGTGGTTAGGACAGTATAGTCAGGGCCTCTGGAATTATGTGATTCTGTGGCAGTGTCGTTTTCTGCATAGTTATGGAATTGCAGCATTTCCCACATAATCCATAATCTGCTGCATAATTTGCAGATTTGAGCAAAACATTTGTTCCAAACTCAAATGGATCAACATTTACCTAAAGTGTCGATGTGTGTTTCCCCTCAGTTTAAGGTCCTTTCCAAAATTTGACTGGTCATCTTTCAATTGCCTATTGCTGTATTTGAGCATTAAACTGTTACTAATGAGGTGTAACCTTTGTCCAGACCGACGTAACGTGTAAAACCACAAAATAATGCGGTAATCCTGCTACAAAATGTGCCTAATTATGCCACATAATTTGACTTGTCTTGCTGCATAATTTATTTAATAATGCTACATAATGTGGTCATCTCCTGTCAACTTGTTGACTGACATGAGACAACAAGTAAATTGTCCAATGCTAGGCCTGGCAGGCTCAGTGAGTTCTTGCTCCACCCACTTACTACCTTACTAAGTTGACATTCCAAGTAATATTATGGGTTTTTCACTCCCAGTTCTGGCCCAGGCGGCACTAGAGACTTGGTGTGCTTTACCAAGCGTCAGTGGTGTAGTGGTTCACAAAAGTCATTGAGCCTAACACTTAGTGGGAGTAGCAATGTATGCACATCCAATGTACAGTATTTACAGTATATGAGGCCCTGCAGCCATTCATGTGCTGATGGAATGGGGCCTCTTCCCCAGTGTATCACCATCGCCCTCTTCGCCAGCAGTAAAGAGAGGGCAGTACTTTTCCAAATCTCCACCCGTATATACCTCATACAACCCAATAGAGGAGGCGAGGAGTGGAGAATTTATATAATCATAATGGTCAGACTGCCAGTATCTATAGCCATGGATAGGCACAGCTACATAATCCCGCCTTCAGAGCTCCACAGCATCAACAGCTGGTGTCCTCACTCTGCCGGAATGTTGATGGTGTGGTACACTCAAGGCATAAAGTATTTGTTGCTATTTAGAGGTAGATTCCCAGTTTAGGAGTAGCAATAGTCCAATTTTTCATCTGTTAGTTATCTAGACAGGTCGCTTTCCCATATTCCCCTGACCTTCAGGTTCTTTTGCATATACTGTTCCTTTATGAAAATATGCAGTTAGGAAATCAATTGTCTAGGATCCGGAGGGCTTCATAGTCACATTCAAGTTTTTAGCAGTGCCAGTTTCAACAGAATCGAGGCATACAGTGATTTTGCACGTGGATTTTTGTTTGTCCTATAAAAATAGGTCTAGCAGGATCTGGGAAGAGTTGCCTGCGAGTGTCCGTCTTGCTAGTAATTGTTTAGTTAGTGGGATCAGGATATTCAACAACATGTATAACAATATGGGTAAGATCACCATTTTCATCAAAGCAATACATCCTGCCATAGACCGAGGCAGTAATATCCAAAGATTTACCTGCTCCTGAATTTTAACGTGATCAACCCAATGCATGTTTCTGATTACCACTTCAGTATTCTGCATGATCTCTATCCACAGATATCTCGCACAGCTCTCACACCATTTAAGACAGAAATGAATTGTGCATACTTTGGTGCCTACTGTAAGAGGAAATATCAGTGACTTTCTCCAGTTCATAAGGATGCCTGAGAGATGGCCAAAAGTGAGAAATTCCCAGATAATGGAGAAGTTATCTTCCAGAGGATATCCTCATCGTCATCATCATCAAGTGAGATCATCAGGCATCATCATCTGAATTATTGCTCATGCACCGAATAAAGCTGGGCTGAAGAGTTAGGTAAGAGACCAAATATAGATGCACACTCCATCTTCTTGCAAAGTGATTTTCTCCTGCCATGTTGAGGACCATTTCTTGGAGCAACCCTGCATTGATGCTGTCTATGATTCAGCAGTCTGTGATTTGCCTTACTTTACTCAGATTGTTTAATCATCGAACATTCCAAGATAGTAACCGTCTTGTTGGGTCTTGACATCTAGCATGCATGTCCATTACTGATGCCTTGCTGTCATAATAAATCTACACCCACTGTGTAAGGTTAAGTAAATAACATCCCAAAGTCCGTCTCTGCGCCTGCTTTTTGACTTTGTGTTCCATACTAGCGAAGTCTCTAAACTGAGTAACATGAAGAGGTAAATGGTGACATCTGCTATTTACAGCATTAAGAAATGCCAGTGGAGTTGAAGCTCTTGATAATAAGACACATTCATTTGATTGCTACTATGACTCCAACTCTGTCTGTGCCCTTACCATACACTTTTAGTTAGTTTAAAACAATTCTTTTTTTTTTTTTTTTACATACAGTAAAATCGGTTAAACCTAGTAATTTGCTTAACAATGGGTGCAGCTCTTTATTACTAGCCAATGGACAACCTTTCAACCCAATTTAACGAATGTAAAGGCCTCTTCTCCTGCTTTACCACCACCCCATGTCTGTTCACCACCACCTCATTATAGGTTTTCACATTCCTTCATTTTAGCATCGCTAGAAACATGTTCCTAAAGCTGACTTGCAAAGACACTAGGCGCCACAGCGCCTTAACCCTTTCATTGCCAGGCCTTTTCTCCTCAGGTGCCAGGCCTTTTTTGGCTATTTAGGGCAGTTCGCGCTTAGGCCCTCATAACATTTTGTCCACATAAGCTACCCACGCCAAATTTGCGTCCTTTTTTCCAACATCCTAGGGATTCTAGAGGTACCTACACTTTGTGGGTTCCCCTGAAGGAGACCAAGAAATTATCCAAAATACAGTGCAAATTTCGTTTCTTTTTTTTTTTAAATGGGAAAAAAGGGCTGCAGAAGAAAGCTTGTGTTTTTTTCTCTGAAAATGGCATCAACAAAGGGTTTGTGGTGCTAAAATCCCCAGCTTCCCAGCTTTCAGGAACAGGCAGACTTGAATCAGAAAACCCAATTTTTCAACACAAGTTTGGCATTTTACTGGGACATACCCCATTTTTACTATTGTTTGTGCTTTCAGCCTCCTTCCAGTTAGTGACAGAAATTGGTGTGAAACCAATGCTGGATCCCAGAAAGCTAAACATTTCCGAAAAGTAAAAAAAAATCTGAATTCAGCAGGGGGTAATTTGTGTAGATCCTACAAGGTTTCCCTACAGAAAATACCAGCTGAAATAAAATAAAAAATGAAATTGAGGTGAAAAAAACAGCTATTTTTCTCTACGTTTTACTCTAACTTTTTCCTGCAATGTCAGATTTTTTAAAGCAATATACCGTTACATCTGCTGGACTCTTCAGGGATATATAGGGCTTGTAGGTTTATCAAGAACCCTAGGTACCCAGAGCCAATAAATGAGCTGCACCTTGCAATGGGTTTTCATTCTATACCAGGTATACAGCAATTCATTTGCTGTAATCTAAATAGTGAAGAATAGGTATCAAGAAACCCTTTGTATTTCCAAAATTGGCACAAGATAATGTGTTGAGAAGCAGTGGTTATTTGCACATCTCTGAATTCCGGGGTCCCCATACTAGCATGTGAATTACAGGGCATTTTTCAAATTAACGTCTTTTTTACAGACACTGTCTTACATTTGGAAGGAAAAAATGTAGAGAAAGACAAGGGGCAATAAAACTTGTTTTGCTATTCTGTGTTCCCCTAAGTCTCCCGATAAAAAATGGTACATCACTTGCGTGAGTAGGCCTTATGCTCGCGACAGGAAACACAACATGGACACATCACATTTTTACATTGCAATCTGACGTGTTTTTTGCAAAGTGCCTAGCTGTAGAGTTTGGCCTCTAGCTCAGCCGGCACTAGGAAAACCTACCAAACCTGCACATGTTTTAAAACTAGACACATAGGAATCCAAGATGGGGTGGCTTGTGGGGCTCGCACCAGGTTCTGTTACCCAGAACCCTTCGCAAACCTAAAAATTTAGCAAAATTTCTGTGACACAAAGTTCTGGAATCTGAGAGGAGCCACAAATTTCCTTCCACCCAGCGTTCCCCCAAGTCTCCTGATAAAAATGGTACCTCACTTGAGTGGGTAGGCCTAGTGCCCGCGAAAGGAAATGCCCCAAAACTCAAAATTATCAAATACAAAACTAACTGTTTTTTGCAGGCGGGAGGGGCACCTGCGTTTTTGGTCCTTGGCTCAGTAGCTATCTAGGGAAACCTACCAAACCCAGACATTTGTGAAAACTAGACACCCAAGGGAGTCCAGCGAGGTGTGACTTGGTGGATCCCCCAATGTTTTCTTACCCAGAATCCTCAGCAAACCTCAACTTTAGCTTAAAAAAAACAAATTTTTCCCACATTTCTGTGTGGGATCACCACATCGGGACAAATTACCACCCAACGTTCCCCTCAGTCTCCCGGTAAAAATGATACCTCACTTGTGTAGGTGGGCAAAGTGCCTGTGACAAGGAAGAGCCAAAAACTTGTCAAAATTGAAGGGGAACCAAAACGGGTCCAAAAGGGCAGATTGAAAAAAACATTTAGGCTGACAAGTGCAGCAGAATTTTTATCAGTATAGAGGAGACAATGATGAGTGGTAGGAATTTTGTGGATTCCTGCGGATTCTGGAAGGTTCCATCAGAAAAATGTGGGGAAAAAATGTGTGATTTCCAGCAAAGTTGGAGGTTTGCAGGGAATTGTGGGTAAGAAAATGGTGTGGGGTGCATGTGAAGCACACCACCCTGGAATCACCCAGATGTTTCGTTTTCAGATGTGTCTAGGTCTTGTGGATTTTTCTACATGGCAGCGTCCCAAAGTCCAAAAAAGTGCAGCCCTCACCATTCCAAGTGGGACGATTTTGAGAGTTAGCCAAGCTCTCATGGTCCAAATATTAAACCAAAACCCCAAATAATCAAATGTCTACTTTCTTGCCGTGGGATAAGATGTTTTAGTGTGTGGGGGGAGCTGAAAGACTGTTACCCCCTTCAGTTGGGGTGGGGGCATAACCAGGCCCATACTGGTTGGTAGCCACTACCCCACTATGTTATATATATTTTTTTAATTCCTGGCATCCAGTATGCGTTCTGTCCCCCTGGGGAGTAAATCTGGGGTAATTGCCCCATCTGCCCGCCGGTGGGCAGAACAACTTTGGCCCGTTTATTTGGGGTGGGGGTATGGCCATACCCCCACCCTCTTATTTGGAAAAAAAATCTTCCCTTGTCTCTGGTGGTCTTTCTGCCCCCTTGGGGGCAGATGGGTCTTCCATAAACAGTAATGTGCCCCCATGGGGAGTGACCCTTGCCCAAGGGGCTGCCCCCCCAAACAAAACACACACATGCACACACACCAATCCCTGGTGCCTTAGTGGTTTCTGTCCCCCCGGGGGCAGACGGCCTAATAGAAATAGGCAGATCTGCCCCCAAGGGGAGCACAAATGGCCTAAAATAAATTTGCTCCCCCAGGGGAGCAACCCTTGCCTTAGGGGTCGCTCCACTTATGTGAAATTGGCCCAAAAAAAAAGAAAATCCCTGGTGCCTAGATGTTTCTGCCCCCCCACCCCCCCTTGGGGGCAGGTCAGCCTAATAAAAATAGGCTGATCTGCCCCAAAAGGGGGCAGAAATGGCCTAAAAGTAAATTTGCCCCCAAGGGAGTGACCTGTGCCTAAGGGGTTGCTCCCTCATACATAAAGCAACAAAAAACATCAAAATGAATGATCCCTGGTGTCTAGCGGTTACTGCCCCCCCGGGGGCAGATCAGCCTAATTATAATAGGCCGATCTGCCCCCAGGGGGGCAGAAATGGCCTGAAAATAAATTGCCCCCATGGGGAGCGGCCCTTGCCCAAGGGGCCGGTCCCCTTCTGATATAAACAAACAAAAAAAAACATTCCCTGGTGTCTAGTGGCATTTCTGCTGCCCGATCGCATTGAGACCGGGCTGCAGAAATGCTGAGAGAGACATGAAAGGAGAGGAAAGGCTTTTCCTCTCCTTTAATGCCTCTCTCGCCCCCTCCACGTGATCGAAGGGGAAATGCTTTGCATTTCTCCTCCGATCCGTGGGGGCAGTGTCTGATGAGGTCAGCGCGCGATTGTGCGCTGACGTCATCAGACCCCACAGGGGGTCTTGGGGGAGGTGGGAAACAATTCCTCTTCCATCCCTGCCCAGGGGAGGGGGGTGCTAGGCCCCCAGGGGGAGTGCTAGCGCTTCCCCATTGGGTCCCTAGCTGGACGTAACGGTTACGTCCACGGCACCTGAAGGGTTAACACCAGTGAAGATTTAAATAAACCCTAACCTCTCACAAGCACCTCCTTACACTTCACAGTACTCCCTGCTGTCCCACATTCTTCACAGTGCCACTAACCATGTGAAAAGAAGTAAATGCTACTGTGTACTAGTGCCACGTGAAGGTCAGGTGGACCGCAGCGGCCTATAGGCTGAACAAAGAGTATTCCTGCTCCATACCTTTTAGCCACTTTCACTTAGAAGACACTTTACTTTTCAGAGAGCTTGAGAAAGTCTATTGCTTATTTATCTTTGTGTTTCTGTGTGGACTTGTGAATTGAGGCCCTTATTAACAAGCAACCTGCGCCGCGGGTGCGTCACTTTTTGTGACACACTAGTGGTGCAGGCTGTTGGTTCATATCTACAAGGCCACGCAAAGCCACTTTGCTGGCTTTTCATCGCCTTTTAGATATGGAGTAAGGCAACACAGTGAAAGTTGCTGCATTTCCTTATTTTGCATCAGGTAGGCTTTTTCATGGGTGTTACGTGGGTGTTCCCATGCAACATCCATATATTTTGAAACATTACCAGATTTACAAGGTTTTGTAAATCTGGGAATGCTTCAAAAGCCTATGCCACCCCAGTGGTGATGTTAGAGTGATGCAACAGGGAGAAATATCCTTATTTCTACCCGTTATTTCCTCTATGTGTGCTGCATTCTGCCCTTCCCGGTGGCACAGCGTAGTGCAGAAAGGCACTTACTGTGCCGCCCTGCGCAACTAGCCTTGTAAATATTGCCCAGAGTGTGATCTGGGAGGGCTATGACAGCACCCAACATCACTCGTTTTCGATATAATTACCAAAAACATAGAAAAAGTGCCCTTGATGTTGGTGAAGTAGGGTGGTCCATTCCCTGTTTGCACCATGGTGGAAGTGATGCATCGGCCGTAATACTGGGACAAGGCAGAAGTGAATATTCTCCATGTGCTGGAATGCCGCAGACGAGCCCATCTTAAAGCAACATTTTCAAGTCAGCTGGGTGTGACCTCGGGATACCACACAAATAAATCCACGCCTATTACACCACACACTATGGAAATATCATGGTTAGACAATCATCTTACATAAATATTGAGTCCTACATATAGTCCATGTTGGAGTCAATGGCTGAAAATCTAAATCCAATGAGATATTTTGAAAACAATATTTTGGAGACAATGTCTATGTCTGACTAGATTTCTGTAAATGATATTCTGACAAAGCCACCACACACACTCCTCTACTGCTTATCACACACAGAAGGCTGAGGACCTGCTGACTTTCAGCTGATCAATAAATGATATGATGTATGACAGGGAATGTAGTTAATGAGTGCTTCTACACATGCTGGAACTTAATTGCCAATTCTATAGGGATAGAAACGGTCAGAAGAGAGAAAGAAGGAACCATCACCCGCTACACAGAGTGTAAGCCTATGGGAGGGAGGAATATTTTAAAGGAGGTCAGTTTACAAAAACAACAAATCCTAGAATTTGCCAGGCTACAAAACAAATCAGTTCATCATAATGCATATTAAAAATGCATAAAAGCTCTCGCAAACAACACACAGTATGTATAAAATAGTGTTACATGTGCACCAGATGCATGTGACTTGGTACTGAGGGAATGCTACGTCTGATGCGATTTAGGGTTCACGCCTATCTCCAAGACTGATTCCCCCTCCACTGAAGGCCAAGACACTTTCACCTGCAGTTTGACTGCTGGGCTGTCAACACCAACTAAGCAGCAAAAGTGCCCTTGAAACATTTCCTTTCCGCACATATGAAACTGTGGAGCCATCCACAGCCCTGAGTCACATTCTCTGCTAGCAAGTGGGAGGCGTGAAGGTGGATACTAAATAACAACTATTGCCTGGTGACAGAGCTTCTTCGTTGAATCAGCTGCAGATTCCTTGGTGTGCCACTACATGACCAATGAGATCACATGGACTGGATTCCATGCAGGGGCACAGGTATCATTAAAGCCAGCAGAGTGGGATCAGAAGCCAGAGATGAGAGCTGCCCAGTGCACCGCAATTATGGCTGTCTCTAACTATGCAACTGCGAGGAAGGCTACTTATTTACATAAAGTATGGCCCATGAATCCATTGCCACACTACTGGCACAAGCATAGAAATGTTTACATGGCCAGGTCACATATTTCATGCCATGCATTTATTCCGGGACTATGCAAGGTACAAATTTAACAGAAAAGTCTGAAGATGCCCACAAATAGGATGGCCAGGATGGAAGAGGTTAGAGAAAGACTTATTCAAACAGCCAGTTTTTTCAGTTTGTGCTACCTATCTGCAGCCCATTGTTTTAGCTTAACCTTGTGCATGACCTTTTGTGATGCTTCATAATTTCCTGCCTTTGCTATTCCAGCTCCCCGCAGAGGAGCATCCAATTTTCTATTTCATGTAACTTGTGTAATGAAAGGCAGTGATTACCTTGTATAAAAATAGAAACTACAGAGTCTGATTATTTTTCTTATAAGTGCTGCTGAACTCTAGGGTTGCCAAATGCCAACTCTTCCTATTTTTGACTCCATAACATGCTTCTTTTTCACCACCCTACACTTCCTGTCTCTAAATCTGCTCCTGTGAGTTATCACAGACAAAGATCCTTGGTTTCTCGAACTAGCTGAAGAAGCAACTCAGTAAGAGGGCAAACTCAGCCCTTATTCCCCTTAACACCGACCTCATGATCATTGATCCCTCATTTGTGCTATTTTCAAGGCATCATCTACCATCCGGGATTCAGGGATGCTGCTGATACTCTTTCCTCCACAAAGATTGGTCCTAGTACACACAGTGAAGCTGCCTTACGTTGACTACTATATAAGTCTTCATGGAACTACATTACCTTCACAAAATTAAAACCCACGAAGTCTATAACTTTGTAGTTTGTCTAATCAGTGGTTTGGTTCTCCAACCACACTACTTGAACAAGGGAATCCCAGCAGTAAGCATCAATCAAAGAGCAAACTGGCTATAAAAGCCCTGTCCTCACAAAACACTCGGGCCCAAACTTATAGTGATGCGTCGCCCTTACTGCATACAAGGGGACACAAGGGCAATGCAACATTAAAGTCAGATTTATCAAGCCACGTAAGGATACCTTGCGTGGCTATGCATGGCTTCATCAGGAGTAACGCAGGGCAAATTGCTACCTTGTGTTACTCTGTCCTGGGCAGGCTTTCCAAGTGTGGAGCATGGGTGTTCCCACGTATCCACCTATGGATTTTGGCGCATTCCCACATTTACCATTAGTGGTAGGCCTGGAAATGCACCAAAATCCTATTGCTCCACAGGGGAGGCATAGCAAGGCAAAATATCTTTATTTCTCACTAAACTGCTTCCAACCTAATGACCGAACTGATGCGTGAAGTCAGCACTCGTGATCATGGTTATCTCGTTAAAATGAGGTACAAGCATAATGAAGAAGGATCCATTCACAACTTAGGTTGTGTGCTCTGTATCTCCATTTAATCTTCCCTAAAGCTCAAAGCTGCCTTGAATACCTGCCAAAGTGGTAACCGGTTTCCAGAAACGTTTCACTTTTTCATACCACACACATATGCCAGTTCCTGACCTTTGTGCCAGATGGATCGCTACATACACTTTAACTTTGATCAAAGTCGTACAAGTATATCCCAATCTATAACACGTGTGCTCTGTTAAATAAAACATTACAGAACTTTGGATAAAATTCATTATTGCATGAAATACTTTTTTTTAACAAGCGATTCTTAAATTAATCTGTGCAAGGCCTCACATTGCTTCCATACTCTGAAGTTTATCCTTGCTTCAGCAGCACCCCACTCCAGGACACACACAATCAACTCCCGTCTAGAACACTTGAGTGCCTCACTCACTTATAGTAAGGACTTCATTGACCAGCTGGTGCGTGATGTGACACTGTACGCAGCGGCGGCAGGTTTGCCAGGTGTCTCCTTCAGTTATGTGCTCTTATAAGCTTAATTGGGACTACGCATTGTAAGGTAACAGTCCTAGGCCCAGATTTAAGAAGCACTAGCGCCACATTAGCATCATTTTTTTGACGCTAATGTGGCATTAGGCTTCAAAAATCGCAGCGCCATATTTACAAAGTGGCGCAATGCATGCATTGTGCCCCTTTGCAGCCCTTTGCGCCACATTATGCATGCACTATGCATAATGTATGCAAAGAGTGCGTTCCCCTGTTAGGGGGACCACAGAAATGGCGCAGTGGAATCGAAGAAATTCCACTGCGTCAAATTTTGCGGCTACTTTTGACGCCTGCTCAGAGCAGGGGTTAAAAGTGGGCACACCATTGGTTACAATGTGCCTGTATGTACTGTTCAGGGTGAGCACCAACATTTTGACGCTAACCCTGAACAGTACATCAATAGTGTCAAAAATATTGACGCTATTGCCTCCTACCCTGCCTCATGGTGCCCTGTATTTTAAATACGGCGCACACATGGTGGCACTAAGGGGCACAAGAAAAGTGGGACTGCGTTCCCTTGCATCTCCAATAACACCAATCTCTTGAAAAAGGATTCTTTGAAACATGTGGTATTGTAGTTTGCATCTTCAGGGGTAAAAAGGACTGCAGAAAGTCCGTAAATAAATAAACAGAGAAGTCGCCTGGCTTTCCTTCAGGACAGTCCGCATGTGATCGATGCTGCAAGACAATATCACAAAATAAAGTGATGGACAGAGTGTTGAAAATTTTCAAACACTCACCCCCAGTCACAGATCCGGGTTTAATCCATTGTTATTTTCCTTGCCATGTCCCCCCAGTTCGGCCCAGCTATATGCAAATTAGTCTTGACCCTGCTCCCAATGGGAGCAATCCAGCCCAAACTCCCAAGCCAAGTCCTCCATGGATAGGATTCAAGCATCCTCGGACCGGTTTCAGGATATCACCCTACATCAGCCAGGCTAGCTTGAATCCAGTGGCACAGCAAGCAAGGAACCCACAACTGGGCATACCCTAGCCACTTAGGGCACACAAGGCAATATCACAAAATAAAATGATGGACGGAGTGTTGAAACTTTTCAAACACTCACCCCCAGTCACAGATCTGGGTTTAATCCATTGTTATTTTGCTTGCCACGTCACCCAAGTTCGGACCCCGCTATATGCAAATCAGTCCTGACCCTGCTCGCAATGGGAGCAGTCCAGCCCAAACTGCCAAGCCAGGACCTCACTGGATAGGATTCAAGCACCCTGGGACCGGTTTCAGGGTATCACCCTTCATCAGCCAGCCTAGCTTGAATCCAGTGGTGCAGCAAGCAAGGCACCCACATCTGACAATACCCTAGCCACTTTTCTGTTGCTAAAGTTGCCCTAAGTGGGAAGGGTATGCCCGTATGGGGGTCCCTTTTTCACTCTGCTACTGGATTCAAGGTAGCCTGGCTGATGAAGGGTGATACCCTGAAACCAGTCCCAGAATGCTTGTTTTAGGGCCAGGGAAGGACCTGGTCTGGCAATTCGTGCTTGACTGTTTCCATGAGGGACAGGGTCAAGATTGATTTGCATATGACTGGGTCCATACTGGGGTGGCATGGTGAGCAAAAGAACGATGGACTAAACCTAAATCTATGACTGGGGGTGAGTGTTTGCGTTATTCAGCACTCCGTCCATCATCCTTTTGTGTTTGTAAGGGTGCCCTAAGTGGGAAGGGTATACTCAGACGCGGGTCCTGTGGTCACTGTGCCACTGGATTCAAGCTAGCCTGACTGATGAAGGGTGATACGCTGAAACCAGTCCCAGAATGCTTGTTTCCTGTCTAGGGAGGACCTGGTCTGGCAGTTCAGGCTGGACTGTTTCCATGAGGAACAGGGTCAAGACTGATTTGCATATGACTGGGTCCAAACTGGGGTAGCATGGTGAGCAAAAGAACGATGGATTAAATCAATCTGTGACTGGGGGTGGGTGTTTGCATCGTCCATCATCCTTTTGTGTTGCTATCGATGCTGCAATAGCCATGTTGTCCAACCCCAGTGTTCCTTTCATCAACACAGAAGGTAGGACTTAAATTGTCCCCAGAACTTGGAACCCTGAGGCCTTGTAATGAAGAGATGGCTAGCAGGTAAAACTGATACTCATAGACTTTACCCAGAAACCACTTGAGAATTAATTACGTATGTAATCAATGGCGCACATCATTACCTGCTGACACCAGTGAGCATATCTTGGCTTAAACAATAAGCTTAATATCTAGAACAAGAACCTTGAAAACGTGTCTCACAAATTAACAGAGTAGGTCGGTGCACTGAGGGTGAGGTGTGTGCCAAGTTAGTGGAGCAACCTTCTTATTACACTAGTATGCTATCGCCAGTAGATGCTTAGCGCCAACCATATATGACTGTTTAACATAGTTAAAACAACCATGAACAATTCATACCGGGGCATATTTACAATAAAGTGGCACATCGGTCCTGATGTGCCACTTTTCTTGCGTCACCCTGCACCCCCCTAACGACAGCATGTGTGCGCTGTATTTATGCTATTGTGGTGCTTTGCAGTCTTAGATCCAAAAATGATGCCGCTAATCCCGCAAAATCAAGGGAGGCCCATTGAAGACAATGGCAGCCTCACATTAACGCCTGCCTCAGGCAAGTGTTAAAAATGACGCAATAAATGGTGCAGTCAAAGCTTGTAAATTTCACTGTGCCATTTTTACGGGCCTCCCTACATGGGAACGCCCCCTTTGCATACATTATGCCTGGCGCTGGCATAATGTGGCACAAGGGGATACATAGTGATACAATGTATGCATTGCGGCACTTTGTAAATATGGCGCAGGGAAATGGCCTCCCTATCACCACATTAGCATATAAAAAAAAATGATGCTAGTGTGGTGTAAGGGGCTTGTAAATATGCCTCACTGTGTTTTCATTCGAGGCACACAAGTCACATATGTGCCTTATACAACATAATGTGTATCGGTAAAAAGTACATTCACCCCCACCCTTGGGTACCCCCCATGGGGCACAGGGAGCTTATTAACATATGTTTATTGCCACCCAACTCGATGATGCTCATTTTATAGATATTGGAAGGATGAAAGGCTAGATGGGTTCATTGCTCAGTTTGTAAAAGAAAAAGGACCTGTGCCCATATTTGTGTGCTGCTCCTGTATGTCCAGGTTGTGAATACCAGAGCTGTCTACTCTTTAATTCACCTTGTGCCTCTTTCATTGACCAATATACTAGCCCTGTCCCAATAACTCGCTCATCGGTCCCTCTTCAAACAAATTTCTCTCTTTGTCACTATTTTACCGTCTTTATCTTCCTCCTCCTGTCCAATGTTGTAGCCATTAGATCTCTTGTTTTGGGTCAAAGGTTTATGATTAGAAATAATTTCAGCCCCCCCCCCCAAAGAATTGAGCACTGGTGGGCCAGCTGTTGGATCTCAACCGAGGACCACGAGATCCAACACAGATCCTATAGTGAAGTGTTGTCCAACCTTTTTATCGCCGCGGACCGGTAAATGTTTGATAATTTTTCCGTGGCCCGCTTGTCCCATTGTGGGACAAGCGGGCCACAGAAAAATTATCAAACATTTACCGCCCGCCACAGTGGGGCGGCCCGGTGCCGATTGATCCACGGACCGGCACCGGTCCACGGCCCAGGGGTTGGGGAACACTGCTATAGTGGATGTATTAGTCTTGAGGTTCTAAGTCCATCATAGCCAGTGTTACACAAAGTGCTCCAGGGGAATTTGGTATTACATGTGGGGCCACAGATCCTTGTATGGCCCTTTTCATGATATGGATCATACTAGCGCTAAATATGCACCAACGCTATCCTCTGAGGGTATTCCCAAATTTGCATGAAGGCATGGCTTCATGCAAATTGGGGCACAAACGTGGCCCTGCACCTGTGCCTCATGACAGCCACTTGTTCAGGGTCAGACAGGCTGTTGTGGCACACTGATTGTCGTTTCACATAGGAGATGATGTACAATCAGTGTACCCTCCAGGGTGACTCTTGGGAGAGGAGAACAGGGGTCCCAAAGACCGCAGGCATCACCCTGCAGGGGAGTGCCATCACACATTCCCCACAATTGGGGGATCCCTGCCCCTTGTAAGTATGAGGTGGGGTCCACCTGCATTGAAAGGTGGAGCCAGGTTTTTTCACACTGTGGCTCCTCTTAACTGAAGTGCCATCCCCAGTGAAGGTGAGAATTGTCAGAGTTTGATGCTGAGCTGTGGAGAGCACATTTTTGTTAGTGACGAGCATCCAAGACTTGCGAGAGACTGTTGTGTTCAGAAAAGGGCTTAGAGCCCGCCTGCCGCTCACCATTTGTTGGTGTGCGTGGCACTGTTCTTTACAGCTTCGTACTTCGTCAAGGCATGTCTGGCATCATTTCTGTTTTTTCTGTGTGGAGCAGAGATCAAGTACTAATTGATTCAACTTAATTAGTGCCCGTCTGCTGCTCTCGACATGATTGAGGTCCTATTTTTTCTTTTTAACTTCCAGTCCCCAGAAAACAGAAGGCTTGTGACTGTCGAAAATGTGCCCAGCAGGACAAACACAATTGCAAAGTTTTATTTTTTTAAGTTTAAAGCTTAAATTTATTTTGCCAAGCCGTCTTTTCTCAGTTTCCATGCATGTTTTCTTTTGATTTTGCTCGTGGGTGCTGTCATCAAAAGATGACAATTAACTTGTTCTAAATATGGGAGACCTATTGCATTGCCACGCACATGGAGTTAGCAGAGCATAATAGTGCAGACCGGGAAAGTGTGCTAATGAGTAATAGCCCCAGGTATACTTGAAAGATCATTGGAGCTGGGGAATAATTTTGACCTTTGTGGGCTGGATTACATTGTTGTTTATTTAATTTGTGCTTGTAATTTTTGCTCATACAAATTAGATGTTGCTCTTTATGTCCCTGCACCAGTTCTGGCCTATTTTAGCACCCCTGTGACCTGGCCCTGCCCTGCTCCTCTATTTCCACCTACTCCTCATCCTATCTACTTCCACCACATTGTATTTTGTTGCACTTCCCCTTAATGCACCTAGTCCTTCTTACCCTCAACCTCACCTCCTTGGGCATCCAGCCTAGGCATCGAGGCAAGGGGTAGAATGGTTATTGGCATTTTATAGCATCTTCGTGTGCGTATTTGAAGGCCTGTGCCAGAAAGGTGCTTCTTTACCTCAATGCCATCTTCCTGTTTCATCCTCATCACCTTAAATGTAACTACAAATTATTTCCACGGAACTACTATTTACAGTCTTATCTCCTGGTTCCGTAGTTCTGCTGCTGTTGTGCCTGTGATACTCTCTGGGAATTGCCTCTTTCACTTCTAGGCAAATCCACAGTTTCACTAACATGGTGGTTTTGGAAATATCTGGGGTTGTGCAATCTCACTTCTGGGTGAAGCCCTCAAACCCACCTCTGTTGTGTCTATAATTATCCTTGGTTTGTGGCTTCTCTGCTTCTGTGCTGGCAACAAAGACCTAGTACAGTCATATTTAGTTTGGATTTTTGGATTACATAATCTCATATTTAACGTTTGCCTCATAGTTCCAGGACGCAGGTGTCTATAGTTATGGTTGAGCTACCTCAGCCAGTGGGTGGGCCACTTTGACCCACTACCAGTATGTCTGCTTAGAGTTCACTGTTGCCTGTCCTTGATGGATCCAGACCTGTTCTCATATCGGCATATTAAGTTGTCACAAGAAGTAAACTCGATACGTTAAATAAGGTAGGCATGGGTAAATGCCACTCTATCCCTCACACCTCTTTGTGCCAAACACACTTCAGAGCAGCTGCAAGTTTGCTGCAACAAGTTTGGCGCACACCTGTAAGCCTCATGCACATCAACAACATTCTTACCAAAGAGACCATACTAAAAAAAAACTCTACCACTCATGTTTACAAAACATAGTAGCTACTTAGCCAAACTCAGAGAAAGTGCTTTAGGCATTGCAAGGGAAACGGAAAGTGCTATCTGGCTCAAGTTCACCCAGTGCTGAATGTCAACTAACTTCCTGAAGATAACCCCACAAAGACTGAATTCTTCCTGTTTTCCAACAGCTCCAAACAACCACAGATTCAAGGCAGGTGCTCCATATTAAACTTACCAGGCTTCATACCCCAGCTGACAAACCATGTACAATTTGTGGGATTCACCTTTGATGCAGACCTCTCATTTATGCAAGGAATACAAAGACAGCTTGGTTCCAACTCCCACTCGCCCACCTGGATGGAGGTAACGCACTGCTCAGCAGACTCCCAGTACCACTGTAGAACCCTGAAATGTTTCATACATGCAGCAGCACCGAGCTTTAAAGACTCAAAGAAATACGACCACTTCATCTCCATGTAAAAAGACCTACACTGGCTCACCCTTTCAGCCTGGGCCATCTTCAAGACGAGTTGCATCACTTATAAAGCCCTGAACAGCAACACAACAGTTTACACCTGACAAACAAGCTAGCCAAGTCTGGCAGTCAATGCCAGACCAGAAGCCTAGATATCACCAGACTTGGGACAAAAACAGTGCACGAGGGAATAAAATAGATACTAAGGGGGTTATTCTAACTTTGGAGGAGGTGTTAATCCGTCCCAAAAGTGACGGAAAAGTGACGGATTTACCACCAGCCGTATTACGACTCCATTATATCCTATGGAACTCGTAATACGGCTGGTGGTATATCCGTCACTTTACCGTCACTTTTGGGACGGATTAACACTCCTCCAAAGTTAGAATAACCCCCTAAGTCTTCTGTGGTCATTTTTCCGAGATCAGGACCAGCATCCCTATCAATATGAGATCAGCACGGACTCTCCAAGAGTTCAGAAAAAAATCTAAAAACATACCTCTTCAAGGAGAACTATTCCTATCTGACAGTCTACTTTTGACGTTTCCCGGATAATTAGATCTTCCTGGAAGTTATCCCCCGGTTCAGCATTCTGTTGCATTCAAGCTAAGTCTGTGCTCTACAAATACCCACACATACAAAAATACCAGTACAATTCACTACCGATACAACTACATGTCATGGATTATTGTTTGTTTTCTAACCTCAACAGGAATAATGTGAGGGGGGAACACTTTTTTCAATTAATGTATTTGATGTACAGAAATAGCCATTTTTATTTCTGAAGGGTAAATTATAAAAGCCAGCTAACTACAGTCAGGATTGTGAGTATCTATTACACATCTTTCTTTATTAAACAAGTGGTTCCCCCAAGACAATGTAAGAGCACCTCTCCTGCTACTCATGCCTGACACCGAAATGCATAACAAATATACACTCCTCCAATCAAGCACGCCCGCACAGTGTAGCCTATTGTCTGTCTGACTGTAATTGTGCTTTGTTGCCCAAAATGGGGAATGAAAAGGTGCAGAAATGAACTTACAGTAACTCTCATCAGCATACAATACACAGTTTGCACTATTATGTTGGATTACAAGATCTGTGATTATGGAGGAATGTAGGGAAAGGATGTCCAGACCGATAACAAGTGGATGAACAGGCATTAACAAGGACAAATAAGAGAGCAATGCAGAAAAAGGTTGCTGCCAGAAGATAGAACTTTAGGTAAAGATAGTTAACCTGGGGGTGGGGAAAATTTAGACAGGATATTCATATCCAACTTTTAACAAGCGGTTCCTCAGAGCCAACTGGACTTCTATTAGAGGATTGACTCTAAGACGAAGCAAAGGGGTTTTCAATGACGAGGGCCTAGCAGATGTAATGAACAGAAGTGAGGTAGGGCACATGGATATTAATGTACAGTGAGAGAGTGAATATGGGCAAATCACAAAGGCCTCGCTGAGGAGTGCCTGAATAGTCTATCCAATAACAATTGTGCACATAGGCCTCGACTGCCTTAAAACGCCTAAGTGAGATGTTCATGGAACAGCTGCGCTGCCGGTTGAGAGCCCGCCACTTCTTTTTGGTGGAGTGGGTGTGATGTTAGTGGAAGAGAGGGGACAGCATTCAAATGGCAAAATTAATGACTGTCAATAGGCAAAGAGACATATTTGGCGAGACCAGTGACTAACCTATCTGCTCATGTCTAGAGAGTTAATGAGGAACTCAGCAGTGTTGCATGTGAGATGAAGATGGATCCTTTAATATTTAATCAAAATCCACTCTAGTGACTGTTTGCAATGAAGAAATCCAGTTGCGAGCCAAATAGTACACCAAGCTGTTGTGCATTAAATGCTGTAGAACACATTGGGAGAGGGAGGTGGTTGTGACTGACAGAGCAATTATTGCGGAATAGTGCTGAATTTACATTTCTTTTGGTTCTGAAGGTTTTAGCATGAGGGATTGTGAGGCAAGCTGAGTGGCAGTTGGATATCTTAGCAATGATATTAAAAGTGAATAATAAAGAGGATATAATGATTGATAGATATATTTCACAAGGACGTTATTTCAAGTAACTATAACTCACGCCCCGGCCATGCACAGTTTTTTCTTCAATAATTTGACTGCTAATGTTTCATTGATATTTTCATTGACGTTCTAAAAGTTGTCATGAGTGCTGTAATATCTGGGGTAATTAGCAGTGCATGGTGAGGGTGCGAGTTATAGTTACTTGAAAAACTCCAACGGCTGAATTTCTATGGTTGTGTGCAAGTAAATTCAGAACCTAACTATAACGCTGCTGTAACATTGGTTTTTTTAAGTGAATTTCTATGTTTTTTAAAAAATGTAAAGTAATTTTAATTACTATACGTTAATCCAACCACCACCTTGCACGACCTCTGGCCGTCCATGGCAGGGGTTGGCAGTAAGTCCTGGCCGGTGGCCAGGTCCTGCGGCCAATCCCCTACATCCATACAAACCCTTGCCAAGCATGGCCTTCAGCTATGAGCTGCGGGGATTGGCCGCAGGGTTTGTCTCTCTGGGTGTAAGAGGGTGTTTCTGGGTGTGAGTGGGTTTGACAGTGTCTGTGTCTAAAAGTGGTTCTGAGAGGGTCTATGTGTGTGTGTGTGAGAGTGTCTGTGTGTGTGTGAGAGTAGGTGTGAGAAGGAGTCTCTGGGTGTGAGGGTGTTTCTGTGATCGAGCGTGTGCGGATCAGTGAGCGAGTGTGTGAGTGTGGGTGGATCAGTGAGTTGGTGTGTGAGAGTCTGGTTCTGTGAGTGGGTGTGTGATTTTCTAGATGGGTCTGTGAGTGGGTGCATGAGTCTCTGAGTGAGTGTGAGTGGGTGTGTGAGTGTCTGAGTGGGTCTGTAAGTGAAGTACATGAGTCTGAGTGAGTCTGTGAGTGGGTATGTGAATGTCTGTGTGGGTGTGTCGGTAGCTGTGTGAGTGACAAAGGGATCACACCTGCACCTTCATCCAACAAGAGTCCACAAGTTTGCACAAAATATCTACCCGAGTGCAGTTCTTTCTGTCTCCTTGGGTAAATGTCTAGTGTGTATTTGAAACTACAGCTGTGTAATGGACCATGAGGAAATGTCACCAGTGATCTTGTGTGCGTTTGACAATGTGATTGTTCCTCATGCGTCTTTCTCTAGAATTCTTCTATAGAGAGGCCAACAAGACCACAAAGACCTAAATCTCTACAAAATAGGGTCCTTCCTGTTATCTATATGACATGAGTATTTCTTTGTTTCTGTGGAGATGTCCTCATATTCCTCTGCATCAAGAATGTGCCACCAAAATCGTCGGGAAACGCACTGGGTGGCCCATTGGTAAGCTGTCCATCATTCTGGCAAAATGCGTGATGACCTTTGCAAAATACTAAGGTGGACAGTACAGGGCCAAGTAGGCACAGCTTACATGTGATTTGCACATTTGCATACTCATAGCATGTTAAAGAGAGAACAATAGTCTGTTCTCACCAGGAGAGGACAAGAAAGAACCCACTCGTCAAAGTCACATACACATTGCGCTCTAATAGATCAGAATGCACATCCATGAAGGATTTTATTGTGCGATAGGGAAGGGTGGAAGTACCCCTCCCCTGGCCAACTTTGGCCCCGGGGACCCTATCCCCGGGGCCTGGCCTTAAAATATCTTCATTTTTATTGGGTAGAGGGGGGCTGCACAGCTCCCCTTCACTGGCCCTTTTATGGGCAACGGGACTCAATACTCTGGGGCCCGGCCATGTCACCTGCATGCCCCCCCCAGTGCACCCAGTCACCACCGTTGCTGACCCTGGAGGGAGCCTGAATGCCCCCGCTGTCCCAGCCAGGTACCCCCACCTGCAAAAGCCAGCATTGCTGTCACAGATAGGGAGCTGCTAACATGTAGCTCGCTGTCTGTGAGAGCAATTCCCTGCGGGCAGGAAAACAGAGGAAACCTCCGCTTCCAGCAAGCGAGAGATGTTTGTCAGCTCTCACTTGCTGGAAGTGGAGTTGTGGTTGCTCTTGCTTGGCGGGAGTGGTCAGCTCCTGCCAAGCGAAAGCAAACAACTATTTACCAAGGGTGGGCCCCTCAGGCGATAGCAGGAGCCGGCCCTGGGGTGTGCCGGTCCCCAGGCCCATTAATGGCTTTAGAAAGGTGGCTGCGTGGCCCCCTCCTTTAATTGACATGGGCTGGCCCAAGGGAGGTGGTGATCCCCGTGGCTGTATGTGGTCAGGGAGGGGGGGTAGTGCCATCCCCTCCCATTTGAAAAATTAAAAAAAAAAAAATGTTATTTGGCCACAGGCAGTTATGGTCCCTAAGGGTCTGTGTGGCCCACCACATCATTATTTGGTTAGTCCAGGGGAAGGTAGAAAACAGCTAAGTCCTGGGGGTGGGCACCCCAGGACAAAGCAGGAGCCGGCCCTGGGGAGTGGCGGTTCCCAGGGCCCATTTTTGGGTCCACGAGGGGGGATGTGCGGCCCCCTCCAACATTTCAGTGAGCCCCAGAGAGGTTGTGGTTCCTGGGGTCAGCAATCTGCAATGGGCCCCCTATCTTATTTTATCTCAACCTCGGGGAGGTGGTGGGCCCCTTTATTTTGAACCAATTGCCATGGAAGGTGAGGGGTCCGGGGGGATCTTTAGAACCCCCCTACTATATTTAAAAGATTTTGCCCTGGGGAGGTGGTGGTCACCAGGGCGCAGGTGGGAAGCATGGCCCCCCTGCATACTATTTGATTTAAGCCCTGAGGAAGTGGTAGTCCCTGAGGCATATATAAGCCCAGGAGGGGGGTCCGTGCATCCCCCTCCTTTACTTTTGATATGCCCCCGGGTCCTCGCCCATTCGGGGGCTTTAGTACAACAAGAGCAGGAGACCTGCTCTTTTTTTAACCGCAAATTCATGATATCGGTGTGAATTTGCTGCATTTTCTTTTTTTAAAGTGCTTTTTTTGCCCTGGTGGCAGGGGCCGCTTCTGGGACCCCAGAGCTAAAGGGTCAGGGTGTCCCTGTCTTCGTCCCTGCCCCCTTTTTGAAAAAAATATGTTTTTCTCCCAAGCGCCAACACTTCTTGGTTGAAGTTTTGGCAGTCAATCAGATCTCTGCACGAGATCGGAGGGATTTGCCTTCGTGCCTCTAGATATACAAATTTGGTTTTCCTTTAATTTATCTTTAACTACTGAACTGATTTACACCAAATAACAAAAACCGTAATCTGGGTACTGATGTTGACAAAGATAAAGGCAAGTCAAAAAACGCTTTTTCAATGGAAACATGGTCTGAACTATAAATACCTACTGGCAACTGTCAGAAAAGAATAGAGAACCCTGGGTAGTTCCCAAGTTCAGGTGGAGAGCAGCTCTAGTAAGGAGCACTCTGCAACACCAGCGGCACTCTAGATTTGCTCACCTCAAATGTCTGTTTATCTAGCAAAGTTTTTAAGCATTGGATCAGCACAGTGCTATCCTTGCCGAGCTAGATAGTGACAAAGTCTTTTGCCATTTATACAGCAATGTCTTTAAGCATAGGTTTGACACAGTGTCAACCTTGCCGAGCTGTAAAATGACAAAAGCCATTTACCACTCCAGGCACAGTATTACAGCTTTGGACTGGTAAAATACCGTCCAAACCAACCTGGAATGAGCACCATGGTTGTCATCAATGATGTTCTTTCATATTTTGCAGTGATGCTATCAATGATGTAATATGAGAGGAATTTAGCAGTGTGTGGAAAAGAAAGCGCATGGAGGCTCTTGGAGATTGGCTGCATGGCCCCCTGCTCTAATTTTAAAGAAACGCCCCCAAGGGACGGAGACACCAGGGTGTTGAGAAGACTTCCCTTCCCTGAACCAGAACAGAGCCACCCCCCCGGGACACGGAGGGCGGGAAGAGGGATGGCAGGGGGAAGCATGAGGGGTGTGGTGTTAAAAGAAAAAAAAAATGGCTGGAGCACGTTTTTTTTTTTATTTCACAGCGAATCCCAGATCCAACTCTGGGGCCTCCCCACAAGGCCTATAGGGGCATTGTATCCCTACCCGGCCTGGGGACTGAGTCCCCGAGTCTAAAATGGCAGCTGCCACATCTTTGTTTATATGATGGCAGCCAATCAGATGTTATCTCAAGATCCATTAGTGCCGTGGATACTCTGCAGTGTGATATATGCATTATATTTTAAACTTAATTTCTAAAAAAAACTGAATGGATTACAACACAATACAAAATGCACCCTTTTGAGACCAAGTTCTAGCTTTCTGCCAAATTTGTTGTAATTCCATTTAGCTGTTTTGGCTGCAACTGTGTCTAATTTTTCCTTGTGAAAACCGAATGTGGAAAACACGTTTTGAGACTCCCTCTTTATCTCCCCCTGCTTGATGGATCACACTTAACCTTTCCAAGAAGGAGCAGAGGTGATGACATTTTTTTTTTATGTTTCATGAAGATTTGTTAAATGGCACCAAAGTTATGGGCAAAGCAAATAATACTTTTCTTATGAAAAGTGATCCTAACTATAACTATCCAGTATATGCAAAGACCGATATTTTATTTATTTATTTATTTATTTATGGAGCATACACCTAGCAGCAGAGGTTTTATGAGACAAAAGAAGATGAAACAAGACTGGATGCAGAAAGCTTGTCAGCAGAGAGAGGGGAGTGTGACCAGGGTGGTCTAAGGGATCCTGGAATTCCCAGTATCCCTTCGAAGAACATTTCTCTCCTTGAAGAGAATTCTCCAGTTTGCTTTTTTAATTGGTAGTGTGATAGTGCGAACCTGAAGTGATGTTGTTGCATATTATTGGTTCATAACTGGAGATGGTGTCTTTTAAACATTTTTTTCACTGTTTTCGTTTTAGTCTGCCAATATCTTGGCTTCATGTGTGTCTCTGACCTGTAGAGATGTTCACTTATTCGGCTGGGTGAGAGATGCACTTTACTCCTTTGCATTTGAAGCAGCATGTCAAACACAATGTGGGCTTGGAGCTTGGGTTTCACAAGCTTTTTTGAGGCAACTTGCTTCTAACTATAGAACAACAGTTTCATACAGGGAAAGGAGAAAACACAGCAAGCCTGAGCCACAAAGGTAATCTTACACTTTTGTGTAAGTTTACAATTCTGTGGTATTTACAAACTACAAGTTTAATTTTACTAACAGTTATTTTAGGTCTACAGAGACTCTGCACTGGTGCCGAAGCTTCCACACATAAAAAAGATAGGCCTGTCCTGTCTTTTTATGTGCGGAGTTCTCCATCCCAATTGCGGCGTCTTCGCAGTCATAAAATCACTATTAATAACATTCAACGCGCTTAGTTTATGAATATTTAAAAAATGGTAAACTTACACAAAAGTCCTTTGAGTATCAGGCCGCGCAGCCCTAGCCTGGGTGCCATCTTCATTAATAAACAGGCAAGTTTGCTCTAAAGTCTATAATTTTTTTTTTTAGAAGGCACCCCTGGCCTTATTAGAGCTCGGGTCCTGAAGCTTTATGTCCCCTCCACCTTATGCGTGTGATGTCCGCGGCTTGGACAGGAATTTAATGGCAATCTAGAAGGATGCCAATCTCATTTCTTCAATCCTTTGCAGAGAGATGCGGCAGGATGGCGTGCGCCCTTCAGTCAGGCCACGGTGGAATGAGGCACGCCAGCGAGCAGAGCGTTTCTCGGATTGCAGCAATATAAAGTGCCGTGAGCCGAATGTTAAAGAAGGCAGCACTTTATACGCATGCATTTATGTGTTATTCGTTTGGTGGTTCTGTTGATAGCTGAATTCCTCAGACAGATAGTTTTGAGCTGAAGGTTTGAGCTATCGTCTGATTTAAGGAGGAGATTCTCTGATGGGTTAGTGGATATTATCATCAAGGGCCAGAAGAAGGGCACGAACTAGTCTGTCTGAAAACTGCTGGCCCCAGTACCTCTATCCCTGGCCAGGCAACTATGTGTTTGTGATCCTGCTTTCATCTACTATCTAGAGGCCCACCCTACATGCCAGTCTATGAAGCTATCCCCAGTGAGGCCACTCTGAGAACACCTGAGTAGAGTTCTATGGAAAGGGAAGGATACTTTGGCCACATGGCTTTGTGTGTACACATAGACCTCTACACCCCTTCACACCCCTTCACTGTCTTGGCCTCTGGACTCTGTAGCTTGCTGGTGGTACCTCTTGGTTAGAATATCCTCACTCAAAGCTAGTAGGTGTGGCATCAGATTTTGCGACACGGCAAACAAGGTTCTTCCAGTGCACTTCACAAGATATCAAACGTAACACAATAAATGGCATCATCAGTGACCTTAATTAAGTGACATTGGTGATACCTATTCACTTCTCTTTGCTGTGTGAAAACACAGCCTTTCTTTTCAACTGAATTGCTTTGAGGATCTCAGGTGGTACCACCCTCACAACTGCATGTATAGCCTGTGAGGATCCCTATTTCTTGAGAGAAAACTGCAGCAGCTGCTCCTCTCCATCTTACTTATGTGAGGACATCTAGTTGCCAATAGCTGTACAGCAGGTTTAAATATGCACTTACTGTCTACATGGATATCTGCGAGCGTGAAGGTATTAGACTTTTTAATATATCATCTCTGTGAGGAAATCCAATTGATGACAGTGATAATGCAGGTTTACATCTACGTTCAATCTGTGTCAAGAAATGTATTATTAATTCCTCAAACTTGTGCAGTTTTTCAGGACATTATGTTTGCGAGGACATCTAGTTGCTTATGTTAGTACTGCATGCTGTATGCTCCATTCAGAGTCAAGGAGTTCATCCCCTCTGTGGCATTACTGTTATTCTTCGCTCTCTAGTTATTGGGCGGGCATTTGTGTACTGACTAACACTGTAGCCTCCTTTTCCATTGAATTTATGTAAGGACACAGGATGGCTCTCAGTGATACTGGAGACTTTCATTTTGATGTGTAGTAAAACATGATGCCTCGCCACTAATGTCATTGATGATGTCATAGGTGATGGCACACATAACATCGATCAGGTCATCAGTGATGTCTCGTATGTAGCAATGATTAGTTGCATACCTAACCTCAGCACAGGAACTTCGGGTTTTTTTCTTTAGATTTTAGATTGCCTTACTGTTCCTACAGCTGGTTTCTCTATAGAAAATATTCACAGAAGGGTCCTAGCATCCTGTGTCAGGATTTTGTTGGCATTTTTTAAACCACTCAGAATCTCATTGTGAGTGCACTTTTAATTCCAATGGGGCCAGTAACAAGAGTTTCTTCTCTCATTAGAATAACAAGTTCTGCATTAAAGCCACAGATCCTCGGGATGAACGAGGAATAACCAAGTGAAGCCTAGAATACACAGTTACCAGTTATGAACCAACTGCAAGGAAAGAGCGTAATCTGCTCACCTTTAATTGTTTTTGATTGAAGCGTGGCTGAAGAGACGTGTACAAGTTTCCAGAACAGTTGCAGTAAATAAATGGACAGTTGCGCCTTTGGAGTTAGAAAGGGTCCCTACAAACACCACCAGTCTCTTGCATATGCTCAGAAAAGTCTTCTGATGTCCACCTCAAGGCCGCTATATTTTGCAAGAAACTAAGTAGCTAACATGTCACACTTTATGTGACAGATTATTTTTTGATTTGTTAATGTTTTAGGGCAAGAACTTAGAATTTCTTCACCTTCAAAGGCATTCATTATTCTTGTGAGGTAGCCAACAGCCTTTAGCTCTGAGACCATTGGCTGAGGATCCCAAAAATCTCGTGTCCTCATTGATCATCTACTCAATAAATGCGAACAGTCACACGGTCTATGTTATTCAACACCTTAATACACATTTTTTTATAATTCTGGGCAGCTCGTTTATCTGAAGCCATATGAAGACAAAGGTACACATTGTTGTGCAGGATCCATCTCGCTGCAAAAAAATTGTCGTTCTATGGAATGTTGAGGAAGATGGTAGCCATGAAACAATTCCAGACTCTGTTACCCCTATCTTTTATTCAAAGAGTGATTCCAAGGGGAGGGAAGGGAACTCTGCCGCTCGTGGAACAACAATAGTCTCATATTGATGGACTCTATGAATATCGACATCATTGGGTTTATCTGCGGCTTTCAAAGCACTAGTTCAGAAAGGGACAAACGGTCTGAGCTTTCTCATACTTTATTCCTATATTTGTCTCTTTTTAGGCAAGTCATGCCACCATCGGGGCTTGATGAGACTTTCTTAGGGTCGTGTTTGATTATGTCATGGTATTATATGATAACATCCATCACAAAGGGTCAATAAACCAAGTAAAATATTTGCCTCTGTGATCAGAAATTTTGCAGATCTTTGTTGAGTAGAAACCACAATCCCAAAGCTACCAGCAACAATCGAGCTAAAAACTAGAGGACCAGATCTAAATGATGTACACATGATGTTCACAAAAAAAGCAACTAGGGGCCTGATTTAGGACTTGGTGGATGGGTTACACAGTCATAAATGGGACTGATATCCCGTGTGTCTTATTACATGTGCATTATATCCTATGGCACTCGTAATAAGGCGGACAGATATCCGTCACGTTTGTGATCGAGTAACCTATCCGCCAAACTCTAAACCAGGGCCTAGGTCCCTGTGGTTACATAGCAATAGCACCTACAAACATGCCCCTCAAAATACAATTACACAGCAAACTCATTCCATAAACAGCATACATGTCTATATCTTATCATAAAGGACTTTCAAAGGACCAAACACATTGTACAGACACAAAAAGAACACCATACACTGAAAAGAATGACTCCTCTCCCCCCAAGTAGTGCTCATCCAGTACTGCAACACGAGCAAAAACTCATACAGATCAACTATCCAACTCCAGGCCTACATATTCAGAAGCCCGAAAAATACACAGAGTAGAACAGAGTAGGATGTCATCTGGCAGTTGCTTTCATTCCACATGGACAAACAGGCGTGACCCACGTAATGCACGTTTCACACAATAAAAAACACAGTTTCAAAATTACACAATCAAACATTGATAAAAACCTAGATACAACCAACTCGAACTCTTCTGCCCTGACATTTGTTACATAGAAATACACATGACAATGGAACCACAGCAGCCAAAATAAGACAAGCGTATAGTCAAGTTAGCAGTGAAACTGACAGTGTCAGACAGGGGACAATTCTCCACCACTATGAAGAAACATTTTAGTGCCCATCATAATACCCATACAATCAAACCCTACATGATGCTGTAAGCCATTGCAACGCAAACAGTCATCTATCTACAGATCTTTATACTATTTGTTGGACTACATTGTGACACTCCAAGAAATAGCCTCAAAGTCCAAGTTGACAATTTGACACCATGGCAAGGGAAGGTGCTAAATACAAAACCAGCAACTCAGCGCGGTTCAGGCACTGGACCACTTCATCAGAAAAAACAGGAGAACACACCTACCTAAAAAGGACAGAGGCCGGAGAACTGTGCACACCAGTTAAGTCTCATTCGAATGCAATCCAAACATCTGCACCAGCTTTTGTTAATTTATTGCTAGTCATGCACACATACATACAGCACCCACACACACACACAGCCTCAGCTCATAAGTCAATCAGAAATGCACGCCGCAAAAATAGGAATAACACCTACAGCCATTCTACACCTAACCAGGGACATGTAAAGTAGTTAAGTCCCATGCATGGGTAAGTGAAACATGAAGCTTGCTGGTTTTGCATGAAACATGACTTGCTCCATGTCAGCAACATTTCAGACCAAGCTCAAGGGTGGTAGGGATGAATATGGTACTACCTGCCATACCAATCCTCTTCTGGACTCGTGCAATACTCAAGGGAAGTGGAGGCAGAGATAACTGCATGTGGATCCTGGCTCTAAAGTAATTCACCATTGAATCATCAAGATAGCCTTTACCGAGGGTGTAGGTCTTTACTGTCTCTACAGAGGAACTCAAAATACTGGCCCTAAAACAGCATAACATATGTTCAAGAGGGCATCATCACATATTCACATGCTCCAGTCAGTAGCGGTTGCATCTTTCCATGAGTATTTGCTCTGCCTTCTTGGTTTAGCCTCAAGCAAGGCAAAATGGGAGCAAGCGGGATCAGAACGCTCCCCATCATACCATCCACCTACTGCTTGTTCTTTGAGATTCACAGAAAGCAGTGACTTCAAAGCAGTGACTGCTGGGTGGCCACAGCTGCCTAAGAACATTTGTAGATTACGTGTTTGCAACTTCAGAAGTCTGGTAACAAAAAATATCATTATAGCTCCCTTACCAAAGGAGATTCCTGGCAAAGTTCACAAGAGCGAGGTCTCCATCCAGTCCACATTTTTCTGGACAGTCTGCAAAAAAACCCTCTTCCTCCCTGCTAGAGAAAGGGTGGTTGTAGTGATAGCGTATTTTTAGACATGAACCCTAAATAGTGGAGTGTGGTTGATGTGAGCATTCCAGTTCCAGCACAAAACAAATAGCACAAAGCCATACACACTATGGAACAGTCACCACCAACCAAGGTCTGTACCTGTTACTCGCAGCGACAAGAGGTATTTTACAAACACCCTGACTTCCAGGAGTGCCTTCTGCGACTTCACATACAAACGCCAGCAGTTGCATTTGCAGAATATTAAGTAAAATTCGATATGTAGCGTGCAGCAAAGGAACCTGCACCTCACACTAACCTCTGTGCTTTGCAAGAAATGGAAGATTCAGTTTGATCTGTTTGCAACAGGTTTCTATGCCACCAAAACAGGAGGGAGAGCGAAACAACCTGGGAAAGAGTGCGCCTAAAGAGGGTGAGTCTCCAATGGTCAACTTGTGCACTGTGGAGCCAGGGAAACAGGTACAACCCTAACCTCCCTTACACCTGGGTAGTTTTTTTTTTTTTTTTTTTTTTCTCTCTCTCTCTCTTTCTCTCTGCCTCAGTTTGATTATCTATCAAAATTAGGACAGCTTAGATACAGGCTGAATACCAGCAAAAAGCTATTCGTAAAACATGGATATTAATATTTAATGACAAATCCATTAATGAATATCTAAATTTGTAACAGATTCAAATTACCCGGTCCTATTGTAAATAACGTTTATTGTGTTCGAACCCATTAGTATTATATGGAACAAAATATGAATGTTGTTTTTTTACAAAATACAGAGAGCAATATTTCAGGTCTGCATGATAAATCTATTCCTCTTGGTCCCCACCCACCTTAAATTTCCTCACACCCCCGTCGGTCTTGCGGTCTTTAGCCCTACTCCCACCCTGGTGCTCTTGCAGCCTTTTTAAATCTCTCCCTCGGTCTTCCCCTCGTTATCTCCGCCCACGTGACCCTTCGTTCGATCCCCCTCCCCGCCTGCCCTGTCGGCTCTCCGCGTGCTCCGCCCCGCATTCTTGGATTGTTAATCTTACGCGAGACCGGCGACCTTTTCACGAACACTGAAAAAGTCATGAATATATATATCTCTTTATCACAAAAATATGGGATCTGCATTAAATTAAAAACAACATTTAATATGTGGAAGCAAATGGCAATACAAATTTGGAGATTCATATGGAATAATAGGGAAGGCGTTTAGCATAATGGCCAGTGGCAACGTATCGCATGAGGAAGAAAGTAATCACAAGCAAAGGGAAATGATGAATACTTTTGAAGAGAAGTAGATAGCTATTTAAGAGTTCTCTTCCACTCCTTTCATAGAAGCCCTCTTTTGAAGTATGCGCTGTGCTCGGGGGCACAAAGAAAATCAACACTCCATTCAAACCCAAAGTAAGCTGACGGAAAAAAAACCGCCACACTCAGATTTCAAGACATCAATAAGGGATACAAATTGGGAAGTCGAGACTGATTAAAATGAGTAGAAAGACCCAAGTGTAAACAGAGTGGAAGCAGGTAAGGTGTGGGTAGAGTACACTGTACCCCTCTTCTGCAGCTCTTGCTTCATACAGGATCATGCATAAAATGGAAATTGGAAATAAGGCTTTCCTTTCTTGGAAATAATCCCGCCCATTCTCTCCCTGCTCCGAATTTCCACAAGGGATCTGGTGACAGTCTACAGATTGATTCATCTGATGTCAGGACGGAGGATTCCGTTTTTGGAGATAGAGATAAACCCGTTTTTAGGATTTTGTGCTGCTGGAGAGTACTATGGTGGGGTTATCTCCACCAGGCTAAGGCTAAATTTCAAGCAGCAGAGAACCGCCAACTGGATCTATAAACTCCTTCATAAATAAAAGGATTTCATCTCATCACCCAACCTCAAGACCTAAATATATTGAGAGGCTAAAGGAATGTATGAGTCACACCCAGCAATACCTTCAACACGTTGCCTCCAATAACTCGTCTCTCAACCTCTTAAAAATCATTCACCACTTTTAGTTTAACCACATTAACCCTAAGGCAGGCTAAGATGGATCGTGGTGACTGAAACCGTACATCCAGACCGATGTTACAGACACCGAGCACATTTTGTGCACTGCGTTCACTAGCAACAGTTGGTGAGCTGGTGAGGTCTTTGCATTTGTATCACCATGCACCATACACCATCAAATGAGGCTCACTTCTGAGATTTCATGTGAATTACAAGGGAAATTCTGACCGGCATACATGCCTACCACCAAGAACTGAACTGCAGTCCACGCATATGATGGCACTTTCTTTCTTTTCAAGCTGATCAAAGGTCTATCATAACCTTTGGTTGGGTGTGCTGGCACTCTTTGGGCTGGCAGACAGGAAAACACTGAATGCATTGAGGTTGTGACGTGGCAGGAGTGGGTTATCTGGCAGACAGGCATAGGATGTCCATTTGAAGCCCATTTCAAGGGTCTTAACAGCTTTATAGACGTTACATGACATATCATAACGTCTATTAATTGCCAAGTCCTGCAATAAAGGGTCTCACCTCCCGGGTGAAAAGAACCCACATTGCCTTAAAAAAAAGTAAAAAAATAAAACAAAATCAAACAAAAGTGAAGAGGGCCAGACACCAGCTCAGTGTACGAAACGTGGCCACTTGGACTGACCTTCAGGACATGGAACAGGCAACTACACAGTGCTTGGTGAGCTCTTAGCTGTCCAAATCCGTGAATAGTTAAGGCTGTCGTCTGCATTGGGTCCAGTGCAAAAAAAATGTAATTTCAAGGGAATGTAGCTCCTCCGCACAAAAAGCCGTTTTTAACTCACCACTCTTGAATTGCCCACATAGACTCATTCCTTACTGAGATCAAAAAGAAGGCAGCTTGGGTGCACAGTTGTAATTGGGGATGAGAGTCCATGGGGCACTTGTGTGGGGTGCCATTCCAGGGTGTGAGGAGGTTAGGGGAGCAACACAGAAGTGGAGAGCTTATATATGCTGGAACATTAGGTCAGGAGCACACGATATCTGGAACTGGGAACATGGTGCGCATTCCTGAATTGTTCAGGATACTTGGAATGTGGCATGCATGGGTTGGTGTATTCTTGCAGGCTCAACATAGCACCAGGTGTTGTCACTCTGCTCTGAACACTGACATGATGCATACCGCATACCTGAACCAACATAACTGAACCAGCAACTCAACCTCCATGCACCCCACAGGGCCCTATGCTCAGCCCAGCTCTCTCTCGCAGAAGTACCCCACATCAGGAAAACCAGAACAGGACGACGCTCCTTTTCCTACCTCGCAGCCACCGCCTGGAACACCCTCCCACTCCACATCAGCCAAACCACCTCCCTCCTCAGCATCAGGAAGGAGCTGAAGACATGGCTTTTCTAATAACTACCGCACCGGTATACACTATTCCTTCCACCACCCCCAGCGCCTTGAGACCATAACGGGTGAGTAGTTGCACTTTACAAGCACTGATTGATTGATTGACTGTGTGGAACTGCGCTGCTTGTGGCTATGTAGCATTTACAGGACACTTTGGGGCGTATTTATAGGCCCCTAGCGCCACAGGAGCGTCACTTTTTGTGCTGCTCCTGTGGCGATAAGCACTGTGCCGTATTTACAAGGTGGCGTTAAGCCACTTTTTGTGGCTTAATGTCACCTTGTAAATACGGCCCCTTCCCACGTAGCACTGTGCGTGGAAGGAGCGCGTGCAATGGGTGTTGCTGTGGGTGTGCCACAACAATACCCAGCGCATTTTGACACTGCCTCAGATTTATGAAATTTCATAAACCTGAGGCAGCGCCAAAATCTAATGTCACCCCCAGGGGTGGCGTTAGCAGGGCGCAATGAGGAGGAATACTTTTAGTCCTCCTCGTTTTTTGCTTTTTCTAAGCGTGCTGCATTCTGCAGCTCCAGAAAGAGCAAAATGCCAGAAATTATTGTTTATGTGCGGGAAGGTGTCCCTTCCTGCACATAAACATTCACACCACTCAACACAGACATCCTTGCATGATGGTGCAATGATGCCTGCGTTGGTGCTGCCAGCTGAATTTAGCACCAGCACAGGGAACAACACAGGGGTGTGCCGTTTTCTCTTAAATACGGCGCATCCCTGTGTTTCTAAAGTGCCGCAGCTCAGCGCTGGCAATTTTGGCAAAGCACAGAGCCGCACCACTTTTCCATAAATCTGGCCCTTTATGTGCATGGCAGGATTCTTGGTGGGTTCTGGTCATAACACCAAGAAGGGAATCAAACGACCTGTGTCAGATGCCCGTTCTAGTGTGCCAGAGGACATTTAGACATATCTCAGATGGCGTGTTTGCCACAGCACTGGTAAAGCAAATGGGCTGCCTGTTTAGTGTCACATTTGTAATAAAACGTAAAAGTTATCTTAAAAATAGAACATGGGATCTGGGCTGCAATTCTGCAAATTTGATTTTCAAACCGGGCTCCCATGTTACCAAGTACCCTGTTTGGACCAGAGCCAGAAGAAATACGCCACCAGAGTCACTGTCCTTAGGACCACTCAAAAGAAGGATCCCAAAAACCGAGTGTGGAGGATATGCGCATTGTATAATAGCACCAGTTCTCCCAGATGCATTATGGTAGATGCAGTAAAAATTTGGAATCACTTTAAATTACTCACAAGTGGTAGAGTGTTCGCCATGTGTTGGGACAGCCAGTGTATTGCATTTCTGGTAACGTGTGTCTGATTATTGTACGCCATTGGCAGATAGTAACACGTTGGTTTAGGGAGTGGTTCTTATGCTGCTCAATGTCTGTCAGATTAAGTACCACTCCAGAATGTAGGTGCATCCCTCAGGTTCGTCAATCCAATAGCTTCAGGAAGAGCCAAGATAGAAGCATTTACATCAAGCAAATGTCTCCTGTATAACTGCCCATTGCATTGATACTGAGAGGAACAAACTCTGCAGTACAGCAGTAATCAGGTTTCAAACTTATTAGAGGAAGAGAATCCACACTGACTGGTATGAGAGAAGAACTATTAAGAGCCTTAGGCTAAAGAAAGCAGCTGCTGTGGTTGTATGTGACCTCTCAGCTGCATACAACAGCGCTGACCATAACTTCACTTTCCATTAAGCTGCAGACTTCATTCGCATACCAGGCACAGACCTAATATATGTTATACCCTTTCTACATGGCAGCTCTCATGAACTAAAGCTAGGACCATTTACAACACTGCAGACAGCAAATTGCAAGACTAGGTTTTTTCAAGTTTGATATATCACTAACCGTCACCCCACGAGAGCACATAATTTTAACTCAACCAACCTAACACAGTTATGCTGACTTTGAAACACAGGTTGGATTCACATAGTAAGAAGGTTCTTCCTTTTCTTATTTATTGTAACATTGTGCACTTAACCACCCCCCTCAAAAGCTACCAAACAACTCCAATGTTCCCAAGGTCAAGCAGAACTAGTCAACAATGGGGCCACACCTAGGGTGGACCGCAGTCCCTTCAAAGTTTGAGTTGGGGTGGGGCGAAAGGCCCTTTGCAGAGTTTTCTGGGAGGTGTAAATGCTCATCATACAGAGTGGCGGGCTGGGGGATTTGTTATTTTATGATAGTCGTGATATGCTCCCGGAGGGGGAGGCTTGAGGGTGGGATTATTTCATTACCGTAGTTTTCTAGCTGGCATGTTGAAAAGGTACCAGCTCTATTTTACCACACCCCCTAATTTTGCTTTGTTATGTGTGTGTGAGCCATGCGTATACAGGCCTCCAGGGATGATCTCCATATGGGGAAATGTGCAGTATTGAACTAGAGTATGATGTACTAATGGCTAAAGAGCACACTCTCAGTATCCAAGTCCTTTAATTGAACGTCAATTGATTAGGATACAGAATTAAGCACGGGTGGTATTTTACCAAACACCCTAACTTCCAAGGGTACCTTCTGCGACTTCACATACAAATGCCAGCAGCTGCATTGCAGATTATTAAGTAAAACTCAATATGTAGGGTGCAGCAAAGGAACCTCCACCTCACACTAACCTCTGTGCATTGCAAGAAATGGAAGATTCAGTTTGATCTGTTTGCAACAGGTTTCTATGCCACCAAAACAGGAGGGAGAGCGAAACAACCTGGGAAAGATTGCGCCCAAAGAGGGTAGGTCTCCAATGGTCAACTTGTGAACTGTGGTGCTTCAGTATATTAAAAGAAACTACCAAGATGTGATCCTGCTACAGGAGAGGCACCTCAAAGGCAATGCCTGCAAGGCCATAGACCTATAGGGGTACAAAACGGTGGTCCATTCTGGAGTTATGACTGGCTCTAGAGGAACGGGAATATTACTTAAGAAGCAACTGCCCCTGACTATAGACCAGACCGGGACTGATCCATTCGATAGGCTGCAACACTCTCCAGGATGTGGGAGGGTGAAATGATGAACATCCTATTTATATATGTCCCACAGGCTATGCACAGAGTTACTTTCGCAGAGCTGGGTAAGCTTCTACTCGAACTCTCAGCGGGCTATTACTAATGGGGGAAGATTTCAATGGCACTCTTGTTGCGAGGGTACCTTAGTAGCTTTATGGGCATGTTAGTTTAGCCATTGGCCTACAGCCTGTGCCCTTTAGCCTAGCTGCAATTCATTTTATTTTCTGAGCAGAATCTCTCTTCTGCTGTGATGTTTTATTTTCTTTTATCCTGCATGCTCTTAGCACAGAAACTGATTTCATTCCTTGTGCTCTGACATTGTTGTCTGTGCTGTGCTCAAGGCTGTCTCCAATATGTTGCAGGCACAAAAGTGGGACACTGCAATCTCTGCCACTTCACGGAAACGTGGGTTCTATTTTAGGGCAGTTTTCCTAAAACATTAGCGGTTTTATTATAAAACATCTCTGTGCCCCCTATACATTAGAGGGAGAGTTCCGGTCAGAAGATTGCCACCACATGCTGTTGCTTCATTGCAGCTGTCTGCTGAGACTTGACGTCTTTCTCTGCCTACATGAGAGGACTCTCAGTAGACTAACAGCCCTCTTCGCTACTCCCAAATCCAGGTATGGGGGATGGTGACTTCATAGGGATTCTGAAGGGCGGATTAAGGCTAACACTGCTGTGCTCCTACTCCTCCTACTTCCACCGCAAGATTGCAGACATCCATGACAGCTTCAGCATCCAGACCCCCCCAACCACCAACATCACAGATTCACCTCCGACCAACCTCCTGCTCTCCTGGACCCCCATCAATGACAAAAACACCATCGAAATCATGAACACCATCCACTCTGGCTCTCCATCTGATCCCTGCCCTCACCACATCCTCGAAGCAAGCTCTGTCATCGCACCCCAACTACAGAAGATCATCAACAGCTCCTTCGAGTCCACCACCTTCCCGGAGAGCTGGAAACAAGCAGAGATCAATGCCCTCTTCAAAAAACCCAAGGCAGACCCAAAGGACCTCAAGAACTTCCGGCCTATCGCCCTGCTTCCCTTCCCGGCAAAAGTCACTGAGAAGGCCGTCAACAGACAACTAACCCGCTTCCTAGAGGAGAACCGTACCCTGGACCCTTCCCAATCTGGATTCCGCAGCAACCACAGCACCGAAACCGCCCGCATCGCCGCTACCAACAACATCAGAACCATACTGGACAGCAGCAAAACTGCTGCCCTCATCCTCCTGGACCTCTCGGCCATGTTCAACCCCGTCTGCCACCACACCCTACGCTCACGCCGCAGCAATGCTGGAATCCACGACAGAGCCCTGGACTGGGTCACCTCCTATCTCACCAGCAGAACCCAGAGAGTCCGCTTCCCCCCATTCCGCTCGGAGGCCACTGAAATCTGCGGCGTACCCCAGGGTTCGTCCCTCAGCCCGACCCTCTTCAACGTCTACATGGCCCCGCTCGTTAACATTGCCCAATCCCACAACATCAACATCATATACGCCGACGACAGCCAGCTGATCCTCTCCCTCACCAAGGACTCTGCCAAGACCTACCTCCACAAAGGATTGAAGGCTATCGTCGAATGGATGAAGAGCAGCTGCCTCAAACTCAATTCCGGCAAGACTGAAGTCCTTATCTTCCGCTCCACCTCCTCCACATGGACGGACTCCTGGTGGCCTGCCACTCTCTGAACCGCTCCGACTCCCACTGACCACGCACGCAACCTAGGATTCATCTTGACCCCTCACTATCCTTGATCCAACAAGTCAACGCCATCTCCTCCTCCTGCTTCAACACCCTCCGCATGCTTCGAAAAATCTACAAATGGATACCCACCGGAACCAGAAGAACAGTCACCCAAGCCCTCGACAGCAGCAAACTGGACTACGGCAATGCCCTCTATGCAGGAACCATGGCCAAACTCCAGAAGAGGCTGCAACGCATCCAGAACGCCTCTGCCCACCGCATCCTGGACATCCCCCGGCACTGCCACATCACAGACCACCTAAAAAACCTGCACTGGCTCCTAGTCAACAAGAGAATCACCTTTCAAACTCCTCATTCACACTCACAAAGCACTGCACAACACTGGACCAGAATACCTCAACAAACTACTCTCCTTCTACACACGACCCGGCATCTCCACTCTACTGACCTCGCCCTAGCAAACCGTCCCACGTGTCCGCAGAACTACAACTGGCAGTAGATCATTTTCACCCCTCGCCGCCAAAACGTGGAACTCTCTTCCCACCCACCTGCGCCAGACCAAAGACCTCCTTACCTTCTGGAAACTTCTGAAGACCTGGCTGTTCGAGCAGCAGCAGCACCCACCCCCCAACTTCTTCCCCTCCCCTCCTCAGTGCCTTGAGACCCTCACGGGTGAGTAGTGCGCTTTACAAATCCCTGATTGATTGATTGATTGCTCTAATATATAGTACTTTGATGGATAGGAAGGAATTCCAACACCTAGCATGCTGACACTATGGTGGGACTTTTCTTATGTTTCACTTTCTCTGTCACCACATTTTTATTATTATATTTTATCATCCTAATCATTGCAGTACATGATATTTTATCCAGAACGCAATTGATTCAATAAAGTATACTGAACCAATCTTTGCTTCCATTTGTCTTTGCATGTGTGAGACGAATGTACCAGAGAGAAAAGGATGAGATCTGCTGCACCACGATTTCCCTCAGAAATCAGAATGTTATGCACATGGCTGCCACAAATCACTGCCACTTTAGGTGCTAGTGAAGTACTGCTACCTGGCCAAAAGGGTAAGGTCGACAGTTGGCACAAAGTGTGGAATTGGACTAAGTTCCCCATAGCTGATGGTGTCTTCCTGAGTGCCTCTGTCTCACTACATGCTAAAAGCACTCCAATACTATATTTGTAGATGTACCTGGTATTGAGGATTTCCTCCTTAGCTAGATAGGTAGCACCTATTTTAGACTGAAGGTTGTTCAAGCTTGAACCTTAAAAGTATTAATCCCCAGTTGGTCTCCTTGTCTCTGAACAGGTACATTTACCATGGCAAACCCACCACAGCTGGTATTTGCAGTAAGCATGCAACCTCCCCTCACTAATCATTTATTGGCTAATGGTCTTACGGCCCAGGGGGGTGCAGTTACATTTGTGGTTGAGGCTCATCCAGCATATAGGACAGAACGTTTCTACTCTTTGGTCAATTTTCCAGCAGTTGATGGGAAAACCTATACATTTCATCACCATAGACATGGTAATGCACCTGCACAACGCATAGCATACACATACATAGAGATACCTCTATGTGTTCAAGACCACCAAAACTGGCTAGATGGCGCCCTACCCCATACAACACTACATGTTAAGCTAGGTCCTCTTAGCAATGATGGTCCTTCCTGCCCTCAATTGGCCACATACACTCCGCTTCCTGATGCAGGCACCTTAGCAGTAGCTGAGGTTCGCCTCTTATACATTGAGCTTGAAGCAATATCTAGACTGTTAGTAAAGTTTGTAATGCAAACATTAAACACTAGCCCAGCACTTGGTGTTCCAGCATAACCGCATGTAGTCACACTAGGCATTAACCGTGTGACGGTGCATTCAATCATGGGTAAAGTACCCTCAAAACGTGAAGAAATTCCATTTTGATTAGCTCAAAAGATAAATGCGCTGGAAGCTGAGTTTCCCCATAGTAGACCTCGAGACAAACACAGAAAACTCACTATGTGCTTGCCATTTGGGATGGCTTCCGCAGTGGATAACTGCAACACTTGGGGCATGGTATTTGCCACGCTCTACACTACTGCACACGGTACACCAACACTTGCCAATCTTCCAGAAGTGTTTAAACAAATTCAAGATGAACACAGGGCTGCCACTGCCCTGGATTTGGGGATGCAATTAATGGGCAACTTTGCTACAGTGTCCTCAGTAATATTAAGTAACCTTAAAGGGGAAGCAGTAGCGCTAGCAGTACGAATGTGGATATGAGATGTTACTGTACAGGAACAAGGACGCGAACTGCCAAACATTATTACCGAAATCTAGTCAAGTATAGGTTGGGAAAGTTTGGGAGCCAGACGAAGTAAAGCACAGTTACAGGGTAAATCCAATAAGGATTCTACCAAGCAAGCAGGTGAGGGTTCTAAAAAACGCTGGGATAATTATTTTTTTTATTTTTTTTAAAGACAGGGGAGAATTTCCGCAGAGACCCCTGAGAAATGCTATAACTTGCACAATAGGGATAATATAAAAACTCCTGATAGATATCAATATACCAATACACGCCAATCTCTTTCCTTTCAGGTCTCACCGGATAAACATAGTGAATGAGGTGAGCAATCAGAACAATGCACAGAGTATGTGAAACCTAAAAAAGATTCACAACTCTCAGCTGAAGTTTCAATTAAAAAAAAGAAGAGAAAATTCAACAACAAAAACCCCAATTTACAAAGAAGGTAGCAGCTATTTCAGCATGAAATGCCACGCAAGATGAGTATTATTGAAGAACAGGAACTGGGCACTGGCACTGCTAGACAGTGCAGAGGAGGTCACAATAGTTCGCCGGAATCTCCTAGAGCACCTGGAGGTGAAAGCAACTAACGATTTCAAAGAAGTTGAGACTGTGGAAATGCATACCTCCCCTCACAATAGGGTGTATGAAATAAAAATACAGTTAGAGGGAGACATTGAGCTCACAATTGATATAATATTTTGTACAATTGGCATTTATGACATTTTGTTGGCTGAAAAGGATTGGCCACTAGAATTTGGCCATGAAGTCCCATTGGGGAGCACAGCATTAAGCCTGCCTTCTTGTCCCTAGTTCCTATAGAATTAGTCGAGTCATGCTTATTCGATTGTACATTAGCACAGGCCCCCACGTTGTATCGCAACCATGTTGGGTGGGATAAGACTTCTCCTTAGCACATGATAAGATTTAGGTCCCCACCACAGCCTCAATATCGTATTAAGCATGAGGCTAAAGCTCCTGTGAGAGAGTTTCTTGCACAGCTAGAGTACCAGGGTGTAATTGAGCCCTGTATCTCACCAATGAACAATCTTTTATTTCCTGTTGCCAAACAGGACCATTCATATAGATTAGTCTTAGATTATAGACATTTAAACAGTCATACACACACATTTGCTATTCAAAACTCACATAGCTCACACTCATTTACAATACAGTGTGCACAAAATACTATACAAAGTTGGATATTTCCAAAGGCTTCTTCTGCCAAAATATAGCACCTGAAAGCAGGGATCTAACAGCATTTAGCGCATTAGGCTTGCATAAATAAATTCAAGGCTTCCACAGGGGTATAAAAAACAGCCCAGGGCTATTTTCAGCACGTTACATCTATTTTATATGACATTGACCCTGAAGCATTGTCCTATGTTGATGATATTTTACCTAACTGATGATGAGGCCGTTCACACCTGAAACTGGTGGCCCACATTGTTGTGGGATTTGTCGAATTTGGTGTCAAATTTAGTTTTAGGAAAAAAATGCCTTTCTCAGTATCCTATTTTTTGGGATATGAGTTATTGAATGAAGGCGAGAGCCTCGCGCCCCGAAAAGTGTGCACAATTGCAAACACCAAACACCATAAAAAGCTCCAGTCTTTATTGAACTTTTTAACCCCTAGGATGCCTTGGACGTGGTGATCTCGTCCTGCACCCGGGAACTGGGGGGAGCGCTAGCGCTGCCCCCATGTGCTCAACCCCCCACCCCCCCACCCCAAGGCAGTGATGGAAGGGGAAGCCCTCCCCCTTCCACCCGACCCCCCAACCCACCTGTGACAATCACAGAGGGACACCTCCCATCGCGCTGGAATCGAAAGAGAAATGCAAAGCATTTCTCTTTCGATCACGTGGGGGAGGCCCAGAGAGGCTTCAAAGGGAAGGAAAGGAATTTCCTTCCCTTTGAAGTCTCTCTGAGCGTTTCAAAAGCCCACTAGACACCAGGGATTTTCTTTGTCTTTTGAAATTGGCATAAGGGAGCGACCCCTTGGGCAAGGGTCGCTCCGGGGGGCATTTTATTTGGAAGGCCTTTTCTGCCCCCCCCCCCCTGGGGGCAGATCGGCCTATTATTGGGCCGATCTGCCCCCAGGGGGGGCAGAAACCTCTAGGCACCAGGGATTTTTTTTGTTTTTGGGAGGTGGGGAGCGACCCCTTAGGCAAGGGTCGCTCCCCTATGGGTCAAATTATATTTAGGCCATTTCTGCCCCCTTTGGGGGCAGATTGGCCTATTTTTATGAGGCCAATCTGCCCCCAAGGGGGACAGAAACCAACTTTTCTTGTTGTTTTACAGATGGGGAGCGACACCTTGGACAAGGGTCGCTCCCCTGGAGGGGAAAATTGTATTTAGGCCATTTCTGCCCCCTTTGGGGGCAGATCGGCTGATTTTTGCAGAAACCTCTAGGCGCCAGGGCAAATTTTTTGTTGTTTTTTTGTTTTGTTGGTTTGTTTGTTTTCTTAGAGATGGGGAGCGACCCATTAGGCATGGGTCGCTCCCCTGAGGGGGCAAATTGTATTTAGACCATTTCTGCTCCCCTTGGTGGCAGATTGGCCGATTTTTAGGTCAATCTGCCCCCCAGGGGGCAAAAACCACTAGGCACCGGGGATTTTTTTTTTGTGCCAATGTCAGGCAGGGGGAGCGACCCCGTAGGCAATGCATCGCTCCCGGGCGGGGGGCTTGGGGGGATGGGGGCAAATTTATTTTAGGCCATTTCTGCCTTATTAGCTGATCTGCCCCCAGGGGGGGCAGAAACCTCTAGGCACCAGGGCAATTTTTTGGGGTGTTTTTTTGTTAGTTTTTTTTTTTTTAGAGATGGGGAGCGACCCATTAGGCAAGGGTCCCTCCCCTGGGGGGCAAATTGTATTTAGACCATTTCTGCCCCCCTTGGGGCCAGATCAGCCGCTTTTTGGTCATTCTGCCCCCAAGGAGGCAGAAACCACTAGGCACCGGGGATTATTTTTTTTTGCGCCAATGTCACACAGGGGGAATGACCCCGTAGGCAAGGGTCGCTCCCGGGGAGGGGCATATTTATTTTAGGCCATTTCTGCCCCCCCCACCCCGGGGCCGGCTGAGCTAGAGGCCAAAATCCACAGGTAGGCACTTGGAAAAAACACCTCTGATTTCTGTGAAAAAATTTGATGTGTCCACGTTGTGTTTTGGGCCATTTCCTTTCGTGGGCGCTAGGCCTACCCACACAAGTGAGGTACCATTTTTATTGGGAGACATGGGGGAATGCTGGGTGGAAGGACATTTGTGGCTCCTCCCAGATTCCAGAACTTTCTGTCACCGAAATGAGAGGAAAAAGTGTTTTTTTGGCCAAATTTTGAGGTTTGTAAAGGATTCTGGGTAACAGAACCTGGTCAGAGCCCCACAAGTCACCCCATCTTGGATTCCCCTAGGTTTCTAGTTTTCAAAAATGCGCTGGTTTGCTAGGTTTCCCCAGGTGCCGGCTGTAGGCACTTTGCAAAAAACACCTCTGTTTTCTGTCAAAAATTGTGATGTGTCCACGTTGTGTTTTGGGGCATTTCCTGGCGCGGGCGATAGTCCTACCCACACAAGTGAGGTATCATTTTTATCGGGAGATTTGGGGGAACGCTGGGTGAAAGGAAATTTGTGGCTCCTCTCAGATTCCAGAACTTTCTGTTACCGAAATGTGAGGAAAACTTGTTTTTTTAGCCAAATTTCGAGGTTTGCAAAGGATTCTGGTTAACAGAACCTGGTCAGAGCCCCACAAGTCACCCCATCTTGGATTCCCCTAGGTCTCTAGTTTTAAAAAATGCACAGGTTTGGTAGGTTTTCCTAGGTGCCGGCTGAGCTAGAGGCCAAAATCTACAGGTAGGCACTTTGCAAAAAACACCTCTGTTTTCTGTCAAAAAATGTGATGTGTCCACATTGTGTTTTGGGACATTTCCTGTCGCGGGCGCTATGCCTACCCACACAAGTGAGGTATCATTTTTATCGGGAGACTTGGGGGAACGCTGGGTGGAAGGAAATTTGTGGCTCCTCTCAGATTCCAGAATTTTCTGTCACTGAAATGACTGGAAAACGTGTTTATTCAGCCACATTTTGAGGTTTGCAAAGGATTCTGGGTAACAGGACCTGGTCAGAGCCCCACAAGTCACCCCATCTTGAATTCCCCTAGGTCTCTAGTTTTCAAAAATGCACAGGTTTGGTAGGTTTCCCTAGATGCCAGCTGAGCTAGAGGCCAAAATCTACAGGTAGGCACTTTGCAAAAAACACCTCTGTTTTCTGTAAAAAAATGTGATGTGTCCACGTTGTGTTTTAGGACATTTCCTGTCGCGGGCGCTATGCCTACCCACACAAGTGAGGTATCATTTTTATCGGGAGACTTGGGGGAACGCTGGGTGGAAGGAAATGAGTGGCTCCTCTCAGATTCCAGAACTTTCTGTCACTGAAATGACTGGAAAATGTGTTTATTCAGCCACATTTTGAGGTTTGCAAAGGATTCTGGGTAACAGAACCTGGTCAGAGCCCCACAAGTCACCCCATCTTGAATTCCCCTAGGTCTCTAGTTTTCAAAAATGCACAGGTTTGGTAGGTTTCCCTAGGTGCCGGCTGAGCTAGAGGCCAAAATCCACAGGTAGGCACTGTTTTCTGTGAAAAACTGTGATGTGTCCACGTTGTGTTTTGGGGCATTTCCTGTCACAGGCGCTAGGCCTACCCACACAAGTTATGTATCATTTTAATCGGGAGACTTGGGGGAACATAGAATAGCAAAACAAGTGTTATTGCCCCTTGTCTTTCTCTACTTTTTTTCCTTCCAAATATAAGAGTGTGTGTAAAAAAGACGTCTATTTGAGAAATGCCCTGTAATTCACATGCTACTATGGGCACCCCGGAATTCAGAGATGTGCAAATAACCACTGCTCCTCAACACCTTATCTTGTGCCCATTTTGGAAATACAAAGGTTTTCGTGATACCTATTTTTCACTCTTTATATTTCAGCAAATGAATTGCTGTATACCCGGTATAGAATGAAAACCCACTGCAGGGTGCAGCTCATTTGTTGGCTCTGGGTACCTAGGGTTGTTGACAAACCTACAAGCCCTATATATCCCCGCAAACAGAAGAGTCCAGCAGACGTAATGGTATATTGCTTTCAAAAATCTGACATTGCAGGACAAAGTTACAGAGTAAAACGTAGAGAAAAATCGCTGTTTTTTTCACCTCAATTTTAATATTTTCTTTTTCAGTTGTTATTTTCTGTAGGAAACCCATGTAGGATCTACACAAATTACACCTTGCTGAATTCAGAATTTTGTCTACTTTTCAGAAATGTTTAGGTTTCTGGGATCCAGCCTTGGTTTCATGCCCATTTCTGTCACTGACTGGAAGGAGGCTGAAAGCACAAAAAAATCGTAAAAATGGGGTATGTCCCAGTAAAATGCCAAATTTGTGTTGAAAAATTGGGTTTTCTGATTCAAGTCTGCCTGTTCCTGAAAGCTGGGAAGCTACTAATTTCTTGGCCTCCTTCAGGGGAACCCACAAGGTCTGGGTACCTCTCGAATCCCTAGGATGTTGGAAAAAAAGGACGCAAATTTGGCTTGGCTAGCTTATGTGGACAAAAAGTTCTGAGGGCCTAAGTGCAAACTGCCCCAAATAGCCAAAAAAAGGCCTGGCACAGGAGGGGGAAAAGGCCTGGCAGCGAAGGGGTTAAACTTTGGCAGATCTTACATTCCTGATTATGCACAACGCATTAAACCATTATATGATTTAATACACCCTAACTTTTCAAATATTGGACAGTCGAACACACGCATCCTCAGAGCATTGCAACAAGGGATGATTGCAGCACAACATTTACACACAAGGTACAACAAAACACATTTGGTTATCAGAGTAATTGCTGGGGCCATTGGTTTCACCTACGTAACATTTAATGAGGGCGATACTGTCCTTATTGTATACAAATCACACTTGTACTCCACAGTTGAACAATGATTTTCTCCCACAGAACAAAGTCGGACTGCTTTTCAGATGGCTGTCATTAACGAGAGACCTTTGGCTCAGGATAAATGCATTATTGTCTGCTCTCTGATCCCAGCCCTCGAGGTTGTCACAAAGCCTGGCGTTCCTAATGCAAAATCATTACATACACGTTGGATCCAATGGGCAACGTCTCGGACAGCAACTGATGTTGACTACATTTTTGACCCAAAATTACAAACTCAAGAATTCCTTCAAAATGAAATGGAATGGAATATCAGATTCCAACAAGTACTTTGCCTATTGATCAATATCAAACAATCATTTACACTGATGGTTCAGCCCAACCAGCCATAGGCACAAAGCACTAATACTCTGTCACTTGCGCTGCTGTGAGTGGCTATATGAAAGATGATGAATTCCATCCACTAAATTCTTACGCGCAGACCTTAAGGGACAGCACAACTAGCAGAGCGCAAGGCTCTGGTGATGGAGCACATGGATCTAGAATAATTAACGTTGATGGTCTGTGATTCGTACTACTGTGTACAGTCCTTCAATGAATAACTGCATTACTGGCATTCAAATGGGTTCAGAGCAACACTATTAAACATAACTTACTGTGGGGGAAAATAGCAGATCTGAAGGAAACACATGCCTATGTGGTTCATACACTGGGTCATCAATGTATAGGAGTACACGTTGTAGGGAATACCTTAGCTGATGAAGCAGGCAAGTCAGCAGTAGCTCTGGCTTCTGGTACTGCAATAACTTGTTCACAAACAAAGTTGGATGATGAAACACTTGCTGCTGTGAAAGCTTTGGCTGATGGCAAGCCGTTACCAAAGGCATATCCTGTCAAATATTTGTACCGCATAACTAGCCTAAACACTGCCTTAGTAAGAATATCAGGGGTGGGTGATCATGTGATCCCCAACCAAGATCAAAGATCTGAGCTGAAAAAAGTGGCACATGAGGGAGTTGCTTCTGTCCATGCTGGTGTGGCAGCTACTATTTCTCTACTCCAACAACGCTATCGGTAGCCAGGTCTATATAAACATACAAAACAATATGTTGTTTGCCGTGACATCTTTCAGCAAATACAAGGGTCCACCATTAAACGACCACCACAGACACCCCTTCTAATTTTAAACAAACTATTACAATGTGTATACCTGGATCACTGTGGTCACCTGAGACCTGATGGTACATACAAATATATCTTAGTCGCCGTTGGCTCATGCTCCAGATTTCTATGCATATGGCCACAATGATCAGCTGACACTCAAACTGTAATTAAAGATTAGCATGTCTTTATCAGTACATATGCAGTTGCAGCTTTCCACTCGGACGAAGACAAGGCATTCAGGGACACCATGGCTTCGTTAGATGTCCAACTACATTTCTCGTCTCCTTACCATCCCGAGTGTAACAGTGTAGTGGAGCGGAAGAATCGAGACACAAAGCAATCCTTAACAGCTAGACTATTAGGCATGGTTCGTAGTTGGCTTAGGTACCTGTATGGTGTCCAGAGAGCACTTAATATTCAGCTTAAAAGGTCCTTGGGATGGCGCACCTCATATGAGGTGCTGTTTGGGACACAAATGTATGTTCCAGATATTGATGGCTCTGGCACAGAGGAGACAGACACACCTTTTGACATAAATGAATGTGTCAATGTCATGCAGGAATTAAAACAGTTTTGAGACAAAAATGCATCTGCCCGTGCCGCCTCTTTGGGACTAAAGGATGCACAAATAACATCTTCCAGCTGGATTCTGAAAGTTGGGGATTTAGTACAAGAAAAGATTGCAATGAAAAAGGAGTTTGGCCCATCACATCGTGCACCAGTTCCAGTCCTGGGAATACACTGTAACAGAACTGTTATTCTACCACTGCTGCCTGGACCAAAAGAAAATCGCGTAGTCTCCATTGATAATGTCAAACTACACCAATAGCCGATCCTCCACAGCAGACCTAGTGGACTCCTGGGTAGTTCCCGAATTCCTCTCACTACAGAGCAGGATGTTCCTCTACAGGTTTTTAGTAGCAATGCTGACACTTCCCCAAGCTTGGGGAGGGTGGAAAATTATCTTTTATTAGTACCACTATCTTCATATACAACAACAAACAAACGAAATAATATAGACTGCTACACAAACGCAACCCAAAAAGATGGGATTTTCTACTATGAACCACCAAGGGAGACTTTTGGCAGTTCTCCAACTCCTAACAAGGCTCTAAATTGTGCACTAACTACTTCTGGATACTTTGCCAATCGAGATGATTCTTCTTTTGACTCATCCATAGCTTCTGTGACACCAGCATCAAGAGCACATAAGCTGATAACGTGGCTTAAAGATAACTCTCTCTCTCATCCATTGAACTATCTGTGGCTTTTATTAACTGTACTTGCCTTTCTTCTTTGGATTGGGTTTGTCATCGCCTTTTTCTTACTAATACATGGTCACTACCTTCCTGAACACTCTGCAGTTTAACTAGTGGATGAGATCCTAAAACCCTGTTTTTCTTCACACAAGGTCCATCGAGACGTGTCCTTATTGAACATTTCAGCTATATCAGCTCCTGGTGGGATTGTTTGGGATGAAGTTTCCTTTGATATATTTAGTCCGACAGAGGTTCTTTAAATTCTGTGTTTTCAAACTATCTATAAATTATGTAAAAATACCTGGGGGTATTTCTGATGAATGGGATGTGAAAACAGTTGATTCTATGCTATCTGAATTAGAGTACTTTACTGTATTTGAAAGAGGAGATATTTACAAAACAAAAGAAAATTATGGTGATATGTTCTGTTATATTTATTATGGACATAATTTCATTCATAGAGCAAGTACCAAAATACTATTTTTAGCTATACACAATGTGAACATTTTCCTACCCCACCAGTGGGGAGTTATAAAACATATATGGATACGTTTATATATTTTGTGGGCACAATGTTAAAGATGCTGCGCCATATTATTTTAAATTGCCCATCATGGAAATGCACAACATATTGTTGACTGATACAAAATCGATCCATTCCGATCCTTTTGTTTCTCCGGTTGGCTAAAGAAGGCTATTAATATTGGATGAAGTTGATTGACTTAAAGAGTGATTGGAGAACTAAACATTGGCAAATACAGGGATAGAAAGCTTTATTTAGCGCATGCCTGACACCTTGACAAATGATATTTATAAATGATACAGTGCAGCTGACAAGTTGTTTAGACTTGGTGAAAATTAAAGAATTAAATATGCCTAGTATTCCCACTCCCGCAAAATTATATGAGTGGCAAAAATACATTAGAGCAACTGAAGGTCAGCTCGATGGGTGGGTCCAAAATGGAACATTTACCACATCACTTTCGAATCCTGGTGGGTGGTTATTGTGTCCAGTGGACATAAATGGTTGTCATGCACGTTTTGTAAACTTCACGGGGGTTTAGAGCAAACAGACTGGACCCTAGCTATGTGTCACCAGAACATTTGGGTATTGTGACAGTATACAGTGTAGGAAAATTATGCCAGCAATGGTTAAAAAGCTCCTCACTAGATGCTGTAAAAGAACACCTCAGTTTCCTGTCTAATAACACAGACTTACAAGATTTTCTTTTAGGCCCAAGAAGACAGCATAAAAAGCACTTGGTATGTGCAATTTACATGAGATTTGGAAACTTTCACAAGAAGAAGCAGCAGCCTGGTTAAGGCAAATAGAACAGGAAAACTTACAGAAAGCATTAGCCATTATAAATAATGGAATTAACGCCTTGTCCGACTGCATATACACTCTCAACATTATTTCCTCTGCAATCGACATTATGTAAACTGACATGTCATCCTTACATCATGGTCAACTTAAGTCCATTATGCAGTTAGGTGGGACACTACAGGCATTGAGAAAATTGTCCCGTTCCATGGAATTATGTCAAGGGCAAGGACCTGTTTGCACCATTTAATTTGACGCAACAACAACAAAAAATGGCTAAGAAACATATAATATGCTGAACATTGAAAAATTAGAAAAGTTGCTTTTTACTATGGCAGTAATACCATCTGCTGTCTGCCTATTTCAACACTAAAATTCACATTGTGTCTGAGACACATTCCTGTAGGCAGATATGAAAGGCTGAGAGATAGTTACATTCATGAGATGTGGGAGCTACCCTTTTCGTGCAACTGTTTCAAAGACATAAAAGAGGTCTTTCTAAGTGGCCTGGTAAAAGCCACCGAACAATATTTTGAAGACAACAGGGCATCAGTGGAGTCCTCTCAAACCCTCTGGGAGGCATACAAAGCAGTATTCAAGGGACATGCATTATCTCTTACAGTGGGACACAAGAAGGAGACAAAGGCCGCAGTAGAGAAGGTCGAAAGGGATATCCTGGCTCTAGAGGCTCAACTTGGAGTAGATACCACTGGAGATACTAACCACACATTAAGCTTTAAACACCAAGATTAGAGATTTTGTGACTGATGCAGCTAAAAACAGTCACTGGCCAACACAACAGCGAGTATATGAAGTGGGGTACAAGGCGGGAAAGCTTCTCGCATGGTTAGACAAAAGGGAGAGGGCAAGCAGATGGGTAGCGAGCCTCTGTTCCGCAGGACGTGACTCTGTAATGGACCCGCAAAGTATTTCAAATACTTTTGCGGCCTACTATTCTCAGGTCTGTACGAATATTACTGACTATTTTCGTGACCTCCTTGGAGACTTGCAACTCCCGACCCTCTAAGCTGAGGACAGATCCTTCATGGACAGTGATCCCCCAGGGGAGGAAACAGCTTTAACGATCCGTAGCAAAAAATCTCCCCACAGAACTCTTTAAACTCTCAGCACCCCTTATAACATCATATTTACTGAAGATGTATATGGAGAGTTGTGAGATGGGTGTGCTTCCCAGAGTCCAGTGATTGGCCGCCATAGCTGTAATTCATAAAGAGGACAGACCGGCAGAGCAGTGTTCTTCCTATAGGCCTATTTCACTTAGCAATGCAGAGGCTAAAATGCTGGCGAAATTACTGGCTCTGCAACTTATACAAATAATCGCCAAATGAATATGTCCGACCAATCCGGCTTCATGCGGGGACGTGAATTTGCAGTGACTCCATGGAGTGTTGGGACGAGAGGGGAGGGGCCGGGAGGATGCAGTAATCCCATCACTTGATGCCCGTATGGCACTCAGCACTGTCGATTAGCCGTACCTTTTTACAGTGCTAGAGCGCATGGGCCTTGGCCCCAGACTGGGTGCAGCTGCTATATGCCGATCTCCTAGGTCAAGTAGTCGTGAATGCTAGAACCTCTCATATATTCCCCCTCCGTCGAGAGAGCAGACAGGGTTACCCGCTATCACCACTCACAGTTGGCTTAATCCTGGAACCGTTAGGGGGCATGGGTCCGCGGATTGCACTGGACAGAAAAGTGGGAAGACATAATATCTCTGTACGCCAATTATATTCTATTATACCTTGCGTCTCCAAGTTCTTGTGCGTCTCCGCACCCCTCTATTTATAGACTACCGGACATATTCACCAGTTTTGGTAAATATTCAGGACATACCATCAACTGGTCTAAATCTGCAGTGTATGTCCTTGACGGAAAGACTCCAAATTTGCCGCTGAGTTTTGAGGCATGGGTAGTGTTTGATGGTTTCCCTTATCTTGGTATTTATGTCACTGCTGATCCTAACTTGTTCCACACTAATAACCTTCAGGGCCCTTTACATTGACTCAAGGGAGACATACATCACTGACGGTCACTTCCACACTCTTCCTACTCAGGTGAGCAGCCTTGTTGAAAATGAGGGCACTACCACGGTTCCTGTATGTGTTACACAATACGCTATTCCCAGTTCCTACAACCTATTTCAAAACTATTGAGGATGATGTTAGAGCCTTGTTGTGAGGGGTGGGGGGAAATGTATAACTTACAACAAATTGAAATGGGGCTGGTATGATTGTGTGGGGGGGGGGGCCTTGCCGGATATCGAGAAGTATAACTGGGTAGCATAACTGGCAGTCATTAACAAACGGTTCACCAACTCGCAAATGAACCGGCGTACTGTATGGACCACTTTGCCCTGCAACCTGGCAGCTACCTGCGAGCACTATACATGCCTCCAGATCACTTACCCCTCATAGGACCAACAGCTCTTTCAATTCAGACCATCACAAGACCTCTGTGACTCCCTAGCCACCTTCTTTTACTGCAAGATCACAGACATCCATGACAGCTTCCGTACTCAGACCCCTGTTAACCATTGACACCACAGACTCACCAGCCTCCTGCTCTCCTGGACCCACGTCAACAACAACGACACCATCAAAATCATGAACACCATCCACTCCGGCTCACCATCCGACCCCTGCCCTCACCACATCTTCAACAAAGCAAGCTCCGTCATCGCACCCCAACTCCGGAAGATCATTGACAGTTCCTTTGAGACCACCACCTTACCGGAGAGCTGGAAACACGCAGAGATCAACGCCCTCCTCAAGAAACCCAAGGCGGACCAAAAGGACCTCAAGAACATTCGGCCCATCTCTCTGCTCCCCTTCCCAGCATAAGTCATAGAGAAAATTGTTGACAAACAACTGATCCGCTTCCTCGAGGAGAACAACACTCTGGACCCATCCCAATCTGGATTCCACAGCAACCACAGCACCGAAATCGCCGTCATTGCCGCCACCGACGATATCACAACCATACTTGGCAATGGCGAAGCCGGGGCCCTCATCCTCCTGGACCTCTCAGCCATGTTCAACACCGTCTGCCACCACACCCTACACACACGCCTCAGCAATGCAGGAATCCGCGACAGAGCCCTGAACTGGGTCACCTCCTTCCTCACTGGCAGAACCCAGAGAGTCTGCCTCCCTCCATTCTGCTCTGAAGCCACCAAAATCATCTGCAGTGTACCCCAGGGATCATCCCTCAGCCCAACTCTCTTTAACGTCTACATGGCTCTGCTTGTTAAAATCGCCCAATCTCACAACCTCAACATCATCTCATACGCTGATGACACCCAGCTGATCCTCTCCCTCACCAAGGACTCCGCCATCACCAAGATCAACCTCCACGAAGGAATGAAGGCCATCGCTGAATGGATGAAGAACAGCTGCCTGAAACTGAATTCCGACAAGACTGAGGTCCTTATCTTCAGCTCCACCCCCTTCGCATGGGACGACTCCTGGTGGCCTGCCGCACTGGGAACCACACTGACCACGCACGCAACCTGGGATTCATCCTGGACTCTTCACTATCTATGACCCAGCAAGTCAACGCCATCTCCTCCTCCTGCTTCAACACCCTCCTCATGCTTCGGAAAATCTACAAATGGATGCCCACTGAAGCCAGAAGGACGGTCACCCATGCCCTCGTAAGCAGCAAATTGGACTACAACAATGCCCTCTACGCAGGAACCATGGCCAAACACCAGAAAAGACTGCAATGCATACAGAATGCCTCTGCACGCCTCATCCTGGACATCCCCAGCCACTGCCACATCACAGCCCACCTGAGAGACCTACACTGGCTCCCCCTCAACAAGAGAATCACGTTCAAACTCCTCACCCATGCTCACAAGGCACTGCACAACACCGGACCAGAATACCTCAACAGACGGCTCTCCATCTATACTCGACCCGACAGCTTTGCTCTGCTGACCTTGCCCTCGCCACCGTCCCACACATCCACAGAACAACCGCCTGTGGCAGATCGTTCTCCCACCTCACCGCCAAGACGTGGAACACTCTTCCCGCCCACCTACATCAGACAAAGGACCTACTTTCCTACAGGAGACATCTCAAGACATGGATGTTTGAGCAGTAGCACCCCCCCCCCTTCCCTTTCTCAGCACCTTGAGACCCTCAGGGGTGAGTAGTGCACTCTACAAATACTCTGATTGACTAATTGATTCCTTGTATTGTTCCCTGAAATAGCCTGAAAGTGCTCTGCAGAGAGTATGGAATCAGAAATTTAAAAATAAATGGGAAGCCTGGACCAATTAGAAAGCACAGGGACTGGGGAACACATAATAGAAGTTACAGGTTCCATGGAAAAGTAAAAAATTCAAGAGAAAGGATAAGATATACATGAAGGCCTCCTACAGCCTACCGGAAAGGATGGAATTGTTTTTTTTTTAAAACACGCTTCTTTGAACAAAGTAAGCTCTGTAAGAATGCTATTTTGGATTTATTGAAAAGGACAGATTAGTTTGTATGTGGCACCTTTTATAAGAAATGTGTTCAATAAAAAGCAATATGTAGAAAAGGAAGGCTCCATAGGAAATACAAGCGTATTTAGTAAATTGTTCACTTTATAAGGAAAGAAAGGAGGTATAGAAAAGGATAAGCTGAAGGAGAGAGAAGGAGCGATGCCTTGGAAAGCTTTCCCTGGGTACCAGAAAGCACAGATTCTTAACAAAATAACAAAGAAGAAACAAGGCTTAGAGATGTAGCAAAAATAATTCAATGAAGATCTGTAAAACAGTAGGACCAACTGGATGGTGAAGTGCTACACTGAAGAGTGATGTTTACTTGTGGGCCATAACATTGGTATGCAGGAGATCCTTTACTATCAGGACAGTGTTGGATAACTGACGCAGGGCATTACTTAGTATCTGTGTATAAAAAGGCAAAGGCCGACCTCTATCTACTTACAGACTTCGATCTATGTTCAACCTTGGCAGTAATTTATTAGCCACTGCTATCGAATATCCTTTACTAAATTGGATTAATAGTTCTTCATTGTTATCTTGTTCCCAGATAGGTTTTAGTGAACAATGTTCAGTTATCCACAAGATTCTTTCTTCATTAGCCAGGAGGCAGTGATGAAAAATACCTCTCACTTAGAGTTTATTTGTAGATTTTAAATCTGCTTTTTATTTTGTAAACCGAAAATCCCTGTAGAACAAACAGGCAAAGTGTGAAAATGATCATGGTTTACTGAAATTCAAACTCTGTAGGCAATTAGGTGTTAATGTAGATTGAAGATAGTAAGAAATACTCCTAAAAAATATTCAAGGAGCCAAACAAGGCTGCATATTAGTACCTTCACTGTTTAATTTGTACCTGGCAGACCTTGATATTGATTTGAGTAAAATCACCCTGCAGGCTGACTACTTAAATTGATTATTGTTTTGCTAATACTATGATTGTTACATTTATCAAAATCAAGTTTATGTGGGAGTGGGAGAGGGGGAAGTAAAGCCACCTGGACAATGTGAAATCTGGGCATTGAGTCTGGTGACATGCTTAAATAGAAACATCATTATGAGACACTTTGGGACTTACTTGTGCCACCAGAGTATCACTTTTAGCAATGCTCCGGTGGCGAAATGCCTTGCGCCATATTTCCAAGAAGCCATTAAGCAACTTTTTGTGGCTTAACCCGTTCTGTGCAAGGGTCGCCCCACTGGGGGGCTATTTGTTTTAGTATTTCGCCCCCCCCGCGGGCAGATCACCGATTTTTCGGCAGATCTGCCCCCGGGGGGGGCGAAATCCACTAGACACCAGGGATTTTGTTTTTATTGTGTTTTTTGGGGGTGACCCCTCCCGGGGGCCCATTTCTTTAGTGTTACCCCCCCAGGGGCAGATCGCCTTTTTTTCGGCCGATCTGCCCCCTGGGGGGGCGAAATCCACTAGAAACCATTGATTTATTTGTAAAGAAAAATTTCTTTTGGGGGCGCCCCCTGGGGGGCTATTTTTTTTTTAGTATTTCACCCCCCCCTGGGGGCAGATCGCCAATTTTTGGGCTGATCTGCCCCCAAGGGAGGTGGGCGAAATCCACTAGACACCAGGGATTTTGTTTTTATTGTTTATTTTTGGGGCAACCCCTTGGGCAAGGGTCGCTCCTCTGGGGGGCTATTTTTTTTCTGCTTCGGCCCCCCCGATGGCAGACCAACCATTTTTTTGGACGATCTGGCCCCCGGAGGGGTGGAAGCACACTAGGCACCAGGGATTGTGTGGTCTGTGTGTGTGTGGTGTGTGTTTGGGGGCACCCCTTGGGCAACGGTCGCCCCCCTAAAGTGGGGAAAGTTCGTATTGGTCATCTCTGCCCCCTTTGGGGGCAGATGGGCCTATTTGTGTAGGTCCATCTGCCCCCAAGGAGGACAGAAACCACCAATACGCCAGGGATTTTTTTGTTTTGTTTTGTTTTGTGCTGGGGGTGCCCCCTTTGGGAAGGGTCGCCCCCTAAAGGGGGCACAGAGGTGTTGCCCATTTCTGCCCCCCTTGGGGCAGATTGGCCAATTTTTTTACGCCCATCTACCCCCGAGGGGGGCTGGATCCACTTAGGTACCAGGGACAACTTCTAAGTTCTTGGTGGTGGGGTGTTTGTCAACTGGCGAAGTATTTGTATTTGTGATTATAACAATTTATTTCTTCTTTTTCTTCTAGTTCAACGCTTTTGCTTCCTTTGCTGTGGATCCTTGCGGTTTTGGCAGTAGTTGTCCTGTGGTTTGCATAGTTGCATGTTTTAGGTAAGTGAAAGCAATTTACTCCAAAGGAGTATTGTTGACATGCATGAATGACATGTTTGTAGGTGGTGTACTAAATGCAGTATTGTGTGTTTGACATTGTCCTTAGATTTGAGCACAGTGATGTTTGTGTTGTCATATGTCTAATTAGCTTTTTTCTTTTTAGTGGGATATCATTGGTGATTGCTGTGTCTGTGCAGAGTAGTTGCTTGGTGAGTAGCTTTTTCAGGCAAGTGAGTGGTATAGTTTTTTTGTAGTACATAACTCTTTGTGATAAAGCTACACTTTGTTTATTACTTATTTTAGTGCTAGTTGTTGTTGGCAATCCATTTGTTGTTAGTGAGGATCATGGCTAGCCGCAGAGTGACCGCTCAGCAGGTTGTTCGCATGCTCTTTGAGTCGTCTTCAGACCATGATTACGACACTGACTCTGCATCTGAGGCAGAGGAGGAAGCAGGAGATTCTGGAAGTGAGTTTTCTGTCCGAGAGAATTCTTCTGATGAGGAAGCTACTCTCAGTGCAGATGAAGGGCCTCTGTTAGAGGAGGACATTGATGTGCCAAGAGTGCAGCAGCCTGGAGCTGAAGGGTTTCCCATTAGAAGACCTGACACCTCGATTGCCCCAAACATGGAGCAGCCACAGTTACCTGCATTTACTGGTCTCCCAGGGTGTAGAGTTAATACGGAAAACTTTTTGCCTGTCCATTTCTTTCACTTGTTTATGGACGATGTATTTTTGGAAGAGATTGTGGAGCAGACAAATGTGTATGCAGAGCAATATTTGCGGGACAACGCTGCCAGACTTAAGCCTCAGTCTAGAGCTACTTAGTGGGTTCCCACATATCTGGAAGAGATGAAAAGGTTTTTAGGTTTGACTTTTTTGATGGGGTTGATCAGGAAGCCGTCACTGGCTTCTTATTGGTCTACTAGTCCCTTGATGGCAACCGCTATATTTCCTGCAACTATGACACATAATCGGTATTTGCTTCTTCTTCGTATGCTGCATTTTGTAGACAATGCTTTAGCCTTGCCACGAGATCACCCTGATTGTGACCGTCTTTTTAAGATTAGGCCTGTCCTTGATCATTTTGTGGATTGGTTTTCAGAGGTCTATGTTCCAGGCAAAGAGATAAGTGTGGACGAGTCTTTGGTCCTTTTCAAGGGGCGTTTAGTTTTAAAGCAGTACATTCCTAGTAAGAGGGCACGGTATGGGATTAAAAATTGTATCTGCTGTCAGAAAGCAGTACAGGATATGTGTATAATTTCCGGGTCTACACTGGTAGGGATTCCAGTATTGACCCTCCTGGTTGTCCGGCCACTTTTGGAGTTAGCGAAAAAATTGTGTGGGAACTTGCTAGACGGCTGTTTAACAAAGGTCACCATTTGTACGTAGATAATTTCTACACTGGAGTGCAGTTGTTCAAGGAGTTGTTTAGAGTGGACACTGTTGCTTGTGGCACAATCCGTTCTAACCGGAAAGGCTATCCAAGGGAGCTTGTCTGTAAGAAACTATATGTTTATTCATTCCACCACACAGGGGGGACAGTGAGGGGACAGTGCAGTGCCTTGCGGAATAATGAGCTGCTAGCTATGAAATTTTCAGACAGGAGGGATGTGTACATGCTATTGACCATCCATGATGAGAGTACTTCCCCTGTGGCTGTTTGGGGTCAGGTTGCGGAACTGCGCAAACCTGCCTGCATTTTGGACTACAATAGGCACATGGGTGGTGTTGATAGAGTAGATCAGGGGTTGAAACCTTACACTGCTCTTCGTAAGTCTTACGTGTGGTATAAAAAGTTGGCCCTACATTTATTTCATTTGGCAACTTTTAATGCCTTTATTGTATACAAGGATTGTTCACCTGAGTCAAGGATGACATTTGTTAAATTTCAGGAGTCGGTGATAGAAAGCCTTATTGTGGTGGAACCGGCAAGAGTTCCTAGAGTAGAAGTGGTGGAGGATGTGGCTAGATTGAAAGATCAGCACTTTCCAGATCACATTCCTCCCACTCCCAAAAAAGACTTGCCCACAAAGAAATGTAGAGTATGTGCCCGGAGATTAATCCGGAGGGAGAGCCGGATGTACTGCCCCGAATGCCCTTCAAAGCCTGGGCTGTGTGTGCCCAGCTGTTATAGAAGTTACCATACCAAAAAAAACTTCTGGGAAATACCGTGAGCGTAAGCTGTCTGTTTTATATTTTCATATGTTTCACGGTTGGCATCTCTGTCATGTATTTAGTTAGAGCTTTTGTGTTTGTAGTTTTGTGCTTATTTTATAATTAGTGGTTTCTTTGTTGTTTATAAACAAAAAAAAGTGATGGCGGTGTGCGTGGGGTGGCGCTTGGCTGGCGGTGTGCGTGGGGTGGCGCTTGGCTGGCGGTGTGCGTGGGGTGGCGCTTGGCTGGCGGTGTGCGTGGGGGGTGGTGCTTGGCTGGCGGTGTGCGTGGCTGGTGGTGTGTGTGGGGTGGGGCTTGGAAGGTGGTGTGTTTGGGGTGGGGCTTGGAAGGCGGTGTGCTTGGGGTGGGGCTTGGCTGGCGGTGTGCTTGGGGTGGGGCTTGGAAGGCGGTGTGCTTGGGGTGGGGCTTGGAAGGCGGTGTGCTTGGGATGGGGCTTGGAAGGCGGTGTGCTTAGGGTGGGGCTTGGCTGGCGGTGTGCTTGGGGTGGCGCTTGGCTGGCGGTGTGCTTGGGGTGGCGCTTGGCTGGCGGTGTGCTTGGGGTGGGCCTTGGCTGGCGGTGTGCTTGGGGTGGCGCTTGGCTGGCGGTGTGCTTGGGGTGGCGCTTGGCTTGCGGTGTGCTTGGGGTGGCGCTTGGCTGGCGGTGCCAGCCAAACGCCAGTCCACACTCCCATCAGCTGGTGTGATTCTTGTATCAGGCATGTGGGTGTATGTAAGTGATGGGCCCTTGAATGGCGCGGTCTGTCGATGTGAGTGTTGTAATGTGCTGGGCCCGTGGCTGGCGGTGTGAATGGTCTTGTGCGTGTCATGTATGAAAGGTGTGTGAATGGACTGTCAAGCGGTTGGTGCCTTGTCGCGGCTTTACAGCTCACGAGCTGTGAGTCATTGGTTCAGTTGTTTGCCTTTCAGTTATTAACAGTACATTTCATTTTTGTGAGATCTCTTGTTAATAAAATTTGATCCACTGAACCATCACTCACCCTCGTGCCAAATCCAACCAGTATGTGTGGTAAAAATGACAAAACCTGCTCCGCTGTAATCAGGCGTCGCAGCACACCTGTGACACGCTAGGTGCCTTGGGTGGGACCCCGATGATGAAGCATGCCACCACCTTGGTTGGTGGGTGAGGGGTCTTTTTCACATAACCTAAGTGTGTTTCTTTTCACAATTTTAGTGTTTGGCACATCACGGACGTATGTGCACACATCAAAATGATATATTACAAAAATACCTGTGTTTGGGGGGGGGGGAGGGCCCACCTATGTTTTTGGTCGTGGGTGCGGCCTTCATCTAGGGAAACCTACAAAACCCAGACATTTTTTAAAACTAGACACCCCAAGGAGTCCAGGGAGGTGTGGCTTGCGTGGCTCCCCCAACATTTTCTTACCCAGACTCCTCTGTAAACCTAAAAATTTGCATAAAAAAGCATATTTTCCTGACTTTTCTTAGTAGGATCACCGCTCCAGCACAAAATTCCTACTCCCCAGTTTTCCCCTCAGTCTCCCAAGTAAAATGACACCTCACATATGTGGGTCCCCAAAGCAGAGTCCGTCTAAAGATGTATAAAAGAATATGTCCTTATAAACTCGCTGTGCTATCCCCTCTATCTCTACAAGTTTTGGGCCTTAATCTGTTGCAGGAACCTGGCCCACCCACACAAGTGAGGTATAATTTTTATCGGGAGACTTGGGGGAACGCTGGGTGGAAAGAAATTTGTGGCTCCTCTCAGATTCCAGAACTTTCTGTCACCGAAATGAGAGGAAAAGGTGTTTTTTTAGCCAAATTTTGAGGTTTGCAAAGGATTCTGGGTAACAGAACCTGGTCAGAGCCCCACAAGTCACCCCATTTTGGATTTCTCTAGGTCTCTAGTTTTCAAAAATGCACAGGTTTGGTAGGTTTCCCTAGGTGCCGGCTGAGCTACAGGCCAAAATCCACAGGTAGGCACTGTTTTCTTTCAAAAAATGGGATGTGTCCACGTTGCGCTTTGGGGCATTTCCTGTCGCGGGCGCTAGGCCTACCCACACAAGTGAGGTATCATTTTTACCTGGAGTCTTGGGGGAACACTGCGTGGAAGGAAATTTGTGGCTCCTCTCAGATTCCAGAACTTTCTGCCACAAAAATGTGAGGACCATGTGTTTTTTTAGCCAAATTTCGAGGTTTGCAAAGGATTCTGGGTAACAGAACCTGGTCAGGACTCCACAAGTCACCCCATCCTGGATTCCCCTAGGTCTCTAGTTTTCAAAAATGCACAGGTTTGGTAGGTTTCCCTAGGTGCCGGCTGAGCTAGAGGCCAAAATCTACAGGTAGGCACTTTGCAAAAAACACCTCTGTTTTCTTTCATAAAATTGGATGTGTCCACGTTGCGCTTTGGGGCATTTCCTGTCGTGGGCGATAGGCCTACCCACACAAGTGAGGTATCATTTTTATCGGGAGACTTGGGGGAACGCTGCGTGGAAGGACATTTGTGGCTCCTCTCAGATTCCAGAACTTTCTGCCACAAAAATGTGAGGAACATGTATTTTTTTAGCCAAATTTCGAGGTTTGCAAAGGATTCTGGGTAACAGAACCTGGTCAGGACTCCACAAGTCACCCCATCCTGGATTCCCCTAGGTCTCTAGTTTTCAAAAATGCACAGGTTTGGTAGGTTTCCCTAGGTGCCGGCTGAGCTAGAGGCCAAAATCTACAGGTAGGCACTTTGCAAAAAACACCTCTGTTTTCTTTCATAAAATTGGATGTGTCCACGTTGCGCTTTGGGGCATTTCCTGTCGCGGGCGCTAGGCCTACCCACACAAGTGAGGTATCATTTTTACCTGGAGTCTTGGGGGAACACTGCGTGGAAGGAAATTTGTGGCTCCTCTCAGATTCCAGAACTTTCTGCCACAAAAATGTGAGGACCATGTGTTTTTTTAGCCAAATTTCGAGGTTTGCAAAGGATTCTGGGTAACAGAACCTGGTCAGGACTCCACAAGTCACCCCATCCTGGATTCCCCTAGGTCTCTAGTTTTCAAAAATGCACAGGTTTGGTAGGTTTCCCTAGGTGCCGGCTGAGCTAGAGGCCAAAATCTACAGGTAGGCACTTTGCAAAAAACACCTCTGTTTTCTTTCATAAAATTGGATGTGTCCACGTTGCGCTTTGGGGCATTTCCTGTCGTGGGCGCTAGGCCTACCCACACAAGTGAGGTATCATTTTTATCGGGAGACTTGGGGGAACGCTGCGTGGAAGGACATTTGTGGCTCTTCTCAGATTCCAGAACTTTCTGCCACAAAAATGTGAGGAACATGTATTTTTTTAGCCAAATTTTGAGGTTTGCAAAGGATTTTGGGTAACAGAACCTGGTCAGAGCCCCACAAGTCACCAAATCTTGGATTCCCCTAGGTCTCTAGTTTTCAAAAATGCACAGGTTTGGTAGGTTTCCTTAGGTGCCGGCTGAACTAGAGGCCAAAATCTACAGGTAGGCACTTTGCAAAAAACACCTCTGTTTTCTGTCAAAAAATTGGATGTGTCCACGTTGCGCTTTGGGGCATTTCCTGTCGCAGGTGCTAGGCCTACCCACACAAGTGAGGTATCATTTTTATCGGGAGACTTAGCGGAACGCTGGGTGGAAGGAAATTCGTGGCTCCTCTCAGATTCCAGAACTTTCTGCCACAGAAATATGAGGAACATGTGTTTTTTAGCCAAATTTTGAGGTTTGCAAAGCATTCTGGGTAACAGAACCTGGTCAGAGCCCCACAAGTCACCCCATCTTGGATTCCCCTAGGTCTCTAGTTTTAAAAAAATGCACAGGTTTGGTAGGTTTCCCTAGGTGCCGGCTGAGCTAGAGGCCAAAATCTACAGGTAGGCACTTTGCAAAAAACACCTCTGTTTTCATTAAAAAAAATGGGATGTGTCCACGTTGCGTTTTGGGGCGTTTCCTGTCGCGGGCGCTAGGCCTACCCACACAAGTGAGGTATCATTTTTATCGGGGGACTTGGGGGAACATAGATTAGCAAAACAAGTGTTATTGCCCCTTGTCTTTCTCTACATTTTTTCCTTCCAAATATAGGAGAGTGTGTAAAAAAGACATCTATTCGAGAAATGCCCTGTAATTCACATGCTAGTATGGTCATCCCGGAATTCAGAGATGTGCAAATAACCACTGCTCCTCAACACCTCATCTTGTGCCCTTTTTGGAAATACACAGGTTTTCTTGATAGCTATTTTTTACTCTTTATATTTCAGCAAATGAATTGCTGTATACCAGGTATAGAATGAAAACGCACTGCAGGGTGCAGCTCATTTATTGGCTCTGGGTACCTAGGGTTCTTGATGAACCTACAAGCCCTATATATCCCCGCAATCAGAGGAGTCCAGCAGATGTAACAGTATATTGCTTTCGATAATCTGACATTGCAGGGAAAAGTTACAGAGTAAAACGGAGAGAAAAATGTATGTTTTTTTCACCTCAATTTCAATATTTTTATTTTTCAGTTGTTTTTTACTGTAGGAAACCCTTGTAGGATATACACAAATGACCCCTTGCTGAATTCAGAATTTTGTCTACTTTCCAGATATGTTTAGGTTTCTGAGATCCAGCATTGGTTTCATGCCCATTTCTGTCACTGACTGGAAGGAGGCTGAAAGCACAAAAAATTGTAAAAATGGGGTATGTCCCAGTAAAATGCCAAAATTGTGTTGAAAAATTGGGTTTTCTGATTCAAGTCTGCCTGTTCCTGGGAAGCTGCTGAGTTTAGCACCGCAAACCCTTTGTTGATGCCATTTTCAGGGGAAAAACCACAAGCCTTCTTCTGCAGCCACTTTTTCCCATTATTTTGAAAAAAACGAAATGTTCACTGTATTTTGGCTAATTTCTTGGCCTCCTTCAGGGAAACCCACAAAGTCTGGGTACCTCTAGAATCCCTAGGATGTTAGAAAAAAAGGGCACAAATTTGGCTTGGTTAGCTTATGTGGACAAAACGTTATGAGGGCCTAAGGGCAAACTGCCCCAAATAGGCAAAAAAAGGCCTGGCACAGGAGGGGAAAAAGGCCTGGCAGCGAAGGGGTTAATGCCCCCTTGTAAATATGGCCCCTTAACTCACATCACTTACACCTGAAAGGGGAAGGCAATGGGTGTTACTGTGGACGTTCCACTGCAACACCCATCGCATTTTGATGCTGCCCCAGATTTATGAGGAATCGTAATCCTGAGGCAGCACCTAAAACTAGCAGCACCCCAGAGGTGACGTTAGGATAGCGCAACGAGGAGAAATACTTTCATCTCGTTTTTGCCTTTCTATGTGTGCTGCCTTCTGCAGCACACAAAGAAAGGGCAAAACGCCATGATTGATTGTTTATGTGCAGGAAGGTGTTCCTTCCTGCACATAAACAATCATTAAATAATGATGATTTGCTACTTCTGTGTGTGCTGCATTCTGCAGCACACATAAAACTAGCAACCCAGGCACCCTTGTACTATGGTGCAAGGGTGCATGCATTGGTGCCAGGAAGCTAAATTTAGTGCCAGCGCTAGGGGAAACAAGGGTGTGCCATATTTTTATAAATATGGCGCATCCCTGCGTTTCTTAAGTGATGCAGCGTCGTGCTGCCAGTTTCGGTGCAGTGCAGTGCTGCGCCACTTCCTCGTAAATGAGCCCCTTAGATTGAGAATAGTGTCTGTTTATAATGGACTGTAGGGTACTTCATATTAACGAATTAAGATGTCTTTTTTTTTAGCCACGTTTGTACATTCCCTCAAGCAAGAAGCTTCTGTGTGGTGGAATGAATAAACATATAATTTCAAGAAAATTAAAATCAGAAGGATTTTTTTGTGTTTTCGCAGCTCAGTTTCAGTACTGTGCCGGGAATAGGGATTTTAAGCAGTAAGTGCATTGGCAGTGAAAAATATACTTCTCTATGATTTTGAAATAAAATATGCTCAACCAGGCGTATTTTGCCGAATTTTAATTACTCAATAGATCTTGAAAGCATGGATAAATCCATACTTATGAATGACATAGAAGCAACAATAAAATCGTAGATATGAGTACATATTGGTACAGCAACCAAAGTGGGTTTTAGGAAAATTAAAAAAAAAAAAAAACACACGACAAATTTATGGAGTTTAGAGAAGGATCCTATATAATGGGAAAAACACTCCAATCATGATTTACGACCGTGGTATAAACAATTATTTAATGGATTCCTGGAACATTGAGGATAAGCGAGTTTTTAGATTGCATCTATAACTGGTTTTGGCCATTGTTGGAAAAGGAAAAGGAAGCAAGGGAATATAAATGTATTTCCAAATATGTGGACAATTCGAGGAATGAGGTCAACATATTTTGTTCCACAGTAAGCCTGTCAATGATTTGAGAGCACAGCGATTGGAAATGTGAACTACAGACATTCAAACGGATTTATTGCAAAACAGACTTTACTCTAGTTACGGTTTTAAAGAGCTATGTATACATGTATGATTGTAAGTGGCATTTGTATAGCACAAAGAAAGGCAGTGGGGCCCTGTACAGAGAAGGACACAATCAACATGTATTATGCTAGGTAGCAGGTTTGTGGACTGTTGCTGCATCTTGATGTGGTGTTCTTTAAAAAGGAACATTTTAAACTCTTTCCTACATTGGAGCCGAGTCGGGGACCATCCTGATGGATATTGATATGTTGTTCCAGATCTTAGGTGCAAAGATGAGAAAGGTCTGTTGCCATGATTTCTTTTCCTCTTATTTGTCTCCAATCTGATTGCATTCTGGCCAGGATCCGACCTGTCAGCCAGCTAGGTGGTTTAGAGTCTAATTGATTTTATAACTCCATTAAATGTCAAAAGTTTAAAAGTGTTTTGTTCTTAATTTATATATTATATATTCTTAGTTTTCTTGATTTTAATGTAACCTGGACAACCCATAAACAAATCAATCTTACAGAAAACTACAGGCTGTAAAAGACATGACAGATACCACAGAAATGCACATGCCTCACAGAAAAGGACCTATTCTATTGAAAAGTAAACACTATATGAAACGAGCATTGTGAAAGCCATTAGGTCTTGGATTGGCTGCCAGCCTTCTGGCAATTCTGGATTTGTTATGGTTATGCCAAACTTTATTGTTTTGGAATACCCTGGTCCATCATCAATCCAAAAAAAAAAAAAAAACTTTACTACTGGTAAACAAAGTATCTTGGTCGAAAAAGAACACACATTACCATTGAACCCCTGGCACTGAAGGGAACTACTTTATGCGGATGTGTTCCATGTGAAAGATGACAAGCCGTAACTTATAGTAAAGTAAGCCAATTGCTGCAGTGGGCTAATGCATAGCCCCTGGAGTGGGTAGAAGATAAATGTGAATGACACCAAACAGAGACCAATGGCTGAAACCCCTATAAGTAAGTATTTCATACACATAATTTTAGTAAACTGAAAGGGTCTTAGCTAACACAGCTAAAACGCTAATCAGTCTGACATTGGCTGAAAGCCTCTTGCCTTAAAGAAAGAAACAAACAAACAAAAAAGAAAAGCATAAAGAATGAAAGAATACAGGCAAGAAGGTAGACAGGCAAGGAAGAAAGAAGGCACAAAAGGAAATGGCAAGAAAGAAAGAAGGCATGGAAAAAAGAAAGAAGGAAGAAAAGCAAAAGAAAGAAATAGAGAAGGCAAGAGAATGGAGGAGAAGAAAGTGGAGGAGGAATGAAAGAAGCAAAGAGAAAGAGAAAGAAAGAGCAACAGAATGAAAGAAGAAAAGAAAGAGAAGGAAAGAAAGGGAGAAGGAAAGAAAGAGAGAAGGAAGGAAAGAAAGAAAGAAAGAGCGACATGGACAGAGAAGACAAGAATGAATGAAAGAAGGCAGGAAGAAAAGTAAGAACGAAGGAAGAATGAAAGAAGAAAAGAAGGCAAGAAGACAGAAGGAGAAAGAAAACTTGAGAATGAAAGAAGAAAGGAGAAAGAAAACATGAAAGAAAGAAAGAAAAGAAAGGAAGAAATAGAAAGAAAGAAAGAAAACATGACAATGGAAAGAAAGAAAGAAAGAAAGCAAACAAACGTGAGAATGAAAGGAAAGAGAAAGAAAAATAAGGAAAGAAAGAAAAACATGAGAATGAAAGGAAGGAGAAAGAAAAATAAATAAATAAAGTGTGAGAATAAAAGAAGAAAGAAAGAAAAAAGAAAGAGAGACAGAAAGAAAGAAAAAGAAAGAAACAAAGAAAGAACACAAGAATAAAAGGAAAGAAAGAAAAATAAAGAAGGAAAGAAAGAAAAATAAAGAAGGAAAAAATGAAGGAAAGGAAGGAAGAAATTAGGAAAGAAAGTAGGAGCAGAAGAAAAAAGTAAACAGAAGATACCTTAAACCAGAACAAGTATACAATCTGGTATGCTGTTAAGTAGCAGCAGTCAGAAAACCAAAACACTCCAAAAGGAATTTACAACAGCATTGACAGGATATGGCATCTAATAAAGATGAATGTGCATCAGAATCACCCAGTTATCACATGAGGCTCTAAACACACAGGAAACATTAAAGTAATTATAAAGTAAAAATAAAAACACTACCACTAAAGGGACCTAGCTTGTGTGTGGATATGCTCCCCGTGAGAGAGCAAAATGCAGTTCCTCAAATTGAATTTAACTAGGTTCTTAAGTAGCCTGACCCCTTGCCTCATGCTGAAGTGGCCAGAAGCAAAATGTAAATGACACAAGAGACCAATACATGAAGAGGGGTGGCTGCAAGCCACCATATGTAAGTATAATATACATATTTTAGTAAATTCAAGAGGTCTTGGCTAATACCAGACCTAACAAAGGTATGAACTGTAGAAAAGTGTAGGCTGCATAGAAAAGAATGAATAGATTGAAAAAGAAAGGCTGCATAAGAAAAAACAGGACTTCCATAATAGGGTATGCGTTACAGAAAGGAACACGCACAACAGAAAATGCACCCTCTTTAGAACATAACAGCCTCATTATAAAGTCTTTAAAACCTGGAGTTACAAATTGTACTATTTACAACACGGACTTTACCATTCTACCTTCCTTGATCAGTAGATCTTTTAATAACTGCTTTTGAGTAGGAATGGCTCCCCAGAACATCACACATGTTGCCTCATGCTGATCCTGGCGCAGACCCTGGACAGCTGAAAACTATAAAGCCATCTGTGAGGTCCCATGTATTTCCAAGGGTCTTGGGTCTTCAGTCTATTGACAGCTCTCTGGCCTCCTCCTTAGACAACACAGTAACTTTATATAGATATATTTCAATCTAAAAGTATTAGCATCTTTGCATCTGGCTTACCAATATTTAACACACCAGTATTGCATTATGATGTGTTTTGCATTTCTCCAGTGCTTCACACCCCACTGCAGCACCTAAGTACATTCTCGGACAGGTAGTACCCTACATCATGAAAGAATGCATGACTCGGTTTCTTGTGTTGTGATCCTATGTAGGAAGCTGACCTGATACCTGGTCTTGTATTCTGGGGCAGCAACTAGCAGTGTGATGGAGAAGGAGCTGTGCGAGGTAGACGCGTTGAGGTATAATTCTAATGAGCTGGTGTTTCTAAGTTACTCTGAAGGTGTTGTGGTACCTTAAACAAGCATTGGCAAAGCCAATAGGTTGCACCTTTGAGGCAACAGGCTTTGCCAATGGTGTTTAGTTGCACAGCATCCGCAGTGCTGTGAAGCTTTGCTAATGTATTTGAAAAAAGCCTTTGTTTTTGCTGGTCGCATCATTTTGTAGCCATATACACAACACGCCTACAAAATTACACATGCTTTTTTTTCTTTGTAGTTACTGATTCAATTTAGATCGGCAACTAAAAAGAACAAAAAGGTATGAAAGTATTTATTTTTTTGAGTGAATGGGGGAATCAACAAGGGGGCAGAAGCAATGAGTGCAGAAGTAACAGGGATGAGGAAGGAAGCAACATGGGGGATGGGTGGGGGCAGAGGTAACACAGGTGGGGGTGGATTAACATGGGGGGCGTGACTAGGCTGAAGCAACATAGAGGGCGCCAGTGGGGGAAGCAGACTACACCGACAGATCAAAGTGGAGCACTGGGACGTGCAAACTGGCAAAACAGGGCAACATGGAAAAGGCAGGGCTGAGGCAAACAGGTAGGAAAGCAACAGTGGCGGCTGGCAGTTTTAGGAGGGAGGGCGGCGGGCGGGAAGCACACTCACACTTTCACACACACACACACACACATCCATTAACACTCATCAACATTCAAACATACACGCATGCACCAAACATTCATTTAAAAAGATCACACACACACACAGTTACCTTCAGCCTCGGAGGTCCAGGAGGGTTGGGACTGCTGCCTTCCCTCATTGGCTGACCTTGGGTCCGCCAATGAGGGAAGGCAGCAGTCCCAGCCTCGTCACAGAATGGTATGGGGTCAGTGAGACTGCTGACCCCACCCCACTCTGTGACAAAGTGTCACTGATTGACACTCACCTTGGGCGCTTCAGGGCTTAAACCTGAAATGCCCAAGTCGAAGTCAATGGGTGACGCTTACCTCGTCACCCGGGGGAGGGCCTCGAGGCCCCTTTGCTGAGCCGAGGATGTCACGCCCATAGGAGCTGGGACATCTTCAGACCAGCAAAGTAGAGCTCAGGCAGCCAAGAGTCTGCGAAAATCACACAGGTCTGCTCCTGGCTGCCTGTCCTGAACATGAAGAGTGTCTGTCAAGCTGACCTTTACTCAGCCTGACAGATACTCTTCATGAGGGGCAAAAGGTGGTGGGGCATGGCCCCTCCGCCCTAATGGATGGGCCGCACCTGGAAAGCAACTGTGGAAGTACACAAGGGTGACTGCAACATGGAGCATGGTGGGGAGAAGCACAGAGGTGGCAGACAGCAATAAAGAGTGTAGGGGGGAGAGAGGAACACGAGGAAGACAGCAGAAAAACATATGCACTTCCACATATTGCTCAACTCAAAAAAAAATGTAGTACTTGAAAAGCAATCAGTGGAAGCATAGAAGACCGTCAATCAAAAGAGATTTTGCTTAATGGAAAGGCAAACACAAGACTGACAAGCTGGGACACGAATAAATGGCAGGTTAATGTCAGTGAAAGGAAAGCCAACCAGCAACGTAATGCAACAGACAGTGCATGAGCCGACTAGAAAGTAAGACCCAAAAAAGCAGTGTTATGATGTGAGGCAAAGAGAATACAGAATCCATTCTAAAATGCTTTTCTTTCCAATTGCTGGCAAGAAAATGTATTATGCTTTTTCTTAGGAGGTACTAGTAATTACAATTTTCCTCTGCTGGTAAATCCATCTTGTTCTTGTTGGCAACCTAAAAATGTTTTTTCCATTAGCTCCCTGGAAAGTATCCTTTTGGGTACAGTAAATTTTGCAGAAAGCAAATAAAATAATGCAGGTGTGGGCACAAATGCTAAAAGTATCAGGTTTGTACACTCTAGAAATAGAGATTAATGACTAGGATTTTTTTTATCGCTAGAAACTGTTAGACACAAACAGCAAAGTAATGAAAGAAAACAGAAATACACTACAGCTGGCCCCGTATTTTATGGTTCCTCTAGCTGCGCATTGTCTTTTCATTGTATGATGTTCATGGGGGGAGAGATTTGAGAATGCCAAAGCTTTATCTGAACGGAGCCTGTCTTCCGTCATCATTTTACTCTTGATTGTTACTGATCCTGTCAGACATCTGTCCGTGGAATCATGAGGTTAAAGAAGCTGATGGATTGGGGCATTGCTAAGCCTGGCATTGCCATCAGTGCACTGCATCCGGAAGCTGTATCTTTATGCGCACTGTATATTCGCTCTACTTATGAGAAGGATGCTACAAATTCTGCCATACCCGAGTCTGTAGGGTAAATGCACTTGATAGACACGTCTGCTGTGTGAGGCCTGGGGTTGTAAATTCATCAGTGTAACCGACCCCCTAATGTCAGTTCTCTCACATTACCCTTGCCTAGAAGTGAATACTTCAATCTATTTGTCACCTGAAACTACCCTCTGTGTCTGTCTTGGGAATTCTTAGGTCTAGCTTGACAGAGCAGCTGTCTGCAGACGTATTAGTACCAATTCCTTAAAATGTACATGGAGAGGGCTTTGGTTCCACCCAGAGGAGTATTATGCTCTCACTTCATGCTATTGCCCACTTGGTGTATCGTTCTGCATTCCTGTAGGTTCTTCTGTTGGAATAAAGAAAGGCCAGTTTTGCATCTTCAAACTACAGTGAATCACCTAGCTGCTTGTCACAGTCAGTTCTTTAACTCCTTCATGCATTTGATAAAGAAAGCAGTGCTTTTCACTACTTTCCCCAATTTTGTGAAAGATATTTGGAAATGTAAGTTTTACATACGTGGACACATTAAAGCCATACTTTTGGTTTTTCAAATACTACTCTTTGGGGCGGCTTGTGGCTACCCCCAAGGCAGGGCAGCAGCACTGGAGGGAGGAGGTTGTGTCAGTTGTGGGGCAGGTAGCTCTGTAAGACTGAGTCTTTGTATGGACAAGGGTACTATCAGATCACCCCAAACAAGCCTAGCATGTCACAGGAGGCACCCACCAAGGAGGTGTCCCGCTTACACGATTAGGCTGAGGCGAATGAGGCAGTGCACATGCTTGGCATGTGGAGAAGAGGACGCACAGGTGAGCCAACCTTGGGAGGGCAAACCCTTTGGTGCTGGGGCTGTCAAGAAGACTGGGAGCGGCAGTGGTACACAGGCGGGGACGTCCACATATATGGAGCATGTCGCACACCCAGGAAGTTGTCTGAGAGCGGGTGCAGTCAATGTGACATATTCCATGAAGGACAGGCAGAGGCAGGAACGCTGTACGTCTCGCTCTTGGAGCAATTGAGGGAATTAAGTCGGCAAGGGGTCATATTGCCTCCCAGCAGTTGGCAGGCTCTGGCAGGATCTGAACAGGGTAAACACATGTAGGCAGGAGATAAATGAACTCGCATTCGGTCTGGCGGTGGCCCACACTCAACAGCAGCAATAAGGTGCAGGACATGGGGGACGGGGTAATGGAGCCGAAATGGTGAGCAAGCAACGGCGTAATGAAACTTGAGGCGGGCCCCCGCAAGGACGTGGGGGGGGGGGGGACGCAGGAGGACACCCATGGACCATGGATTCAGTCAGGGACCTGCCGCCAGTGCACAGTGTTCTGTGCTGAGGGTTCCCCTGAAGCTTACCCCTCCTAACCCCCCCCAACCGCAGGGGGCTGCGGGAGCCTGGTTGGCAGGCTGAATGCCGGAACAGCAGTGGAGCACCGTCAGGGTCAGATTAGTAAGGCAGGCAGTAGGGCATTGGCCGATGGGCCATTGCCTGAGAATGACCTGTGGGCCATTTTTTAGGGCCTCTGTTAACCAGCCCACTGCAGGCGATCATCACTCTTTAGGATAAGATGGGCGAGGGAAGGGTTAGGCTGAGATTGCCTCGCTAGGGGCCAGGCGTTGCTCTGGCCATTCTCACCTCGGCCCCCTGCGGGAGGGCCATGCCCAGAAGCAATCTCTTCTCTCTGGCACCCATCCCCGCTGGGCCAGTACATTCAGGGCATGGCTGTATGCAGGGCCTCCCTGGAGGAGAGGGGGCGGGCAGGTGATTTTGTGACCACTGGGTCATTTTCACCCCAGCCCCGTAGAGAAGCAGCAATGTATTTTTCCTAACCCCTCCCCTGCCAGGCGATCGCCCTGAGATTATGGAGGGCTGGAAGGAGGTGACTGGGGTGAGGTGATTTTGCGGCCTTTGGCCTCCACCTTTCTGTTACTGGAGCAATAGCAGCTGTGCGCTTCACCTGACCCTTGCCCCTGTCACATTTCTCTAAAAATCTGTCTAGTGAGACTAAGCAAACAGTATGTCATGAAAGGGCGCTGTCCAGGAATATGGGCCTCTTGATGGGGACTGTTCGGGCCTAATTATGATCCCAATCCGACCCTGAGCACAGGGTTGATCCCATATTCATGGTGGTGATAGTACATTGCACAGGCCAGTGCTCTGGGGTACAGCAGAGACATTGCTTTGTAGTAGGAGAGGATGATACTGAAGAAGAGAGCCAAGCAGCGAGAAACTGGGACAGAGTCGTTATGGAGGGATGGAGGCATCAAAAAAGGGAGGTGCACAACAGAAAAAAGAGATAGAAGGACACAGAGAGAGAAGCATCCCAGGATAGCAGAGACACAGCGGGGAAAGTATGGATACGAGTACGGTGGGGGCTTGGTGAATTTATTGGGTGTAGAAGTAAGCGAGAAGGAAGTGGCAAGGTGAAGTGCGTGTTAGAAAGTATGCAGAAAGCATGGTGGGAATCACAGAACAAGTCTTTAACACAACAGCTCAGCACCACATCATCAGTGCAGATTAAAGGGAAAGGGAATGTGGGGGGAGGCACTCAGCCCTCGAGACAACAGAGGATGATGAAGCCCCCAGCGAAAGAACAAAAAGGGGAGGGGGGAATGCCGGAAAACGTGACATTGACAGGAAGCAAGTGATCCGGGAGAAGAGACACAGAAGCGAAGAGAGGACATTACTGGAGCCAAAAAAGAGGACTGGAACAGTCAGTGAAGCTATCATATCATATAGTAGATCCACTCAATGGGCACTATTGCTGAACACCAAAGAAAGAATATGAGAAATGAGTATGTTGACATATTCAAACTACTGCACAGGGAGACAAAATGCAAGAAGAGGTCCAAAGCAGAGGAAAGCTAGAGGTGCCGACTAATATTAATACTTGGATGGTGGCTTTTAATACATACACAAGTATTATATGTAAATAAAAAAGCCCCAGAGTGCAGCACGGCTCTATGGAAGTATATGGATGTTATTAGGATGGCCAGCATCAGCCATAGGGGCCTCGCTGGGCTACATTATGATCTAAGAAGTGTGTCTCATCCACAAACTATTGGTAGGATGTAGCTAATGAATTGTGGTTATAATACATGATCTTCGCAAGGCCAATGCAATCAGTGTACACAGTAAGAGGGTAGCCACTACCTTATATGCCTTTTTACAGGAATTCCACCCTGCAAGGGACTGGGGAAATGGTCAAGCAGGACCAAGCAGGAGCTTGCTGGAACATTAACAAGGGAGCACATCCTACATAACCTAGTTGACTGAAGCATAGATGCCCCAACTGTGCGGAAAAACACAGACTCTTGCATTGCATGGAGGGCACAAGCCAGAACACAGTAGGTCTGGGTAGGGTGAGAACAGAGGGGTGGTGGGGAAAGGCAGCAACTCTGGTTAAACTCGACCCCGTGTGCCCTTGGCTCATTAAGTATCCAGGTGGTGCGGTGGCTCCGTATTTTGTGGGAAGGATTTACACAGGTGTTTCGGATAGATACCCTTCAAGGGGCCCTTCAAGGGTCCATGCAAGAGTTGATGGGTGGAGAACTTGGGATCTGCCAGAGGACCCCAGAGTGGTGTTGGAAAAACTAGATAAAGTTGCCACTGTGTCCCCACTGCTTGCCCTACCAAAGAAAACATTGGGAGACTTTCAATTGAAGCATCACCATTTTGCCCCGAAGAGACATCAGTGAATGACTTCATTGACCAATCTGACTGTATATAGTGGGATACGCCAGAACTGACAACCATAGATCAACTGAGGAAGTATGGCACATCAGGTGAGGTGGCCAAGGCTGACAATAAATTGGCATTCCACTTACAGCAGGTCCACCCTAGGAACTTTCAGCTACTGGAGATTCAGTTCTGCTATGTATTCTCTAGTCTACTCAGTAGTCTATTCCAACGGAGTGCTCACTAGCATCTGCCATATTTGAGAAATGTAGCACATTCAAGAAGTGGGTGGTGTGACAGGTGGCGAGGTCCGTGCAGATGCTGCACTTCCTTGATATTTTGGTGGTTGGCATGGCAGGAGTAACAGGCAAATATACAATGCTGATGAATATGCTGGAGAGGGTTGCAGAGATATTTGGGATACCATTAGCCACAGAAAAGACTGCAGGGTCAGCCACAAAGCTGACATTCCTAGGCATAGAGCTAAACTCCATTAAGATAGTGTCACATTTGCCAGGGGTTGTGGAAACATTTGGGATACCACTGGCTGCAAAACAGAGACCAAAGGGCTGGGAACGTGGCTGACATTCCTAGGCATAGAGGTAGACTCTATTAAATTGCTATCACATTGCAGGGGAAAAAGTGACTGTGTGGAGACAATTGCTAGATGAAGTGACAAGGAGGTAAAATGTGAGTTGCAACAAGTGCTCGGACAATTAAACTTTGTCTGTAAGGTGGTGGTCATGTGTAAGCCAGTTTGTAAACAACTGGCATTCGCTATGATGGGGGCAACAAAACGACACCACAGAATACAGATGCAAAAGACAGACATAGGATTTAAAAATGTGGATGCAGGTCTAATCTATATGTTTTTAATTGTTATAAAAAAAACGTTGAACTCCGTCAGTTAGAAATGGGGTTTCTGGTTGGCTAGGGTACGCACCTAAGCCAAGCAGAACCCACCACTCTAGTCAGGGCAAGTAAGTTACACACCAAAGACAACCTGTGCTTATCCCCCTGGTAGCTGGCACAGAGGAATCATTTGAAAAGCGTTTGAGCAGCACAATCACACCAGTGACACAATAAATACACCACAAAAGAGACTCTACACAAAATTATCTAAAATAAAAAATATGTATCTAAATTGTGGGTATATATATATATCTCTTGGACCAAACCACCAGAAGCCATAACGGTTGCACATAAATTATCAGTACTATGATACGATTCAGTACTCTGGAAATGCAAAGCAAAACATCAGACAGATCACAATCAGGGGCATGAATCTGTAATATCAAGCATATACATTACTGCTTGGGGCCAATATTGTGATGGCATTTTAGGGGTCTAACACAAGTATCACCCTGAAAACATAGGGCCTGGCATACCGGGGCTCCTAGTAACCCTTATATAGCAAGTAAACCAGAATCGTAGGCTGCAGAAACTCCTGCATGCCTACTACATCCAGTAAGGTAACTGTTTGCAGTTCTATGGAGATCTTCCACTTGGTCCCTCGAGGCTGGAATACTAGTGAGTCCCGGCTGTCCATTATGTGCCGGGCGACTGTGGGCAGTCACGCTGGTCTACTGGCCCAAAGTCACCAAAGTAAGCAATGGCTCCAGTTGGTAGGAGCTCCCAAGTCCTCAGGGGCCACTCTGGAGGCACTCCCCCCACAAAATGAGCGGTCCACAAGGGAGAATGGGCCAGCTCCAGTACTCACTGTGTCATCCACAATATCTCTGATGGCGATAGGCCAGCGTTTGGGACACCCTGCAGGTCCCAGGGAATCCTCAGAGTGGCACTGAGGGGAGGGGGGAGCTGCGGGGGTGTCTGCAGGCCTTGGGAACGGGGCCTGCATCGTCAATTCTGGAGGTTCGCAGATGGATGACCACAGCACAGATCCAGGAGAGGGATGACAAGCCTAGTGTTCTGGCCTGCCCTGGGTTGCTAGGCAATGCATCAACCGAGACCGCTGAGAGAGCAGCGACCACGGCTCTCTTCGCTTGGAGAACATGAAATTGAGGCGCCTGGTAGATCTTCCCAAACTTCAATGTGAGGTCTTACGCCCCTAGGATGGAGGCAGATATGGTTTCCCCTGCCGAGCAACGTTAGGGATGGCCCAGGCTCCCAGGGGGAAGGTGAGAGTGTTTTCCCTAATTACAACACGCTTGGGAAAAACCAAGGTGCTCCTCACATGCCCACTGAGAATGGCGTGCACACCCTGCACCCGTGGTACCAATGGGGTAACCAAAGTACTTACCATGCATAGGGTAACAATGTGGTCAGATGAAGTGCTCTCAATGCACAGGTGGGGGAGATGAGGCCAAGGAGCAGGAAACAGCACTGCCCACACACTGATTTCTTCCCAAGTAAAGTCACAAGATGCAGCACACTCCAAGCGCTATAGTTGTAGGACCAGGGGCAGACAATGACCAACAGTAATCCTACACTGGCACCTGGGAGAACAGTGTAGGGAGCATAAGGTAGGCCGCAGAGGGCATGGGGGCCAGCTCAATAAGGGACTTAATGGGGGTTCCTCCTGGCAGTCCAGCAGTGCCTACTTAGTCTGAAGTCAGGGAGCAGCTGGCAGCAGAGCAGCAAGCAGAAAAGCAATCCAGTGAGTCCTTTATGCTACTCAGCGGCAGCAGGGCAACACCAGAAGAGCACTCCAGATGAGTCCTTTGTGCAGTTCAGCAGTCCTTCTGACAGAGGTTTAGTTCTAGCTCCAAAAGTGCTCTAAAAATCATGGGTTGAGAGCCCCTGTACTTATACTCCAAACATGCCTTTGTTCTGAAAGTAACTTTAAAGGGACCCTCTCAAGTGAAGCACAACACCCTTCCAACCCAAACCTGTCTTCAGACATCAGCAGGGGGTAATCAGCCCACTGTGTGACTGTAGGACACAGACTGTTCAGATGTACGGAGTGGACGACCCCCCCTCCCCAGCCCAGGAAGACTATCAGTATGCAGATGCTTCTTCTGTCACACCCAGTCCCTCCTGTGTGATGGCTGTTTGGAAAGTATGCTGTCACCCTGCCCCAGACACGGATTGGAGTCAGGCTGCAAGGCAATAGAGAAATAAGCAAAGAGAAATGCCCACTTTCTACAAGAAACATTTCTAAAACAGCAATGGCAAATCCAACTACACCAGTAAGCAGGATTTCTCAATACCATTCCAAACATACAAACATGCACAGAGTACTCCTCACAGGTCAGAAATGACCACATAGACATATATGAGGGAATTCCTAATGCAAACCTATGAAAGGAGCAAGACTCACGGTAGCAAAAAACAAAATAGGCTGTTTGTCAATACTAGGCCATGCAACACATAAAAATATATGCCCTACCTTTTACATACGCAGCAACCTGTACATAGGGCTATCTAGGGCCTACCTCAGGGGTGACTTAGGTGTAGTAAAAAGGGAGTTTAGGCCTTTTGCACATAGTTTGACTTGCCAAGTCAATGTGGTAGTAAACTGTGCACGCAGGCACTGCAATGGCAGGCCCGGAGTCAAGTTTGAAAGCCTACTTCTGTTTGTGGTGCAGTCTGTGCTGCAGGCCCAATAGTAGCATTTAATTTACAGACCCTGGGTATATGGTATACCACTCTACAAGGGACTTACAGGTAAATTAAAAATGCCAAACAGGTGTAAGACAATTATACCAAGTTTTAGGAGAGAGAGTATATACACTGTAGAACTCATTGGCAGTGGTAAAGTGCCCAGAATCCTAAAGCCAACAAAAGAGGGTCAGAAAAACAGAAGGAGAAAGGCAAAATGTGTGGGGATAACCCTGCAGAAAGAGCCATTTCCAACACTGTCATTACGTAATTCACTTTGTAAGAAAACATGCCATAGTTACAAATTTCCTGCTTCAGAAACTGCTGGACATAAGCCACCGTGTTGAGAAAATAAGCATCTCGGGCACAATCATTTAAGGCTAGGTAGTATTTCTTTAACTAGGCCACCAATACTTCTGAAGTAAATTATTAGAATCAATTAACCTGTGTCTTCTGTCTAAAGAAATAGATCTGGTATGTTAACAGCCGAAACAACATGGTTCATCTGTGATTATGTGTCTTGGGCATCACTCCTACCCCTCCTTGGCTATGCAGGAGCCCAGCATCCCACACTCCAGAGCTTCCAACTACCAGGAATAAACTACATTGTGTCTTAGCTCCTATCAACGTTAGCCCAGAAAACTGCAAAGGCGCCCTCTTTAAGGTTCGCCTTAGGAATATGGTGTTCTTAGAGGACCTTTTGATCTATTGTCCCCCTGGTCCTAAGAACCCTTTTTTTACTACTGGCTATCCATTATTGAACCACTTATTGCAACCTCCAAGTGCATCGTGTTGAGTGATTTTAACTTTCACCTTGAGGACTAACAGGACTATGCTACTGGTTCTTTCCTTGACCTGATGACTAATTTTGATTGGGACCTTAAGGTTACGTCAGCTACCCATCGGGTGGGGCACACCCTGGATGGCATTTTTTCACTCCATGATAGTTGCACTTTTATGGAGAATGTTGCTCTTGATTGGTCCGATCATCATCTGCTATCTTTTAGTGTGGCTAGAAGAGGAGTGTCCACTTATATCCCTCCAGCCGCCAAGTTGGTCAGACATTGGGGCAGAATTGAGGAACAGAAATTTGAAAGGCCTTGAAGGATGGCTAGGAACAGGATAGGGGGCTGTTTAGCTCCTCGTTGGAAAGGTATGAAGAAGGGATAAGGGCAGCAATTGACCTGCTGGCCTCCTTAAGGAAGACTAGACCCTTGGCCAGTAAGAAAAGATCTTCCCCTTGGTACACCAATTAACTCAAGGATCTGTAAAGACGATATAGGCGGCAGGAGCGCAGATGGAAACTGGATCACAACTCAATGGAGAGAGACAAGCTTAGGACTCTGCTTGGGGACTATAAACTGGCGATTAGGAAAGCCAAATCTGATGATTTTACTCTTAAAATCAAGGAAGCAGACAATGCATCTAAGGAACTCTTTAGGGTGGTCCGATCCCTCACTTCCTCTGCCACCTCCCCGGAACTAGAGAATTCCTAAGCCTTTTGTAATAAGGTAGAGGACTTTTTCAAAAACAAAGTCTTATAGATTCATGCATATTTTGCCCAGCACCCTTTGGATCTGGACCCTGTAATCACTAGGGCGGTTATTGTGACTCACAACAGTCCCCTATTCACCAATTTCCACCCTCTGTCAGTGGACAGAATTAAAGCACTGTTGTCAAGTATTAGGTCAGGGTCCCCTAATGATCCTTGCCCCCCTAAAGCATTGAGGCTCGCTCTTGACCTGGTGTCCGAAGCACTGAAATTGGCTTACCAGGAGGTATTGAACACCGGGGTTTTCCCCCTCTCCTGGAAAGAAGCAATTGTAATCCCAATTAAAAAGAAACCATGAGGTGACCCTAATGATCTTAAGAATCTTTGCCCTCTCTCTTTATTAACTACCCCAGCTAAAAAGCTAAAAAAGCATCTTAATATTGAACTAGCCCATTTCCCCCAGGGAAGTGGCTGCTTAGATCCCTCCCAGTACGGGTTTCGGAAAATGCACAGTAAAGAATCTGCTCTTTTTACCATTTCTGACTCGATCCATCTGATGAAGGATCAAGGGGAGGGAGCCATTCTGGTATTATTAGACCTTTCGGCTGCGTTTGACACAGTCTCTCCGCAACTGATGGTGCAACGCCTTTACCAGGCTGGGGTAAGAGACAGTGCCCGGGATATCCTGGAGCCTTTTCTGTGTGAAAGATCAACCATTGTGAGTTGTGATGATTTTAGAACTGCCCTGTTCCAACTTCCTTGTGGGGTCCCTCAGGGGTCCTCTCTTAGCCCCACCCTGTTCTATCTGTATGTGGCACCGCTAGCGAAGTTAGTCCATTCATTTGGATTTCAGGATTCCTCATATGCTGATGATACCCATTTTATTATCCCGGTCAATAGGAACTGGGAGGAGGTAGCAATCAGGTTTCACAACTGCATGAATGAGGTCAATAAGTGGATGAACCAAAATTGGCTAGAAATTAACGTAGAGAAAACTGAAATCCCGTTTTTTGGCACTAACAGCTCTTTAGGGGCTGTCTCTGGTGGCCACAATCTTGCAAACGCCTGTCTGCGCCAATACCAGTGGTGAGAAATTTAGGGATCTTATTTGACAATGCTATGTCTTTTGACCTACAGGTTAATCATACCATGGAACCTGTTACTGGGGGATTAAAACCCTCCAGAAAATTTTACACTTCTTACAGAAGGATCTCAGAATTTCAGTGATTTTTGCTTTAGTCATATCTAAATTGGACTACTGCAATGCTTTGATGCTGAACATCAACAAAAGCTCTCTCCGCAAGCTGCAACCCATACAGAACACCGCAGCCCGTCTGGTGTTGGATCTTCTGAGGTCGGCATCTGCCAGTGGAAGCCTGAGGCAGATGCATTGGCTACCTGTGGAGAAGCATATTTTCTTTAAAGCTCTCTGCCTCATAACGCTCTCCATTCCGAGGGTTCCAAATACCTTTGCGCAACTTTAAGATGGTATGTGCCTAGTCATCACATAAGATCCACCAGTCGCCATCTGGCCTCAGTACCCCGCTGCAGGAAATCTAAATGGGGCGACAGAGCTTTCTCGGTGGCAGCAGCTAAGCTTTGGAACCCTCTCCCGCTCCGCATCAGGAAAGAGGAAGCTTTTATGACTTTTCGGAAACAGCTAAAAACATGGCTTTTTTCCCCTATAACGTTTTGTCCATGAAAAGTTTCTGCTGCTTCTCCATCTTTTTTTTGCTTTCACTTGCATCTCTTTCCGCTTAGTGCTTCAATGCTACGGCCAGAACGTGCTTTACAAAAACAAATACAAATGTAATGTATACTCCACTGCAATTATATACATTTAGTAAAAAAGGATGTTCAGGTAGAGTAGTGGGATCTATTAGGTACATACTTTATCTTCTCCTTAACCCAATAACATAACATGTAGGTGAGCAGGGAGGTACCTCCAGCATTCCTGATCTCCCAGCAATGATAATTGACAAACATTTGTCTCTTATAACCCTTAATGGAGCTAAGGCATATAGCAGAGTTCTTCTTTATTGCAAGGAGTGTAGAGCCTATTGAGGCTTGTAGTGGCTGCTACTTTATATCAGGGAAAAAACACCGAGTTTTCATAGTATCAGTACTCTCAGCAGACTAACTGATTTTCTTACACAGTATTGTTAGTAGATTATGAAGGGCCGGTTCTGCCTGTATGTGTGGGTACCTCTTGACAAGAGCAAACCATTATGTGGTATAGTTTATTTGGGCAGCTAAATAGTAAAATGTACTAAGGAATGGCATTCCCCTTCTTTCTTGGGACATTGTCAAGCCTATCAGAAAGCCTCTTCGGAGCTGCCTATTGCTCAATCATGGGCTCACTGCTCTTCTCTGATTATAATACATCTCTTTTTAGTATTAGTTCTTTCTTTGGTCATCTCTAAGCTAGTGATACCTATATGTTTCTATCGTTCTCCTCCTTTGGCCACAATTTCTAGAATACAGTATCTTCTTATTTTTATGCTGTCAACCTCTGAATGCATAGCCATTCTCTCTCGGCAAGGATTCCTAAAAAAACGAATGGAAAGACTTTATTCCCTACTTTAACTCCCTACATGTTGTTAGCCCCTTCTTCCATCTTCTTTTCGGCATCACTCTTATGCTCTTCCTCCCTCATTATGAAACTATTGTGCTATGAGCGGTCTTCAATTTCTCGTAGTTTTAACCTCCCACGTCTTTTAGGACATGCTAAATACTCCTTTATGTTCTCCATAACAATGCGTTATCTCATTGAATCCTCTGCCACAAAAATCCTTAGAATTACTCTTATCTTTTTCTATCTACAGAAAAGTCTATTGCTCATTGCTTCTTGTGGGCAATACAGCATACTCCCTTAATGTGTGTCTATTTTGAATCTAGAGATATTCTCAAAACCATCAAAGCGCTCTGGTATGAATGTTTCTGGGTCATCATAATTCTCATAATAATATCTGTCAAAAAAAAAACAGTGTGCAACTGCCCTCCTTATAAAACCTCTATAATGTTTAGATCTCAGGACTCACTATATCTAGCATGAACAGGGAGAAGGGTGGGTAGCACTAGCATAACCTCCCTGCTTCACTCTTCTTTGACATAAAACTGATCGACTTCCATTCCCTTGTACCCTTACCCTCTGAGTTTTATAGTCAGCCAGTATCCATCCCAGCACCCTAGGTCCAAGCCATATCTTTTGGAGGATAGGAATCATGAAGGTCCAACTCACACAATCAAATGCTTTTTTGTGTCAAGGGAAATCAATATGGCCAGACCCTTCTTGCTTGTCACCTTCTGTACTGTATGGGCCACTGTTCTGATATTGTCTCTCCCTGCCCATGTTTAAAGAAATCAAACTGGTATGGCCTTCAGTAAGAATTGCATTAAGTTGTTCATCCTTGTGGCTGTAATTTTTAAGATGTTTGCATCACAGTTCTAGGGAGCAATGGGTCTAAACAAAGCACAGACATTCAGATAATGTCCTTCCCAGTCTTGGGGATTAGTGCTATGTCAGCCTGCTCCAGCAATTGGCTCACTCCTCTTTACATGCTAAGGTGTTCAAGAAAATAGTCCGAGCTCCTTGCATAGCTGCTGAAGAAACATTTTATAGGCATCCACCAGAAGACCGTCCTAACCAGACATCTTGCGTAGGTATGTGTGTTTTAGCGCGAGGCATAGCTCCATCTCACTTTTTCTAGTGCCTCAATACATTAATGAGAGTTGGTATCCCACATGATTAACCAATTGTGTTAATTTTCCCAGCCTCGTCTTGCCTTTTGGCATATAAAGTATGTAAAATGTTTTAAAGAGGCCGATTTTGTTTTTCTCTTTTGTCCTTGGTACTCAAACCCTACAGACCCACATTGGGCCTATCTTGTTTCCCTTTTCATATGTAGTTTGTCCTAACTTAGGCAGCACGGTTTCTACTCTGTGCATTCTAAAGACTAATAGTTGTCCTGTTCACATTGCTAATTCTCCGCACTATGAGATGTCTGTCACTTGTTTATCGAGACTTTTAAGGCTTCCCTTGTTAGTAGGTCCACATGCCAGCCTTTCGTCTCTCCTAACTTCAGCGGACACATGACCATTGTCATTTCCCTTGCAGTTGCTTTAAGGGTGTCCCATTGTACTGGAAGGCATATCCTCTCCTCCATTCACCCGGAAGTAGTCTCCAACTCTCTTAACCTTTTCCCCTTCGTGTGCGAGTTCTGTAAAAAGTACGATAATGCTCCAACCAGATGTTATCTTTGTGTATGTGATGAGAGACATCGCGGATATCTTTTCCCAATTTGCCCCTGGGACAAGAAGAGGCAATCCATGTAGGAACATGATGCATGTAGATGTGAGTACAGTGAGTAATCCTTACTATAATACTGGAATATGCACTATGAATCTTCTAGGCCATAACCACGAACTTTCACTTTCAAACTATTAGACATTGCCTTGTAGTAAGATGATTGATGCCTTTTCTGTCATCAGATCGTCCCCTAATATCACTTCTCCCTCACTTGATCCCACTATGTCTTCCTCCACAACTCCTCTCAAGAACTGTTCTTGAACTATTTTGGTAGCATACATGTTGACTAGGCCGATAGTTTGACGACAGACCTGCACATGAACCTTCAAATATCTCCTCTATGATCTCTCTTCCCTTAGGGTCATTTCCCCTGTTGAGCTTGTTTGCATAAGATGCAGTTTTCGTACATCCTGAGACCCAAGACTGCAGTACATGTGCCCTACGTTTCATATTATTTCGATCCAATGTACAATTGATTTTCTTGCAAAAATATTATATTTGAATCTTGATTAGACCATGTAGCTTTTTCTGCTCATACTCCTCTAATGTCTACACAAGGGAGTCCCAATGCCCCAGTAAGGTCTGACATTGCAGGAGATCCAGCGTCTGACTGTTGTAAAGGTCGGCATTCCTCTCTAGGCCTTTTTCCATACGTGCTTGCATTTAATTTAGTGTCCCGATACGTACCAGCTCCATTTGGCACTCATTGATGGTTCAAGTACTCGGGCTGGTGCAACAGTCCCCGCCGATACCACAATGTGTATTCAGGCAGGCTGACTCAAATGTTACCTCCCCTCGTAGCTGACTATGTGCTGCTCATTATCTTTCAGCGTAGTCCTGAAGGCACTATTTTGCAGAGGTTCCTATTGCTTCTATTTTGAATTGAACTCCTTGATTCTTCTCTGTCACCACTTGATTGCTCTGCATTGGTTTCCTTTCCCGTTCTGCCTCCAGTTCCTTTAACGGTGCATTACTTTCAAATGTATCCACCTTCTGTATCCTTCTCATCTTTTCACTCAAGTCAATCTTTATTATATTCAAACCTATGCTAGTCTCCTCCGAAAATATTTTCTGAAATGCTCGCATCTTCTCTTCCTGCTGTCAAAAAGTCATGTTTTCTCTCTCATCTTTCTAGGCAAATTCCTACATGAAATTTCTCTGACATGAATTTCAGATTTTTCTCCCTGTGCAACTTACATTTTGTGCAATTGTTTTCACCATATAGTCGTTTAAATCGTCACTGATTTCACAAACTGATAAAACCTTTAGATAAATATTCACAAACTTAGCAAAAGCCACATTTCTAAATGTTGCACAATACTAGTAAAATTGACAGCTTCTATGTGAGCCCTTATCAGTTATGTATGTGCATGACAGTAATATAACTATACATTTTGAAACGATTCTTTTACCACTAACTGCTGTCTTTCCAGACAGCAGCTGCCTTAAATTGTAATTATCTTCACAAAAACAAATGCACACCAAATCACTGAGATTACACGGTCGGAGTGAGGGGATCACACTGTACTTTTGAAGTTTAACAAAAAATATGGTTCTTGGAAGGAGGTTATGTAAGACCCTAGAATTTAGGATTTGGATACAGCACAAAAGTGTGATACCATAATAAGCTGTTAAGGGCTGGATGTTGTGGAATCATCTTCAACCTGGCCTTGTCTTATCCAACATAAAAACGATGCACTCCGATAGCCACTGTTGATATGGAACATGGAGGAGCATAGTTCCTACAAGAAGGAATCCCAGTAGAGGGAACAAACTTTGGAGTAGGCAGTTTAGATGGGATGAAAGACAGGTAGTCAGAGCTCGAAGAAGGAAGGAAGAGAGTTCAGGATGGACTGAAAAAAACCAGTAAACTGGAGAACATGTTTTCTGGAGGACCATAGGAACCCAGGAAGGGGAGAAGAAACTGTAGAGCCCAGGACTTCAGCTATGCTGGGACACAAGGAAGAGCAGGTATGAGCTCTTTATATAGAGCTGAATCAGGAACTTAAAGTAAGATTCCAAAAAGGAAGGTTGAAAGGTGGTTCCTGAACTTTCTGAAAGGTGTTTAAAAATTGTTTTACATACATTATAAACCCACTTGGTCAGTGGCGTAACATAGGTCCCCCCCGCAGCCCCTGCTGTGCGGGGGACCCCGAGCTCCAGGTGTTCCCCTCAGCACAGTAGCATGGCCTAAGAGTTCGTAAGTCCAGAGGGGTGCCCTCTATGTACTTTGCAGGGGAACCCCCTCAATTTTTGTTACACCACTACCCTTTGTCTATTTAAATATGCACCTTCCCTCAAGATGTAGTTTTCTGCCCTTGTAACAGATCTCCACTATTGGCTGGTGCACAATACAAGAATGCTCCCAGCAACTGTAGCCTTGAGCTAGGACTAAGGGTAGCTGGCCTCTCCCTGTTTCATCTGAGTGGCACAACACGCACATAGGCTGTGGCCCTTAACCAAGATAGTGACCAAGTGATTCCGACTGGAAGAAAATTATTTTACAGCAGCTACATTCATAAAATTGGAAAGGACGCCTTGAATGAAATCACTGCTATACACTGCTGGCATTCGGACTCTGTGCTCTGAGAAATCACTGGCCAGTTTTTCAGTGCATGCGTTTCCTTTGTGGTGTATAACTTCACTGTGTCCAGTTTCTCGGCTATCACAGGAACGCATCCAGCCTCTTTAGAAGGGCTGATTCCCTCCCCATGACCTTGAAGGAGTCTGTAGCCCTGAGGAGGATGGTCCAAAAGCAAGCATCCTAGGTAGCACGAGCGGGGAATAAGAGGAATGTGGATATGTGGGGTTGGCCCACTCCTACGGTGAACCATCACACAACTAGAAGGCTGGAATCTAAGGATGGAGAGATGTATGCTGTCAGCCTGTTCCCCACTGGTGTCTAAGATCAGAGGTCACCAAACAAGTTTAGGCGAGAACAGCCGTGGTACTCAGTGGGAAAAAATCAATGTCAATGGGCTAAACAAGGACAGCTCAGTTTTTGAACATTTCTTGTGTAACCTTTTGAAAGCTTCGAACTGACCTCTTGCATAGCAGACTTTCCACTGTAAGTTAAAGACTACTGTAAATTGTGGCTTTAGAAAATTAAAATAAGGGTACTGTAACTGATGGCGTTTCAAGGAGAAAGGTTGAATTTGACACAGCTATACGTCTGCTGCCTGTTACCAGCGAGACTGGGACAAAGGGCCCCTGAAGTGGAGAGAAGCTGTGTGTGGCCTGCTAACCACAACTCATACCTATTAAGGGACAGGGAGTGTGTTCCCTGCCTGGACCTCTGACCAGCCAGACTCACAACCTTTTGTTGTGCAGCACTTGGAACAGATGAGAGACTGCTGAACTGTAGGTGGGAATGTGATACCCAGACCCACTATACCATGACTTCAACAGTACATAAATAAGTCTGCTGATGTATATCCTAACATTCACTCCCAATAACTCCCGATCGACCATCGCTAGCAGAAGCATACATCCATTTCATCATTTCAAAATCCACACCTGAAAGACAGAGTATGAGTTACTATGTGCATCAGTGGATGACATGACACAGAGGTGCATTCAAAACAATCGTTTCACAAAACACACATTACCCACCAGGGGTGAACAGGAGAAGTCCTGCTGTCCTGTAAACGAGTACAAAGCAAATTGGCAGTCACTCAGAGAGGATTGGTGGTGAGCGACTCACACACTTACACCTCCATGCTGAAGCAAAAGGGTTGTTGAACTCCCGGATAAAAGCGTCAGATGCATTGTAGTCGCCAAGAAATGTCTATGAGACAAAGTGTGGCTCCCTGAATTAGATGACGTAGCAGTCAACCCCCATCCATCATGCCATCTGTGTCAAAGCACTGGAAGGAGTGCCCCATGTGATAGTTCATGTCAGAACTACCTGAAACTGTATGGTCAACACTAGCTATTGAGTACATTGTTCCATTCGACTTTGGCAGTACCTTCTCTTTCAAATAGATCCATCTTCAAAATGTACAATTATACAGACAGACTTTATTCACTTCAGCTTCTGCAGTGATAGCAATTCTTGAGGTTGTGTTTTTAGTCTGTGGCATTCCTTTCATTTTAAAGTTAATGAGACAGAAAATTTATGCAATGCTTAGGTGTGGATCACCGTAAATTCACTTCACTGTGTCCCCAGGTTAATAGCATGTTTGAGCACTTCACTGTCACCATCAAGTTTACATTTCAACCAGCCAAACTGATGGAAAAACTCTGTAAACCAAGTGTTGTGCCATGTGCTGAGGTACTATTGTGGCACCCAACAATATTCCTCAGGCAAAAGTAAGAAGGATCTGATGTTTGGTTAGTCGCACCAAACTCTACTGCCTCAAGTGAAGAACTCTCCACCAGCAAATCATCACCAAGGTACAATTGGTAACAATGCAAATGACTGGATGAAATAACTCACAGAGAGGAGATGCTGTGATCCCAACCCAAATGCCACTCCAGGTGATTTAGCATTGTTGCACCAAAGGCAGATAAATTAACACTCACTTTTCCACAACAAACCTCTCCAAATATGAAAGAATTAGGGACCATTACCACTAGCCAATTAGAAAACACACCTGTAACAGAAATGCTTCTTATTTCATGAACTTTAAAAACCTAGATTTAATACATCTTCATTGGCAAGAGAAAATGAAGATGCATTAACCAACTCCAATACAACTTAAGGAGATATGGCCACATGGGCAGAGCTGCTGACACTTTGACTGGTGAACCGGTTTGAATCTGAAGTTGGCTGTGATCCTGGGCAGATCCCTCAAGCTTCCTAGGCTAACACAAAAGCAACCTGACCTGTGTAATGTAATCTGGTGATCATATAAAGCTTCTAATGCCCTTGGGCCATGTTCACGCTATATAAAACTGAAAAATAAAATAAATGTAATCTACAAGTTCGTCGTCCCCAAAGGCTAAGTGGGAAAACATATAATGTTTAATGAAACTTGGGTTATGGCCACAATCCAAGATACGCACAGGTGTATTTCAACCTTAATTTATTTAGACAATAGACAGATTGGCATCCCACCGCAGCCCTCAATGCTGGTGGGAACAGCCGGAGCGGGAGGCAGCTGTGTGTGCAGGCCTGACTCAGTGGCCGTCGGGTGGTTTGTAATTAATGCGCAATTAAAAATAAAGTGAAGTCTCAATTCTAATAGATCTGTTTCGGTCTTCTTGCATGTGCTGTGGCAGCGGGTATATTAATGAGTGAAGTTAATTGCACAGTGCCTCCCGTTAGCACTAAGCTCCATATTGTAATAGTATTTATATAGCGCTTACTACCCCGACGAGGCATTGCGCCAGTTAATGTGTTCATTATTTACATTTCAGTAAATACTTTTCACAGCAAAGTAAAAAACAACCGACATCTTTTATTGTTGAATATGTAAATATCATTGATGTAAGTCTTTAGGTGGCCTCATATAATACCGTCCACAAATTCAGTTAACGCTGACATAAAAACCATTTAAATGATAAGGCCACTTTCCACAAAACTGATAATCCACCACAATTTACCAGCTCATTTTGTTCCTAACTGTATCGCATATTGAGCAGAATGCCACAGAGGTGTTTAAAGCATATGTATTGAGTATTTTCTGATTAATTTCTGCTCTGCAAAAGGGAAAAATTACAGCTTTTGTCCCGCCACTCTAGGAACGCTCACTGCCTGAAGGTGCACAACTTTTTCCACCCCGTTACCAAATTCGTTATCTTCATTGTATACTAGGCACAATGGGAAACTAGTTAGAACTATTAGCATTGTAAATTCCTAACTGGAGTTTTCTTACCACTTAAATTGAAAATGAAAAGGAAAACATTAGTTGACAAAAGCAAGCCGAGTCAAAGCACCATGAGCACGCGTGTAAAGGAGAGATACAAAGATTTATTTTTTTTGCTCACAGTCAAACATATCAGCAATTGTGCAATTATCCATGTAACAGGGGCAGTCTGCAAGGCGCAGTAACAAAACCTGCCCCAGGAGGGACAAACGTAAATCTTTACAAACGATAAAGGATTTTTGAAAGGCAAGCCCACAAACGAGTGAAAGTGATGGGTGTGCGGCGGGCTTGGATAAAAGCCCACAATAATAACAACAGGTCAAAGCGCTTGCGGGCTCGACCTAATGAGTGACAAAGAGGATGTGTACTTACTGTGAACTGGTGTCCTGAAGGAGGACTCTCCAGAGGAAGGCAATGACTTTAATGACCGCACCAAAGACTGGACTGTTAGCAGAGGAGGCCTAAGAAGAGTTGGAAAGATCAGAAGAACTCTCTGTGCATGAAGACGCAGGCAGAAACCCCTCCACAGGATCTCTCTGAAGTGTGAAAACTGTGAACCGTGTCTGCCTGCACAAGGTGACTGACTCTGATCCGTCCCCTCTGGCTTATCCGAAGGCGAGGGGCAGTCTAGAGCTGGGAGTCATCCTGTTCAACAGGAGGGTAAGGCAGACCAAAGTGTCCACTTGTGAGTATGCGCTGAAGCTTTCATTGACTGTCCATGCAGAATGGAGAAGCCTGGGAAATGGAACATTCCACAATAAAATGTCATAACTGTTCTGTGAATGATCCACTTTTGTTGTTATGAACTTTTTGTAACCATAAAATACTTTGAGTTTATAAAATAGGTTTGGGAGCTTTACCGAGGGGTTTCTTGATGTAAGTGTTGTGCTAGCACTGCAACCCCTTAATATACATTCTGTGAAGTTGCATCCATCTCGGTTCTGCGGTATTAGGGGGAAGACACAGCTGCCTTATAGAAACATTGTGCCTCTCTAGGAGCTGGTTCTTCACCGTCCTGGGACAGTATGGCCCACTCGGCAACCTGGCCTTCTACAGACACAGCCACTGGTGACTCATGTAAAACCAGTTCCACTGGATGAAGGCCTTGCATAGAATTGTTGGATCAAAATAACTGCAAACTTTATTGCAAGAGGGGTTTATCAAATGTGATTTGTGCTAAGGCAATGATTAATGCTCCCTTTTTCTACAAATCGCACATATTTAGACATTTGCGCTTTCCAGAGGATAAATGCTGGTGAAATGCTGGTTTCATTTTTGCTATATTCTGACATTAATGTTATTTGCAAAATGTTTGGTTTTGTCTAAGTAGTAGATTATTGAGGAAGGTTTGGTAGTCTTGCCACTTTTGATGCAGGTTTGTGTGACGTGGTACAAAATAAGAGCAGCCCTGTGGATATTTGCTACTTACAATGTGTGTAAAGTAATTGAAATAATTGAAAGATAACTAATAAAAGCCATTGTGAGCACCAAATGAAGCATGCATTTTAATGAAGAGCTGTAGAATCTCACGGCCTTCATAAAAATGAGATTTTGCACCCTGGAGGAGACCAGGCTCATTTGTTCTCATCCTTCCTGCACCCCACCATTAGCAGAAGCTAATGGCAGCTCCTGGGCGTGGCCCTGCGGACCACAGCCCCATAATAAGGATGGCTGGTTGAAATGAAGCACCGCTCCAAGGCCTGTGGACTAGAACTTTTTGTCAGTCCTTATCTAACCCTGAAGAAGCAGTTGGTAATTGAATGTGTCTGCCCAGTCATCTGGCTGGGGTGAGATTCAAACACTTAACTGTATCCTGCAGAGAGGAGAAAACAGAATGACGGCTGGTGTGAAAAGTTGTACAAAAGTTGTGACCTTTTCGATCTTCCTGTCAAGCAGGCGTGAAAATGAAATCCGAGAGTACACAGTATGCGACATGCAGGTTGTGGACCGGTCGCAGTGTCTTGAACTGAGGCTCGTGCCGTTGTGTTGGGTCGTGTCCTTGGCAGAGGAGTGAACAGCTGCATGCATCGAGACAGGCTCCACTGGGCAGGGTAATCACAGGAGGCAATGCCACTGTGGGAAATACTGGTGCCGCAGGGTGCGGTTCTTCCTGTTGTGATTTTACCCCACTTACTCCAGTCCTGGAGGTCGCTATGGCACCACACCATTTTCCCTCGTTTAGAGATGCGGGACCCCATTTGGCCGAAATGGGGATTTTCGCAGCTGAAACAAACTAATTCTCCCAGTGTTCTACAGTGCCCGGTAGCGGGGGCTTTCCCAACCCAAGGAAAGCACAGGTGAATGCAGTGACCAGGCCACTTGCATGCATGTCCTTATCAGCAGGATGGGAGGCAGCTGTGCGCATGCCTCTGTTGCGCTCCTTGGGTGGGAGTGTTGGGTTTGTCCTCAAGAGGCAGGCACAGTGGGCAGGTATCCACGAGCATTGGGACAGTTGCATGTGGTCTTCCTCGGAAGGACCTGTTTGAGAATATCTTTCTTGTAGAGGAGTGATTCGCCAGGCATATGTGTGGGTGTGGGATGATCTGCCTCATCCAGAAATGAGACTGCAAGACAGAGGCCACACCTAGAGAATGAAGAGTGAAAGTACGTCTGATGACATTGATGCTCCCATTGGCTGCACCGTTGAGGAAGGCAATGACAGGGCTGGACTCCGGTGAGGACACAATCTTAGGAAGGTACCCCAACAGCTGGACATGTTGACACTACTTTAAGCCAGAGCCACTGACAGCTAATCTCCTGGGATACCCTCAGTCATTCCTGAGGATGACATGGACCAAGACAGGCAGGTGGCACGGCAGAGAGGAGAACAGCAAAGGCAGTGTGCAATTTAGGCCTCTATTATTACCAGCAACCCTTAGGTTGGATAGAACACTGGGTACCGGGTGCATGGATTGCTTCTACCCACTTGCCAGAAAACCAGGCACCAACTAAGATGGCTTTAAGGAAGGGATCGTAGCCAGCCCTTTTCCAATGTTTGAGAGGACAGGAGGAAGTTTTACCTTGCTGTGGCCCACAGACTAATACTACCTTGTCATGAGGCTGTTCTCCATAAATCCAATTGATGGGTCAAATGAGTGCCAGAATTGTAGCAGAGACTAAGTGGCAAGGTAGTCTGGGCAAACTGGTGAGGAAAACAGTATTAAGGAACCCCACAGGCATCCTGATCCTAACGGCCTGTAATCCAAATGCATCAAAGCTTTAATGATGTATGTGTGGGTGTGGTGTAGATTCCTCAATAACTGTTTGAGTAATCTTTGACCATTTTGACTATGTTCAGAAGGTCTGGGTACACCAAATCCGTCTTATTAAGAATCCCTCATGCGTTTACCCTTGTCCGAGTACTGCTTTCACCCACACCTCGTGACTCCGGAGCAGAGGATTTGATATATGTGGTCTGAGGGGAGATGCAGTTTTGTCTTTCCTCGACTGCCAAAACACTAAGAGGCAGCACTTTGTTCAGTTTAGACTAGTTGGGATACACAGTTCAAGGGTAGAGCTTCAGTGAGACTTGAATTCTTGTGGGTGTTAGCCCACGCCTGTTCTTTACCATCCAGACTAAGCTGTTTTGGGTCCTATCTTAGCAGGCACAGGAGATTACACTGTGCCAAGTGCACCCCCACTCCACACAGAGGAACAGGAGGTATCAGGGGAGGTGATACACTTTCTCTTCCATCTCTGACGGCAATAGGCATCTCAAAGAATCTCTATCCTCAATTTCCTGTGTCATTTATTAGCAGACCTTTTCAACGTCACAAAAGTGTGAAAATATTCCTCCTGTTCAGTTCCCAATTGTTGAGTTTGTTTTAGTAGATGCACTGTAGATTGTAAGTATGTTTTTTTTCTAAGCAGAGGTATGCACCTAGAATAATGTACTTTGCGTAGATAGACAGATAGATAGACAGACAGACAGACAGACAGATAGACAGACAGACAGACAGATAGATACTCTTGTTTTGGCCTCTCAGTCAACCTCCTTTAGAGTCTGCTTGTTGGCGGACTGATCAGCCCACCTTCCTGGCAAAATCCCCTATCAAATATGTTTTGTGCTTTAGTACCCCTAAATGATTATTCATTCAGTGATGGAAGAAAATAAGTTCACTCCTGCCCTTTACTATCAGGGCAGGATGGGAAAGTGAAGATGAAATTCCATTTGTTCCATGGAACGAACCAGATGTGCCAGATTTTGCTCTTTTAATTTTGAGTGAAATGTTTTGCTGACTCCTGGTTATGATGCCTAGGGTGAGACACTCTGGATCTCAATGCAGTTGTGTCCAGGAATCAAATGCCACTGGATTTATGAATAGGTATGTCCAATCGCAATAACTGAGTACCTCTCTCAGGCACATAAAAGTGACTTGCTCTTTAAGAACAAAACTCTTAGGAAAACAAGCACCGGCAAAGCCAACAGGTCTCACATTTGAAAGCGATTAACTGATTTGTGGCTTTGTCTTTGCCTTTGATTTATACTGAACAGCATCTGAAAACAGAAAGAAAAACACATTCTGCTGTTACTGGATAGCAAAATAAAAAAAAGCCAAATTCAACTCCAGAGTAATGCTGCATGGGTGTACATATTGTAAGCTACCATTCCAAGCTGGTAAGCTCTCCGAAAAAGAAAAAAAAAAAAAAAAGAAAAGAAAAGAAAAAAATCAGAGGACCAGTGGAAGCTTTAGCGATCAAATGAGTGTCACTGAAGAGGATAGCAGAGGGGAGGTTTAACAATCGATGGCCATGTGTGAGGGCATTTAATAAAAGAAAAAAAGCTGACCCATAAAGGAGGGATGGAGGAAAGCAACAAATGATCTCAGGGGTACGAGAGCAAATAAGGCAGTGCAGGGGAGTCAAGAATGTAAAGTGAAAGCAACCAACTGGGGAGTTGGTAGAGCACATGAAAACACATGCACTCCCATTTAGTGTTGAAAGTAAAATAAAAAAAGGAGTTCCGAGATGTGGAGCCATAGATCTAATCAAAGGATGATAAAGAAGCTATCCTCCCAGGCCACACTTAATATTGGTATTGTACACAATAATGTAGTTGAAATGTTAGTGCTGTCCCTCCTGTCACAGAAGTCATCTATATTTGACTGTTTATGCCTTATGTTAATCAAAGCAATAATGGATTGAATGTAGAAGCTGCACTGACAAGTCATGTTAGTGTACATTTGTTTATATTTTAGAGTTCAACATAGGTGGTGTTTGCATTAAATCAAATGTTAGAAGGATTAAACTGATATTATGTTGTAATTTAGACTCTAGACCAGGGGTACTCGCAAACATTTTCCCAGGGGCCAAAAAGTTTGGTCTGTGACTTGCCTGGGGGCCGCATTGATGCCAGGGAGGAGGCAGTCGGGTGGGGTGACTAGGGGGATTGGTGGCAAGGTAGGTGTAGGGGAAGCAAAGGATATACATCTAGTGGCTGAAATAAACAATGGGAAACCAGAAAACCTGTGAATGAATCCCGGCTTACCCACTTTTCCAAATTGTGTGATCCTAGGCAATTGTTTAGTGTCACTTTCCCTCCTTTTTCTGCATTATCACATTTAAGATGACCTCGAAATACATGATTCATGGTGTGAGCTGCAAAAAACCTGCTTCTATGTTTGATTTAATTAACTATAATGTTTATGGGTGGCCTGGGTTCCTATCATACATAAAGTGCACATACCAAGTGACTTGCCTCTTTAATTTACTATTGGTGTTCTCAGGGTAAGGGAAATAATTAATGTTTCCAAATTTATGTTTGAAAACTATCACTTTAAAAGGAATACATCTCAATGCACTGATAAAATAAATTGTACTAAGGCGAAAACGTTCTGCATGTTAACTAAGTACACTTAATTAATATTGAAGAGACTGTCTTAGTTTTACACTTATGCTGCAAGACGTCTTTAGACATGAAGGCGTTTCTAAAGTCAAGTGCAGCAGTCCCTAGTAACTTCCTTTAACACCAATTAAGTTTGAAATAAATGACTGTGTGTGTATTTAATATTTGTTAGTGCAGAGTCGAGCAAACAGCTGCCAGTGCTCCTGTTGCCCAAGGGGCCGCATGTAAAGGTCATAGGGGCCGCATGAGGCCCGCGGGCCGTACTTTGAGTATCCTTGCTCTAGACTAATAGTATGTATTGAAACAATATTGAATTTCCAATAATTAATTAAATATGCGTGCAAAAATAGATAAAAGTAGTTCTGTGCTATACTGACTGAAATGTATTGACAGAGTTATTCCATTTAAAGTTGCTGAAGTTCATTTGTTAATGAAGAATTATTAATGTGGAAATTATAGTTTGCATAGTAAAATGTGTTCTGTTTTGACGTGTAAATGTGCTGTATTAATTCTTGTGTTAGCCTAAGTGAGGCCTGCTAAGCCTGTATTTCGCGACTATGAAGAAAGTGCTGATTCATTTTTTAACGTGAACCTTTCTTTCAGACTTTGTTCCCAAGAGAAGAACAGTTTTGGTAATAGACCCCTATTGGTTTAGACATAGAGAGAAGTGAAACAATGTCCTTGAATGTAGAACATCTTGAACTATATATTGACATTATATACAAATGTTTCAAAGTTGTATGGAGCTACATGGATGGATGATGCTCCTGTGCAGATTTAGAAAGAATTATTGATGTTACAGTTTGAAGTCCTGTGATCAATTTCTATTGGATGATGCCCCTTCAACACAAGTGAGCTGTTACCTTTGGTGAATCAGAATGCCGTATAAACTTTGAAATGTAATTGAACACTCAGACTTTGGGCAGATTCAAGAGCGATCGAGATGCCCGAAGATGAGACGCTGAGCCTTTGTCCTGAATCCTGCATGCTGAGCCTCTTCGAGTGTTATCTTCCTCTCTGCCTTTGCCCCTTGAGATACCCTATTGAGATTTAGAGAGTTCATACCCAACCCTGCAGAAGACTCTTGATCGAGCTTCTGACATGTTGACGCTTTCCCTTTTTACCACCATTATTTAGTAGCTTATTGCCCGAGATGCCTGAGATCCAAATTCTTTTTGTCCTTTTCATTCTTTTTGTCTTTTGCCCGCATGTGTTCCCCCCCACACATGTTTTTTCCCAGAATTGGACAACTGCAGGGTTTCCCTAACCCCAGCCAAAATTATAACTCTGTTGATTTGAATTGACAGATACTTGCCAAACCTGAGCAATGCTTGATATCTGTATTTCAGATATTCCTGTTAATGGTTTGCACTATTCTTCTTGAATTCTTAGTGTTGTTAATGTTGGTTCACCTGAACTTAGTCGCCTTGGCCAACCCTTTGTGACACTGTAGCTCTATGACCTGGTCTTGCAAACTGTCTATATAACTTGGAGCTTAAGATTGTAATAAATCTTCTCAAACTTTATCCATGATTGGAATTTTCCTTCTATGGCCGCATAGGTCATGGTGTGTAACTTAATTGGTTTGTATTGAGATTGTAATAATGGTTCTACCACACTCTTAGCTGGGTCCAAATATCCATTGACCTTGAGACGGCATTGATTGCTGCAAAGGGTGAAAATGCTCCAGTAACAATTAATCTTCAGGAATTGACAGCTAAAAACTTTCCTTCAACAAAACCTAAAACTAGTATACTTTAGCTATTGCTGCCCAAACAGACAAGGCAGAAACTTCTGAATCAAGTATTGTGTTTGCAAACTACACCTCAAGACAATAGTTTGTAGTATCTGAGATACAGTACAGAGGAAAACCAATCAACCAGTGGAAAAATATATTGGTAGGTGGCTGTGCAAATGTTTTTAAGAATCTGTTTGCAAAATCTTAAATGTTTGCCACAAAGTTTGTATGCTAACTATTATTTTTCTTTTATTCTGCTTACTTCACAAAATATAATTGTGGTCACAGTGTAAGAACTGTACAGTTCTATTCAAATAGGCATGCAATTTGCTTCACGTTCCATTGTTATCTCAGCTCTAACTTGGTAGGCATTCAATTCTCGAATTGAAACAATTTGGATATTTCCCTGAATAGGATTTTTCTAATTCTGAAATACACTGTAATGCATATTGTTCACTGAACTGTGAATGAACTAACCGATGAATGGAAAAAAGAATATCTATTGATTTTGAATTACTAAGATGGAATGAAGTAAAATTGCTAGAGGAGAAAATTAAATTACGCCCCATGAAGCTTCATTGAACTACCCGATTCAATAAGACACAGGCAACCACACCACCCTCATAGCCACTGTCAAATGGGATTTACCAGCAATGTCAGTCACTGATTTTCCTCCTACATTCCAACCAACACCAGTTTGTTCACTTAGGCACCTCCAGTTCACAAAAGATCCTTATCATCTATGCAGTCCCCCAGGGTCCCATACCGTCTCCTGTCACTTCAAACTTTACATGGAGATGTTTGGTGCCCCACTCACAGATAACAGCATCAAGATTCACCAACTTACCAATGATACACAATTCTGCTTCAGACATCCAATGCCTCAAACAGAGCCTTTACATCATCCAGACCTGGATGATTAGTGCCTACCTGAAGCTCAACCCATCCAAGACAAAATGTCAGTTACTGACCAAGAACAATAAAAAAAGATACAGCACAAATCTTGCTCAAAGATATGAACCATGACCACTTCAAATACAACCTTCACCAAATCCAAGTCACGTGGATCTAACTTAGACAATAATTCCACTCTCAAGAAATACATTGCCAAAACACAAAGATGGCCTGGTATCAGCTCTCACTTCTAAACAAATTTAAACCATTTGCTCCAGAGAGCGACTCAGAACTACGGTTCAAGCCCTTATATTCTTGTATCAGGATGAGGTAATGTCACACTCCATGGCCTCCAGACTCCCCACTGGCACCCCTTAGGAGCATCCTACATACCACATCATGTCGCCTCCAGAGCCTGATGAAATATGGTCACATTGCCCCCATTCTGATAGATGTCAATTAGCTCTTCTTGCCGACCCGCACAATCTTTGAAACCACCTGCATCACCCAAAAGACACCATTACACTGCAGACTAAGAAGTGTAAAAGTGAAAAAACAAGACAACAGGGCTTTTCCATTTATGCACTAAGGATCTGAAACAATATCCCTGTATCCATCAGGACCCCATCAACACAGATTCAATTTAGAAAAGAGTTAGAGACTCACCTCTTTAAAGAAGACTCCATTACAATGCATTAACCGTCCACAACTAAGCTTCCTTTCCTCTTACTTGTTGACTTTATGATTGTCTCTGTTGCCTTTTCTCTAAATTCATGCTATAGAAATATAATATTACATACACATATGCAATAAAAGACTTGATATGACTGGGGCACCCAGCTGGAAGTGAAGATATTTCTTCTCCGTTTATCTAGGAATGCCTCCTCGTAGCAAGTATGAGAAGAAACCAGAAGAAACACATTTTTAAAAAGGTAGGGAATTCACATATACTGTGACACTTGAGTCTGGTCAAGTATATCCTTTTGTTGCAAACACAGCTTACATAGATTTGACTTGAAAGCACAACTAAAGATCCACATTTCAAGGCTGTATATAAGCAATTAATTCAGTGTGTTGGTTTCCAGATCTAATGTGATGGGAATCCAAGGTGTCTGCTCCCTCATCTTATGTACTTGATGGAGGCACCATCAAAAGATCACGATTTCCAGATTTAAACCAATAAGAGTGTCTATTTCAAAATTTGTAAGCCAAAAAACATGGTCAATTATCATTTACATAAACATAACTCATACTAGACAAGGATTAGGTCCGTGACCATGTAGGAGTTGACATTAGATTTTAGAAAAGACTTCAGTTTCAGAAAGCTAATGTGCTAGCTTAAGTGAGTAGTGAATGACAGGGACTGACAGGTGTGAAACTGGTAGTTGCTTCTCAAAGCCAACACAAATGTGACCTTGAGGCATTTATGTATGTCAGTTGTGGTCCGAAGGCCAGAGAAGGGAACAGGAGTGCAGATGAGCCCTCAGTCAGACCCACACACGTGTGGGGTGTGATGGAAAACAGATATATTGTTCAGACAGCAAGAGATGGAGAGGGGTAGCAATAGTGCTTTTGAGGGGATAACAACATAACCACAGCCAGCTTAACCCAATTGTATCACATGAAGAGAGAAGGTCTAATTGTGCTTCTAATAGGCTCCAGAGCACATGAATCTTTTGGTCAGAGTAATAGCTAGAAAACAATACAACAGCACCACATCTCAACCACATAACAGAAAAGTACTAAAAAGTCCAAGTGTGTAGTTTCATTAGGCACAGTGAATTGAACTTGAGCCACCCAAGTAACTTAAATAATGGCCGAGTTCACCTATCAGACAAAGGCAGAGCAAGTTTCTGGTACACTACAGGATTTTATGGCGAAGGCAGAGGTGTGCTGAAGATATACAGGGCACACATGGAGAATCACACCGTTTGAAAAGCCACCAGCATGGAGAGGGGAGTTTTCGGCCACTGAGGAGGAACTATACGAAGACCACTGCTGGAATCACAATATCGAAGAAGGGGAAGGAGTTTGGAGTATTGGCATCAAGATGAGAGTGAGGCTTAAAAAGAGCAATTCGACCACAACTACAGTGGTCAGGTAAAGTGTTGGTAAGAATACTTGAATCATATAATAAATGTAACTTCATACGCTCTTCATTGTCAGACTACACTCACTAGGCAATGAAATTTGGTGTGCACCTTATTAACATTAGGCAATATGTACAAATTACAATATGCAGATGAGACCGCTTTATCGCACAGGGCTTTTGCACAGGACATATATTCTGGATTTACATCTGCTTGACTAACGTCTTAAGTTCATATCCCCAAAGAGCATCTTTTCTTTCTTAGTCTGGAGTCTAGCCTGAGTTACATCAGAAGGTTTTCCAAGTATTCTGTTCCACATGAAACATTTACACTAGAATAGAATATAGAACCAGGAAGATCTTGCTTGTGAGAGAATCTCTTAAGCGAGCGGTGTAGAGAGTACACCACTTTATTCCGTAGTAAGAGCAACTTGTTTATGAATAATTTCCCTCATCAACTGCCCATTTATCAATCCCACCTGCTTCTTTTCTCCAAACACACCCAGAGGATCACAGCTCTTCCGCTCTGCACACGAGCACAAGATCATTGTAGTCCATGCAACCACTGTACAAATCAGAGTACACGAGCATCCGACTCTGCATGGACACACATACAAACACAGGACACAATGCTAATTTGACCCTATCAAATATTTTAGTCCAGATTACATAGGTGTGCAGGAAACTGACCTATAAGATTCAGAATTGACAGCCATTCTTAAAGGCTTTGCTCGAGCACAGCCATTTCTGAGGGTGAATTGGTCCATTTCACTTGAAACACCTCCACCTGACATGGGAGGGTGACTGAGTACAGATGTTTCCCTCTTCAAGCTTCTGAGTTGTTTGGGTTCATCTTACTAAGAACCGGGTTCGTGTTTGGAGGAAGTGAAGCACCTCTGATAAAAGCTAATGTTAATGAAACTGTCTCAACGGTTGTTTTACTTAGATGGGCTTTCACTAACCGAAAGCTGCAATACTTTGCCTGGTGTGCTACATGATAGTCGGTTCTGTTTTTTTTTCCTGTTTCAATGATTAAAGAATATACTAAAATACAGACATTACTAGGCAAAAATGTACTACTGGCAGTTTGATAAGTTTAGCTTGGAATGCTCTCCCACTTAAGGTTGAAGTACAAATAGATGCTTCTGCATTGTGCAAGGCATGCCAAACTCTTCCACAAGAACACTTTCGCAGGTAAGAAGCTAAGACATCACATCAAGGTTGTGCCCCATCGCATCATTGCAGATGACTTTGTACCGTCCACAAAAACAAAACTGCTTGTCCTACCGGCAAATTCGTTTTATTGAGTGAAGATCACTCCCACCAGAAAAGATTTGCCTTAAACCGAGTAACTAGTGTATTCCCCTTTCCTGGATAACTTTTAACAGTTCTGAATTACTTAGATCTACTATGAAATCAAGAGTTATATTGTGATGTAAGAAAAGGGGATTGGCCATGACAAGTCCTTCAATAACTAGGGACCTGATGTATCAAATAGTTTTACCCATTCTGTGTCTGAGGAAATGCATTGATAAATAAGGGCCTAGCTTACTTGCTGGTATTTCCAATAACTCCGAACCTTTTTTTTCTTGTTGCATTCATTGCAATGTGGAAATGAGCCCCTGACATTTAGATAGATAACAGATGAACCAATTTTCTACATATCACCAACAGGACACAGTTCTCCAGTCCTGGTATTTTGTTTTCTAAATCATTGTATTTATATGTGTTGTATCAACTGGAATTCTTCAAATTAAGCCAGAACGTACAACTCCTAGACTTTATTAAGTTGTCCTTTTCAATATCGGACTAGAGAACTGTATCTTTGGAGACATGGAGTCCTCCGTTCCTCCTACTGATATGAGCCAGTAGCATTCCGCTCTCCTGTTGCCAGAGAGTGAACAGCGCCATAAGCCACCCCCGCCTTTCCAGATAAATGTCTGAAAGGTTGGTTCGGTTGTCATGAGGATGTTCACATAGTCCCAGAGCAGGCCACACTTCTGAGAAAGGTTCACCAGCCAGGACACTTGGGCACTTCCCAGAATACAGGTGGAAACAAGCCTAGGCTGCCTTCACGGATGCGCATGAATTCCACAGGGCCTCATTAAGCCTTTTACTTTGACAGAAGCACAAATGAGGAGTAATTGCTGTCGGCTCACAATCGTTAAAATGCTCTCGTTATTTACTTTTTTTGTAATGATGACAATCTTTGAAATGGTAAATACCGCTCACAGCAGTATTATATTACTGAACACTGTACCGGTGCTGCGAGAAACGCAAGCTGGGCGAAAGCAACACATTTATATCCAAATAGAAACAGTAAGGTTTAGTCAGTCAAACTTTGGGCCAAATGTACTTAATGCTGAATACTTAATAATGGTCCCAAAAAACAATTCAATTTTATACTGGCCGAAAATGTGACAAAACTGACCTTCGTACCAATTGGTAGGTTCCCAAACATTCTGATTAGGAGTAGGTCATTATCTGACCTACCCCATGAGAAGTCACAGCCATCAAATGGATGGTGGCTTGCTGGGGTCAGCTAGGTCAGACATGTGTTACCCTAAATGAGCAAAAGGTCATATACAATTAATCTTTTGCAGTAGCTAAACAGTGGAACAACCACAATTTTCCATCAGACACCTCTAAACGCCAGTATCTCGCAACCTCCAGAAGACCAAGTATAAATTCACTCATTTTTTTGGTATCTCACATGAACTGTTCCTTGAAGTTTCTGATGATCTTGGTTCCTGGGTATATGGCTGCTCTTCCCCGAGAATTTGACCCAGTGCTTAATTTGTAAATAAAAACGTGCCGGTGCCCAAAGCTCTCCTCTTAAACAAGTGGCTGCTTCATTTAAATGTGCGAGCACGGAATAGTGAGGCAGCGTAATCCTGAAGCCATCTCAGGCCTCTTTAATCAATTTAAAGCCACTCACTGCCCCTTCAGCTCACTCTAGCAGCTTTCTGCTTTCTACCTTTGTGACACTTTTTTCATTTTTCTCTTCCTCATTCTTTCCCGTATGTGTCTTTTCCTCTCAGCAAATGCTTGAGGCAGAAGAATAAGCGCCAGCCCTCAAAAATAAGTGCCGGAAACAACAAGCACAAATTAAGCACTGATTTGGCCTATAAAAATGATATATAAATTAATTGCTAAAGTGAGTAGTTTTACTTTGTCACCTCCTGCCTATCAAAATTCTGCAGGTATAAGCATTTACTGGGCCAGGCCATTTTTGCAGGATCACCCCAGATTTTTGCTTTCCTTTGCTGAACCTGTTTTATTTATTTGTTGGTCTCTGCACACTTTACCCTTGCTAACCAGTGGTAGCATGCTCTCTCTATAAAACATGGAAAAATTGGTATACACCCGATTGGGATATTCCATTAACTTGTAAGTCCAGAGTATAAAGCACAATATGTACCAAGTGCCAATAAATTAAATGCTGCTAGTGGGCTGGAGCATCCATTGTGACACTCACTAAAGTAGCCCGGTAAAACATGTCGTAGGCCTGCCACTGCAACCTGTAGTGCAGATTTCAACTGCCATTTCGAGCCAGCAAAAAAAAGAAGAAAAAAAAAAAACTTTAGCCAGCCCCAAACTTTCCTTCTGAATGCTTATATGTCACCCCTAAGGTAGGCCCTAAAGACTCAGAGGGCAGGATGTACGATAATTTAAAAGTAGGACGTGTGTGCTTACATTTCACAGGTCCTGACAGTAAAAAACTCCTAAAGTCTTTGTTTACTGTAGCAAGGCTGTCTCTCCCAAAGATAACACTGAATTACCTTACTGCGCTTAATAAGTGATAACCTTCAATTGGCAACCAGTAGAGAAATACTTCTTTCACTCATTTGAATTGTAATGTATAATCCTCTATAAATGTGAAGTCTAATTTTAAGTTACTAGTCTGAAAATTCCACTTTTAGGAAGTTGGCAAATTTCTGCTTAAACCAAATGTGCCTTTATACCGGTGTCAAAGGTTACACAGGACTGTGAATGGCTGCTGTGTATTCTTTCCAGACATGGGACAAAAGGGGGCCAGGATGTAGAGGGAGCCTTCCTGACAGGATGACTGAGAAGGAGTTTTGCCCTGATCTAATTATACTTTAAAGAACCCTGCCTGCAGCACACACTAAGACTGGCACTATGTATAAAAGCAGCACCTTCAGAACCTCTCATCAGAGCACTACTGGACCTGTGGAAGATTCACAAGAAGGAGTGCCCAGCTGTCTGAAGAAGGTACACTAGACCTACTTGCTGTGATCTCAGGCTCCCCAGAAGTGAGTCCATGGGTCAGTTGGTTGATCTCCTGTGTCAGAGACACAACAAGCTTACGGATGCTTCCCTGCAACGGCCCAGCTGACCAGCATCAATTGGACCTGCCCGAGACCTGCTGCTGGCCTCTTCTAGAGTGAGTGCTGATCCCTAAAAGGTACCCTCCCTAAACCTGGACCCTTGGCTGGCATCAGAATCTACTCCTCCTGTCTCACGACAAAACTGTAGGAGAAAATCCAGAAGTTTTGGGTTCCTCTCAACATCAAGTGGACTCTTCATGTAAAATCATCTGTGATGCTCTCCAATGCAAAGCTCCAGCAACGATCTGCTCTTCACATCTACTAAGACTGACAGCTTCAGTAACATATACCGTGTCTCCCACCAACATAAAGCTACCGTGTCTCCCACCAACATAAAGCTCCACGGACGACTGGCTGGTTGCACCGACAACCATCTCCTCGGGGTCCCTACCACGCAAATCTCCAGATGAGACTCCTCACATTGATTTGGACTTTGAGAAGGAAACTCCTCAATTGGGCAATCCAGTTGTCCCTGGATCTAAACCATATTCCAGCCTGATCAACATGAACTTGTCACTTTGACCGGGTCCAGTGCAACCAGATACCCACGGGTGTCACTTTGTGCTTTTTGGGACTATTTTCATCTTGAACTTTAAAAATTCAAAAATCCAGTAGAGTTTTGTAGTTTTTGGTGTCATTTTTTTTTAAATGACTCTTTTTCTGAATTGGTTTGGGATTTTGCCTGTGTTGCATTTTCACCTTATTAGAGTTTCACTGCTGCATAAATACTTCACCAATTGCCTCCGAGTTAAGCCTCACTGCATTTGTGCCTTTACGTTAGTCCTTCCCATCCTGGGTCCCCTCTTTTGCTTCATGTGCAGTTTGTCTTGAGGGATCAACAGCAAGTTTTCATTGGTGGATGGACTGGCCAATAGAACGTTAGAAAGTGATACATAATAATTCCTTTACAAGTGTTTGTAAAACATGCGAAATGGTTAAGTCAAGCAAACACCTCTTTTCTAAACTAGTAACTGCTAACAAGAAATATTTATAAAACTTACATTGAAGCCTGGCTACATTGGATACCCAGTTAAGAAACAACAAGGCTGCTTGTAGCTCAGTGGGTTGTGACTGGCTCTCCAAAGGAGGAAAACATGGAGTTCTATGTTTTCCAAAGTAAACGTAGCTTCACTCTCTGCAGTTCGTTAAGTCCCCTAGTAGGTATTCATGCTCACTGAACTCAGTTTATGTTAAAGGTTATTTCTGTAGCTTGGATTTATTAAGGCCGCTTAAACTTGTCTGCTGTGAACTCAGAAGGTCTAACACAAGCTCCGCCACTTGAACAAATAGGGTCATCCTTGGCTAATCCACTTGCCTTAGACTGCCTCTCATTCGTTACCAGCATAGTCAGGGAGTATTTGGAGAAAAACGAATCCCGAGGAATAAAGTGCTCTATAATTAAAAATACACATGAACATTTTGCCATTTGGACCCATTGGTATTATCAAGCCCCAAAACAGTCCAAACTAGGCGTGGAGTGCTTATTTACTTGGTTTGCATATAATGACAAATAATGGGAAACGAAACTCACATCTTTTCACTCACTCTGATTTTGCATGCAGGTTCGGTTACTGCCAGCTACAAGCCAGGGGTAGCGGAAGCAACTGAGGTTTGTGTTAATGTATCAACATGCATTCGTGATAACACTGGCACAAATGCGCTGTCTCATGGGTCCAAATGCCTCGCACCGTGACACCAGGGTAAACAAGGAAGGGACTGGTTAGTGAAAAGAGACCAGAGCTCTGCCCCCTCTTCTGCATCCACCCCACTACTCCTGTTGTAATAGATGCAAAACATACGAGTACTACAATGAAACAGTAGCATAGCAAGGCTACCACGGGCCATAGTCTAAGATAAGAAAATGCCGCCTGACTACAGTTTTCAGAGTAAAATACAGCAATAATCAGGGTTCAGTGGCCCCACAGAGGTTCCAGTGTCACTGCTCTTGCTGCACCATTGATAGCTTCGAACATCAATGTTTAGCCCAAATCGAACCTGTAACAATATCACTGCATTAATATCATACTATGGGCTTTGCAAAGAATGCAATGTCTGGGATGATACAAATTCTCCTGATAAATGCATCTTAAATCAAATTGTGTGTGATTGGTTTTAAGCGTGACTGCTAGTTCCATTCTTCCACATCTGGGCCCATTGCGGAGCCCTATCCCAGTCAACAAAGGCCGGGTTCCTGAGTTACAGGCTTGAACCACACACCGAAGGGGGGATTTAGCAACCACTATAAAAATGTTTACTTTAATTTGAGGTGGAATGTGTCACGAGGAAAAAGAGCTATACTGCTGCTTGAACATTCCATCTAGTGAGGGCAACATTTTAGGAACAGAAAAAAAACTGAAGGACATCTACTGGAATATTGATTGAGAAGGACCAAACCAGCAATTTTTGTACCTCTGTATCTTCAATAAAGATCACACGTTTTCTTTCTTCTAGTGCAGCATTTTATCCTGCAGCCAAGAGCTATGCCAGTCATTTAATGCCCTTTCCCCGAGTGGGGAGGACTAATAATGAGGAGGGACATTTAATGAGGGGTACATCCAGAAGCAGAAGGGCTATTTTGCTTTTACACATTCACACACACCTCCGAACTCTACTGGACCGACCACCACTGCGTCCACTTCTCCTTCACGAAGCCACCCACCCACTAGCGACAGCACACCACACTGTACCGTATGTGGGACAAGATCCCCACAGAACACCTGCATGCCAAGCTCTCACAAACTCCCCCCTCACCAATGACCCCAACGTCACAGCCCACAACCTCACACAATGGATCACAACCTGCGCAGACTCTCTCGCCCCTCTGAAAAGTAACAACACCACCCGCAACATCAAGACCGCCCCCTGGTTCACCACTGAACTTCAAACCTCCAAGCGTGAAGACCGAGAAAGCTTAGCGACAAGAACCCTCAACAACCAAATTCTCCACCCTCAAAACCACCATACGCAAACATCACCAACTCATTAGAACCACCAAAAGGGCTTACTACAAAGAACGCATAGTTAGTAACTCACATAACAGCAAGGAACTCTTTACAATCATCAAAGAGATCACCAAACCCAAATCCTGCAACACCGACCCCACTCACACACAAAACCTATGCAACTCCCTCTCCAACCACTTCCACCTCAAAATTCTAGACATACACAACAGCTTCACACCACCCGCACCCACCATCACCACCACTGACACGACCCAAAACACAACACCCCCCCCCCCACTCCAACCTGCTGCACACCTGGGTCCCTACTAACGATGAAGAAACCGAAACAACCATGAACTCTATCCACTCGGGCTCCCCCACAGACCCCTGCCCCAATCATATCTTCAACAGGGCCAGCCCAATCATCGCTCCCCAGCTCCACTCCGTAATCAATGGCTCCTTCGACACCGCCACCTTCCCGGACTCCTGGAAGCACGCCGAAGTAACCGCACTCCTCAAAAAACCCAAAGCAGACCCGGTGGACCTCACAAACTACCACCCCATTTCTCTTCTCCCCTTCCCCGCCAAGGTCGCTGAGAAGATAGTGAACGCCCGCCTGTCTCACTTCCTAGAGGAAAACAATGCACTCAATGCCTCCCAGTCTGGATTCCGCAAGAACCACAGCACTGAAACCGCCCTCATCGCCTGCACTGACGACATCAGAACCAGAGTTGACAAGGACGAGACCGTCGCACTCCTGGACCTCTCCGCAGCCTTGAACACTGTCTGCCACCAAATCCTCCGAACACGCCTCTTCGACGCAGGGATCCAACACAAGGCCCTAAACTGGCTCGCCTCCTTCCTCGCTGAAAGAACCCAGAAAGTTCCCCTCCCTCCCTTCCAGTCCCCAGCAACGAAGATCATCCGCGGGGTCCTCCAAGGGTGCTCCCTCAGCCCTACCCTCTTCAACATTTACATGGCCCTGCTGTCCAACATCCTCCGCCCCCACGGAATCACCATCATATCCTACGCAGACGACACCCAGTTCGTCATCGTCCTCACCAGGAACTCCACCACCGCCAAGACAAACCTCCACGCCGGACTCCTCGCCACCACCAACTGGATGACAGCAAGCCACGTTGTTGTGTAGCCATTTTAGAAATAGCTCCATGCACGTTAGTTTGACACATTAGACTGATGTGCACTTTAACATAGATATATTTTATTCGGCTTCGCATTGTTATTTTTACAATAACCAGTTTTACGGTCTTGTTTTATTTTCATTTATCTAACTGTTTTGCTTAGTTTAGCACTGTGTTCTCAAACAAGACATTCTTGATCACTCTGTGCTTCATTCAAGGCTACAGTTTGGTACATTGCCGGTGAACGTGGTAGAAGTTTGGTCTCCAATATTTGTAGTAAATACACATCCTTTCGTAGGGACATTTTCTTAGAACATCAGCTGTGTTATTATAAAAACACTTCCTAGTCCCATTACACGTTAAGAGGGAGATTCCAGCCAGGAAACCACAACAGTATGCGGATTGCTGAAATGCTTCGCTACAGATGTTAACGTAGAATACAGGCCTTTGCTCAGGTATGAGGGTTGATGTCCTCCCGGGGGAACCTGAAAGGCAGAATTAGACCTTAACATGCTGTGCTCAGATTATGAGTTAGATAAGAAATAGTCCAACAATCCTAGTGACAATATGATAGCGTTATTCTTATGCTTCACTCTTCTCGTCACCATTTTAATGCTGCCATGTTGTGCCATCCTGGTTATTGAAGCTCATGCTTTGCCATTTAAGATGCACTTGTTTTATTAAACCAATAATTGAAACATATACTGCCTTTGTCTGTCATTTATATATGAGACTGTATGGTGAATGAGAGAACGGATGTGACCTGAGTGACCACGATTTCCCTGAGAAGCCTAATATGTCATGCGCTCAGCTGCCCAATCATCCCTATCTCCTGGTAGAGATGAGGCACTGCTAGTTAGCCGGAGCAAAAACCTGGATTTGGAGCGACAGGTGTCACCCACCGTGGGTCGGACTCAGTCTCCCACACTGTGGACGATCTTGCTGCTCAAAATCCAGTAGTCTCATTAGAGTAATGAGAGCCTACGAGACAACCTCAAACTCAACTCCAACAAAACCGAAATCATCATCTTCGGCCCAAACAGGACAGTATGGGACGACTCCTTGTGGCCCACTGCCCTAGGGCCACCCCCAACACCCTCCACCCATGCACGCAATCTCGGCATAATCTTAGATTCCTCTCTCTCCATGACCCAGAAAATCAACTCTATAACTTCCTCCTGTGCCAACACCTTCCGCATGCTGCGTAAGACCTTCAAATGGATCCCTATAGAAACCAGAAAAACTGTCACCCATGCACTCATCAGCAGCAGACTAGACTCTGGAAACGCCTTATACGCTGGTACCACAGTCAAGGTTCAACAGAAACTCCAGCGGATCCAGAATGCAGCTGCACGGCTCATCCTGAACCTCCCACGCCACAAACACATCTCTGCCCACCTCAGACTCCTTCACTGGCTACCCATCAGCAAAAGGATCACTTTCAAGATCCTCATCCACGCCCACAAATCCCTCCACAACACTGGACCAGTCTACCTCAACGAAAGAGTGAACTTCCACACACCCACTCGTCTCCTCCGATCGGCTGACCTCGCCCTCGCCACAGTCCCCTGCATCCTTTGCACCACCTCCGGAGGTAGATCCTTCTCCTACCTTGCCTCCAAGACCTGGAACTCCCTCCCCACCAAACTACGCAAGACCCAGGACCTCCTGACCTTCAGAAAACACCTCAAGACATGGCTTTTTGAACAGTAAATCGGCATCCCCCCTTTTTTTTCTCCTCCCCCACCCCACAGCGCCTTGAGACCCTACCGGATGAGTAGCGCGCTTAATAAATTTGTTGATTGATTGATTGATTTACAACCTGGGAAGCAGAATTTTCTATATTAAACTGGAAGAAACAAGAAGACAAACAGTGGAACCAACCTTTATTCCCCCTCACCACTCCATTGTCTTCAATACAGCTCTGATGCTCTAACAGAATTTAAATGTTTGCTAGCTGAATCCAGAATCTCTTTGCGAGACAGATTGGGGGAGCACCAGAGTATGTTGGGATCTCTTCATTGCACAGAATGTTAGAACACAAGGTCAAAACTTTGTGAAGCCAACAAGGATAGAGGGAAGGAAGGGTTGCATCCCTAAGAACACACTGCAAGCATCACACACAGCTGGGATTAAATGAGCTACAGGGAAACTAGCTCCACGTCCAGTCAAACGAATCGCCATATGGATGGGGTGACCAGGGTATACTTAAGAACTTGACATTTTTGAAAATTCTAGTGGAAACCAACCAGCCTAAAAATTCTCACGCTTTCCTTTTGCAAAGCTAATGAGCTGTAAAAACTGACTTGGGGTCACAGACCTACTGATGCACTCCATGGGATGTGAACTGTTTTGCCTTGACCCATGCTCTAGGAAAGGAAGGAAAGTGGTTGCCGATTTTGCACTTTTTGCTGCCCAGTTAATGCTCATTTACCTAGCATTTATGCTGTTACATAGCAAATAAATTAGGGGTATGCAAAGTCAAACTTTTCAAAACTGATTTTCAAACCTCGCCAGCTTTATGAAGGGTGAAAAATGTTAAGGTTAGGAAACTAATTTGGGGTTATAAGGGCCCATGTGCTTCAACAGAGCTCCTACTCCACTTGCTGGTGAGGACTAGTGACGCACTCTTGACAACTGCATGGTGGTTCCCAGTAATGCCTGTGGATGTGGAAACCATACCGGTGCAAGGGCCCAACGTGTTTCTCAGGGGCACAGAGCTGAGTCAGCCAAATGCTAGGGAACAGCAAAGCTGCCCACTCTTGATTTCACTGCATACCTCTTTCTTCAACCACCTACATTTCCTGTCTCCTTAACTCACTCTGGCAGGTTATTTTCCATCCCTGCTTTCTCCTGTTGGCACAGTTGCCCTATCTTTGTTTTTCTCCTTCTTTCCTCTTTTTCTCCCTCTCTCTTCTTCTTAGTCAAAGTTTGATGATGAAGAATAAGTCTCAGTTTCCAGAAATGAGTGCAAGTGCCCAGCACCTGCAGCCACAGCCACAAATAAAACATTGACTAGCTGTCAGATGTCAGCATCTTTGAAGTAGCCAATATGATGTTCTGAGGGATCTCTTCACCAAAACGCCTCTCAGCAGTGAAAACCAGTGGTTAGTATGGTAATTTACAGGAGACTTGGTGACAGTCTGCTTTGAACTGTGTATGAGTACCATAGATATATATATTTTTTAAATCACACACCTACGTAAGCAACATGAAATCCACCCAGCCAAGGGTTTGAATTTCCCCAAGGAAAACCAATCTGAGGACCACCAAAGCAAACATCTTTGAGATGCCAATTTGGTTAACGATAAACATTATGAAAAAAAATCTATTTCAGAATTTTATGAGCACAAGTGTAGTCAGTAAGTTTTATTTCTAACAACACTTGTAACATGAACAACCTAGCTCCTCGCTTTCATCACAATGATAACTATATCAGTTTGTAATCCAATCTGTGCCTGAATTAAACTCAAAGAGCTGAAAATTACATGGCTCCTTTAGCAGTATGCAACGAGATCTAAAGCCAAGCGCATTCAAACCACTTTTTAAATTACCTCCAAATAACGCAGCTTCCAAAAGGCCACTGAAGCCCAGTGAAGATGTAAGGTCTTCCTCAGTATCTTCAGCAGTTCTTGGCGGTCCCGGGCAATGGCCCAAAATCTTTGGCAATCTAGTACTGGCTGCCCCTCCTCTCATACAGGGTTCCTGCGGTACCTTCAGCCACAACATGGACTCTTCCGGTGAAACTGCCCACACTACGGCAGCCCCTCCTGGCACATGGGGTCACTGCTGTTTGTTCACAAGTCCAGGCATGCTGGTTTCCCAAATACTTCAATGGTGGCGCTCTCTGGCATATTGGGGCAGCACAAGAAGGCAGTATGGGCTTGATGTTCACTGCATAAAGTCTACAGAAGACCTCTCCAGGCATATGGGGTGTCACCAAAAACAACCCTGCACATGGGGGGTTGCCGAAAACAATCCTAAATACAGGCAATGACCCAATGGTGGCACAGCCAAATCCTCACACCTTGCACAGGGAATCCTCTTGGCACGGCTCCCCACTGGACCTCACTCCTTCCAATGCTGTCCTCTTCTTCACAGGACACATTGGTCTTGGCAAGTAGGCAGGCGATGGTGCTCTAGGCACCCTCGTTTTTCCTGGGTGGTGTCCCCTAACCTATCAGGGAGGCTAGAAGGCCTTGACCCCCAGTTGTGGTTACAGGCAAAAGTCTTACTAAGTTTCCCCTTCTCACACAGCCCGCCTGGCAAATGACAAAGTTTGGGGTCTCAACCTACCCTTCTTATAGTCCTATTCCAGGCACCAAATGTGATTTAGGGTCTGATTCTTTGGCGTTTTATGTTGGGGTTATGCTTCTTCTGAAGTGTACATTTTTCTTTCTCTTCTTCCCTCTTGAAAAGCACAGCAAGAAAGCCTCCTAAGCTGATAGACCTGCCACTCAATTCATGGGAGTGACAAGACTTCACATCTGGAAGTCAGCCACAGTAATATGTGCATCAAAAGGTTAATCCCAGGCTCCCAGCCCTATTCTTTATGATTTCCTTATCAGCCCCATCTCCTTCCTGAGATGTGTACAGGTCCTTTCCTTGTGATCTAGCACTGAGTCCCAGAGCAACCTTTCGAAGTGTAAAGGTTGAGTTTCTTTCTTCCTTCCTCCAGTGTGGGTCTCACCCAACTTTCAGGAATGCAGCAATACACAAATCTGTGTAGGGGCAAGGTAGGTGGGGGTCAGGCCGGACTTCTCAAAATGGACCCCATGGCCCTCCATGTAATGTACCATTGCCGGCACACTTGCACTCCGTGTACTTTCACAGCACACATGCTCTCCAGTACTATTACCGCTATGCATTGTGCTACTACACACACACACTGCTCATACTGCTCAGTATTGTAGCTCATCTGTATTGTACCAGGGAGGGCTATTTGAAAATACAAGCACTGCCAGCACACACACACTCACCATGTGCGTGCTGCACAGTACTTCACGATTCATGATTTGTACTTCCCACATGCACACATATACCCATCACATGCTTTCATTATGCATGCATTGCACAGCACTACATCCCTCATGTAATGTGTTCATCACAGCCATACATACACACAGTACATGCACTAACCACACATATACTGTCATCACTGCTCCATCCCTGTACGGTACCTTCCCCAGGCACACATACATTTAAGTGCAGAGTCACTACACTTGCACTATGGAGTACTCTACATCTACCTGACATTGGGCAAGGATGAGAAAGGCACACAGCAGTGGAACTTTAAAAAGGTGACTGACCCTGCAGGCCTCACTCCAGTGATGAAGGATAATAGGGAATTGTTCACTTTTACTGATAATTACATGGTATGCTGCCACCACCACACTCCTGCTACTTAACTCTTGGTGAAGGCGGTAGCTTTTCATCACTATGAGGGTAGCACTTTGGACACCTCTCCTGGTCGAACAAGCCCACAATCTGTGAGACAGACCTATGTCATGGCACACATGCATGATCTGTGATTTATTAATTAATATTCAAATAGGTATGTTTTTCAAAATATGTAATAGACTTTATCAAAGAGAGTAGCACCATTTCGGAGAAGCCTAAATCTAACCTTGAATTTTTTGACCATTTGCAGTGCTTCATTTTGATGCATTTGTAAATGCCCATATGATTTTGTACTCTAGAATTAGAGATCACTTTGAATTCCAACATATTTAGTCATGATAAACAATCTTTGGGGGATACGCTTTTTTGCTGCTTTTTGGACTCTCCCCACTGGGACACTGCTGTCTAGTTCCCAGTGCATGTGTTCTGACCCATCTAACTTATCTATAAGGCCCTAGTAAATAGTACAAAAGTGTATCCATAGCCTGTGAGTTACATGTCACTAGTGGGCTGCAGCACATATATTGTGCCACAGCTAAAATGACAATGGAAAGCATGTCTCTAGGCCAATCCCTGCAGACTGAAGCCCTCATTACAACTTTGGCGGACGGAAAAGCCTGTCCACTGAAGCCATGCGGTCAGAAAACCGCCAGAGCGGTGACCTGACCGTGAGGGCTATTAAGAGTTTCCTGCTGGCTCGGCAGGCAGAAACAGAGTTTCCGCCCAGCGGGAAACAACCCACAACATTGACACTGGCTCATAATAGAGCCAGCAGCAATGTTGCAATACGTCAGGTGTAGCAGCGAAGCAGACAGTGAAAAGGGTGACGGGGATGTCCCTTGGGGGCTCCTGCACTGCTCATTCTAAGTGTATGGGAAGTGTAGGGCCCCCAAGGGGCCCAGGTGCTCCCTCTTTGCCAGCTTTTATGTGGCAGTACAACTGCCAAATAAAAGCTGGCAAAGAGGGGACTCATAATCCCCAGTGCAGCGCTGCTTGCAGTGCTGCCCTGGTGGATTGAGACTGCCAGCACCGCCAGGCCGGCAAAAAAGTAGAAGTGCCGGCAATCCAACCGTAGCACATTTGCCACGGTCATAATGTGGAGGCTGGACCGCTGCACTGGTGGTGGTCCCTCCTCCACCACAAGTCTGGCGGTCCTAGGACCACCAGACTTGTAATGAGGGCCTGAGTGTGTAGTTTTCAAATTCAACCTGGCAAAATAAACCTTTTGCTAGGCCAAAACCTTCCTTTTTAATACTTATAGGTCACCCCTATGGTTGGCTCTAAATGTCCACAGGGAAGGTGCATGGTGTTTAAAAGGTAGGGCCTGTATATTTCTTAATTAACTTCAAAGGTTGCATACTTTGTAACAAGCAGATGCAGCTAACAACTTTTGTCTTGCTAGTCAGTCAGACACCAATCCCAGTGGGAGAAGATCTGCCCCGGAACTGGTTTAGAGTGACCACAAGGGTTATTTTGCCCATTATCATAGCCACAATATTGGGTCAGCAAAGGGACCTCTGTGCAGGGAAAGAAAAGTTCTGTCATCTTGGTTTTAGTTGGAAAGGAACACTGTGGGATAGTTAACAGTAAACCACACAGTAAGTGCTGCAAAAGTAGGTAGAGTTCCCCCTGGGAGCTTTTCCCTATTGGTCAAGAAGGGGCCACGAGTCATCCCCTCCTACAGGCTAGTGGCAAGCATAAATGTGGCACCCTCTTCAGATTACTGCTGGGCCTGTGAAAGACAGAGGACTGCACTTGCAGTTGTGTCCATTAAGGAGAACCCTCAAGGTAGTACCTGCTCCAACCTGTACCAAGGACAAAGAACTTGACTCCAAAGGCCAGTTAGCTGGTCTCCTGTTAACATACAGGGACACAAAAGCTGGAAGAAGCGCACCTTACCTAGGAGTTCAGCTGGGCAGTTGCAGCTGGACCTGCACTGGACCCTGCTGGTGGCTTCTACTAGAGTAAGACCAAACCTCTAAGTGGTGTCATTAAGGTCCTAGGCCCTTAGATAAGTGTCATACTGCATAGTACCTACTCAACCCTAAAACCTGTGACTTAGAAACTTTTTCAAGGATTTTGCCTGGAGAACCAACAGAAGGGTGGGGGCAAACATATCAAGTCAATCCAATGAAGGTGTGTTGCAGCTGGGTCAAAGTTTCAGGTTGCTCCTGCTATGAGCTTTTCTGCAACAGCCAATCAGTTTCAGCTGGACATCGCAGAGAAGGTATTGAGCCTCATGTAAATGTTTTCAGCTGCAGATTGCAGCTTTGCCACTTTTGGAATCCAAACTCCAAAAAACGAGTATTCGGGCCTTTAGATTTGGGTGAATGGGTTACTCTGTCACAACGTTGGTGGATATCCCGTACACCGAAATATAAATCCCATTATTTCCTATGGGATTTATATTTCAGCAGGTGGGAAATCAGTCACTGTTGTGACAGAGTAACCATCTACCGAAATCTGAAGACAGAAATCTTCCCTGGGTAAAGGGACCCAAAGTATTTAGCCAGCAAGGGACTTCTTTAGATGCAAATTTAGAATTTTCCCCACTCTGAGCTTTCCCACTAAAAGACAACAGCTTTACCAGGAATTCGTTGGATGGCTGTCTAGCCTTACGGAACCCATCTCAGCCACAGCCTGCTGCCTTGCACCCATAAAAAATCTCTCACTTCCATTTAAGAGACTGGGTGCCTGATTTAGATTTTGGCAGAGGGGTTACTCCATTACTCTGTCACAATGGTGATGGATATCCTATCTGCTGAAATCTAAATCCTATTGTTTCCTATGGGCCTTAAGTTGAAGGATGTCCGTCACCATTGTGATGGAGTAAGCCCGCTGCCGAAATCTAAATCAGACCCTAAGTCAGAGGGTTAACAGACTAAGGGCCTGACTTAGATATTGACGGATGAGTTACTCTGTCACAACAGTGACTGATATCCCATCCACCAATATCTAAACCCCATTATATCCTATATGATTTAGATATTGGTGGACGGGATATTCATCACTGATGTGACAGAGTAACTTGTCCACCAATATCTAAATGAGGCCCTAAGTCATAAGGTAAATCTTCTGCCCGGAACAAACCTGGTCTCTGTATCTGACCCATGCTCCATCGGATTAGGCTTAACTGGTGCCTAGGTACTGGTCAGGGGCAACCAGATGACCACGGTTGGCTCTTAATGCTTTTTGCCGCTAATATTATTTAAGAGTTCAACAATGTAGATCTCTAGTTCCCCTCATTGGATTTTTGTCAATAAAATATTCTACATTTTTATAAGCTGAAGTGGGGTTGTAAGTGTTTTTGACTTTTTAACTGTTTTAGTACTTCTAAATGCTTTACACATTTTATTAAGTTAAGCCTGTCCGCTCTCTGGCAACCCAACCAGGGGTTGATCTCAGGTTCAAATTACTAGCACCTTTACAGGACCTAACAAGGATAATGCCATTATTACTTGTGGCGGACACCACCCGCTGCAACTAATAATAATCCACTGCCTCACAATCTTGGAAAAGCAGTAATTTTGAAACAGGCAGACCTTCCAGAGGCACAGACAACATGTGGATATATAATTGAAAAACATGTCATATTTGAAATCCTTAATGTATATCTGTTTAAGGAGAACTTTAATTCAATTATAACACCACCATGGCGCTCAAGCAAAGCAATCACTCACTAGAAGTAAACCGAGTTGAAAACAAATAAAGTGAGTCTTTGGAGGAAAGGGCCGTTTGGCTTGTGCGTAGACGCTTTATCACATTTATTGCCAGCGCGCTAGTCTGCTGGCAAAGTGAGGCACTATTTCATTCACACACAGTAGGGAGCTAGGCGATTTAACAGAAAGTACAGCCAGGCACGAAGTTACAGAAACTGAAGCAGCAGATAAGCTTTAAAAAATAGGGAGATTGAATTGAAGGACTACACCTCTCCAAGTCCATTCTGTCCAATACAAAACATTTACAGGGCACAGTTGACAAAGTTTTCCTTGCAATCTGTGTGTGAAGTGCAGATGGACAAAAAGTGCATTTTGCACAAGGCCGAATTCACCAAAGGGAAGTCAGCTGTCCAAAATGATCTTTGTGTGCAAAATAGTTGGAAAACTAGCACAGCGGCCAAGCGCAATTTGTGTACATGTGTGCAGGTTTGCGGTCACTGCAGAGCCTAGCCCAGACATTATTCACTAAGTACTGTGCAAAACCCTGCGCTAGAATGCAGACAAGAGACAAGTGTGTGCCTGCGGATACCGCAAACATTCGTATAGCAATGCTTATGTAGGGCATAAGCAGATACAGAATTTAATTTCTAGCCCTAAGTAAATGGCAGCTTTCACATTTCATTTGACAGTCCCTAAAAAAGTCCATGGGTCCAGGTGGTTCCTCCGTCTTTCTCAATTTTCAAACCACTTTTTAGGTCAGGGTTTTGACAGCACCGATGTCAAACAGATATATTGCTAACAATATACATCAGCTTTAAATCTACCCCGTTCAACCTTTGCCTTTCTTTGACCCGCCTAATTCAGCCTTTTGCTTGAGACTTAGGAGCTCATTGTGAGTTTGTGCAACCCAAAGCAGGACCACCAAACTCATGAGGAGGATGCCACTGCATGGCATCCCCCTACCACTCTATTACAAGATTTCTGCTGGTCAGACCTGGCAGTGCTCATTATGAGGGTACGGTGCATGGGGTGCCTGCATTGCCAATGGGTACCCCCCCCCTATGGCCCCTTGCATTTGTTCTCGGCAAGCATGTTCATGGTGGTGAAACCGCCACGAAAAGGATGGCAGACAACAAGGTTGTAATAAGGAGGGTGGGGCTGAATTCAGCATTGCCCTGGCAGGATCTAGGATCCTGGAGAAGACAGCAGTACTTTGGCTGTCCAACCACCAAATACGTAATTTAGCAGTCCGACCGTCAAATCTGCAGTGGTCTGACCGTGAGTCTGGGGGTCTGAAGACCGCCAGACTCGTAATAAGGCCCTTAGTCACTCACCTGTTGGCTTGGCCTACTGGACTTTTCATCTCTCACCTGATGCTATTGGCCACGTGTATATTCTTTCACCTCCACTTTAGTGTGTGCATTGAACTCCATGAAGAATTACTCTGCAACTATATCGCTCTCATTCTGGTCCTGCTGGCTCTCTTCTGAGGGTCTTGCTCTAATGTGCTAATGGCACATTCATTAGCAAATTAGACTCATGCCTATTAGTTTTGAAGATGCTTTTTTACATACACTGGGGTATATGGCCACCATCTCACATATTTGATGAAAGTATATAATATCACCTCTATTAATACTTCAGGCCAGGTGGTAGCTACAAAGTTCATATCAATAAAGGTTTATGCACTTGGTACCTACTACTTCGAAACTAAGCAGTTACTTAATGTTCTCAACAAGAGTTTGAGATATGAGAAATGTAATATTTCATTCTCTTCCAGTGAAGATGAAACAATTAGGAATTTCCCATCTGGGCTGGTGACAGAATCCAATTATGGCTCTGAAGTTGCTAGTGCACTCTGGACAAAGGCAGAAGGTGAGTTGAAGGAGACTGGACTTATCTATCTTTAGCAGGAATGACGGTGTGTACAACTCTTATTACCACACTCTCTTTGGCTCTCCTCTGAGTGAGTGGCCGGAGTTTGATGTCGCTGGAAGATACTACAATATCTGTGTTGAGGGAGGGTTTGGCATGGCCTAAGATTCTGTGTGAGCTCTGGTCTGCCAAGACAGGCTTCCATCATCATGATTTTTTTCTACAAAGACCTTGACTGCCTACAGATTGATTTAAGGGCATTTACTGAGGACCCCAGAGCTTGACCCACTTTAATGATCCATGAGTAGCCAACTCATCTTCAGAATAGGTGTGGAGCAAAGGAGGTGAAGAATGTTCTGCTTTATTCAAGAGAAGAATCCTTGCTATTGCCCTAACCTATATCCAGAAGCTGAGCTTCCAAGAAATTGCTTCAGTTTTGTGGAAAACAAATTCCTAAACGTGATTTGGTGCTTACTGAGGTCTTGGTCTACTGTGTGCAAATTGTAACTCGAATCGGCATCTCTCTCCTAAATCCTTAAGTTTCTGGAGCTGATAGGGCCGTGGACCAAAGGATGCCAGCTGAACAGTTCTCACATTCCCATTCAAATGGCGATATACTGGAAAGACCTGGTGCACCAATTTCCTATTGTGACAAAAAAAACTTGACACATCCAATTAAAATGTAATTTGACTTTGAACCTGCTTCCCCAAAGCTTGACCTGTCCCCTCTAAGCTGCTGCTCATTCGTGGAGGTTGTTTTCATGTTTTGTAAGTGGCAAGAGGCAGGGATTCTCTCACAAAGGGCCGAAACATGTTGGCATTATAAGCTGCGGAGGTGTTGTCAATCCTTAGAAGTCCCTGATAACCCGTGTGGTTTGCCCCTGTGTGCTGACCAACTTTTTTTAATCCTACCCTGTGCACTTTGCTAAATAAAAGAGATATCCACGAGATATCTAGAGGCAATTTTATTTCATTTTGTTAAGAGCTGATCCCTACACTAACCAGGACATAACATATTCTGATCTCCCTTTCCCAATATATATTCTCGGGGTAAGTTTGATACAGTTGAGTTAGTACCATCTTAACACGATGGGGCGGAAAGGCTGAGGATGAAGCATGTCACAATTATGTGGGTAAATCCTTTCTATCCCATAAACAATATATCTCCACCTGGAGGAAAGGATAGGGTTGTGGCAAATAGGCAACTATCTTTGTTGAAACTTAAGGGTGTTTTTTCAGAAGCCGTCGTACCTTTTTGAGTAATATAAGTACTGTCTTAGGACACTGTGAGGCGTGGGCATATCTCCCACCTCTATGTTTGTGGTTTTATGTAGTTTATCCCTGGTGCCAGAGGGCACGCTCCTCCATGACTGGTGCAAGCTTTCCATCATCTACATTATTCACAATTTTCAAGGCATTATTATACGTTTGAAGCACAAGCCCATAATACTTGTGTCAGAAACTCTCCTCCAAAAGCCATTAAGATCTGTCTTCCTCTGCTGACACCAGTGTGCAAGATTTTGTTTGTACCCTGTCCCTTCTAAATGGATTGTCAATCTTTAATATGGCTGACAATCTATTTAGAATGTTTAAAAAGGAAAAATGTAAGCAAGTAGAATGCAGAAGCGAAAAAAAGTTATTATACATTCTGAAAACGAATGTGAAATGCAAAATGTCATGCTCAGATTTTTAGACTGCCTCTAAAACCCATGGCTGATAGGCACTTTTTTAGAGAACTATGCAGAAAATTAAAAGTTTGACCACATTTTTAAAGTTTTATTGGTCAAGGTAAAGACTTGCTTGGTACACAGTTAAAGTTTTGGGACATACAGCCTTCATGAGGACCTAAGATTCCTGCCTTATACGTCACTATTGTGGAGAACACTGATGAAAGAGTTAAACCCTGATTTACTCTTAGTGGAGAAAGTCAGGGCTTTATACCGTATATGTTGTATATGTCACTATTGTGGAGAATCACTAATAAAAGAGTAAAGTCCTGATTTATTCTTAGTGAAGGAAATTTAATCTATAATACATCTTCACTGGCTATTCAAATTATTTCATGCTTCAGCCCATTGGTGCCATTATGAGAGGGCCTCTATCAGGAGAGGTAAAAGATAACTTAAGTGTTTAGTTCTGAACTGTTAGCTCCAAGTGCTACCTGTTTAATTTTATATCAACCTGGACACAGGACATTCATGGTACCCTGTACAATGCTGGTCACTGTGAGTACCCTAAGGAGGTGTGCATGGGGATAATAGTCAATTCCAATGAAGCTTAACACTCGCAAAATAATGAATTGCTCAGTTCGTAAATCTTAACTGTGCACAGATTGGGGGACAGAGCCTGCTGGGCTCGAAGATGGCCTCCAACTAGGTGTGCTCCTTGGGCTGTTTAATATTTCTGGTGCCTAAACTACGCAAAACCCAGCTGCGGCTGCTTGACTTCAGTCGGCAATACTGGGAGAGCAGATATCTGGGGCAAAAATAAACTTCTGGTGACACTGAGCTGCTGTAGGGTCAGCCTAAGGCCGGCTGTATGGTTGTGCTTTCGCGTAGTTGGCGCAACTTAATAATGGCCACAGATGCACCTGAAGCGGGGGAGCCTGTCCAACAATTGTAATCCTCCCTGTGGAGAGCAGCTGCCCGATCCTGCCGCTGAATGTTTAGGAGCTACATTTGTGGCAGGCTGAGAGGCAAGGCCTGGCGATCGAGGCCCCATTGGAGGCCCTGTCAGAGGACGTAGCTGCTGATGAGCAGGTGGGTTGCGGGGGGGTTTACATGAGCGAACCGGCGAACCCTGCGCGACTGCTCAACCCTACCGGCTGGAGGTGTGTGTCTTCTGACAAGGATACCAATGAAGCTTGTACTGCTGCGATGCATGGGGAACTCCTCAGCACAGACATGGTGGCAGAGCTGTGAGTGAGGCTCTAGCAGCAGGAGCAGGCCTCTTCCATCTAGATCAGAGGTCATTACCACACATTATTTACCCTGTCCAACTCTGAACATTTATACTCACCTGCTACTTGGAGGATCACAGCAGCAGCTTGTTGCAAGAACTCTATTGTGTACTTCTTATGGGAATGCAGACAACTCCTGTGAGGTGAACGCCCATGCTTGGACAAAGACTAGGTGAAAACAAGGAGGCTCTTGGGGCAGCACCCTGCATTTGAAGTGTGCAGAGTCTCCTTCAGCTATCTGAGCTCTGAAGTGGCATCACTGTGCGGCTGGAGGATTCTCCAAAACATCATGAGCGTGGAGCACACAGTGTAACAATTAACTGCATTGGACTAGGGGTGAGGTGCTATAGGCCTACCATGGTGCCCCTGGCTGTGACTGGGTGGTGGACCAAGGTGTGTTCTGAAACCTTCCTGCCTGCCCCAGAACTCATCCAAAGCACTGCAGCATTAGAAAGCCTGTTGACAGCAGTGTCCTCAGCTGCACGTGGTGATTGAGTGCCTAGGGTAGGGGTGACGCCATAGGTGACACTGTCACGTAGACTTTCATTATCCTAATGAGACTACTGGATTTTGAGCGGCAAGATCATTCACAGTGTGGTGGACTAAGTCTGACCCATGGTGAAGGACCCTTGTCACTCTAAATCTGGGTTTTGCTCTGGCTAACTAGCAGTGCCTCATCTCTCCCAAAGGGAAGAGACAATTGGGCAGCCGAGCGCATGACATCTTAGCACTTCCCAGGGAAGTCGTGGTCACTCAGGCCCCAACCGGTTCTCTCATTCATAGTACGGTCTCACATAGAAATGACAAAGGCAGTTTAAGTTTTAAAGATTGGTTTAATAAAACGACTGCATTTTAGATAGCAAAGTGTGAGCTGCAATAACCAGAACTACACAACACAGTAGGATTAAAATAGTAACGATGAGAGTGAAGCACAAGAATACAGCGATCATAGTGCTGCTAGGTTATGTTCTCCGTAAGTTATATTTAGAGCACAGCATGTGAAGCTCTAAGCCTGCCTTTCAGGTTCCCACGGGAGGACATCAACCCTCAAACCTGAGCAAAGGCCTGTAATCTGCATCACTATCTGCAACGGGGCAGTCAGCATCTAGTTGTAGGTTCCTGGCCGGAATCTCCCTCTGACGTGTACGAGGACTAGGAAGTGTTTTTATAACTAACACGCAGATATTCTAAGAAAATGTCCCTACGTAAGGATGTGTATTTTCTACGAATACTGGAGACTAAACTTCTACCATGTTTACCGGCAATGTACCAGACTGTAGCCTTGACTGAAGCACAGGGCGATCAAGAATGCATTATTTGAGAACACAGTGCTGAACTAAGCTAAACAGTGTGATAAAAGGAAAGTAAAACAAGACCCGTAAAACTGGTTATTGTAAAATAACAGTACGAGGCAAAATAAAATGTATCTAGGGCAAAGTGCACAGCGGCCTAGTATGTTAAACTAACGTGCATGAAGCTATATTAAAAATGGCTACACTACAACACCACCCTAGGTGCTCGCAGTTGACTCTCCTACAACTGCCAATACTGCACCTGAACCTAAGGCCTGGACCCACCTGACCTCAGGAGAGAGGCTCCTGTCGGAAGGTTACAACATAGTGTGATGCCAGAAAGCCCGTCGAGGTGGCAGTACATTATGCGGGACTCTGTCGTTACTGGCCCAAACTACAATTTGTTCTAACTGAAAAACTTCCAAGACCCATGACAATGGCGTGACTGCACAGGGATCTGCGCACAAAGAACTTGATGCAGAGGCAGGCATGGAACTGAAGCAGATCCTAGCTGCCATGCAGCACAACCTCACGAAAATAGATGGCATGATCAATGCTTACATTTTCACAATGGATCGTATGTCCAAACACCTGCACAAACATGTTGAGCGCCTCAACATGGTATGGCAGTGTGTTTCGGAAGCTGAAGACAAACAAGCCGCAACATCTGCATCCCAAAAAAAGATAGATAAGCTTCTGCTCACATTACTTTCTAAGACTGAGGTCCTTGAAGTCTGCTCACGCAGGAAGAACCTCAGAATTGTAAGTGTAGCTGAGTCCACCAACATAAATAATATGGAATGCTATGTAAAACAACTCCTAGCAGACCTTCTGAGGTAAGAGACTTTCTCTGGAATTTTCATTGTGGAGCATGCCCACCGCTCTCCTGCCTCACATCCAGTCCCAGGGGCCAAACCTCAAACCATCATAGTGAGACTGTTAAATTATAGGGATCAAGATGATGCACTTCGTAGGGAACGAGAACTTAAAGTAATCCGATAAAAGGGCTCAGAACTGATCCTGTAGCCAGATTTTACACAGCAAGTGCAGGAGGAGAGGAGACAGTTCATGCCAGCCAAGCATAGGTTGTGGGGCTCCAAATGGAATACAGCGTGCTGTACCCTGCAAGGCTATGGTTCATGGTCGATGGCAAAACAATGATTTTTGGTAATCTGAAGGAGCTGCAGCAGTTCTTCAAGTACAAGGAGGTGGGGGCTGGCAGCGATGCTGTTCCCCTAGTTCGGACAATCGAGATACAGGAAGCACACAGGGCATGGACAAATAAGACTTAATCTGCCTTGTTGGGATGCTCCGGTGGTGGGGCATTGTCCCTTGATGGGGCAGCCTGATTGAATCTGTGAGCTGGCCCCCTCTTCCCCTGGGAGCCCAGGAGCTGCAGGATGCATACACATGGACTTGACATGAACTATCGCAGCTGATGAAGACGATGGAGTGTGGTAAGAGGGTGCTTGCGGCTCTGCCTGAAAACCTACCTATGGCCCTAAATGACTATATTCTACCCAAGGTGTGCCAGAGGTTGCGACCCGACTGTCATGTTTGTAGTGTTATTTCCTATAGCTTTATGTACATGGCTATATGCAGTATGGGGCAACAGGCCAAGCATCATCTGTCCCCATGTGTGCACCACCTAGTTCTGTTTGAGATTTCATTGGGGGTTAGAGGAGGGCTTGAGGGGGTAAAGTGCTGCTGTGTAAGTTGTGGGGGCTTACAGTGTGGGTGTGGGCAGGTATTGTTTACTGCAGCTGTTTCTTATGAGCTGGCTTTGGCTGCGGTCGGTGTGCGATGCCTGGACAGATGCGCTTTGGAGAGTGGAGCAACTAGATGATGGAGGGTGACGTACGAACTGCAGCACGGTACCTTCGGGCAACTTGCTGATACAACTCATTACGTGGAATGTCAGGGGGCTGAATGCAAATACTTACGACGGTGGCTTTTCTCCAGTGCACAGAGTTGATGTAGCAATACTGCAAGAAATGCACTTGGCACCAGGAAGCGGAGTGTTGTTAGACTAGAATGCAGGAACGTTTCTGGGCAGCAGGTTTCACCACATGTGCTTGGGGTGTCCTAATTTGGGTGCGCAGGTGATCAGGTGTCAAATTGTAGGAAGTGTGCACAGATCCGGGGAGGCAGATGTGTTGTGGTGCGCTGCTTCAGGGATGGCCTAGCGGTCTTATTTATCGGGCTGTATGGGCCCAACTTCAATGACCCGAAGTTTCACCAAACACTTAATGGCTGGCTGGTGCAGTGGGGCGACCTGCCCCAAATTTGGGGTGACTATTTCAATTGCATAATATGCCCAGATCAGGACCGCTCCAGGAGGTCACCTTGCCAGCAGCTGAAACCATTAAGGGGATGGCTTCCCGCAAAGGCTTGTTGGATATCTGGCTTCACAGAATCCCTGCAGGGTCAGGGTACACTCATTACTCCACCATACCTGATATCCATACCTGCACTGATTATGGGTTACTGTCCCGGGGGGCTGACCTCATGCGTACGGCAGTGTGAGCCACTGCCACGTACATTCTCTCACAATATGCTCTCACCCCAGAAAGTCACAGGGTAAAGTTTAGGGAGAGTACTAAAATTGGTTCTCAAACTTGGGTGGAGTATGTTGATTCCTTTTGCAGAGCACTGGATGGTTGAGTGAAGGGCAGCAAGGCAACAGACTATCAGGGGCTGTACAATTTGATTGCATGGGAGTTCTTGGCTAGTTGTGTTCCAGAGCTGATTAACAGCAGGCTTACTGACCCCAGGAAACTTGCCAAGGAGGCGGACCACTGGCTCAGCACCAGGGTCCAAAAGAAGACGTATGTGAGAGACTCAGTCAAGGGTGGGCAGGGTGCCCAACAGAAGAAGTGGGGGGGCAAGGATAAATGTAAGGAGTTCTCTAAAGGGCCCCAAACCAGTTCCCAGGATAAGGATTCCCAACCCCCTGTTGAGAAGAAGAGTTGGTTCACTTCTGGGAAGGGACCCCTAAAGTGTTTTGCCTGTAATCAGGAAGGTCATTTCAGTTCCCAAGTGTCCCAAGTGGACACAGCCCCTACCGGTGGGCACTCAATAGGGGTGGGGAGGAGTCGGCCCCAGTTAGTAGTGGGGAGCCAGCTGAGCTGACCCTAGTCTCCTTGGGTGAGGTGGTCCAGAGAACCTTCATGCCTCACAACACTAAGAGCCACAGGCAGTGGGTGACAATCAATGGGTGGAGGCTTTGAGAGACAAGAGCCAGCATGACAACTGTTCACTGTCATCTGGTGTCTGAGGAGCAGGTAATCCCTAAAGTGGTCTACCAGGCTGGAACAGTAGACAACAGTGAGCACCAATGTTAGGTAGCTCAGGTTCGGGGGTGGTGATGTCTCAGGTTCCTTGAGGGCAGCTTTGAGTCCACCAATGCCTGCTGACTGTCTGCTAAGGAATAACCTGGAGCATACCTCCTGGAAGGAGGTGAAGCTCATGTCGCACTTGGAAATGTTGGGATTGTCAGAGTGGGAGTAAGTACATGCATGAACACAGAGCCAATAAGAGAGAGGGTGATCAGAAGGACCTGGAGCCTGAAACAGTGGCCCAGGTGCCTGCCAGGAGGAGGAGAAGCAAAGGGTGTGGGAAACCCACTTTTGAGATTCCCTCAGTTTGCGAAGTGGCTGAACCTGAGGGGGATGCCACAGAACCTACAAGGGAAGAAGTGGCCAAACTGGGGTACCTACCTGAGCTGACCCATTGGCAGCAGGAAGGAGGCCCCACAAGGGAGGAGTTCTACGCAGCGCAGAAAGCATGCCCCACTCTTGAGGGGCTTTGGAAACAGGTTGAGGCACAGGCAGCTGGTGACACCTCTGGATCTCACCTAATTTACTGGGAGAATGATCTCCTGTATAGTGAGCCTGGGGCAGCCCATATGCTTGTTGTACTCCAGTGCTTCAGAGCCTTCCTACTGGGTCTGGCTCATGATGTGCCACTGGCAAGTCATTTGGGGCAGGACAAGACCTTTGACAGGCTTACCACCTACTTTTATTGGCCCCAAATGAGGAAGACCTCAGATGCGTTCTGCACTACCTGTCAAACCTGTCAGGCAAGTGGCAAATCTGGGAAATGGTGCAAGGCTCCTCTTTAACCATTTCCTGTTGTGACTACCCCTTTTGAGCAGGTGGGCACTGACATTGTGGGGCCTCTGGATCCCAACACAGCCATGAGCAACAGGTTTCTCCTGGTCTTGGTAGACCACACCACCTGGTACCCAGAAGCTATCCCTCTAAGGACAGTGACTGCGCCCACCATGGTCAGGGCACTTATGGGGATCTTCAACTTTGTCAGTCTCCACAAGAAGGTGGTATCTTATCAGGGTACCAATTTCATGTCGTGGTACATGAAAGCCATGTATAAGGTGTGTGGTGTTACCTAAAAGTTCACCATGCCTTACCATCGCAAAGCAATTGTTTGGTTGAGAAGTTAAACCGTACCCTGAAGGGCATGATTATAGGTCTCTCTGAACCCTCGAGGCATAAATGGGACGTCCTGTAACCATGCCTGTTGTTTGCTTGCAGGGAGGTACCAGAGAAGGGGGTTGGCTTTAACCCTTTTGAGCTTCTGTATGGGTGCCCTGTGAGAAGGCCTCTCAGTTTGGTGAAGGAGGGCAGGAAAAAAGTTCCTAGGAAGCCACCCCAGGATGTATTCAGCTACATGCTGGCCTTCAGGCAACAGACAGCCAGCTTCTGGAAACTCACCCAGGAGAATCTGGAAGATAGCCAGGAGGAGATGAAATGCTGGTATGACCAGAATACCACTCTGGTCGAATTTCAGCCTGGCTAGAGAGTATGGGTGATGGCCCCGGTAGAGTCTCACGCTCACCAAGAGAGTTGGTCTGGGCCATTTGAGCTGAAGGAGTGCAACAGTAATGTCACCTACCTGGTGGACATGCGGGCCCCTTGGAACCTTTTCAGAGTTCTGCACATAAACTGCCTCAAGCAGCACTTTGAGAGGTCTGAATTGACCATGCTCTTGGTCACGGATGATAGAATGGAAGAGGAGAGTAAACCTCTCCCCAATCTACTGTTTTCTAAGGAGCAGGATGAGTAAGTGAAGGGTGTGAACCTCTCCCCTACTCTGACTCTAGAACAGCAGAAGGACTGTCACCAGTTACTGGGACAGTTCACCTCCATGTTCTCACTCACCCCTGGGGTTACCCAATGGTGTACCCACAGCATTGAAACTGAGGACAGCATACCTGTTAAGAACAAGTCTTACAGGCTGACTGGTAGAGTGAGAAATAGCATCAAAGAGGAAATCTCTAAGATGCTGGAGTTAGGGTGATTGAGCATTCAAAAAGTCCTTGGTCCAGCGCAGTGGTTCTAGTCCCAAGGCACACGGATTGGCTCTGAGATAAGCCAGGCTGCTGGTGTCAAGCTACAAAGGAGCTGAGCAGGGGCTATCTTAGCTGTGTGACTCCCTTACCCTGACTAGAGTGAGGGTCCCTACTTGGACAGGGTGCAAACCGCTGCCAACTAGAGACCCCCTTTCTGATAGGGAACTTCTTCAGCAAAGGCACAATGTGCAGCTGGGATGTGGTTCGGAAGCGTAGTGCAAGACCCACCATTCTATCTCAATTTCATCACTACAGGGAACGCTATACACTGCAAGGACTATCAGGAGACAATGCCCTTGAATCTATTGAAATGCCACCACTGTCCTCTCTTCTGCAAACAGCAGCCCCCTGCCGCATAGTGGTGAGATTCTATGCATTTGCTAATAGGGCGCGAAGGCCTGGACTCTCAAAGGTTAGGCTCAAATGGCAGAGGGACCTCAGGATCATTGTTAGTGATAAGCAATGGTAGTACTGCTGCTCGGCCATAAAGTCCATCTCACTAAATAGCAGACAGAGACCCTTGCATTTCAAATATTTCAACATGATGTACTACACGCCGGCCCACATGTGTAGATGTGGACGATGCAATAGTGCAGGCTGCCCACGCTGCGATGAAGAGGAGGTGGGATTTATGCATCTCAAGTTGTCTTGCCCTGGAGTGCAGAGGTTTTGGCAAGCTGTGTTCAGGGAACCAGAGGCAATCACTGGTGAATCAGTGGAGCCAGAGCCTTCACTGGTGATACAGGGATGCGATAGAGAGGTGCGCTACGCAGTTAGGCGACTAGTGGCCATCAGCCTATTACTTGTGAGGTGCAGGATAGCAATGCACTGGGTCCGTGGCCCGCTCCTGACCCTGAGGGAATGGCATAAAGATATGGCCAACTGTAACACACAGTCTGGTACCTACTGGGAACTGCTTCCGATTAGTAACCGTCCGAGAGTTATCTGGGGACCCTATCAGGATTACTTGTCCAGGGCCAAAGTGGAAGAGTTAGCTGAGGAGGAAGCTGATGGTATGACTGATGAGTAGACGAGACCCAATGGGTTGCAGACTATGCATGGGTCCTTTTTCGAATTTGGACACTAGTGATTCGATAAGCTTCGGAGATTACTGAACATCTATACCTGCTATTGTAATTTATTGCTGTACAGACTAGATCCTCCCTGTGCCCGGAAGGACATGTACTATGGCGATCATGAATAATGTGCTGTGGGATTTGCCTTGAAATTGTGTCATATGCTGGGAGTCTGGCCAACCTGACTGTAAATGTCTTCTTTATTTTATTATTCACTGTTGGTACAACCTGTACATCTATACTCACAGCCATGCCAATGTACTGTATGCCATATTAAGCTGCATATTTGATGTACAAATTAAAATAAAGTTTAAAAAACAAAACGCGCTCAAATTTGGTGGCTGAGCTACATTAGGAAATAACATATATAGAGGATATGTACTTTTTGGGGGAATACTTCCAAGTAAGTCAGCTTCCATGAACACTCCGAAACTGTTCCTGATACTTTAATTACGGTTCAAGAAGAATGGCAAACTTGAGGCAAGAAGTAGAGTAAGTGTTACATATCACTTAAATGAACTACTATAGTGTAACCTTGAGCTAAAGGAATGTTCTCTATCCAAAACATGTTCTACTACTATTAAAAGGCAACTTCATCACAGAGAATTATTATTACAGGCATATACGGAGACCACAAGATAGGTCACAGTTAGAAAAGGCTCTATCTCTTGGAGTAAAAACTGCTCAAGATAGAGGCCCAGGTAAGATGCACTGCCCTCAGGAATGACAGCTGTTGAAGACTTTCGGCATCCTTCATGGCGTGGTCTCTGGTAGATATATGTGGCTATTAGACTGAGGTGTGGGTAGACACATACAGCTCAGCTGTCCTCTTCTGAAACAGAAGTGTATCCAAGGTCGGCAATTAAGCTGAGTACAGTTCAGCAACAAAGAGCCTACCTATTTGTAAAGGGTCGACTCGGACCTACTTCGTGATGTGGGCTACCGTCCTGCATCTTACCGAGGACTTTGCTTTTTTTTTTTCTCCTATGAAACTTTTGCCCCTTGCAAAGTTTCCCGGATTGCCTTTGTCCAAACTGAGTTTTTTTCCATCACTGCCAGTGCCAGATCATTTTTACAGTAGATTGACATAATATCCACTTAACCCGAATGCAGCCAAGCTAGTGAAGTTTGCCAGAATTTGTCTTCAAGTTTACCTTTTGGAGAGTGTTTCTATTCTATATAAAAGACAAATAATGACAATAGCTTTGTGCGAGAAATACAATTGTTTTCTGTGCGTACACTGTACCCTTAACAATTTTGTTAAAATGTGCAACATAAGCTGTGGCAAAAATCATGGTTACCAGAGTTAGTAAGTAAACATCACTAAGTTTCCTATTGTGGCTGGTACTGAATGGCAACGAAAATTCGCACACAAAGCTACCAAGTCCATGCGTGATGACATACTCCAGGCCTGTGTTTATTTATATTTGAATTTGAATTCTGGGGCTTGTCGTTCTGGTTTTAGAATGGAATAAACAGGATTACGAGTCCTAGAATAAAAAAATAATACAAAAAAAATACAAAAAAATGACGTCAACTGGAGAAGATAGCCGCTCTCTGACCTAGTAAACGTGGCAGGGCTGCGCACACCATTACCGAGGTCTAGTTCTCAGACCTGTAGAAATTACATATTTAATATAAGAAGAAACATTTACCGACTCGATTTTATCGAAACCCATTTGTAACCGTACATATAAACAAATTGTAATATGCCTGTACGTTTAATAAGAATATAGGTTTTATTCAGAATATGTCGAGTTATTGCAAAGGAGTGAATATACAAAACATCCATTCAATCAAAGTTTACCCAGAAAACGAATAGCGCATGAACATGGACGCCTGTGAGCTATGTTGCCCTGCATCCTAAAAAAAAAAAACTCGTTGTCCTCACACTATGAAAAAAAAACACACGTACACAAATGGGACATATACAAACACCGGGACTGATAAGTCAATACTAGTGCTTACCAACCATAGGTTCCATCCCACAGCACTGCGTGCATGAGGACAGCGTAGAGCTCCAACTTCCTGAGGCGGCAGGGGGCAGACGGAGTTCCAAAATTGCTTCACCTCATCACTCCGCACAAACTGAACTTTACAGGGACTCGGCGACTTGAACAAATGTCTAAACTGCAAAGCGTATGCTCTCTAGATTCTGTGCTCTAACGGGTTTCAAATTACAGTATGGACATGCCAATTAACTGAAGGTGAAAGCAATACGATGTCAGAGGACAGCACCCTGCAAAGAAAAGACCGTACAATTGCGGCGCGTCTCCTTCCGCCTCAGAGAGATGGTGACCAGACCGCTAGGCACAGCTGTACACAGTCAACCTTCATTACTGGCAGGGAGTGCTAGCCAACCTGTGCCTCTGGCCGCAGACAATACCCAGGTGTGTGGCGAGGCTGTGTGATAAATACCGGCCTAAGAGTCACAAAGGTCATCTAAGGTTGCAGGCACAACGTTAACAGCTCAAAGGCCTAACTAACTACTCTACTAACGATCCCTGGTGCTCGTGTTCGAACCCTGGCAAGACCAACGCAACCCCTCTTCATTCGGATGATTAAAAAAAAATATGAAGTTATGTAATAAAAATAAATTAAATATTTAAGCACCTGAAATCAATAGTTTGACATGGGTGATGACAGTTCACTAATTAACTAATCAAAATGAATAATAAAGAAATAGATTAATAAACTTTAAAAATGGGGATTTGACTAGCAGAGAAAGGCAAGATCAATGTAAGTGCAGAAAGTAAAATGTGCCCACTGAAAAAGTAGACATAAAGGCATAAGAAAGATGACCCAGCCTCTGACCCTTCTCTGGGTTCCCTTCCAGTACAAAATACTATGCTGAGACAACTTTCAAAACTCTTCGTACTTTTTATGGGCGAGCACAAAGTGCTCGTCCATTCTGTAATCTCTCTTTGGGATTTAAACCACGCCCATGCTACGTCAGTCACTTACATTGGTTTTTATGGGCTTGCCTTTTAAAATCCGCTTGCTTTCATTTGTGAAATGCATGCATACGTCATGCCTTTTCCGGTGTTTAGCCCACCTACACAGCACCAGTAAAGTACCAAAAACATACGAGGCTCGATGTTTTCAGCCTGGAGTCCGGGCTACTTTATCTGTTTATTTTACACGCAGCGCGATCGCGCTGCATTTTACATAGCGCAATCGTGCTGCGTTTTGTTTTGCTTTACAACGCTAATAGCTCTAACTCAAACAAATGCGAGACCCGTTGCATTGAAAATGCTTGTTTATGTGTGCTGTACAGAGCAGCACACATTCTAAATAGGAAAAGAAAGGAGAAATTAAAACATTTCTCCTTTTCACTCCTGCTTTCAAGTGGCATTCATTTTTGATGCAAAACCCTGTCTACTGCTAGTACGCAGGATTTTCCATCAAAAAAATTGGTGGTTGCATGGGAACACTCATATACCACCCATAGAACGTCTCTTTGATGCTAGCAACATGAAGCAGTGCTTCAAGCTGGTTTGAGTTATTTTCATACTACTTTCTGGAGCCAAACAATTTTTGCACTGGAAAGCAATTTACTAAAAAACATTTTGTGCTGGTATGCATTACTTTTGTGTCGTAACCCCAGTGCAAAATGTTATGAAAACTGGCCCAAACTCTGCCTGTTTGCCCCGTAGTGGAGTAACAAAGGCCCCCACAGCCTATGCGGTGCAGGGTGCCATGGGCTCCAGGGCCCCCCCTCAACGCATTACTCTGTTCTGAGGTCTCCTATGTGAGCCTGGGAAGGAGGGGGGGCTTGCTGCACTGTGCAGGGGTGCCTCCTCAAGTTTCGCTATTCCACTGCTGCCTGCTGCAAGTGAAGGCAGCCTGCGAACAGGATTCAACAATGTGGGTGCTGGATGGGAGGGCCTCTGGTAGTAGAGGATACTTCCATGGTTGACAGAGGAGATATACTTTCGAGAGAGTGCAGACAAATGGGCAGGAGTTGCAGATGAAACTGTGGACATCAATGCATGAATCCTGCCCAACGGGAAGCCCACACATCAAAATACAAGAAATGTCATACCTTAGCTTAAACTGCAGATTGCTTGCCCAGACCCATCCATCCTTCCCCCTCACTATGCAGAGTGGCCATTACCTTCTGACCGTGCAAACCAGGATCATATTACTCAGGGACAGCAGATGAAAAAAGAGTTTGTGGCAAATTGTACAATTAACAACTAGTCATCGAGAAAGACGAATTTACCGATCTCAATCTGTGAGTATGTGCCACCATCACACTTATGAAGACTTGGCGTATCCCAAACAGAAAGGCTGTAAATTGATAATGGGTGCAGCCCACCACAAAATGCAATTCCCTCATGTGCAACTGCAGGATTGGTGTATGAAAGTAGATATCCTGCAAATCAAGGCATAACATCCAGGAGCCGATTTATCAATGTTTTGCGCAGCAAGATACTTGCTGTGCTGCAATGGGTGAAAGGGAGATGGCACTGATGAAGCAGAAAATGAAGGTTTTGATTTATTAATGCTTAAACGTAGTGCTGCAATAATCATGTGTGACTTTAACCGAACTAATAAAGATTGTACGGGGACAAAATGTGCCCTCAGAGTAGTTTGCCCACATTTATAAGCGTGCTTTATATAACGTGGTGTATTAGAATTGCACTAATCCGACATAATCATAAACGTGTGCTACGATTTGCTTGTTTAAAATGTTTTAGCTTAGCATAACTTTAGCGGAGGCTTTGGCCTAGTTGCCTGGTCTCACGGTTTAGATGCTCGAATTTTTCCAATGTGCTAATAAACGTGTATTTTTGCTTGAAGCTGTACTTTTCCACTGAAGATCGTTCACATGCTTATCTTAAGGTTTCGTGCCAGCCTGGCATATTTTCTCTTTACTCCAAGGTCGATCTGCAGGTGCGGACAATGGAGGCTCTGAAAGTGAGCTAATTGGTATAAAATGTTGCAACTTGCGTACCCATCTCCAAGGATAATGTATGCTTAAGTAAAAGCTTGAGAACTGTCGTTTTTGATTGGACAATTTGAAGCTAACCTATGAACCCTCCAATGGAAGACCCTACTGGATTTGAACTGTTGTCTATAAAAACCAGGTGCATGAGAAGAAAGTAGCCATTACCAGCTCGATACCCGCCATTTTGCAGACTTCGTAGCTATTATGGCCCACTTTGCTGCGACGCCATTTTGAAAGAGACTTTGATGCTTTCTCTAATCGAGAGAAAGAGACTTTAATTGATTCTTGCTCTAGAGACTTTAACTTTGATTTGTCCCTTTGCATGAAGTAATAGTTTTACCTTGCCGCCGTGAGGCAATTGCCCCGTCCACCTTGCCCCTTTGCCCCGTCCCATGCCGGTCGAAACGGTACCAATGCTGATCGAGAAACGGTACCTGTGAGACGAAGACTTCCTTGTATGCTGATCGTAATTGGTAAATATTAAAGGAAATTGTACAATTGCATTGTGTTTCTTTTAGGTAACCAACTGGTGATCTTTGACAAGATCCTTAGCTAGGTGTTTTCTAAATTAATGTCGCTAAATTGTTTTTGCATGAAGTCCCACATGCCGATGCTAATTTGAGGTTAGATGAGGATCCCTTCTGTCGCACGATGCAATTTGAGACCTTGTTATGCTGACTAAATGTATGCAATTAGTTCATTACAGATTATCGTATTAGTGATTTGCATTGCTATTATCGAATGTCTTGTGATTCAAATGCTACATAGATTGCACCTGTTTCGCCGCTATGGACAGCTATTAATGTTCATTTATGTTTATCATTTGGTGTTGAGACACATTTACATTGTGCTAGCTTTATTAATATAGGGAAATAAATTCACTAACTTTGCAATAAACTGGTGTGGTTATTCCTGACTGAAAGGTCAGGGTTCGCCGAAATGTATTCTGGATTAATTGTTAAGTGTTATGTTGATCAAGGCATTGCTTATGTTCGATATTGATTATTGATTTTAATGAAATTGATTGGTTAAGAGTACGGAGAGTCCCACTTAGTCAAAAGATTCATCGGCCTAAAGAGCGTCCGAATACAGGTAAATTATTAGTACGGACCGCTCTATCAGTAGATGGTAGCAGAGGATGGTTTCGTCTTTTGGGACCCTGTACTCTTAAAGTACATGGTGTTGAATTAACGGTTACGCCCTTTGAGACCCCATTCGAGGAGTTGAATTAGATTTTTCTTGGGTAAAATAGATTGACAGAATGATGATGGGCTAGGTCCACCGCGACTTTCCCGGGATCTCGGAGCTTGCGAATGGAGAGAACGGAGGTGTGGAAACAGCGTTGGCGGTACTAGTGATGGTTTGAGTGAAGTTAGGGTTTTGCGCTTGCACAGCTTATTGCCGCAGGGTGTGTTAAAAGGTTGCGAGGATTTTTCTTTTTAGAGGATAGCGGAGGTGCGACTCCGAGTGTAGAAGTAGAGAAGTCGTCGAACTTCATAGAAATAGCGGAGGTGCGACTCCGAGTGTGAGAGTAGGGAAGTCGTCGAACTTCATGTGCGTGTGGCGCTTTGTGCATAAAAAGGTCCACGTGGTTGTTGTTGTTGAGACGGGCCCTGCGAGGTCAAGAGACTCCGGAGTATGTTGTTCTATGTTGTGGTCTGGGCGGTTTAGTAGGTTGATAGGGCGTGGTCAACGAGTCAGTACGTGTGTAAGGGAGTGAAAGAAACTTCGACTTCGGGCTTTGACAAGATTCTAAGTGCACTAGAATATATCATTGACAAGTTGAGAGTAGGTCTGCGGGTCAGATTTGCTTGCGAACGTGGGGACCGAGAAAGACGGAATAGCGGCCGAGGCTAGTGAAAAGTCCCTAAGGTCCTGAAGCGACTGTGTTACCCTTCCTGTAGTAAACCGACAGATCTGTTTTAGTTTTTGTAGCTCGCGATACATGCAAGAAGTCGTTACGAAAGGAGCAGAGTGAAGGAGGACTAGCCGCGAGGCTTTGTCAGCCGCAGTGTGTGTGAGTGTGACGTCACTAGGAGCCGCGCTGGGATAGGTTGGTTGTAGGCAAGGGTCGCGCACGGATTGGACGCAGTCCGGGGGGCTCGATTGGAAGGGGAAAGGCAAGCGAAGAGTATTCCGGGAATAAAAGTCACCCATTGATTACAAACTTTGTGAAATAAAAGACGAGAAAATGAAATTCTTTAAAGCATTCAGGAGTGCGATGAAGGGGGAATCTTACATTAAGGCGAGTGTAGGAGAGGAGACGCCGCCCGAAGGCACACCGGCTTACATTGTAATGGAGGAAAAGGGGGTAGCTCCGTGTCTTTGGCTAAAGCAATGGCACAAGTTGACAGAGAAACATGGGAGCGTAGCATTCCCGATCCACGGGACATTCAATATAAGGATTCTGGAGAATTTGAGATTCACGATGTACGACATGAAGGTGCCTCCAAGGCCAGCCCAGTTTGAGGCTCTAGCGATTTGGGAATTAATGGCCAGACAGCAACAGAAAAATAAGTTCGAAACAAGGATAAGGAAGGTAGAAAAGACACTAGCGGACGCTAGGTGGGATAATGCACAGAAGGTGTGGAGGTCAGATATATTGCAGGGGATAAAATTGTTTCCCGCAATTACTAAGGAAGAAGAGGAGACAGGTAAGAAAGCTACCTGTAAGACCAACAGGAGGTGTTCCAAGGATAGAGAGGACGAGGAAAAATTGAGAAGAGAAGAGGAGTTGGAGGATGAGGAGCTAATAATGCAATTGCTGAACGACCGTCCACCACCTTATGCGGAGAGTGGACAAGGTCCAAGTACCAGTTCTGCCCCTCCGGCACCGGTACAGAACAGTGAAACTCAGAGTTCGGGAGCATCATCGGGGTCTAAGGACCCGAGTTTACTGTTCACCCCGCAGATACCGCAGGTTAGGAGAATATATCCAGATGTGCCCATGTTGAAACCAGCAGAAAATTATCAGCCGCAGGTCCCAAGATATTACAGCAGTGACAACAGTACGGGAATGGTTCTAGACCCGACTGTAATGGGAATACAGAATGGTCACAACCCGACATTGGCACAAGCTGAATCAACTCAGTTTTTGATGCCTCAAAAGCAGATGCAGGGGGGAACAGCACATGCTCAGATGACGGGGAGTCAGATGGGCATGCCGGCAATGATGACCCATGGTGTGGGAATTAACATGCCTCAGAACATGGGGAATGGACAAAACCCAGATGCGATATCACTACCCATTACTGTAGGTCCACCAGTACCTCTGTACAGTCAGCCTAGCTTAGGTATGAGCGGTCAGGGATCAATGCTGCAGAATGGGACCGAAAGGAGGTGCATAGAAAACACTCCAGGGATAACTCCTATAGCGGCTCAGCCAAATGGATCTGGGTCCTTGATGGAGTTTAGTCCCATATGTGCTCAGTCGACACTGGTGAGGTCAAGTCCCCCACTGATAATACCTCTAACATCGAACACTGAAAAGTTGCCGCAGCCATCAATGGCAGTCGATGTGAACGCTACACTGATGGGGTTGAATGCGCAACAGCTGACACAGTGGTTCAACAGTTTGAATTCCACACAAAGCTCGGACAGTGGGAAGGGAGAAGATTATGTGAATAGGATGAGGTTGAACATGGAAGCACAAGAATTGGTGGAAGGGACTATGGGTGTGAATAGGTTAGAGTCCTACTCGGAAGAAGAGCTGAGGTATCTATGTCCCAGGATTACGAAAGAAGTGAACAAGGTACATAAAAGTTTGCAAGAAATAGCTGACAAAAACGGGGTTGACATAGACAAGACAAAACACTTGAGCAGGAGCTATAGATTGGATTTTGGGACCACAGATTTTGAACACATGAGGTCAGCAGGCATGAAGGCGCACCTTAGAGAATTGTTGCAGAGTGCACAAGTGTGGAGATGTTTAGACAAGTGGGAAAGCAGATGGGTAAAGAGAAAGGAAAAGAGGAGGGACAGTGCTACTAAGCACAATGCGAAAAGACCACAGAGTAGCGAGGCAGTAACAATGTTACCAATGAGGGAGACAGCAGGGGGAAAGTTAATACATGTGCCATGGCACAGAAGTGACATTCAGTCTTTTACGGATGATTTTCCCAAACTGAGAGAGAAACCGATTGAATGGTATCAACAGACTGATAGGTTTGTGAAGCTTGCAAAATGTCTCTGGGAAGATCTGAACACTCTCTTTGAGATTGTGGTTCCGGCAGATTTGTGGGAGGATTGCAAAAGAGCTGTAGGTTGGCCGACGAGTGAACCAGAGAGAGACAGGGAGACGGGTGCACCATCACCTATGGTGATGAGCCTGTACTATAAGGTGATTGAGCATTTGAAGACGAAAGTGGCCGCGAAAAATGTGGATTGGCAGAAGATTGATCGAACTGCCCAAGAGGCTAAAGAGTCGATTCATAGTTACTATGAGAGGTTGTTGAAGGCGTTTAAGAACTACAGCGGCACGGAAACAATAGAGGCGAAGGACATGCTTCATTTTGTGTTCAGATTTGTGGAAGGGCTGAGACCAGAGATAAGTCAGATGATAAAGTCGCATTTGATTTGCTGGCAGTCGAAACCGATTGATGAGGTGTTGAATTATGCGAAATACTGTAGCGACGAAATTGAAGTGAAACAGAAGAGATTGAAAGAGAAGGTGATGATGATGCAACTTAAAGCAGCTCAGACAGGTCTGCAAGGTTTGCAGGGGATGCAAGGGTTCCAACAGCAGGTACCGCAACCGCAGCCGCAGTTGCAGGGAAACATAGCATTTCAGCCACAGGCTAGAGGCAGAGGCAGAGGAGGTTTTGCGAATAATGGTCCGGATTTGAATACTGTTGTGACTGGTGTGCAGGCAATGAAGAAGGTGATGCCGTGTCACGTGTGCGGAATTGTCGGTCATTGGAAACGCGAGTGCCCAATGGTGGTGCAGGAAGGTGCAGGTGCTAGTCAGCAAAACAATGATGTCAATGCATTTCAGACAATGAGGGGACCGAAAATGAGAAGTCCAAACCCAAATTTTCAGACTGTAAATCAGTTGCAGGGGTTACAACCTATGCAGCCGCAGCAGATGCAGATGCCCTGTATGCAGATGCCGCAAATGCAGCCAATGCAACAGCAGTTATCCATGGTACCTAATCAGCAAATGCAAATACCTTTGGCACCAATGAGTCAGCAGCAAGTGATGGTTCCTCCACAGGTCTCGGGTCAGGTAATGAGTACAAATGGCACCGTACAACAGTTCCCATTACACAGTGAGAGTGGAATAAACAATGTATGGGAGAGTGAAAGCTCAGAAGAAGAAGGAGATTGTGTGCTTGCAGCATCCTTGGAAGTTGATCAAAAGGGTCCGTACGTAGAGGGAAGAGTAATGGGTCATCGTGTTTCATTCTTGGTTGACACAGGAGCCACACGTTCGACTGTTAAGAGCAGTGAAGTACCAAATTTGCCACTCTCAGGGAGGACAGTTCAAGTGGTGGGAGTAGCAAACAGGCACCTGACGAACCCCATAACAGATCCGATACCAGTCAGCATCGGTAATTATCAAGGGGTGCATCAGTTTGTGGTATGTGACTCAAGCCCGATAGCACTGTTAGGAAGAGACCTATTGTGCAAATTGGGTTGTTCGATCATGTGTTCGAACGAAGGAATAACAATCCAGACGAGCAGTGATGGGGAAGAAGAGGATAGTGTAGAGGGGGATGAGATGGAAACTGTCGATGAAGAGTATCCTCTGATTTGCCTTTTCCCAATGATAACTGAAGAAGATATTCCAGCCGAATTACGGGAAACAGTCGGAAAGGAAGTGTGGGATATGACAGGGAAAGAGGTGGGATTGATGAAAGGAGTGGAACCAGTGAAAGTGACTGTAAAGCCCAATGCAATCTTTCCCCAGACCCCACAATACCACATGGCACAAGACACCCTCATGAAAGTTGCTCAACTTATTGACGAATTTGTAAAGCAGGGAGTACTGAAAGAAGTGTTGAGCAGTCCATGTAATTCACCAATAATGGGACAAATAAAGCCAAGTGGAAAGGTCCGACTTGTGCAGGACTTGAGGAAAATAAATGACATCATAGTCAAGTGTTGCCCTGTCGTACCAAATCCAGCTGTGATAATGTTTCAAGTCCCTTGCGATGCCGAATGGTTCTCAGTCATCGACTTGTCACAAGCATTCTTTTCTGTGCCTCTTCATGAGGACAGCCAATTCCTCTTTTGTTTCAAATTCTTAGACAGAGTGTACAGTTGGTGTCGAATTCCTCAAGGGTTTTCTGAGTCACCGTCAATCTTCAATCAGATTCTAAAGAAAGATTTGGAAGCATTAGAATTGCCATTCGAGTCAACCCTAGTACAGTACATTGATGACTTACTGATTGCATCAAAGACAGAAAGTGGCTGCACAGCCGACACCATTGCTCTGTTGAACCATTTGGGAAGGAATGGGCACAAGGTGTCTCCTTCCAAATTGCAGTTCTGTCAGAAGAAAGTGAAATACTTGGGTCACCAGATAGAGAAAGGGTCAAGGAAAATAATGAAGGAAAGAATAACGAGTGTACTTCAAATGAGTCCACCAAAGACAAGGAGGGAGGTGAGGAAGTTTTTGGGAATGGTGGGCTATTGTCGCCAGTGGATTCCCAACTTCTCGACCCTAGCAAAGCCTCTACTGAAGCTGACCCAGAAGGATGCCTTGGACCAAATTGAGTTGAAAGGAGATGAGATGGATGCTTTTATTGAATTGAAAGAATGCATGTGCAGGGCTCCAGCTTTAGGTATGCCTGATTACACAAAGCCTTTCACATTGTTTTGTCATGAACGTGATGCATGTTCTTTGTCTGTCTTGACTCAAGCCCATGGTGGCATAAACAGACCAGTAGCGTATTTTTCAGCTACTTTGGATCCGGTCGCAGCAGCACTTCCAGGGTGTTTGCGCGCTGTAGCAGCAGTTGGTATCAGCCTCACTCAGAGTGAAGGAATAGTGATGGGACACCCAGTAACAGTCATGGTCCCTCACTCAGTTGAGATACTTTTGACCCGCTCCCGAACGCAACACATGACGGGAGCAAGACTCACAAGGTATGAAACGATAATTCTGGGCTCACCGAATGTGCAGCTGAAAAGGTGCACTACGTTGAATCCAGCAACCTTGCTCCCTGGAGAAAATGCTGAAATTGAGAACGCTGAAGACGTCGAGCATGACTGCCTTCAGGTGACTGAATTTTGCACAAAACCTCGACCTGACATTAAGGATACTAAACTTGATGAAAATGACCAGATTGTTTTCGTTGATGGTTCATGCCTAAGAGATGGGATGGGAATTTTGAAAGCAGGATATGCTGTATGTACTGTAACAGGTGTCTTGGAAGCGGGGTGGCTTCAAGGAGTCTATTCTGCACAAGTAGCAGAACTTGTAGCCCTTACAAGAGCATGTCAACTGTCTGCATTGATGAAAGTCACCATTACACTGATAGTCAGTACGGGTTTGGAATTGTGCACGACTTTGGACAACTATGGTCACAGAGAGGTTTCCTGACTTCTTCAGGATCCCCAGTGAAAAACGGGGAGAGAATAAGGGAATTGTTACACGCCATTCAAATGCCAGCTGAAGTTGCTGTGGTAAAGTGTAGTGCTCATACAAAAGGACAGGACTATGTTTCTCTGGGAAATGCATATGCGGATCAAGTTGCAAGATTTTGTGCCTTGAACTGTATATTACTCAGGGATGAATGGAATTCAATAAGTGAGCCAGAACTCGAACCAGCTGAAGCATTTGCCTTAAAGGTCGTAGATACAATAGATGAACTAAAAGCATTGCAGAATAACATCAGGGAGGATGAAAGAGATTCCTGGATTAAATCACAATGTATAAAGAGACCAGACGAGTTATGGGTTTCAAATGAGGGAAAATTTGTTTTGCCGAATAGTCTCTTATCACAGCTTGCGCGGTTCTATCATGGGCAAGCTCACCTAGGGAGAGATGCCATGATAAGATTGTTCAAAACTGATTGGTTCAACCCCAGATTTCGTCAAGCTGCAGAAGCAGTTTGCCATCGATGTGTCACTTGCCAGCAGATGAACCCAGGAAAGGGAACAGTTGTGAACGCCAGCCACATTGGCAGGGCCAGTGGCCCATTTAGTCGAATGCAAATGGACTTCATTGAGATGCCTGTGCATGGAGGTTTGAAGTATGTGTTGGTGATTGTGTGCATTTTTAGTCACTGGATTGAGGCATACCCCACACGTAGAAATGACAGCCTTACAGTTGCAAAGCTATTGTTGAGGGAGTTAATACCACGTTTCGGATTCCCGATCTCTTTAGAATCAGATAGGGGAAGTCACTTCAATAACGAGGTGATAAAGTTACTCTGCGAAGCGCTGAACATTGAGCAAAAGCTGCATTGTAGCTATCGCCCTGAAGCATCAGGACTGGTGGAGCAGATGAATGGTACACTGAAATCAAGAATGGCGAAAATATGTGCATCGACAAATCTGAAATGGCCTGACGCATTGCCCTTGGTGTTAATGTCAATGAGAAACACCCCTGATAGAAAGACTGGATTGTCTCCGCACGAAATGGGCAGGGCTATGAGACTTCCTGCAGTTCCTGCAAACGCGCTTTTGAATATTACAGATGATATGGTGTTAGACTACTGCAAGGGTCTAGCTGACGTGGTTCGCTCTTTCTCTCACCAGGTGGAAGCGACCACCTTGCCACCGATCCAAGGTCCAGGACACGCACTGAAAGCAGGTGACTGGGTCGTGGTAAAGAAGCACATGAGGAAGTCGTGTCTGGAACCCCGTTGGAAAGGCCCTTTCCAAGTGATTCTGACGACAACTACCGCTGTGAAGTGTGCGGGGGTTCCCAACTGGATTCACGCCAGTCACACAAAGAAGGTGTTGTGTCCCACAGATGAGGAAGTTGAAGCGCTAAAACTGCCAGTGCCTGATAAAGCAGTGCTGAGTGCTGAGACAGAGCAAAACCGAACTGAAAGCGAACGGGCAGGAACGGAAGAGAGAGAGATGTTCTCTGAGGACGAAGAGACCAACTCACTTGGGGAAGACCAAGGAGAAAGTTCAGACAGCGACGAAGCAGCTGAAGGTGACAAAGAGCCTGAAGCAGCTGAGGGTAGCAAAGAGCCTGAAGCAGCTGAAGGTGACAAAGAGCCTGAAGCAGCTGAAAGTGATAAAGAGCCTGACGAAAGTAACGGTGACGAAGGGCTCGAAAAGGGTGAGAAAGCAGGAGAGCCTGATCAGAGGAGGGCTTTCCCAGAAGCAGACGATACAGAAAAGGAAAAAGAGAACGTGATTGATTCCCCAGAAGGAGGGGACAAGGCAGAACAGAACGAAAGGGTTCAAGCTTCCTCAGAAAAAATCGCAGGTCCATCAAATGGACATGGTGCAAAGAGGAGACTAAGCATATCACCAATAAAACAAAGGACTGAAGAAGGTTTGAATGACGGAGAAAGGCCAAAAGTGAAAGAGAAAAGAAAAGAAGTACCCGTCGCGGTACCATCCCCGAGTGAAGAAAAGGACTTGACAAAAGTGGAAAGTACCAGCGAAGCAGAATCGAAAAGAGAAGCAAAATTGAAAAGGAAAAGGATACCGAACAGAAGATATTCCGGTCCTGAATGGGCATATGTAGTCAATGACGATTGGACTGATGAGTTTGTATCTCTAAGCATCGAGAACGAAGAAGAAGAGATACCAATAGAAAAGAAAAGTTTTATGGACAGTGTTGATTGAAAGGGTGATAAATGATATTGCCTGCTACAATCTAAAGTGATAAAACAAGCTGAGATATTGCTAAACCGGATGAGACATTTGCTAAACCGATAAAGACTGAGTTATTGCCGAATTGAGACAAATGCTGCTAACCGATAAGTGACTTGGCCTCTTGAAGAAGACGGTGTGAACATTGCGCTCGTTCAGCTTGTAACTGAATTGCTAAATAGTTTCTTTATAGGTGCTTCTAGCTCTCTGATTCTATACAGATCATGACGCAAAACAGTAGAAAGAAATATTGTAAAAATGTGTGTATAGGCTTGATAATTGCATGTGTACTAATAATAATGGCAATTGTACTCGGAATGCATGGTAAGGGTGAGAATGAGAGGATTGATGCTTCTACTTTTGCTCCTGTTACTGTCACTGAACTAACCGCATTGAAAAGACTAGAATTAGATGAGAGGCTCTTGCATGATAAGAAAGAACTTTCATATAACGTTTTCTATCGCTTGCTAACAGAATATGTTGAGACAATGGATGCGAAAGATTGTTATGTGTGTACACAGATACCGACATCTGTAAAGGAAGGGGTGACTTATCACCACATGCCTCTTACATACGGGATTACATGTAGTACAGTAATGTCTAGATTTTATGGTCAAACTAACATACAGTATTTTTACTCAAATTACGATGTTACCTTTGCATATGTTCCTATAATAGCGCAGCTAAGCCAGATTGCTAAAGATTGGGATGCTAAAATAATGAGGGAATTTTTCGAGCCAATGCAACCTTTTGAAACGGTTCACGCTCATAGGGAAAATCTTACCTGCTCGCTCTCTGCAGTAGAAATAAGCTTTTTAGATCGCACAGATGATAGAAGGGCACAAATGAATGCGAAATTAGAAAAAGAGCTACATAAGAGGACTTCAGTAGATAATTATGATTTTGCCGCAATAAAGACACAAGGGAGAATAGCTTTAGATGCTTGGCATGTAGGGAAATTTTGTATATATAGAGGTGAATCTTATTATGACAATATTTTTGTAGGAGCAAGTGAGTGTAAACATACGTTTATCTTTAAGGCCAAATGGACATTCATGATGAACGGACTTGACCCTGTCATTCCAGGTGTATATTACATTTGTGGGTATAATGCCTATTATCGTCTTCCAAAGGGATGGTGGGGGAGATGTTATTTGGGTATAGTGTTCCCAAAGGTTTATCAACTGGATGACCTATCGATGATTCAAAAGACATCTGGATCCCATCGTATCCAGAAAAGAGAGACCGCAGCTGCTGTGGTAGGAGATATATTTGGAGCCATGATTCCTTCATTGGGAGTTGTGTTGAATTCCATCAAAATAAGAAAGTTGTCTACTATAGTGGATAACATGTTGACAAAGTTTTCAGGTGCTATAATCCTGATAGATTCTGAACTTGCAGCGGAAAGAGCTATGACTCTTCAAAATAGGCTTGCTTTAGACATTCTTTTAGCAAAGGATGGCGGCGTTTGCAAAATGCTTGGTGCACGACACTGTTGTACATATATTCCCGACAATAGTGTGAAAATTAAAACAATGCTTGCTAATCTAACAAAAGAGAGTGCGGACTTGAAGGAATTGAAAGAACCAGGAGTGTGGGAGAAGGTTGGAAAAGGACTTGCTTCGGTGGGAAATTGGATTGGTGGAATTTGGAATGGGATACTGCTAAAAATAATAGAGGGAATTTTAATAGTTATAATTTGCGTATTTGGAATTTGGGGAATAAAAAGGGGAATAATAATGATTATGGAAAGAATTAAAAGAAGGAAGGAGGAGAAAATAATGAAAAGAATGGCAGAAGAATACAAAGAGAAAACTAGGGGAATTAAAAGGAAAAGAGAACTGACAGAATTTTAATGGAATAAAATTTGTGGGCATAATTTGGTGTGATGACAAGTAGTCATCAGAGGAGGGATTGATGAAGCAGAAAATGAAGGTTTTGATTTATTAATGCTTAAACGTAGTGCTGCAATAATCATGTGTGACTTTAACCGAACTAATAAAGATTGTACGGGGACAAAATGTGCCCTCAGAGTAGTTTGCCCACATTTATAAGCGTGCTTTATATAACGTGGTGTATTAGAATTGCACTAATCCGACATAATCATAAACGTGTGCTACGATTTGCTTGTTTAAAATGTTTTAGCTTAGCATAACTTTAGCGGAGGCTTTGGCCTAGTTCCCTGGTCTCACGGTTTAGATGCTCGTATTTTTCCAATGTGCTAATAAACGTGTATTTTTGCTTGAAGCTGTACTTTTCCACTGAAGATCGTTCACATGCTTATCTTAAGGTTTCGTGCCAGCCTGGCATATTTTCTCTTTACTCCAAGGTCGATCTGCAGGTGCGGACAATGGAGGCTCTGAAAGTGAGCTAATTGGTATAAAATGTTGCAACTTGCGTACCCATCTCCAAAGATAATGTATGCTTAAGTAAAAGCTTGAGAACTGTCGTTTTTGATTGGACAATTTGAAGCTAACCTATGAACCCTCCAATGGAAGACCCTACTGGATTTGAACTGTTGTCTATAAAAACCAGGTGCACGAGAAGAAAGTAGCCATTACCAGCTCGATACCCGCCATTTTGCAGACTTCGTAGCTATTATGGCCCACTTTGCTGCGACGCCATTTTGAAAGAGACTTTGATGCTTTCTCTAATCGAGAGAAAGAGACTTTAATTGATTCTTGCCCTAGAGACTTTAACTTTGATTTGTCCCTTTGCATGAAGTAATAGTTTTACCTTGCCGCCGTGAGGCAATTGCCCCGTCCACCTTGCCCCTTTGCCCCGTCCCATGCCGGTCGAAACGGTACCAATGCTGATCGAGAAACGGTACCTGTGAGACGAAGACTTCCTTGTATGCTGATCGTAATTGGTAAATATGAAAGGAAATTGTACAATTGCATTGTGTTTCTTTTAGGTAACCAACTGCTGATTTTTGACAAGATCCCTAGCTAGGTGTTTTCTAAATTAATGTCGCTAAATTGTTTTTGCATGAAGTCCCAAATGCCGATGCTAATTTGAGGTTAGATGAGGATCCCTTCTGTCGCACGATGCAATTTGAGACCTTGTTATGCTGACTAAATGTATGCAATTAGTTCATTACAGATTATCGTATTAGTGATTTGCATTGCTATTATCGAATGTCTTGTGATTCAAATGCTACATAGATTGCATCTGTTTCGCCGCTATGGACAGCTATTAATGTTCATTTATGTTTATCATTTGGTGTTGAGACACATTTACATTGTGCTAGCTTTATTAATATAGGGAAATAAATTCACTAACTTTGCAATAAACTGGTGTGGTTATTCCTGACTGAAAGGTCAGGGTTCGCCGAAATGTATTCTGGATTAATTGTTAAGTGTTATGTTGATCAAGGCATTGCTTATGTTCGATATTGATTATTGATTTTAATGAAATTGATTGGTTAAGAGTACGGAGAGTCCCACTTAGTCAAAAGATTCATCGGCCTAAAGAGCGTCCGAATACAGGTAAATTATTAGTACGGACCGCTCTATCAGCAGGAATGCATCATATTTAAGATTATAAGGTCCATTCCTGTCCTCTCCTTGAGGAGAGGCACAATGTGCTGCCTTGCACCAACACAGGAACCTTTACACTATGGTGCAAGGGTGCCTGCATTGTAGGCAGGATTGTTTTTGTGCAGGAAGGGGCACCTTCTTGCAAAAAACCAATCCTCAGAGGCATTTTCCTCTTTCCATGTGTGTTGCAGAATAGAGTGTAGGTGTTTCTACGCATACACCCATGTATTCTGACACATTCTCAGATTTACCAACACTGATAAACCTGGGAATGTGCCAGAATTGTACGCCTTCCCACCAGAGGTGCAACAAAGAGAAAAATCTTTATTTCTCCTCTCTGTTTACTAATTCTAAGTGTGCGGAAGAAAAAATATTTTTATTTCTCCTCAGTGTTTGCCCAATTCTAGAATTAGAATGTAGAAGATTTAGAAAGAGAAAAATTAGGAGAAATAAAGATCTTTCTTTTTGTTGCACCTCTGGTGGGAAGGTGCACAATTCTGACGCATTCCCAGGTCTACCAGTACTGGTAAATCTAAGAATGTGGCAGAATACATTGGTGGGTGCATGGAAACACCAAAACTCCACCCATGCAACACCCTTACCATGCAGTGTAACGCAAGGCAGCAACTTGCACGGTCTTGTGTTATACCAGAAACACCAAGCCACGCCTTGCTTTGATTGTTAAATCTGAATCTAGGTTTTGCGTCACTCTGCGTCGCCTTGCATAGCGAAAGGGCAATGCAAAACATTGATAAATTTGGCCCCCAGTCTTTTAGCTCCATAGCTAAAAGGACCTGCATGATGGAAAGCATTTTTCAAATTCCCATTCCAGAGGAAGGCATTCCAAATGTAAAGACCCAGCATGGGACATGGGCCACAATCTTTCTTGGGAAAAAGTAAAATAATGGGAGGAGCATCCGTGCCTTATCTCTTTCTCTAGAACCAATTCCATGGCCCCTTTGCTCAGCGGAGTGAGATCTTCCTACTGCAGAATGACAGCATGGTTATCTGAGATGAGAGGGGGAACATGAACACAGAAGGAGAATAGTCCTGGGTGGTATTTTGATTCATTACACCATTGGTAATTGTGGCAAAACTTGTTGGTTTCCTTCACTGGCTGTGAAACATCGGGCCTCAAGAATCTCTCTAGAACTTGTGATACTGTTGATGAAAATGGTGAGCACAGGAATCCAGTTCCAAGGAGCAAGCCTTAACCCGACCCTGTTTGAAACACTACACTCCAAAGCAAAGTCAGCCTTCTTGCCAAAGAGATCTATCTCAAATGGCAGGTCCAGATGGTTGACTGTGACATAACATCCGCCTCCCACCATGTTCCTTTAAAAAAAAAAAATTGTTTTGTTTCTGTACTGCTGGCAAACTGATGTTTTGATTATGGCAGATGGTGTGAGTTGTGGCACACGCTGTATGCAATGATAACCATTCCTGGTGCATTTCTGTGGTTTTGTAAGTTTGATGTACTTAATGCCCAACCAAGATCATGCACAGCGGGGTTGTGAAAGGGTCTGGCTTTTGGCCAGGCCCTTCAACTAACCGGTGGTACATGGTCAATACCCACTGCGCATGGCCTTTGGCTGTGTGTGGCTGGCATTGGCCACAGTACCTGGTTTGTAGTCAGGCCCAGCACCTAACATTTTGCAGAGAGCCAACCCCAGCTTTTCATAGCCATGGCTGCGCAGAAGTGGTTAGCCTGAACCCAACCAGTCATGCCTGGCCAAATGAGTCTGCCCACAGCCAGGCCCCGCACCCAACCTTCTGCAGACAGTCAACCCTTGATGTACACAGACTTTAGCCATTGCCAACCAGCCATAGCTGGCTATCTCCTACTGCACAAGAGTGCTGAATAACAGAGCTTGACCTCCAACACGTTCTTCTTAATTATTTTATTTTTTTGTGGGCAGGGGGGTGTAAATTCTAAATAGGTTTTGTGAATCCACAGCAAGCATCTTTACCAGGTTCCATGAACCCAAGCCATCGTCGCAGACCCATTACGCCCTCTAGAAGGTTCATGGTTCCTGTTCCACCAATCCCCAATATGCATTACATAAACCAAAGAAGTTTGTCCAGGGTTCACAATACCCTGTCATGAAGCTTGGCTTGGATTCATCCTTGTAAGTTGTGTGGAAATTTTCAAATTCAAAAACTCAGGAGTGTGATTATTAAAGGTCCCTCTTCAACCTTGATCTATCTTCAACCTCTGATAATCATATCAGAAACATGAATGTTTCTAATTCTGTAGGGGATCTGACTAGAGTTCTTCACCTACCCACAACATTTTAGGAACTTTTTAGCCTTATGTTAAGACTAACATTTTTTAATAGAAGCAAATCATTTATTAGAAGAACAGAATTGCCTCCCCGGTATGCCTCCGCTGTCAGGTAGAGGAATGCACCTTCTATCAGATGGTATGGAGCTGTGGGGCATTGACACATTTATGGCGGGGTTTTGTATCCTGCCTTGGGGTGGTCCTTTCCTGGGACATTCTGCTGGACACCAAAATAACCCTCGTTTACTGCACAGAGGGCATTGGGGGGAATAGATATAAAAGACAGTTGCTATTCTTGGGGCTCACACATGCAGAAAGAGACATTGCCAGAATAAGGTGAGCAGACATCCCTCCATCAACTGGGGTCTGGAAGAAGGGGATGGACCATAGTATGGGCCTGGAAGTGGCGGTATATCGGGTCAGGGGATGCCTTAAGAAACATCCAAAAATCAGGCAGTGCTGTGCAGACTATAGGGGCATAGTCCTGGCTGCGGTTTGGGCCCTCACCTCTTTACTTGACACTGAGATACCCCATACGGAGATTTAGATCCTCAGGACAGGTGCTCAATGTACAGGAATAATGTGTGAAATACATGTAAGATATTTTGGGGTTGCGGGACGGATGGTTGGGCGCTCTGGATCGGACTGTGCAAGTTATTATGTTTCAGTGAGGATTTATGTGACTAGTGGTCATCATGGCCATAATGGATTGCAAAAACACAATGAAATGTGTTGTGAAAAAAAACCAGGATGGACAGTTTGCAATAAGTTTATTAAAGAAACGTGTGGAAGTGTGTTTTTAATGTGGCTGACTCGCTAATCATATGTGAGAATGTAAAAGTGAGGGGGAAAAACACAACAAATATTTGTTATGCAATAGGTCTCATATTTGCTTGAGTTAGAGCTACTGGCACTGTAAATCCATAACTGGACTTTTCTTGCCACATAAATTGGTCAACCATGCGTCATAATTTTGTCTTTTCCTGCCCTGCCAATTAATTCCAGTGCCTGCACATAACTAAAGCACTTCCATTTGCCTTCATCCTCTATCTGCAGTACAAAATGTAAATATTGCCATTTGGCATCCTAATTTAAATGTGACATGCTAATTCCAGTAGAATACCACTTTCACCACCCCACCATAAGAGTGGCAGGCTGGCTAACAAAATTACCCCCAAAAAAGACACAAGACAGCCACAAAGGAGAAATAAACTAGAAGGGTCACCCAAATATATCAAGAGTCTTCGAACAGTCATAGTGGAATAAGTATGTTGAATTGGCCTGAATAGTGGTCTTAATTGTATTAAAGAGACATTATTAAAACATATCGAATTATCATATAAACCTTTATCAGAAATAAACTTTTGGCATTATACTGTAATGCTCAAAATAGCCCCTGGAGGGCACCATAACAAAAATATCATTTGTAACAAACATGGTAATGTAAACACATTGTTAATCCCTAGAGAAGCCAAGAGACTATGGCTGAGTCGGCAGAGAGGCCAAGGAGACTGCTTATAATGAGGGGCATTTTGGGAAAAGCAGACCACTCTGGTGAGGGCTGAGCTGACACACCCAGTTCTATTCCGGCAAATCAGGCTCTTGGCTGACTACAGGCCACCTTAGCTGACAAACTGAAATCACGCCTTGCACCTGCATCAATCACCCTCACCAGCCTCTGGTTCATGTACTCTCTGCCAAGCACAGTTCAAAGGACAGATCTGGAGGGAGGCGAGCAATGTGGACAAATGCAAGGAATGGACTAGGGTGCAGGCACACAATGACAAACAGCACAGCAGCACTGTTACAATTAAACGGTCAGAAAAGAAGCACATTGTGCAGTATCAACAAAAGGTACACAACAGTCCACGTTCAGAGTACAGAGTCCTGCTCTGCAGTGTATTAGGTCATGCATCGTACGCAACACCAGCACGTTACTCCCAGCTGTAAAGCAAAAGTTTCAGCCATGAGAGCACTTCAACAGACACTGAATGGTGGTAGGGTTATTATTTTGGTGTCCCCACTAACCTAGTGTGAGGACCCAGAGATGATGTAGACAGAAAGATTGTTTTGAAGGTGGTCCCATTGTCCTTGAATCACCACAGGCTGAGTTATGACAAAACAGTTTTGTGAAAGTAATGCCCTGCAAAGCATTATGGGGCGAGTTTCCTGAGTGCAGTGAATATTGTAGTATCGGCTCTCCTGCTGTGCCAGGAGAGCCGCTTTCACTTTGAGGATTTTTGTTTTACGTAAAGCATTCACCAATTTCAAGAGTTTTAAGGGGAGAGCCACAAGAAATTATTCTGATTATATAACTGTGAACAATGTGACCAGCGCTTCAGTACCGCCGATCGAATTACCGCTGTTGTGCCTGTTCGCACTGTGAACACCATTGGCCGCCATGCAGCCTGAAGGGGAGGGACAAAATAAATAGTTCGCCCACGCTGAAGTATATTGGCAATTGTGCAATAATCAATGAGCAGGGGCAGTCTTCAAGGCGTGACAAAAACAGCCTCAAGGCGGGACAAATGTAAAGCATTTACCAATGACATCAAGTGATTTTTGAAAGGCAAGCCCACAAACCAGTGAGACTGATGGGCCTGTCATGGGTGTGGTTAAAAGCCCAACGAACGCCCGACGACTACCTCCTCCTCGGCGACCTGAACTTCCACGTCAAGGACTGCAACGATCCAAACACCACCGCTCTAGGTGACAGTCTCGCCACCCTCGGCCTCAGACAGCTGATCACCGCGCCCACGCACATCGCCGGGCACACACTGGACCCCATCTTCACCTCAAGCAACCGGATTACTATTGAGACCATCTCCACCCCAGACTGGACCGACCACCGCTGCCTACAATTTACCATCACTGCACCCAGTAGCCGCATCCACGCTCCCAGGACCCTCCACAGGAAATGGAACAAAATAACCAAGGAGCAACTCACCATAACTCTTGCCCAATCCCTCCCGCCTCCCTCCGATGACGCCAACACCTCAGCTCGCAATCTCAATGCATGGATCACCTAATGCCTGACACTCTAGCCACCCCTCCGTCTGACATTGGCCAAGTGCATATCAAAGAAATCCAGCTGGTTCACCTCGAATTCACCTGGAACTCCAAGAATCCAGACGCACCTGCAGGCACCTAGAGAAAAAATGGAGGATAGCTAAACCAGTGAAGACCTAGTCTCATTCAGAGCCGCATCTGCCATACACCGCAGACACATCAAGAACGGGAGAAAGAGTGCACTCCGCGAATGCATCAGCTCCTCCACACACAACAAGAAGGAACTTTTCTCAGTCATCAACAAGTTCACAAATTCCTCCTCCAAAGCCACAAGCATCCCCCTGTCGCAAGACCTCTGCGACAAACTTCTTTCACCGCAAGATTCAAGATATCTACGACAGCTTCCTCCCGGAAAACCAACTCGCCATCAGAACCTACAACTAACCCATCCCTCCCAGAACCCACCCAGACCATCCACAACTGGTCCACGCTCACCATGGAGGAAACAGAAAGCATCATGAACAGAAGCCACTCGGAGCCCCCACGGACCCTTTCCCGCACCACATCTACATCAGAGCCAGCACATCTATCGCCCCGAGCTCTTGAACATGATAAACCGCTCCATCAACACTGGCACCTTCCCCTAGGACTGGAAACATGCCAAAGTACACCCCTCATGAAGAAGCCCTCAGCCGACCCATCACAACCAAAGAACTTCCGGCCCATCTTGCTGCTATCCTACCCGGCAAAAGTACTTGAGAAAGCCATCAACACACAACTACGAAATTTCATCGAGGTCAACAACTCTCTGGACAGCTCCCAGTCTCGGTTCCGCAGCAACTACAGCAACCGAGACAGCTCTTTTTGCAGCGACCAATGACATCCAATCACTTCTAGACTGCAGCCACCTGCAACACTCATACTCCTCAACCTCTCAGCGGCCTTCAATACGGTCTCCCACACCACACTGTGCACTAGACGCCACGACACAGGAATCTGCAGAACAGCCCTGAAATGGATCCACTCTTTCCTCTCTGGAAGGACTCAGAGGGTCAGGCTTCCCCCCTACACATTTAAACCCACAGGAGTCATCTGTGAACTCTTTTCAACATATACATGACCCCACTCGCAGCCATCGTCAGAAGGCACAGAATGAACATTGTGTTATACACCAATGACACACAACTTATCATTTCCCTCACTGAAGACCCGGACACGGCCAAAAGAAATTTCCACTCAGGAATGGAAGCTGTCGCCACCTGGATGGGAGTAAGCTGCCTTAAGCTCTACTCTGACAAGACAGAGCTCATCATCTTTGGAAACGTCACCTCAGCATGGAACGACTCCTGGTGGCCTACATCTCCCAGCACCCGCCTTCACCTACTGAGCACACCCACAACCTAGGCATCATCCTCGACTTCTCCCTATCTATGACCCTGCAGGTAAACTCAGTCACCTCCTCCTGCTGGCACACCCTCCACCAACTCTGGAAAATTTTCAGCTTGACTACGGCAACACTCTATATGCCGGCACCACGACGAGAAACATCAAAAAGCTGCAACTCATCCAGAACAGCGCTGCCAGACTTGTTCTTAATCTCCCACACCAAGAACATATCTCCCAGCACCTGAGGACCCTCTACTGGCTCCCGATAGAAAAACGAATCACTTTCAAGCTACTCACCTACATGTACAACGCCATACACAACGTCGGACCAGCATACCTGAACCACCGCGTCTCCTTCCACACTCCCGGCAGATCCCTCCGCTCCGCTCAACTGGCTCTGGCCACTATCCCTCACATTTGAAAAACCATCACTGGAGGACAATCCTTCACCTACATCGCAGCAAAGAGCTGGAACAACTTACCCCTAGACCTCAGACAAAGCCCATCGCTGACCATCTTCAGGAAGAACCTCAAGATGTGGCTCTTTGGATGAGGCTCCACCCTCCTCCCCCTCCACCCCGAGCCTTGAGACCCTCACGGTGAGTAGCCGCACTTTACAAATACTGATTGATTGAAAAGCCCACAATACTTACAACAGGTCAAAGCGCTCATGGGCCAGCACTTCCCATTTTATTGCCTTCTCCATAACACCCCTCCCAACACCATCAAGACATCTGCTCCACCAACCAAAGCTCTCATGAAGATGAGGGCAAAAGTTAAAAATTTGGTTATTACCTTTCATTGTGTCACTCCATCACATTTGTAATTATAGAGATATCCAAATCTCAACTTTTCATACTTCGCATATTTAAAATGATCACTCCCTGCTCAATTATTTTTGACATTTTACGTATATTACTTGAAACAAATATTTTCAGGGAATAATCCTCATCCGTTCCAGGCAAACCTCCTGTATAACCCTTAGCCCCCAAGCTTTTCACTGGCTCCTTGTGGAGCAGCCAGAGTAGTTCACTCTTTGTCTTCTACAAAGAGTCACATCAGACCGGACCCTCCCACTTCCAATTCCACTTTCCTAGAGAACTAGTTGCTATGATTGACTTTAGACCTCCACCTCCGGTCATTTAAATTCAGGAAAACCTGCAAGGTTGATGCCTAAATGAAACCTGGGAAACACTATTCTTAACTTTATTGCAAACATTATCAGTTTCTGCTTCACTTCTACAAACAAATCTAAATTCATCTCTTCCATTCACTCTTTAAGGGTGTGTCATAGGTTTCCAAGACAGCTCATGCCCCACCTTTCCCTCTCCTCCTGGTGCCTACATCTTAATGGTACCCCAGAGTTTATGTTGGTGTGTTGAAAATCCCACATTACCACAGGACTTAAATTCTATCTCAGTCAGAATGTAAGTGCAAACAAGATAGACTTCCGCAGTAGCAGGGCAGAAAGGCAGGTGTTTGCATTTGCATCAATTCACCAAAATACCCATGGGAGGAGAGATAGCAGAAGTGCCATTATGCACTACATGACCTCATGTGCCCCTTGACCCATGATGACATCACACAGTTGAATCATCATCCCAACCTTAGTGCCTCAAACCCTACTGTTTGTTGCTGAAATTATGGGGAAAGCCATAGAGTTCACAGTACAGAAAATAAACAGGGCTTTAAGAGTTATGCTTACTTTTTTTAGGATAGTGCATGTGCTTGTGCATGTGCTTCGTATGCAAGACGCTGTTGTCGTGGGTAAAGGGCTTGGAGCCCGCCGGTCTCTCACCATTTGTTGGTTTGCCTGGCCCTGTTCTCTATTGCCTTGTAATTTGTCGAGGAATGTCTGGCATCATTTCCGTTCCTCTGTGTGGAGCAGGAATCAGGCACTACTTGATTTCAACTTAATTAGTGCCCGTACACTGCTCCCTACATGATCGAGGTACTATTTGGTTCTAACTTCCAGTGCCCCGCAAACAGAAGGCTTGTGACTGGCAAAAACGTGCCCAGCAGGACACACAAAATTGCAAAGTTTTATTTTTTAAAGCAAACTTTATTTTATTTTGCTAAGTCACCTTCTCTCAGTTTCCACTCATGTTTCTTTTTTCTTTGTTCCTGGGCGCTGTTGTCAAAAGATGACAATTAACTTGTCTGAAATATGCGAGACCTATTGCATTGCAAATACTTGTTTCCTCCAGCTGCCTTCATGATCTCTGAGCCCAGGGTTTTCAAGCACGGTATCAGGGCTAGCACGGTCTAAGCAAAGGGATACACCTTAAATGGTGTTAGAAGTGTTGGTCAATACAGCCTTTGGGAACCAAGTAGGGAATATTGAAAGGCTTACATGTAAAAATAAAGGCAGAAAAGCAGACTTTGTTTTGGGTAGCTGGTAGGTATATACATGCTGTTGGGTCATACTTTGCTATTTCTTATAATTGTGCAGTACATCATCCTCCATCATTCCACTTTGAAGAAACTCTCTTGGAAACATACAGAGCTAGGTAGCATGGCTGATAATGCTGAGATAGAAATACCATAGTCTAGTAAGTAAGCCCCCCACCGCTCCCCTCATGGAATATGAAGAAAAGATTTTCTAAGCCATTTGTAGGTGGAATGAGCCTAATCGTTGCAGTATCCCACTGAGTAGACCTTCTCAGATGCAGCCTTCTCACGAATGTACCTGCGACAGATATAAGACTCCCAGCATTCACTTGCAATCAAAGTCCTTGAAACCTCTGTTTATATTTACAGCTAATACAATGGAAGGTCATTGCACGGGTCACTTTATTCGTATTTTTTATTGACCGCGTACATTGGCGCAAACCTGTGAGGAAATGGCTATTATTATGCAGAAAGAGAATATCTTGAATGTAGAGTGAAATATATCATTACTGTTCGCAATCAGTTCATACTACCACAAATCACAACAGTCAATTTGGATAATTCAGAGCCATATTGCAACCCTTGTGGGTAAAATCCTAGTGATGGCCGTCATTTAAAACCCTAATTTTATGATTCATAAACACGTTTTTTGTGAAGCTTAGTGTTCGATAGGATCCTATTTGTTTTCCTAAAGCTGCACTGCTGGTCGTGTGTTTATTGGCAGCCATGATTCCTGCAATCAGCATCTATTCAGGTGGGAGGCCTCATTACAACCGAATTCAGTGGGAAATTATGGTGATGAGGAGAGCTCTTTGTCTAACCCATTTTCGAGCTGAACAACCGCTCATAACCTATGACCCCCTCAGTGACACTCTGACCTCTACAATGAGCCTTTTTTCTTCTCCAGTGATTGGCCTATTGGATTCAGCATTTGGCCATGATCGATCTGTGTCATGAATGCACCGTGCCTTCCTTACTAAAGGCCACTTGCTATTTTACAGCAAGAAAAAGGTTGAATTGGTCAATAAAAATAAAATTAAATAATAATGACCTCGACTGATGGGTTAGCTCTAAGGATTATAATTGAGTGCTGTTATTTTGCCAATTATCCAGTGACTGCTTGCCAAGGGTTTAATGGCTCTTTTTTGCGTTTTGATATAAAGAAACTGTACATCATCCTGACATCAAAGGCTGCATTGCAACATTGACTATTGCTCTTTTTAAAATTTTAATCAGCCTTGACTACGTCTTCAAACATTTATGGCTAAACACAGAAAGGTTTGGTGCAATTGAGCGGTGATCTGTGGGACGGATGACACCCGGTTACCGTGGCTGCAATGCTCCCGCCACTTTACGAACCCGTTCTGCTTAAGGGTAAGCACACGTGCTAATAACATCAGGTCTCCATTATCAGGACGGCTCGGGACAGTGTCAGTTATTACCTTTCGCTGTGGGAACCGCGTCTGTTTCTGAGCGTGTGATGAGGAGAGAAAAGTGCCATAAATCTCTATTTGTGTTCCCAACCAGGCTTGCGCATTTCAAGCCCTTTTCTGTTCCAATGTGTCAGAGCACGGTAAACGTGATAAAATATCACTTGAATACAGGAGCAATGGGGCGGGGCCAGCTGATGTCTATTGGTGAGATGAGGGTTGATTGGTTGGTCACGTGCCACAGGGTGAGCTTCGTGTGCACGCAGAGCGAGCGCCTCGACCCGTGAAAGCCCTCTCGCAACGACCACATCACCTACGGGTTGGTCACAAAAACACAGCTAGCGTGTACTACTGAAAAGCCAGAACGTGACGTAGCCAGTGCTTAATTTGAGCGGCTGGTTGCCGGTGCATACGTGCAAACATTGTTGAAGAGGTAAGTGGGAGATTAAAAAAAATAATCAGGAGAACGTATTTCCTCCATTGACTTTTATTGAGGGAGAGGCAATTTTAGACGGGAGACAGCCAGAATAAAGCCATTTTTGTCTCCACAAATCTGAGTTTCCTGTCTGAATCAGGTCAATTGGCATGCATGCCAGTGGGGGCAACAAGCACTCATTTTTGGGGACTGGCATATATATTTTTTTCTCATGAGGCATTTTCCCAGAGCAAGAGAGGGAAAACAAACAAACGGGAATGGAGGAGGACGAGATAGATGGACCAACCATCCCCTAGGGTGAAAGCAGGAACCCTTAAGAGTAGGATAAAGAGGCAGGGAATGTGTGGCCATACGTTTAAAAGGCTTGAAGTGGACTCAGGACTATACAGCCCAAGGATTTGGCACACTGACATTCAATAGCTCAGGGTGGGCTTTGGGCACCGACATATATTATTTTTTAAATTCAGCAGTGGATGCAGAAAACTGTCTAAGGTCCCTGCTGGGTAACAAACTCTATTCAGAGGTGCAAATTCAACACCACCTTCTCTGTGAGGTCAAATGATATGTCACAGATATCCCAGATCTGTCAGCATTGCACAATGTGATCCCTTAGGGGTTCATGGGAGAAGCTTGTTCCAACCTATGAATCTGGAGAGGAGTGGAGCTAATGAGAGGGAGTGGGGCTTTAGAAGAAGAATTGAGAGGGCGTGGTCTCGAAGGGGCTAGCAGGTGAATGATGTCACAATACTTCTCAAAGCCCCAATTGTTATCACCAAACAAAGCCACATCCTGAAATGCCTATTGGGGATAGTTGTTAGCAATACAGGATCGGGCGAGGAGAGTTGTTTTTCTCTACACTGGATGGCTCCTTTAGATCTCCTGTTGGAGCAACAGAATGTAACAAACTTACAAAAAGCCACACTTCTGTTCCCCACAGCACAATCAAAGGCCGTTGGATCCACCTTTCAATCCCAGCAGAGTTTACAAAATCAGCAATGAATTACGACAGTGCAGAGCTTCTCTACACGGGCTGAAACCATCCGTTGAAGTGTTTCCAGTTCACCTTATTGTTTACCATGTGAGAAGCTACTTCAGCATGTGCCTTTGGAAAGGGTGTGTAGCACTGTGTGAAACATGGTTTTGACCTGTGAGTTGAGTTGTTTGATACACCTCAGAACAATATTAGCAGGGGTTTGCAGGTGCACATGAGGCCTTAAACTGCAGCTTTCTTTTGCTGCCTACGGCCCTGGCATGAATTCAGGCTAGGGCTGTAGGCAACAATAGCTGCCGTGCACTACACAGGGAACAGGCCAGTGCACAAGAGGCCTGAAACGGCAGCTTTCACTGCAGCTATATGTAGAAGTGATGACATGCTAGTATGCAGTGAAGATCTATGCTGCTAAAATAGTTATGCATATAAAATCTAGAGTACTGCATATGCATCTGTCACTTTAGGAATGAGTACAATATTGTAGGGCAAAAGTAGAAGTGAAAGTCATCTCATGGAAATGCTAAGTAATCCTAAAAAACTGCTGTAATGCGGGATCGCTGTAATAGTGGAGTCATTCGGGTAACAGTACAATACTGCTCTTAAGTGTAGCAGTGATCATATGGCACATTTTGGAAATTCAAGACACTTGACCAGGGCTAAACAATATTGTACATGCACACGTGTCTTTAGTAAAATCCTTTTATTGTATTTATATGTATAAATCATGAATTGAGATGTTTAGACATGAATTGCACCTGACTGTAACGCGTCTCTGACTCCGTGGTGTTCTTTGGCATGCAAAGGCTTGGTGGGCCAGAATGAGGGAGAGAACACAGTGAGGAGAAGGGCTATCCGTGTGTGTGTATATATATATATATATATATATATGTGTGTGTGTGTCTATGTATATATATATATATATAAATCTCACCCACCCCTAAACCCTAAAAACACCCTTACCACCCAAACACCCTTACTCACCCTGTACCCTAAAACACCCTTACCACCTAAATACCCGTAGACACCCCTAAACCCTAAAACAACCTTACCTACCATATACCCTTACCCACCCTAAACCCTAAAACACCCTTATCACCCAAAACCCCTACCCACCCCTAAACCCTAAACCACCCTGACCACCCAAATGCCCTTACCCACCCATAAACCCTAAAAACCCTAATATCACCCAAATGCCCTTACCCACCCTAAATCCTAAAAAAATACCTATACCACCCAAATACCCTGATCCACCCTAAACCCAAAATTACCTATACCACCCAAATGTCATTAACTAACCAAAACCCTAAAAACACCTATACCACCAAATACCCTTATGTACCCTAAATCCTATAAATATATATACCACCCAAATACTCTTACCCACTCTAAATACTAAAACACACTTATCAAATGTCCTTGTCCAAACTAAACATTATAAATGCCCATGCTACCCAAATACCCTTATCCACCCCTAAACCCTAAAACCCCCTTACCACCCAAATGCCCATACCCACCCTAAACCCTAAAAATACGTATACCACCCATTTGTCCTTATCTACCCTAAATGCTAAAATACGTATTCCATCCAAATACCCTTACCCGCCCTAAACCCTAAAAATATATACACCACCCAAATACCCTTACATGCCCTAAACACACACTTATTACCCAAATTCCCATACCCATACTATCCAAATACCTTTACCAACCCTAAACCCTAAAAACCCCCTTAGCTAATATAGTTATATATATATAGTTATATACCAGGGAGTGCAGAATTATTAGGCAAATGAGTATTTTGACCATATCATCCTCTTTATGCATGTTGTCTTACTCCAAGCTGTATAGGCTCGAAAGCCTACTACCAATTAAGCATATTAGGTGATGTGCATCTCTGTAATGAGAAGGGGTGTGGTCTAATGACATCAACACCCTATATCAGGTGTGCATAATTATTAGGCAACTTCCTTTCCTTTGGCAAAATGGGTCAAAAGAAGGACTTGACAGGCTCAGAAAAGTCAAAAATAGTGAGATATCTTGCAGAGGGATGCAGCACTCTTAAAATTGCAAAGCTTCTGAAGCGTGATCATCGAACAATCAAGCGTTTCATTCAAAATAGTCAACAGGGTCGCAAGAAGCGTGTGGAAAAACCAAGGCGCAAAATAACTGCCCATGAACTGAGAAAAGTCAAGCGTGCAGCTGCCACAATGCCACTTGCCACCAGTTTGGCCATATTTCAGAGCTGCAACATCACTGGAGTGCCCAAAAGCACAAGGTGTGCAATCCTCAGAGACATGGCCAAGGTAAGAAAGGCTGAAAGACGACCACCACTGAACAAGACACACAAGCTGAAACGTCAAGACTGGGCCACGAAATATCTCAAGACTGATTTTTCTAAGGTTTTATGGACTGATGAAATGAGAGTGAGTCTTGATGGGCCAGATGGATGGGCCCGTGGCTGGATTGGTAAAGGGCAGAGAGCTCCAGTCCGACTCAGACGCCAGCAAGGTGGAGGTGGAGTACTGGTTTGGGCTGGTATCATCAAAGATGAGCTTGTGGGGCCTTTTCGGGTTGAGGATGGAGTCAAGCTCAACTCCCAGTCCTACTGCCAGTTCCTGGAAGACACCTTCTTCAAGCAGTGGTACAGGAAGAAGTCTGCATCCTTCAAGAAAAACATGATTTTCATGCAGGACAATGCTCCATCACACGCGTCCAAGTACTCCACAGCGTGGCTGGCAAGAAAGGGTATAAAAGAAGGAAATCTAATGACATGGCCTCCTTGTTCACCTGATCTGAACCCCATTGAGAACCTGTGGTCCATCATCACATGTGAGATTTACAAGGAGGGAAAACAGTACACCTCTCTGAACAGTGTCTGGGAGGCTGTGGTTGCTGCTGCACGCAATGTTGATGGTGAACAGATCAAAACACTGACAGAATCCATGGATGGCAGGCTTTTGAGTGTCCTTGCAAAGAAAGGTGGCTATATTGGTCACTGATTTGTTTTTGTTTTGTTTTTGAATGTCAGAAATGTATATTTGTGAATGTTGAGATGTTATATTGGTTTCACTGGTAATAATAAATAATTGAAATGGGTATATATTTGTTTTTTGTTAAGTTGCCTAATAATTATGCACAGTAATAGTCACCCACACACACAGATATCCCCCTAACATAGCTAAAACTAAAAACAAACTAAAAACTACTTCCAAAAATATTCAGCTTTGATATTAATGAGTTTTTTGGGTTCATTGAGAACATGGTTGTTGTTCAATAATAAAGTTAATCCTCAAAAATACAACTTGCCTAATAATTCTGCACTCCCTGTATATAGATATAAATATATATAGATAGATAGATATAGATTTAGATAGATAGACTTATCTGATATATCTTATATATACTTATAATAATAATTTTGTTGTAAAGGCATGCGTGGTAAATGGATATGCGTGGTAAATAGATATGCGTGGTAAAGCCATGCGTGATAAAGGATGGGTGATAAACGAGCTGCATGGTAGTATTGATTGTGTTGTAAAGGTTGTTTCCCTTAACAAGAGGGCGCAGTCTAAAATTCTGTCTGGAAGGACTACTGACAGACCTTGTTACCAAAATCACCCCTTCAAGCGAAGCAGCAAATACGGTCCCTCCAGATTTCAGTCATGATCCTACAGCTCACTTTTGCAATCCGCATTGGAATTCATCCACGGGCTGCGCATTCAAAGCAGCCTACCGCGTGTAAAACCCATCCAGCACCGCTCTGAGGAGGAGCAAACCACACACGGACTTCGCAAAGTGAGGGCGGCTTGCAACCAGAACGCAACACTGACGTTCGGTGAGCAGAGAACAGTAAAGCAGTCCTTTTCCATTTGTGCTTCCACTACATGGACCTCCTACTACTCGGACTATCCTAGCTCCATCTGTACTTCAGGAAAAACCTCAAAGTGCCACCTTCTGAAACCAGCAAACTGGTGAAGACGATGAACTCTCTAAGAATACTAACAGTGCTGTTGAAGACACGACTACAGATCAAAATGAAAAACTTTAGGAGTTTATTATGAGAAATCTGTTAAAAGGATTTATGTGGACATTTGCCAATCCTGTGGTAATATTTTTTCCTGATTCCGAGATTCACTGCTCAGAGTCTCGCAGTCTTCTCCCCACATAAATGTATATAGGCTTCAAAATGTCAGATTTTTGCACATCTTTTAATCTTAAATGGGGTGCGATCCCTCCTTGTACCCAAGTCAGTGTTATTAGAGCACCCAGTGTTAAGCTGCAAATTATGCAAGAGGCTATGAGAAATAATAATCTAGGAAAAAACACTACACGTGCAGTTTAAGCTTAGATTTTGGAAAGAGCTGCAGCACTTGAACATTCCTATTAAGCAATCAACAAAACCATAAATTAAGAAATAACCAGGTAGGTTAAATACATGCATAATTGTGGCAAACACTGATAGGGTAGTCAAGCTCTGAAGGCTGGTTAAGCATGGCGCTTCTTGTGCAGTTGCACATGGCCTGGCAATGTTTTATTAGAGGCAGACAGCCCAAGAAGGCACATTTCCAAGGTTTACTTTAGCAGAACGAGATTGAAATACATAAGGTGGCCCCACAAGGAGTGATTAACCATACATTTAATGCTATTTTTGAGTAGGGGACGTTTTATGTTGGCACATAGTAAAGGAACACCTCTGCATCCCTTGGATTCCATGTTAAACTATCAGATTGCTTGAGAGGTTGAGATTCTTGGAGTTGAGTTTAAAAAAATAAAAATGAAAATTTTAAGCAAATGTTTTCCAAAATATGGGGCATATTTATCAATAAATCACCGAGCGCAGCTAGTCACATTGATGCGCTGCGTGACAGGGATAGGGCAGGAATACGCTGTACTTAACATTGTATGGTGCATTCCTGGCTTTTCCCTGTGCTGGCACGGAATGTGCTGCCTAGCGCCAATGCAGGCCATTATAAGCAGGATTGTTTTTGTGCAAGAAGGTCCACTTTCCTGCACAAAAACAGCCCTGAGAGGTATTTTCCTCTATGTGTGCTGCAGATTGCGGCACACATAGAACTCGGAGACCACCAGCAGGCCCTCCCCCAACACCGGCCATACACAGGCCGACAAATTTGTCTTTCGTTGGAAGAAGGTTTTATTGAACTTTTCTTGTTAAATTCATAATACACATTTTTTGCCATAAATCACTTCAAGAAAACTTCAAAACATATTTACAATAAATCAACTGTCTTTGTACCATTCAATATGTAACCATAAATCATAGTGACAGGATCCCTTCCTGTCCTGAACCTCCCTTGAACCACACAGGTGAACTGTACAACACCTGTATCCGTACGGGGGGCGGCTCCCCTGACTTCACTGTTCCTTGCCCACACCCTCAGGAGCCCCGTGGCCACCCCAACGATCTGGGCTCCCTACCCCTTAAACTGGTGTGTACATCCGCAGGTTGGTCCAGGACTTCAGGATTATATCTCTGGTGTTATCCCAGGGCCCCATCCTTGGTTGCTTCAGGTTACTTTAGTACCTCTTCTCCTGCCACAAGGGCGACCAGGGCCCCAAAGGTCCTTCGCCCTCCCCACCAGAAAACAGACTGCGAGAGAAGAAACACATGCCGGACATAAATTGGTCTGTACCCACATCAGACAAGTGCACCATATCCCTATGAAACATCCCAGAGCCCTTCAAAAGTTTGTGCAGAATGTTCCATAATCGACCAGGCCCAGGGCGTAACTTGGCTATCGCTGCGTTGAGTCTCCTAACTGACACGTTGAGAGTTCCTGATTTAATGCCAGGGCCCCATTTCTGACGGGGCACCATATGAGACCAAGCGATGGCTGCATTCGGGAATTGTTTAGACAACTTGGTGATCTCTAGAAAAATCGTTTCCCTGAGTGTCTTCCTGCCCATGCGCACCAGGTCATTGCCTCCAAGATAGATAATAATAAGATACGGGAACTGAAGTCCCTCGTATCCTTTAGGCAATGCGACAAGTTGTTGAAGCTGTGAGATTCCCATTCCACCAACCCCGCACCATCGAAAGGCTACGTCTTGGCTTGCTGCCGGATTCGGCTCATGGAGCTGATGAAACCTGTAAGCCGCCCGCCGAACAAACGAATGCCCCAAGACCCACACCACACGTGGCGCCATTGAACTGCAATGAAAGAAGAATGAGTGAGAAAACGTCTAAATCGTGGTCTTTCATGAATGTGCACTGATCATACCAATTCCAGTCTAATGTAACGATTGTAGCAATCTGATGACCACCTCCCGATGGACTTCACATCTGCTACTGACAACCCAGCTCCGGCTGCTACTGTAGCTGCACCGATTCTAAATGAATGGGTGAATAACCCTGTGGGTCAACCCCAGCTGCTCTCAGTGTAACTTTTAATACCTCTGAGAATTGGTAGCGCGAGAGGCACTCCCCATTCGTATGCAGGAAAAGTGCGGGAGACCCTGTGACCAGGCGAACCGATAAGTAAGCTTTTAAGTGACCCACAGGCATACCGGGGACCCGAGGCCCCCATCTGATCCCTGCCACGCCACAACAAGGCTGAGCCTTTCTGGGGGGCGCTCATGTAGCCCCCCCACTGGCACACGGCGGTTCCAGCCGGTTCGGCCGACGCAGCCACAACGTTTGTCTCTCATGGTATTTCCGCCCCCACACCTCGTGAGTTGTGAGAGCAGAAATACAAGGCCAGCCCGCTGCACAACTAGTGCGGGGGGGTCGGCCCCGGCGGCCCGATGTCTAAGGGGCCGCGCTCCCCCATATTGGGGGTGGCGCTTTTCCATAGTAAGAGGAAGCAGCGAGGAAAAATAAAGATATTTCTCCTTGTTACGCCTCACCGGGCAGGCATAGGTTTTTAATGTATTTCCAGGTAACAGTAATGGTAAATCTGGGAAGGCACCAAAATCCATGGGTGGATGCACGGAAACACCCACGTTCCACCCATGGAACGCCTTCCCAGGGCAGGGTAAGGCAATGCAGAGATTTCCACTGCATTTCTCTAGATTTATCAAGTTAGGCAAGGTCACGCAAGGTGGCCTTGCGTGGCTTTATAAATCTAACTTAAGCAAGAAAAAGTGAACAGGATCAAGGCACTCCACAAACAATAATGTGTCAAAAGTAAAATGAAGTTGCTGAAAATGTTTTATTCCTTTTGAAAATGGAGATGAAAAGTGTTCAGTGAGTATAAATGTCCATAAATGATACAACAGAAATCAGCCAACACGTGTTTCGTCCTATCGGACTTTTTCAAGAATCTAACTGAAGAGTTGCATTGTCCTTGCACCCCACTGTGTGGTGAAAAAACGGCACAACTCTTTCATACATTTGCCCCTATGTTTTTTTTTTTTAACTACATAGGGTAGGATCCGGAGGCCTCCAAAACGGCCCACACTGCCCCCGCCAGGAATACACAGAGCAACAAGTTCTTATCGTTGGAAGATGTTATTTTATTTTTAAAGACATATTTCAAAACATCTCATAACTCAACAAGTAAAACTGTTAATAGCAAGTGTAGCAAAGGTTAATCATTTAAGAATTTTTTTTATTTACATGTTAACGAACGAGAATTTCTTGTGACCATAAATCAATCTGACAGGATCCCTTCCTGTCCTGAACCACCATTGGACCACGCAGGTGACCCATGTCTCCCCTGTATCCGTAGGAGGCGCGGGTACCCCGACTACACCGTACCTTGTCCTCATGTTTCGGGTTCCGCCCACCCCTCCAAACACCAATCAGCCCTGGGGTGTAATGGGGGAGCCAAGAGCTGGAGCCCCATGTTCCCCCAGCGATCTGAGGTCTCTTACCCCATGATCTGGTGTATACATCCGCTGGTTGGCTCAGAACTTCAGGATCCCATCCCAGATGTCCTCCCGGGGGCCCCACCTTGGGGACCCCCTCCTATTGTTTCTAGTCACATTTATATCTCAATTTCCACCACAAGGGCGACCAGGGCCCAAAAGGTCCTTCGCCCTCCCCCGCCCCCCCAAAAAGAGGCTGCGGGCAAAACCCCACATGTCACGGATAAATTGATCGGTTCCCTCATCAGATAGATGCACCTGGTCCTTGTGAAACATGTGGGCACCCTTCAGCAGTTTGTGGGGGATGTTCCATAGGCGCCCCGGCCTGGGCAGAGTTTTGCCATCTCAGCGTTAAGCCGGCGTACTGACACATTGATGGTCCTAGATCTTATCCCCGGCCCCCACTTCCGACGCGATACCATGTGTGACCAGGCAAATGCTGCCCCTGGGAATTGCTTTGCCACTCTAGTGATTTCCAGGAATACCGTCTCTCTCATGGCCTTTCAACCTAAACGTACCAAATCGTTGCCCCCCAAGTGAATAATGATTAGATCCGGAGACTGCAGTCCCCCACATCCTTTCGCCATATCGACCAGATGCTGTAATTGCGTGATGCCTCCTCCACCAATGCCGCACCAGCGGAATGCCTCGTTTTTCCCTCAGTCCCGCCATTGAGCGTGCTATTGACCTGGAAAAGGGGCGGCCCATGGGGATGATTCTCAGAGCAAAATTCAGATGGCCCACTAAAACCTGTAACTGGTGCAGGGTCACCTTCTCTTGGGACAACACAGCACGAATGGACTCTTTAAAAGCCAGCAACTTATCCAAAGGCAAGCGACACTCCCCTGTCATTGAGTCGATTTCTATCCCCAGAAAAGTGATGCAGGTAGAAGGGCCGACCGTTTTTTCCGGTGCTAAAGATACCCCAAATTCTTCAAACAAAGTGATCAGTGCCCGCAGGGCCCACCTGCACCTGTCAGAGCTCGGGGGACCCAGAACCAGGAAGTCATCAAAGTAATGGATGATCTCGTGGTGTCCAGTACGCATAGAAAAAACCCACTGAAGAAAGGAGCTGAATTGTTCAAAATAACTGCATGATATACTACAACCCATGGGCATGCATTGGTCATAAAAATATTCACCCCGGAATTGGAAACCCAATAGGTGGTAGTTGGCGGGGTGGACGGGAAGCAGGCGGAAGGCTGACTCAATGTCGGTTTTTGCCAACAACGCCCCCCGGCCCAACGCCCTCACTTTATCTATGGTGTTGTCTACTGATGCATAGCGGACCGAGCAAAGCTGGGGATCAATGGCATCGTTGACCGACGACCCTCGAGGGGCCGACAAATTGTGAATCAGTCTGAACTATCCTGGATCTTATTTAGGCACCACTCCCAACGGGGAACACACAAAACCAGCTAGCGGTGGGCGTTTGAAAGGGCCGGCAAGCCTGCCCAGGGTCCTCTCCTTCTCTAATTTTTGGCTACCACTGCAGTGTTCTGGGAAGCAGATATTAGGTTCCTACAGTGATTTACAGGAGAAACGTTGGGGGTGGGAATGCGGAAACCGAAGGAAAACCCGTGACGAAGTACCAGTGCCGAGTCCTATGAAGGGTAAGCCTGCAACCAGGGGCGTAACGCCTCTAACCTAATCAGGGAGGTCAGGGGGTGTTCAATTTGATGGTTTACTAGAGTCTTTTCCCCGCTCTTTTGATTTCTTGATACACTTTGATTCAGGGTGGGAGGGGTGACCGCAAAAGGAACAATTATGTCTGAATGTTCAGGTTCCTGCGGGACGTGTACACATCTTTCTGTTGAAAGCCCAGCATGACCCTTTCTTCTCATCTGACAATTGAGGCCGAAAGGGCAGCTTCCCTGGGACCTTGTTGTTAACACATTCGAGCCCGACATTAACCTCAGTCTGATCCCACCCGATGGACGGGTCCTCAACCTTAGCCCAACGAAAATCTCTATCGTATTCTAACCAGGCCGTTCCCCCATATGTATGTTGGGCTTTCATAATTTTATTAGCGTAATAAATCAAAGATGTGCACAACTCTGTTTTTTTCTCCAGCAGGACGGACATAAAAACTTTAAAACCAAACAGCCAATTTGTGATGTTCTCCTCAACTTTGGGCTTTCTTGCCCCATAGGAGGATGACTTAGTTTCTTTCTCCTTCACTTCTACCTCTCTTCTTTTTGCCCTTATCAATGAAAAAATGTCCACAAATTCCCCCTTCCATATCTTCTCCTTAACTTCAGCACTAACGTGAGCTGCCAGCTTACCTGGTCTGGATAGTAACGAGTCTGTAGTCCCCTCCTTAGTAGGGTTGACCTGATCCGGAACCTTGCTGGCGCTGGGCAAGATGTTTTGAACCCCAGGGGGAGAGGTGATACCAGGGCTCGGAGCCGGGGCGGCGCTCGAGCTACTGTTTGAAGCCTGCAAAGGGTTCGAAGTACGAGCTGCCACAAGTGAATCCACTTGACGCTTTAGGTCTGATACAGCATTCTGCCAGGAGTCACTTAACCCCCACGGTGCTGCAAGTGGTGGTGCAGTGATAGTAGGAGCATTAATACCAGCCAATAACTTAGATACCTCTAATAGCGCCAACCTCGAAGGATTCTGGTCCTGCGCCTGGTGTTCGGGCAAGCGCACTAGCGGGGAACCTAACGCGCTAACAAGTCCTCGGCGCTCACACAAAGGACGCTCGCCTTACCGAGCTATTCTTCTTACTTTGCAATGCGCGAAAATTAAGCCAAGCGACGCGTTTAAAATACACAAGACACTTTATTTCTGTTAGCAGTGACTTGCACGGAATCACAGAATGTGGAGCGGACGCAGAGACTCGAACCCGCGTTCTCCCGCTCCAAAGTCAGAAGCTCTGGCCGTTGTACTATTAACAGCTGACCTGAATTAACAGGGCTCGCAGATACGCGACGGCCCACCTTTACCAAAATTCTCCTGCGCTCGCCAACGCGCGCTCCGCAGTCTAGGTTGCCACTCACCTCACAAGACGCAGAGTTGGTAGAAGGTACTCTCCGCTCCCTGCGCGACTAAATCAGCCCGATCATGATGAAAAGACCCAAGGCGACGAAACGAAGGAAAAGGAACCAATTCCCGACGAAGTACGACCAACTCCGACTCCAACTACAATCGCGGGCTGCAGCGCAGGTCCCGGCCGCCGCGCACAGGTAAAGAAGGACTAGCCTTCTTGGGGGGGCTCTTATATAGCCCCCCACCGGTTTGCGGCAGCCGGATCCGGCCCCAACAGCGAACGTCGGCCCCACGACATGCCCCCTGCTAAACTTCCGCCCCCAACGCCTCGTGAGGCGCGAGGTCAGAAACCCGCCCGACACCATGGATACCCGGCGAGAATGAAAAGAAAGGGGGAGTGCCCCAGGGCCTTGGAGGCCCCGACCCCTAACGGGCCGCGCCCCCCCACTTCGGTGCGGGCGCTTTTCCCAATGGAAGCCTTGTCTTCAGTCTAGGAGTCTAGTTGCAGAGCAAAAGCTGCAGATGACTCCTGTCTCACAGACGTTGTTTAAGAGGAGGTGGAGAGTGAACGCTCCCATGAGCCAGGCTTTGGACTGTGAGCTCAACCCAGAAGTGATTCCTGCTTTAACTTACAGTGGACACAATTGTGTTAGAGTGATTTCTTAAAATAAAGTACAGGATGAGGTCTTCTGCTCCCAATAATTGTTCAACTTTAGTAGCTAAAATTGCAAGTAAGATGTATTAAATGCTATAGGAATTATAGCAATAAATGTTATTTATCTAAATTATAAATGTTTGTGCATTTTGTATATGTGTCTGGAATTTCTGAAGAAGAAGCACAATATTTTTTAATAAGAAAAGTAATGTGTGTGTGCTCACGTCCAAATTTAACAGCCCTTTTTCATTTCACAAAGTACATGCATTCACTCTGATCACCTTACAACAGATGTATCTACTTTTATAGGCTCACTAAATTTGTTATCATCTTTTTTTACATGGCCTGCTTTCTTATGCGAACAATGCCATCCACTTCCAGATTCACAAAGTGAACACTTTTCCTTTTGAAAAAATCAGACTTCTGCTTGGTTTGTACTTTAGCAACATTAAAACTAGGAGTTGTATTAAGTAAATCAGTAGGCACCACCTACTTGACCCACTTAGCCATCCATACGGGACATAAACCCGCACCAGGTTTGCATCCTCTAATTCAAAAGGTAATATCTTGGTTGAAGAACAAGGTGTCATCCGATAAAACCATAGCATACAGCACATTGCATTGGCAACAATAAACTTGTCTGAACATGCACACAAGATGCACTCAACCAAAACATAGCTCTTGCATTCAACAAGCGCGTTTGCCTGTGGATGGAACAGAGAACTTCTGAAGTGCTTAATGACTCCTAATTTCAAGAAGTTCTTAATCTCATCACTGACAAGTTGAACATCATTGTCTGATTTTAATAATTGTGGGAAATCTTCACGTAGGAAAACATATTTGAGAAAATCAATGACTGTTTTCTAGTTTGGCTCAAAAATATATATGCAATTTCTGGTAATTTTGGAATAAAAATCAATGAGAACCAGAACAAATCTAGAAAGTTGTTGTAAAAAGTTGCATGGACCAATAAGATCAATTCCACCGTTTTCCCAAGGTATAGATGGAAACTCAATAGGCTACAAGGTTGGATTGGTGACTTTCAAATCTTTCTCTGATGGCCCAGATATTTGTATCCTTAACAAATTCATGAACCTCACACTCCAGGCTCGGCCACCAGAAGGTTTGATATAATCTACATTGGGTGAAGGTACGACCAATATGTCCTCCATGAGTCATCTTGATCAACCTTAAACTCAATCCTTCTGGTGGAATCAATCTTTCCCCATGCAACAGTAAACCATCCTCCACTTTCAGTTCAGAGTATGCTTTGACAAAAGGTTGACTGCCATATCTCACATTCTTCTTCTTTGGCCACCCACTTCTTAGAAAAGACAAACTTGATTCATCATGATCCTCTTTATTATCCACCCAGTTCAAAACATCATCCTGAAAGACTGCTACTCCTTTGATGCCCAAGAACAACTGAAACATGATTCTCTGAAAAACAGAGGCAGCAGAAGTTATCTCTACCAAATCTGTAGTACTGAAAATTGGCAACTGGTGATAAAAAGGCCGTAACATGTCTTAACTCAGTATCTACGACTGCCTGATGGTATGCAGAAGCAAGATCTAATTTTATGAAAATGTTTGCACTAACAACCATTGTAGGTCAAGCCCACCGAAAATGCATTGTTAAGACTCCTGAGATCGACACAGACTCTAAGCTCGACATCAGCTTGCCACCAGCTTTCATGCCACTACTAAAGGAGAAAGGCTTAAGTAGGACTTGACTGCCTCCATTGTACCCTTGATGCATAATTGCTTCTTTCTCAAGGTCATCTCTAATGCAAATTTTACACACATGTAGAGACTTGTGGCAAAGTTTTCCGAAACGCCTTCTGCCAGATAGTTAGTCCATGTCTTTATATCATTACCAACCTCCACATTCCAATTTGCATCCTATTTGAAACATTATCAGGTAGGCAGATATGAAGCTATGGGTATAGTTTTGTTCACAAGTCCTGGGATTTGCCTTTCAATCACAAGTGTGTGCATGGGGAAAGTGAAGTCTTTCCTAGTGGAAATAAATGTGAATCTTCATTCGGCCACGCATTACTTTGTAGAGAGGTAAAGCTGCATGGAACGGGTAATGCATCTATTGCAAATTTGTCATGTTATCTGAAAGGCGCACCAATCTCCTTGATTCGCCCAGTGTTCTGATTGTTTTTGAATGGGAGTTATTTTATTCTGAATGATTAATGTTGTTGTGGGATGGAACTAGGTGTTCCATATGTGGTGACAGTCACCACGGTTGTGATGTGTTGTATTTTCCCCCAGCATTTTGGTGAACTTGAATGCATCAAATACAGCAGGAGTGGTACGCTTTTTCAAATCAATTGGGTCTGGCTGTGTGAGTACCTTCCAGACGTATTTGGAGTGATCCCATCCTTTCTGCATTCTTTGGTTTCCAGTGTTTTTGGAGGCATCCTGATTGTATTATTCCTAGCCATTGCTATTCTGGTTGTATTTTTGCTACTCTACAATGGATGTTCCACCACCACGAGGCCAAATAGCAATGAATCTACCACACATGCTGCTGTGTCATGAATGTATGATATAGTACTTCGGAGTGTCTTTCCTCCAGGAATTGAACATGAACTGGTCTTTGTCATTTAGATCTGTATGGTGACAATGTGTTCAGCCCATGTTCTGCTGTCTGCTGTGCCATTTTGAGAGAGCACTTTTCCTGTATCTGGCTACGCAATTGTTTTAATGTGTGGATATCAATTTGCACATGAGTTTGTTGGGGACCCACCTTCAATGTTGACCCATGAGGCTGCTATTGCTGGTAGATGCACATTATGAGACATCTCCTCTGGGTAATATAGACGCTTCAGCTCCTGGATTCCTGGAATCTGGCTCTAACCTAGCAGTTGCACCATTGACTTTCTTGCCCTCGGCATCGGATGAGCTGGTTCGACCTGACCATATCTGTTCTTTGGAACTTACTTTTCAGGCCACGCTAGATCTTATGTATGCGTTTGCGGCTTCCTTCCTGGATCCCTTTGACTTTGGAGATGGGAATATGTCGGGTACCTCCTAGACTTTGATTCGACCCTTAAATTGTTTTTTAGTTTAATTTGCTTTTAATTGGCATATTTTTGAACATATATGGCTTTCGGTTTTTATTCTTATTAGAGTACATTTAATATTTTATCAATATATTGTTTTTATATACATTTTAGGTTACATTTAGACTTATTCCAGCTTACACTTCTCTTTCACACTAATGGCGGGGTGGTATAGCACGCCAGGACCTCTTAGTGCCTTCATTTTTAAATGCACATTTTGGTTTTGAATTTCTTTTTGTTGGTAACCTTTTACAAGGCTTTTCACAAATTCGATATTGTACTGAGAAATCACTGTACATGTTGCTTATTTCCTGTAAGTGTTGATTTCCCTGAGAATAGTGCACAATTGAATAGTTTGCAGGACAACAAGCAGGATGTACTGAAACAGACAAAAGGGTTCCCCAGAGAACATTTTTCTCATAGGTTAGGGAGTGCCCATGATTCACCTACACCTGCTGGCTAGTGAAACCTACAAAGCTGACACTTCACCCAAAACTCATCAAACCACTTCCTGGACTTATGGAAGAACAAAAGAGAACTGAAACTGCTGTCTGAAACCCATGAGGAGACCTGAAGGCCTAAACCTGCAACCACGTTTACCCAGTTAAAAGAAGTGGTCTCTTATTGTGATTTTTTTTGACTTTTTAAATGTTTTAGTACTTCTAAATGCTTTACACATTTTCTCTAAAGTAAGCCTGTCCGCTCTGTGCTATAGCTACCAGTGTTGAGCTAAGGTTTAAACATTGTGCCAGACATAACAAGTTGGTGACTCCTATTACTAGTGGTGAACTAGCATCTATCCCAATTAATAATTCACTGTCTTGCACTTATTATATGTGAATTCCCACAAACGTGCATGTTTGTGGGTATTGACTGAAGTTTTCAGAGCCACCCAACTTACTTTAACTCCTGCGTTCTCGCACCAGCCATAGCTTTTGAGCATTCGGACTCCCTTCCCATTGTGGAGGATTGTACACTGTGTACAGTTCCATACAGGGAAATTCTAGCCTTAAATAAGTCTCATTACAGGTGCATTGGCATGCCTGGTAGTCTGTGCCAGGCGTGGCTTTCCAGGCATGCTATTAACGACGCATTTGGTGACTCATTACATCCAGGCATAGTCGTAAAGCTACTTGGGTATTTCACACTTACGTTAATTTTGTAAACTTGATTGGTGCTGCCATGTAGACACGAGCCCCACAGTTCAGTAGTTATTAGAATTTTGTTTTCCACAGAAACATGCTTTGATTGCGGTCCTCAAACTTAGGGTGAGGGGAGAGGGACAATGTGCTTGCTTCTAGCCGAACATTAAAGGAAGAGCCTATTATGAAAGAATGAATGATCTAATATCGTACACAAATCCTTGGATGGTGCGGCCAAAGCTTCTAAGTAAGGGTGTGTACAATTTCTGCTGGTGAAGTTTCACGACCCTGAAACTTTTTGCAAACTTTTCTAATGTATATTGCACGTGCAAAGCTTTTCTTCGTATAGCAAGGTCACACCAAGATCATTTTCACTCCAATCGAAATGTCTTCAGACTTTTTCTCTGCAAGTTCTCCCTTTTTGGAGCTTTTCGTTGCATGTGGCATGGTGCAGGAGAAGGATGCCATTTACTTTTGATAAATGTGACATAAACTGTCACAAAGAAGAAGATGTTCACGTGGAGGTGACACAATCAAACACTTACCAAACAAGGAAACTTTTCTAGAGACCAGGGTGAAATGCCGGTAGTTGCATATCAGTCAAGGATTGTGGATGAATGGCTAAAAGGGACCTTTGGAAGGAGGTAGTGTGACGACAGCATCGTATATATTACATTGTGATGCCAGATGATCCAGAGCTATTTATAATGTCCAGAATCTTTAGAATGCCTTGCCAATTCCTGCATGTCTGATATTGTTAAAGTTTAGGAGTGCTTGTTCTAAAGGTTGGTGCTGAAGATCGACAGTCTCTGCCTCTTGTTCTGACATGTTTAAATTGTGGGACTTCTTTCCATCAACAGCAGAGATCAGCAGCGTATCGTTCTAACTGGTCTTAAGAGGGGTCATTTTTCAATACAGGAAAGTCCTGTCTAGTAGGATCTATGCATCGGTCAAGGCATCTTAAGCCAGAATCTCTGCTTCATTGGCAGCCATCTTACATTTGGTCTGGCTTGCAACACATGGTCGCATTTTCACAGTTCAACTACTAGCCTAACTGCAATGTTCTGTAAACCCTGCAACTTGGCAATGTCTTCTTCCAGAAGCCCTAAATATACTGTACTACAGTAGTTGATGCACACCAGCACACATGCTCCTCTCAGGGACAGATCCTGAGAGTAACGAGTTGTTGATCAACTAGTGAAGAAGAGGTCCAATTGCTGGGAGCAGATACTTAAGTAAAACTTCTGGGCGAGAATCATCAGGAGGCCCTGATTTGTGTTTGAGCAAAAGTGCTCCAACTTCTTGGAGGTTTATCAGTGGGAAATCACACCATGGACGTCCGAATTAAAGATATCAGTTGATGGTAGCTGATCAGGAGAGCATTCCTTCATACCGCTAATGTTGTCCTTACTGTGAACAATTTTGATTGAAGTGTATCTCACAGCGACTGGGAGGCTGCAATATTGGTTCTTTCAAGGAGGCAGAGGGGAACATCTTGAAAATCTTGCAAGAGAAAATCAACAGAAGCAGTTGAGTTGCCAGAACCATAGATGTGACATTAAGGGCTTCATTATGAACCTGGCGGTCACCAGACTGCCAGGGTCACGGTCACGGTCGGACCATGGCAGTTAGACCACGACATTAGGACCGTGGCGAAAGCGCCATGTTCAGACCGCCAGGTTGCTGCCAGTCGACAGCCTGGCGGTCTCGGCGGTTGTAATCCGCCAACGCAATAATAAAAGCGTCAAAATAACTCTGGTAATTATTGTACCTGCTGGAGAGAGATTGGAGTTTTGTCTACTTGCAGTTTTAACTCATCTAAGGTAGCACAAAGGGTTAATATGCCTGCTGCAAAGAATGTGTACTATGCAGATCACAGAACAGTATTTTATGGGCTTAGCTCAGTGGGATAATACTTTTGTCAAAGAGCACCTATTGTTACTGTGCAGTTCATAAGTCGCAATCATAATCTAGCACAGTGAGCTATGAACTGCCATCGAAGAGTTGCATGCAAACTACATAGTACATGTAAAAAAGTTGTTTTATCCCAGTATTTGATTATCCTAATTTTGCTAAAAAAGGGTTTGTTTGGGTGGAAATAAACTGTAGTATGTTCTGAACCCCGAGTTTATACTCCCCCAGACCACGCACTCCTACAAAAATGCCTACCAGTATGGATGACACCTGAATCCTACACCTAGTAGTCCCCTTTGTCTTATGTAACATTTTCAATACACTGATTTACGCACTTATGAGTCATTGTCTCTGTACGCGATGTAATGTGCTCCAACACCCTACACTGGTAAGAGAGGTGCTATAAAACAAATGCAATACATGTGAGAGAGGGGCTACGGAGAGATGAGGGGCACTGTTAGAGGGTGATCATTGAAGGACCCCAGTTTCCTAGTGCACTGTAAGGTCATAATTTACTATTGATTAAAAACAAATACAATTGAATATATAATGAACAATGTGTTGTAAAATGCACAGTTTTTGCCATTTTTCTCAAATTTGGGGACCCCCAAGGTTCATTGTAGTGGTCAGGCCCTCTTGCTATGCACCCTATGTGAGCTGGTCTGACAAAACTTGCCAGGGATGCTTTGGGTTGCCAGTCTGGCCCTGCTTACTAGCCCCAGTAGGGCCTTTCCAGTGGCATTCTGGCAACTTACTGACAAAACTCAACTGAATGTTCAGAAGAAGGTAAATGGTCCAGTGACATAATTTGGGCTTACTTATGGATCAAGCATAATTCAACCAAGGTTACAATTACAAAGACAGATTTGCAATCCACTTAATTCTGCATAATTGTGTGTAAATTTCCTAACATTTTAAGGAATTGCACGAATTTAACACACACACCTATTTCTAACCTCACACAAACCTTAAATCAACTATTAAAATGGTGATCAATGCGCTATATGAAAATAGCATGCATATTAGACTCACAGACACAACCTGCAATTCTTTACTGTCTTCTTGCATTATCTCACACGTCAGCAAATATATTTCAGTCACAAAAAACACAAATAAAAATAAAACCTTCTAATGAACTCTAAGAAAATTGAGATTTCCCTACAACCACACTTTTAGATAACCGGCAGAAAATGACTGCACAAAGGAGTTTGAGAAACGTAGGTGTTTGCCATTGAAATGAAAATGCAGGACTAATTAAAAAGTAGGTCTAATAAGCTCTAAGTACATGCCCTTATCAGTGTTGTTGCCCCCACGTAATCTGCTCATGGATTTTGTGCCAACAGGATCAGGGAGTGCAGGAAAAGGCAGCGGAGACATAGGATTAGCTCTCCCATACAGACAGCGCGGGTCCGCAACCTTTCGACTAGCGGCTTTACGCACTGTGTGAACCGGGTACCCTTTCTCCGAGTCTTTAATTCCCTCCTGTCAGAATGAGTCCTAATCTGAGCGGTTTCAAAGGCAGTGAGAAATACTGTGAACTTTAAGCACTGAGCCCAGTGTTCCCACATGACTGCGGAACAGGAATGGGGATCGCGTCTATCATTTCCATGGAGGTATACAAAAAGACTTAAGTGAATGTAGGCAACAGTCCACATCATTTACCTCGCTGTAGGATGAATGGTCCTCGAGGAGGCGAGAGAAAACATAAGATTATATAGTGTACATTGGAGGAAGCAGCTCCAAACTCTACAACAAGTGTATCATTATACAAGTCTCTTTAGAAGGTGAGTACAACACAAAAGAAAAAGACAAAATGGCAGAAAAATTATTGTTCCCCAATGACAAGCATAATAGACAATGGGAGGACGAAACGAATAGTCTTATATTGTTCTGTAGATGCAGGGTGCCCAATGTCAGCCTATGAGGATTGAATCCAAGCCAAATCTTCAGGATACCCATCTGAGATAAATGTACGTACAGTTAATCAAAATAGGAATGATCTAATTAGTAAGTGGGTATGCTAACAATATAGCATAGCCCTGACCCATATCGACCAGTGTGATGCAGTCTTGCTATTGCTATTGTAAACCGGATGCTTGGGCTAATAACATGGGTGACTAAACCCCATCATGATTGATTGAACTATTGGCTGAGGTCTTGATTGATTGCAGGCATTAAGCACACATTACTAAAGATTTACCTTCAGGCACTGTTAAGCTTGCTAAGTAGGAGCAGCGTTAATAAGGGAAGAGGGGGTTAGTTAAACAGACGTGATTTTAAGACCTTGTAGCTGATTATTAATAGTCAAAGGCTCGCCCAGACATATAAATTAATGAATTAGGATTATAACAAATTGTGTTTTGCTATACGCATTTAAGAGATTGCTCATTCTGCCGTTGGTTAGGGATGTTCCTTTAATCCTTCAACACAGGGAAGGAAAGAAATATAAATTGTGACAGAGAAAAAAACAAACATTCTTTAAGGAAGAGTCAGGCCAATTTACTGCCTTCTTGAAGATGCTAGTGGTATTATCTCACACCATTGGCTGGAGTCCTCCTGCTTCCTCTGCCCTTGATGGTTCATTTTTCCCTGCCTCTGAAAGTAGATGGCATGGAAAGGTGACTGTGATGGGGTGAAGCTGCTGTATTTAAGAAGGAGGATGTCCCGGCGCTGAAGCCGACATCTTTACGAAGGAGGACATCCCGTGTGAAAAGATGGGATATTCTAGAATTCTGGAAGTCGATGTGCCAGGTGGGGGTTAAAATGAATGGACCTCTAGCACGTGTTCCTGAAGGGATGCATCTCCTATGGGGTGTAAAAAAATGTAAAACAAAAACCCTGACCAGGGGGATTAGGAGACAGTAAGGTAAATATGTGGAGTTTCATTTAATTTTTCTGTCATCTATATTTATAGATGAAAATTAAGCAAAAAATATTTTATTTATTGCCTAAAAATTGAATGTGATGTTCTTTCACATAACATAACCCGCTGACAAAACTAGATTCAGTTTAATCAAAGCGTTCAGTTGAATGAACAGGTTGAATCGGCAAGCCAGTGGCTGTACATGCTAAACAAATACTGTATGGTCATTATGAAATTAGCTATTTTGTGTTAACAACTTTTAAAGAATGCACACACTAATGGATTCTTGGCGCTAGAACATAGCCAATAGCCTCTTAAAGATATATCCATGTCTGGCCTGCTTTACAAACAATCAGGTTTCTATGCACCTAAAGGCTGAATGGTTAGTCAAGAAGTGAAATGACCAGGGCAGTGCAATCTGTAAGGTAGGAATCAGAACAGGGAGTGATTCTCTGTCACAGTGCTGGAGCCAGTCTCAAAAAGCCTGAGCAGGAATGCAAGATTAATTTAATGTACATCGTAGGAAAATATTATTATTATTGGCACAAATAAACTGTACTATTGGCTTTCAGCTACTGTAACAGGAAGATACAGTTTAAACACACAAGAAAGACTTTAAAAAGTTAAGAAGAAAAAGTGGAATGAAAAAACGTTTGCAAGACGTTGACCCACTTGCATTGATACTGAATTGAACTTCTTTTCAGGTAGATGTGCACACATGAACAGGAAAATGTGTCACTCAAAGTGCAAGAGCCAGTTGCTGAAGTGGGCTGACAGATTGTCCCTTGCTGTGCACTGTAGTGAGTGGAAGCACAATGTTAAGGAGAGCTGAACAGACCACTAAATGAAAAGGGGTGACTCAATATGTAATTATGCACACATATTTTTAATCTTTTATTTACATAAGGCTCGAGAAACAGCTAGAATATTCTTTATGCCTCAAGTGAGAGCACTGGGATAGAAATAACAGGCGGTTGCATCCCAATGAACTTTGAAGATGAAAAACAAACTCTTGGGCTGGCAATAAACCCCAGGAGCCCATATAGAACCAATGAAGAAACTGCTAGCACCTGTGATCATAAGGAGGTCATGCAGAAGATCAACCACAATTATTTGGTCCTGGTCTAAGACTTGTATGTTGTAGATCAAAAACCCCTGGTACACAGTATTAGTATATCAATATTTCAGATGGTCAGTACTTTCAAAGCCAACTTATCTCGAACATGGAGTCAAGACAGTGGTGTGAAATTAGTTGACTCTCCTGAAGCAAATTATGCCATTCTCATGACCAGGTCAACTATTCCATCCTCAAAGGAGACAATCGAAAACTGAATTAGGGCTTCAATCCGATTCAGAGCATGAATAAGAGCGGACGTACATCAGACGGTAATTCACCATAAAAGTTAAGAAACCAGAGTAAGATTGGAAATGCTGACAGTGTATTAGTAGAAGTAAATCTTTCTCTAGAGATGATTTCAGTATTAAAGAAGTATATGTGTCCCGAGGATGAGACAGACGACTCTGCTCACGAATCATCCAAATTGTACAATTTACTACAGTCTTGGCAATCTGGCTAGTTTGAACACCCCTTGGAAAGTTTGGCTAGCTATGAACAGAGGAGATGAAGATAACAGCACTGCTGTTGCAACAACTCTTTAGATGCTGTTGATGCTGCGAAAATCCGATTTTAGTTTGTGTAATGAGGCAATTATAATGTTGAGTTGATATGTTTTCTGTTTCCTGATCCGAGTAGGAATACAAGAGATGGCAAGAACAATCTAGTTTTTTAGTTCAGAAATTTTTGTTGGAGTCAATGCTATTAAATACTATCCTTTCGGCAAGGCTGCACCACTACATGCTTTGAAGTGGTAATTTGATCACAAATATCTAAGAGATTATACGGTCTTCCAACTAAGTGAACTAATCCAATTAACCAACGAGCAACATTCCACAAATCGAGCTAAGTGAGCATCTTATTTTACCTTACAACATAACCTAAGTATTAGATTGCAGGGAGGGATCAGTTGAGCCCCTCCATGGAACCATCATGTACTCTGGTTGGAAAGAAGATAATTTAGAAGAGTGCAAATGATTTCTTCCGCCACCAGGCCGTGTAGGTCAGCAAAGGAAGACCCAGATGGAGCATCCTTCCACCTTTTCTTAATCGAAGTGAAGTGTGCTGAGGCAGGAGAAGCTTGTCTCGGGCTTAGAAACGGAAGTTGTGGTACCATCGCTGTTAGACTTCGACTGGAGTTGGAAGAATGAGGGAGCTAATGTAGCTCTTACCCAACAGTAGCCAGGGTTTTGATTTGACTTATATTAAAGCAGAGGCAATTTTATTCCTGAGACAGCTAAAATAAATCAATTTGTGATACAAAAATCGTGATTCTCCCGACTGAATCAGGTCTGTAGGCATGCATGTTAATACTTGCCACCATCACTTCTCATCGGTTCTTCCATACATTTTTCAAATGTATTCATTTTTTTTTAGAAAGAAAACAGTACACCATCATTGGATCCCCATGTGAGGAAGCCTCCAGTGCATTGAAACTTGAACTCAAGAAACGACTCACAGTGGAATAAGATGAACAATTTCAGAAGTACTCATTTATGTCTTATACGGAAAAAACACGGTTTCAGCACAGAGTAATTACCAGTGTGTGAGGTTAATTCAATCATCCCACCTATCACTGTTTTGTATGCTGCAACATTATGGGCAGCAGCAATAGCTCTCAGTCGGATTTGCAGACTCACATTGAGGAGTACTGATCCATCTCAGGAGGATATATTTTTCATCAACCGAACCATAGGGCTGCTATGGTGTTTAAAGTTAGTACCAGCACATCTCAGCCTGAATTAAAGACTTTCATTGGATGGTTTCAACATTCTCTGGGAACCTGCCAGTTGCTGGATAGTAAATTGATTTCTGAGGAGGAATGCTGAATGTTTCATTGACATATCAATCAATATTTCTTAGCAGGACTGCAGGTGAAGCTGACAAAGATGCCAACTAGAACCCTGAAATGAAAGTCACCTATAGCCTGCAGCTTGGATTCTGAAATGAGAGGCATCTATTGGCAAACAGCTTGATTCTGGGGCTTTACGGGCTCACCTTTCTTGTTGTAAGCAGGAGCTTATGTGCTTTGCCTTTTCGATGTTGTTGGATAATATTCACTCTGAATTGTACTGTCTGATGCTGACACACATGTGGATAGTTCTGCATCGATATAGTAGAAACAGAGAAACATGTTATTTCTAGAGGAGTGTCCAGGCTGTAGCTGGGGACAAACTCCTACTTTGCTGCCCTAAATTACGGGGGCATTTGGTAAATTATATATTCTACATTGTCACTTTTCTTAGACTTATGAGAGCGCTGAAATACAGTGTCAATGTGAAGGCAGTGTGTGTGAGAGAGGGAAAGCCAGACTCTGAAAGCAAGACAAAAAAGCTTTTGAAGTAGACCTATATTAATTTTCATAATTGGCCACTTCATTTTTCATTCTCACAGTAATATAGGCTTGCAGGCATTTTTTAAAATCACCATCTGTCACTGTTGCTTCCTTTTGGTAGAGAGGGCTTGTTTAACTGGGCCATGACCTTCTTACTACTGATGTCATGCCCATTACCTCTCAAGGTCTGTGGTCTCCTGTTTTGAGTGGTCCTGCCTCTGTGAACCAGTCTCCAAGACACTGTGTCAGATTCTCCCCGTCAATGTAAGGCTGAGTCAGAGTCCCCAAGTCATTGTCCTCGTGCACCCATTGCCCCTTGCCTTGCCTCAACGTCATGTCCCTATATCCCAGTCATTGGGTGCCAGCGGTCGATGTGCCTGCATCCCAGATTCTCCTTGTCATAGTGTTAAATGTTTGGTGTCCCCTTATGTCCTGTTCCCAGTTTCACTGTTAGTCTCACAGTGTCAATGTCACATTCTTCATTAGTCAGTGTCCCTTTGTCAGTGTAACAATGCTTGCTCCGCTGAACTCCATTTGGAGTCTTCACTCTTAATTTATTTATATTTTTTAATTGTGTATTACTTCCAGAAACATTAAACTATTAATCATCATACTTTTCAGAGGGGCCATGTTGCATTCAGCCAACCATTACCACTTAAATGTATTTTCGCTGGGTCAATGGAATTTTGACCCAATTGAAAAATATCTGTCCCACGACCCCAGTGTCAATCCTTCTGTGTCCCACTATAAAGGTCTCTGTCACTATGTCTATGTGAAAAGTTTAAGTTCATCTAGAACATCCTTCAGTGAAAGGCCTTTCGACCAACAGAAAAAATACACAAACTTATTTAAAAAAACCTATTAAAATAGTTGAAACCAAGAGTAGAAGGATGGGGTACATGAACAAAATGCATTGGTTGATAGCATGAGTACAAGTGATTGCTGAAGATAAGTCACTGGACTACAGTTATGTCGTGGGGACTCCCCATGACCTTCAGTAGTTTCATAAATGGCTACGTTGACTAATGAAATGGAAATTCAAATATGGAAGAGGTGTGTGTAAGAATATATTTGAAGGGGATAAAAGATGATCTGCTCTGTATCGCTATCAAGAACAAGTCTAAGGTATGAGCTTTTACCAAACAGCTTTTCAGTCATTCTCAAGGGCTCCAATAAGTTTAGGTGTCCACACCATGCCACCATGAATCCATTAAGTTTATGTGTCCACATTAAGTTAGTGGATGATTCCCAGTAAACGATGTGTAGTGTTTTCCATTTCCGTTAGATTGCTGGTTGTTCTACCAGCCCAGGTCCTTATTGCTGCTGAGCCAAAGAAACACTATGGCGGTCATTCTGACCCTGGCGGTCTTTGACCGCCAGGGCGGAGGACCGCGGGAGCACCGCCGACAGGCCGGCGGTGCTCCAATGGGGATTCCGACCGCGGCGGTAAAGCCGCGGTCGGACCGGCACCACTGGCGGGCTCCCGCCAGTGTACTGCCGCCCCATTGAATCCTCCACGGCGGCGCAGCTTGCTGCACCGCCGCGGGGATTCCGACCCCCCCTACCGCCATCCAGATCCCGGCGGTCCGACCGCCGGGATCCGGATGGCGGTAGGGGGGGTCGCGGGGCCCCTGGGGGCCCCTGCAGTGCCCATGCCACTGGCATGGGCATTGCAGGGGCCCCCGTAAGAGGGCCCCTACATGTATTTCACTGTCTGCTGCGCAGACAGTGAAATACGCGACGGGTGCAACTGCACCCGTCGCACAGCTTCCACTCCGCCGGCTCGATTCCGAGCCGGCTTCATCGTGGAAGCCTCTTTCCCGCTGGGCTGGCGGGCGGTCTGAAGGCGACCGCCCGCCAGCCCAGCGGGAAAGTCAGAATTACCGCCGCGGTCTTTCGACCGCGGAACGGTAATCTGACGGCGGGACTTTGGCGGGCGGCCTCCGCCGCCCGCCAAGGTCAGAATGAGGGCCTATATTTCAAAAGGACTCCCAAGGTAAACAGTCCCTTCATTGGAGGCATATTTATGAAAGTGGTGCACCTGCCAAATATCAAATTTGAAATGTTCTCAGTGTTATTGGCTGGAAATTGGTTTCTATGTGTCACAATCGTTTTTGAGATTACACTTGTGATTGGGCCTGGACAAAATGCAAATTACACCAGGATCATTTCCATAATTTCAGGAATTTTGAATTATGCTTATTACACAAAATTCCCAAAATTATGGCATTATAGCACACTGCGTAATTATGCTGCAGTTCATGGCAAAATTATAGCACGGAAACAATGCGAATGACCAGGATGCAAGCGGCAGTTAGGTTTTCTGTGCTATTTTTTAAGTGTGAAATGTATCCTTGTACCAAAAGTTGACACAGGATGCATTTTGCACTAAAATAAAGCATTGAATGCTGTATTTGCATTAAGAATGATTTTCCCAACATTTCGTGTCATAATATGAAAGGAAAGTATGCAAAATTCACACATCCCTACTTGTCATAGATTAGAAATTGGCACGAATGGTACTGCTACCATGTTCCGTACTTTATTGTTCATGCGTTTCTGTGACTCATCTCCCGATATATTTTTTTATTTATCCAGGTGGTAGAGACTGATGCGCAGGCCAGTTTGAATTTAATACTTGGGAATGTAGGTAGAATTATCTTTGAACTTGGAGCGTTTTGATCTTTGTGTTACATTTTCATATCATTGTAGTCCTTTTCGACAATATTTGTGCAAAAAAGATGGCCGAAGGACCTAAATCGGATTATCTTCTCTTTCTCTGTAACCTGGACTGAATTAAATGGTTTGGATCACTTGCAACTAGTTTATTCTATATAAATCTCTTTCCCATCTCCTCTCACGGTTTTTCAGGCTTTTTCTTCTGATGCTCAACAAAGGCCACAAGTTCTTCATACGTGGGATTGGTAGACACAGAAGTAAGTCTTCCAGCTTTTTCATTTGCAACTAGGACAATCTTAACCAATAAGGGAAGTGTAACTCCAGGAACAATTGCCGTTACCTCCGCAGCATGATCCAATTGTAACAAAGATGCTTGCCACCCAGTTGTCCACTGGTCACCCAGTGAATTAGTTGAGGGTCCATGACTAGCTCAGGCTCCCACCTTCTCCAAACCCTCCTTATGTTAATAACTTTTCTACTCCTATCTAGGAGAGAGTGGAATTTGCAGAGATTGATTCTGCGGAATGACACAGATGTACATTAAAATTCCACCATTTTTCACAGAATTCCTTGACTGGGCAGAGTGGGCATTTGGTTCTAATTTCTTAGCTCAAAATCAATAAAAAAAATTGTAGAGCGCGCTACTCACCCGTGAGGGTCTCAAGGCGCTGGGGGAGGGGGAAAAGGGGGGGGAGTGGGGTTACTGTTCGAACAACCATGTCTTGAGGTTCTTTCTGAAGAGCAGGAGGTCTTTGGTTTTGCGAAGGTTGGTGGGGAGGGAGTTCCAGGTTTTGGGGGCGAGGTAGGAGAAGGACCTGCCTCCTGTGGTGGTGCATTGGATGCGGTGGACTGTGGCTAGTGCGAGGTCGGCAGATTCGAGGTTGCGGGTGGGAGAGTGGAAGTTCACTCTTTCGTTGAGGTAGGTTGGGCCGCTGTTGTGGAGGGATTTGTGTGCGTGGTTGAGGATCTTGAAAGTGATCCTCTTGTCAATGGGGAGCCAGTGAAGGGATTTGAGGTGTGGTGAGATGTGTTCATGGCGGGGGAGGTCCAGGATGAGGCGTGCGGCTGTGTTCTGGATTCTCTGGAGTTTGCGTTTGAGTTTGAGTGTGGTGCCGGCGTAGAGGGTGTTGCCATAGTCTAGCCTGCTGCTGATGAGTGCGTGGGTGACGGTCTTCCTGGTCTCTGTGGGAATCCATTTGAAGGTTTTTTTCAGTGTGCGGAGTGTGTGGAAACAGGAGGAGGTGACTGCATTGATTTGTTGGGTCATGGAGAGGGAGGGGTCCAGGATAAAGCCGAGGTTGCGTGCGTGGTTTGCGGGGGTGGGTGCGAGGCCTAGGGCAGTGGGCCACCAGGAGTCGTCCCATATGGTTTTGTTGGGGCCAAAGATGATGATTTCAGTTTTGTTGGAGTTGAGCTTGAGGTGATTTGTTGTCATCCAGGTGGCGGTGTCAAGGAGTGCAGCGTGGAGGTTGGTTTTGGAGGTGGTGGGTTTGCGGGTGAGGGAGATAATGAGTTGGGTGTCATCTGTGTAGGAGAGGATGGTGATTCCTTGTGGTCGGAGGATGTTGGCGAGAGGGATCATGTAAATGTTGAAAAGGGTGGGGCTGAGGGAGGACCCTGGGGGAACTCCACAGATGATTTTGGTAGCAGTGGGGTGGAAGGGTGGGAGGCGGACTTTTTGGGTTCTATCGGTGAGGAAGGAGATGAGCCCGTCTATGGCTTTGTGTCGGATTCCTGTGTTGTGGAGGCGTGTGCGGAGTGTGTGTTGGCAGACCGTGTCAAAGGCCGCTGAGAGGTCTAGGATGATGAGTGCGACGGTCTTGCCCTTGTCGACTCTGGTTCTGATGTCATCAGTACATGCGATGAGGGCGATTTCAGTGCTGTGGTTCTTGCGGAACCCGGATTGGGAGGGGTTGAGTGTGTTGTTTTCCTCAAGAAAGTGGGATAGGCGGGCGTTAGCCAGTTTCTTGGCGACCTTGGTGGGGAAAGGGAGGAGGGAGATGGGGCGGTAGTTGGAGAGGTCCTCCGGGTCGGCTTTGTTTTTTTTTAGGAGTGCAGTGATTTCTGCGTGTTTCCAGGGGTCTGGGAAGGTGGCGGTGTCAAATGAGGAGTTGATTATGTCGCAGAGTATGGGGGCGATGGTTGGGTTGGCTTTGTTGAAGATGCGATGAGGGCAGGGTTCGAGGGGGATCTAGAGTGGAAGGAATTCATGTTTTTTTCAGTTTCTTCATCGGTGGTTGGGGCTCAGGTGGTAAGTAGGTTGGGAGGGCGTGAGTGGGGTCTGTGTTGGGCAGATGAGGGGTGTGTGTGTGTGGTATGAAGCTGTTGTGTATGTCCAAGATTTTGTGGTGGAAGTGGTTGGGGAGGCCATCGCAGCAATGCATTTTCCCAAAGAAACTAGCAACAGGAGCCCTTACATATTCTGCATTGATTAAAATTGCAGAGTATGTAAGGGAGCCGAGGTGTACGCAATAGTTTCTAAACATGGCAGGAAGAAGGAGCAGTCCCTCAATGTTTAAAAAATACTGCCTAATTTAAACTTTAATTCCACCAGTGGATTGGCAAAATTTATCAGTAATTCTGTACTACAAGAGTAACACACAATTACAAAATTCCTCCTATTCCGCAAGCAGAATTAAAAATTCTACACAGGCTTACTCTTACCTATGAATGCCTTTATTCTTTGTTCACTTGGAATTTTAAATGAAAATGTTTGGGGTATTTTATTAAATAGCCATCAGATACGTGTGGTCACCGCCTTTGTCTTTGGCAACTGAGAGGATAATGTCTCCAGCTTCACCCCATGTTTAACTAGCATTGGACTTTTAAGAAATTGCTAGAGATATCAGAGGAGTTTCTATGAGTATTGCTGCAGCCATTACAGGGAGTGCAGAATTATTAGGCAAGTTGTATTTTTGAGGATTAATTTTATTATTGAACAACAACCATGTTCTCAATGAACCCAAAAAACTCATTAATATCAAAGCTGAATATTTTTGGAAGTAGTTTTTAGTTTGTTTTTAGTTTTAGCTATGTTAGGGGGATATCTGTGTGTGCAGGTGACTATTACTGTGCATAATTATTAGGCAACTTAACAAAAAAAAAAGATATACCCATTTCAATTATTTATTATTACCAGTCAAACCAATATAACATCTCAACATTCACAAATATACATTTCTGACATTCAAAAACAAAACAAAAACAAATCAGTGACCAATATAGCCACCTTTCTTTGCAAGGACACTCAAAAGCCTGCCATCCATGGATTCTGTCAGTGTTTTGATCTGTTCACCATCAACATTGCGTGCAGCAGCAACCACAGCCTCCCAGACACTGTTCAGAGAGGTGTACTGTTTTCCCTCCTTGTAAATCTCACATTTGATGATGGACCACAGGTTCTCAATGGGGTTCAGATCAGGTGAACAAGGAGGCCATGTCATTAGATTTCCTTCTTTTATACCCTTTCTTGCCAGCCACGCTGTGGAGTACTTGGACGCGTGTGATGGAGCATTGTCCTGCATGAAAATCATGTTTTTCTTGAAGGATGCAGACTTCTTCCTGTACCACTGCTTGAAGAAGGTGTCTTCCAGGAACTGGCAGTAGGACTGGGAGTTGAGCTTGACTCCATCCTCAACCCGAAAAGGCCCCACAAGCTCATCTTTGATGATACCAGCCCAAACCAGTACTCCACCTCCACCTTGCTGGCGTCTGAGTCGGACTGGAGCTCTCTGCCCTTTACCAATCCAGCCACGGGCCCATCCATCTGGCCCATCAAGACTCACTCTCATTTCATCAGTCCATAAAACCTTAGAAAAATCAGTCTTGAGATATTTATTGGCCCAGTCTTGACGTTTCAGCTTGTGTGTCTTGTTCAGTGGTGGTCGTCTTTCAGCCTTTCTTACCTTGGCCATGTCTCTGAGTATTGCACACCTTGTGCTTTTGGGCACTCCAGTGATGTTGCAGCTCTGAAATATGGCCAAACTGGTGGCAAGTGGCATCGTGGCAGCTGCACGCTTGACTTTTCTCAGTTCATGGGCAGTTATTTTGCGCCTTGGTTTTTCCACAAGCTTCTTGCGACCCTGTTGACTATTTTGAATGAAACGCTTGATTGTTCGATGATCACGCTTCAGAAGCTTTGCAATTTTAAGAGTGCTGCATCCCTCTGCAAGATATCTCACTATTTTTGACTTTTCGGAGCATGTCAAGTCCTTCTTTTGATCCATTTTGCCAAAGGAAAGGAAGTTGCCTAATAATTATGCACACCTGATATAGGGTGTTGATGTCATTAGACCACACCCCTTCTCATTACAGAGATGCACATCACCTAATATGCTTAATTGGTAGTAGGCTTTCGAGCCTATACAGCTTGGAGTAAGACAACATGCATAAAGAGGATGATGTGGTCAAAATACTAATTTGCCTAATAATTCTGCACTCCCTGTAATGTCAACAGTTTGTGAAAACATATATCCCTCAAGGGCGCTACAAGATTTTACATCTGCCATACAGTACCAGCGGTGTTGGAGTGAGTTGAGACAAATCAGATAAGATGTACTCTTGGCTTTCATTATTATTTGAAACCAGAGGCATTTGTGTGACCTGCTGTCCTCTGCTGGCATTGGGGCTTATCTGTTCACGACCAACATTTCAAATACTTTTCTTTTATGCTGTATCTTGGCCCTGCTAAGATCCAATGGAGAAGACTTGAGAGTCACAGTCAGGGAGCTCTTGAGCCTTGTGAATTTCAATCCTGCACGAAGGATATATATAATAGGGGCAATATGGACACCTTAGAGCAAATGTTTTGAAGCACAAGGATCTTTAGTTCTTCCCACACTTTTGAGAGGGAGGACAGTGTGCTGAAATGACAGTGCTTTAGTATTTGGGGGTATTATTTACAATATATGATAAGGAGTATTTATTTTACTGGTTGTGTCATTTGGGACACTTTTAGTTGTGGTTTCCTGCCAGGCCACTAACATTTGTCCTATGCCCAAGTTTAAAACTTCAAGAGGCAAGACATAAGCTTAGTGGCATGACTTCCACTATCAGGCTTGTCCCAGTAGGTCAGCCACACACTGTATCCGTCTAAAACCACCCCTGCACTTCAGCACAAATCCCAGGATAGATCAAACCATGGCCTCTCATGTACAGAACTGATTCCTGAGATCGGGCAGTTTGGGAGATCAGAGAACACCAAACAAGTGCTGCCACTCACATCTAATCCCCCCCTTGTAGGAGTGGCTGCAGTGCTGGGGGAAAATAAGGTCCTGAACGGAGCAGTGAGCTGCACCAGGTGTAGGTGTGCTCGCTCTGAGTGAATTTGTGTTTGTGTGCTGTGGAGGATTGCGTCCACAGCACTAGGGCTTTCCACATTACTGTGTCACTATGTCTGTTGTTCTCTTGTTAGCGTCCTATACCATTTCATTACTTCTTAGTGTTCCTGTGTTTGTTGTCAGTGCCCCCATGACAGAGTTCCCATGTCACTGCCCTGCCCCAATGTCTGAGCCTCTTCAATGTGCCTGTGCATTGTACCCATGTTAATGGGAGACTCCAAACTTCTGTGTCATTGTACCAATGTGCACGTGTCTCGGTCAATTAAGCACTCAGTATCTCAGTTCCCCCTTGTAAGAAGCAGTGCCCCAAATCAGTGTAGGTGTCTATTACCTAGTCACATTGGGCCTCATTTACAAGGCCCTAGTGGCACACTGCAAAACCGGAGTGTCATTTTATTTTTAACCTCTGGTGGGGCAGTGTTCTGGCCCATATTTACAAGGCCACACAAAGCCACCTTGAGTGGCTTTTCATGGCCTTGTAAATATGACCCCCCTTCATGCATAGCACAGCATGAAAGGGGCGTCCGTGGGTGTTGCTGTGGGTGTTTCCACACAACACCATAGAATCTGACAGAATCTGATGCATTTCCAGATTTACAAGACTGAGAATGCATCAAATTCCTAAGCCACCTCAGGGGCTTTAAAGTGGCAGAACGGGGAGAAATTACATTATTTGTCCCCGTTTTAACTCTTTCTGTGTATGCTGCAAAGAGGAAAATGCCATTAATGATTGTTTATGTACAGGAAGGTGATTCTTCCTGCACAATAACAATCATCCCTGCAACGCAGGCACCGTTGCACCATGGCGCAAAGGTGCCTGCATTGGCACTAGGCAGCAGTTTGAGTACAGGGATATGTCGTATTTCTGTAAATATAACGCATCCCTGCACTTTCTAAATGATGCAGCGTGACGCAGCAAGCTGGCTTGCAGCGCCACGGTGCGTCATTTCCTGGTTATTGAGGCCCATTGTTTGCATGTGTAGTCCTTATACCACCTTAAGTCTGCTTCAGTGAGCTACTGGCAGATAAGGAGAAGACGGGGTCTTGATAAGGATGGAAGGAACTCTGATGTGTAGGGGTTGGAAGGAAAGGCATGTCAAAGTGACAGAAAAATAGATCAGTGTAGGGTGATGATCTATTGCTAAGGATAAACTGAGAAGGTGTGAAATTCCATGATGTTTAAAGAATAATAGCACTCTGTGAAAATGATTGCTTCTGCGCCCCCTGCCCCCCAACCACCACTCTACCCCCCTCAACATTGATCTTCACAGATGCAATATGTACCCCTTAAAATGGCCCAGGGCCGGGATTCTGCAAACCAGGTCTGACAGTCCTTCTACCACACATCAGGGCAGATGGACTAACCATCTGCAATTCTTAATCAGTTGCACATAGGTTCGAGACTAAGAAGAGGTAAGGTTTGTGTGCATTAACGTGTTTTTCGTTTCACATCACAAAAATAGAATGTTAACCAATCGCTATTTTTGCCACTGGGATTAGCAATTACGTATTACTGATTCTCAATATCCGTTTTTTTATTCTGGAATGTACTATCGGTCCACAAATTGCGAATAGTTTCAAAAACAGGTCTTTGCGCTCACAAATTAGCATCAAGTGAAAGCAGGTGCTTACCAGTGCGCATTATAAAGGGGCAGAAACTTGTTTTTGGCCCACAGTGGCAGCGCAGGATGCTATTGCGAAGAGGGTGAGGCATACACAGGAGTCCGTTTTCAGAATCAGGGTGAATTCATTTCTGCAGGCTAAGGAGGTATATGACAAGCCTACTCCCAGCTGTACTGGTATTTTGGATTTAACTGATGGATTAGACCCTGTCTTCTGTAAGGACACACACAGGAGTGCTCCTATCCGAACCCACATTCAGGCACTTTGCTCCCACACCTTGTACCCTCAGGAAGCTGTCAGGGGGTCGGTGCCATAACATAAGGGGGCTCGCAAACTGCACTGTCACGTTTTCAAGAATTCTTTTAGATGCAATGCTGCTAAATATTCACTGCTGTATTTTTCCGAGTTCTCACCCAGACTAGCACCAAACAAAGTTAGATTTTTTTTCGTGTGGCACATTTCCCACATAATATATAGTCTGTGTTGATGACTTTCTTTGCCACCCTAGTGCAACTGAATTATTGTACAGGAATCGGAAGACTCAGCACTCTTTAAAAACATTCAGATAGTTTGCAACGCTGGCTCTATAATAAATTACCTTCATGCAAAATTCACAGGCTCATGTCCTGACTCCCATATATATATTCTGGCGCTGTGCCCTATACAACCAGCTTGCAAGAGGAGGTTTTGGGAACGGTTTTCATTTGGGTATTTGTAATTTTCTACCTTTATATTTATTAATTCATACTTTACATTAGTGGTTTTAATTTTATGTTTCATTTGTGTTAGGTGACAGTGTTTATGCAGTACGCATATGGATGAAGGACCCATCACTCAATCCAACTACAAAGAGAGAAGGCTGGTACAATATTGCCTATAGGCGAACAAGGGTTGTTAAAGAGCGCACTTTTTGTCTACTTAACGTAAGGTTTCGCTGCCTTCGCAAGGTTGGTGGTGCACTACAATATGCACCTAGTTTGGCATTGAGGATAGAGGCAGTATGTGCTATGGTGCACAATATAGCTACAAAGAAAGGACTTCAAATGCAGCCTGAGCAGAACAGCTCTGATGAAGAGGGTGACCACCCACCACCAAACACATCCCAAGAGCCACCAGAGCAGCATATGGAAGAGAGAGACACAGTTACATTACCAACAATCATTTGTAAGGTGTACTCAAATTAAACCATGCAATGTACAATGAGGTAGTGACAGTCAAAATGCACAAAAAAAAAATATTGCCATGTTTATTCACAGGAAATGTGAAATAGACTGCATACGTTTTTTAGTTCACAGCATTTGTAAATGCCTCTTTCTTTGTTTGCTGGGAATGGGCCTCTCTAGATTAGTTAGCAACATATCCACTTCTAAACTAGCAGCCTGGATGTGACGACTTCTTGATCTTCTAGATCTCACGACGTCAGACACAGACATACTACTGTGGCTGGAAGCCTTGTAACTCTTTAGCGCAGAGATAACCTGATCTGTAGAAGATGTCTGCATTTTTTGTAAAAAATCAACACATAATGCAATCTCCCCTAAACATTTTGCTGTATCATTGCAACAGTGGGGCATTTCTTGCTAGATATGTATGGTGTGACGACTGAGCATTCCTGTTGCATTTGCCAGTTTTTCAATACTTGTCCCAAAATGCTGCATTTTAAAAGCAACATGTTGATGTCTTTTGTTGCTGTGTCTCCTCAACAATAAAATGATCTATTGAATTTAAACTGTTAATACTATTCATCACAGCAGACATGCCTTCACCCATGTTTATTGCAAGCATGTAATTGACATCGAATTGTTTGTTTCAATGTCTAACATTGTTTTCTCTATGTGTTCAAATTCTGATCTAGATGGTGTAACACCTGTATCATCAGGTCTGATAGGAGGTTGTGGTTAAACTGGTAAGAACATTTGACTCCTGAGTCTTTCTATATAAAGGTTTGTTCTATGCCGTGTAGTTGCCTATACATTTCTAGTAGATCTAGTTGTTTGTCTTCTTGTAGTCAATGTTGTTTCACAGAATATTGCTGTTGGTGTGATGTCCATTGCTTGAAGCGTATCATTGTTGTTAGACTCTTGAGCCACTACATTATCCACATTCTGAGCATCATGTTCCTCTGCAATATTGTCCTCTATTAATATGCATGTCAACTGTAATATGTGTTTCATTAAAATGTATTTGCTGTAGTACGAGAAGTAACAGCACATGGTGAAGTGAAAGTCTCTTACACCTATGATGCACTCCTTTTCATTTTCCTTTCCAGGATCATGGTACTGAAGATTCCAGTTATTCTATTTAGAAAAGTCCTTCCCTTATAACACAGTAGTAAACTGTGCTTTCTTTTGCATGCCTAAAACCTGAAAGACTTTGATTGGACTGCAAATCCCATGATCTATTTTCTTGAACATAATACATGTTAAACCATTGAACTATAAAATGAGCCCAACTCAAATATAATCAGTTTAGACACAAGTAAATAACACCTGTAATAAAAATATTTTAAGGTACAATAGTTCTATTGTCTTAATTGGAAAATAAAACCTTCACACGAACCAGTGTGCTGATGTGGAGGTTCTGAGGTGTCAATGTTTGTTAGCTGGGATATACACCTCCATAGTGCGGGTGTTCTCAATGGCCTCGTGCGTTGCTGTAGGTGATGTCTGGGTAGAAGATCACCCTCCAGTGCCAGCAGCTTCCTTTGTCATACCGGCCAGCTGTTCCTTCATGCATGAGTGAAGGTTGTACCACCGTTTCTGAATTTCAGGAATAATGCATATTGTTACTCCTACATCATTCATCCTTTCTTGGACACAGCTCCAAGTTCGTTTTTTGGTGGAGTCAGGGACAGTTAGGGAGGCTTTCCCAAGCTGTTCACACTCCTCCACCAGTATAGCAATCTCTTCCTCCGAGAACTTTTGCTTGCTCTTTGCTTGGCTTTCCTGAGAAGTTATTTTGGCACAAAGATGTAGCTGGGAGTCCACACAGGGCTGGACTGCAAGCTCCAGTGCTACAGAATGGCAGTGGAATAATTAATTTCCTGATTGTGATCAGTATGTGTCTGGACAACATTTGTATTTTGCAAACATGAAGGAAACGCTTTTAGCGATTCAGTATTTTAAGGAAGTGAATCCTAAGAAATCGCTAAAAGGAACATGTATGTAATAATACATTTCAATTACCAAAATCCAAAATGCGATTTCTTAAGATTCCCAAACTACGATTTGGTAAAACATACAATAGTTAATCTGGCCCTATATGTTATTTTTTTTATAAACCTACAAGTGTGCAATGAAGAATTCTTATCTGCAGAGAGCAGTTGAAAAATGCAGTTATGTTCTGCAATGCTGAATGGTCCCTTATGTCAAGAGCAATTAAGCTTTCATTAGTTTCAATTTAAAGTGTCCTTTAAATATCTTCTCTTTTATTAAAAAAAAGCAAAACAATTATCGCAAAGTTGCCCTTGATATTCATATGAAATTATGAAATACCTCACAAGTACTTGGGAGCTGGAGCACGTGTAGAGTCTTGTGTCCAAACAGATCAGCCGGAGAGGTAGCCCTGCCAGTTAATGTGAAAGACACAAGTTTGCTTTCCAGCTAAGGTATAACTGTTTCTTTTTTCTGAGGTCGATAACATGTTTGGGGCACCAGTCACTGGCGCTCTCTGTCAATCTAGTTTGTATTGTTGTGCTTCAAAAAATCACTACCATATTTTTATCATAAATAACTGGGAACAAAATTAGTTATTCGAAGCTCGTTCCCTGCCTCTAGTAAATGCACAATGTTGAGTTATAAGGGGTTTATCTTTGTGCACCTTACTGAGGGGAAAAGCCCCAGCTTTGAGGTGGTAAACTTTAAATTAGAAATGCTATGCTACAGCAAAGTGTCAGGGGTACTAGACCTGCTATACAGACTGACTGGTGGACCCCCTGTCTGCCACTCGCCCAGTCCTAAATCATGCCCATAGTGTGATCTTGAGCTTAAGCTTAAATTCTATGTGGTTCACAACACTATGATTGGAAACACATTTGGAGTGCACATGTCTGTTATTGGGTTCCAAGCAGTGGCCTAACACAAAACAAATGGGTCCCCCTGCAGAAGGCTGTGAGGGGTACCTTGGACTCCATAAATCACAGATATTCAGATGCTTTTGGTTGAATAGGGAGCATCTGAAGGTTAGGGTCGCCTCTGTACCACAGGGGATGCAGAGGCCCGTGTTATACCCCTTCTTCAGTCCTTTGCCATTTGACATAGCATTCCACGCTCCTCCCATGTATTTAAGAAAGTTCAGTGATTTTCCTATTAAGAGATGCGGACATGTGGAAGAAATATTATGTGTACTTGGATAGCGCACTATCAACCATGAATGCATCCCAGCACTCAGGTGTGTGTGCCTAGCCCTGCCTATGGTAGGTTGGTTAATCGAAAAACCATGTCTTCAGCTTCTTGTAGAATTCAAGAAAAGAGCAGGGGTGGCTGGTAGCTTTAGAAAGTGGTGGGGTGAGCAAAGTGCCCCACCGCTTTCCAAAAACCTAAATTAAGCAACCCCTCTCTCCAAAACCCAAATAAAACAACCCTTCCACCCAAACCCCTAAAAAAATAACTACCTACTTAATCACTAAATTACATGCACAACACATTCTTAATAAATAAAATTAAATAAAAGTGTAGTTACCGACAAACTCCATGTCCTCCTCAGTGTTCCCCTGCCGTCTGATGCACTAAGGATGATCCCCTAACCAATCCAGGTGCTTCTCTCATGCTGTTAACCAGCATGAGAGAAGTACCACATGAGAGAAGTACCTGGATTGGATGGAGCGACCTGGCTGGATGCTCCTTCATGCCCCGGAGGCCTGTGCTTGGTCTCCACTCGGCGAGAGCTTCAAAGTGTGCATGTCACTTTGGCGGCGCAACACAGCCAGCCTATAGGGTTTATAGTTGGAAAGCATGCTCTGGTTGAGGATCGAAGTTGCTCTATATGGAGGTGATTTTTATTACAGAATAATTTCAAGGGCTTGTTGCAAAGGTTTTGTGAGGGAGTGAAGTTGTTGGATGCAGCATGAGACACAGTGAAATGTTTGATGATGGTGAAGATTTTCCGGTTGCTGTTAGTGCTGGTGTTGATGTGAGCTGCAAGAGCTGTGTGGCTGCTAGCATCTCAGACTGATTTGAACATGTCTTTATCAGCTGTGTTTTGACATGTCCTCCATATGCACTCTAGTTGCTTGCAGTCGTGTTTCATCAGTCTCAGTTCCTTTGTGTACCAGCTAGCCAGTGGTGTTGCTCCTTCCATTGGGTTAAGCTTGGGGGGAGCCAGAGTTGTACCGCAAGGGGTAATCCAGCTGTTGAGATTTTTGGCAAATCGCAGGTATGCTCAGATTAAATGCTCGGAGAGGGCTAAAGCCCATTCCTCTTCTGAGATGCTACTGCAGCTTTAGTGGGGGTTACATTAGTGGTAGGTCTGTGGTGGTTCAGGACGGGTATGCTGAAACTGATGAGGGCGTGGTCTGTCCTGGTCACAGTTGCTGGCTTGTTGATTGTGATGCTGCTGAGGAGAAAATCAGGAGCAATAGGTGTACAGCAGTGTGGGTGGGTTCGATAACATGCTGAGTGAGGCCAAGGTTTCTGCAAATTTCAAGAAGGGGCATAGATTTTGTGTCAGTGCGATCTTCTAAGTGAAAATTAATGTCTCAGAAGAGGATGAAAGTGCTGGCATTGATGATGAGGGTTTTAGAAATCAGGTCTCTACTTGATAGTTGTCTACACTCTGTCCAAGTAGGGACCACAATCTTAGGCAGGGCAAGTAAGATACACACTAAAGGTTTACCTGTGCTCACCTCTGGTAGTTTGGCACAGAGCAGTCAAGCTAAACTACAAAAACAAGTATTTGTGCCAACAAAACATAACACAGTGAAAACACCACAAAAGGACTCCACACCAGTTTAGAAAAATACCCAATATTTATTTTAGTCAAACAGGAGCAAAATGACAAAAATCCAACACACACAAGTCAAGTTTGGAATTTTTAAAGGTTAAATCAAAATACAGTGTTTAGAAGACAATACCTCCAACCGGAGCTATCTGGTTACACTGGACTAGGGAAAATCCAAAAGTGCAATCCAACCATGATGGAGCCCGGGCCGGGTAAAAGAGTCACGCAGACCCTCTCACAGTACCTTTGTTGCATCGATGCTCAGTGACGATGCTTTGATCCAGAGGAGGGGATGCGTTGCGCTTGGAGGCGATGAATCATTTTCTGATCAGGCAATGTTGTTGATGTCCAGAAGTGACGAGTACTGGTTCCGATGTGTTGGTGCTGCGTTGTGAGTCAGGCCGTTGTGTCACGCAGTCACCAAGCAGTGTCCACGGCTTCAGTACAGACAGCCACAAAGTGGCATTTTTGCAGTGGGATGTGTCAGTTCCAAGTGACACGCGGGTGTCATTTTTATAAGTTCTTGTGTTTCAGCACCACACTCGCCTCCAAGGCCCAGGACTGGAGTTGACACCACTCGGCAGAGCAGGACCCACAGCAGAGCAACCTAGATGTAGGTGAAGTCTTTTGTATCCCTGAAACTTCAGAAACAGTAGGCAAGCTCAGTCAGGCCCTTGGAGAAACTTTAGATTGCAAGATGTAGAGAGTTAGATCCGGTTTTCTCACTCCCAGGCAAGAAGTAGCAGGCAGCAGGCCAACGCAGCAGAGCAAACAGCAAAGCGACAGTCCCTCCTGACAACACAATGGTCCTTCTTCCTGGTAGAATGTTCTCAATCCAGAAATTTTCTGAATATATGGTGTAAGAGACCCAGTACTTATACCTAAAATGGCCTTTGATGTGGGGGTAGCTTCAAAGGAATTCTGTGACATGCAGAAGGTTCCCTTTCAACCCAGCCCTTGCTCCAGACTACCAGTGGGGGGTAATCAGCCCTTTGGGTGAGGGTCTGACACAGCCTATTCAGATGTAATGTGAACTGTATCTCCATCTCCCTGCCCAGGACGACTGTCAGTATACAGAGGAATGAAGATGTATCTGTTGTCACACCCAACACTTCCTCTTTGTGGCTGTCTGGAGAGAATACACAAATGTGGCTGCCACCTAAACCCAGACATGTATTTAGACACAGGTTATGGCACAGAATGGTTAAAGTAAGAAAATGCCACTTCAAAGAAGTAGCATTTTCAGACCTGCAATTTAAAAAACAACCTTACCAAAAGATCTATTTTTAAATTGTGAGTACAGAGGCACCAAACACCTTTTTTCTATCTTTTCCCAATTGGAAATTAGACTTCGAAGATGTTCTAAGGTAACCCCAACTTTAACCTATAGGAGAGATAGTCTTTGCAATAGTGAAAAATTAATGCAAGACTTTTTCACTACCTGGACACGTTAAACTCAGAAGTACATGTTCAACTTTTTTTTGTCACCTTGATTTTATTATAAATTTTGAGACACATCTTAATTGTTAAGCATTAAACATATAAGTCCACTATCAATAGGGATAGCCATTAGTCTTAATATTTTCACAAAGTTTTGAGCAGACATGTGTCGATATGTTATTTTCTTCATTCGGTATCCACCATAGAAAATATATCCTTGTGATTAATATCATTGTAACATACATGCAATTTCTTGTGATCTCTTAGTCCTCAACAGTGCCTCTGGTAAATATAAGTGCAAATACACAAAAACTAAAAACATATATAACTTCCAGATATAAAGGATGGTCGTCGAGGTAGCAGTGGTTGAGCTGAGAAGCGGCTCATCGTAAGAAGCAGTGGAGGAGTGTCCTAGACAGATCACATTGGTAAACGGCAGAGTGCACTATGTCTGGAAGAGGTGTAGTGCTCGTATATGGGTGGGGCATGCGATGAGTGGCAAGCCTTGTGAAAGGAAGTGGACCCCAAATAAAATTGAAGCCTTTCATGGTCTCCTCCATTATGTCTGTCATGCGTTCCATTGTGAGTGCTTGCCAAAGGTGAGCATGTCATTGTGATATAGAAGGGACCTCTGGTTTCTTCCAAGGCTGCCACTAACGCAATTTTGGCTGCCCCTAGGCATAACCATAGAAGAGAACGGTCACCAATTGTTTGATTTTTAAGATCTGGGGGACGGAGGCCTAGAAGCACTAATTCTGGAGTACACGGTATTGGGTATCCTAAGATTTCTTTGATTTGGGTTACTATTTCTGTCCAGTATGGTCAGATTGTCAGACAGTCCACCATATGTGTTGGAAATCTCCTAAAAGGCCGCATCCCCTCCAGCAACGATCCGATGTATTCAGAAATATTTTCCCTAGTTTTGTGGGGTTTAAATACCAATCATAGAGCACCTTGCAGTGTGCCACTCGCAGGCCTATCAATCGATTGCATTTAATTATATTTGCCCATAATCTCTGCATGCTCTGGTTGAGGATCGAAGTTGCTCTATATGGAGGTGATTTTTATTACAGAAGAACTTCAAGGGCTTGTTGCAAAGGTTTTGTGAGGGAGTGAAGTTGTTGGATGCAGCATGAGACACAGTGAAATCTTTGATAATGGTGAAGATTTTCCGGTTGCTGTTAGTGCTGGTGTTGATATGAGCTGTAAGTGTGTGGCTGCTAGCATCTCAGACTGATTTGAACATGTCTTTATCAGCTCCCCATTTCCCCTCCGTAATTGGTTTCCCTAGGATGTGCTCCCAAAATGTAACATAGTGAGGTATGGGTGTGTGTGTAGTGGATTGTAGTAAGGCATATGAATCCATGAGTGGTCCTCACTTTTTTTCCAAATGGTTCTATTGGTCATAACTCTCTAGTGGCAGCTTCTTTTGTTGCTGGAATAAGAACCCAATGTTTCAATTGATTATAGTGATATATCTCAGTGGGTGGTAAATAAAATGTGCAGCAACAACTTTCAAACGTTAGAATCTTTCCTCTATGGAACATATCTGAAATAATTAGACATCTGCCCTCCCGCCATCCATCAAAGGGACCTTTGTGTAGTGCTGGTTGAAAGGCCTCATTGTAGTGTATGAGTGTATAAGGTGATGGAAATGTTGTTATTTGTGCTGTTTACTTTGTCCCATACTTTCAGAGTGGTAGCTGTTAGGGTACTTATATATGCATTTTTAGGGCGATGTCCTTTGGGTTTCCATAGTACATCCCAGATTGTTCTCCCTACTACAGCCCTTTCCATGTGTAGCCATTGTTTCTCAGAAGCTCTGAGGAACCATTCGGTTATGACTCTTAATTGTGATGCTCTGTAGTAGTTTGCAAAGTCCGGTAGAGCTAATCCACTGGCCTCTCGAGGATGTGTCAATAGTCGATGTGACAGGCGAGCCCTACGACCCTCCCAGATGAAGTTTGTGACCATGGTGTGTATGGCTGGTAGAAAATCTTTCTCTAACTCAATAGGAAGTCCCTTAAAGAAGTGTAAGATGTGCGGTAAAACCATAATTTTAACTGCATGTATGCGTCTTATCCATGTCAGATATAGTGGGGACCAGCATTTAAGATCTGTTTTAAGTTGGCTTAAAAGGGGAGGATAGTTTGCTTTATATAGATCTGTAGTTTTGGGGGTAAGTTTTATGCTGAAATATGTGATTTCTCTGTTCGTAGTTTGGAAAGGAGATGACGCTGTTATATTTACCATTTCCATTTGAGGGGCAGTTATACTGAGTGTGTAAGATTTATTGAGGTTCACCTTGAACCCTGCCACTGATTCAAAGAGTTGGAGTTCAATTTGTAGGGCTTGGAGAGATGTTGTGGGGCTAGTAAGGGACAAGAGTACATCATCTGCAAAGAGGGAGATTTTATGTTCTGTGGAACTAAAACGAGAGCCCGCAGATCAGAGAGTTTCCTCATATTTTTGCTGCAAAATGTTCTGTGCTCAAGGCAAACAGCAATGGGGATAAGGGACATCCCTGCCTAGTGCTGCGTGATAGTCGGAAAAGCTCCAATGCTATCCCATTTACCAGTACTCTGGAGCTTGGAGAGATGTAATTGGCTCGAATAATATTTATAAATCATTCGCCAAATCCAAATTTGTGTAATGTCTGAAAGAGGAAACTCCAGTCCACTGGGTCAAAGGCCTTTTCTGTGTCTAGGGCCAAAAGTATCATTGGTATGTTTTATTTTATTGGCCTTCTCGATTAAATGTATCACCCTCCTTAGATTATCATGGGTCTGTCTGCCCTTACTAAAAGCGGACTGGTCTGGATGTATTAATTCTGGCATGAGACCTTCAAGTCTGTTAGCCAAGATTCTGGTATATAATTTAGCGTCTATATTCAGTAGAGCAATTGGCCTGTAGGAAGCACAGAGTTGTGGATCCTTGCCAGCTTTTGGGAGAACGGAGATCAGGGCCTCCTCCATTGTCGAAGTCAGTCTGTGATTCTGCAATGTAATTATATAACTTTGTTAGATGAGGGACTAAGTCTACATTGAATGTCTTGTAGAAGTATGCGTTAAATCCATCCAGACCTGGGGATTTACGAAGTTTAAGAGTGTTTATTGCGGCTTGTAACTCCTCCTTGGTTATGGGCCCATTTAAGATATCATGATAAGTTGGGGGTACTTGAGGCAGGGATATGGTTTCTAAGTATGCCGCTTGAGCATCAACATTCATACTGTCAGCCGTATAAAGCATTTGATAAAATTGTTTAAAGGTTTCCACCTTTTCTCTTTCAGTGTGATGAGTTGCCCCCGAAGGTACCCTTATTTGGCTAATATATGTTTTCTTCTGTTTGGCCCTTAGTTGTCTCGCCAGGTGTGGGCCTATCTTATTATCTTCTTCGTACGTGGTTCTTTTTAGTCGGAGAAGTGTTAACTCTGCTTACCTCTCAGGGCTGTTACTTTGAAGTGGGAGAGATGGCATAGCTTTGTATTCTTTTTCTGTTTGCCTCAATTCCTCTTCTAAAGCTATGCGTTCTTTGGTCCTTTGTTGGAGCAGAGTGGACATCAGAGATATACATTTAGCCCAAATTACTGCCTTGAATGTGTCCCACTTTTTTAGAATGGGATGTATCCAGATTGCTATTCAATTGAAAATATTCCTGAATTGCTTTGCGGATTTTGTCTCTAAGGAGACGATCTTGTGTCAATATAGCTGGAAAGTACCATTGGCGGGTCCTCTGTATCGAGGGGCCCCAATCTGGCACTACCTCTTAAGGTACATGATCTGAAACAGCTATGGGGTGAATGATAGCTTGTAAAATAGAGCATTTCAATTGTTGGCTGAGAAAGATAGTCTATTCTCAAATATGTTCTGTGCGTATGAGAAAAAACATTGTAATCCTGTGTTGTGGGGTGAAGCTCCGTCCATGCATCCAACAGACCTAGTTAAAGGAGACTCAATTTTTTTTATTTTTATAAATGTACCAGCATGTGTCCAATGTAGGTGAGTGCTGTCATTGGTTATATCCAAACCATATTAAAATCGCCCATCATGACAATGTCCCCTTCTACAAACCCCCCCAACAAAGATAGAAGAGAGAGTAAAACCTCCGACTGGCCTGTGTCTGGTGCATAAAGTGTTACAATAGTGCAGGTACGGCCCTCCAAGTTCCCTTTGACCATCAATATCCGCCCTTCCCCAGATTTACTACCTGTAGCTTGAAATGTTATAGAATTATGGAATAGAAGCGCTACCCCATTATGCTAAGTGGTAGCTGATTATTTGTAGATTAAGGGATACATTTTATGCTGTAGCCTATGGTCCCCTCTGCACTTCAAGTGAGTTTCCTGAAGTGCCACTATATTTAGGTGTCTATTGAGAATATATTTCCATATCTGTTGTCTCTTTGCAGAGGAATTGAAGCCTTTTACATTCAAAGTTAGGGTGTTAAGGACCATACTAGAATTTACAGTAAAAGAGTGCTAAATATGACCCCTCCCAAACTGTTTCCGACCACTCGACTTCTTTCCTCCATTCCTCCTGCTTTCCCACTCCTTCCTTCTCACCTCTCTCCGCCCATCACTCACCGACCGTCCAATGAACTGTTTAAAACATAACAGAAAAAAATAACTTGGGGTGTAGACCCCTTACAAACTTTCGCAGCCATCAACATGATAAACTGAGTGAGCATTTTGGCACTTAGCCACAGCTGTAACCTGCAAGTTCAGATGGTTCATTTACATCTGAGTTTATTACCGGAGTGGTTCTTCATGTGCAGTGTTTCAGCCATTCGCACCATGTTGAGAGCCAATTTAAGCTTGTTAATTTAAGCTTGTTACAGTGTATACATGTTTACATTGGTTTAGATATGTATTATGTGAACCATTGGAGTAGAGTTCCAAAGGCAGTTTATCTTTTATCGTCTTGTCTTTTCCTCTGCTGACTATGCCATTCTTCCAATGGTGTTTTGGCTGCTTAAGTCAATGGCAATCCGTCGATTCAGTCTCCCGTCTCCTGTGGTGTCATTCAGGATATTCCCAGCACTGAAGCGGATTCTTCAAAAGATGTACAGTGATGCTGCTTATTTTGAAGTTCAAAGGCTATGCCAAAGGGATATGCCCATCGATATTTAATTTGATCCTTGTGCAGCGCCATTGTTATTGGTTTGAATTGCATACGTCACGCTAACTTGCCTGGTGCAATGTCATCGTACAGGAAGCACGTTGCTCCTTGGAAGCTGATTAATTATTTTGTTCGCACAGCTCGAAGAATTTGTTCTTTTAGTTTAAAGGAGTGAAGCTTCGCAAGTATGTCTCTCGGTTTCTTACTATTGCCAGGGTACTGAGTTCCCACCCGATGTACTCTTTCTAGCCTGACCTCCTGTTGATCTCCTCCCAGTACCTGTGGGAACAGTCCAACTATGAGCGTTTCTAGATCTGGCCCCTCCACTTCTTCCTCCAGGCCCTTCAATTGAATATTATTTCTCCGGGATCTATTTTCCAAAACCTCACACTTAAGCAGCGCCACCTGTAATTGTGAATGCTTGAAGCCTGTTACAAAGGTTGTAGTCGATGTTCAATATCCTGCCATTTTGTCTCCAAATCTATTGCACGCTGGCCTACGGAGTCTATTTCTGTTTGGACAGAGGATAGTCGAATGTTAATCTCTAATTTGAATGAATCGAGTGAGGCAGCTATATCTGATTTAAGTTCCTCCCTCAGTTCAGATTTAAAGTCACGTAGTGAGGAGAGTAAGTCTTCTTTAGTGAGAGCCATGGTTGCATTTATTGAAGAGTCTCCGTCAGTCGATTTTGCTGTCGTTGTAGGGAAGTAATTGGATAGTCGATTACCGTGATTCTTCTTTGGTGGCATATAGACCATTATTCCTCCGGTTTAGGTGATATTATGTAAAGGAGCTACGTATACCACAACGCCTTGCTTTCTCTCAAAGTATGTAGAGGTACCCCTCTCCCACTGGTTTCTCTCCTCACTTGAGGGTCCTTCTAACGTATTTATGACTTACTGTCTCTTTGTCGGCAGTGTAAGTCTTAGCATCCCGTCTCTAAGATATGTCGTAGCGATTCATGGAGGCAGCCATGTTTAAGTCAGGCATCTCGTGGTTAGCTGTTTAGAAGTCTGTGTTGACTTGTTTGTGGCCCCATCGTCCCTATCCATTGTTCTTCATATCTGTGTTCTTTTTTAGCTTCTTTCCCTAGCTCGCAGCTATTTTCTCACCTTATTTGATCACCGTCATGGCGGGGTCTCTTTTCCCCGCGTGTGTTAATAACTTCAATATTTCTGCCTTAGTCTGTTTTATGTCTTGTTGCCCCTCTATGCTGAACTGCTGTTGTGGTCGATTCTGTATCTATTGCTTCCCGGCTTCCAGCAAGCAAGCTCTCCGTATGGCACTTTTCCGGCCTCCCCTTGCTGCCTACAGCTGCTGTCTCACCTCATACACCCCGTTTTAGTCGCTTGAAGGATGGGACGGTGTCTCTACTCACTGGTGATTGGCTTCAGTACTTCGGCCTTGCTCTGCCTTGTGTCTTGGTACCCCCCTGCGTACCGTTTGGCTAGCCGGTTCAGCTTACGCAAGGACTCCGGGCGTGTTCCGCCGCCATTTCGGGGTAGGCCGCTCGATCGTTGCCGTTGTTTCCGGGTTGACTTTACTGATGTAGGAGCTCACTTACTGGTTATAATATATCATTCTGGTATTTTTTCTGTTTTTTTGTCTGTCAGTGATGCAAAAATCGGCAGATGTCGTCAGATATGCTGCTATCTGCAGGTTTCAGAGGCAGAGCCACTGTGGATCACACCCACACGGCCATGTTGGCTGGCCACGCCCCCCATGTTCAACTGTTTAAATACACTGCACCCTGCCGTTGGGGGCTAACCAGGGCCTACCTTAGGGGTGACTTACATGTAATAGAAAGGAAGGTTTGGTAAGGCAAGTGGGTACACTTGCCAGGTCGAAATGGCAGTTTAAACTGTACACACAGGCTCTGCAATGGAAGGCCTGAGACATGCTTGAAAGGCAACCATAGTGAGTGGCACAACCAGTGCTTCATGCCCACATGTAGCATTTGACTTACAGGCCCTGGGCATACATAGTGCACTTTACTAGGGACTTACTAGTAAGTCAGATGTGCCAATCATTGAGAAGCTAATGCTGCCATGTTTTAAACACAGATCACATGCACTTTAGCATTGGTCAGCAGTGAAAAACTGCTCAGAGTCCTAAAGCCAATAAAAACAGGGCCAGAAAAAGAGGAAGAGGAATGCAATTGCCATTTCTAACAAAGAGTACTACGAAGTTTGTGATGTCACTGGTGAAATTAGTGCGGGGCCCAGTAGCCTGTATAGGATGGTTCTGCCCAGGGAAAACGTCACTGTAATGCGTATGTGGAATATGAGGAGTTCTATGTAGCTGGAGGGGGTTGTCAGAGTAAGTGGTGCAGCTGTTGGCATCTTTGAATATGATGGTGACTCCATCACCAGGCTTTGCTGACGGTCTTGCCTGGTGATCTTATAGCCAGCGGGGATGGCTGTAGCAATGGCCGGAGCCAAGGTTGAGTTCAGCTAGGTCCAGAGCATGGCCCTATACCTCCATGGCCTAGATGGTGGGTGAGCTGGTGCTGAGGAACATACATGCAAGTGGGAAGTGTTGTTTAGGTGGTGTTTGGTATGTGTGAGTGGAAGGCTGGTTTGTGTGAGTAGGGGTACTGGGTGCTGTCGGTGCAGGAGTGGTAGGTGTAAGGTGTGGGAGAGTGCATGAGAACTTACAGGAGGTGCATGTGAGGGCGCCTTCCATGTTGTGTGTTGCGGTATGGCAGCAGTATAACGATGGGCAGCCAGAGTTAAGAGTGAGTTTCCAGCTCGTCTTTAGAGGATCTGAGCAACCGATGTCCATCAAGGATTTTGAAAACACCCAGGACATCAGTATCACTCTCAGCAAGCTTTTAGTTTTTTTGTGGGGGCTGAGGGCGCTGATGGGGGAAGGGACAGAAGTGCATTTCAAGCCACTCTCTACCCACTCTCTGCTTGAAATCTCATCCTCTCCGAAACCCCACTCCTCCTCATTTAGTAATTTCTTTTAAGGTGGCAGATCTAGCAAACAGTAACAGATTATACTAACATGCTTACATGAAAGAGCTAGGACTTTCAGACCTGCCAACACAGACACTGTTGTGCATCTGATGGTATCAGCTTTATATATACAGTCACCCGGTGAGGAGCCAATGTCACACTATGAGCACAGGATTAGCTGGAAACCCCTACATGGTTCACGTGTTGGAGGTTTTGCGTGATTAAAAACTATCACACATTTTAATCACTCCCCAATGCAGCTTCAGAAGCCTTTGTTTCTTGCCTTTGAAAGGGTGAGGGCAGGCTTCTTAAGCCATTATAGTTTTACCCTATGCCCTATCTGTATTGTTCCGATTCTTACAGGTCTGTTTAGACGGTGATAAGCTCAAAGTCTCCCCAACCCCACACACCAGCCCCTCCCCTCATTCACATAGTGAAAACGTTTTCTAGAATGGCAGGTCTGGATGTCCAAGTACGCAATGCTGGGTAGGCAGAGACATTGTGGTGTTGTGCTGTCCCTTTGGTGGTCCCCAAACCAGATGATACAAAGGCAGGCATTTGCATTGTACCATCAATTATGGCTGTTACCCTATCACATCGTTCTTCTGGTTCTGATGGAGCTTGTTTCAACTCATGCCATCCCTGTGCTTTCCTGCTCTACATTGCCAGCTCCTCTCATCTCACTTCCTGTCCAGCTCTCAGACAAAAAGTGGCATACAGTGTCCTGGATTTGGACCTGTAAGGACTTCTAGCTGAAGGGTTGTAGCACCATCCTTATGAGATAACATCAGGACTCCTCTTCAATCCTCAACCTGATAAAGGGTACAGACCCATGAGTTTTAGTAATTTTTAATGAAAACTATTGTTTAATTAGAAGACTACCACACTAAAAAATGTTTACTAATCTGAGTCCATGGGCTACTTCCATTTTCCATCTCAGAGATGCTATCCAGCATCAAAACACAGGTCAAGAGAAGAAGCATAGAGTCTATTAAGATGTGGAGAGTAGCCTTTGACAGAGTATCTGGGAGTATCTTGATTTAGTAACAACAGTGGAGGTGAAAAGATTCTCCTTGTTAAGATTAGGGCTGGGTAGAATTGTAGTACTTTCAGTAATTTTGGTAATTACGCATCACTCTTTGACAGAGAATCAAAGATGGTTATGCTATGATTTCTCCTCACGTAATTAAGAGCAATTTGGGGAAAACAATCCTAACGCAAGAGGATGTATTTTACACTATGAAAATGGTGCTAAATTTGGTAGTAAATTGGGGGAAAATCCTACTCCAAGAGCACATTTAGCAAAAGCAGAGCGATGACCATTTGAGCTCACTATTCTGGTTCTGTTACATTGAGCTCTATTTTTTAACAACAATTGCATTCTCGCATCCATTTTGGACACAAAGGGGCAGTTTTTACACTAATACATAGCACAAAATTCAGAATTACTCTTCTCATGTAATTCAAGTGTAATCTCACAGAATGTTTTTGGGAAATTCTGTGTGATTACGCTACACTGAATTACACAAGTTACACCCTCTTCTAGTTAAGATTTACTCATGCCAATACCAGAAATTTAAGGGATGGTTCAACTTTTAATGCTCTTTCATCAGAATTATTCTTTGCAAAAAATTTCGGAGACATTTCGGGTTCTACAGTTTTTTATTGAAGTGTGGGAGTTCATGAGAAGAAAGCAAGAATCTTTCTGCATGTTGACAAAATATTTTAACTTGCACCTGCTTTTGAAAGTGTCTTGCATAAATTTGGAAGCTGTTACTCACTGTGGCTATCTGGCGCCTGGGGTGTCCTCTGCTGATTCCTGGGACCTAGAGGTGACTAAAATGAAGCCAAAGGACTATAGTTCAGTGTCAGTCCTCAGGTGCCTTAACCAGATTTTGAAGGATATTTGGTTGTTATTGAGTCGCAGAGCCTTTGGAGGTGGGTTGACCAAAGTGAGTATTGATAGTAAACGGTGGTAATGAGATCTTAAACAGATTGTTAGCTCCGGGGCCAGATATATCCATATCTACTTTGAAACTGTAATTATTCTTAATACCTGTGGAAGCTGCAGCTGCGCTTCCACCTTCCATGTAATGGCTACTTTTGTGAACTAATTCTCATGTATCCATCTCTCACATGCATTTGAAGGAGTTCTTCACTTTGCAACAGGACCTTTGCCTTCCATGGCTTGTGCACATAACAGTATTATGGGGGAAGGCTTGAGCAAGTTATATATTATGCACAGGATGGGCATTTTCCCACTTCAGGCTTGTTTCCGCAAGTCCCAGCACCGTCATGCATCTTTATTCTGTTTTACCTTGTTTTGGACAATTGACATAAGTGCGGCTAATCCTCTCTTCTGCAGATTTGGAGTACAAGCTTTTAACGCTGCTTCCTAGATGTTATGCTACATGCATAGGATTTACTATATTTGCTATATTTTTTTATTGTTTTCTATTCTACATGATGTACTCAAATGATAGTTCATTGTAAGATTTGCAGTTATGCAATGTATTGTGTAATGTCTTTACAGATCATGTTTGACAAATTTGTAGCATAAAGTCTGATATTGCAATGTTTTGTGTCCTGTTTGTATGTGATTTGCTGGCTTTGAACTAATAAATATATTGAATTAACTCACCTAAAACATATTAAAATATATTTGCAAGAAACTTCAAACAACACATTGCTGCGGTTGTTTTCAATGTACAATCTCCCATTTATTCTCTATATCTTGAACAAGAGGATTTCTTTCACAGGAAGGACCAAGAGCTGTGATTTAACAGAGAGTTGCAGGAAAGGTGTTGGCCCATCTATGATCACCACGTGACGGACTAAAGACATACCTTGAATCCATGCGACAGCCCAGTGATTCAGGGGTGGATTCCAAAATGCTGAAGTCTTACCGCTCAAAAACTAGTATTAACTTTCTTAGAGCCCGTTAATCTCAATGGCTACTAAAACTGTGCCCAGAAGCATCTTAGAGTTTTCTTCACTCTAACCCCTCAAATAAAACCTTCAAAACCCGACTTTTCTCAGTTAAACCTTTTGATGAGACTACGGGGCTCATTACCACATAGGCAGTCCCACCAATGAACCACCAATGAGAACGCCACCGTCATGCCAGCGGCATCCCTCCCAGTAGTATTACAATGTTCTTGCCGGGCTGCAAAGCAGACAGTGCGCATTTTGAGGGTGCTGGGCAGGGAGTCCCCTACACTGCCATGGACATGGGCAGTGCAGGAGCCCCCCATTGTGGCCCCCGGCACTGGCTTTCTGCCAGCCTTTCCATGGCGGGGTGACTGCCATGGAAAGGCTGGCAGAATGCATAGTTATAATCAGCACAGCGGAACTGTGTTCAGTGCCACCGTGGCTGAGCACAACTCAGACCAACGTCTACCCGTCAGAAACCACTTTCCTCTCTGTGACAGTGGTCCATCCACCAGGGCTGTAATGTGGCGTAAGACCACCTGGAGTGTGGTGGTCCGACCGCCACCGCTAGTCTGGAGGGCCTCGGACCACCTGACTTGTAATAAGTCCCTACTTCTTTTTTACTTTTTGCTCATCATGTCCAGGCAGTGCTCAGGTTTGTCAACTTGTGAGTCTATTTGTACAATGACATTTCCCTGGGCTTCCAAAGACATCTTGGTCATTGTCTACCGCATATTAATACAGTGCAGCTCGACCAATCTTTTCCTGAAATGAAAGGCTTCCATTTCCTGAGCTCTGGTCTCAGTTAGCATCCCCTGAAACTGCAGGTAGAGATTGAGTTGCTCTACATGTTACACAGGGCACTAATAATCGGTGTAAATTATGTTCGCTTTTCGGACCATTGCACAAGTAGTGCCCTGGTAGACTGGCCTTTTGACTAATCATAGGTCCAAAAAGGGGGCAGAAGTTGCTTCTCAGTTGAGGAAGTATCACACCTGAGAACATTCCTTATACCGCAACACTTCCCAAAATGGATTAAAAATACATCTCGTTCTTCCTTTAAAAAAAAAACGTTTGAATGTTTTTTTTGCACATATAGAATCCACATAACTCTTACATTTCCATTAACCCTAGGCATAGAGGGGATATCAATTGTGCGCTTCTCATGGTCAGTTATGAAAATGCCCGTCAGAATATTGTGAGGCCCCCTACTCCCAGTACCCAGATAATGTCCACCTTGGGAAAACAAGGAGGCCATGGTAAGCTTAAAAGAGAAACCAGGATAGAAAAAACAACAGCAACAAACATTTCCATTTGGGCATAAACAATGTAAAGAAAATTAAACAATTGAAAACCATGTGTGCAGCCCCCCCCCACATCTCTGTCTTCCTTAATGCCATTGAGCGTGTGAGAAGTCTACTTTGTGTATTACATAGAATGGCCTTGTCCCCATCGCAAAGAGGTCAATTGTGGTGATAGGTCTCCTGATATATTCTTTGTAATATAACATGCTAAGAACATATATCCTTTGATATGTAAAAAAAGATACTACAAGTCACCGCAGAGTTCAGTGGTCTTTGTAAGAAACTTGGACTCCTCTTTATACTTACAGAATGCCTCAGTGGCTTCCAAGATCCTTATATGTGGTAGTGTACATTCTTTCCCATAATTAAATATGAACCTTTTTTATAATACAAGTCACTCTTTCCAACATCATTAAGCTTGACATTGCCATAAAATCAAAATTACAATTCGAAAGGGTCGTTCAAATTTAACAATTAGCAATTTTCTGTGAAATAAAAATAAGCAAAAGTGCTTTTCAATATCTCAAAAGCCTGCTGAAAAAATGTGTTTTTTTTGTTTTGTGAAATGATAAATAGTTATTTATGGAGATACCAATGTTGTGTAGCCATTTTAGTTATAGCTCTATACACGTTATTTTAGCAAACTAGGCCTGCCGCTGTGCACTTTAACCTAGATATATTTTATTCAGCTTTGTTTATTATTTTAATAATAGCCACATTTGCAGTCTTGTTTCATTTCTCTCTATCTAGCTGTTCTTTGCCTAGGTCAGCACTGCGTTCTTAAACAAGAATTTTTTTTCACTCTGTGCTTTTCTCAAGGCTGCAGTAAGATAGGTTGCTGGCAAACGTGGTAACGCTTTGTCTATAGTGTTCATAGAAACATACACACTCTTATGTAGGGATCCTTTCTTGGAACATCAGCTGTTTTATTATGAAAACAGTACTTTGACCCATGTACGTTAGAGGGAGATTCCAGCCAGATGACCACGACTGTATGCTGAATGCTGAGTGCTTCGCTGCAGCTGCTCATGTAGACTACAGGCCTCTTGCTCAGGTATGATGGATGATGTCTTCCCCGGGGAACCTGAAGGGCAGAACTAGAGCTTAACATGCGGTTGTCTAACATAGCCTAGGTAGGAATTATTTTAATGATTCTAGTGACAATATGGTAGCGTTATTTTTATGCTTTACTCATGCATTATTATCTAAGATGCAGTTACTTCATTAAAATCTTATTGAAATATATACTGCCTCTGATTGTCCTTGTTTATGTGAGACTAATGTAACTGAGAGAAACAGATGCAATCTGAGTGACCACGATTTCCCTGAGGAATCAATTGTGTCATGCGCTCGGCTACCAATCATCCCTGCTCTTGGGTGGAGATGAGGCACTGCTAGTTAGCCGGAGCAAAACTCGGATTAGGCCAACAGGTGTCACCGGTAGTTGGTTTAGACTCAGTCCCCCACAGAGCAAGTGATTCTGCCGCCCAAATCCAGTAGTCTCATTAGAATAATGAGGGCCTACGTGACACCAATAGTAGACTGGCTGTACAACATAAAAAGCAAAGGCACTGAAAAAACTCTAGGAAATTGGAGATCGATGCCTGTCTTTAACTCTCGATTGACTAACCATGACAGGTAGGTTTCTAATTCAAGTAAGTGGCCAGTTCATCATGGAACAAGGTATGAATTAAGTACAATAATTTGAATTGGATCTTATCCTTGAAAGGTATTCATTGACGTGGCCCATGAAATGATGATCACCTGCCAAGGCTGGCACTTCCGCAAGGTGAAGTACAGCAGCAGCCTTAGGGTGCCATCAAGTTACTGCAAAAGGCATGCAAAACTGCTTTTTAGTGTTGGAGGCGCGTTGGAAGACCAGAATGTTGAAAAGTCTCATACTGCTCCATCAACTTGTTGAAAGACCTCAGCTCCCTTTATCTGCTACTCCTTGGTCCAGGCTTCTGGAAGCAGACATGCACCCTACGGTTTGTGAAGCAGCATGTGGGCTGGTGTGTAACAACAAAAGAACAGAAGCATGAAAAAAAGGCTGTGAAGAGGATTGAAAAAACAAAACGGGTAAAACAAAACAAGTGATTGCTGTGTGCCCAACGTGATAGCCAAGAGATGATCATCCCGTGGTGTCCACAAGGCCAGTTTGAACACACCTCACCTCGCCCTGTGCGGAAACGTCAAATGCAGGGTTTTCAGCCTGAGGACGCTTATTTCTGTGCTCGCCTAGCAATGCACTGGCTCTCAGCTTGCACATCCCTGTCTTATAAAACGGAAAGCTTATTAGGAAATGCAAAGTGGAAAGAAACCAGGCTCATCTGCTCTCGCGCTGCCTTCACAAAGGTCACGATGAGGCAGATGTTGGGTGGAGTACATCTGAAGGTACCTCGCGCAGCACACCGACGCCCAGTGACGCGCTTGTCGCGAGCGCCAGCATAGCATGCAGTCAGTGTTATTAATGGGCCGCATGACAGACCCAGAGAAGCGACTCCTGCTCAAAGGGCATGAAATGATTTATCCACGGTAAATTATCACAGCACCAGGCAAGTTGCTGGGCCCTTGATTAACGATTCATTTAGGTGATAATAGCAGCTCAGTTTTAGATTGTGCTATTCACTCAAACAGGATGCGCGCTTTGTTATTAGCCGTGATATTCTCCATCAAGACCCGGTGCTTTTTTCTGTGTGTTGGAGGGGAGTTTAATCCCCAATCTTCAAATAAGACAGCATAGAAAAAGTAATGGCACTACAACACCATTACAGGGATGCAAATTTAAGTTTTCACCTGCTACGTTTAGTAAGTCCCAGTTTTTTTCAAAGTGAAAAGTTTCTGCATAGAGATCATTTTCACTGGATACCGAAAAAGCATTCACTCTAGTTGAACCCAGCCAAGCAGGAAACTATAGCCCATATTTTTGAAAATGTGCCCCCCTACTGGCACCTAACTACGCCATGGTTGTGCCATATTTATAATATGGCACGCCATGGTGGTCTTTAGCACAATCCCGTTAACATTTTTGACACTATTGTGGCGCTTTGCCACACTAGCGTCAAAAATGTTGATGCTTGTGTAGCAAAGTGCAAGGAGGCCCAAAGGTATCTGGCTTCGTCATTTTAATTCCTGCTCTGATCAGGTGCTAAAAATAACACCAAAAATGGCGCTGTGAATTCTTTTAAATTTCACGGCGCCATTTTTGCGGGTCTCTTAGTGCTGGAACGCCCCCCTTGCATATATTATGCCTGGCACAGGCATAATGTGGCACAATGGGTTAAAAAGTAGTGCAGTGCATGCATTGTGTCACTTTGTAAATATGGCATAGGAAAAAAGTGACTTTAGCGCTACCTTAGTGTGAAAAAAATGTTTCGACTTTTTCCTTCAAATTAACTTTTTGCAGCACTTTTATATGTGGTATGTTACTATGCCAGCGGAGTACACTAACTTGTTTCTAATAAGTACATATCATTCAAAATAAATTTGGTAGCATTAAAAAAGGAAATAAAATATGAAAAGAATAAAAATTGTTGCAAAAGTCACAATTTTCATGTGACTGTAGCAAAACAAAACTATTTTAAGGTAAAAGTTTTTCCCATACACAGTATCACTTCAGACATTATTATGGTTAAACCAAAATATAATAGCCCTCCACCAAAACCAAAATCAGGCCCAAAGTCTTGACATCCAATTTCAGTCTCTTTGAACCTTGTTAAGCGATTGCAACATGTCCATAAATTTATCAAGCATGTCTAAAAAGGTCCCAAAAGGCTGGAATAAAATGTCTTAGTAGTTGCTCTAAACCATGGTCACGCAGCAGACACCCTTAATTAAAAGGTGTTTGTTGATTTGCCTTTACTCATGGTTCTTGATTTTGCATTTTAATTGGACCTCCAGGCTATGAAAAAAATATTTCAGCGAAAGGGGTGCATCCTCCCACCCTCAATTTATTGATGGACCTGAATCACAATGGTGGCGTAAAGGAAAGATTGAAGTGGATGGGGATATATGGGAAAGAGAATATATCAGGCTCTTTTTGTCTGCAGTTCGTTTCCTAGATTATGAGGGTTGTGTTAAATGGAGTGCCCAAGTAGGTACTGATAGGCATGCCCCATTCAGCTGCCATACTGTGGAGGTTTAGGGCTATCACCTGAGATCCACTGATGTATCATTTTGCAAATCTTGACAGTCTATGTAACAGGCATAGTTTAGTGCACTTTCTAGGATTTGGGCTGTGCTGTAACAAAGGTCCCTGCAGTCCCGCAGTGCTGGGTGGGAGGCTCCAGAGGGTCCCCTCAGCACAGTACCCTTGCCTGCAAGCTCCTGAGTGAGTTCAGAGGGGGGAGGCCTCATGCACTTTGCAGGAGGGCCCCCTCAAGTTTCGTTACGCTAATGGCTTCGGGATACGGAAGATGTTGACTTCATCCATTGATGGAGTCACCAACCCACTCTTTTGCAAAGCAGTTGTACAACACCCTTAATCTTGGAATTAGACATTTAGATAATATTGTGTAAATAAAGATAAAAAACTCCACTGAACCCATTACAGCCTGGGCTTTGCCTATCATGAGTTTACCTTCACAACAGTCTCAGCTTTTGTGATATGGTCTCAAGGTCCTTGTGCTGGGCTGAATTTAATTTAGCGAGGGTGGCTAAGTCCAAGCAATTTATTTGTTCAATGTCTTTAGAGGAGTCTTTAAAGTACAGAGAAGCATAATCGTTATGGAATGCATTTAATTATCTTCAGCTCTCCACTGGCTAATCATATGTCAGGGAGATAGGCTATCTCCACTGTTCTTAACTGGTGTGTCAAATGTGAGCCTAGTTTATTGCCCTGGTTGTGCCCTGTCTTCTTGAGGCAGACCAGCATCATTTCTGCCTAGCTGGCAGCCATGGTATTGATTTTACCTTTTAATGCTGTTACCTTGCAAAATAGAGATGAGTTGGCTCTATGCTATTTGTTCCATGGTTTTAAACATTTATTTCAATTGTACCTTTCTTTGTCTCAAAGCTTTTTCAACTCTGAAATTATCCCTATGCTTTTGCCTCTTATAACTGTTTTAAAAGCTTCCCAGGTTCTACTCAGTCCCACCTTTCCAGTATTGTGAAAGCTAAATTACTCCTCGATCTGGGAGCTGGCTTTTATCATAGGCTGTCTCATTTGCAATCAATGGACGGTCCATTGTATTCCATAGGAGAAAGTTGGAGGGACTCGTCCCGTAGTCTTAAAAAATTGTCTTGATAGTTGCAATAGTTTGGAGACCAGGAGGCAAATGTACTAACGTTTTGCATCACATTTGTGTCAGAACACTTTTATTTTTATTTGGGATACAAAGTACTGCCAGTGCTACTTTGATTTGCTTTGCATCAGTGGGGTATACCATGGGTGTTACATTAACATTCTCATGTAACCATCCATGGTTTTTGATGCAAAGCTCTATCTACTAACATTTGTAGACAGGGATTTACACCCAAAAATAATTCCTCTTTTAGGCTTGAGTAAAAATGAGAAATATTTTTATTTGTCCAAACTTTTCTCAGTTCGCAGTGCGTACTGCGCTGTACAGCACATATTCAAAGTGGGGAAGGTTTTGAACTTTGTCTAAGTATAGTAAACGTAGGTTAGACAGTACACAGGCACCTTTGCTTTGTGTTACAAAGGTGTGGGTGTGGTGTTAGGAGCCTGGCTGTGTGCAAGTGCTAGTAGAAAGAGATGGACAATCAGATATCTCAACTCTGGTTGCTACACTGCTTTGCATGACAAATTTAGCAATCTTCCCCAAGAGGTGAAGCCGTTTCCAGTCTTCCCTCAAGTTCCTACAAAAACCAAAAGGAACAAGCTAGCAAAATTAACATCAACATATAGCCATTCAATAACATAAACATTTTCCCCACATAAGGAGTGGAAGGTCACCCCAGCACAGTACAGGCCAGCCCATTGGGAATGTTGCACTTAATACCAAACATCCAGGTCTGTCAGATTAGCCAGATGCGCAGCGGTGTCCCCTTTTAGGTCCCAGGCCCAACAGTGTAAATTGAACTGAGAGTAATCATTACCTAATGTTTCGTAGATAAACACTTCTATTGCGAAGTTGGACTTTGTGCAAGTTAGAAAGTACAGCATTAGATCACCCCCCCTCTGCTTGGTTATGGGTGGAAGGTGGCAGCCTGGAGCGCTCCACTTGCAAAGGCGGATTTGTTTGGGTCAGTCATTGCTAGAGCGCCTTTCCATTGGCACTGCTAGGCGCCTCCCATCAGCTCATCAGGAGTCTATTGTGTGTTGTTCCAGTCCCAGGTGTTAGTGTTTGTCCAGCACCTGTCTGCTCTTCTCTGTGATAACAAGCGGTTGCACCACTTCTTCTCTTTTGGAGACACAGTATGACAGACAGCATGTGGCCAATAACCAATGCATGAATAGGGGGGATTTCAATCGATCCCAGTTCTAGCAGCTATTTCTGAGGTAGATCTGGGATCCAGCTGACCCAGTGAAAAATCTTGAATTTGTCCTGGTATAATATTTTCCACTCCAGGGCACAATTTCATAGCACCTGCTCGTTGTCTTATTTCTGTTCAGAGCCACAACATGCAGGAGGTGAAGGTTTTTTTTATTTTCCCTTTTGCTGGACCCAATAAAAGGCCTGGTTTAAAAAGCCATCAGCCCTTCTTTTGTTTGAGTATCTTCCTGGCTGGGAGCCTTCTGGAGTCTAACGCCTAGATGCAAATGCATTCCAGGCAAACAAAGGTGCACAGCTTGTTATCACTTCACAAGTACTTAGAAGAAACTACAGTTTGGAAGCAAGGTTGATTTTGTTTAACTCCCTATGTAAGAGATGTGCATTCACTGTAATAGTGCCAGAAGTATATGTGTGTATGAGTAGTTACACAAATAACGACTTAAATGGCACTTGCTAATTTATTTTTCATTTAATTCTTTTATGGCGCTACTTGTTTATAAGCTGTCAGAATGCTTCACATCACACACAAAAAGACAACAAATCATACAAGTGTGTAAATCAAGGTACTTGAAACGTTACATAAGACAATGAGGGTTAAAAGGTGTAGGAGTCACATCTCATCCATATTTGTGAACATTATGGGCCTGATTTAGTGTGTGGCGGAGTGGATTACTCTGTCACAAACGTGACGGATATCCCATCCGACGTATTACTATCCCATTATAGCCTATGGAGATCGTAATATGGTGGACAGAATATTTGTCATGTTTGTGACCAATCCATCAAACTCTAAATCAGGCCCTACATGTAAAGGGTGCTTGGTTGGGAGAAACACAAAGTCAGTATTTAAAACATAATGCAGAGATCGGGGTTGTCTGCATGAACTAGACTTTATTTCTACCCAAAGGAACCCTTCTTTGCAAACTTACAATAAGCGATTGAGAAAGAAACAATAAGAATCCAAAGTCATGACCTTGAGTTTGCATGCAGCTTCTTGATGCCAGTCCATAGCTCAACGTGTGATATTAGAAGGATTGCAACTTATGAACTCAAAATAACAAAATGCCTTCTGTGTCAAAAGCTTTAACCAATTTATCTGTCTACATAAAATACAAATCTGTGACCTGCATGTTACACTATGTGCTTTGCAGCAGGTACATTAGCCAGGTAATGAACCAAAATTGTGAATTAACAAAACACAGAGCTCTCCAACAGGTGCATTAACCACCAGAGTTACCTTACAATTATTTGTTTCCCCTGAAATTTGCTGGACACAAAACGTTCTCTGCACCAAATGTCTTAACCTATAAAATATTTTAAAGTGAAGACTCATTCTGTTCAATTATTTACACCAATTTATGGGTTACTGGAATAAAGTTTTTTTCCAATTCCAGCACTGCCAGTGACTTTGGACAATAACTATACTCCTTACTGGAAGCTATGTAGTGAGTGACCAATGTGTTGCATTCCCACTGCTGTTCAGGGACCGCCTTTGCTTGGATAGCACCCTAGTATCCTTGTAGGTCAGCCCCTGGTATAAGTTGATCTATCAGAAAGTTGAAGCTATGAACTCTTTGTCTATTACTAGGCAGAGAGCTTTTAATATTTCTAGCTGGGTGTAATGTGACCCAAAGTCACAGGTCATCTTATTGCTAGACCAGCGGTTCTTAACCTGTGCTCCAGGCACTCCTCTGGGTCCTCGACATCTATTCATGGGGAGCGCGATTGCCTAGAAAATTAAATATTATTACCAGATTAAGACAGTGAATTTGAGATCAGAGGCTAGAAACTAAGTTGGTATTATCAAATTGATCCATGGGAGCAGTCAAATGCATCCAATAGAATTTTTATAATTGATTTTGAGTTAAATATTTAGTTGTTTGCGTATTTATTTGTTTCTCTATTTCTGTGTATTATGTTGAGGTTCAAAACATCGAGACTGCTGAAGCTGGGGTCCTCGGCTTCCAGCAATGACTCCGAGGGTGTCCACAGACTCCAATAATAATTTAGTTGGGGTCCGCTTGTTTCACTAATGAGGGGTCCCCGGAAGTCAAAATATTCAGAACCACTGTATCAGAGTGTTAAATTAATCTCAGAGGGTAGTGACATGGTAAGGGGACAATGCGTTTACGCTGTCACTGAGACACCGCTGAAAGTGGTGCTTGTGACACTCACACATTCTTCTAGAGATCAGAAGCAGTCAGCAGGGGACAAGGTGGAGCTGTTAAAAGCAGTTGGGAGGTAACTGGACACCATTAAAAAAAAATAAAAAAAATTGACAGGGAGATTCCAATGATGATAATAGGGGAAGGGGGCAAGACACTTGGGGCATATTTAAGAGCCCCTAGTGCCACCTTTGCGCTGCCATAGCATCATTTTTTTTACGCTAAGGTGACCCTAAAGTGGCTTTTTCCATGCACCATATTTACAAAGTGGCTCAATGCATGCATTGTGCCACTTTGTAACCCCTTGAGCCACAATCTGCCTGCACCAGGCATAATGTATGCAAGGAGGCATTCCCCAATTAGGGGGGGCAAAAAAATGGCGCAGATAAATCCAAAAGATTTCTTTGCACCATTTTTTTGGCATTTTCAACGCCTGCCTCTAGGTGTTTGGCAGGATTAGCGTCAACATTTTTGACGCTAATCCTGCAAAATGCCAAACTAGCGTCAAACATTTTGACGCTAGTTCCCTAAGTACCGCCATGGTGTGCCGTATGTTAAATATGGCACACTCATGGTGGTGTTAGGAGGATGCTAAGGGGAGCAGGAAAAGTGGCACTGCATCTGATGCAGCGCCACTTTTCTTAAATTTGGCCCTTGTTATTTTCTTTACATGCTTAATGTGGGGTTACGACTGGCAGGGAGCAGTATAACATTGTTTATGGGCCCCATATGATTCCAGTTCTCCTCTAGAGTGTGGATGTTCATGGGTTCCATACACAACATAAAATACAGGTAAGTAGCTATGACACTGGGAGACCTTTTTCACTTTATGGTTCTGAGTGACTTCATAGAGAACTCGAGCTTCACGCTTGTGGTCTATGATGTTACTCACAACGCCTCAGTGAAAAACATCCACTTTGTTGATTACATAATTCTATACATTACTACTGGTAAGTATAGTAGGGGATTGCAGTCTTAAGGGGAATAGTCTAAAGTGGACTTTCAAACCCAATCCCTTCCTCTACAATGGTCAGAACTAGGATACTACTCTTGGAGGACCTACACATTTGGTTTCAGCCATGTGCGAAATAATCAGAATGTACTTAACTTGGTCCAGAGCACAAGGCATCAAATTTGTAGTTTGGGAATTTTTCAAAAACAGGTCTTTTTAGCACTGTCCTGCTTGTATCCCCATGTAAGTTATTCTCTCATATAATCTGTGTGGAAGGAAGCGGGGCTTTCTCAAGTTATTTAGCATGGATTACAGTAATATTGGGAATGTAACCTTTGAGTTTAATAATACATGTGTGAATGTGCTTTTATTAGTAAAGTTGTTCAAAATAGCCTTGCTCCTAAAGAATCCAATGGCCAATCATAAGGTTCGTTCATACTATTGACGAATAACCTGTACACTAGCAAGATCATGAGAAAGGCAGATGCAATGTAAGTACAACATTTCATGGCTTAAGGCCCATTTTATTATACTTGACCACTAATCAGGGTTTAAACACATGCAGATTGCTGTGATGAACATCAAGCATCCTAGAAGCACTAGATGAAGCCAAGCCAGCTGTCCTGAAACCAACTAAACCCAGCGGCTTACGAGACAGTCCATCAAGAAACTACTCTGAATAGTCTAGAAAGCAGGATTGGCTTTTGCATCTTCATAGAAGGGACCAGTGGAATGCTCCAGGTCTCTGCTTTTCAGTGCATGCCTGGGATCCATGGAAGAGGTGTTAGCCCAACACGATCCCCAGTCTCATTTAGCGTACGTACGATATGGAAATAGCTTGTGGCTGCTGTAGTCCACCTCACATAAGTAAGAGCGCTTACGTCAGACTTTGGCTCAATCAAAGATGGAAGTACTCAGGGCCGCTTTGAAATCTCTCCCTGGACATCCAGTGGAAAAAGGGTCAAATTCAAGACTGTGTTTCATGGACAAAGCCTATCGGTGCTTAGGTCTGGTGTCCTGCAGAAACTCAGACCCGGTCAGTCCCGTCCTCAGGCCCAGCTGCATGAGAGAGTGAGTCCAAAAACACACACGTCACATCCACCAGGTACCTCGGAGTAAGTCACACAAGTGTCAAGGATGAACCTTTTATCAGTAGCGAAATCTATGGCATTCCATGGTCGGCTTTAGGGGACATTTCTACGGAAAATTCTTAAGACCAGTCAATGTGCTCAATTATATATTTGAAATCTTTCTCGTTTGTTCTCGGTCTTTATTTTTCGGTCTCCTTTATGCTACCTATAAGTTCTTCCGTAACTCCGCCCTCTCTACAGTATTGTCGTAAATCCTCTCACAAGCAACTATATCAGAGAACAACGTGCCACTAGTTCATGGGCTAAAGAGCGGAGTCACCCTGAGACTGGATTATTCTTCATGGGCCTCCAGTGTGCAAGCCTGCAGACACAAGGGCACACAGAGCAATGGAAAGGACAACCACGGTCGAGGTGAGGAGGCGGAGCCCAGACTACACTGACAGAGTGAAAGAGAAGGAGGAACATAGGACACATAGAAAGAGCAGGAGGGATAAGGAGAGGAAAAAAAGAAAAAATAAGGAGACGAAAAATAAATTAAGATCGAAAGATAGAAAGAGGAAGGAAGGAATGAAGAGTGAAAGAAATGTGACAGGACAAGTGCATGAAAGTAAGGAAGTTCGAAAGGAGGGGAAGACTAAACGTAAAGGCGAGGAAGAAATGAAGGAAGTATGGAAGGACTGGAAGGAAAGAAGAGCGGATGGAGGCAAGGATGAAGGAAAACTAGCTAGAATGGTGCCTGTGGATATGGATGAACACATTGCTGGATGGCTAAAAAGCAAAGGAATTGATGCCGGGTGGATAGTAGGGTGGGTGAAAGGATGGCTGGAATGGTCAAAGAATGGAAAGATGAAGTTTGGAGGGAAGGGTAAAAGGATAGAGGATTAAAGGAAGGATCAGAGGGTTTAAGAACAGATGAATGGGTGAAAACATGGAGTGCTGACGGGATGAGACGATAATTAATAAGTTAAAGGATGGATGGATGGATGGAGAGAGAGAGGGAGGGAGGCGTGGATGGATGTATGAGCAGAAGAGTGTGCTGATGATGCCTGGTGCATGAACTGTCGTGAAGGTGGATGGATGGAAGACGAAAAGTCAAAAATAATTGAATGGTGAAAAGAAAGTTGGAAGGAAGGAGGAATGGATGGTTGGTGAACAGGTGAATGGGTTGATGAAGGCATAAATGAATGGACTGATGGATGGAACAGTGAGAGGATGAATGGACATGTGGAAGGATGTATAGCTGAATTGATTGATAGGGTAGATGAATGAATGGAAAAGTGAAGAGATGGATGATTAAAGGATGGATGAATGGATTATAGGATAAATGAATGCAAAAGTGAATGGGTTGGTGGGCAAATGAGTGGAAAGATGAAGAATTAATAAATTGGTATATCACGGATAGATGGACTGATTATAGGGTAGATGGATGTATAGATAGAATGCAAAAGGATGGGTGGGTGGCATAAATAGATGGAATGAATATTGAAAGGAAGTATGAAAGGCTAGATGAGTGAACAGATGGACGGGATGAATGGTTGGAAAGGTGAAATGAAGGATGGGGCGATGAGTGAAGGGATGGATTGATGGGTGGGTAAAAGGTTTGTTAATGGATGGGTGGACAGATGGATAAATGAAAGGAAGAATGGTAAGGTGGAAGGGTTGACGGATGGAAGGGAAGATTAGATTCATGTGTTCCTCTATAATGTACCTGGTGCTCAGGTAAAGCTCTCCAATATCATACAATTGAGTTCCCCTATATGAAACTGTAAAAACAAAAAAAAAGGAATAAAAGCAAATGGATGGATGTATGGAACTTTTCTAGTAAGAGTCAGGATTCACTCGTGCAGTGCCAGTAGCGATATAATTCAAAGCTGGGGGGTGTATTTTTCTGGCTACTCCATTGCTCTGTTGCTGTAGATCGACATTGGATTACTCCCTCACGCCTTTTTAATGTTTTCTTTTGAACAAAAGCAACAATGGTGGTGTAAAGCTGGGATCCCCAGGGGCAACTGACAACATCTGAGAGTGGTGGGGCAGGCAAATGAGTGGGGGTGGGTGCAAGAAGGAGGTACATAAAATAAATAAAATAAATAAAAATAGCTTACCTTGCTTGCAAGGTGACTATTCCTCGCTCCGGTTTCCATCTTCTGTCCAGGCTCCAACTCTCTTAACCAATCCTGGCACTGCTCTCATGCTGTTAACCAGCATGAGAGAAGCACCAGGATTGGAAAGAGTGGCCTCTCTCCGCACTCCCGAGGACACTGACGGCAAGACGCAAGTCTCAAGACAGCCGGCCAAAAGGACATCCGCACTATAAACAAGTGCACAGGCAGCCCACCACTTCTCCCTGCTGCTGGCACTAAGTTAGCCCCGCCCCATCTTGACACTCGGTTTGGGATGGAGGATGGAAAATAACATGGTGATAAATTAACTTTATCACCATTTTATTTTTCATCTCTGGGCAAGGTCTGGAGGCATTTTTCCAGTGGTGGCTGGCAGCTTTAGGAGGGAGGGGGGGGGAGGCGGGAAGCACACACACACACACACACACATACTCATTCTTTCACACACAGACACGCACGCACGCACATCCATTAACAACACTCATAACATTCAAACATGCACGCGCGCACCAAACATTCATTTTAAAAGTTCACACACACACTCATTCTTTCACACACACACGCACATCCATTAACACTCATAACATTCAAACATGCACGCACGCACCAAGCATTCATTTAAAAAGATCACACACTCATTCTTTCACACGCACGCATGCACATCCATTAACAACACTCATAACATTCAAACATGCATGCATGCACCAAACATTCATTTAAACATTTCACACACACACTTACCTTCAGCCTCGGAGGTCCCAGGAGGGTAGGGACTGCTGCCTTCCTTCATTGGTTGACCTTAGGTCAGCCAATGAGGGAAGGCAGCAGCCCCAGCCTCGTCACAGAGTGGGATGGGATCAGTGAGACTGCTGACCCCACCCCACTCTGTGACGAGGTGTCACTGGTTGACACTCGCCCTGGGTGCTTCAGGGCTTAAACCTGAAGCACCCAGGTCGAAGTCAATGGGTGACACTTTCCTCGTCACCCAGGGGAGGGCCTCGAGGCATCTTTGCTGAGCCGAGGAGGTCACGCCCATAGGAGCAGTGACCTCTTCAGCCCAGCAAAGTTCAGCTCAGACAGCCAGGAGTCTGCACAAATCGCATATGTCTGGCTCCTGGCTGCCTGAGCTGAACAGTGTCTGTCAGGCTGACTTTTGTTCAGTCTGACAGGCACTCTTCATGAAGGTAGGGGGGCGTGGCTCCTCCGCCCTAAAGGACGAGCCGCGCCTCCATTTTTAATAGTGGGGCAACGCTTCTCCGCTCTAATGGAGGAGACGCCCCTAGGTAGCGCAGTATTAGATGACGTTTTTAAATCATCCACTCTAAAGGTTTGATCTTCGATTAAATCGTCACTCTGTTTTTCCGAGGAGGCATGATTACATTGTTTGTCCAAGAGCACGCAGCGCCTGAATGGGCAAAGAAGCCGTGTTAACCCTCCCTGTTCATTCTGTGTAAATAGGAAGGAGCCGAGGTTTTACGTAAATGCAGAGGTTTCAAACTTTTCAGACGGCCAACGACTTCAGGGAAACAATTAGTCGGTGGCCCCATCCCAGTGTAACAATATCTTATTTTCTGACAAGAAATGTGTAGAATATTAAAATTGCAAGCAATAATAAACATTGTAATGGTTTTTGGGGCATCTTCTCTTAAGAGACGTGGAAAAAACTGATATCTAGTAGTGTCCTGATTTCCCACAAAAAATCATAGGCAGTGTGAAATACTGCAAGCAGTGCAAACACTAGTGGTTGTGCACTTCAACAGAAAACTCCAAAAAGTGTACTGCACTGTTTTCATCCTTAAAATAAAGCCAGCGTTTGAAATTGAAAACGCGGCAATCAAGAGGAAACTTCTTGGGGAATTTGGGAGTGCACAGGAATTTTATCAAAGACATGTTCCTATATTTTCTCACCAAAAAAAAATCAACAGCTTTCCTTTTCATTTCTTTTCAAAAGTGCTTTTTGCCAACTACATTGCGAGAATGCTACTGGTATTTTGCATCTCTACTGAAGTGGCTAAGACAGGCTCAGTGTTCATTGGTTGCATGTCAAAGTATCACATATAGATAAATATCTTATAGCAAAAATATTGTGTCCTAAATATCTTTTACGAAAATGTTGTGCATTCAGTGCTCATTCTCCATTATTAATTCCAATGAGGCAATATTTTTTTTTAGACAATATTTAGGACGCACCATTTCTGGACACGATATTCTGGCTGTGATATTCGGATACTACACCAGCCTCTTCTCACCAATGACTGGAGACACCCTCTACATGCCCTCTAAGGAAGACCCATCCTCTACAGAGGCGGCTCCTGTGTGGGGAAGGCAGCGGGGTTGGGGGGTGGCGCACAAAAACTGACCTGACTCGCCACCTCTGCCAATCCGCTCCTCGGTCCTCACTCACAGAAGGCACAGGCTCCCAGCCTGCCCTATAGCCAATCCTAATGCAGCTCTCATGCTGCTGGAAGCATGAAAGCAGCATTAGGTTTGGCCGGTGTGCCCTGGCTTGGTGCTCCAAGGCAGACTGGGAGCTTCTGCTTGCTGTCTCCAACCCTGCAGCAGAGTACCGGGTTGGAGAGAGCACAGTGCGCATGTTTGTTTGGTCGGCCAAATACAGATGCACACGGAGGGGAGTGCCCACCACTTCCCTCACTGCTCGTCATCCCCTGTGGCCCCGCCCCCATGAAAAATAAAAACGATACTAAACATTGTTTATTATCGTTTTTCTTTTTCAATTTGCAGCTGCTGCTGCTAATGGGGGGCGACGCTCCTCCGCCATAGCGGGATGAGCCACTGCTGATCCCGTAGTTTAAAGTCCACTGCATTAATAAAATCGATATTGTGTTCTTGTTTTGTGTTTGCTGACCTGCCACACGTCACTTTCCCTATTTTGCACATTGATTAACCGAGAGTACCACCCTAGCTCAGCATGAATAGTTCTGTGATAGATAATCCCATGGATCATCTCTGTGTGATATTGTGGAATGTGCATGGCATGCTAGATAAGATGAAACAGAAGGCAGTCCTGAAATATGCTAAGAGTTTGGGGGCAACATCCTGCTACTTCAAGAGACCCATCACCTAGGAAGCAAAGTTCCATGATTGGGCCGGTTTGGCTACACTTAGGTTTTCTGTTCTGGGTTTGCAAGCGCTTCTTTGGGTACAGGCATTCTAATCAAACATCATGTTCTTTTCCAACATGTTAAGACATGGGTCGACTAACAGGGTAGATACACAGCTGTCACAGGCACATTATATGGTGAACCTCTCACACTCCTCTGTGTTTATGCCCTCTTAGTCAGTCCTTCGTCGTTCTTATGGCAAGATTGTGGGGCGATCTCCCGGAAGCACTGACGGTTCTGGGGGTTGATTGGAATGGTGTAATGGATCATTCGATAGATCGGTGTCGTGCTCGTGGACCCCCCATTGGGACCGTCAGGTCCCACCTGTCTTCCTTTGCATCTGCTTTGGGTTTAGTTGGTGTTTGGAGGGCATACCGCCGCTCTCGGGGGGGATACACCCTTTTCTCCACAGTAAATGGCTCATTCTCCCACATTGATTTATTTATTTATTGGCAGTTAACAGTGGCGTAGCGTGGGTTGTCAGCACCCGGGGCAAGGCAAGTAATTTGTGCCCCCTAACCCGGGGCAAGGCAAGTAATTTGTGCCCCCTAACCCGTGGATTTAGTCTCTTCCAAGATGTTGCGCCCGGTGCGGCCGGCCCCCCCTGCACCCCCCACGCTACGCCACTGGCAGTTAATGTCACTCGTTATTAAGGATTTATCATAAACTAAGAATTTAAAATACAATTTAATGCTCTTGGTTTTAGTATCAAACACTGAAAATGACATTGCTTGTACAGTCTTAAACTGATGTATACAGAGGCAGCATAGATTAAAATACTGCCATGAAGTATTGGAAACCTCGGGTCAGGAAATCGGAACTGTTGATTCCTCGGCTTGCTACACTAAACTTAGAATGCTAGACTTTTGGAACTGAATCTGTAGATTGGGGATTATAATCTATGTTAGGATGCTTGTGGGTTGCATATGCATTGGATTGTGAGACACATCAAGCCATTTTCTATTTAAAATTAGTCAGGTCTGGTGGAATTGTGCAGCCATAGAGCGCATTTTGTTACAAGGTTGACTAAGTTAAGCAGCAAAAAGAAATCGCTGCAAGGAAAGTTAAATTACGCCGCGTATTAGGCAATTAAAGACAGATTGTTTGGCACACTCTGTTGCATTATTTTCTTGCTATTTTGACATTTTCAACACATTCATACAAAGAGATCACAATTCTAAAGCAAACTTACTCATTGCTTAAGAAATAAACTATGGATTCAGAAGATGCTTCTCCAAACGTTATGTGCTAAAATAGTTATTTTATCTTGCGTGAAAGCACAAGAACGCCATTTTATTATCACTGTCCTTTCTGTCTCCCAGAGAATTATATTTTGTGTAGGACATATATAATGTTCCACTCAACATAAAATGAGGCTAAATGTAGAGAATTCTAACTAAAGATGTGCCTATTTAGTTCTGCATACCACAATTTATATTTTAAAATTAGTCTCAGTTTTGGGTCTACTTTTTGTTGACATTATCTCATGGAAAGAGGCTCGTTCCCCTTATGTCTCACTCTAGGGCTTTTGTGCCACTCAATACCATGGAAAGAGATTCCACGTGTTTGGGCTACTTCTAACCTCTGTGCCCCTTCTTGAAATAGCTGCTCCTTTGAGAAGACTGAATGGAGGTGTTTGTGACTTTACGTGGGCAGAGTAACAAAACATACTCCGACAAAGAATCAACCACTCTTTCAACTGTGTTTCACTTACGTTTAAGTAATTATAGTTTTTGTTTCTTGCTCCATATAAAATCTCATCCCCAGTTCATCTCTTGGGGGTATTAGTACCTTTTTAGTGTATGAATACCGCAAAAAACATCTGGATGGTGGTCACGCATGTTTTGGGTGTGTCTGGTCTGCTTTGCACCCTCGATTCCGCATTTTAACTAACATGTGGTCCTTTTGAACTTGAAACAACTTCTTCGCTGAAATTTGCAAATGATGGAGGGCTCGTAGTTTATGAGGCAAATGAGTGAAGTCCATAATTATGGAGGAAGCGCTGTGTTTGCTGAAACACATATTCTAGCGTCCTTGGAAATGGCTCTGCAGTCATAAAGCAGAGTGATATGAACTGAAGCCCTGCTAAAAATACGTGCCTTCAAATCACTGGCTTTTACAACTCTTACCAGTCCCAACTCAACGATACTCCACAGATCAGGAAAGAACACATTCATATCTATAATCGTAAGTCTACATATATTTCTACGGCACAAACAGATGTTAGCAGATTTGTTTTTTCGGCGGTGTACTGTAGTTTCAGTTTTGATTAGCAAAAATGTTGTTTTGCTGCGATATCACAAACCGAACGAAGTTGACTCTTATCCCCGCTTGAGTAATTTCTTTACATGTATGATCTTATTTTTGTGTTTTTATAGTCTCAGGAAGACATATGAGTGTGCCGACGCACTCTGTGGCAGTTTGCATGCTGACGTCCTAGTTTCCAGGTCACAAGACACATTAGGGCATGAAAGACCTCAAAAGCGTGGCAAAGTTGGGAGCCGGGCACCAGAAGATTCAGAACAACACTATCAAACCTCGATCTGCAGTCAGACAGGCTGTCCAGCCACAACTGGGCTGCCCCTAACAGGAACGCTTCCGGGTCATTGCTGGCAGACTGAGTACACAAAATACAACCTGTATACTAGTAAACGGATGTGAATGTTGAATATTGACTACAGAACATCACAGGAAACTAATATTTTAGACAAACTATCAAGGGACAAAGGGCCGTATTTATACTCTGGTTGCGCCGAATTTGCGTCGTTTTTTTCGACGCAAATTCGACGCTAAACTAACGCCAACTAACGCCATATTTATACTATGGCGTTAGAGGCGAATAGCGCCAAAGTTCCCGGAATGTGCGTCATTTTTTAGCGTGAACCCCTTCCTTGCGTTAATGATATGCAAGGGAGGCGTTCCCGTCTAAAAAATGACTCCCAGGCCTTTACGTGGTATTTATACTCCCGGGCAAAAGAGACGCCCGGGAGTGGGCGTGGCTAAAAACGGCGCATTTGCGCCGCTTTTTAACGCCTGGGTCAGGCATGGCGTTAAGGGACAAGTGGGCTCAAAATGAGCCCACAGTGCCCTCCCCTGCCCCCAGGGACCCCCCCTGCCACCCTTGCCCACCCCAGGAGGACACCCAAGGCTGGAGGGACCCACCCCAGGGACATTCAGGTAAGTATTTTTTTTTTTTTTTTTAATAATTTTTTTTGGCATAGGGGGGCCTGATTAGTGCCCCCCTACATGCCACTATGCCCAATGACCATGCCCAGGGGACAGAAGTCCCCTGGGCATGGCCATTGGGCAAGGGGGCATGACTCCTATCTTTACAATGATAGGAGTCATGTTGATGGGGGATGGGCGTCGAAAATAAATGGCGCAAGTCGGGTTACGACGATTTTTTCGACGTAACCTGACTTGCCCCATTTTAAGACGCCCATGCGCCATTTTCCCCCTACGCCGGCGCTGCCTGGTGTACGTGGTTTTTCTCGCGCACACCAGGCAGCGCCGGTCTGCTTGCGCCGGCTAACGCCATTCAATAAATACGGCGCCCGCATGGAGCTTCAGAATGGCGTTAGCCGGCGCAAAACTTTTTGACGCTAAACTGCGTTAGCGCAGTTTAGCGTCAAAAAGTATAAATATGGGCCAAAATATCAAGCGGTAAGTATGTATAGATTTTCTATACCTAACGCCACATTTAGGCAGATTCATAAATGTAAAGTAAATAATAGCAAATCTATATTTCAATATATCCATTTATCTTTCTATATTTTGCCCCTCGACATTTTGTCCACTATGTTAACGTGCGATGATATTCTTGCTCTCGATAGTCCTTGTAGCAAACTGACTGGCAAAACTGGTTGTTGTGACTCTCCCACTTTTTGGTATAGTCTGCACCCAGCTTGTTCCGCTCCCACACATCTGTTGTTTTCCCCCTCCTCAGTTGCCCCAGTTTCTTTGATTCCTGAGTTTGTTGGTTTCCTGTTGCCAGCCATGTTCATCATTTGTCATTTTGTCTCCCCTTTCCTAGGCTTCCTCCTTCCTGGTGCTGAAGTAGCATTCCATTCTAGTTCCGTTTCTTAGCAGGAGTCCTGATATGCCCGAGGGCGTCTCTCTTTCACTCCTCATACCCTTTTCTGTTACCAATAAGTCCTCTTTACAAATACTAACATGTTCCAAAGGGGGTGGAAGGGATTGGGAAGCGGAGGGATTGGTCTCTACACAAACATGTCACTTTACTGAGGTTCCCACTTCAAAAACTCAGCATCTCTCCTCTCTTCCTAACAAATGGCACCAGATTGGATTCTATCTCTTGGGGCCAGAGGTATGAAGCACTTTTACCAGTCGCAAACAACCCATTGAGCCGTTTGCGACAGGTAAAATGCATTTTGGCATGTACCAACCCTATTTTGTGAGTTGGTAACCTATTTCTAACTCGCAAATTAGGGTGTGCGACTCGCTATTAGGAAGGGGCGTGCCAAGGGCATCCCTTCCGAATAGCGAGTCTCACTGGTACGTCATGGACGTCATTTAGAGGTTGCCAGGGGTCACAGCTGCAAACCCTGGCTTGCCCCTTGCAACCCTTGGTACTGTCTTTGCAACGCTAGCCTCAGAGATGGCAAAATCAGTGCCAGGAGCACAATGGCAGTGCTTCAGTTGAGGCTCCTTTCTGGTTGTTTTCTCTCATTTTTTATTACACTAATAGTAAATAATGTTTAGTTCTCCTCCATTAGTGTAAATAAAATACAATTAGGTGGACTATGGCCCTCCCTGGCAGCTGAGGTAAGTAAAAAATACTTTAAAATGCATTTTGTGTGTTTGATTGAGGGTGAGTGTGCGTTTGTGTGAGAGAGTGTATATGTAAGTGTGAATGTGTGTATGTGTTAGTATGTGTGTGTGAATGAAATTGAAGGTCAAAGAGCATGTGATGTCACTTCTGCCACCCCAGGCATTTTGGTGAATTGTACGTAGGAATGTTTTGCAGTTACCACCACCTTCAACTTGGTGGTAAGCCATGCCCAAAGAGGAAGAGGACCCCAAGGGACCCCTTCCCCTTTGTGAATGAGGGTGCAAACATTTTTTAAGAGTAGGCAGTGGTCCTGTGGACCACTGCCTACTTTTAAACAAGCATTTGCAATGCAATAGGTCTAGCACTTGCGTGAGTTAGAGCTACTGGCATTGTAAATTCATAACTGGACTTTTCTTGCCACATAAATTGGCCTACCTTGCCTCATACATTTGTCTTTTACTGCCACATATTTCCAGTGACTCTGCATGTAACTAAAGCACTTCCATTTACCTTTTTCCTCCATCTGCAGCAAAAAATGAAAATTGCTGCAAAGACCATAAACACAGACTTCCTTCTCGCTGACCTTCAGTCACCAATAAATCATCTTGCAGCGAGGGGAAAGTCTTAAGGGCTCGGCCTGCAAACTCCAACTCTCATTTTAATGTTTACAAAATACTTGCATAATTCAGTTAAGTGTAATTTCCACATGTATGACTGGTACGCTTCATGTTTTGTGTATGCGTTTAACACATTGTCCAAATATTTTTTTTTTAAATCGTTAAAGGCAGCATGAGCAGAGGCGCTGACAAAAGAAACGAGGTGCTGGAGGGAGCAAGAATAAGAGAAATACCAGAAAGTGGCAAAGAAAGGATTTGTTGGGGGGGGGGGTCAAATGAAAATGAAGGAAACCAGGGTTGAAACAATGAACAGTGCGGTGGAGAAATACAAGGTACCATGAAATGAGAAACTTGGGGGACAAGGGATTGGATATATCGGTTGTGAGAAGGAGCAGGATGCGTAGAGTGACCGAATGATGGTGGTCAGGCAGATGAATGGACCGCAGTGGGACCCTGAGAGACAAAAGATTAGTACATGGCAGTTGTACATAGCCCTAAACTTGCCCAGAGTCAAAAGACTGCTTCATAATTGCCACAGAATGTATTACACGTTTCTTTCTCTGGGGTTGAAATAGTGGGAAATAAACATTACACAATTACTTTTCAGCAGTTTAAATACCGCAAACTTTGCATAGAGAAAAAAGAGTGCTTCATAACTAATACAGAATACATTGGTAACGTAATCTGCATTAGTTATGAAGCTCTCTTTTTCCCCATTCCCTAAGCAAGGTTCGCGCTACTCAAACTGCTGAAAAATGAACGCGTAATGATTGCACGTTTATTTTCAGCAGTTTAAATACTGCAGACTTCGACTGGGGAAAAATGAGTGCTTCCCAACTAATACAGACTATATTAGTAATGTAGGGCCAGATGTATCAAAGGGTTTTCCCCATTCTATGTCTATGAGAAAATGTGTTCGTACATATGGCCCGTAGTCTTTAAGAGTAATGAAGCGCTCCTTTTTTCCCTTTACCTGTGCAAGGCTCGCGCTATTCTACCTGCTAAAAAATAAAAGTGTAATCATCACATGTTCATTTTTCAGCAGTTTAAATACCTCGAAGCTTGCCTACGTACAAATGAGTGCTTCACAACTAATGCAGGTGGCATTATATGTTTATTTTACAGCGTCTTGCCCACCTGTAGAGACCTCATTGAATTGGGCAGAAGTTGAGGGCTGATCCCTGGGAGCCTTGAAACTCTCTGTAGTGCAGTTGTGCCGCATTAAACCTGGATCGGGCCGATCACTAACACTTGGTAAACGAAGCAACCTGGCTCACTGCCATTACCTCGCACAAAATGCACACAGGGCATAAAATCCCTTGAAGCAGGCCCTGAAGATCAGAAGCAAATGAGCATGCGCTCAATAGAGACACTTTTCATACGTCGTATGCGTAAAATGGAACACACACTAGAGTGAAATTTTATGAGAAATGACACAGACAAATGAACAAGCAATTAAATAAAAAACTGAGGTGGACAAGCGGTGTAGAATGAAAGAAAGGCGTGGCAACCATTGTAAACATAAAGCGCGGCGTGCCGCACTGTAACAATTAAAGGAAATGGAATGCCTCATGCACTCCACGAAGACCTAGTAGAACAGGGAGAAGGTGTGGCACAATGACCAGACCTGCTGACTTTGGATCTGTGGATCCAGGTTTGAGCCGCGGCATCGGCTCAACATCACTTAATCTCGCTGTGCCTACAAAAAATGAATATGTCCTTGTGTAATGTAGCTGGTATTTATGTAAAGCCTCCATTACCTTTGGGTAATGAGTTGAGTTTGGGCTACTTAGCAAAAAAGTAATTAAATGAATAAGTGCAAGAATGCTCTGAAAAGGAAAGCTTCCCTGAACACAAGCAGGAAACAACGAAAAAAAAGTCCACTGAAAAACAGGGCAAAGTGTAAATATACAGTAGTTGGTCCCTGCTCCCAAAGAGAAAAAGGAGGGACAAACAGGCATGACTTCTCACTAGCAAGGAAGGATTTTTAAATGACACTGAAACAGGCAAATTAAATGGGTTTAAGCCCACTGAAGAAGTATACTTAAAAGTATACAAGACTACCTACGCTTACGCTCAACCTAACAATGAAAAGAAAACTTTTCATTTTTCATTTCGTAATGGATCCCATTTTCCTTAAAGGAAAACAGGCTGCATTACAAAAAAAGATTGCTTTTAAAAAGCAATCCCAGACATGGTGGTCTGCTGACCCCAGTAGGCCACCATACCTGTGATTGTGGACATTCCCACATGGGTCTCAAATTGCAACCATGAATATTAATGAGGCAGGTCTCTTGCGACCAGTTTGGGAATCGCAAACAGTGTTTAATACACTACTGTACGTAACAGTTTGCAATTTCCTAATAGCGAATCACAAAAATTTGCCATTGGGAAATCACAAACCTAAAGCTACATACATCTGGTCCTTGATCCCTGCAGAGCCCTCCTCTGTCTCTGGCTAGGAGTGTGCTATATGAACACCACATATATGCATACAGAAGTACAATCTTGCATCATCTTTGTGTGCAGGCCAATGTCAGAGTGACAATATTTTGTAATTTGTTTATGGATACTTTACATGAAATTGGGGCTTTCAATTTTCTTTTTTTAGAGTAAAACAGATCAAAATATACAAATAAGATGGAGAGAAAGAAGTCAAGTAAAGGGTATTGTAAACAAACACAATTGATAAGCAAAGCTTGAATATTCAATATGTCATAGCAATAGATTTAATCAGAGTACTTCAAGCATAAAGTGGTGTGGGCCTGTTCACAACTCTGAAGAACATTATTGCTACTCAAAAGGAAAAATAATTTCTGATTGCAACTTCCTACATTACTCACTTGTGAGATGATAATATTTCCCTTTCACTAATAATAAAAACAAATTGTTACACCATTTATCAGAGTAGGGTAGTACCGCGTTGATCCAATGTGGAATAGGAGTAATATTGTCAGTGGTAGTAAGTGCTATATAAATACAATTTACAATTTCAATTACAATATGGGTGTTGCAATGCAGATAAATATGCATAAAGATAAAAATGCACATAAAGACAATCCAACTAAACTTTGTTCAAAGATTAACACAATGATATAAGAGTCTATCCAGAGACAAAAGTTCCATGATTAAGTTAAAACACCTGATTTTTAGGACAAACTAAGTGTGATTTGAGGTTATAAAATGATATGTTGTGAAAATGTTGGCTTCATTCAGGTGAGCTAAATATCTAGACACAAGAAATAGAATACACTCATATCATTGTGAGAGTATAGTTGCCCTACATACTTTCATATCTTCCCATATACAAAGGTTTAAGCACTGTGTTGAGACACACATATTATTTTATTTCTTTCTTTAAACTGAAGCAGTGGAACATAAATCCAAGGATCTTGATAAAAGCCCGATTTTCGGGATAACCACTGATTCATTCAAATGATTGCTATTTAGATTAATTGTATGTAAAAGTATCTTGCATGGATATCCAGAAAATCTGGCATGGATTTAGCTCTGCTGAATCTACACAGGACACATCAACTTTGAACATTTCAGTGCAGGTTATCCACCACATTTTACAATTAGACCATGCTCAGTCTACCCAAAACACAACTAGACAGGATCTGTGGATTCCTGCATGTGCTCCTTGACGCATGTAATATTTCTGTTCTCATGTTCAGAGTTATTTTTTTTTTAATTACTCAGACTGACCACCTATTTTTTAAACTATTAGGAGAACCACAATCAAAAGCAATTTCCTTTTCAACACTTGCTTTATTGATTTGCAGCCACCCTGGAGGAAGTGATCATTAGCATGAAATGATTGTAAATCATTAAGATTGGACAAGAAGAGAAGATACACCATGCATCCTAACCTGAAAGAAAAAAACTAAAGTGAATCAGGAAGAAGAGGAGGCATATTCACAATGAAAAATATTTATATAATCTAAAGGTCACTGACAGAAAGCACCTTCATAGGATTGCAAGACAGCAAAAAAAATGGATAATCTGGTATTTCAGTTATGTAGATATTGACAAGAGCAACACACCTGTTCCCAGATGAAGCATGGCTATCCTACACTCAATGTGTAGGATATTCCTAAAGCAACTATCACATGGTCTGGGGGCCTCACAAGGGAAGGCTACAGTGTTACAAATATTGAGTTAGAAAGATGCTTGGGGCCCTGTTCACTCCCCCAAATGCACATCATACTCCAAAATCTTCCTTTCCTCTGTCCTCCAGTGATTAGATTGAATCCAGAACATATTTTGCTCCAATCTCTTCCAGTCACCAGCTTTAGAATTGTCTTCTGGGTGTTCATCCTGGCCACAGCAGTCTGTTTCAAGCATGAGCCTTTTATTAAGTCTGGAATCAGTCGGGTATTTCCAGGATAGCTTCTTGTTTTAGTCATCTGGTAGCCACTTGCCTCCTACTCTTCATTCTGTCACCCACCGTCTGACAACAGTCAGCTGCTTCCAGGTTCACTCTACTGCTTCCTGGTTCTCATCCTGCACCAACCTCTCAGCAGTCATCTGCCTCTTGTGTACTTCCTGCTCTGGTCACCCAGAAGTCAACTTATTCCTACTGCACTTCCTGCAGAAGTCAGTGGCCTCCATCTCCATTCCCATTCCAATCTCTCAGCATGCTATTTTTGTTATTTGTTTGTCAACAGGCTGCTGCCACCTCTCTTTTAAGCTCCCCGGGCTTAGTAAGCTTCCAATACCCTCTCCTCGTCAGTCTCTCTGCAAACACTACTTTTTGGCCATATCTTGCCCCAGTCTCTTGGTAGTTTGGTGCCTATGACCAAACTTCATTCACTGATCTTGCATGGTGTCCCATTCCGACCACTACTTTTTTGGTTATATGCCTCTTCCTCATTAGACACTACTGAAGAAATAATTTAGCTCTAATGTCACTTCCTAATTCAGTCTGCCAATAGACCAGTAGAACTCTCCACTTGATGCAGTGGTCATCTGATTCTGACTCAACTTGCGGGTTCAGTGTTTCATAAGTATGATATCTTCAGTTGCCCTTTCAGGCTGAAGAGATTAGTTGGTTTGGGCTTAGCCTCCTATGTCAGTCGTTCTGTTGTCAGATGGACCCATTCCCTCATTCAGTCTGCCTGCCATCAGGAGACTGATTTAAATTCCTAAATCAGTCTGCCAGTTATCAGATGGCTCTTAGTTTACTTCTTGATTTCGTCTCTAAGTAGCCCACTGCGTTGGACAGTGCTCTGGCAGCTGAATTCAATTCTAATTTCTTTCTATAATTATATAGCTCCAATTCAGATTATAGAAGCGTCAGACTTGACTTCCTGGTCCAATTTTTCAGTAGTTGGCCAGTTCAGACTGTACTTTCTGTTTTACCTTTCAGTAATCAACCAGCTCTGACTTCACTTCCTGTTTCAGGCTATTAGTATTCACGCTTTTGCCACACTTGCCAACCCTTCTGATTTAGATGGTAGGTACCACTTTTTTAAAAGCCTCTCTTACTGCCTACCTAGAAATGGGGTCACAAGTTGACAGTGGTATGACCTTGCCCAAAACGGGACACTCACTCTATTCAGGGTAAGAGAATCACACAGCTAAGATAACTCCTGCTCACCATCTTGGATAGCTTGGCACGAGCACTCAGACTTACCTCAGAGGCAATGTGTAAAGTATTTGTATACACAGTAACATAGCGAAAACACTACAAAAGTACTCCACACCAGTTTAGAAAAATACCCAATATGTATCTGAGTAAAACTAGACAAAAATGACAAAATCTAAAATGCACAAGCAAAGATATCACTTTGAAAAATTCAATGTAATTGTAGTTCCTTGAAATCAATAAAGCGTTTGACTGAGGAACAGTACTATAGATGTGTCAAAAACAAAGATGATGCGGGCCACAGGGTTGGTGATGCATCAAAAGGCCGAAGATGTGTTGATTCCTTACTGTTTCAAGGGAAGTGATGTGTCGTTTGTGGCACGAAGCATTGGTCCCTTACTGCAGTGCAGTGTCAAAGAAAATGGCGCTCAGGGACGATGCATCGGTGAAGTATCAGAAGCCAAGCCGTGATGTGTTGATCTCACAGTGATGAAGCAGGTGCTGCGTCGGAGTCAGGGCAGTGCACCACAGACTTCAGTGATTCGGCGCTCAAAACTCATGCAGCAGTGATTCTTCTGATGCGCTGCGATGGAAAGCTGGGGCGTGTGTGGAAAACCATGACTGTTGCATCAAGAGGGGACCACGCTTTGGTGCGGGCAGCAGCAATGCGTGAAATCCTTATAGCGATGCGTCGGTTTGGAAAGATGCAGTGAGTCGATGCGTGGGTTTTCTTCTTGTACCACCAAAAACCTCCTTCAAGGGCCCAGACTTGATTTGACATAACTTGACAGGACAGGACTCTCAGCAGAGGAGCCCAGGTGCTGGCAGATGAAATCTTTGATGTCCCTGAGACTTCTTAACAGAAGGCAAGCTCAGCTCAAGCCCCTGGATAACCTTGGAAAGCAGAATGTAGAAAGCAAAGACCAGTCCTTTTCACACCCAGGATAGAAGCAGTGGGCCAGCACAACAAAGCCATAGGCAGAGTGGCAGTTCCTCCTACAGCATCCAGCTCTTCTTCCTGTTGGAATGTCCTCAGTCCAGAAATGTTCTAACTATGTGGGGTCAGAGGTCCAGTACTTATACCCATTTCGGTTTTTGAAGTAGGCAAACTTCAAAGAGAAGTCTTTGTAGTGCACAAGACCCTGTCTTTCCTGCCCTGGCCCCAGACACACCTCAGGGGGCTGGGGACTGCTTTGTGTAAGGACAGGCACAGCCCTATTCATGTGCAAGTGTCAGCTCCTCTCACCATTCTAGCTCAGGAAGCCCCATTAGGATATGCAGGGCACACCTCAGCTCCCTTTGTGTGACTGTCTAGGGTAAATTCACAAACAACCCAACTGTCATCCTGACTCAGACATGTATTCCACAGAAAGGCAGAGGCACAGGATAGTTAAGCAAGAAAATGCCCACTTTCTAAAAGTGGCATTTTCAAACTTACAATTCAAAAACCAACTTCACCAAAAGATGTATTTTAAATTGTGAGTTCAGAGACCCCAAACTCCTCATCTCTATCTGCTCCCAATGGGAAATTACACTTGAAAGATATTTCAAGGCAATCCCCATAGTACTCTTTGGGAGAAATAGTCCTTGCAATAGTGAAAAACTAATTTAACAGTATTTCACTATCAGGACATGTAAAACACACCAGTCTGTGTTCTACCTTTCAAATACATTGCACTCTGCCCATTCGGCTGCCTTGGGCCTACTTTAGGGGTGACTTACATGTAGTAAAAGGGAAGGTTTGGGCCTGGCAAGCGGAAGCCCTTGCCAAGATGAAGTGGCAGTTTAAAACTGCCCACACTCCTACACTGCAGTGGCAAGTCTGAGAAATGTTTACAGGGCTACTTGTGTTGGTGACACAATCTGTGCTGCAGGCCACTAGTAGCATTTCACTTACAGGCCCTAGGCAAACATAGTGCACTTTACTAGGGATTTACTAGTAAATCATATGTACCAGTCATGGGTAAACCAATCACCAATACAATTTAGACAGGAAGCACTTGCACATTAGCACTAGTCAGCAGTGGTAAAGTGCCCTAGAGTCCAGAACCAGCAGAACCGAAATGCAGTACACAGTCACAAACTGGCGGTCAAAGCCAAAACGTTTAGGGATAACCCTGCAAAAGGGCCATTTCCAACACTACTGATTTTGTGCCTGCAATTCTCCTGCTTTTTCATGAGGTCAGATATACAACTACAATTCCTCTCTGCCTCTTGCAGTGAAAAGTAATAGAAAACAAAGCTCCATTTGCATGGAAAAGGGAAATTACAAAGGTATGCCCACATTTGCAGCAGGGCTGATTTAGTTGGCCTCCTGTTCAGGTAAGGCGCATTGAAATTACAGATTGTTCTTTCAACAAAGTCAAATTACAAAACCAGTTTGTAGTGCCAATGCATGTGTGTCCATCTCAGTTTCAAATTTGAAAAGCAGTAAAACCAGGACAGCAAAGGACACCACAAGGGAACACAGGCTACAGACCAAGGGCCTCATTTACAAAGATTTGGCATAGTGCAGCGCTGCAAGTCTTTTTGCTGCGCTGCCCTACACCAAGTTGAAAGGGCAGGAATTCACTGTGTTACCGCAATAGGGTGCATTCCTGTCCTTTCAGCCAGTGCACAATTTGGTGCCTAGTGCCAACGCAGTCACCCATACACCACAGTGCAAGGGTGTCTGCATTGTTGCCAGGATTGTTTTTGGCAGGAAGGGGCACCTTTCTGCACAAAAACAATCCATGGAGGTGTTTTCTTCATTCTGTGTGTGCTGAAGGATGCAGCACACATGGAAAGAGGAAAAAATGGAGCGAAATGAAAACATTTCTCCTTGTCACACCTGCTCTGGAAGACATAAGGTTTTGGCCCTGCCCAGGTTTATGTGACTTTGTAAATCTGGGCAGCGTCCAAATCCATGGGTGTTGCACAGGAACATCCACCTCAACACCCATGGAACTCCTCTTTAGCACACAGTAAGGCCAGGCAGCACTTTGCGCTGCTTTGCCTTACCCCATCTCTATGAGGCCATGCAAAGCCTCGTAGGGTGGCTTTACGTCGCCTCATGGATATAATTGAGAGGCCTGCGCCAATGGAGCATTTAAAAAAGTGATGCTCCAGCAGCGCAGGCCTCTTGTAAATAAGCCCTCAAATCTGATCCCCAGAAAGAATCCAGAGGACTTCATTTACAACTTTTTGGCACACGGCAGCGCCGCAAGGCTTCTTGCTGCACTGCCCTCTGTCAAAAGGAAAAGGCAGGAATGTGCTATATTAATGACATATGGCGCATTCCTGTCCTTTATGTCTGTGCCGGAGCACAAATTGGTGCCTAGTGCCAAAGCAGGCACCCTGGCACTATGGTGGAAGGGTGTCTGCATTGTCGGCACAATTGTTTTTATACAGTTGGGAACACTTTACAAAAACAATCAATGGAGGCAGAATGCAGCACACATAAAAAGATTAAAAAAACTAGAAGAAATAAAGTTATTTCTCTTCGTTATGCCTCTCCTGGGAAGGCGCACAGTTTTGACCCATTCACAAGTTTACAGATTCTGATAAATCTGTAAATGTTTCAAAACCCATGGGTGTTTAGTGAGAAAACCCACTGCAATGCCAATGGACTTCCTCCTTGAAGCAGAGTAAGGCAATGCTGCGCTTTGCGCAACCTTTCCTTACTCCATGTCTATGAGGCCATGCAAACCCATGCAGGGTGTCTTTACGTCGCTTCATACATATGATTGAGAGACTGCACCACTGAAATGTCATAAAAAGTGATGCTCCGGCAGCGCAGGCCTCTTGTAAATGTGGTGGAGTGTTTAAAAAAGAGGTTCAGAGGACATTTGTAATATGTACAATCGCAAGGTAAAAGGCATTTCTCATAACAGCATTTGGCAATGTGAGTTCAACAGCCCAGTGACTAAGGGATCCGTCTCGATCCAAATTAGAGGATGGCCTTGCATTTCATCCTTTTGCATGGCAGCAATTTATACAACAGTGCAGGGGGAGAGGACAGAAATGCACCCTATCTTTTAGATACGGTGCATTTCTGCCCTTTCCCAGTGGTGCAGGGTGACACAGCAAGGCACTTGCTGCGCCGCCCTGCACAACGGGCCTTGTAAATTAGGCCCATAGAGTGTGAGGGGCTTATTTACAAGACTTATGTGCCACTGGTGCGTCACTTTTTTTATGTACCAGCAGCGCATAATAGAGGCCCATATCTACATGCCACACAAAGTCACTATGCGTGGCTTTTTATGGCCTTGTAGATATGGCGTAAGGCACTGCAGTGCAAGTCACTGTGTTGCCTTACACTGCATCAGGGAGGCATCCATGCGTGCTGCAGTGGGTTTTCCCACACAACACCCATGAGTTTTAACACATTCCCAGACATATAACAATCTGTAAACCTGGCAATGTGGCAAAATCTTAAGCCTCTCCAGGGGAGGCGCAACAAGGAGAAATATATTTCTCCAAATTTTTTCCTCTATGTGTGCTGCATTCTGCAGCACACATATAAAGAGGAAAAATCTTCCATGGATTGTTTTTGTGCAGGAAGATGTCTTTTCCTACACAAAAAAAATCCTGTCTGCAACACAGGCACCCTTGCACTATGGTGCAAGGGTGCCTGCATCGGCTCTAGGCAGCCCACTGTGGGCCAGTAAAGGGGGAGAGGGCAGAAGGGGTAGCATCATTATTTTTTACGCTATTGATGTACTCTGCAGAAGTAGCGCCAACATTTTGGTGCTACTCCTGCAGAGTACATAGGTGCCCATTGTATTGAGTGGCATGCCCCTTTTAACGCCTGCTCTGAGCAGGCGTTAAAGGTGCCGAAAAAATGGCGCAAGGAAATCTCTCAGATTTCCTTGCACATTTTTATTTTGCCCCCCCAACTGGGGAACGCCACCTTTGCATACATTATACCTGGCACAGGCATAATGTAGCGCAAAGTGTTACAAAGTGGCGCACACTTTGTAAATATGGTGCTGTGTTTTGGGCCATCTAATGCCACATTAGAGTAAAAAAATTACGCTAATGTATCCTTAGGATGTTAGGAGCTCTTAAATCAGCCCGAGTGTCTATCAAAAGTATTGCATTTAAGCAGGTGGCCCCCTTGGTCCATGGCACGTACGTAGGTGCACACAGCATTGCCAGGATCTCACAGGCTCCGGTGCTTTGCCAGGTCTGTGTTATGACCTGTTGAAGTACAGCAGGTTCCTACAGAGTCAGTTCCAGCTGGTCTGGGAGTGCAGGCAGAAGTTTAATCTAAGAGCTGACAGTGGGTCACTGGGGATAGTGTTGCAGGTCAATGGAAAAGTGAGAAGGGAGAAATCCAGGAGCCAAGGGCACAATCTGGAGCTCATAAAGCACAAATGTGATGAAGAATTGCCAGAGAGGAGGAGGGATGTGTTACTGAGGCTACCGCTGGCCACTTCGGCTCAAAGGTCACCCGTTTACATGTCTCATAATATGATCAGCCTCGGAAACCACAGGGCAATTTCCCCTCATGTCACGTATGTCATTTCCGGCGGGATCTTCCTCGAGAAAGCGGTCATGTGATGTCCTTTGCAGTGATGTCACCATTCGACTAATTGGCGCTTTGAAGCGTGGGTAATCCTACCTCCTTTCGGGCACAGGATGGTGGTGAGTGGTGCCACGCCTTGCTTCGGTCTTTTGCCAAGCACTCACTGCGGCCTCGGCTTCCTCCCCCATTCACCGGACAGCTGGGTGCCTTCATCTTCGCTCAGTGCTCCGCCATTTCTTCCTTCTAATGTTATTTACAAGAACAGTAATCTCTTAAGGGCATTTGCCAGCGGAAATAGAAATAACAGTGGTGATAAAATGCCAAATACATTCCCTGAGCCTAGCTGGTATTATTTAACTAAATCATTCCTAAACGAGAAGAGTCGTAAAGCAGGAAAGTGATAGTAACCCGTGGAACAGCTGTGAATATGTAATTTGAAGTATTAGCTATTCCGTGTGTTGAGCCGCGGGTGGCTTACAGACTGTTATACAGTCTGCGCCTTTCCACTGACACTTGTTTTAAGGCGGCAGTGTGAGCTTTTAGACAGGATAGCTGGCCTGTCTAACAAGACGCCGCATGCCCTGTGAAGGGGTTCGAATTGGGTTTTTTAGGGTGCATTAAAAAGGAGGCACCACGAGCAAATTGTCAATGTTCGTGCAACGTTTCTCAGTCGAGGAAAACACTTGTTAACCTGTTGTTGCGCTGCTACAGTGGGGTGCAGCTCCCGGAGCTCATGCTACTGATGGGGCTCAGTGGCTGGGCGGCAGTGACGTGCACTCTGCTCACGCTGCACTTCCGGGCTTCGTACTTCACACACCGGGGTCACCGGTCACTAGTGTGGTGTCGCCTCCTAGTGAAGGCGCACTGAGCTATTGACACGGGCCTACAGTAAAAGTCCCACTAATACTAATGCTGCCGTTATTGGGGTGTCTGAAGCCGAGGAGACAAGATGGAAGCAGAGCACACCAGCTAACCTAGGATGAAAAAGCACTCCAGCTAACCCGGGTGAAACACAGCTATCCGAGCGCCTAGTTGTGTTTTCTGCACCCTGTGGCACCCATTTTCTTATCCTGGTCCCGGAGCATCGTGGGATGTGGTGGTGGCAGGGTAAGGGGTAGGGACTTTACAAAAGGGTACTGCGTGAGGAAGGAACGGGATTGGACCGCGCCTCTATTCAGAAATTGAATTTGCATGGTGGCTGGGTGGGTGCTTCGTGATGGAGCACGTGCCAACTCAGCCTCTGGGATGGGACTATTTTTTTTTATTTTGCTATATCAATATGTACCTTTCCTACGCCGAAAACAGGGATGTGCCAAGAGAAATTATCATTATAGTCCAGGCTTCCACACTGTCCTCCACTCTGTGAATATCAAAGAGGCATCCGGCCACGAGGGAGAAGTTCAATCCCGAAAGTAAGCAGAGGAGTCCTTCCGGCCACAAGAAGGGCTGCCACACACTCCTAGCTGCTTAACTACTTCCGTTTGGAAGTAATGCCCAGCTACACCGCCTATTTTTTTTTTTTTTAAGAAGGCTAAGGTCCAGCATCTTTCAGTCATGTATTAAGGATGCTGCCCCTTGTAACACGAGTTCCGGCAAGCTCCTACCTTACCACTAACAATAGATGAGTACCAGGGCAAGACTCCACCACTGGGGGTTTCCAGGCAGCCAGCTTCATAGGCGCTGGAAGTAGGTGTGCTGCCTCACCTCACAAATAACCATGCTGGAGTTCAGAATGTGCAATAAAGATGTCTTTAAATTTTGTATTTATTTTGTCACATTTCCCATGCGTTCAAAGACAGAGGTCAAATGTCAGGCTTTCCCTTCTGACAATCTGCCGCTTTTCCATTTAACATGGAGATTGGGTTTTTCTTTTCATTCTCCGACTTTAAAGTGAGAGGGTTTGGTAAAGTGGACCGTATAACAATATTGCTGGAGGATAAGGAGTGTGAACGATAACGCTGTAGGATGTCAATTTTTTACATTTCAAAACCTGTCAATGGACACTAAAAATATTTAAAAACATACCAACAATTAAGAAAACATAAATGAAACTTCTTTTGCAATTCTTAAGAGATATAGAAACAATTTTAATAGAATCAAAACAAATCAAGACACTCTGTGATGTGCAAATGATTATTATTTGCCGAAACCCAATTTCCACTTGTTGTTTGTGCGCTGTATAGTTTTAGTTGTAAAACTGCATGTCTGTGCAAATGTAAAAGTAATATCAATGGAAAATGTGCTGTCTGTAAATGCAGTGTCTTACCACACCATTTTTTAGTAATACATTTGTGACAGTGTGCTCTAAAAAGCACCACTGGCTATACCACACCATTACCACCCTCCTGCTGAATGGGCATGGTTCATTTGCTACACTTGTTCTTTGTGTGACACTTGGATTCTTCACTATCCCTGTGATTCCAGTGATGTAAGATTGATGGCATCACCCCCACTCTAAAAAGTCTTCCCGCGCTGCTGGCCAGGTTCCAATGAAAATCCATGGAGTTGTCCATTTTGGGAGTTCATCCTCAAGATAGCAGCCATCTTGTGAAACCATGTAAGATGTCCATGTTGCAATGTTGCAATGTTTGGTGGACATTTTCAGAGGCAGGCGGCATCGACTGTCAGAGACGATTGGTCACATATTAAAGATAATCTGCTTCGAGCACTCCATGGATGCCACAATGTCTAATACGCAGGAAGCCTGGTTGTAAGCGGCTTCTGGAGGTTCACTGTGTCATATGTCACACCCTCTTTGTCTAACTCACTCATAAACACAGGAAGGCCTGGATCTAGGGGGCTTCTGAAGCGTCATTGTGTTGTAGGCCACACCCTCTAAGTCTAACCCCCTCAACCCCTCCAAATATACATGAAGCCCTAGTTCTAGGAGGCTTTTGGAGTCTCACTGCGACAGAGGCCATGCCCTCTAAGTCTAACCCCTTAAGTACACAGGAAGCCCTGGTTCTAGGGAGCAACCCATCTCAACTTTCTCAAAAGAGGCGTCCAAAGAAATGCTACTTGTGGTTCATGCTGTAGAGGCAAATATATAATTGTTTTCAGCATTTCCAGTTATATCATAGGAACAGATTGAGGGATGTTGATGAACGCTAAATTATACATAACCTTTCAAGGGATGCTTCACAACAGAGTGAACAGGGCTTATAAACAGCTTGTGAAAAAAAAGATGTTCTAGGCATGTTTAATGCACATATGGAAATACATTAGAACCTGTTGTGTCTGCGACAGCACGCTCTGCAGAAAGGTGTTACCTCAGACATCCTCCCCCTCAGCTCGTCCACCCGAGGTCTATAATTAATACCTCTTCAACGTGGGTAGAGGATCAGGCATCCCTGCTTGGGGCCAGCCACCATCTGCTCTCCCTTCGCAGGCAGCTCTTTCTTGCCTAAGACACTGCAGCAAACACAAGGAGCGCTAAGCTGCACCGGCATCGAAGAGCAATATCCTTCCCTTGACCTGGAGTGCATAGAGGACCTCATTGCATACAACTTGGCGGGTGATAAAGAGGGCAGAGAAGACTGTTTTACAGCCTTCCTAGTTATTCCCTCCTAGCAGCCAAAGGGACCCCCAGGCAAAAATGTCTGGTGTGTGGAAGTGTAGTATTCCCACAAAGATGGGGCTTCAAAGGGCCATTCAGCTGGAGAAGAGGTAAGACCTCCAGAGACCCTCCTCCACTCCATGAAGTGTCTGTGGGAGACCCCATTGCAATATTTAGTTTAGATGGTATGATGCTTGGCATTGGCAAAGTTAATAGGTCTTGTGTTCCAATCGTGTTAACCGATCTTGTGGCTTTGCCTATGTTTTATGCCAATACTGTACCACATTGGCAAAAAATGTGCCTGTTCGAAATAACATCAGCAACAAAAAGCGTGATGAGCCACATGTGGGAATAATACGTCATAACTCATGCATGTCTCTGTGTCATCATGCATACGTAAGCATATGTCTTCACAGACAGTGGTGATGGTGGCTTGTGCCTCCTACCCATATAGATGTGTTAGATAGGGTCAACATAATCATTGCTGCTGAGCCGCCTATAAATACAGGGTGACTTTAATGACAATCTGGTACAACAGTTCATGTCCCACCTAGCTAACAGACAGTGCGCATCAAGAGGGACACCTTCAAATCCACGCGACTCATGGTGACATCTAACATTCCCTAAGGATCCATCCCGGTACTATCTATCTTAAACCCTCGCACATGACCACTTGGATGACTCCTGGCCAACTGTAACACTTTTTAAAGAACATTTATTGATTATATACTTACATGTACTCCTGTAGTATATCTTTCCATGCGTACTTATTTGCATACAGCATTATACATTTTGGTTTCCCTAATTTCATGTTTGCATCTATTGCCATGTTTTTCGACATAATCGGCTATCCTGGACACAATAATTAAATACTAGCATTATGCTTCACAATATTGTCCTGCAGGAGTGCTGGGGTGAGACCATTCCAGCATAACATTTTATGTTATTTTATTATGGTACGTAATATCGGTCTCAGTTTCTCACCAATAGTTCCAAGTCATGATAATATATATTTAAAGATCAGTTTTTACTTTCTTAAATCAACACCTAAACTCTTAACTTTAGAAACATACTTTTTTGGCCCCGAGTTCTGCACTATCCCCACGCTATACTCTCTTCCAGTCAGCCTCCTAGTAGTTTTCAGTAGGCTAAGTGTGTGTATCATCACGAATGTGAGGGAGTATATACCACTTTTTCCGCCAAAGTGATAGGGCCACCCATTTAGCATGTCAGGTTACTGCCCAACTACAACATGTAATATTACATACTACTTCACCTAGGAAAATTTGAATGCTGAATACTTATCTGAAGCTGGACCCCACCACCGTAATACCAACAACATCAAGCAAACATTTTGCGAAGCCTAACTCTCCAACATGAACCTGAATGGCTGGTAGCGTACATTCCTGAAACAAGGTTCAGAATAACCATTCAAGATCTGGACATATGTCTTATAAAAACACCCTACATGCAGTACCCACGTTTATCAATGGATTGAAAAAGTTTCAACTACATCACCTGCACATTGAAACATGCATTGGAAAAGCCAATAGGTCTGGCTTAGAGTTTGTGTATGGAATGCATTGATAAGATAAGGAACCTAATGAGTCATGTTTTAATGTACTTTAGAGATATACGGCAATGCAAGCACTCCATAGGAGGCGGAGGGATAACCAAACAGCTAACAGCATGAGGTGAGAGAGAAGTAATCCTCAGAGTGGAAATATAGCTCACTGTATGTATATTTTAAAGAACAGGTAACACCACTTTTTGCAGACAGTTGTGTGGTCAAACTTGACATACAAAAGGGTCAAAAGGGAGTACTTAGAGACCATTTGTGCATTGCTCCCAAATCAGAATTTGAAACACAAACATTACACAAGGTCTGGAGCACTATACACGTTGGATGGCTCTGGATGTTGCTGCCTGTGTCACTGACAAATTGATTTGTTTAGGATGAGAGCCCTCACCCACCCTTCAGTAGCATGCTTCATCATGAGGTTCGGCCTCACAAATCCACAAATGGTGTGGGCTACAACTCCCCGTGCAGGGGAAAAGAACTTAACGTATTGTCATGGAGCGAAAATCGTAAGTGAGGCATGAGTGAGTGTTGCAGAAAGCAGTAAAGCGAGTGTGGGGAATAAAATACCAGTTGGTGGAATGACTGAGATGTTTATTGTGTGTCCCCAAGGGATAGAGGAAAAGTAAGAGGGGAGTGAACTTCAACTCAGTAATGATGTAAGGGTCAACATGTTTCTGCTAATCTGAGAAACCAGTAATGAGGTGCTCGGCATTCATCAGGACCGACGTGTATAGTCATTCTGCTATTAAATGAAAGAAGAAGTGTATACATACTATGTTTAAAAATCAACCACAAATGAATTATTACAATCAGCGTTCCAAAATTAATGTGCCTACATTCACCATTGTCATCACCCTCATTAGTCGGGTGTTAGGCCTCAACTTGTGCTTTCTCAGGCAGACCAAAACCGGGTGGTGCAGGTCTGCTGGTCCTCCTGAAGCCATCGAGTTTCGAATGTGCCGTCAAGCGTGACCTAAACCCTTCATTTACTCCTACTCCCAGCACTGATTGCCTTCAAGACCACCTACAAGGTAATAACCCTAGCATAGCTGGCCAAAAAATCAACATCTCTCTTACAGTCTTATTACACTTGAGTTGAAACCAAGAGGAGCAAAGCGGAGAAAAGCAGCAAACAAGGCTTGTGATGTTACACACCTCTGATCTGCAATTACATCCCACCACGAATCAGACTTACTCCATCACTCCATCACTCCCCCACTTCAGGAGGGAGCTGGAAACCCATCTTTTCAATGAACTTTGTGGCAAATCTTTTTTCGTCCTTATCAACATGCGTAGCCCTTCTCTGCTCTCTAGCTATGTTTGTGCTGTACACATAGTGATCTGTAAATGCTTAGGAACATGGGGTCTGCTTCACAAAGGTAAACTTACATTTTTATATAAATGTACAGTTTTTTGCAATTCACAAAGGAATTGTACATTTAGGGCCAGATGTAGCAAAGGGTTTTTCCTATTCTGTGTCAATGGGAAAATGTGTTCGTACATATGGCCCTTAGTATCTTTATGACTTCAGAGACTTCACACGTGTGGTTGAGACTCCACACCTAAAAAGATAGTCATAAAGAAATTGCCTTGTGAATTGCAAAAAATTGTATAAATACACAAAAGCAGATAATGTTTGTATATGAAGGGACAATGCTTTTTTTTGGGCATGTGGATACTTTTAATATCTGATTTTCAGGGAAATGTAGCAGGTTGCCAGTATTCTGATCACTTTTTGGGCAACGGTAGTAGCTCATTATGCTTAAAAATGTGTGATTAACGTTAAATACCAGCAAACCACATTTTATTATGAAAGCGTGCTTTCATGAACATTTAATGAAATTTCATGAAATTTCACTACAACAAAAGATGATTTTGCCAATCCTAAAAAACTATAACCCATTTACAGATATAAAGTCCTTACTTAAAACATGATTTTCCACCTTTTTATTGTTACCACTTTCTTCTATTCTATTCTAGGCAATTTATAGAGCATATGGCTACCCAACAGGCCTCCCAGCCCTAAGAAAACAGCTAGACTCTGATTCATCAGCTATTTCAATGCTAGACCCCAGACAGGTTTTGGCCAAAACCTCAATTAAGCAATTAACCATGCCTTCAACATCTTCATAAAGATGTGTTAGCTTTCAATTCTGTGTATCCTAATCGGCAAGGAGGTATAGAGCTTAGGGGTCAGGTAAGAGAAGGAACAACTTCCACTTCTTGTCCTTCAGACCTTTGGCGTCACCATCAACAATGAGTTTGCAGACTTCAAGGCCTTAGCAGGGACACAGGGCTGCAATAAGGACTGTATGTGTTGAAGTCTCTTTTTGCTGTACACTATGAGCAATACAAGGGGCCTTAAATTGTATCCTATGTTCAGTTGGTAGCCAGAGTAACAAGGCCTATGAACTCGAGGCTGAATGATGCCTTGGAACCTTCAGTAAGAGATGGGCAGCAGCATTTTGCACTACCTGTAGTCTTCTGACTACGTTTTGTGGTCAACCTAAATAAAAGGAATTCCTGAGGTCAGGGTGTGACAGGACAAGAACCTGTACAATTAACCTTCAGGAAGGAAAAAGTAGGAGATTTATTATCTTTCTGAGCATTCTAAGCATTTCATAGCACTTTGCTACAACCTTCCTGGCCTGAGTTTAAAAGGTGAATTTGAGGTCCAACCAAGTACCTAGATTTTTATAGAGATTTAAGGGGTGGGAGGATTTCATGGAGAATCCGGCCAGCAGACTAAAGGCTAGTTGTTCAATTAATTGCCAACCACTATGACCTCTGTATTATTATCACTATTACGTTTGAGACAGCAATTAGCCTTCCAGTCTGCTACTTCCCTCAAGCAGGGTCCAAGTTGATGCGCTTTTGAGTGGTTCCCTGGAGTAAGAGACATCACTACTTGGGTGCCATCAGCATAGATCACTACTTGAGAGACCGAAGGTTTGTACGATCTCTGCCTGAGGGCGTATTTAAAGATCAGAGTCAAGCTTAACGAAGAACATTGAGGCACTCCACATTTCAAAGAGCATATCCCTGAGTGGCATGGTTAATCAAATACTTGAAAGCTCCCGTCCTCAAGAAATGATGTAAGCCAGTTTAAAGCAAGATCTCTTTTACCCACAATTTCAAGTCTCTGTATAAGGAATGGGTGGGCTACGATATCAAACACCACACTTAGATCTAATAATAAAACTGCTGCAGAGCCCACTTGGTCAAGGAACATTTTAAGTTCTTCCATGACTGCAAGAAGTGCCATTTCTGTTCCGTGTGGCTTCCTTGGTTTAATGTGGTAAAATTATTGTTTAGATCTGTCAAACTGCAAACTGTGTTACTGATGATCCCAGTCACGTTTCACCTTTTGTTTAGAGGAGGAATAAGTCCACCGGTCCGCTCCACTCACTGAACATGCTGTTCTTCCATGAGGCTCACTAAATGCACATGCATCATTCTCTGATATAAAGGATAACTCGTAACCTTGACGGCGTGGCTATCATGGCGTGAAATTTTGTCATCTCTGAGAGGGTATTTACCATTACATATCGTTTAAGAAGGTAGTACGACTCTGCCTGGCTGACTGACATGAGTATTTCTGTAACGTTCTCACGTGAAGGAAATGCATAATATCAGTGCTTAATTTGTAAATGAATAAGTGCCAGAGCCCACAATTTTTGCTCAGAAACCCACAGAAGGCACTATGAAATATTGCGATGCTAAATACAAAGGCAGTATAGTCCTGATTCCATCTCATGACTCTTTAATCTACTACAAAACAATCCCCGTCCCTTTATCTCACTCTTGCAGGTTTGATTTCATCTCTGCTTTCTCCCCTTTTTATTGTTTTTCCATCTGTCTCTTCATCTTCTTTTACCCTTTTGAATTTTTATATCTCTTGCTCTAGATCAAAGTCTGTTGCTTTAAAATAATTTCTGGTCCCAAAAAATGAGTTCAGGTAACTGGAGTTCAAGCATTGAAGGCATGAACAATCAATTGTGCCTAAGATATTATGCACTTCACAGATACAAAAGATTTAATTCACTGTTTGGGCATCAGGTTTAAGCATTTTTTGGTAGATATGGCGGCAGTTGGCACCTTTAATTATTGGCATAACAAGCTCCGGAAGAATATAAAAGTGGCACAATTTTTTAAGTTTATGGCCTCCCTCTCTTTCATCCAACACAGCCAAGGGTCTGACTCATGTGAACGACACCCTGCCTGTCTACAGCATCTCTGCTGAGTCTGCTACGTGGAACTCTCCAAATGGATCCAAGTACCCAGCAACCTTCATGCTCCTGAGTTTAGGCACATTATGAAGCCCCCAGGGCATAAGCACAGGGTATATGCAGGTAGACGGCGTATACCCACTATTTTCATAGGGTGGGTGTTGTCTACCCTGCCAAGAAGTTGCCCCCACAGAAATATACTGAACCCGGTGTAATTTTCGGACACCAGGACACATTCAGCAGCACCTGCAGGTTGTCTGCTTTCATACCGAGCGGGAACGCACCAAAGGCCAGGCAGCGAGGTGGGGCTTATAAACTTCCAGCTGGGCCTGTAACAAAGGCCAAGTTAAGGGGCCATCAGGCCTCCTTTTGTTCGAATCACAGCTCGTTATTATTTTACAGGTACTTAACAGAGGTATGCTTTTGAGTTTGTTCAGTCCCTGTATGTTCCATATGCATGCACTGTAAGAATGTCAGATATTTTGCTCTGTCACAGTGCTTACACAAATAATAATTTAACTACCACTATTTTATTATATTTCTTTTATAGCGCGCCTCATCTAAATGCAGGGTGGCAAAGTGCTTTATATCACACATACACATTATACATTGACAATAAATTATGCAAGTGTGTAAATCAATGTACAGGATGTGTTACATAAGGCAGAGAGCGTTACAAGGTGTTGCATGTCCTTCACAGATCTCTGTGCTATGTGAGAAGGAGTACAATTCGTGAACTGCAAGTAACAAAATGATCTGCGTAACATAAAATAAAGCTAGCTACATAAAATAAAAATCAGCAAATTACATGATGTGCTTTACAGGAGACATATTAACTCTCCATGATACTTTGAGTCAAAAACTGGGACAAGATAAAACACAAATCTCTCCAGCAAATGGGTTAACCTCCAGAGTTATCTTCCCATTATTATTATTCCCTGGGATTTTCTGAGCACACAAAGATCTCTGTGGCAAGTGCCTTAACCCCTATAAGATATTTTAAAATGCAGACTTTGCAAACAATTGAGCAGAAAAGACTCTCTCCCCATATTTCTATTTGTTGCTAATTTCTTTGTGGCAGAGTTTTAAAACAATAAGGGGCTGATTAAAAAAAAAAGTGCTGCTGTACCTAGTGCATCGCCACTTTCCTTGCACCCCTTAGTGCCCCCCTACCACCACCATGTGTGTGCCGTACTTAAAATACGCCGCACCATGGCTCAGGGTAAGGGGCAATAGCGTCAGAATTCCTGACGCTATTGACGTACTCTGCAGAAGTAATGCCAACCTTTTGGTGCTACTCCTGCAGAATACATAGGGCCCATTGTATTTAATGGCATGCCCCCTTTAACACCTGCACTGAGCCAAAAAAGGGCCAAAAAAGGCACAAGGAAATCTCTTAGATTTCCTTGTGCCATTTTTTCAGCCCCAGTAACTGGGAAATGCCCCTCTTGCATACATTATGCCTGGCACAGGCATTGTGTGGAGCAAAGGTTTACAAAGTAGTGCAATGCATGCATTGCACTACTTTGTAAATATGGCGCATGTAAAAAGCCATTTTAGCGCTGCCTTGCGTAAAAAAAAATAAGGCTATGGCAGCGCTAAGGTGGCACTAGGGCCTCTTGAATCAGGCCCTAAATGCATAAGTTGAGGTCCAGACTTTGTGTCGGGTTTGCATGACTTTTTTTGGCACAACCTCCAATGCAAAACATTATTTGTTAAACCTCACAATGTGCTTAAATGTATTCATGGTGGACCTGCTAAACATAGGTGTGAGGTGCTAACATCTGATGTCACTTCTTGTGATGTCACTTCCTGCGAGGTCTTGGTTTGTGATGCCACTTCCTGTGATGCCACGTGCAATGTTATGTGCCATGATGTCACACGCCGTGATGTCATTTGCAAACTGAGTAACTTGGTTAGTTCCCACACCTCCCCTTTTGTGCCCTGGAGGCACCCTAGCTAAACATGCGCTTCAAGTTCAATGTGCAGCTGTGGGATGGAAAGTTCTGTCTTCACCAACTGGAAAGGCGCTAGTGTAAGAACTATGGTATGGAGGAAAGGTAGCTATTTAAAGAAGGCATGAGAAACTGTAAAATGTTGTTATTCAGTGTTGAATCCACCTTCTTCAGCAATTGAATAAATGAAGCTCCTAACAAACAAAAGGGGGAGACTTTTAAAATTCTGAAGGAATTTACCTGCTCCAAGAGAGTGACTTTGGACCTGGAAGTCTCCAGGAGCTGTGCAACTCCTCAAATTCTTTGTTTATTGACAAAATTAGGCGAATTAAATAAAGTTTTATTGTCAACTCTTCTCTCTCTCAAATGCATTTGTCATATGGGAACACGGACAAGAATACTCACTCCTATTTCTGCTTCCCTCCGCTACAAGAAGACAACCTCATTTTACTCATCAATAAGTTCAAATTTGGTTCCTCTATGGATCCTTGCTCTCCGGCTGTGCAGGGGACATTGTCGGAAATGGCCATTGGGTCGCTAGTCAGGCTACTAATTCATTGTCCATGGAGTTGTTCCAGCCACTTTTAAAACAACTGTGGTTATCCCACTTCTAAAGAAGCCTGGTGATAAACCTGTGGTAACCAAGAATTTCCGTGCCATCTATCTCCTCCCATTCCTGGTAATAATTCTGGAAGCATGCATCATCTAGGAACTGTGTAGGCACCTTTATGCCTCCAACTTATGGCACCCGCCTCAAGCTGGATTTTACCAAGCCATAACACTGAAGCAGTGATACTGTCAGCAAATGGTGACTTAAGGCTGGATGCCAAGGCCAGATGGGTCACAGTGTTGGTCCCTCTTGAGATGTCCGTCTCCTTTAACATGGTCAACCATGCCATTTTGCTGGACCTCATGAAGGCAGCAAATTTTTTAGGCTCCACCTTGGACTGGCCAACCTTCTTCTTGAAGGCGTACACTCGGACAGTTCAATGGGGCCCATTCACTTCTTCTACCTCGCAACTCACTTGCAGTATAACAGAATTCCTCCCTTTCATCACTTGTTCAATGTTTATATTAGATCCTTAATAAAAGGACTCTTCCAGGGCGGATGCAGGTTGCAGAACTATGTAGATGATTCGCAACCCCTCTTTCTGCTTGATGGCACTTCGATCCTCCACCAAGAATTCCAAACTAAAAGGAAGTTCATTTGGAATTGGATGGGTAGCAGTCACCTTAAACTCAATGCTGAAAAAACTGAGCATGTCACCCTATCATCTACATGAACCTCTGGGTAAACACTGACTGGCCTCCTGAGCTGGCTGTTCCTCCCTACCCCTAAGTCCTTCGGCCAAAAACCTAGCGATAATGGTTGACAATCTGCTCTCCATAACTGCCCAGATTGGGGAAGCCACCCCTAAACGAATCAGGCATCCAAAATATACCAGGAAATTAGCTCCCTTCTTGCCTTAAAAACTTTAAAGATGGTCATCTCTGCAGTTATCATGTCCTGCTTGAAGTATGCTAACACAGTCTGTTTGGGTCTGCCGGCGACCTCTATGCACAAGCAGGAGGTGATTCAAAATGAGGCTGCCGAACTCACCTGCAAACCTCCAAGACATATCGATCCTTCTCCAATCTTGAAGAAACGTTATTGGCTGCCTCTTAAGCAAAGGATCTAATTTAATGTTTGGGTGTGTGGTATTTAAAGATGTAAGCAATTTGATACCAGATTTTGGACCCAAAAAGCTGACCAGAGAAACTGCAGCTCGCACTCTGAGATCATAGAAAGCTAATTTCCTAAGCATTCCTTGGTCTTTCAGACAGTGAATGGGGGTGGGATTTTCTGTCCTCCCCTCTATCCTGTGGAATGTTTTTCCTAAGCGTTCCATTAGAAAACAACTTCCTGATTTTTAGGAAATGTTTGAAATCCTGACTTTTTAAACAGGCCTTTCAGTAACCCCAGAGCTTTGTGACCCTTTCCTCCCCCTGAACTTCATAGCGCCATGAAACCTTCGGGTGCACGTGCGCTTAACAAACTCTCCTTAACATAACATAACTTATGCCTATGGTGTAGCGAAGACTATGGGATACCTTACTACTAGACTGCTTAGCGCTTTAATGTGATGTACACCACAATGTAGGGGAAGGAGCTGAGGCCACCCCACAAAGGGTTACAGTAAATTCATTGTGAGGCGTAATTTGATTTTGTGTAAGTATGCTAAATTAAAAAAATATATATACTTAAAATTACATGTAATTACACAAAATGCAATACTGTCATTTGGCACTGTATTTAAGCATGAAAATGCATCCTTGCATCAATTTTATACGTGAGGATGCATTTCACTCTTAAAAAATCCAAAAACTCAAAAGCACTGTGAACCAGAGCCTGTTGCGTTCTGTCGTTCACTTTGTTCACGTACGTTTGTGGTAACTCTTTACTGAAAACGTGTAATTACACAATATGGTGTAACAGCTGAATTTTAGGAATTTCACGTAACACATGAAACAAAATGGTGGTAATTACGTGAGTGACACACAGATTTGGCCAGGGCCTAGGTGAGAAATAAAAAGGAATTGGCTGAGAGAATAATTGCATACAGGTTGATCCCTCAAAGCACAAAAGGGCTTATACAGCTGGAATGTCTTAGAGGAAGAAAGCCAAACACTAGATTGTTTCAAGGTTGGATGAGTAAAGCAAGACCAGCAATAGTGTGAGAGAGAGCGGGGGAGACAGGCTGAACAAACTGCATGAACAGACTTGTATGAAATGAACAAAAGAAAAGCTGCCAAGGCCCTATCTGTAAAATATGGAATTGTGTATTCAGGAGGCAGTTGTCCCAAGGGTTAGTGTGCATTCTGTTACAACTAAAGTTATTGAAAAAAGAGGATGGAAGACCGTGGCATTTGCAGATGATGATGCTGGTGAAGGATGAGAATTATACTGAATGTGAAGATTGTGGAAATATAATGAGGAGTGTTACACAGGAATGAGATCCAGTTGTTAGAAAGATGGGAGGTGATAGAGTAAATAGATCCCAAATGGATGGATGACAATGTTTGAAAGTAACTTTCAAGTAGTTCTCCCTTACTTTTCTGTGCAAAGACTGCGCTGAACACTGTAGTTGAACTACAGCTAAGAACTGGGAATATACACTGGTATGCCTCTGAGTTGAAGTCACCTGAGTTTATTCACTGTAGCTCATATGATTTGGGGGTAGTCGGTGCCTAATTTGTGCCAGTGATTAACAAGTAAACATATTGGACTGAAGTTCAAGATTACAATTATTTGTAGAGTGAACAACTAGTAAAATCATTTGCTGCTGATGACATGGAGCTACCTGGTGACATTTAAACCCACATGGATAGATGCATAAAGTTTCACCAATATGCAGATTAAACACAACTCTACTTGAAAGTGTCCTCTGTGTCAGACATCCAATGCCTCTAAAACTGCCTCCATATCATCCAGACCGAAAAGTCTAGTGCCAACCTGAAGCTCAACCCAACCAAGACAGAATTCTTGTTATTTGTCAAGAACAATAAATAAGGTACAATACAAAAATGTCTCAATAACAGGAAGTTTGATGGATTCAAACACTGACTTCCACCGAATGCCAAGTCACTTGAGTTCACTCTGGACACCAACCTCACCCTTAAGGAAGGCATTGCCTAAAACACAAAGATGGCCTGGTACCAGCTCTATCTTCTAAAGAAAGCCAAACCACTTGTTCCAGAAAGCGTCTTCAGAAGTGCAGTTCAAGCTCTCATACTAATGCCAAATTCATTGACCTCCCAGACTTGACACTGGCACCCTTTAAAGGTATCCTACAAGTCACAGCACATCTCATCCAGGGCCTGAAGAAATATGATCACATCAACCCCACCCTTATGGAACTCCATTGGCTCCCTTGCACCCCGCACTTTCCTCGAAATTAGCTGCATCATTGACAAAACTATCACAACCAGCCCCCCACTCCCAACCGCTTATCAGCTAGGACAACATCAGACTGAAGACTTATAAGCGTAAAAAAGTGAAATCAAGATAGCAGGCCTTTTCCATCTATGCACCCAGGATCTGGAACAACATCAATGCTGCTTCAATTTAGGAAAGAGTTGAAAGCTCTTTTTAAATACTACATGACAACGTGCTAACTGTTCATAGCCCTGCTTCCTCTCTTGTTACTGTTATTTTATGGTTGTCTTTGACCATGTACGATGCTCTGAAGCCTTTTGGGTAATTTGCAATATAGAAATAACACATACATACATACATACATAGTATGTCCATGAGTGCCAGAGCCATCCAGGTCATCAGAATAAATAAACTATGAAAATCACTTCCTCAGATTAATTACATACAAATTAATCTTCTGTGGATATCCTGAAAGTCTGGTGTGAATCTGGCCATCTTGGACATTTGTTGGACGCATCTTAAACACCACCCCTTGGAGCTCCTCACATCTGGTGACCTAGAAGTGACAAAGAGTCTTCCACCTGTTCTACTGCAAGAGTTGTTCTTCCTAACCGCAAGAGCTGGTCTTTCTAACTTTCGCCACTGAAGATAAACACCTGCTGGCCCACTAATGGCTCCGCTGGTGTCAACTAGAGCAAGTTATCGGAACATTAAGATATATAATCACGGGAAGTAACGTTTGAACAAGGATGGCCTGGTTAGTGTGCCACGACAGCTCTCAGGACAGAGACCATGTGAATGATGAAGGCTCAGCCGGTGGAGAGTTAAATAGCATAGCTGCCAATTACCCACAGGTTATGTGTGACACCTTTACCCGATCATGGTTTTTTATCCGGCACAACTTTGTATTCTGGGAATTTTAGTTACACTTTCCTCCTTAAGAGTATGGCTTTAAAGTCCCAGTATGCCGACTGTGGTTATTATAAAGCCAAAACTGGCAGAGGCTCTCACTTTTGAGTAACCGCATTCCTCTGAGGTCATTACAGACACTGTTTCCAGTTCAGAAATTTCCTGTGATAACCTGATACACTCTGTGTGTTATAATCTTGTTTTGCTTTCATTGAACTCATAAGATTCACACACCTGAAAAGAATTATTTCAGGATTGCAGAAAGTAACTGTGATGACTGGATTAAGGGGTGCCCTCTATTTCCCATGCCAGAGGCTGATGGGGCCGCTTGGCAACTATGGCCCTCATTTACAAGGGCATTGCACCACCGGAAGATCACTTTTACCGACGTTCCGGTGCTGCAATGCCCTGCCCCATATTTACAAAGCGACTTTAAGCCACGTTTTGTGGCTTAACGCAGCTCTGTAAATACGTCCCCTTTACACACATCACTTTGCGTGAAAGTGGCACTCAATGGGTGTTGCTGTGGGCGTTCCCCTGCAACACCCATTGTATTCTGACGCTGCCCCAGATTTATGAGTATTTGTAAACCTGAGGAAGTGCCAAAAACTAACACCATCCCAGGGGTTGCATTAGCATGGTGCAACGAGGAGGAATACTTTTATTTTTTCCTAGTTCTTACTTTTCCTATGTGTGCTGCATTCTGCATCACACATAGGAAGAGCAAAACACCATTAATGATTGTTTGTGTGCAGGAAGGGACCCCTCCCTGCACATAAACAATCATTCCCTGCAATGCAGGCACCCTTGCACTTCAGTGCAAGGGTGCTTGCGTTGGAGCTAGACAGCTAATTTTAGCGCCAGCGCTAGGGAAAATGCAAATACAGCGCATCCCTGTGCTTCTGAAGTAACGCAGTGCGAGCTGCCAAATTTGACACACCAACGCGCTGCACCACTTCTTATTAAATGAGGCCCTTTGTAAATAAGCGTGACCCAGGAATTAGAAATGCAAATGACTGCACTCAGAGTTGCACAAACCAAGAAGGATATGCTGCCATCCTGTGCTTGTTCTCCTGTGCGGCAGTGCCATCTGTACATGCAAAATGTTGCTAACTAGAAAGCCAGCTCTGGCTGACATGGAGCCACTAGGCATCTCTGCTATACATTAGAGTCCAGAAGAATTTACTACCTACTCTAGCCATGTAAAGGTTCAGAACTCTCAGGTTTCCCAGCTCAGTGCATGAGTAGGTCACCCAGTCAGGTTTTTTTCGTTGCATTCTGGGATTTGTAAACCTCTTTCTCCCATAATATATTCAGGGCTACAGTTCCCAGAATGCAAAAAATAAACCTAGACTAGATGAGCTCCTCACTTGTGACCCTGGGAAATTTGAAAGCTCTCCATGTTGACTGTGGTGAAAAGTGTAGTCCATGGATGCTTTTAATGGAGGTGGTCTGTGGTGGCTAGTTCAAAGGACCCTGGACTATGTTGGGCCTGTAGTCGAGCTGAAGGGTCTTCCTGTGTTTTGAAGAGGTGTGTGGTGGGTTTGGCATAAAGAGGGAGTGTTGAGTTTGTGGTTTAATTGGTCGTCCCGGGCAGAAAAAGTAATAGTCTGTTTGCAGAAAACAGCACTAGTCACTAAGGAAATGAACTTGTACTGACCACGTGTGCTGAAGAGGATGAAGAATACGGAAAGCAGGGCCTGGCCGGCCTTTCACTGCACCGGGCATTTCACCCCACTAGGCTGGAGCCCTTGGAGGCCATGTTTGATAGCCCAGGGCAGCTACTGGTGCCTCAAGTACTTTCCCCAGTTTTGATGGCCAAATGCAGCTCCTGGTGCCTCTGTCCCTTTCCTCAGCTTGGGTAGCCCAAGGCAGCTCCTGGTGCCTCAAGCACTTTCCCCAGTTTTGATGGCCCAAGGTGACTCCTGGTGCCTGAAGCACTTTCCCCAGTTTTGATGGCCCAAGGCAGCTCCTGGTGCCTCTGACCCTTTCCTGAGCGTGGGTAGCCCAAGGCGGCTCCTGGTGCCTCTGTCCCTTTCCCCAGTTTTGATGGCCCAAGGCAGCTCCTAGTGCCTCTGTCCCTTTCCTCAGCTTGGGTAGCCTAAAGAGGCTCCTGGTGCCCCAAGCACTTTCCCACGTTTTGATGGCCCTAGGCAGCTCCTGGTGCCTCTGACCCTTTCCCCAGCTCTCCGAGGTTGACTGCAGCTGGCGATGGGAGGCTTCATGTGGGAGCGAATGGGAGCGAGGGAGAGAGGGGGTGGCAAGGTAGTGAGAAAGTGGCCAGGGAGAGAGAGGAAGAGAAGAGGGGAGAAAAGAGAGAGAATTGATGCCTGGAAAGAGAAAGCGATGGCAGCAAGACGAAGGGAGCAGGGCTGGTTTGAACATTTTTGCCAGGGCTGCTTTTGGTTCCTAGTTCGGCCCCGGAGGAAAGGCGATGGAGGGTGAGGAAGGAGCAAGGGGTGCCACTGGAGAAGGGGGATCAGACACTGGGGAATAGAACGGAAAGCGGAAATGAGAAAAGAAAACTACAAGACCGGTCATTGACAGAGAAGGGGAAGGCTTACATTCAAACGGGCATGTACCTGCAGTAGAATAGTTACGCAAACGAAGAATAAAAACACAGCAAGAGGAGAGCAGCACAGTACGTGCGCATTGTTTTTGAGTATACTCCAAACTTGTTACTCGACGTGCATTCCCTTAATAATATAAGGTAACCGGGGAAGATTACCGGATGGCTCCATGTCACCAGGGATGCCTGTCCCAGGTTTTTGTTTAATAGCGTATTGCATTCTGGGATTTGTAGTCCTGGTCCTCTCGAGACGAACTCATTAAACTAATAGCCGAAAGGAGTGGTTTGTTAAAGACGCGCACAGGACTGGAGCATCGTGTCTTTAGTGACACGGAGCCACCTGGTACCCTCAGTCATAGGACTTTTATCACAAGAGCGGGCCTGGAAGGAGCGACATCTGTGGTCTCCCTCTCACTGGGAGTAAATGACAGACACAATCAGAAGCAGACGGCGGGGTCTGCACATCCACCCAGCCACCAGCTCCAGGAGCTAAGGAGCAGCGCGTGGAGGGAAGCAGGTAGCGCAGGCCGGGCGGCCTGGTGCTGATGCTGCTGAGAGGGCTCTGAGCGCCTGGATAAAAACAATCAAACATGCGCCCAATGACCTCTCCAGACGTGTGCGCGTCAATGGCATACAGCGCCAGAAAGACGCCACCGAGTATTTATAGCGCATCCTTTTAATGCCAGGAAGAGAAACACCTACAGGCTCTGACTAATGTATGTAGTGGAGTGACAGCCCACATGCTACAGAACACATTCGCGTGGCTTGCCCCATTCGTCTCTCAGGGGAGGGCGGCGTGGTGCCAACCAGGGCTGCTCTTCTTGGTGGAGTGGGGAATGCCTGCAGCCTGTGCCAGGGGCTGCTCTCTGCACCCTGGTCACCCGGACAACGAAAAAGAGAAAAGGGTGACCGATTAATCCGTGTCACCAAGGACGCAGTGCCCCAGCGCTGGGCTTTTCTTTTACAAAGCAATGTTTTCACGTGTATTACATCAATTGGATCGCCTGAAGTGAACCTGGACTACAAATCCCAGCATGCAGTAGGTCAATCCAAAATCTGCATGCGGTATTGACGAAATTCTACTGAGGTCTAACCTTAAACTGTTGGACCCATTCTGAGTGCCACGGCTGCACCGTTTGCTCATATTCATTTTTGGATTTAAGTTCAAGGCAGTGCTTAATTTGAAAATAAAAACGTGCCGGTGCCCAAAGCCCTCCTCTTAAAGACGCGGCTGCTTCAATTAAATGTGCGAACACGGAATACCGGGGCAGTGCAATCTTGAAGCCATCTCCAGCCTCTTCAATCCATTTACAGTCCTTTCCTGCCCCTTCAGCTCACTCATGCAGCTTTCTGCTCTCTCCTTTGTGACGCTTTGTCGTTTTTCTCTTACTCTGTCTTTCTCAAATGTGTCTTTTGCTCGCAATAAATGCTTGAGGCAAAACAATTAAGCCCCGGCCCTCAAAAATACGTGCCGGTGCCCCGCACCGGAAACAACAAGCACAAATGAAGCACTGGTTCAAGGCAGTGTTCAATTTGTAAAAGAATATGTGCCTGGGCCCAACGTTTTGCTGAGAAGCCCACGGCTGTCGCTGTTGAATGTTGGAGTACCGAACACCAAGGCTGCCCAGACAGGATTCCATCCACCTCATGCCTCTTTGATCCACCACCAAACACTCCCCGCGCCTTTCTCTCAAGCTTTCGGGTTTCTGCTTTGCTGCTTTTTCCCTCTGTCTAGGGTGACCATATTTTGCGTCCTTCTTCTTTCCCTCTTTTGCGATTTCCACTTTCTCGCACTAGGGGCCTTATTTATACTTTTTGGTGCAAAACTGCACTAAGGCAGTTTTGCCCCAAAAAGTTTTGCACTGGCTTGCACCATTTTTTAGCACCAGCTGGGCACCATATTTATGGAATGGTGCAAGCCGGTGCAAAGGGTAGGCTATCTTAAAAAAAAATGACGTTAGGCAGTTTTGAGTCAAAAATAAATTATTCTGACCAGATTAGCATCATTTTTTGACGCTAAGGGGCATATTTATACTATGTTTGCACTGAATTAGTGTCATTTTTTTTTAACTCTAATTCAGTGCAAAACTAACTCCATATTTATACTTTGGTGCTAGACCTGTCTAGCACCAAATTTATGGAGTTAAAGTCATTTTTTGGAAGTGGAAACCTACCTTGCCTTAATGAGATGCAAGGTAGGCGTTCCCGTGCAAAAAAATGACTCTATGGCCTTAACACCATATTTATACTCCCATGTAAAAATGGTGCAAGGGAGGGAGGAGGGATCAAAAAATGGGGCAAAGCTTGCTTTGCCCCATTTTTTAAGACCTGGGTCAGGGCAGGTGTTAGGGGACCAGTGGCCATATTTCCATGGTGGAACACCATGGAATAAGCCCAGAGGTGCCCTCCCTAGGCCGTAGGGGCACCCCCACCCACACTAGAGGGACTGCAAGGATGGGGGACCCCATCCCAGGTAAGTACAGGTAAGTGCATTTTATTTTTTAAAGTGCCATAGGGGGCCCTGAAATTGGCCCCCATACATGGCACCGGGTGCAATGGCCATGCCCAGGGGACCCCTGTCCTCTGTGCTGGCCACTGGGGTGGTGGGCATGACTCCTGCCTTTTCTAAGGCAGGAGTCATGTGGCATGGTAGGTTTAGCACTATAAAATGACGCTAATCTGGTTAGAGTAATTTTTTTTACTCTAACCTGCCTAAAGCCATTTTTTGGTGCTAAACCCTCTTCTTCTATACTGCCAGCCCCACCCGACTAAAGTCATTTTTTTAAACTCTAGCCTACCCTTTGCACCGGCTTGCACCATTCCATAAATATGGTGCCCGGCTGGTGCACAGAAATGGTGCAAGCCGGTGCTAAACTTTTTGGTGCAAAACTGAGTTAGTGCAGTTTTGCAGCAAAAAGTATAAATAAGGGCCAATATTTTGTAAGTTTGCGCCACTTTTGTGTCATAAAATGACGTTAATGCGGTGCAAAAAAAGTTTAAGTCAGGGCCTTGGTGCTAGATGGGTCTAGCACCAAAGTATAAATATGGAGTTAGTTTTGCACAGAATTAGAGTAAAAAAAATGACACTAATTCGGTGCAAACAGAGTATAAATATGCCGCAGAGTATAAATATGCCCCTAAATATGGCGTTAAGGCCATAGAGTCATTTTTTGCACGGGAACGCCTACCTTGCATCTCATTAAGGCAAAGTAGGTCTCCACTTTCAAAAAATGACTTTAACTCCATAAATTTGGTGCTAGAGGGGTCTAGCACCAAAGTATAAATATGGAGTTAGTTTTGCACCGAATTAGAGTAAAAAAAAATGACACTAATTCGGTGCAAACAGAGTATAAATATGCCCCTAGGTCTGAGTCTGAAGAGTGACACTAAAAGCAGTCCCAAAAAATGAGTGCGAGTGCGCTCCACCCGCAACCACCTGCTCAATGAAGCACTTGTTCACTGCCAGATCAGTGCAAAAATGGTATAAAGTGTTGTACGCCAGTAGTGGAACCGTGTGACTTGAAAAATTCAGAAACGGATACAAAAATTGACCCAATGCTGCATGGTAATACAGATGCAGGCAGCGCTGCCTCGTTATTTCATCACTGCATGCGGATAAAACAATTGAGATGGAGGGTAGCACTTAACATGCGGCCTGATTATGAGAGTCCCATGTCTGATTGATTATTATCAGTTATAGATCACACCTGATAAATTCGACACCAAGCTGGGCAGAATTATTCGATGCAATAATGGTTGTTTATTCTCACTTACTATGCACTAACACGTGGGCCCCATCAAAATCTGCACGGCCTGATAAATATTTGGCATTTTTCCCTTGCCAAATGCTGGCATGTTTGTCAAGCTTAATTTTAAAGGATGCAAACTTTATTGCACCAGCAATTCTATGTATAATAAAGATCACAACATCCCCTGCAAATAAATGCCTGTGCAGTGATCACAATTTAATGGCCATTAGTAATCAGGCCCTAGTTGTCAGAAAACAAGTCAGTTTACTGTGAGTCCTATGTGTATCAAAATATTGCCTGATCCTTGGCCTGCGGCTGTCAGCCATGTCCTTACTGCGAGGCCTCAGCTCCCTGTGCTGGCACTGCCCAGCTCGACCTGGCAGCAGACACCAGAGGGGATGCAGCTCAGCCTTACGTGCTTGCTGCCTCGGACTACAAGTAAGTCTGTGGAAGCAGAAAATGGCTTCCAGCACCAGGAGCCTCCTTTCCCATGTCTCAAGCTGCAGAAGAGGTCGCAGCTGCCTTCCACCCCTCTCCAGACCACAGACAAGCAGGCAACGCTTCTCTAAGCCCTCTGCCTCGTGTGGAAAGGACCATTTCTACAGGTTGGCACCGCTGAGTTCCAAATGAAATGGAGTTGCCACCTGTCCAGAGTCAGATGAGAGTGACCATATGTAGTGATGAAGCCTGGCGCCAGGATTTAATCCCCTTGACTTTCAGTTTGGCCTTGGTGACTTCGAGCAAGATCTTCACTGCACAAAAAAAAGCTCACCAATATTGAAGAAAATAAAGAAGGGCTGCGGACCACACTGTCTAGAATGGCAATACATAATGCCTTTGATCAGGTGCTGTGTTCTCATGTATGTATCAGATGTCAGCCACGCGGGATGCCTTCATCCCTTGCTTCCAGACTCTGCAGGCTATCAGGGCAAACAAGTATATAGTCAGTCAAGAAGTTCTCCACCGTGTGAAATAGCCATATAAAAAGGTCCTAGTTTTTCAATCTCTATAAAATACAGCCACCTGAATAAATATGGTACATTATGTCTATACAATCTGTGTGGGACAGGGGTGTTCTTTCCCTTGCGTATATTGAAGACAAGATGCACCATATCTTGCATCAAGCAATTGATGGTGTGTCACCACGCCCTGCTTGTATCATACACATTTTTCTTAAAGGCATTTTAGGGTAATAATGGCCATTTATGTTGTGTAACTACAAACTGAATTATGTTTGACACTAAACCATTATTCGATTTCGCTCCTTCTCGTTTATCACCCTCAAAAGAACATTTTGAATTAAGATTCATACTTAGGCCTTACTAGTTACATACCTATGTTTGAAGTTGGTGCATTACCTAAGAACCTATTTAATAGACTAAGGACGCATGACCTGCATGTTGCTCAAGGATACCTGCAAAAACGTCACAACTCACTCTACTGCCTTGGATTTCAAATATGCAATCTCCCTGTTGCACTCAGTCCTGTGCAGGAGTCACAGTATCTGGCATTATGTAGCTATTTTCATGCACATTGACATGAAAGGGGTGTCAGTTCTACTACAAAAAAGTGAATGTGTTTAATAAAGAAAACTTTACGCCTTCAGCAAATCAAATTTTACATTAACAATTACTATTTTTGTCTCGCATGGAAGCACAAAATGTTATTATATGAACACTGTTCTTTCTACCTTACCGAGTAAAATAGATTATGTAAAAATATACAATATTTGCACTCTGCAGAAAACAGGTTTTCTTGTAAGAAAGGGTATACTTCAATGATTTTTTATACATTCCAGCTAGAAACAGTCACATATTTTGTTTAAAATATGCACATTTTGCATCAGGTGGACAAATATTGTAGCAAGTGAGGCATAGCCACATTTACATAGACAAAGCGGCTACAGAATTGTGCTTTTCCAGTGCCCCTCCCTAGGTCCAGCCGAACAATAGCTAGAATGACCTGGACAGCGGGTTTATTCCCCCAGAGGGGGGGCACACAGATAGGTCTCTGCAGCAGGTGCCTTACCCTCTGAGCCATCTGTTCAGCACAGGTGGTAACGTTAATGTTATATTGTGGTAACCTTCGGGCAACCGGCAGATCAAAGGTTTGAATCTAGTTGGGGTGAGGAGTGTTAACTCATCCTTGCATTTTTTCTAGGGTGAATAAAATGAACACCACTGAGATGGGTAGTTATAATGGCCATTAGCATTGCTACTAGATTGCAATGCTCTGGTGGGATTTTTGCTTTTAGTTAAAGTGACAAGTCGAGAATATAAGTTTAGGAGAGGGTGACCATTATAGTAGGAGAGGAAAATGGAGGCACTGTTGACACTACCTGGAAGTGATGGGTTACACTGTTAGTACCTAGGATGGAGATACTTCTGCCACTAACTGCGGATGAGGGACACAGCGGGCACTAACTGTGGATAAGTGACACTGTTGCCACTCACTGTAGGTGAGGGACTCTACTGGCACTAACTGTGGGTGAGTGACACTGCTGGAAGTAACTATGAATGAGGGGCACTGCTGCCACTAACTGTAGAAGAGGGGCACTGCTGCCACTCACTGCGGTTGAGGGACACTGCTACCACTAAGTGTGGACGAGGGGCACTGCTGGCGCTAACTGTGGGTGAGTGACACAGCGGGCACTAACTGTGGATGAGGGACACAGCAGGCACTAACTGTGGATGAGTGACACAGAGGGCACTAACTGTGGATGAGGGGCTCTACTGGCACTAACTGTGGGTGAGTGACACTGCTGGAAGTAACTATGGATGAGAGGCACTGCTGCTACTAACTGTAGATGAGGGGCACTGCTGCCACTCACTGCGGCTGAGGGACACTGCTACCACTAAGTGTGGACGAGGGGCACTGCTGGCGCTAACTGTGGGTGAGTGACACTGCTGGAAGTAACTGTGGGTGAGTTTCACTGCTGGCACTAACTGTGGATGAGGGACACAGAGGGCACTAACTGTGGATGAGGGACATTGCTGCCACTCACTGTAGGTGAGGGGCACTACTGCCACTTACTGAGGATTAGGGACATTGCTGGCACTAACATGGATGAGGGACACAGCGGGCACTAACTGTGGATGAAGGGTCCTGTGACACTAACTGTGGGTGAGTGACACTGCTGGAAGTAACTATGGATGAGGGGCACTGCTGCCCCTAACTGTAGACGAGGGGCACTGCTGCCACTCACTGCGGTTGAGGGACACTGCTACCACTAAGTTTGGACGAGGGGCACCTCTGGCACTGACTGTGGGCGAGTGACACTGCTGGAAGTAACTGTGGAAAATGAGACAATGCTGGCACTACCCGAGGATAAGGGACACTGCTAGCACGAACTGGAGATGAGGGACATTGCTGGCACTGCTGTGTGTAGGGGGCACTGCATCTGTGGCTGAAAACACAGGACGCTGGCGCACAAACCAGAGAAGGCATACTTTACTGCAATAACAGGAGTTTGAAAACAGTGCAGGCAGTTGTTGGAGAGGGAGAACCTACTGTCACTAACTGCTAGTAATAACTGGAGATAAGGGAAACTGCTGGTAATTACTGGAGATGGGAGACACTGCTGTTACTAACTGGAGCTGAATGATACTGCTGCTACCAGGTAAAGAGGAGTGACAGTGATGGCTGTAACTAAAGATGAGGGGCAATGCTACTACTGAGTAGCGATGATTATCACTGCGGGTACTAACTGGAGATGAGGGTCATGGTTGGTACTAACTTGAGAAAAGGCACACTTCTGCTACTAACTGTAGATGAGGGGCACCGCTACTTATAAGTAGAGATGAGTGATACTACTGGTAGTAACAGGAAATAGGTGGCACTGCTGGTATTAACTTGCAATAAGTAACACTGCTGCTATTAAGTTGAGATGAGCATCCCTGCTGGTAGTAACTGGAGATGAGCAGCACTGATGCTACTAAGTAGAGAAGTGTGTCACTACTGGTAGTAACTGGAGATGAGCAACACTGCTGGTAATAACTTGTGATAAGGAAAAATTTGACTACTAACTGGAAATGAGCATCACTACTGGTAATAACTTGCCATAAAGAACATTGCTGCTCCTATGTGCCACTGCTGGTTGTAACTAAAGGTGTGGGACACCACTACTATTAAGTAGAGATTACTGTCACTGCTGGTAGTAAGAGGAGATCAGTCACACTGCTGGTAGGCTCTGGAGATAAGCAACACTTCTGGTTTTACCTTGCAATAAGGAACAATACTGCTATTAAGTAGAGATGAGTGTCACTTCTGGTAGTAACTAAAAACAAGCATTTGCAGTGCAATAGGTTGAGAAAGAATTATTGGCATTGTAAATTCATAACTGGACTTTTCTTGCCACATAAATTGGTCAACCCCGCCTCGTAATGTCATATTTTCCTGCCATATAATTCCAGTAGCCCTGCATATAACAATCACTTCCATTTACCTTCTTCCTCTACCTGCAGCAAAAAAAATTAAAATGTTGCATTTAGGATCCTAATATAAATCTGCCATGCTAATTCCAATAGAATACCACTTTCACCACCCCACCATCAGAGTTGCTGGATGGCTAACACAATTCCCCCTAAAAACACAGGACAGTCACAGAGGACAAATAAACTAGAAGGGTCACCCAAACATATCAGGAGTGTTCAAACAGTCATAGTGTAATAAGGATGTTAAGTTGGCCTGAATTATGGTCATAATTGTAATAAAGACAGATTATTAAAACAAAAACATATACAATTATCACATAAACCTTCATATGAAATAAACCTTTGGTATTAGACTCTAATGCTCAAAACAGCCCCTAGAAGGCACCATAACTAAAATATCATTTGTAAGAAACATGGTCATGTAACCATATTTTTAGCCCCTAGAGGGCATAACCTCATGAAAAAAACAAGATCAAGTAATGCAGTATAACCATATACTCAGCTCCTGGAGGATGTTTTAGGGCTACCAGGCCTACTGCAGTGATATTACAAACCAGTCCTTTAAAACAAAGAGGCATATTTAAGAAAAATGGCGCTGCATACAGTGCAGCATCACTTTTCTTGCACCCCTTAGCACCCCCCAATGCGTCTGATTTTTTTACACTAGTCTGAAGATTAGTGTCATCCTGCAAAGCCCAATGAGGCCCATTGTAATCAATGGTATGCTTTGTTGTAATGCCTACTCTGAGCAGGCATTAAAAGTGCATATAAAAATAACACAAAGAAATCTCTTAGATTTCCTTGTGCCATTTTAATGTGGCACAAGGAGGCTCTAGGGGCTCTTAAATCTGCCTCAGAACTTCTCCACCACACAGTCAGCCATTAGAGAGCATAACCACATGAAAAAAATGGAAAAGTAATGCAGTGTAACCATATAGTTAGTCTCTAGTAGGCATAGTGCATTACACATTTTCAATGCTAGCAGGACTATTGTAAAGCTATTACAAACAAGTTCCATAAACATAGCTTTTACGAAACTGCAAAACAAAGTGTTCAGCCACAAGAAAGTTTTGAAAAATAATGCATGGTGGAAGGGGTTGTTATTTTGGAATCACCACTAACATAAGGTGGGGACCCAACGATGATGTAGGGGAAAAGAGCACATTGTGGGCAATGTGTTGAAGGTGGTCCCATTGTCCTAGGACCACCACAGGCTGACTTATGAGCAAAAATGTTTTGTAAAAGTGATGCCCTGCAAAGCATTATGGGACAAGTTTCCGTGCCACAAATATTTTAATATGTTGATATTGCTGTAATGCTTAGAACAGCCCCTAGAGGACACCACAATGAAAGTAGCATTTGTAAGACACATGGTCATGTAACTACATAGCACCTAGAGGGCATAACCACACAAAAAGAAACAGCAATAAATACTGCAGTATAACCATATATTTAGCCCCTAGAGGGCATAGTGCATTATATATATTCACGGATAGCAGGTCTATAAAAATGATATTACAAAGAAGGCCCTTAAAACACAGGTTATTCCCAGCTGTAAAACAAAAGTTCCAACCATGAGAGAGCTTGAACAAACACTGAATGGTGGGAGGAGTTATTATTTTGGGTTCCCACAAACCTACTGTGGGGACCCAAAGATGATTTAGGCAAAAAGAGCACATTATTCTTGATATTCCAAGATGGGAAACCGTCCCCCACCATCTAAGAGATGTATAATTTCAAGACACTCATTTTTATTCACCAGGCCTTTTATAAGAAGGGCCTGCAACACTTGATTAACAAGACCTAGCAATACCATCATCCTCACACCCTTCGTTCTGCGACTGCAAGGTGAGGTGAGGCGGCCACTCAATCTCAGTCCGTGCAAGCCGGGAGCAGAACCTACTTACCCTTTTTTTGGACCATATCACAAAAATCATTGTTTAGGAAGGCACAAAAAACATTTCTTTGCATTAGTTTAGGGTGGTCTGTCATTGATGTACCTTTGCTGGTTCAGCATCGGGACACTCTTTGGAGTAGCTGTGCGCTTTACAAATCTCTTATTCATCCATGTGGAGATGAGGGACCCTGCTGCTACAAAGTAGAGATGAGTGTCACTGCTGGTGTTGACTTGGGATAAGGAACACAGCTACTACTCAGCAGTGATGAGAGTCGTTGATAGCGCCACCTGGAGATGAAGGACACCGGCGGTACTAATACTACCTTGAAATGAGGCCCACGGCCTCTGACAGGTGAAGATGATGGATACTGTGGCCTTTAACTGATACACAGCTGGTAACAAGTGGTCAGGAGAGGAGAGAGAGACTGCTGCGGTAGCTAAAGTCGGGGGCCACTGGAGGCACTACTTGCCTTGGAGGGAAACCCCACTGACATAAACAGTATGGACCAGAGACAGCCCTGCCAGCACTGGCTGGTGAGGGAGAACAAGGTGAGGATGAAGAAGGGAAGGAGTGAAGAGTGGGAAGGTGAAATAATTGGGGCACAGAAAAGCGTGGAACATTGTTGACACTAATGAAAGTTTTGGGGAAAAATTAGGTGGTCATTAAAGTGAGGGGCAGGGGGATTATGGCTTTGCCTGCAAAGGAAGAGAAGGGAGGATATGTGGCTGCCAGCATTACAATTGGGCTGAGTTGGATTGGACCGGCTTAGGAAAGGACTGGCTTCCAGAAGACCCTGGCATTGATGGCTGAGGAGGGGACGCCCTTGCAGTGGTGGAAGGGAAAGGCAGATGCGGGCTCAGGTGGAACTCTACAGTAAGAACAGAACTCAGATGGGTTCGTTCACTGAGACCACGGGACAGTGCCATGTTCTTCCACGTTCGGAAGAACATGACACTGGCAAAAAGAGACTGGCACTGAAAGATGGGTGACTCTGGCACCGACAGACAGATGAAGGAACAATCTAACCTTGTGAGTGGCGGAAGAGAAGCCCTGACACTGAACGCTGATGACAGCATGACATAAATGGAAGAGAGTAGGCCGTAGACATGAATGGAAACAACTAAAATATATATATCATAAATCGAGTCATTTGTGTATACACGTGTTATGCCACGCGCCCGAAGATACACGTGTCCCAATAAAACATGTAAATGAAAAACTTAGTAAACACTTATTTACTCAAATATCACTCAAATACAAATTACATGTTATTATCATGGAGCAGCTTACCCTGGGGACCCACTGCTTACCGCCTCTCAACTTCCATGGCCCAATAATTCTACACAGGAATATCAATGGACCCAGATATGCAAGGCCTATTTTATGAGATTTAACCCCACTCTCTGGATTTAAGCCCCTGTTCTAGTTAAATACCTTGACTTAAAACTTCATCACAGAACAAAAACTTAAAACGTCATCACAGAACAAAAATGTATGTCCCATAGACACAGATGTACCAAAAGTGATATGCTGAACATGATTGGTCTTGGGGAGGGGTGGAGCATCATCGCCCTGCGAGGCTCCACCTCTCATAAGTCATTCCCACTCCCACATTCAACAACGTTAATGGATGAATACTGCACGTGATGCCTCTATATATTAAGTACCTTCAAAGTCTTCAGGCTAGACCCTGGCCTGGGATGTATTTACACCCACACAATGGTCTATCGGTACATTGCGCTGCAGGTTATTTTTTATGAGTAGTTTTTACTGTATGATTCCGACGTAATGGGTGTCAGGGCACTTTTCAAATGGCAGAATACAAAGATGCAAATGACAGAAAACACATTACAATATCAATATAATTAGAAGAAATTGGCCAAAATGGGCCAAAATCAATGGCAACATGAAGTGTTGTAAAAAACAGGCAGATACAGAAAAATGCATTATAAAATTCCCATTGCCATTTTGTGTACACAAAATAATTCAATAAGTCACTACATATTGCAAGGTTAATAAGAGAGTTATGACCACGAGAGGGCTTAAAACAGCATGATTTCACTTCACAAGCCTATTTTGCAGATCTCTTAAATAAAGCAACTGGTGCTACAAAGCTGAATGTAAACAGAAAGGAAAAAGCATGTGAAAGCAGCCAGGTTGCCATCGTGAGGAGTCCCTGAAGCACAAGAACTGGTGGCTGAGGCAAGGGCCTCCCGTGAATGCCTAATGCAAGACAGACAACATCCGGGTCTTGATGCTTCTCGAGGCTGTGCTACTTCCTTATCCTGTAGGGGGCGCGTGGCACTGAGGGCCGGAAGAGCTGCACTGCCAACCTCTGGGTTGTGGACGCAGACAGATAGTGAGCTGCTAAGAGCCAATAATTAAACGAAGGTGGATGCCTGGTGGGAAATAAGCCTATTAAGCACGCCAGAGCGGATGAGCGATGGGTGTAGACTGACATGAGTTAAAAAATAAATAGATGTTCACCGGGCACGTGGGAGCACTGCAGACAGATTGGTAACTATGCACGATTGGGAATTGTTCGAATATTGCTGGGAGAGGATACATAAATAGCAGCCCAAGAATAAATACCTAATGACACCATCAATAAGCACAGCTAAGCGTGCATTTAAATAGCATTTAAATAAGCGGGCGGAAGCGTGGGGGGCGAGGGGGAGGGGCAGTGATGCAGCAGAGTGCGGGGGAGGGGCGATGATAGCGCCGGATGGGTGAATGAAGAGTGAGCTGAAGTCATATGATTGCAGCCTCCACCAGGCTAGTGAGGGAGGCAGAGAGCCCTGCCAGAGGGGGGTGTAAAGGGTGACATTTATTAGTAGCACGGGCTAAATAAATAAATAACCGGTGGGCGATTAAGACGTGTGGATCGTAGAGGCCAAGAGACAGGGCCCAAGCCTGAAAGCGAGCGGGGAGAGTCAGAGGCTAGATGGGCGAAGGGTGAGGAAAGAACAGCAGCTGAAGGGCGAATCAAGGAGAAGTTGTAAATGAGAATGAGGAGTAGATGAAAGATGGGTTTAAGCATGGATAGGCAGCACCAGTCTAAGGATGAACAGTTTACAGTTTAAGGATGAATAGGTTATAGTTCAATGGGTTCTGCAAACACCTCGAATGATGAATAGATAATAGTTTATGGATGAATAGCTGAAGTGGTATTTTAAGAACCATAGAGGTCTGAAGTGCTTCTCAGTCAGCAACAATTACAGTCTAAGGGTAACTATTCTAGGACTGACCATGGCAGGCAAAAAAGTGTGAGGTTAAATACATAAGTAACGGACTAGTAAACCTACATAGTTTACAGACGGTGAAGTAAGATTAATGAATAAATAGTGCATGGATGCACACGTACAGTTTAAGAAAGAACAGGTAAGCAACCTGTGAGAATGAACAAACTGGAGATTCAGGATGCATGTATAAGACTGTGTATGGGTGAAGCGACAGCAGACGGCAAGAGGTGAGCATAGTTAAGACTCAATAGGTGGTTTACGTATGAAACCATAGCAGTAGCAGTTTAGGGATGAACGGATAGCAGTGTGAAGATAAATATCTTGTGACTTAAACGTGAGCAGTAGTTGAGAAAGAGTAGAGAACAGGTAAGGATGTGCCCACGACACTTTAAGAAAGAATGGATAACAGTTTAAGATGGGTAGTTACCAGTTTAAGGAACAACAGATCTTACTTTGAGAATTAACTTGTGAGAGACGGCCGAGGGCATGTCCGAGTAGCTAGCAAGATACGATTTAAAGGATAAACAGACAGCGCTTTAAAGATGAACAGTTACTACAGGTTTAAAGGGAACTAAATATCAGTGCAAGGACGTGTAAGTGGGTTAAAATGACATCATTGTAAGGATGAACAATAGAAAGCAGTTCAAGGGTGGGTTTAAAGGATGAAAAGGCGACTTGCAATAAAAACAGACAGCATTGTTATGGTGAACAATCGAGGATAGTTTAAGGGTGAGTTTCCGGATGAACAGGTGGTTTCAAGAATGAACAGACATCTCTGTACTACTGAACTGTTGATAACAGATTAAGGATGAGCTGGTGACCTAAATCGGTAAAAGGATATAGAAGTGTTGATAGTTTACTGATGAATAGAGAGCAGTGTGAGATTGAACAGGTGTTTTCAGCTAAAACTATACAACATTGTAAGGATGAGCAATAGAGAACAGATTAAGGGTGATTTGAAGGATGAACAGGTGGTTTGAAGTTTAAACATATGGCGCTTTAATGGTGAACAACACTGTAAGTATGCCATATACTTAGGTGGAATTGTAAGGAGGATCATAGGAGTGCAATTTAGGAGTCAGTAGGTGATGTCAGGATGAGCAGGTGGTTTGCAGTACACGCTTGTCGCAGTATAACCATGAACAGGTGGTCTAAAGTATGAACAAACAGCACTGTGGCAGTTTACAGATGAGGGTAAGCATTAACAGGTGCCTTAAAGTATAAACAGACAACACTGCAAGGATGAATAGGTGTGTCAAGTATGAACAGGTGGCATTGTAGAGATGAGCAGGTACTTTACAGGACACTTAAACAGCATCAGTACCTGGGTGAGCAGCCGTGCAAGGGTGCAGAGGCGCTTTAAGGTATAGGCAGGTAGCACTGTAAGGATGAACAGTTGGGCTGGTTTAAGGATGTGTAAACAGCACCGCAAGGATGAACAGGTGTGTAAAGTATGAACAGGTGGCAATGTAGAGATGAGCAGGTACTTTACAGCACACTTAAACAGCATCAGCACCTGGGTGAGCAGCCGTGCAAGGGTGCAGGGGCGCTTTAAGGTATAGGCAGGTAGCACTGTAAGGATGAACAGTGGGGCTGGTTTAAGGATGTGTCAACAGCACCGCAAGGATGAACAGGTGTGTAAAGTATGAACAGGTGACAATGTAGAGATGAGCAGGTACTTTACAGCACACTTAAACAGCATCAGTACCTGGGTGAGCAGCCGTGCAAGGGTGCAGGGGCGCTTTAAGGTATAGGCAGGTAGCACTGTAAGGATGAACAGTGGGGCTGGTTTACGGATGTGTAAATAGCACCGTAAGGATGAACAGGTGTGTAAAGTATGAACAGGTGGCAATGTAGAGATGAGCAGGTACTTTACAGTACACTTAAACAGCATCAGTACCTGGGTGAGCAGCCGTGCAAGGGTGCAGGGGCGCTTTAAGGTATAGGCAGGTAGCACTGTAAGGATGAACAGTGGGGCTGGTTTACGGATGTGTAAATAGCACCGTAAGGATGAACAGGTGTGTAAAGTATGAACAGGTGGCATTGTAGAGATGAGCAGGTACTTTACAGCACACTTAAACAGCATCAGCACCTGGGTGAGCAGCTGTGCAAGGGTGCAGAGGCGCTTTAAGGTATAGCACTGTAAGGATGAACAGTGGGGCTGGTTTAAGGATGTGTAAATAGCACCGTAAGGATGAACAGTGGGGCTCGCTTAAGAATGTATAAATAGCACTGCAAGGATGAACAGGTGGCATTGTAGAGCTGAGCAGGTGCTTTACGGTACACTTCAACAGCATCAGTACCTGGGTGAGCAGCGGTGCAAGGGTGCAGGGGCGCTTTAAGGTATAGCACTGTAAGGATGAACAGTGGGGCTGGTTTACGGATGTGTAAATAGCACCGTAAGGATGAACAGTGGGGCTCGTTTAAGAATGTATAAATAGCACTGCAAGGATGAACAGGTGGCATTGTAGAGCTGAGCAGGTGCTTTACGGTACACTTCAACAGCATTAGTACCTGGGTGAGCAGCGGTGCAAGGGTGCAGGGGCGCTTTAAGGTATAGCACTGTAAGGATGAACAGTGGGGCTGGTTTACGGATGTGTAAATAGCACCGTAAGGATGAACAGTGGGGCTCGTTTAAGAATGTATAAATAGCACTGCAAGGATGAATAGGTGGCATTGTAGAGCTGAGCAGGTGCTTTACGGTACACTTCAACAGCATCAGTACCTGGGTGAGCAGCGGTGCAAGGGTGCAGGGGCGCTTTAAGGTATAGCACTGTAAGGATGAACAGTGGGGCTGGTTTACGGATGTGTAAATAGCACCGTAAGGATGAACAGGTGGCATTGTAGAGATGAGCAGGTGCTTTACAGCACACGTAAACAGCATCAGCACCTGGGTGAGCAGCCGTGCAAGGGTGCAGGGGCGCTTTAAGGTATAGGCAGGTAGCACTGTAAGGATGAACAGTGGGGCTAGTTTAAGAATGTGTAAATAGCACTGCAAGGATGAACAGGTGGCACTGTAGAGCTGGGCAGGTGCTTTCGAGTACTCTTGAACACCATCTGTATATGGGTGGGTGAGCAGCGGTGCAAGGATGCAGAGGCGCTTTAAGGTATAGGCAGGTAGCAGTGTAAGGATGAACAGTGGGGCTAGTTTAAAAATGTGTAAACCGCCCTGTAATAATTAAGAGATGCTGTAATCACATTATCAGTTTAAGGAGAAACACGTGGTTATAAGGATGAAGAGGTGGTTTAGGGTATAAGCGGATAGCGCTGTGAGGACAGACGGTGTGACTCGTTTAAGCATGTGTAGACAGCACTGTAGGGGTGAGGAGATGATGTAAAGTATAATCAGATGTCCGTATAAGGATGCACAAGTGGTTATAATGATGAACGGGTTGTGCGGGGTATAAGCAGATAGCGCTGTGAGGATGATCCGCGAGTTAAAGATGAGTGAACAGAGCTGTGAGGATGATGAGGTGGTGTAAAGTCAAGCAGTGTATGATTGAAAGGGCGTTTCGGGGTTTAAGCAGCATTGTAAGGATGAACACATAAGAACGGTGTAAGGGGCATCGGTAGCCTTGTAAGGAAGAACAGACGAGAGCAGTTCGAAATGAATAAACGGTGTTTTATGGATGAATGCGTCGTTTACAGTATAAACAGAGAACACTGTAAGGATAAACAGGCGCGAGCGGTTCGAGGATGGTTTAAAGGCGGTGTAAGGACCAACAGGTGGTTTAGGGAGTAAGCAGCTCGCAGTGTAAGGATGCCGTCGGATATAGTTAAAGGTGGGTGATCGGCACTGTGAGCATGAAGAGGTGGTGTAAAAAAGCGGGTCCTTGAAAGTCTAAGCAGATAGCAGTATATGGATGAAGAGGTGGTTTAAAGTCTAAGCACATACCGGAGTATAGATGAAAGGGTAACGTCAGGATTTAAACAGACAACTTTGTAAGGATAAACACAGAGAATACTATAAGGCAATGGGTAGCAGGCGATAGCGGTTCACAGGTGAGTAAAGGCGGTGTATGGGTGAACAGGCGGTTTAGAGTATGAGGGTAATACTGTGAGGACGAACAGGCGACAGTAGCTCACAGATGAGTAAAAGGCATTGTAAGGATGAACATATGGTTTATAGTGTAAACAGGAAGAACAGGCGAGAACAGTTCAAGGGTGATTACACAGGCTGCGTAGGTGGTTTAGGACCAGGTCAGGATGAACAGGCGACAACAGTTCAAGGGTGAGTAAACAATGGTGTAAGGATGAAAAGGTGGTTTAGAGTGTAAACAGATAACTCTGTAAGGATGAACAAGCGAGATCAGTTCAACGATGCGTTAGCAGCGGTTTTAGGATGAACAGGTGGTTTAGAGTATAAACGGATAACTCTGTAAGGAAGAGTAGGCGAGAAAATGTTCAAGGGTGATTAAACAGCGGTGTAAGGATGAACAGGTGGACTAGAGCACTGTAAGGACAGACAGGCGAGAACAGTTCTAGGGTGAGTAAACAGCGGTGTAAGGATGAACATGTGGATTAGAGCACTGTAAGGACGGACAGGCGAGAACAGTTCAAGTGTGAGTAAACAGCGGTGTAAGGATGAATATGTGGATTAGAGCACTGTAAGGACGGACAGGCGAGAACAGTTCAAGTGTGAGTAAACAGCGGTGTAAGGATGAACAGGTGGTTTGGAACACTGTAAGGATGAACAGGCGAGATAGGTTCGACGATGCGTAAACAGCATTCTAAGGATGAACAGGTGGTTTAGAGTATAAACTGATAAGACTGTAAGGATAAACAGGCGAGAATAGTTCAGGGGAGAGTAAACATCGTTCTGAGGATGAACAGGTGGTTTAGAGTATAAACAGATACGACTGTAAGGATGAACAGGCGCGAACAGTTCAGGGGAGAGTAAATATCGTTCTAAGATGAACAGGTGGATTAGAGTAAAATAGATAAGACTGTAAGGATGAACAGGAGCGAACAGTTCAGGGGACAGTAAACAGCGTACTACGGATGAACAGGTGGTTTAGAGTAGAAACAGATAAGACTGTAAGGATGAACAGGCGCGAACAGTTCGGGGGAGAATAAACAGCGTTCTACGGATGAACAGGTGGTTTAGAGTATAAACAGATAAGACTGTAAGGATGAACAGGCGAGAACAGTTCAGAGGAGAGTAAACAGCGTTCTACGGATGAACAGGTGGTTTAGCGTATAAACAGATAAGACTGTAAGGATGAAAAGGCGAGAACAGTTCAAGGGGGAGTAAACAGCGTTCTAAGGATGAACAGGTGGTTTAGAGTATAAACTGATGAGACTGTAAAATGAGCAGACGAGAACAGTTTAGGGGAGAGTAAACAGCGTTCTAAGGATGAACAGGTGGTTTAGAGTATAAACTGATAAGGCTGTAAGGATGAACAGGCGAGAACAGTTAAGGGGAGAGTAAACATCGTTCTAAGGATGTCAGGTGGCTTGGAGTATAAACAGATAAGACTGTAAGGATGAACAGGCGAGAACAGTTCAGGGGAGAGTAAACAGTGTTCTACGGATGAACAGGTGGTTTAGAGTATAAACAGATAAGACTGTAAGGATGAACAGGCGCGAACAGTTCAGGGGAGAGTAAACAGCGTTCTACGGATGAACAGGTGGTTTACGTCTAGGCGGCGTGGAGATGAACAGGTGGCTACTCAGGGAGCGCGCAGCCGCTGGCCCACTTACTGCAATCGTCGGACTCGTAGCCGTCGGGGTCGGCCTCCTCCTCGAGGGGCTTGGGGGGCCCCCGGGCCGCCGCGGCTGCCGCCTCCGCCCCGTAGGCCCCGAAGAGCTGGTCCACGTCCTCCTCCTCCTCCCGGCCCGGGTCCGAGGGGCTGACCGAGGACTGGGGGCTGACGGTCGCCTTGAGAGAGTGGCTGCGGCTGACCACCGCGGCGGGCAGCCCCCGGGGGAAGCGCGGGAAGTAGTCCGAGATCTGCTTGATGGGCTTGATGGGCCCCGGGCACACGTCGATGGCCATATGCTCCTGGATGCTGATGGTCAGTTTCTCCCCCTTGCGCAGGTTCATGCAGGCGGCCAGTCCCGGGAGGGGGCAGCGGAGAACGGCGGCGGGCCCGGGGGTCAGGCAGGGGGGGTGCAGGGGGCAGGGGAGCCGGGGGGCAGGCAGTGCAGGGGCATACAGGGGCAGGTACAGCGCGCAGGGGCCGCAGCACCGCCTACCAGCCTCCTGCACTTTCAGACACCACCTTGTGCATGCTGCAGGCTGCAGCGCTGCCTGCTCTCTCCGGCGCGGCGGCTCCCTCCCCCTCCCTCCACTCCCCTCCACTTGTGTGCACACCTCTTCTCCCCCTCCCGGGGTGTTCCTTCCCCACCTCTCCCTCCACCTCTGCCTCCCTCTCTGTCACTCTCCTTCTTCCGCTCTCTCCTTCCCTCTGTTTCCTCTCCCCTCCGCCGCTGACACTGTTTCCTCCTTTCCCTCCTCTGTGTGTCTCTTCCACACCTCCTCCTCCCTCTCTGACACTTCTCTTCCCTCGGTGTCTCTCCTCTGTCACTGCGTCCCTCTGCCTCTCTCCTCCGCCTCTTTGGACACTTCCCCTCCCTCTCTGGCACTCCTCCCCCTACACCTCTCGCATCCCCTCAGACACTCTCGCCCCTTCCTTCCTCTCCCTCCACCTGTCTTCACCCTAGCTTTTCTCCACCTCTCACTCCGACACTTTCTGTGCCACCTCTCCCTCCATCCCTGACACTCCCACCCCTCGTGTCTCTTCTCTACTTCCACACCGCTCTAGACACTCCTCCCTTCCCCTCTGACATTCCCCACTGCGAGTCCCCTCTCTTCCCACCTGTCTACCTTTTCCCTCACACCCCTCACACCCCACCGAAACTCCTATTCCCCTTCGCGCACTCCACCATCTCTAGCCCACTCTTCCAGTCCTCTACTCGCCTCTCCTCCCACTGCCTCTTCCTCTTACCCTCTAAACCGCCCTCTTCAACTCCCCGCTCTCCCTTCCTCTCCTCAGCCTCTGTTTACCTCCCGCCTATCCTCTTCCGCTTCTCTGCACCTTTTTACTCTTCCCTCCCTTTCTCCCTACACCGTTTCCTCCCATTTTAACACCCCGTCGAGCCCATCCGTCTTTCTGCACCTCCCCTAGGCTGCTCTCCACTCCTGCCTGTCCCTCACCTCTCGCCGCCTGTCCCTCACCTCTCTCTGCCTGTCCATCACCGCCTGTCCCTCACCTCTCACCGCCTGTTCCTCACCTCTCTCTGCCTGTCCCTCACCGCCCTCTGCCTGTCCCTCACCTCTCACCGCCTGTCCCTCACCTCTCTCCGCCTGTCCCTCACCGCCTGTCCCTCACCTCTCTCCTCCTGTCCCTCACCTCTCTCTGCCTGTCCCTTACCTCTCTCCGCTTCTCCCTCACCTCTCTCCGCCTGTCCCTCACCTCTCACCGTCTGTCCCTCATCTCTGTCCGCCTGTCCCTCGCCTCTCTCTGCCTGCACCTCTCCGCTCTCTAGTGTCCTCTTTCTGGCAGTCCCTCCCTTTCATTTTTCTGCCCCTCTGTCTCTGCCCACCATGTCCGACCTCTTTGCTCGTCCTCTCTTCCTCTCCACTAGGCCTCTATGAAAGTCACTTCTTCCCCATCTATTTTTCTCGTCCATCCCCACTCCCCTCTTTCTTAAGATCGGCCTTCTCTAACTACCTCTTCTGTCACTCCCCACTACACCTCTTGCTCTCCTTTTAGGTTTACTATCTCTGTCTGTCTCTCGTCCGCCCTTCTGTCCGTCTATCTGTCTGTCTGAAGTTTCCTATTTAGCTCTCCTTGCCATCACCCCTTCGCCAGTTCTCCCTTCACCGGGGTTACCCTTTCTTTTCAGGTATTTCCTCTTACCCTGCCTCCTCCCCCTGCTCTCTCTCTCTCTCTCATTCTCTGTTCACTTCACGTTCTCTATATCTAGTCGCCCCTTTCATTTCCCTCTTCCTCTCCCGCCGCCCCTTCCATTCAACCTCTTCTGCCTCCTCGTTTACTTCTCCCCACTTGTTTTAGAGTACCTTTCCCTAAGGATCATTTCTCCCCCACCTACTTCTTTCCTGCTCTCTGATTCTCCCTCAGCCCTTCCGAGGCCAGCTCCATCCTGCCCTCCAGCCCCCCTAACGTCAGCATCATCCGCCCTCACTCCAGTCCCTCCCGGCTCCCCCTCCCGCTGTGCACTGTTGCTGCTGCTGCTGATTGACAGACAACAAGCGGGGGATGCAGGGACGTGGGGGACGGGGAGAGGAGGGTGGGGGTGCGACCGATGTCGCTGTCCAGCATCCAGGCAGAGCCCAGGAGACCAGGGAGAGAGGCTGGTTCAGGTGAGCTGGCACAGCTGCGCCGCCTCACTGTAGGCCCACACACCACTCCGCCGCCTCTGCCAGGTGGCACGCACAGCTGGGCAACCACTGCCATGTTTACACACACCCGAGACCACCTCTGCGAGTACATACACACAGCACAGGTGAGCTCCCGCAGCCAAGCCGACCCCCGTGTGCCATCTTCACACACATGCCAGACCACATGTGTCAGGGGAATGCCCATTGCCCGGGGGGCGCGGCTTTACTGTCGCACCCACGTACGCAGTCCAGGTCCACGCAGCTCAGCCGCCTCTAGGAGGTCTAGGCACATAGCGCCCCAGGGGAGTCCACACAGCTCGGCAACCCCTCTTTAGGCCAGGCACGCAGCACTCCAGGTGAGTCCACACAGCTCGGCCATCTCTCTCTCCCTCTCGTAGCGCCCCAGGTGAGTCGACGCAACTCGGTCACCCCTCTAGCCCTAAGCATGCAACAACACCCTAGTTGAGTCCACGGAGCTCGGCCACCTCTCTCAGGCCTAGGCACGCAGCACCCCATGTGAGCCCCGGGTGGCTCGGCCACCTCTCTCACTCTAGGCACGCAGCACCCAATGTGAGCCCCGGGCGGCTCGGCCACCTCTCTCAGGCCTAGGCACGCAGCACCCCCGATGACTCCACGAAGCTCGACCACTCTGGGGTCTGGACACGCAGAGCCCCAGGTGAGTCCTGAAGGCTCGGCCACCTCTTTCAAGCCTAGGCAGCAGCGCCTCAGGTGAATCCACTGAGCTCAACTCGTTAACCCCTCTCAGGTCTAGGCACGCAGCATCCCAGGCGAGCGCTCCAGGTGAGTCCACGCAGATCGTCCACCCTCTCAGGTGTAGGTACATAGCACCTCAGGTGAGTCCACGCATCTCAGTCACACCTCCCAGTACTAGGCACGCGACACCCAAGGTGAGTTCACACAGCTCGAACACCTGTAACAGCTAAATCGGCATATTTCACCCTCCTCCGCCCTTTCCCCAACACAAAGCTGGTGAATGTGTTCCTACTGACAGGACTCTCCCTCCCCCAACATAGACACAGTGCTGGGGATCCGCCACAGCCTCCGTGTCCAGGGCGCCCGCTCAACCCCTACACACCGTCTCCTGGCGGACTTTTAATAGAGACCCCCTCCGAGCTCCCCCGAAATATTCCAAACAGACCCCCGTAGCACTTCTGAGCCCTTCCTTATGGGAGAAAATAACTTAACCTACTACATGAAAAAATTTAATCGGCGTGAACACCTGAAGAACGTCGTGCAAAGTTTTAGGAAGTTGGCAGTTTGAAGAACTATAGGTGCCCCAAAACGTATCCTTTTACAAAAAAGCCAATCCATGTTGGATGCGTCCGACCGTGTAGAAAAAAGAATGGAAGAAGATATGGACTCCCTATGGCCCCTCCCTGGGCACATTTCGGGGTAGCACTACTGGCCGATGTAAACATCATATGCAAACTGAGCAATAATTGTTGCATTCTACCATTCCAGGTATGCCCATGCCTTTGGAACTCCTTGGAAAAAAAAATATATATATATATATATATATGTATATATATATATATATAATAATAATAATAATAATAGATGGTTCATTTGAGAGCACCACTGACATCCCGAACCGTCCAAAAATAGAACTTATTTTTGGAAGAAACTAGGCAAAGTTCATCGTATTCATTTGTTTTAACCTCTGTTATGAAGTCACCTAACGTAGGCCACGGATGCATTCACGTGTGTACGTATTTAAAAATGCACGACTACAATTTAGAACTTAGAAAGTGACAACCTAGCAGGGGAAAAATAGAAGGCTGAAAATATAATCTAGTGCTGAACTGTTGCAGAATTATACGCTTGAATTCGGGGCTAAATTGGGGAATATGGACCCTGAGCTGAATTATCAACACATTTTCCCATAGCCACTTCTAGTGTAAGTTGATTTGGTACTTAGATTCTTCAGTGCTGGGGCTCAGATAGGTTCAAAGGAGCTGGCAGGTGCCTCATCAGTGGCACTTTTAGAAACGGGACACGCTTAGGTCCTGATAACAAAGTTGCTACATTTTTGTGCGGACTGGAAATAACATCTCAGGCCAGCTGTCCTGCACACAAATCCAGCAATTCCGACTAATGTCTCCGAAATAGGAAATAACATTAATCAATAACAGGTCCACACCAACCTGCAGTGCCCCCGTTCCGGAGACATATTGGCTTCCATTTACCATCTGCTTTGGGAAGGCGGCAGTGGCAGAAAATTCTCCAGGAAATAGGAGAAGCTGTGGTTTGGTGGGCGCAGTGATTGGAGGGATGGGGGGTTTCAATGTTCAATTATTCGATGAGAGGGGCGTCAGGTGGGAGACACAGGCCTAGGCAAAGCTGCTCTAACAACCAGAGCCTCCTGTGATTTCATCAGCCACAATTTCCAGCAGGTAAAATGGCGTCCATTGCTCCAGCACCCAGGAAGCTCGGGTAAAAAAACACTTCCCACTCCAGCTCATAGGCTACGTATCTCCACCCTACATCCTCTTACCCACCCCAACTATGTATGCATCCCTCTCACCACCCTACACCCTCACTTGCATACACATCCCTCACACCCTACACCCTCCAGTCCCACCCCACCTGCATAAGCAATATCTCTCAACCCTACATCCTCTTACCCACCCCAACTGCGTATGCATCCCTCTCACCACCCTGCACCGTCACCTGCATACTCATCCCTCACACCCCTCCACCCTGCAGCTCCCAACCCAACTCCATATGCATCCCTCTCACCAACCTGTGCTTCCACACCTCGCCCCTCCAGCTGCACATGCATCGCTCTCATCAACCTCCAACCTCCGCCCCAGCCCCAACTGCATATGCATCCTTCCCACTACCCTCTACCCCTCCCCGCTTTACCCTCCAGCCCCATTCCAGCAATATATGGATTCCTATAGGCAGCCGGTACCCTCCACACCCAGCCCCTCCAGATGCATCACTCTCACCACCCTGCAACCTCCACCCCACTCCAGCTGAACACGAATTCCTCTCACCAACCTGCACCATCCACACCACAATTCCCAACTGTAGATGCACCCCTCTCCCCACCGCACAACCTCCACCCGCAACCCCAGCTGCACGTGCATCCCTCTACCCACCCTGCAACCTCCACCCCAGCTTCATATGCATCCCTCTCACCACTCTACACTGTCGCCCGCATACGTATCACTCCCAACCCCTATACCCGCCAGCTCCCATCCTAACTGCATATGTATTCCTCTAAAAAAAACAGTACCCCCATACCATGCCCCTCCAGCTGCATATACATCCCTCTCGGTGCCCTACACCCCTCACCCCAGCTGTGAATGCAACCCTCTCACAGACCTCAAGCTCCACCCCAGCGGCGCACGCGTACCCTCTCACCACCCTGTAACTTCCACCTCATCCACAGCTACAAATACATCTCTCTCACCACCCTGTAACTTCCACCCCCACCCACATATGCATCCCTCTCACCACCCTACACCTCCACCCCATATGGACTCCCCTCACCACCCTTCACCTCCATCCCATATGCATCCCGCTCACCACCTTCACCTCCACCCCATATGCATACCGCTCACCACCCTTCACCTCCACCCCATATGCATCCCGCTCACCACCCTGCACCTCCAACCCAAATGGATCCCCCTCACCACCCTTCACCTCCACCCCAATTGCATACCACTCACCACCCTTCACCTCCACCCCATATGCATCCCTCTCACCATCCTGCACCTCACCTCCTTATGCATCCCTCTCAGCACCCTGCACCTCCACCCCATATGGACTCCCCTCACCACCCTTCAACTCCACCCCATATGCATCCCGCTCATCGCCCTTCACCTCCACCCCATATGCATCCCGCTCACCACCCTTCACCTCCACTCCTTATGCATCCCTCTCACCACCCTGCACCTTCACACCCATATGCATCCCTCTCAAAGTTCTCTATTTAACACCTTGATTTTATCCAGTAATCACTTTTATGATAGTCTATGCTTTATTAATCTATGGGCGTGAATTATGGGCAGACTCTGCTGCTCCTGGATTGCCCTTGTGCCCTGGCACCGCCCTTGTTAGGAAGGTGGCAGCAGGAACTCCAGGGCTCCAAGAGCCTCGTCCAGTGTCTGCAGCGTCCCTTCCTCGCCTGATCTCCAGCACATCAGAAGCAAACAAAAGGTTTTTCAGAAGCTAAGCACAAGGCAAGGGATCAGTCCTGATGACCTTGGGAGACAAAGGGTACACGAGGCTCCTTCCATCTGTGCCGCTGTTCTGCTTTCAAAACACGACGCCGTGGTTTTACCTTTAAAATGTAAAAAGGCAGAAATTCGGTCTTATTTTGAGAGGCTTCCCCAGCGGATGTTCTTGAGTGCGAGTGCAACTGATACGCATGTTGACAGAATTGAGAGTTATAAAAGGCATGAGATCACTGAAATAGGCTTTGGCGGCCAGGGGTATGCTCATGTGCTAAAAGTACAATTATAATGTCTTCAGGGGAGCCTGTAGTTTTATGGTATATTGCTCCTTACAACACTAAATTGATATAGATGTACGAAATATACTGGTCGCAATTTCCCCACTAAAAACAAATATGTAAATACAGCAATAAAAACATGAAAGGACAATGAATATGTATAAATACAGACAGAGATGTAAAAGAGTAAACACAATAATCAGCCTTAACCTCAATGTACATGTTGACCTGCGTGCTCAAGAGATTTTAAGAATGAGCTTTCTCACTTCCCCATTAAATGCACGCGCGCTTTTTTAAACAGCAGAAGCGAAGACGTGGGGACCTGATTACTGTGTTAGTGCAGGGGTCGCACACACACAAAGTAGTGCAAATGGCAGCACAGATCAACGTCCCCAGGCCACATATCGTCTGCACTGAAATGTTGACAAGAGCTCAGTGCGAAATGGCTTTGCATCACGTAGCGTAAAATCTGGGCTTTAGTGTGGACTTAGGTGGAAAGAGGGCGAGGAGGTCGAATGAGGGAAGAAAGGAATATGGGAACATCTAAACTATGCGTAGGCAGGCAAAACATGGATTCATCGGGGCATAACGCTGGTAGACACACATTACTGCCAATGTGATTATAAAACACTAAAATTACAGATAGAAATTTAAGGCCTACAAAAGTAAAAGAAAAACGATAATTCCCTGCAAACTTTCCGAGACACAGGCCTGCGCTCATTAGGCTCTGGCAGCACAAGGAAATACGTTTGGCTGCACATATCAGTTGTGTACCCCCACAAATGATCTTCAAAACATCTCTTATTTGCAGGACAGTCCGGAAGCAGCCTCACCGCAGCAAACTTTGACAAGGCCAATAGGTATGTCCATCTACTCGTGCAGTGAATGTATTCTGCTGGGATGGGAGCTGTGCCCAGCCTTGCACTGCTGTTGCTCTGAATATGAGGGATAGGCAGTGCCTCCTGAGCAAGTCACATCCGGGGGGCCTGAACCAGAAGACCCCTATAACAAGGTCTTTCATACACGAGACCAGGGTGCAGCATAGTATGCTGGTGGTGTCATCCAGTGCTTAATGTAGGTACAGCATCCACCCATCATCATACCACCGTAGTACAGAAGACGACGGTGCCACAGAACATGCAAAATGTGTTGCAGAATTCGACCATGTTTGTGGAACAAAATATGTCAATCTTTGTGCAACAGACAAAGGCAATCACTGGTAGCTAAGGACAGGGTGGGCTTTAGGGCAGTGCGGCTGCTGGGGCTGCACTGGGCTCACTCTAGGGAGAGCGGGGTGCTGACCTTTAGGGGGGCGCTGTGTTTAGCAATTACAATTTAAAAACACCTGCTGCAGAATTCCTTGAGCGCCCACTTTTCAGACAGCAATAAAAATGCCAAGATAACTTTTGTGACAAACGTTCCTACTAGAGAGAGAAATCGGTGTTTTGTCTAGTGGTAGCATTGACGTGCTGTAAAGTAGCGCAGAGGGTTAATATTCCTGCTGCAAATAAGGTGTATCATGCAGATCACAGATGTGTATTTTATGTGGAGAGCTGACTGAATTAATGCTTTGGTCACAGAGATCCTCCCATTACCACTGTTCATAGGATAGAACCTAATATAGAACAGTGACTGTTACGAACTGACATCGAAAACTTCCAAGCAAACTGCATAAAATAGGTTAGGATGTTATGTGTTTTTCCCCCAGTCTCTCATTATCTATTCTTAATGTTGCTAAAAAAGGTTTCTTTTTGGTAGATATACATTCTTATTAGTAAAGCCAGCCTTTTCCAGTGCATTAAAACAAATGAAATGTATTTGAGAGAGTTGCAATGGAGGGATGAGGGGCACTTTTGCCGGTTGTAGTGAGGGAATCCGAGGAGGATGCCATGGGGGCCCGGGTGCCAAAAAAGATTGTCACACCTGGGGCCACAAGCGCTAAAACTAGCTCTCTCTAAGGCAGGGCACACGTCTGGGGTACACATGGGTACCCAGCATCTACCCACTATTTTCACAAGGTGGACGCTGTCCACCCTGTCAAGTAATTGTGCCGCACTGTAATTTGCTGAACTGTGTAGTGTTAAAACACAGCAACGCATTCAGCAGTGCCTGCAGGTTGTCTGCTTTCCTTCTGAGCCGCAACATGCAGGCGGCAATGAGGGCCTTTTTTATTTTAAATTCGAGACCGGCCAAAACAAAAGTGTGATGCTAAGTGGCCTTCAACCCTCCACTTGTTCTCACTGGCACTATCTGGAGCCTCATGCCCACCTGCAAATGCAATGGAGGGGAAACAAAGGAAAACTGTTTGTTTTCCCTTCACAGGTACTTCAGAGAGGCATGATTTTGACTTTGGTCTTTCCCTGTATATAAGACTAATGGATGCACTATAAGAATGCCGGACATGTTGGTCTGTTCCTGTATTTCCACAAATAGCAATTTAAATATCACTATTTTGTTTTATTTCTTTTCTAGTGATACGTATCCCAATGCAGGGTGTCAGAGAGCTTTACATCACATGTACACATTATACATTGACAATGAATCATATACGTGTAAATCTATGTACAGGATGTGTTTCATAGGATAGTGAGGGTTGCAAGGTGTAAGAATCACATGTCCTTCATAGCTCACTGTGCTATATTAAAAGGAGTACAATTTATGAACTGCAAGTAACAAAATGATTTCTGTTCAAAAGCAGTAGCCCACTTACCCATCCACACAAAATAAAATTCTGTCATGATATGCTTTGCAGGAGACACGTTAACCCTCTATGCTACTTTGATTCAAAATTGGGATTAGACACAACGCACATCTGTTCAGCAAATGTGTTAACCACTAGACTTATCTTACCATTACTATTAGTCCCTGGGATTTATGGGGCATACAAAGTGCTCTGCAGCAGGTGCCTTAACCCCATAAGATTTTTTTAAATGTAGTCTTTGCAACCAATTAAGAAAAACAGATTTATTGCCAAGTTTCTCCTTGTGTCAATTTCTTTGTGGCAGAGATTTTAAAAATAAATGTTGAAATCGAGGCCCAGATTTTGCATCCCGGTTGTGTCAGTTTTTTGGCACATCCTCAACACAAAATCTCCTGTGTTAAATTTGGTAAATTGCTTGAATGTATTCCTTATAGACCTGCTAAACATTTGTTTGTGGTCTTAAGATCAGATGTCACTTCTTCTGATTTCACTTCCTTGAGGTTACGGGTTGTAATGCCACTTACTGTGATGGCACTTCCTGTGATCCCACTTGCGATGTCACACGCCATGATGTCACATGCTGTGATATCACGTGCTATGATGTCACTTGTATACTGTCGAACCTGGTTAGTCTTTCACCTTTTTTTTAGGACTTGTGTCCTGGTCTCGAGATACTAAAAATAGACAAAACTGAGTGAGAAAATAAATTGTATTGTGCCACAGAAGATTGCCAAAAGACGAGATAATAGACTAATTTCAGGGAGTGATTTTAGCTATGCTGGAGAATAACCCCCCAGGGCAACTAAAGTAAGTCTCACCATCTACTATTTTATATCCTTAAGTTTCTTTTTGATGCAATGAGGTATCAGACCAAAGGTTTTGAGAAGCTTGGCCAGAAATATATTTACCCTGCATAGGTCACATCGTGCATGTATGATGCCCTAGAGACATAGGCCACTGTACTGCACCATTAGTGAAGGGACATCTCATATGAAAGACACTCTAAAGTCATGCTGTTGGGGAAGCCCAGTGGTTCGCCCAGCCAACTGCTTGTCGTATAGTTGTATCTTTTGTGGCGTATTTACAGCAGATTAGTTCTGATTGTCTGTTTTGTGGCTCCACAATCAGGGTCACCCTTAGTGTCTTGTTCCAGGTCTTCATGTCCTTATGTCATTGACTTCTTGTCTCTATGTGCTTCCTCATCAGCCCTCTGTAAACTGGATGCAGAGTCTCCCCATCAAATAAGTGAAGGAGTTGTGCATATACAAAGGAATTATAACATAAATACTATTGCATTAGAAATGATTCCCCCTATTTTACTTTGTTTTAGAAATGAAACTGTGAGCGAGTCTTTGCATAGGTCATGATGCGGCCTTTAATGCATAAGACAACAGAAATACGTCACCTTTATTCAGCTCGAGGATTTAGCAACTATAAAATAACCTTTTAACCTTGTATATATAGTTTGAAAATCATATATAAATTAAGATGGTGTGTTAATGAGAACCCCATGAATGGAGATATAGGTTTGTAAACTGATAACAAGACCAAAAAGGTTTAATGTGTCTAGAATTAATGCATCCTGTAGTAACTCAAGGACACGAGTTACTATACTAACTACATAGGTGAATACTTTTTGAACTCCCTATAGGTGACATAGAGTCTCCCCATTACCTGCATTTTTATGCACTATGTGTTTTGCCTTATGCTTCTGCAGCATCTCATGGACACTTCCTCAGGCTGTGTCACATTTCCTGAGGTGTCCCTATGGCAGAGCCTTCCAGAGAGCTAGACCCTTTCCCACTCCAGAGCATTTCACGACCTTAAGTCAGCTGATGCACGCTGCACTAGTAAACCACCGTGGAAGACATACAATTAGCCGTGCTACCGAGTGATGGCACACTGCAGACTGCTAAGAGAGGCTAGGCAGATGGACACTGCGTCTGTGCTGGTGCCCTGTACATATGATGGCTGGAAGGGTTTGAGCGCTGCTTGGATGAACGTCCTCCAAGGAAGAGTAGAGTTCTGTCACCCCACCCTACACCTTTTCCACTTTCCTAGACTGCTCTACGTTCTTGCCTCAGACAACTAAGCAGTCTGTGGGTCTACTGAGAATGCGCCAGGGGTGCATTGCATTCAGCAGCAGAGGAGCCAGCAGCGGTGGTTACTGCTGCCTCGAAACATGCCAAGGAAGGACTGCCTGCGAGTGGCATCTGAAGATATAGTTCAAAGGTGCCAGCGCCCCATCCCTGGCCCAGCGTGCTCTCTCCTCCATAAGGTGGGCCCTCCATTCCCCTGGGCTGAAGCGGTGTGCTGTGTCACATGCTTTCAGTGACGGTGCTTATCTGGAGTTCTAAGGGGACCAGGGGCATGATGACTGGTGTCCTCTGTGAAGAAGGCCCGCATGTAGTGCAAAATGGTGGATCCGAAGCACAGGGCATTTTCATTTCTTTCTCACTAGGGAACCATTGTGACTGTGCAGTAGCCACCCAATATAGCTTTCACCGCTGTCTTGTTCCTGGCTACAGTATACCTTCATCCCAAACCCCTGCCTCAATACAAAAGACTGAACAACCTCAGTTAAAGGACCCTGTCGTTTGGTATCTCCAGCAAAATTTAACGTGGGGGCTAGTGTATTAACAGACCCAGATTAACTCTTTTTATGAGTTAGACCAGAAGATGGAGCAGTAATTGATCATCCATGGAAAGGATTGAAAGGTTGGGGCAAGAGCAATGATGGTGCGAGGAGGGAGATAACGAAATCACAGACAGCTGTGAAGGAAGATAAACTGCTGTCACATGCACTCTTATAGAGTGCAAGAAAAAAAGTTACAAAAAAGTACATGCAGAAGCGTGCAGCCAGTGGAAGGACACTGGCTATAGACAGGAATCTATACTTGATCTGTGCCCCACAGCAGGGACAGACACAGAAGCAGGAGGTAAGCAGAAGGCTTTGACCAATAAGAAGCAAGGAAACAAGAGTGACACCAAAGCCAACCAATGGTAAGTAATGGAGGAATCTAAGCCCATTTTAAGCTTTTTTTTTTAGTTTACAAAAGATTTCACCTTTATTAACAGTGCATGCACTGTCTCAGGCGAAACCTAAAAAGGCTAAAGGACAGATGTATCATGACATACTTGACACAGGGTAATAGTCTGTGTGGAATCTTTAGTTCCATTGCCTGGGCAATACAAACAAAGCTGTAGTAAAACAACAGAGTCTCAAAAGTTTCTCAGCAGAGACTAAACTAATACTATTTCTGAGTCAGAGGAAAGGATTTTCATTGGCAACCTTGTTTACTGACAACAACAGCCTTAAAACGTGTATAACAGTAGTTCAATAAACTTCAGCATCCAGCTGAGCAGTCACACTCGTTTACAATTGCACAAGGCTCACACATTATACAGCCCCCTTAGAGAAGTGAACATTCTGTCTATTTGACCTCTTTCTACTATGTCTATTTGGCAATCTAAGCCACTCTTCCCATCTTTAAGATAGCGAGGACGATGATGAACAGTCTTAGAACTCTGTGGACCAACACTGGCTACCACCAAACCACTCAGCTAAAGAGAAAGAGGGCATCTGACCCAAAGCTAGATCAAGGTTCCTTGAGCTCACACTCTCTGTGCCCAAACTTAGTGTTAGAGGGCATGTGTAGCCCAAAAGATATCATCCATCCTAATTCAGAAAAATAGACCTCATCTCCCAGGGGCAGCTGGTGATCTTTCAAAGCAGTGGGGTGTAATACCTGACTAAAGTTCATCCCATTTTTTCCAAAATGTGCCTCACTCATACTAACTCGCTCTCACATTCAGTCTCTTCCCCCTCACTCACTCTAGCTCACATTCACTCGTGTCACTCATTCTCAACCATACTTACTCCCACTACCTGTTACACACATACAAGCATACTTATACTTGCTGGCTCTAGTTCTCATTTACAAACAGACACTCACTGACTGTGGGCCCTCGTGCGACTGCACCTGCTGGACCATTGACAGCCACACCCCTGACTCACTTCCAGTCCCTCTCACAATCTCCAATCACTTACTTCTTTTAACACACTCATAATCCTTCATTCACGTCCTCGTACGTGCTTTCACGTATTCATATACACGCTGTCAAGCTCAGATTCTCACTCACTGTCATTGACACTCACAAACACACTCACACACATGCACACACACACACACATACACTTTCACTCAATTCCAATCACTTTTAATCACTCACAAACACATACATACATACATGAACAGAGAAACAACAATTTTTACTTACCTTGCCTCCTTTGCAGCAGAGCAAGAATCTGATTCTGACATTGGGACCAGCAAACCATGATTCCCAACAAGGAGCTAGCCAGAGCAGAAAGGGGAGGTTTGAAAAGATAAAGACACGCCTAATTCCCCCTCCCAGCTTCTTGATAGGTCTCGAAGTACAGCCCTATGAGAAGCTGGGACAGAGTTGGGGATCCTACCCTTCCGCCATGTGTGGCTTCTCAGTGGCCTCAGGGATGAACTTATGTGCACCCTGACAGACACATTTCAGTAGATATACTGTGCTGCCCGAGGCATGCGAAGAATAACTGCTGATTAAAATGGATTAGGCCTGTGTGAGGGCACCATAGCTGAACTACGCCCCTCAGACAGGCACAATACATACATCAACCTATAGAGTGTTGTGTTTTAACAGCACTCTGTAGCTGGATCGTGCCTTAGCTCCCTCAGCTCCCTCCTCCTTCTCCTCCTGCTGCTGCTGGACCTGCGCACTGCTCATGGAAACAAAAGTCATGTTTTCATGAACACTGCTAAATTAAATAATGCAAAGTGGGAGGACTCAGAGAGGCAAGGTGTAGAATGTGGGGCCTCGCAGGGGGGGCTGTGCCCTCGAGCACCTAACAGGGAGCCACCACTACCATTTCCCAAGATAGCTAAGTGTGTTCAAACATGCACGAAGGAAGATACCTCATAAAGAAGATAATGATTGCTTGTGGGTGGATGTTCCATACTCTCTATCGAAGGTATGGGGATGACAACACCCGAAAGTAACCCTAAAATGTTTGGTTGGTTGGTTGGAAAATTTTGTTGGTTGGCTGGAAAATTCTGCTTACAGCTACTAGTCTTAATACAACAAGGGCACTGAAAGGTCTCCAAAGGACTGTCAGGACAAACCTTTGGACTGATGGGCCCTTTTGTCAAGATCTCAAAGATGGCCATCAGGCCAACGATAAAGGCCGCCTAAATGATCCTGATATACTGGTCGATAGGTGCTAAGAGCAGTGTGGTTACTCAGTGATGCCATCTGCACCATTTCCCCCACTAGGTGCAGATCTGTCTTCATCAGAATAGATTCTAAAGTTGGTGATCTCACTTCTTCAGAAGCAGGCCTCAAGGCAGAAGGGTTCCTATTCTGAGAACCATTTTGAATGATCTTTGTAGGTTTGTGAAAATTTCACTCCCTGAATAAGGCAAACATTTTCCCAAGCAAAGTTTTCAATCAGAATCATTTTAAGCAGGGACTGTCATGGCAAGGGATTCAACAAAGTCACTTACCATCAGAAAATTCTACAGAGAAATAAGAAGTAGTTTGTTGACTTATTCCCTGTCTAGGCTCAAGGGGGGCCAGCAAGACATAATATAGAAAACTTCAGGATTACAATGTGAACCTTATCCCAACTTTCCAAATAAGGTTGGTGACAGAGTCAGGGCAAAGTCAGGAAATTCCTGCACAAATGAATGCTTCTGACTCAACATGCCTGGGTTCAACATACAATTCAGGTCTTCTAAAGAGAACTGTTCAGAACACATTACAAACCTGCCCCTATGAGACAACTAAATGTTCCATGCCAGAACAAAGAATACTGCAAACAGAAGGGAACAAGGCTGTTACAGAAAGGGACAATTGTCGTTTCACTTCAACACCCAGCTGAGTTCCCAAGCAATATTTTCTCGGCAAATCAAAGAAAGACAGGATTCTGGAAGGTGATAAATCTGAGAGAGTTTAATTGATGGCTCTGTGTAGGTATTTCAAGATAGAATGGATGTGTCTTTGAAGAGAAGGAGACTTGATGGTCTATCTATAGCTCAAGGATTCTAATCTCTCCATTACAATTTTTGCTCTCATCAAATATTTTTTCATATTCTATGCAGTAAAAGATATTCAGATACACTGCTTTACATTTTGGTCTCATGTCAACCCAAATGTGCTTTACCAACTTGATAAGACCCTTAAAGCAAAGATGTACAACTTATACTTCACATGGATGAAATGATCTGCATGCCCTAAGATGTTTGTCTTCTTCTACCTCAAGTACAGATGGTGAAGAACCTAGGTCTATCAAAGCCCAAAGTCAGGCCTTATACACGAAAGACAGCTGGAGTTCTCAGATTTTCAGACAGACTCTGTCTGAGACTTTTAATATTTTCTGATGAAGATCAAGGCAAACAAGAATGCATTGAAGAGGGGTTTGATTCAAGATTATCATCTCTGGCTATTGGTGAGAGGTGTAAGACTCCTAACCTCCTCCAGTCAGTCTGTTTTCCCAGGCACTCTGCATCCGTCACTTAGGAAAAGGTTTGCCCTATTCAGACTCTGTGATTCTATTTGGTGAGATAGCGTGTTGGCCACACAACATGAATACCTGGAATGGGAGGGAAAAAGATAATGGGTGGCATGCTTGCATTAATCCCAGACACTGGCAACTACTTAAATCCATGTTCCAGTCCATCATTTTTTGCTCACTATGGCCCTCATTCTGACCTTGGCGGGCGGCGGAGGCCGCCCGCCAAAGTCCCGCCGTCAGGTTACCGTTCCGCGGTCGAAAGACCGCGGCGGTAATTCTGACTTTCCCGCTGGGCTGGCGGGCGGTCGCCTTCAGACCGCCAGCCAGCCCAGCGGGAAAGAGGCTTCCACGATGAAGCCGGCTCGGAATCGAGCCGGCGGAGTGGAAGCTGTGCGACGGGTGCAGTTGCACCCGTCGCGTATTTCACTGTCTGCGCAGCAGACAGTGAAATACATGTAGGGGCCCTCTTACGGGGGCCCCTGCAATGCCCATGCCAGTGGCATGGGCACTGCAGGGGCCCCCAGGGGCCCCGCGACCCCCCCTACCGCCATCCGGATCTCGGCGGTCCGACCGCCGGGATCTGGATGGCGGTAGGGGGGGTCGGAATCCCCGCGGCGGTGCAGCAAGCTGCGCCGCCGCGGAGGATTCAATGGGGCCGCGGTACACTGGCGGGACCCCGCCAGTGGTGCCGGTCCGACCGCGGCTTTACCGCCGCGGTCGGAATCCCCATTGGAGCACCGCCGGCCTGTCGGCGGTGCTCCCGCGGTCCTCCGCCCTGGCGGTCAAAGACCGCCAGGGTCAGAATGACCCCCTATGTCTCTCTAGTCCGAGAATAGACATGGGTCCTATGCTCACTGTGACATAGGACTCAGCCATACCTCATTGATAAGGCCTAAGTGAGCAGAAACTGGTCTGGGCTTGTTGGTATTTTCATCTGTAAGGACTCTGTGCTGGTTACCTTGCTAGAAATGTTTTAGTGATGAATTCCCTCCTTGTAAGTCTTGTATGCATTTTATGGTTTATTTTGTTCCACAAATATGCCATTTGCACATGACGTGGATGCTGATGGTCTGCATATTTATCTTGTAAGGGCTGTTAAGAAAACAAGAATAAACATGAAAAACATTGGACTATGGCTTGCTGTTTGGTGTCTTCTCTCAAAGAAAGAGTCTAATCAGACAGAGTACTTACATTGGATTGGAGCTGTTGATTCATGTCTTGTGACATGTAGTTCTAACCCTAATTCTCATAGGTGTGTAAATACACTGAACTGATATTATGTTGTTTTTCAAAGCTACTGTTGTCGGAAAAGGAAGATGGAAAAGATAACCCTCACCCCATGTACTAAGTTGAATTTTAACTTTTTATCTTTTGAGGAAAGAAAATATGCATTTAAAATTCTTACGTTATTGGTTAACGTTGTCCATAGGGGTTCATGTTATTTGAGTTGTAGTGGCTTGCCATGTGGGTGCTATAAAATATAAAATGTTTTAGGTTTAGAAGTTTTTATAACCTTTTTTCTGTTATTTCTAATTTTATCTGTTCTACCTTTCCATATGTAAGGACTTATTATTTTAAAAGCTATAGCTTTGATTTGACATTCAGGTGCAAAGTTACTAACATAATGCATTGTGGGAGCGCCACTTGCAGCCATGACGCAAAATGTGCTTCAGAATTTACAAAGCCAGGAAAAGCCTGATTTGCATGGCTTTGTGTAGCTTTGTAAACCAAAGTAACCCAGCACGTAGCGCTATCTTGTGTTAGTTTACATCACGGATGTGTTACATGGGGGAAGCATGGACATTCCCATGCATCCACCCTTAAAATTTGAGGTAAACCCAGATTTACTAAAGCCTGTAAACCTGGCTTCGAGCCAAAATTGTGAGCCTACCCAAGACAGGCGTAACCAGGAGAAATATCTTTATTTGTCCTTGTTACTTCCGCTTTACATGTGTGCTCCATCTTGCAGCACACACCCAAAGAGGAATAGTCTTCTAAGTATGTTTTTTGTGCAGGAAGGTATCCCTTCCTGTACAAAACTATTCTGACCACAAAACAGGCACCTTTGCGTCATCACTAGTCTGTCACAAGTGCGCCAACGCTATGAGGTTGCAGAAATGTGCCTATCTTAATGAATCTGGCTCATTTCTCCCTTTTATGTAACTCATCGCAGCAAGGGTACTTGTTGAGTTGCGTTGTGTGAAAATGTAATACATCTGAGCCTGAGTTTGTGTGTTATTCCTGTGTCATATTATAACTGAGTTTTAAGAAATTTCTGCCTCCTGGAACAAACCTGCCCTACTGGGCTTATCAACCTTTAGAAAGTCAAGTGTAGAACTGGAGAAATGTGACTATCCAATTGGAGTGGTACACTGCCTGAGGCCATAGGACTACAATGGATCATTTGACTTCAGTGGTAAAGCACATAGAGGTTTTGGCTGCAGCACCAAACCCTTAGTCCATGGACATTACATCATGTTTTTCAATAGAAACATTATTTATGTGCAGGCACAGTAACTTTCTCACAGAATTTTTTCTCAGATTAATGATAAAATGCGATCTAATTACTTCTGCAGGCGATGCATCACATACAAAGGAAGTCTGTAAAAAATCTGAACAAGTAATCTCATTAATGTCTGTTTGAAAACGGAATATGACTTAACCACATTACCCTCCTTTCTCCTAAAATGAGTGCCCAGAAATCTACACAATCTACTTAGGTTTTTAAATTAAGTCTTCATTTTAATGCTTCATTCAATATTTTTGAAATATCGAAATTAAAAGAACTGGATGAAGGAAGTTGGCATTTCAAAATTAAGGGGGTCATTACAACATTGGTAGTAAATGCCGCTTACCGCCGTGCAGAAGACCGGCAACACACCACCGCGGCCGTGGAATTCTGCCACAGCTTTTGTAACCCACAGCTCGGAATCTGCCAAAATGTAGACACCCACACAAATCCGCCACACCAAAGGTCAGTGATAAACTGGCGATAACAAAACCTCCACCGTCACGCCAACAGGAATACGCCCACACTATCACGACCCACGTCTTTCAACCGCGGTATTCCATTGGCAGTACACACAGCCGCACTCAAAATACACACACATTTCCAAAACACTACCACATTGGACAATTCAAAATACACACACCTGATACACATATACACACCACTCCCACACATCCAATTCAATATAAAACACACACCCACATCACCCACAAACCTTTACTACCACAATTGCGACTGAAGGCTAGAGAGAGACACCACCATCTACAAACTAGCATCCACAGGCACTAAACACCATAACTCACAAAACATCCATGCACAAAACACCACACACCCCTAAACATCACCCCACACATCACAACACACACCACCCCACACATCACCCAGACCACCCCATGGCACCGCAAAGACACCCCAGATTTTCTGAGGAGGAGCTCACGGTCATGGTGGAGGAAATTATCCGGGTAGAGCCACAGCTATTCGGATCACAGGTGCAGCACACCACCATAGCTAGGAAGATGGAGCTATGGCGCACAATCGTGGACAGGGTCAACGCAGTGGGACAGCACCCAAGAACACGGGATGACATCAGGAAGAGGTGGAACGACCTACGGGGGAAGGTGGGTTCCGTGGTCTCAAGAAACCACATCGCGGTTCAGAGGACTGGCGGCGGACCCCCACCTCCTCTCCCACAACTAACAACATGGGAGGAGCAGGTCTTGGCGATCATGCATCCTGAGGGCCTCGCAGGAGTAGCTGGAGGAATGGACTCTGGTAAGTCAAATCTTAACTATTACATCCCCCACCCTACCTGCATGCTATCACATACCCCACCCTCAACCTCACCCCCATCACTCCAACCCCTCACAGATGTCCCGCTATCACAACCCACCCATCCCAACACCAAGCCCTGCATGCAACACCAAAGCATGGGCACCCATCACCAATGCATGGCCACTGCACATACCCACACACACCCCTAAACAATTATCACACAAGGTCCCAAAAAAGAATGCAAGCACTGGGGTACAGGGTCATCCACCCATTGCACACCATGGCACACACAGATGCAATAATCATGCCTTTACACCCCTGCCGGACCTCTATCCAACGTCACCGGAGAGGTGGGTCCAGACATGTCCACTCCACCCACAGAAGAGGCCCACAGTGATGACAGCAGCTCTGTCCAACTGGATCTAGATGACCAGCCCGGCCCGTATGGGACCTCGGGACAGTCGGTTCCCCTCATATTGGCACAAACCACAACAGAGCCTCCCCCCTCTGGAAACACCAGCACAGCACCCACCCAGCGGGCCCATACCTCTGTCCCCAGGACACGTCAAGCAGCAGTGTGTCCACCACTACAGGGAACCCAGGCTAACCCACCACCCCAACAACACCAGGGACCTGGGGGCAGTGGTAGTGGGCACACAGTTCAGGGGACAGAGGCCCAGGAACACAGGGGAACTGGGAGGGCTGCTGTGCGACAGGGGAGGACAGGCCCTGGGAACCCACTCTCCACAAGGCCCTCTCCAACATCATGGGAGCCTACCATCATTCCCAGGAGACGATGGCAACGGTACTGGCCAAGTTTCAGGAGACCCAGCGGCTGCAGGAGGAACAGTATTTGTGGTTCAGGGAGTTACTCAAATCCATCAACACCACCCTGGGCAACATTGTAGGGTTGCTGAAGGAACTCGTCAACACCAGGAGGGACACTGTGGCACAAAAAGGGGCCCCTGACACTAGCCTCGATGATGAACTGCCCACCACCTCCGCCGGCGCTAGTGGACAGGAGGCACCGCCACAGGACCACAACATAAGCACCCCACCCACTGCAGATGGAGAACCACCCCACAAGCGGTCCCTGAGATCCAGGACAAAGACAGAGAACAATGCCAAGACCCCCCCCCCCCAAGAAATTAGACCACCCTGATTGTCATCCTTCTGTCCGACTTTTTCACCCTGTCCATCCATCAACTGCCCCAGCTCCACTTCCCATGCCCCTTTGGACAATGCACCTGTGAGACTAATAGACTGGACTCTGCCATGGACATTCCTCCACCATCACCCCTGACCATTTTACAACACCCTCCAATATTTACCACTTGAATAAACACCCTTAAAGCACAAAACAATCTGGAGTCAGTCTGTGCTTTCAAAAATGTGTATTTCCAATAACTGTGTGAAAATGCTATATCCATTGTATTGTCAACATACCTATGTCACACAACTCTAGTCCATGCGGAAACAAAGCAGATGTCACACAGTGGGACCCACATCTGTGAAATTGAAAGGTAAAGTGACAACTCAGGGTCCATACACTGGGTGAAAGTGACAGACAGATGAGAGGTAGAACAATTATATCAGATGTAGCAGGCAGTGACGTCTTCTTACCTGTGTCTCACTGAAGGTATTGTTGGATCACCGTGTTTCTGTTGTCGATGTCCTCTTCTTCTGCTTCCTCTTCTTCACTGTCCACAGGCTCCACAGCTGCCACAACACCTCCATCTGGACCATCCTCCTGCAGAAAAGACATCTGTCGTCTCAAAGCCAAGTTGTGAAGCATACAGCAGGCCACAATGATCTGGCACACCTTCTTTGGGGAGTAAAATAGGGAACCACCTGTCAGATGGAGGCACCTGAACCCTGCCTTCAGGAGGCCGAAGGTCCTCTCTATAACCCTCCTAGTTCGCCCATGGGCCTCATTGTAGCGTTCCTCTGCCCTTGTCCTGGGATTCATCACTGGGGTCAGTAGCCATGACAGGTTGGGGTAGCCAGAGTCACCTGCATATGTCAAGGGAAATCTGTTAGACACACACTAACTCTTAGGGACATCTCCAGACCCAGACACCTAGTCACACTGTATAGGTTCCATGTCCTCACCTAACAGTCACACACGGTGCCTCTGGAGTTGCTCCATCACATAAAGGATGCTGCTACTCCTCAAAGTGTAAGCGTCATGCACTGAGCCAGGAAACTTGGCGTTCACATGGGAGATGTACTGGTCGGCCAAACACACCATCTGCACATTCATTGAATGGTAACTCTTCCGGTTTCTGTACACCTGTTCACTCCTGAGGGGGGGGACCAAGGCCACATGAGACTCATCAATGGCGCCTATGATGTAGGGGATATGTCCCAGGGCATAGAAGTCACCTTTCACTGTTGGCAAATCCTCCACCTGAGGGAAAACGATGTAGCTGCGCATGTGTTTCAGCATGGCAGACAACTGGAAAACACGTTAGAGAACATAGGCTGGGACATCCTTGATGCTATGGCCACTGTCATCTGAAAAGACCCAATTGCCAGGAAATGGAGTACTGACAGCACCTGCACTAGAGGGGGGATACCTGTAGGATGGCGGATAGCTGACATCAGGTCTGGCTCCACCTCGGCACACAGTTCCAGGATTGTGGCACGATCAAGTCTGTAGATGACCATTACATGTCGCTCCTCCATTGTCGACAGGTCCACCAGCGGTCTGTACAACGGAGGATGCCGCCACCTCCTCATCTGCCCCAGCGGACGTGCTCTATGGAGGAGAACAGCGAGCAGAGAGTCAACCAACACTGAGGTACGTTAACACAACTTTATTCCTCAATTTTTAAAAAACGCTACGTGCCTGTATTAGGATGTATGCAAGGACTAGATATGTGTGACGCATTTAAAATTAATGCCATGTGGCCCCCTGAAAAGGCGTCTGCCTGACCTGTAATGTGGGACAAGGGGATATGAGGTAACTGCGCTGGCGTTGTACACCGTCATGGTAGGCGGTCGAAGGCCGCAGCGCAATCCTGCATTGGTTAACATGAGCCAATCACGATGTACACCGGTGGTGATGGTACGCACCGCTGCGGGCGTGACCGCCATTTTCTCTCTGTTTAATCACTTGATACCTGATCTTCGACAGGAGAGGACCTACACTGCAAGTGCTGCTGTGACCTCAGTCTCGAAGAGACAATGGCTCATGTGTCTGGGGAAAGGGCCCCTGCCTTCAGAAAGGAGGAGTTGGAGAAACTAGTGGATGGGGTCCTCCCGGAGTACACGCTACACTACAGTCCTCCAGACAAACAGGTAAGTACACTGTGAGCATGCTGAATGGGCAATGCCTGTGTGGAGTGGTGTGGATGAAAGATGGGGGGGAGAATGAGGCGTCCATGAAACAACGGTGAGTGCATGTGCGTCATGGCAAGGATAGGGATGCGGGCCAATGACTGTGACGGTGCGGACGGTTATATCTTCTGCTTTTCCCCTGTACTATTCATGTAGGTCAGCACCCACCAGAAGAAGGATATTTGACATGCCATTGCCAAGGAAGTCCGGGCCCTGGGGGTCCACCACAGACGGAGCACCCACTGCCGTAAAAGATGGGAGGACATTCGCCGCTGGAGCAAGAAGACGGCGGAGGCCCAGCTGGGGATGGCCTCCCAACGTGGGAGGGGTGCCCGTCGCACCATGACCCCCCTGATGTTCCGGATCCTGGCGGTGGTGTATCCGGAGTTGGATGGGCGCTTGAGGGCATCACAGCAGCCACAAGGGGGTGAGCACACTCAGCTGATTCTGCGCGCAGTGGAGGTGTCTGGGTGAGGGAGGTGGGCTGTGAGTTCCCCTAGGCCAGGGCGAGTTTAGTAGGCAAGGTCCCGTCGTAAGGCACGCCATGTGGCACCCCACCCCACCTGTGTTCAGAGCCAACTATACCTAGTCAGGCTCCTGTGACTTCCATGTGTGCAGCATTCGGGCATAGACCTTGTACCCCATGTCCCTGTGATTAATTAGGGAACTCAAAGTGCACGGCGTAGTGCCGGCGGCTTCTGTGTCTGTAGTGTCCGCCAACGGTAGCGGTATTGCATGCACTCAACACGTCTTTCTTCTGTCTTCCCCCCCCTTTTTTTGGTCTCCCTGTTCTTGTGTGCATTAGCATCATCAGGCGGAGGAGCAGTGGCACCGGAGCAGGAGGGAGCTGCATCCCACACGGCCCTGGAGGGCGAGACAACGGAGTCTGAAGCCACCAGTGGGACGGAGGGCGAGGGGAGCTCCACGGCGGGGACAGGAGCTGAGACCAGCGACACGGACTCCTCCTCTGATGTGAGCTCCCTTGCGGTGGCGGGCCCCTCTGTGCCCACCGCATCTACAGGTACAGCCGCCACCCCCCCTACCAGCACTGCCCTCCCAGCAGCCCCTCATCATGTGCCCTGTGGCCGCTCACCCAGGAGGGTGGGCATCTCCTTCGCCCCAGGCACCTCAGCCCCTGCCCCAGTCAGCCCTGCTGCCCTCAGTGAGGAGGCCATTGACCTCCTCAGGTCCCTCACTGTTGGGCAGTCTACCATTTTAAATGCCATCCAGGGTGTAGAGAGGCAGTTGCAACAGACCAATGCATACCTGGAGGGCATTCATTCTGGTCAGGCAGTCCAACAGCAAGCTTTTCAGACTGGTAGGATGAAGTACTCTGGGCACCAAGCCCCCTCCAGAACCAGTGGAGAAAGGCATCCACTACCTCAGTCCTTGGCAGGATGAAGCACTCTGGGCACCAAGCCCCCTCCAGAACCAGTGGAGACTGTTATCCACTGTGAGACTGTGGCTTTGCACTCCCCAGGATGCAGCAGTGGGCAAACCACCCACTGGAGAGACTTGTGAGACTGTGGCTTTGTAATCCCCAGGATAAAGCAGTGGGCAAAGTACCCACTTGAGAGACTTGTGAGACTGTGGCTTTGCACTCCCCAGGATACATCAATAGGCATGGAGCCCCTTCGTGGATCTGGCGTTGTGCACTCATCTGGCTGAGGTGCCCCCACTTTCCTTCCCCCTGAGCTGCCTGTTGTATTTCGAACTAATGCCCCAGCAGTGTCCTCTCCGTTTTGATCGGGTATCTTGTGTGGGCCTCGCCCATGCATTTTGGGCCCAGTGGTCCACGGACTTTAATGGTGGAATACCTTGGACTTGTATTCTTGGTGTATATATTTGCTTATAGTGTATACATATATTTTTGAATACTGGATTTTAATAGATTACAAACGTTCAAATAATTTCCTTTTGTCTTTGCATTCTTCCGGGTGGGTTGGGGGGTGTAACTGCAATGTATCATGATGTATTAGTGTGTGTGTGTTGTTGTGGGTGAGGTTGGGGGTGTTGCGTGTTGCGTGTGTGTGTGTCACTCTTTTTTCCCTCCCCCTCCCCTGTGTCGTAGGTGCAGTACTCACCGTCGTCTTCACCACTGACGTTTGTGCTCCTGGTAGAGGAGCAGGAAGACAAAGGCAGGGAGTATGTGGAGTTCCTGTTCTATTGCGTCTTGGTTCCTCGTGGGGTGTGTAGAAGTTAGCGTTTTCCCTTCCAAGTCCTGTTTCCGCCGTGTTTTTGTTCACAGTGAATCTGCACTGGAAAAGGTGGCGGATTGGACTGTTGAAATAGTGTGGGCGGTACATTGTCTTCCGCCTGTCTGTTGGCGGTTACCGCTGCGGTGTTTGTTTGGACCGCCATGGCAGTTGGAGTGTTAAAGTGGCTGTCTATGTTGGCGGTTTCCACTACGGTCGTGATTCAATTTTTTTTGCAGTCGGCCTGTTGATGGTTTTACTTCCGCTTTAACACCGACCGCCAGGGTTGTAATGACCACCTAAGTGTTCCGTTGTATTAGACATTAGGGGCTTGGCTTACACAAGCACTTTATGTTATGGGCAGTTGTATAATGTTAACTTCTGCAGTATCTTAGCACATTTTCTGAGTGGCCATTCACATGGATCTGGAAAGGCTATCAATCGTATCTGCTGCTTGTTGGTGTTTGGTTGTGTGAGAATGTTAAAGGTTTTGTTCAATGTTCATATAGGACTGGTTTGTTTAGGTTAATGTGAGCGAAAGCTGCGTTCGATCTTAAAACAATTTTGTAGAGTCTCCTGCGTATATGTAGTTGTGCTGAAGATGTAAATATCATTCCAAGAACATACAGATAAGTCTTCATCACTCTTTATCACGGCAGTCCTTACTTACAAAGTGGGCCCACTACAGAGACCAGAAACCCCAGTTTCTGGATGCTGTGAATGTAGGCTTCACCCACTACCCCAGGTGGATTGCGTGAGATGCCATTTGCAGCATCCTCTGTTTTTTCCCTGTTTCTATTGGAGACAGAGAGAACCAGGATTTCAGGTCTCTGCTGGGGTTTGACCTTGGCCCCTCCACCCCACTGATGTCTCCCTGTGGTACTTGGGAGTACGTTGGGGGTTGATATGTGGGATTTCAAATTGGGGCCAGTTTGTTTTGATTCTGGATCCTGCTTTCTGGGTATCTTCTCAGCAGTGGTTTGATTGTGGTGGTTGATGAATCACAAGATCAGCATACTAAGTGGATGGAGTTTGTTTATTTGGACTTGGTGCATTGACTTACAATGGTTTTAGATCAGCTCTCACAACTGTGGTTCTATCTGATCCTTGTTGTGGGAGTAGCCTCTAAACTGACGAAGCTTGTTCCCATTTGTAGTTGGCAGAGGAGCATGTCTCTTCTTTCTGGATGACTTATGAGTCGTCCTACGGTTGGTTGCAGTGTTCTTCCAGGTGTGCAGCTCATTGCTCTGCCCCTTGTACCCTTTGGGTGTGGGCTATGTGGGTGGTGTTTACTGACCTTGCTTGCCTTTCTTGACTCTTGTGGGGTCTGCTATGGATTGTCTTGGTGGTCTTTACTTCTTTACTGGCTTCTGGTGCCAGGTCCAGGCTGGGAGAGGCCCTGTTGTTCCTTTTAATCTCTAGTACGTCCATGGCGGTTTGCTTCACGGAGGTTGTTCTATAAGAGATTCTCTATTCCAACCGTGAATATCTAGTTCTGGCCCTTGTTGGGCTTGGGGTGAGGTTTGGGGAGCCCTGGCGGCTCCTCTTTGCACCCTTGTCTGAGCTTACTTACTCCTTTTGTCCTAAAGTGATTAGTGAGTCTTTCTCATATGGATTTGGCTCCGGTGTTGTACTTGTCGGGTCACCAGTAACCCATAAGATACCCTGAAGTCTTTAAACTTGGAGCAGGTGGAGAAAAGGCCAATGGAAAATGCAGAACCACATAGTAAGAGCCAATGTTTCCAGATTCAGCCAAATCAGTTGCCCTGCACCACCTTAGGACCAGCCCTAGCAGTAGTTTTTAGTTCTGTAGAGGAAAAGATGGTACAAGCACACCAGGTGCAAAATTAAGTTGTCTGGCAACAGCGGTTGTTACAACAACTTTGTACCCGCTTCAGTTCACTCTTGGTCTATTCATTCAGTGGTTCCCAAACTGGGAGCCGCGGCTCCCTGGTGCGCCATCAAAACTAGCCAGGGGGGCTCTACAATTTCCCTCCTAGCCAGTGCATAAGCCAAGTCCTGAAACCTGGTAGTTACTTTAGTCTCGGATGAATGTGGAAACCATCCAAGCAAGCAATGACCCATTGTGCAGGGAATCTCCTTACCTACAGCTCTTGCCACAGACTGATTCACCGCTTCACGGCAGTCCCAAAACATATGCTTGAATTCTGCACCCAACAACCTGCACCTAGGGCAGCCCGCTCCCTCCGCCCCAAAGTACTTGTTGATCTGCCCGGGAGTAAGGTAAGCCCGATGCAGCACATAAACATTAATGAGCTTAAACTAGCGTTTTGAGTCATTTTGAGGACCCCCTCAAGTATGTGCTCCCAGTACTTGTCAGGGATATCGGCGCTCAGGTCTCCCTCCCAAGTCAATTTAAGTTGGGTCAATGGGAGGTTCTTATCAGCCCGTATCCTGCCATATAAATTTGACACCGCTTTATATTTGCCGGTGGAGGTCGCTAGATAGGTACAGGTTGTCTGCGTTGGAGGTTCTCCCAATCCCTCCTGCTAGTGCTGCTGAATACTAGCCGTGAGAGAGCGGTAAAGCAACAAATTACCCCTCTGCAAATCAAACTCCACCCTGAGGACCTCGAAGGGTATCAACGTCCAGTCCGTAAACAGTGTTCCCACCATCTGAATCCCGGCATCCACCCAAGTCCGGGGCCCGTCCCAGTCACTCCGATGAGGCAAAGCCCGCAAGAACAGCAGAGGCAGCTCCGGGGGTTATGGGGTCTTTATCTTAATTTTGCATCAATAGCTTTTCCAGCATTGAATCAAGATTTTAAACTCTGGGGAGTCCCTCATACTGCTGCCCGGGCAACCCAGCAAAACCTCAAGTAACCTAGTCCCCAGAGGGGTGAATGGTTTCACTCTTGCCTCAGGGTCCGTTCTGCTTGCAATCTACTGCGTAAGCCATTGGGGCTGTGCTGCCAAATAATAGGCCCCAAAGTCAGGGACAGCTCATCCCCCATCCATGGACTGCCTCTGGAGTTTGGTCAAAGCCACTCTCTTCCGTCCATTACCTCATAGGAATGTTATGACCATTGTCTCCAGTTCCTTAAATGCAGCCCTGAGTATCCACAATGGTAAGACTGTAAAGTGATATAATAGCCTAGGTAGGACTATCATTTTAAGAATCGCTACTCTACCTGCTACAGACAATGGTAATGTTTGCCAAAAAGCCATACCGGACCTGATGGACCTCAGTGATCTCTCCACGTTACCCTCAAGGATGTCTTGTGGTCGTGGTATACCTTAACTCCCAAGTAGGAAAGGCATCTTGGCTCCCATGTGACCATGCCCAACCCCAATGGAGGCGCTATCGAGGGTTTTAGCGGGAACAACCTGGTTTTATCCCAGTTCACTCCCAATCCAGAATGTCGACTGAACTGAGAAAGCATCAGCTGTGCCCGGGGCAGGTCTCTGTGCATATCCCCCCCAAAAATCAACAGATCATCAGCATATAAGGCATTTTGGTGTCTCTCCCCTCCTGCCCCTACTCCCTGACCTCCTCCCCCACTGCACACCCTGACATTGCCATCGCAAAGAGCAGTGGGGACAGGGGGCAGCCCTGTCTAGTGCCACGCTCTACCGCATAGCTTTTTGATATTGTCCGCCCGGTGCGCACTCTGGCTGTAGGGTTGGTATACAATAACCTCACCCATGCAATATATTCGGGACCCAGTCCCAGCCTGGCCATTACCGCGTATAGGAATTCCCACTCTAGGCTATCGAAAGATTTCTCTATATCTACCGCTAACACCCCAGGTGATGTGCCATCCAAATTATGGTCCCTCATGACTGCTAACAATCGACGGATGTTATCCGCTGTGTTTCGACCAGGGACAAACCCCGCCTGATCCAGGTGTATTAGTTTTGCCATGTATGGGAGGAGTCTTTTAGCCAGGATCTTACTGAGGATCTTGTAGTTCAGGTTCAACATGGACAAAGGTCTGTATGCGCCACACTCCGTAGGATTTTTACCAGGTTTTAGCAGAGGTACTACTGTTGCCTCATGCGCTGATGCTGGTATTACTCCATGCTCCTTGGCGACCCCATAGAGAGTCTCCAGCCTCGGAGCCAGTAACTCTACATAAGTAGCATAAAACTCAACTGGGAAACCGTCTGACCCCGGTGTTTTCCCCCTAGCTAAGTCCTTGATGGCCCCCTTGATTTCTTGCTGAGTGATGGCTCTTCCCAACTGCCCGCTATGTCTGGTGTTAATAGCGTGAGTTGCATCTGGGCTAAATAACTCTCTGTGTAATCCCTGTCATATCGGAGGTTACTTTTATATAAACGTTCGTAATAGATTAGGAAATGTGAGTTAATTTGTTCCTGTCCGTATATGTGGTCCCCCTGTTCTGTTTTCATGTCCAGTATGACTGAGCTTCTTTGAGTTGTTGATACCACCCATGCCAGCATCCGACCCGCCTTGTCCCTCTTCCCATGGGCCCTTGTGATGTAGTTTCTGTAGTCAAAGCAGCGAAGACGCTCTACGTGTTCCACTACTGTTCCTCAAAGTTCCAGTAGGGTGTGCTGTAAGTTTGGATTCTCCGGTCTATTTTTTTCAGCCTCTCTCAGCTTATCTTCCGCCACCTCAGTTTCTATAAGAAGTGTCCTGCGGACCCCCACCACTCCCGCCATCGTATGCATGCCCCGGATATTCCACAAGAGGAATTTATATGAATCTAAAGTAGCCATAACATTGCGTCATCCATTGTTGTTCTTGTGCCCCACACTGTACCACACTCAATGATTAAAATCTCCACCTTCCTGCAATGCCGCTACAGTTCCACTGCTGCCTCTCTGTGTAACTTACATGACCCAATAAACTGAACCCAATAATTAACTTCCCAACTCCCCATCCCCAGGACAAACGTTTGAACGTCTCTCATCCAAACCCAGTAGTTACTTCAGCTAGTCTATCGAAACTGGGGGGGTTTCCAAGTTCTTGAAAAGGAGTATGCCATATTGCCAATCCCCACCCCCAGACTGCTAAGCTCGCGGGAGTTTGTGGGCATAGTCTCCCTCTGCCTGATTTAGCCCTCTTCAGTCGCGTCGTTCATCGTTGCAGGCGTGCACGTCGTTGCCGTACAACTTGTGATGGCCTTCCATGGCCATGCAAGATCCTCTGTATGAGTCCAGAATTGTGTCAATTAGATGATACAGTCTGACGTCCCTCAAGTCACCTCCGGTCCCGACCCGTCTGATGCGTGCAACACTTCTGAGTCTTGATCTGATCCTGACTGTTCCAGCTCCTCATCTGCCCTTTTAGGAGAGCCGAGGTCTGAGCCACTTAGGGAGGCCACTGCCTCCATTGCTTTTTGACATTCTTTTTGTATCTCCTTATTAGAGAGACTCCCCAATTTACGATTCTTGTTAAGCCTGTTTCCCCGTTGTCGTCGAGTGAGCGGGCCCCCCGTCGGATGATCTTTCTCTGGTGGTGCCTATTTGTCAATCCACTGCCACACTTCTTCAGCTGTAGAAAAGAACTGTGTGCCCTCTTTAGTCACCACTCTGAGTTTAGCAGGGAACAACATCCCATATTGAAACCCCAATTGGCGTAGTCTTTGCTTTGCATCTCAGAAAGTGGCTCTCTGTTTCTGTACTTCCCGGGAGAAGTCGGGAAAGATACGGATCGTATGATTGTCTAACGTGTGGTCTCCATTTTTCCTGCTTTGGTTCAGTAAATAGTCCCTGTCCCTGTAATGCAGCAACCGAGCCACAATTGGTCGTGAGGGAGCCCCCGGTGGCTGGGGGCACGCCGGCACCCTATGTGCCCTCTCAATCACAAAAAAGGGGAGAGAGTCTTTCTCTGCCACTTCCTCTTTAAGCCAGTGCTCAAGAAACTCCACCAAGTTATTCTTTTCGATGCGTTCAGGCAGACCAATCACCCGCATATTATTTCACCGAGATCTGTTTTCTGCATCCTCTGCCCGCAGTTCCAGGTCCCAGATTCGCTTCTCCATCTGCTGCGTGATTTTTGTTGTATCCCTAACCTCTGGCAGGAGTTCTTTAACTTGGTTTTCTGTGGTGGCTACCTTTTCGGCCAGGCTGCGGTGGTCGTCCCTGAGTATTGTGAAATCTGTGGCCAGGGTATCAATTTTCCCCTCCAAAGCTTCACAGGAGGCTGTTATGACCTGCAGCACATCCTTAAGAGTGGGGTCTCTGGTCTTTTCCGCAGGAAGGGTGCTCTTGGTTCCCCGCGGACCTGCCATAGTGTCTTTCTGTTCTGTGTTCTTCTTTCGAACAATCTTTCCCATCTTCTGGAGCTCCACCACTAGTTCTTCCTGATATTAGAGGGTGGGTGCAGCAGCCCCCTTCTTCTTTATTGTCTCTCCTCACTCCCAAACCTTCCTGGCCACAGAGGGTACCTGGTTAATTCACCCCTTTACCGAGTACTCTGTAGCCTCGGCCTCAAGGATGTGTTGGAGGGCTGTTCCCGGTCCTTCACCCGTCGCCCCCTTCCCAGTTCTGCTCCACTATAGGCCCGTGTCACAGCCGGTGATTCCTTTTGCTTGAGGGTTGAAGGTGCAGTCTGTGTTCGGAGTCTCCCCCTTCTTTGCGCTGGGGTGTCTCCCATGCCTTCTCCTTTATCAGCAAATCACCCTCTTGTTCTGGTATGGCAGTGAATTAAGGGATATCTCCTCCCTCCATGAAAGTCTCCTTTTCTTTAGTCTTGTCGGGGGAAAGCCACTCAAAGTTCACTCACTAGGGTTCCATTCACTGTCTTGTGCCCCCGTAGTACTCACAGTTCTGGGCCGGCTGGATAAGCCTCCTATTGCTGCTGCATATCTGCTGTGTATCTGCTGATCGGTGGTGCTGTCAGGGAGGTCCTGCTTCGTCGTGCCCCGATCCGGGGCTGGGGAGCCCCTCACTTCCCGGTGTCCTCTGTTGAACCGGGGCCTCCTGTCTCAGGAGGGGCGATTACTGCCCCCCCGGTAGTCCTCCGGGTCCAGGTCTCTTGCTTCGCCACGTAAGTCCGCCCACCGGCTCACCTGGATCTCCACGCGCCTCCAGGCCGCCGTCTCCACCCGCTCTGGGCCAACGTCACCTCCTGGCTCACCCCTTGCGCTGTTTTCAATGGTTTTGCAGGGTATTAGGCGGTCCTAGACTGCATCCTCCACGGCAGGGGGCTGCTGGCTCCGTCTCTTCAGTTGCGGCCGCCATCTTGTGTTTCTCGCGGCTCCTGGCTGTGCGGCAATCCGTCCCCGATCTCGAGGCTCCGCGGGCACCGATTGCCCCGCAACTGGCCCCGGGCCTTCCCTGCACCCCCAGCTATGTGCCTGTGGGGGCTGGGGGCCCTCTGAAAATTAGGATGTACCGGGGTGGGGGATTTTAGGCAGGAGCCTCACAAAGAGACTTCTTCCACCATCGGCGCCTGGCCACGCCGCCGAGAATACCATGATGGTAGATTTGAACACATGAGAGGTGGAGAGCGGGTGAACTGTCTCCTGTGATGGGGAAAGCTTCACCTTTTTAACCCACTGGTCCTTCAGATGTGGGAATACAATACTAAAGAAAAAGGGGACTTGTCATAGAGTCAAAGCAGCCTGATATACCCAGGCAGAGCTATCCAACCTTAATGATTTTTTCGTTGAATTTGGGGCAAAGGGTGCTCTGCAAGTTGGGGTGGTGGGTGAGTTATCATCTACCAAGCAGGGTAGCAGGGAGGGGGGACTATGTTGGGGTTTACAGTATTGCATTGTTCTGATGGTTTCGCATTTAATACTTTGTTTACGCTTAGTAATTTCAGGCACTGAGTAAGACGACTGTGCATACGGGGAGCGAGGCAAACTCAACCTATTCCTTATGATGCAATGGGTAGGATCACCGCATTACTAGTTTCAGTATGCTATCACACAGGGCCTCGGACCTAAAGATTATTACGTGGAATGTCAGTGGCCTGGGCAATAAAATGAATTGCATGATTGTGCTGCAGTACATCCGTAGGCACACCCTGGACATTGTCCTCTTGCAGGAAACCCACCTGAGAGGATATCGCTATAAGGCATTAGAATGAATGGGGTACACTTGACGGGCCCATGCAAGTTTTACCCCAAATTCCAGGGGTACAGGAATACTTGTTAAGTCCTCATTATCTTTTACACCAGGTAAGACATGGCATGGATCCCCTAGGCCGATTTGTGGCTCAGACTAGCTCTTGGGAAGGATGCACACTTAACTTATGCTCGATCTGTACACCGCCAAGGCTACACACAGACACCCTGCAAGCGTTGAGTGCCCTACTGCACAAGATGCCATTTGATACCCTAGTCTTTGGGAGGGACATGAATGCCACCATGGCACCAGGAATAGATAGGATGCCCGGAGCCCAGGGGGAATGTACAGCACCCCCTTTGCACATTTGCAGAGATTCCTAATAGATCTATGGCGAGAGCATAACCAGATAGCGAGACAATATGCATATCTGTCAGCACCTCACTGCATCTTCTCTAGGCTGGACTATCTAGTTACTCACCACACATACACAGGCCATTTCCACAATGCATCCCATCTGGCGCGAGGTATCTCAGACCACTCCCCGGTGGATGTGTGGCTCTCTGACCCCACCACGGCCTGGACACTGCCCTCCAGGATAAACCCATGGCCATTGAAAGATAGAAAGATGCAAGATAAACTCCGAGAGAGCACAGAACAATACTTTCATGAAAACGATTGCACAGTGGAATCGGCTAGTACTCAATGGGAGGCCTTTAAAACGGTTTTGAGGTGCCAGGCTCTGATAGGCAGAGCACGAAAAGAAAGATTTGCGCAATGCGAGACATTAGAGAAGGATATTGACATATTGGGGGTGGATCTATCCCGGGGTGAGACCCCTGACCCACTCAATGCGATAAGCTTCAATTTCTACAGCAGGAGCTCAGAGTTGGCAGAGGACGCAGCATGAACTCACGCCCTAGCCATTCAGCGACGCCTTTACGATACTGGCGACAAAGCCGGAAAGCTTTTGCCCTGGCTAAATAAGCGTGACAGAGTTAGAAACTGGGTAGTGGAGATAAGGGATGCGAAAGGGAAGACGCATGTAACTGGGAAAGCCATAGCTGAGGCCTTTGCAGGGTATTATGAAGACATATGCACCACTCCAGCCATCTATCTGACAGTGGATATCACTGCACTCCTTAGAGACACCCTCACAAATTTGTCTGGGGAAGACAGGGCAGCTCTGGATCTTGACTTGACAGTGGAGGACGTTGGGAGGGCAATCCAGGAGATGCAGTCTGGGAAGGCGCTGAGACCCAACGGCCTCCCCGTGGAACTATGTAAATGTGTTTCCGCCAAAGCTGTCAAATATATGCTAGAAATGTTCAAGAAAGGTAAACAGGAGGGCCTCCTCCTTGTTGACCAGAGAATGGCTACCATTGTCGTAATCCCTAAACAAGGCAAGGCCCTTGCTGAGTGTATCAACCAATATCACTCAATGTGGAAGCCAAGGTCCTAGCAAAGGTTTTGGCAAATAGATTGCAGAAAGTGATCACTACAGTCTGGGTTTATGCCACACAGGGGCACGAGACTGAATCTCCATCTTATCTTTGGAGTCCTACACATGACCAAGCCACCATATGACACAGGTACTGCTTTAGTTGGATGCAAGGATGGCATTCTATAGCATCGAGTGGCCATACATATTTGCAGTCCTCGACAGGCTGGGCTTTGGACCCCAATTCTGTGCCTGGGTGAGGCTGCTATACCAGGATCCCCAAGCGAGGGTAAAGGTGAATGGAACACTGTCCATTGTCACTCTTCAATAGGGCACTAGGCAGGGTTGTCCCCTGTCCACGATGATTTTCACATTTGCGCTGGATGCGTTGGCAGCGTGGGTTAGAAAGGAACCCCTCAAATGGGGAATTGCAGGGAGTGGAGTCTGAGAAGAGAGAATCTCTATATATGCGTGCAACATTCTAGTATATAGTACGTGCCCTCGTGCCACAATTGAAAGAATACTCCATATTTTTCAGATATTCGGGAGCTACTCAGGATATTGCATCAATTGGGGCAAATCCCTTATTTTCCCCCTAGCGGGAAGAAGACCAGCCCTCCCACACAGATGTGGGGCCCCGGTGGTGACAGATGGCTTCAGATATATGGGCATTCACATAATACATAGCGCAGAAGAATTTGTGGGCAAAAACCTGACTCCTCACCTGGAGCGTTTCTGTGGTGATGTTGCCCACTGGTGAACCCTCCCTGTGTCTTTGATGGGACGAGCGTCACTCTTTAAAATTATGACAATACCTGTCTCTTATATGTCCTGCAGAATACCCTGTGTCGAATCCCGAAAAACGTATTTCGCAAGATCAATGGTAAGTTGCGTGGGCTACTCTGGGATGAAGTAGTTTGCCCATGTCCCTTCCTAAACTCCAACCGGGAGTGGTTGGCGGTGGGTTGGGGGTCCCTGACATACAGCCTTACTACTGGGCAGCGCAATTAGCCATAATTAATGAGTGGAAGTCCAAATCAAGGATGATACTAGGCATTTATTGACAGGATAAATATGTGTGGTCAATATTCAGGTCAAAGACCACATGTATTACAATCAATCCAAAAATACAGCCAGCAGCCGACACGTGTTTCGTCTTCTAGACTTAATCAAGGCTGTGGGATAGATGAACAATATGCACATATTGGTATAATGATATAATGACTAGTTCAAAATATGATACTTTTGTTCACACTATATATCTCCCCCGGTTATATTCGCAGTGTTCACTTACCTTCTGGTGTCTTTTTCACATATGGATTGTTGGCTGCAATTGCTATTTGCTTCTTTAGTACATTAGTGCATTCTCAATATACTGCATCAGGCAGTTCTATGTTGAGTGTGTTTTGCACGTTTTGCATGGTTTTACACCCTACTGCTAGTTTATTCTTGCTTTCTTCTCTTTTCCATGCACTATGCGCATCCCGCTATCATTGGTATACACGTACAACAGTTTGTTGTGCTATTCACGTTGTCACACCTGGGTCGATGGTTCTAGTTTCTATCTTTAGCAGATCGTTTCTCATATTTTGAACTAGTCATTAAATCCGCAAACGGAGCCCGCTGGGAATCGAACACCTCAAGGATGTCTGGAAGTGGGGGAATTTATATCCTTTGAGGACCTACAAAAGAATTATGATATGAGGGAATCGGAACGGTTAAAATATTTACAACTAGGCCATGCATTGCGATGCTGTGTCACGGAAGGGGAACAACTCCGGGAATCAACCTCTCTGGAGGACCGCTTACTGCTAGATCCAATGCAGGACAAAGCCTTTTCATTGACACTTAAAAAATGAATGAACAGATCCCCTGTCCCTCTGCGTATACTGAGGGAAGCCTGGGAGGTTGACTTATGGCGACTCGAGGACGATGACTGAGTAGAGGCAATTCAGAGTCCAAGAGAGATCGCAATAAGAGTCCAGTTCTGATTAATACAGCTCTGGATACTACAACATGTATACTACTCTTGCCTGCTATTACACCAACTGGGGCGATGCAGCTCTGCCCTCTGTGTTAGAGACTGTGGAGGGATGGGGTCCTTTTTCCACATCCTATGGGACTGTCCCATAATTCAAGAGTACTGGTGGAAGGTGACGCACATTATGACTAGGGTTACCGGACACACAGTGCTGTTGGAAGCCTGGTGGCTTATCCTACATATAACGGGTGAGGAGGTGTGGCCCAGGCACAAGAAGACCGGGTTAATGTTGGCAGTGGGGCTGGCAAAGAGGAACATTGTGAGGTCGTGGGGAATAAACCGGACCCCAGAGGTCCTAGATTGAGAGAAGGACATGGATTGGTGCCAAGGAGCTGAGCAAGTAATCCATAAAAACCGACACAGTCCTAGGAAGTATGAAAACATTTGGAATTCATGGACAACTTACAGGGAAGGATGACGAGTGTTGAAGGGGATGGGGGAGGCAAGGATCTCTCGTGACCCCCCCTAATTGCTTGGGGTCTAGGGCGGGATGGGATGGAGTGTACTTCCGATAATCATTGTTAGACAATGGCAGAAATGAGAAGGAATGGTGCAGTTTTCTCTCTTTCAACTGTATTGATATATTGGTTCATGCTGATGTCAAATTTGTGTACTGAGCAAAGGTTCAATAAAAAGATTAAAGAAAACAGAGAGAAAGTGAGGCTGTAGCCTAGTAGGAGATGCAGGAGATGTGCAGATGTAGTACCTCAAATAAAATGGCTTCTATGCTTAGGGGCATGATGAAACCTAGTGTGCATTTTAATAATGACGAACAGGTTAATATAAAAACAATATCCAAATTCAATTATGAAATATATCAATGCACTTGGTGATATGCATGGGCAAGAAAGGATTAATATTTAGGGCAACATGCATTCACGGTTGAGTTTTCCCCCTTTTGCCCAGAGGGAAAACGCTTTACAATACTGAAATCAAAAGCAGCCTAAAAATGTCTACTTTTACATCTTCATCATCACTGTCCTCATCATCATCAATGAAACAAGTGGAAATGTGTTGGCAGGGCCTTTGTTTGCACAAGTGTATTGGATGATGCACATTATTAATTTTATTACCACATGTTAAACAACCACAATTAAAATGATAGCAATGATTATGTCAAATACGTTTCTTCTCCTGTGCCCAAACAGTTCACCCACCCATGTCCAGATTGCAATTGAGATTGAAATATAGTCAATGAAGATCGTGCAGTTTCTTAGCACTGCCCCTCATGTGCTCTGTTTGCTTGTTTGTGCTGGGGGAGGTGTTGGGAAGGTGTGTGTATCATTCAAGGCACACTATAGCACATACCCTTCCCTTTGTTGCTAAAATGTACTCTGTTGCCATGCTTTTCTAAATCAGCATCTTGGCATGAGCGCCACACTGATCTATCACTAATCCTAATGCTAATGTGATGGAGATAGCGACCTCTGCCATGATTTGTGCATTCTGTGTCTAAAGCAACAGTTGTTCCATACACTGGGAGTAAGGCAGAAAAGTCTCTAGTTGCAGTTGAAGCAGTCTGCCTACCTCGCTTGCGCTGTAAAAGATGGTTATCAACGTGTTTCATAGCCAGAATGACGTATCCAGGACATTAGGCCCCAGTCCAGACTAAGGGCAGCCGTAAATAGGTTCAGGATCCGCAAATAAAATATGAATAGTCCCTTGCTGAAGCTTATAAAAATTGCGCCACCTTGCACCATATTAGGGTCATTTCTTTTGACCCTAATGTGGCATTGCGTCACTTTGTAACCCTTTGCGCTATATTATGTCTGCACCAGGCATAACGTATGCAAAGGAAAAAAATGGCACTAGGAAATATAACAGATTTCCTTACATCATTTTTTATGGCACTTTTAACGCCTGTTCTGAGCAGGTGTTAAAAGGGGGCTTCCATTATTTATAATGGCCCTTGTGTACTCTGCAGGAGTAGCACCAATATTTTGACGCTACTCCTGCAGAGTACATCAATAGCATCAATAAAAATTACGCTACTGCCCCCTACTGTGTGACATAGTGCGCTGTATCTTAGATACGGCGCACACTTGGTGGTGGTAGTGGGGTACTAAGGGGCGCAGGGAAAGTGGTGATGCACTACATGCAGCACCACTTTCCTTAAATGTGCCCTATTCAATTTAAAGTGCTCAATGATAAGTCCTGGGTCAGTGAGTGTAAGATGAGTGATATCTGGCCTTGTCCAAAGGATTGTTAAGCTATTCAAGGCCCTGATAAGAAGTGGGGGTTATGCCAGCACACTGTGATAGTCAGTGCCCATTGTACAAGAGATGAGGGCAAGTGTCATTTTGGCTGAAGGGCACACCAATACTACCCCCAAATCAACAGGCAAATGTGTTCAAATTCAGCAAGAGGGAAGAGTAATTCTTTGTCTGTATTATTCTAGCAACAGCATGTAGGAGTTTTTCTCATAAGCAGGGCGTGGCCCCATCCAAAGTAAGGTTCAATATAGTAAGGCCTCGTAATAATTCCCCACTGGACAGTGAGGATGTATCTCATGACCAAACATACACTCAATGGACAAAGATAGCAGGCCAGATCCACAGAGGAATCCAGTATCTGGGAGAGGACTGCTCACCATGAGCAGAGGTGGTAACGATGAGAGGCCGCTGAAGAAGCTTTGTGCTCTGGTGAGAAGCAGGGAGAGAGGGTGGACACAGGGAGTCTACCTCATGGACTGATGCCAGGATAGAACCAGAGGCAGTCATGGCAGAGGACCCGGTTCCAGGGCCAGAAACAGATCCAGAAGAAGAAACAGAAATGCTGCAACCTCTAGGAGGAACAGCTGGCTTGCAGTGATATGAGTGGATCCACATCTTCAGACCATGGCATTTAACAGCTGTGTTAGTGATGAACTTAATCTGGAGGTTCCACACCAGTGAGGCTGCAATACAGTCTTCCTCTGGCACACACATACGTAATTGAATCGTGGTGTGCCTTAGTCAGACAAACAAGTAATGGTGCTTGAATCTTAAAAAGGAAACTTTAGAGACATTGCGTAAGCCTTCTGCAATACTGCAAGACTACATCATCTTTTGGTTGAGACCTACACTATGGATCAGTCCATGACTATGTCATAATCGCTCAGTTTTGCCTTCTGTGAGAAATGACTCCATACCATAGTGCTAGTGGCAGGGCATCAGAATATTTCAGTTGGGTTTGTGAGCATATTCTTGCTATCTTATTCTTAAGGGTGACAATGTTCCCCTGTACCTGCTGATTGTGGGTGGTATGCATAATGGAAATGCTGGTCTATCCCTGAAGCCTTGCAAACTTCCTGTACTACTGCTGACACAAAATGTGTTCCAAGGTCTCTCAAGATCCGGTTTGCTACCCTGAACCAGGGGACAAAATCTCTGAGTAGTCGTTTAGCTACTGAGATGGCTGTGATTATTTCTGAGACATGATCCGTTAATACAATTTATCAATTTACAGGGAAGAATAGGTACATCCATTAAATTAACACTGGGTTTGGTCAAATCCTTATGTATTGACATTAAAGGTGCAGGGTTCACAGACAGATTTCAGATTAGGGTGGTATAAGAAGCAGACAACAGTACAATTGTATACACAGATAATTGGGCTGTTGAGATATGTTGAGGTTTCATAGTAGGAAGAGAACATCCACAAAACGAGGCACTGCAGCAGTTAAAGGAGAACTCAACACAAGTTTGTCCAATGCTTTTATAAGATTTGCAGCAGCCGATAGCAGTTTGTAAACATGGTGGGAGCCCAAATGCAACTAGTTCTAAGATTGAAGAATAATAGGTCCTGGCCTTTCTGACCTCCAAGACTCTGAACTAACACTGCAAGAGCAAATTCCTTTGCGTTCATGACAGTGCATAGTAAAAGGTTTGGTATAGTCAGGGATATCTAGAGTGCAAGCAGAAATCAATGCTGCTTAATTTTTGCAAGGGCACTTTCAGCTTTGCTAGATCACTGTAAAGTTTCAGCTGTAACTTTTCAGATGAAAGCTTGCAAGGGCTTTGCTAATTCAGAGAGACCATGGCCCACTGTCTGCAGTACCCAAAGATGCCTAGAAAAGTATATACCTCGGAGACAGTTACAGGGTGAGGCAACATGTGAATGGCTTCAAGTGGATCAGAAGATAAGTGGTTCTTACCAGAAGAAATTCCATGACCAAGATAATGCACTCAGGGCAGCAGAACTAAAATTTTTCCTTTAAATCTGTATCACCTTCATGTACATTGCGTACTACCTGGGAGAGAGAGTCGGACACGTTCTTCACGGATCTGCAATGGAGGTCTGTCCTCTCCAGCCACACCACTATTCCCCGCATTGGCAGATTTAGACTCATACAATTCTACATTATTCATAGGGCATACCTTACGCCAGCTCGTACTAACAGATACTTCCTTCGCTGTGATGCAGCCTGTCCCCGGTGTAAGAAGTTAGATGCAGATATCTTACACATGCTATGGTCCTGCCCTTCCTTGCACAACTATTGGGGAGCTGTAGTCGCCTGTTTATCAGCATGCACAGCGCGCACACTACCACCCACATGGGAGACCTGCGTGCTGGGTTTATTTCCTAGAGGACCACAGAGCTATCGCACGATTCTTGGATCTGGGATTTATAACAGCCAAAAGGCTTCTAACCCGCAGATGGAGGGCTGCTGAGGCGCCAACTGTATCGGCCTGGAAACAATCGTTTTTCAACTGGGCGGGAGCCGAGGGAGTGGCGCTGAGTTGGGAGGATGCACTTGGTCTGCGCAAATACCCCCTTTCAGGTAGCTGGGAAGCGATGTTGCCCCTCTTACGAATCGCAGAAACTGATCCCGACTTGGCGGAGATAGCCTAGCATTTAAGGTGGCCTAGCGACTATTGAACACTGGGGGCAACATGAAAGGGTTGCTGACACGTTTACCATTTATTGCCTCCTAATGCCATACAATTAAATTAGGACAAGGAAGAGACTAAGCACCAGGATTTCAAACACGGCTCAAAGCACACAAATGCACCCCCACAACATTGAGGGAATTACACACACGCGTAGGCACAGCAATACTACCATCGCATATTTAAAGATAAGGTACTCCATTGTTTAAGACTGTTACTGTTCTTCATTCGTTATTATTCCAGGATTAGCATTTATATACAAATGCATAATTGCCTGTACATTTAAACGGACAGGCAAAGGAGCAATAAGACGACTGATGCCCCGTGTTTTGACCCAGAGGTCCATCTAATTTACATGTGAAATGCTTATATGCAGGCTTAGATAGATTTCATTGACTGTACGCTGCGATGTACGAATTCGGATAAATAACTCATTGTCCTCTTTGTGATCGTTGTATATCTACTAATCATTGTTGGAAAGACTCACAAGTCTGTGCAATGTATAACAGCTGTACTTGTCCACTGTGTCAATATTACAATAGAATCAAACTGTTATGATATAATTGAAATGATAATAAAATGATTCCTGAAAAAAAAAACGGTATCACCTTAATTCGTTATTTCTGTGGAGAGATATATGGAGTCCACCTTGCCGTGATTTAGGATAATAGATGCCAAAAATAAATTGTCAACATACAGAGCTGAAGTAGAACACATAGGAGAAGACCAGTGTCCATATCTTTGTTTAGGCCTTGAGAAAATGTTGAAGTGGACTCCATAAATCCTTTAGGAAGACAGGTCCACAAAAGTTGAGATGCCCAGAATGTGAACAAGAAGAGATACTGACTTTCTTCATTTATGGTGACAGAAAACAAAGTAGAACAGAGCTCAACCATTGAGAACCACTGGACATTTGGAGGAGTGCAAGAAAGGATGATGATGGGGTCAGGGATCACAGGGTAGCTTGGGATAACCACATTACTAATGTCTCTAAGATCTTGGACAAATATGTACAAGTTGGCTTACCTGCCTTACCTGCCTTGCAGAATCAAGGTATTACATCTTATGACAATAGACAACAAACCCATGCATATTCAGAGTTACTATTACAGGGCAAATTATTTTCTTTACCTCAGGTCTCAATGGGTACTAGGGTGTCATAGGTAGCTTCTATTGAGGATCAGTTTTTATCTTTACTGGTTCTATTGATGACATGACCCTCACATCCTTGGTCCCTGGTGACCACAGTGTGGATAGTGCCTTTGGAAGCAACTAAGTTAAATCAGGAGAGACAGAGGTTCTATTCATATCATTTTTGCAATTGTGCTCTTGCACAGTATTGTGAGCACGCAATTTCCTTACACTAGGGATATCTAGGAACACACCATCCAGAGTGCAAAATACAGCACAGTTTAGCTTGCAGATAATTTATCTGCCTAGCAGGTTAGTTACGTAAGTTGGGCTAAGTGAAAAGAAATACTTATTGCAACTAGCTTCCAAGTAGACGGTCATGAGATAAGAAATATTGTGAGAAACCTGTTGGTTAGAAAAACCAACTGCATCTACGGACATGCCCAAGAGAGGGAAAATAGGGAAGTTGAAGGGCTTTAGAGAAGAGCAACTAACACTTGTGTCATTAAGATGAGTAGTTCATTTAACATTAATGACACAATCTATAAAGTGGCCTATTGTTCTATTGGGACTAAAATATGTATGGAACACTCAGAACCCCTCAGGCTGTGCAAAGCTCAGCATAGTAAATTTGGGTATTCTGATGAAATTCCATCACAGGCTCCCCCACGCAATCCTGGTGCTGCTCTCATGCTAAACCTAGCATGAAAGCAGCATCAGGATTGATCTGAGCGGCTTAGTCTGCCACTCACACAGTACACTGGAGCCTGTGCAGTTTCTCCAACCCAGCTGTGTAACACAGCCGGGTTGGAGAAAGTGTGCATGTGTGTTTGGCCAGCCTAAGCCAGTCAGCTAAACACACATGTGCACTTTAGTGCATTCAGTGTCTCCACTCACCCTCCCTATCCCTCTTCCATGGCCCAACCCAGCCCCTCCCTGCACATGCTGCTAGCTGAGCCAGCAGCTAAAAAATAAACAATAGTAAAATATTATTTCATTTTTCAGGTGGTGGCTTAGCATGGGGGGCAGCACCCCTTCGCCATTGCGAAGGAGCTGCTCCTGGTCAATTTTGCTTCTAGTGGTATAGCTTAGCCATAAGCGAAACACAAACTTCCTGCTCCTCGTGCTTCTCCCCTGTCCCTTCCATTCTGTCTCCCAGCTTTACAACTGCTCTGTGCCTCCCTTCCCCTCCTTTCTTCACCCCTCTGTCAGGCTACACACACCTTTGCCTTGACTGCTCTCTTCATGTTTTGCAACTTCAGTACATTAACTTGGATTCGACATTCTCTTTTTTCTTTCCTGTGAGGCCATGCAGTAATTGGTGACCGTTACTAATTCAGCCAGCCTCTTTGTGTGCCATTCGATGGCCATTCACTGGCTTCTTACATTCAGTAATCATCATTGCATAAAAGCAGCACCTACAGTTTCCTGAGCAATCTCCGTCAGACAGACTATGCCCAATTACCTTTCAAACAAATTCTAAATTCTGTCCAAATAGTCAGTCCGTGCGTCACTCTTATTTTGTTTATAGCTCAAGATCATAGTTCAATCAGTCTTCAATGGACACACATCCACAATTACATTCAACAACACATCCTTTGCTGCACTCAGTGCTCTTTTATTGCCTCAACCCTTGACCAAATCGATTTTTCTACCATTGTATCTCTCACCTTACTCAGTACCACCAATTGCTGCAGCTGATTAACACCTGCCCAATTCGGTCTGTACACTTCTAACACACTCTGCTGCTCCTCTCAGAAATTAGAAGGGTTTTTTCTCAAATCAGAGGGGTCCGAGACACATGGACCATAAATTGATCCCGACCGCTGATAGTCCCTCAAAAGAAGAAGAGCAAAAGGAGAAGGGTCCTCATCACTAACATCATTTGAGAGGGGAACTGTGAAATAATCCACACGGAGCAAGATGTGGTGAGTAAATCGGATTTATTTTCATGTCTGACCGGGAGGGAGGTTCCCACAACTCCCGTTAGCACCGTTCTTCCGTCAGCACCGTTCTTCAATAGAATCTCTCCTTGTGAGTTTAGCGCAGGGCACACTCACGAGGAGTAGACCTTCCACATCCTCCTCCTTCATAATTTCTTGAAAAGATTAACAAAAAAAGTACAAGCAGATAAACATCCCAAAGGAATGAACAAGCATGATAAACAATAAATCAATTTACATAGCAAACTCACTAAACCTTTTCAGCAACCTTTACTTCTTTTTGTCTTGCAGAAAAGGCCTTCTGCTCTGCGGGGAAGAAGGTTGAGAAGGAACATCTGCAGTCCACTAATGAACAAAACACTTTGAGTCAATGCACCTCGGGACCTTTCAATACTTTGTTTCTATGCCACAAGTTTCCATCCCTTAATAACAAAAAGTACCCATACACCTTGACAACTTTCAAAGGCTCAGAGAACTTGGAATCACACTTATGGACCTTGCCTCCTTTCAAAACGCGAACCCAATCACCACACACAAACACATTATCCACACCTTCCCACTTGGCTTTCTTCTTTACAACACCCTTTGACACCAGAGCTCTATGCCTTCTTCCCCTCAATGCTTCAAATGGGGATAACCCTGTTACAGAATGAGGAGGCGTCCGGTATTACCAAATCAGATCTTTCACAGCTTTACGCCAGCTTACCCCATTACTCAAATCAAGTTGCAAATTGTCTTTCAATGTTCTGTTCCACCTCTCAACCAGACCATTGCTCTGGGGATAATAAACAGACGTTCTGATATGTTCAATGTCCTATCTTTCCAAGAACTCAATCATGACATTAGACACAAATTGCACCCCATTATCAGATACAATAGTTTCCGGTACTCCTTCAGATTCAAACAAATCAGTCAAAAAGGTCTTCTACAACTTCAGTTGTGATATTTTCCATAAACCTGACAACAGGCCATCCTGAAAAGTAATCAACCACTACCAGAGCATATTTAGGTCTTTTGCCTAAAGCATACAGTGGTCCCACGACATCAACTGCTACTTTCTTCCAGGGCCCGTCTGATTTGTCTGAATCAATAGGAGGTTTTTTCACCACTCTCTGGGACTTGTCACTCCACACACACACAAAACACAATCTCTGATGTGGTGTTCCACATCCCTGTCTATACCAGGCCAGCAATATTCCGACCTGATACGCCTCTTGGTTGCACTCATGCCCAAATGTCCTTCGTGAGCAAGTTATAACACCCGTCCTTGCAACCCAACAGGAACCACAAATTGTTCCCCTCTCATCACAAGGTCATTCATGACAGATAACTCAAAACTCACTTGGCAGAACTGTTCCACATCCACAGAAGCACTTCCTCTTGCTGGCCAGCCTTCCCGTATGAATTTCATAACTTCCTGCAAAACTAGATCTTCCTGTACAACCTTTGACCACTCCACATGTGAAGTTCTGCCATCCGTAACACAACAAATATCCACATTAACAGTCGCTACCATTTCCTCATGTTCCTTATCCTCTTCTACCTCCGCACTTGAAGGCAACCTGGACAAACAATCCACTAACACGTTCCTTTTACCAGGCATGTACTGCATGATCTAGTTATACTCCAACATCCTCATCACCCACCGGACTATTCTGGGAGCAGCTCTGCCTGCCCCTTTTGTGGAAAAAACATCAATTAAGGGTTGATGGTCAGTCCTAATCACATAACTGGTACCCCATACATATTTCCTGAAATAATTAACACACCACCAACAAGCAAGTGCTTCCCTTTCAATGGTGAAGTAATTATTTTCTGCATCTTTCAAAGGTCTGAAAACATATGCAACGGTTACCTTTATGCCCTCTCTCACCTGTAGCAATACAACGCCCAGACCAACAGAAGTGGCATCCGTGTTAATAATGTTCTGATCCTTCGTGTCAAAAGGTTTGAGTGCAGGTGCAACCACGATCAATCTTTTCAGTTCCATAAATTCTGATTCACACTCCTCATTCCACATGAACCGCTCCTTCTTGCGCATCAACTTCCTCATGCACTTTGTTTTGTCAGCAAACATCCCAATGAATCTCAAATAGTACTCCGCTAAATCCAAAAATTACCTAAGCTGATCCTTGTTACCAGGAGAAGGTGCATTCTCAATAGCTGACACCAGCTTCAATTTAGGAGATATGCCCTTCTGATCTATCCAATTTTGCCCTTCTCCAGTTTGATAGTTAGTCCGCCATTTCTCAAAATGTCAAGCACTCTCCTCATGGTACAATTGTGCTCAATACGATCCCTACCAAGCACCAAAATATCATCTTAGAAATAGGTCACAGAAGGAACATCTTTGAACAGATGATGCATGGCCCTCTGGAAGACGGCTGCCACAGAGGCTAAACCAAAAGGCATGCGCTTGAACCTAAACGCACCTTCGGGAGTAATAAAGGATGTTAGTGCACGAGAACCTGGATACAGTACAATCTGATGGTAAGCAGATGATAAGTCCAGAGTGGAAAATACCTTAGCTCCCTTTAACATAGTTAACATTACACCAATATTGGGCAAAGGGTGCCTATTAACCCAGATGGCTGTGTTAAGATCTCTCAGGTCCACACATAAACGCAAACCCCCATTACCCTTTCTCGCAATAACCACTGGAGCAACCACTCGGATGCTTCAATTTCCTCAATAACATCCTGATCACACAACTTAGGTAGTTCTTGACGCAATAGTTCTCTCATAACAATAGGAACGGGATGAGGCTCATGAGCATTGGGAATAGCTTTCTGTTTCAATGTAATCCTATGCATGAAACCTTTTAGTCTGACCAACCCCTTCCTAAAGACTTGTGGGTTCTCTTCTACAAAAGTGTGGTTCTGAACAGCTTTAACTTCTGTGTATGCACCTAGAACTTGTTCGGGATGGTTCGGATCCAAACGAAGTCCCAGATCCCTTTGTTGTGGCCAACCCAACACACTAGCACCATCTTCAACAAAATATACTTTGGATGTAGCATTCACACCCTGAAACCCAGGACTAGCCTCCATGAATCCTACTAAATCGATAGGCTTATTTCCATAGGCTACTAAGCTCACGTCAGGTTTGATTTCTCGATCTGGAAATCTTTACATGTGCTCCTTCCCAATTAATGTATATTGTGCACCTGAATCAGCCATCACTCTGATATCCACACCTTTGATACTAATGACACAATAAGGATCATTCCTCCTCACACAACCCACATCCACAATTTGCAAAATATATTCTTGACCAACATCTTCAACATTGTTACACTCCACAGAATTCACCACCCCCTTAAGCTTGCGATCACTCTATTGTCTTCCTTTCCATACACATGCAAAATGGCCCTTAGCTTTGCACCTCTGACAAGTTTGGATGATTGCAGGACAACGTAATCCACACAGAGCAAGATGTGGTGAGTAAATCTGATTTATTTTCATGTCCGACCGGGAGGGAGGCTCCCTTAACTGCCATCAATCAATCAATCACTGCATTTGTAAAGCGCGCTACATACCCGCGAGGGTCTTAAGGCGCTGGGGAGGGGGGGTGCTACTGGTCGAAGAGCCAGGTCTTGAGGAGTCTTCTGAAGGCCAGCAGGTCCTGGGTCTGTCGTAGGATGGTGGGGAGAGTGTTCCAGGTCTTGGCGGCGAGGTAGGGGAAGGATCTGCCGCCGGCAGTGGTTTTTTGGATGCGGGGGACTGTGGCGAGGGCGAGGTTGGCTGAGCGGAGGCTTCGGGTGGGGGTGTGGAAGCTGAGTCGGTTGTTGAGGTAGGTGGGTCCGGTGTTGTGCAGTGCTTTGTGTGCGTGGATCAGGAGCTTGAAGGTGATCCTTTTGTTGACGGGGAGCCAGTGCAGGCCTCTCAGGTGGAGTGTGATGTGTCTGTGGTGGGGGACATCGAGGATGAGCCGGGCCGAGGTGTTCTGGATGCGTTGGAGTCATCTCAGGAGCTTGTTTGTAATTCCTGAGTAGAGGGCGTTCCCGTAGTCGAGTCTGTTGGTGATGAGGGCCTGGGTAACGTTTTTTCTCGTGTTGAGGGGGATCCATTTGAAGATCCTGCGGAGCATACGGAGGGTGTTGAAGCAGGACTCAGAGACGGCGTTGACTTGCCTGGTCATGGAGAGAGTGGAGTCGAGGATGACCCCCAGGTTGCGTGCGTGAACCGTGGGTTCCGGGGCTGTGCCTAGTGACGTGGGCCACCAAGAGTCATCCCAGGCTGATGGGGTGGGTCCGAGAATGAGGACCTCCGTCTTGTCTGAGTTCAGCTTCAGTCTGCTGTCCTTCATCCAGTCGGCTACGGCCTTCATTCCTCGGTGGAGGTTAGCTTTGGCGGTGTGGGGATCTTCGGTGAGGGATATGATCAGCTGGGTGTCGTCGGCGTAGGAGATGATGTTGAGGTTGTGTTGTTGTGCGACGTGGGCGAGGGGGGCCATGTAGATATTGAACAGTGTCAGGCTGAGGGAGGATCCCTGTGGGACGCCGCAGATGATCTCAGTGGTTTTGGAGCGGAAGGGTGGGAGGCGGACGCTCTGGGTTCTGCCGGAGAGGAAGGATGTGGTCCAGGCCAGGGCCTTCTCTTGGATACCGGCGTCATGGAAGTGTGCTGATAGGGTGCGGTGGCAGACCGTGTCAAAGGCTGCTGATAGGTCCAGGAGGATGAGGGCGGCTGTTTCTCCATTGTCCACCAGGGTCCGGATGTCATCAGTGGCGGCGATGAGGGCGGTCTTGGTGCTGTGGTTGCTGCGAAAACCGGATTGGGAAGGGTCCAGGATGTTGTTGACTTCAAGGTAGCGGGTCAGCTGTTTGTTGACAATCTTCTCGGTCACTTTTGCCGGGAAAGGGAGCAGGGAGATGGGCCGGAAGTTCTTGAGGTCCTTGGGGTCCGCCTTGGGCTTCTTCAGAAGGGCGTTGATCTCGGCGTGCTTCCAGCTTTCTGGGAAGGTTGCTGTCTCGAAGGAACAGTTGATTGTTTTCCGGAGGTGGGGCGCGATGGCTGCGCTGGCTTCGTTGAAGACGTGGTGAGGGCAGGGGTCCGATGGGGATCCAGAGTGGATGGAGTTCATGGTTTTGATGGTGTCTTCGTCGCTGACGCTGGACCAGACAGTCAGGCGACTGGTGTGAGTGGTAGTCGCAGGGGTGGTGGACTTGGTGGTGGGTGCGGGGGGGTCGGGGTTTAAGCTGTCGTGGATGTCGGTGATCTTGCGGTGGAAGAAGGTGGCCAGGGAGTCGCACAGGTCTTGAGATGGCGGGATGTCATTGGTGATGGAGCTGGGGTTGGAGAGTTCTTTCACAATGCTGAAGAGCTCTTTGGTGTTGTGTGCGTTGTTGTCTAGGCGGTCCTTGAAGGCGGTCTTCTTGGCGGTCCTGATGAGTTGGTGATGTCTGCGGGTGGCGCTCTTGAGGGCTGTGTGGTTGTCTGATGTTCGGTTGTGGAGCCATTTCTTCTCCAGCTTCCGACAGGTGTGCTTGGAGATCCGGAGGTCCTCGGTGAACCAGGCGGCTTTCTTGTTGGTGTGGTTGGTTGTAAAGGTCTTGAGAGGGGCGAGGGTGTTGGCGCAGTCGTTGATCCACTGTGTGAGGTTGGTCGCAGTGGTGTCTGGGTCGGTGGGTGGTCTCTGGGCGAGGGCGGTAGTCAGTTGGTCCTCGGTGACCTTGCCCCAGCAGCGGCGTGGTAGCTGTTGGGTGCGGTGGTGTGTGGTGGGTTTTCTGAAGGTGAAGTGGACTCATCTGTGGTCGGTCCAGTGTGGTTCGGTGGTGTGGTTGAAGGAGACGTGGGGGCTTGCGGAGAAGATGGGGTCGAGCGTGTGTCCAGCGGCGTGAGTGGGTGTCGTTACGAGCTGTTTGAGTCCGAGGTTGGCGAGGTTGTCAATCAGGGCGGTGGAGTTGGCATTGTTGTTGTTCTCGAGGTGGAAGTTCAGGTCCCCGAGGAGGATGTAATCCGTGGAAGCGAGGGCGTGGGTGCTGATGAGGTCGGCGATGGTGTCACTGAACTGTAGGCGGGGTCCGGGAGGTCTGTAGATGAGAGTTCCTCTGAGGGTGGTGTTGGGGTCGGTGTGGATCTGGAAGTGCATGTGCTCGGCGGTGGTGAGGGTGTCATCGATGTTCGTTGAGATTTTGATGGAGTCTTTGTGGATGATGGCGATTCCTCCTCCCTCCGCTGGTGCGGTCTCTGCGGGAGATCTTGTAGCCCTATGGGATGGCTATGGCGATGTCTGGTGCTGAGGTGGCGTTCAGCCAGGTCTCCGTCAGGAAGGCGATGTCGGGGGCGGTGGAGTATAGGAGGTCCCAAAGTTCGATGGAGTGCTTGCGAGCGGAGCGGGTGTTGAGGAGGATGCAGCGGAGGTGGTTGGGTTCTCTGGCTGGTGGTGTGGAGGGTTGGATGCTGGTGAATCTGCAGTTCCGGCAGGTGAAAGGCCCCTGGGTGCGTTTCGGGGTGGCCCGGTAGCAGGGGTGGTCTAGTCTGGTGTTGAGTGCGTGGAGGGTGCTTGCGTCGTAGTGCAGTCTGGCGTTGCGGGGGTGCGGGTTCCAGGGGTTCTGGTGCTGGGTGCGGTCCAGGCGCGGACGGGCACAGACGGGCTTGCCTTAGGCGCGCCTTCGCGGCCTCCATATGAGGGCAGAGGGAGGGAGGAGAAGCTGGGAGCGGGCGGCCAATGGGAGTGAAGGGGGCGTGACAGCAGGGGCTCAGCAGCAAGGGAAAAACCCAGGGAAAAACCCAGGGGAAAACCTGGGGAAAAAACGGCAGGAAAAGACGGTGGGAGAAGGACAATAGAGCACAGGGGTACAGAAAGCAAAACGCAGGGGCACAGAATGAAAAAACGAAGTGGCACAGAAGCCAAGCGCAGGGGTACAGAAAAAAGGGAGCGAGTAGTCAGGCGGCAAAAGCGGCAACGGAGGTTCAACCCACAGGGGGGTGCGTGGCAGATGGGGGGAGCGACCTGCCTCGTGACAGGGTCACCGTTCTGCACCGTTCTTAGAATCTCTCTGAGTGTAGCGCAAGGCATACTCACAAGGTGTAGGCATTACAAACTGCTTTCTGACAAATCATTCAGTGGTTTGTCTTAAACATTCTAGAGTAATGGTGAGGTTGTGTTCTCAGGGATTCGTCTGTTCTGTAACAGATTGCACACATGCCCTGGACTGATCTGCAGTAGTTGAATCAGCCTCTTGCCTACTCGCTCACAACATTTACCAGGCACTTTACTGTCAGTCAGCCATATTGTTGCGTTCGCTTGTGTGATACCTCCCACTGCTCCAGCCATTGGCAGTCTCACAGGTGGTGCTTCATTTCCACATGCATCAGCTGCTGCCACATCAGCCCCTTTTATGACCATGGGGAACATATTCAGCAAATTGTCCTCCCTCAGGTCCTCGTTTGCTTTCTCCTGTATCAGTGATCTGCGGGAATAGATATGGTGGAAGTGGGTATCTAATCTTGCTAATGTGACTAAGGTGACTATTTTAAAACTTTAGTATCTTCTGGGTATTTATTATGCATCAAAGTTGGGGTTCATGATAATGCTTCCGTGCCTCCTCATGCCATTGTAGGAAGAGTGGCCATACCGCAGCATCTATTTTGTTCTTGGGTTCCTTAAGTTTCTTCTGCTAAAGTTTTTATGCCAAAGGTACCATTTTAATTGAAGGACTTCTCCCCATGCTCCTTGCACCCACTCTTGTTAATATCTGCATGTGCCTTTACCCTAATAAGTGATACATAGTATTCCCAGGAATCCTTTTCGGTAGGGACTTGCAACGTTTAGATTTTCCAGCCTTCCTCACTGTTCTTTACAGTTCATGCACAGATGGTTAAGAAGGAAAGAGGTCTGCAGGCCGTGTGTGTCGAAGCTCATCTCATGGCAGGAATGAGTTGGCAGGAATGAGATGGAGAATGGGTTAGAATTCCCTCATTTATATTTCTTCTATCTGATCTCATGGGGAAGGAAAGTACTGTGCTCCAAACCCAAAGATCTCTTACCTTTAAATTTTTCTTCCTCCCTCCAAGCCTGATTGGGATCGTGAAGATGCAGGAGCAGTTGGATCAGAGGGCCTCTTTTTCACACTTGTTCGTCCTTAAAGAGCCTGTTCTTTGGGCCTGGCACTCCTTCCTATCTTCCCTGTTATCACACTATTTGTTCTGAATTATGGATTCATATTCATACGCATTTTTCAGTTCACTGGACTCCCCTTAATCCTACCTGCTCAACCAATTTATTTTCCCAGTTATTTCCTACCCAGACAACATTTGTGCATGTAATTTTTAACAACACATTGCCAATCGTAAAACAATATAGGCCATGCAAAGCAGGCAAGTAAATATGCTGTAGACAAAGTAAGACTTTAACTATAATTTTGAATTCAAGGTGCTGCCAATTCACCACGTTCAGTTCTGGAACATTTTCCAACCTAATCCCCCTGGGGAAATATCTCCTTTGCCTTTGGCACCTGGGGTCGTCATATGGAGTAAAGTCTAGTGATTCCGTCTTTTCCATGCAGAATCATTTTACAACTGACAATGCATCATCTGTTAAAATAAAACACAACTAAAAATGCGATCATTGTTATTTCATTTTACCACTGACAATGCATCATCTGTTAAAATAAAACACAACTAATAATGCGATCATTGTTATTTCAACCGACCAGAGCTCTCACCCAAAATTTCAGTCGGAGCATGTAATGCTAAAATGCATGGGATTTGGAACAGTTCTTATACACTTTTCTGCCAATGCAAGTCTATGAACATCAGCACCTGAATAAAAAGGTTACTTCAACAAAACTATCTAATGAGCAGGAGGCAGTATTTTCTCAACAAGAATGCGAGAAGACCTTGAAATAAAGATACGTAAGCATACTGGTGAAACCAATTCATTATTTTCCAAAAACATGCTTCTATTAATCACCATTGAAGGTAAGGTTACACTGTTATGTTTCAGTTTCCACGCACAGGTGTTATTTCATGCCATGCTATTTTAATGTATGGAAACTTTATTAAAATGCTACAGTGGCATCTCTTGATGAGAAATCCAGGTTCCAATCAGTTGCCTGGGTTGAGCTAGTATAGTCATCAAGGGACGCCATGTGCTGCTCTACTCTCATTCCTCTAATAAAACTACGAATTAAAGCCACCAATCAGATTTCGTCTCACATTGACTATTACGTACACTTTACTAGGTGCATTAAATTGTGCGACGTATTATGCAAAATAAAAAGGCTTCTATGCCTACAGGAATTGTAAAAATTAACACTCATGTTAAGGTTAACAAACACAAAGGTAAGTATAAAAACAATATAAATATGATTATGAAGTATATCAGTGCATGTTGTGCTACGCATGTGCATTAAGGAACAGGAATATATGGTTATGCTTTCTCAGGCCCTTAACCATACTGGATTTAAGTCATTGTAGCGCTTGTGGATGTTTTATGGACCAAGGACTTCATACCCAGCATTGACTTCCAAAGCAATGGATGTGTTTGTGTCAAGGTTTTCGTATGCACACAGTGGATATTACATGCATGGCAGGCCTGATTTCATTGAAGTATGGCTGCAATACAGAATGGGTGTAAAAGGCATAGGTCCTAAGAAAAGTAAACTGCATGTTTGAATGGTAATGCTAACAAATATGGTCATGACCACCATTTTTCAGCCCAAAAGCTCCATGTTTTCTGACACTGTTCAAACTAACTGGACAGAGAAGGAAACCTTTCCACTTTTCTGTTGTGTGTGTTGTAACCATGAATGCAAGGGAAGATGTCCTTGTAGGGACCCTTGTAGGGATCCGACTTGGAAGGAAGAAGGGAAGAGTAGAATGAGCTTCCGTAGCTTCTCTATGCTTCTGCAAAGGGGCATTGTTTGCACATTTTTGTAGCTGAGCAGCCACTGGGCATAGGTGATGGCTACTTTCTCCATAACTATCTCCATAAGACAACATTAGTGATAAAAGTTCATAAGATACCAATGCAGGTGCAGGGTTAGAACCATGGACTTGTTGCCGAGGGGAGATGCTTAAAAGCTGAATCCCAGCTGCTGATCCATTGACAGCATAAGGTATGCGGGGAAACTGTGCATGCCTTGGCACAATTTAGGTTTAATATTCAGTGCAGCTATCTATGATGGCTGGCAACGTCTAGGTACTTTGGACATGGAACAGACTAATAAGTTAGAGGTGTGTGATTAAATATGATTGGGACCTATCTAACATTCACCCAGGATTGATTATTATTTTCCAACTTGCTGTAACATATTTTGGCTAATTCTGACACACAAGTTCTATAGATGAGTACTGCAAAATACATAATCATATGGTAGTAAAATATCACCAATTTTGAATGTGTACTGATTTGTGGGTATAAGGGCAGGGCTCCATTGTATCATCACTTGTATTTAAGAGATTTTGTGACAGCTTTCGCTGACTCCTAACACTCTTTGACAGAGTACAACTCATTAGATGGGGTGCTAGGAGGGACACATGCCACTTCTCCTTTTCCTTGAAATGTGTACATTTGGGGCCACCTGATGTGACCTCCACAATATAAAAGCGAACACGACATGACAATATAGCCCTTGAATCTATTGTAGGTATTGATCCAGCAACCAAGTGTGTTGCTCTTTCTCCCTCTCCTTACTCCCTTTCCCCCTTCCACTTGGGTCCTCTTAACAGACCTTGAGATAACCACAGTGGGTGAGCAGACCTGTAAAGGAGGAGGAGGGGGGCTCGGCCCCAACATCCTCAATGGTATTAGAGCCCAGGTCATCATTACTTTTGTGCTCTTGCAAAGATTTTATTTGTGTACCTGGTTCAGGGACTTCCTGTGGGTGCGATTTCCTGCTGGTGTTCCATTTACCTTCTGCATAGTTCCCATTAGTTTTGTGCCATGGGGAAGACTTTCTTGGGTTATGTGGTTCTTTTTGTACATGGCATAAGTTGCTGGTTTGGTTCTAATCTATTGTGCCTTGTGCCTTGCTGCCTTCTTCCATGTTTTAGGCTGCTGCCTCTTGGTTAGTTCTCTCTTTCTGTCTGTGTAAGGGGTGACTACCAATTACTGTTCTGCTGCCCTGCATTTTGTATTGACCCTTCATCGTCGATGTGTGGGTTTTCCTCTGGGACTTAGATTACTCCTATTGGTTCTTGCTTCTTCCTTCGCCATTAAAGTCAGAACTGTAATTAGGTGTCACTGTTGTATTGAATTGAATTTAGTATTTATAGAGCATAACTGCCACCCCCAATAGAGCATCCTGGTGCTGTAACAGAAAAAGACATACCACCCTAGTAAATGTGTGAAAATCACGCCCAAGGGCATCATTAGCTTAGAGAATAAGGGGATAGCAAAGTGTGTCAGAGATTCCAAGGATCACGTTTTTAACTGCTTTCTAAAAAATAGTTTCTGAATCAATGAACCTTAAGTGGGTAGGGAGATGGTTCCCGGCCTTAGTACCTAAAAAAGTAAAGAATTTGCCCCCTCTGGATCTTAATCTACAAGAAACACGCTTGAGAAAGTTTGCCTGGGAGGACCTCAGGGTTCTACTCAGAATGTAATGGGTGAACCTTGATGTTAAGAATTTCAGTCCAGTTGCTTTAAAGGCTCTGAAGGTCATCAAAATGATTTTAAAAAGGACCCTCTTATGCATTGGCAAACAATGCAGTGTTTTTAGTGTTGCTGAGGCATATGATCTTCTTTGTAATTTAAGGACTAGTCTGGCAGCTGCATGCTAGATGACTTGGAATTTCTTCACCATCTGTTTTGAGGATCCAGCATACAGACTGTTACAGTAATCCAGCCTGGAGGTCATAAGCACACAGGCAACCGTCTTTCAGGCTGTCAGAGGCAAAAAGTCAAGAACATTCCTCAGAGATTTTATTAAATTAAAGCATGTGCCTGCGACAGCAAGAGCCTGGGGCCAGAAAGGCAGTTGGGAGTCAAATTTTACTCCCAAATTTCTAACCACCTCCCAGTGGCTGGAGGAGACGGGGCTGAATCTGGCCACAATTCGGCTGGGGCAAATAGATTAGATTTACCCAACCACGTATTCTCAGTTTTTATCTGTGTTTCATTTCAGGTGGTTGTCTTGCATCCACTGCATAACTGCAGTTAAACAATTTTTAAAGTTCAACTTTGACCCAAGTTATGCCTTGTCCAGCCATAGTATCAGCTGGGCATCATCTGCATACAAAATAGTTTCTATTCCGAAAGAAAAAATTAGAGAAATTAGAAGGGCCATACTGATGTTGAATAAAACAGGGGTTAATGATGAGCCTTGTGGAGCTCCTGAGAATACTGTTATTTCTGCAGAGGGATATGTGCATAATATGTCCTTTTCTCTGCAACCTGTAAGAAATGATTTTTATCCAGGAGAGAGCCAATCCAGCAACCTCACACTCTTTGATACGATGAAGCAAGATGTCACAAGAGATGGTATTGAATGCAGCAGATAAGTCTATCAAAATCAACACTGCATTCATACCAGCATCAAAAGTTAAGAGTGTCCACTACTTCCAGTAATGCAGACTCGGTGGAATGCTTGGGACTGAAACCTGAATGCCATGGTTGAAACACATTAGCATTTTCCAGGAATGCAATTAATTGGTTATTAATCTATTTTTTTATTATTTTACTCATTACAGGCAGTAATGAGATTGGGCGCAGGCTGGACAGTGTAGTTGGGTCTGTGAGGGGCTTCTTTTTCAGAGGTTTAACTACTGCCAACCTCCGGTCTGCTGACACTTTTGCTGTAACTAAGGAGGTGTTCATATTCTCATTATTCAGGGTGTTCACTATGTCTACAACCTTATGGAGGACCTGGGGGGGGGGGCAAAGGGGTCATTTGGTGATCCTGATTTACAGGACAGAATTGCCTAGTGAGATTGGGCTATTGACCTTTCTTGGAAGGCTGGTAAGGTTACTACTTTTGAGGGCCCATCATTCATTGAATCATTCAATAACAAAAGAGATCTGATTGCATAATACTTGGGAGGGCAGGATCTCACTATCCAGTGCCCTGGGTTTTAAGAAAGAATTGGAAATCTTGAAAATAGGTTTTGATCATATTGTGCTTCTGCAATTTAAGTAGAAAAATAAACCTTTTAGGCAATCTTAATCTGTCTATGATAAGCTTTCCATGCCATGTTAAATTGCTAGAGGGCACCAGGATTATAGGCCATACACCATTTCCTTTCCAGTTGCTTGCAAAGCAGATGTCGGTCCACTAAGGTATGATCAAACCAGGGGCTCGGGGCAAAGATTTAAGCTTTCTCTTTTGGGGTGCTAGTAAGTTGACTGTTTGGGAGATCCACATATTAAAAGACTGAGGGCCGTATTTATACTCCGTTTGCGCCGAATTTGCGTCGTTTTTTTCGACGCAAATTCGACGCTAAACTAACGCCAACTAACGCCATATTTATACTATGGCGTTAGAGGCGAATAGCGCCAAAGTTCCCGGAATGTGCGTCATTTTTTAGCGTGAACCCCTTCCTTGCGTTAATGATATGCAAGGGAGGCGTTCCCGTCTAAAAAATGACTCCCAGGCCTTTACGTGGTATTTATACTCCCGGGCAAAAGAGACGCCCGGGAGTGGGCGTGGCTAAAAACGGCGCATTTGCGCCGCTTTTTAACGCCTGGGTCAGGCATGGCGTTAAGGGACAAGTGGGCTCAAAATGAGCCCAGAGTGCCCTCCCCTGCCCCCAGGGACCCCCCTGCCACCCTTGCCCACCCCAGGAGGACACCCAAGGCTGGAGGGACCCACCCCAGGGACATTCAGGTAAGTATTTTTTTATTTTTTTTAAATAATTTTTTGTGGCATAGGGGGGCCTGATTTGTGCCCCCCTACATGCCACTATGCCCAATGACCATGCCCAGGGGACAGAAGTCCCCTGGGCATGGCCATTGGGCAAGGGGGCATGACTCCTATCTTTACAATGATAGGAGTCATGTTGATGGGGGATGGGCGTCGAAAATAAATGGCGCAAGTCGGGTTACGACGATTTTTTCGACGTAACCTGACTTGCCCCATTTTAAGACGCCCATGCGCCATTTTCCCCCTACGCCGGCGCTGCCTGGTGTACGTGGTTTTTCTCGCGCACACCAGGCAGCGCCGGTCTGCTTGCGCCGGCTAACGCCATTCAATAAATACGGCGCCCGCATGGCGCTTCAGAATGGCGTTAGCCGGCGCAAAACTTTTTGACGCTAAACTGCGTTAGCGCAGTTTAGCGTCAAAAAGTATAAATATGGGCCTGAACGTCGCTAGCAAGTCGTCCTTGCAAGGTGACGGCAGAATTAGATAAGGTTATAGGAATTAGATAAGGTTATAGGATAAATTAAATGCTTACCCCACATACGAGTGGTAGGGGAGCCCGAGGGTGCGGCGTAAGGAGAAGAATTACCTTGCTCCGAAATGATATTAAAAGGAATTAACATATGGTCAGACCAAATTTGCGGAATGGGGGATTCCACTGATAGATTGGGATTGTCAGGAACAGATACAATTGAGAGTGTGGCCTGCATTAAGTGTAGGCACTGTAACCAATAGATACAGTTATATGATATATTACGTACTTCAAGGTCATTAGAACATTCTAAGTGAAAATAAAAATTTACCATAATGGCAACATTAGTGTAGCAAAGCACAACAGGGGACAAGACTTCTCCAAGGGAACCAAAAAAGTGGATCCTGGGCCACCGGTGGCAATGCTTTTTTTTGTTAACTAAAAAAGCATGCTGACAGTCCGAGACCTATTTTGAGGGTGAAAATCTAGCCCAATTGTTTTTTATCTCTTACTCCATCTCTATAATATGTGGCAGCAGTGATTAATTTGTAAATAAAAGCTTGGGCCTGTTTAGTCTATGTACAGCCACTCCCGGCCCCTTTAGCTCACTCTTGCAACTTTCTGCACAACAAAGTCAGCAGTGGGAAGTGCAACAAAGCCGGTTTACCAGTAAAATTGTATGAGTAAAGCAGCATATTTATAAAAGCCCATATGAGAACGGTGTCTTCAACCATGCTGGTATTACAGGCTGGGAGTCTCCCTTGAGGATCACGGCGTAAATAAAGAACAGGCTGTGAGGCTATTTTTTGTGAATTAAAAAACATCCTGACTGCCTCAACCTTCTTTTGCGGGTGAAAATCCAGTCCTGCGTCAAACTAGAAACTCCAGCGGGATCGGTGCTGTTTGGTGAAAGTTCTAGGGGACTCAGAAAAAGTCAGCACAGCTCTGGTCAACACAGCTTTCTAAGGTGTGTTTAATGTAAGCCGCTCGAGCACTCTTCTGTGTAATCTGTTAGCTGTTCTGTTAGTTGTTTCTCCTTTCCTATAAATTAACTTTACTTTTTGTAACTGTGTAGCCCACATTACATATAAGTGTTACACAATGGAAATTTATGTGCTGTCTGCCATTGTGACGCTTTTCCTTTTTTTCTCTTACTTTGTCTCCATAATATGTGGCTGCAGTGCTTGATTTGTAAATAAAAGCTCAGTCCTCTTTAATCCATGTGCAGCCACTCCCACCCCCTTCAACTCACTCTTGCAGCTTTCTGCTTTCTCCTTTTGCAACGCTTTTTAATTTTTTTCTCTTACTCCGCCTTTCCCATATGTGTTTTTTACTCTCAGGAAATACCTGATGCACAAAACTAAGGCCCATATTTAAAGGGAAACGATGGACGGAGATGCTGCGCCAAAATTGGCAGCGCCACGCTCCGTCATTTTGACAATGCAGGGATGTGCTGTATTTAATTGAATATGGCACACCCCTGTGTTGTCCCCTGCGCTGGTGCTAAATATAGCTGCCAGCGCCAACGCAGGCATCCTTGCATCATCGTGCAGGGATGTCTGCGTTGAGGGGTTTAATTGTTTATGTGTGGGAAGATGTCCCTTCTGCACTTAAACAATCACTAATGGCGATTTGGCTCTTCAGCACGCACAGAAGTGCCAAATCGTCATTTTGAAATGATTGTTTATGTGCAGGAAAGGACACCTTCCCACACATAAACAATAATGTCTGGCATTCTGCTCTTTCTGTGTGTGCTGCAGAATGTGCCCCTATGTGCTCTACCTAAAAAAAAAAAAAGCACTTTGTATTTTAGTCTAGGTGGCACCCTAACATATGGTGGTCTTGGGCAATTCGCACTGCTTGTGGCCCATTCACTGTAGACTTCCGCAAATGTTTCATCACAAGATAAGATCTCTTTCCTCGGAAAAGCCAGTCAGCCTGTAACAGTATTTTGTGATTTTTTCTGTTGTTGTTTTACTTTGTTGTGTAAAGCAGATGCTTTATCTTAGGACTTTTATGCAACTAATATTCTTGCTTCTGTTACTCTGTGCACTTGGTATGCTACATATGTCTGATTTACTGAAATTATGTCTGTTGGGCTTTTGGAAAACTTTTATACATTATAATAAATATTGCACATACATAGTACCGTTATTATGGGAAAAGGATGTTATTACTAATGGCCTTAGCTGTTGACTTTCAACTGAGGAACATTGTTTGAGTCTTGGTATTTGCTCAACCTCTACCAATACCTACCTCTAACTACACCTACCTCTACCTCTATCTACACCTACCTACATCTACCTCTAACTACACCTACCTCTACCTCTATCTACACCTACCTACATCTACCTCTAACTACACATACCTCTACCTACACCTACCTTTATCTGTACCTACACTTACCTCTACTTACACTTACCTCTACTTACACCTACCTCTAACTCTACCTCTACCTATACCTACCTCTAACTACACCTACTTCTACCTACCTCTACCTTTACCTACCTCTACCTTCATCTACCTCTACCTCTTCATCTACCTACCTCTACCTACACCTACCTCTACTTACTCCTACCTCTACTTACACCTACCTCTACCTCTATTCCTACCTACACCGACACCTACCTAAACCTACCTCTACCTGTACCTACGCTCTCCTCTACCTACTTCTACCTACACCTACCTCTAGCTACATTTACCTACACCAGGGGCGGCTCCTTCGCTATGTCAGAGGAGCATCACCCCCTGCCTGCCAGCAGCAGCTGCAAACATTAAAAAAATAAAACAATAATAAACAATGTTCATTATCATATTATTTTTAAAGGGGTGGGCCATAGGGGATGACAGGCAGGGAGGGGGGTGCTCAGCACTCCCCCTCAGTGTGCATGTATGTTTTGCCGGCCGGCCAAATGCACATGCGCAGTAGGCTCTCTCCAGCCTGGCACTGTGTTGCCCCACTGGAGAGAGCAGGCACAGGCTCCCAGTTTGCCTTGGAGTGCCCAGCCAGAGCGCCCCAGCCAATCCTAACGCTGCTCTGAGCAACGTCAGGATTGGCCCAGAGCAGGCTCAGAGCCTGTGCATCCATTGTGGCAAAGAGCAGTGGTGCGGCAGTCAAGCGGTTAAGGTAAATTTGTAAAAAAGTTTTTTTTACTTTTCTTTTATTCCATCACCCCGCCACTTTACCTCGTCACCAGCCGTGACTGACCTACACCTACCTCTACCTACAACTACCTCTACCTGCCTCTACTTCCAAATACCTCTACCTCTACCTAAACGTACCTCTACCTACAGTTACTTCTATCTACTCATACACATACCTATACCTCTAACTATACCTCTACCTACAGCTACCTCTACCTACACCTACTGCTACCTACACCTACTTCTATCTACACCTACCTACACCTACCTCTACCTCTAACTATCTCTAGCTCCACCTACCCCAACCTACACCTACCTCTACACCTACCTCTACCTACACCTACTTCCAGCTATACCTACCTCTAGCTACACCTACCTCTACCTACACATAACTACCCCTACCTACACCTATCTCTATTTCTGCCTACACCTACCTCTACCTACACCTATCTCCACCTACACATACCTCCACCTACCTCTACCTCCCTACACCTACCTCTACCTGCATCTACATCCTCTATTTCAACCTGCACCTACTTCTACCTACACTTACTTCTACTTACACCTACCTTTAACTACACCTTCCTCTACCTACACCTACCTCTACCTACCCCTACCTCTACTTCTGCCTACACCTATATCTACCTACACCTACCTCTACCTACACTCTACCTCTCCCTACACCTACCTCTACTTTACTTACACCTACCTCAACCTACACCTACCTTTACCTCTACCTACCCATCCCTACCTCTACCTACACTTACCTCTACCTCAACCTACACCTACCTCTACCTACATTGACCTCTACCTACCTCTGCCTACACCTACCTCTATCTCTACCTACCCCTAACTACACCTACCTGTACCTCCACCTCCACCAACCTCTACCCCCACCTCCACCTACCTCTTCCTCCACCTACCTCTACCTCCACCTACCTCTACTTACCTGAACTTACCTCTACCTACCTCTAAATCTACTTACAGCTACCTCTATCTAAACCTACCTTTACCTCTACCTACCTCTAACTCTCCTTCTACATACACCTATCTAAACCTACCTCTGCCCTTACCTACACTCACCTCTACCTACACCTTCCTCTACATCTACCTACTTCTACCTACACCTACCTCTACCTACCTTTACCTACACCTACCTCTCCCTGCAACTACCTTTACCTACCTCTGCCTCCAATTACACCTACCTCTACCTACCTCTACCTACACCTACCTCTACTGATTGTTTAAAGTATCCTACTCATACTGCTCTTATCAGTGATCTCCAAATATTTTGGTAATAAGAACTAGTTATATTGAATAAAAAATCATCAATAGCTAATAATTGTATTGTAATACTAACTATGTCAAACAAGATTACATTAGTGGTCTTCATATACCAGATTATTACCAGCACTAATCACCACAATCCATCAGGCACTTTTACCAGCAAAACTTTTATAACAAGCATTAGCAGTAAGGAATAATTTATCATAGGTAATACATACCAACCATAACTGTAATGCCTCTAGTACCAAAATAGTGTCATCTGTAAAATGATTCACCAATGCACATGATTTATCAGTCAAATATCAGCTTTACATATATTTTCTAAATCAAGCCACAATACTCTACAACATAGCTTCTGTCTCAAGTTCATTCACCAGTTCCTAAATAAACTACCTACCCCTCTCTATCTTCCTTTCTGTCGATTATTCTCTGTGAGATAAACTTGCATTATACCTTCTCTATAAGGTAAGATTGCATTGTACCTTCTCTGTTAGGGAAGCTTGCATTGTACCTTCCGTGTGAGGGAAGCTTGCATGGTACCTTCTATGTGAGGAAAGCGTGCATTATACCTTCTATGCAAGGGAAGCTTCCACCAGTTCCTAAATAAACTACCTTTCCCTCTCTGTCTTCCTTTCTACATATTCTATGCAGCTCTCACCCATATTATTCACCATTCCACATAACTCCACTAGACAAATACACTCTGTAAAACACAATACCACACTGCACAATTCCACAACTCACACTTAAAATACAAACCACAAATTTCCACTCCACACCACATACATCCCCTACACTCCAAACCAAAACACATAAATAAAACACACTGAGGGTCATTACAACATTAGCGGTAAAAGCCGCTTACCGCCGTGCAGAAGACTGCCAACACACCGCCGTGGAAATCCGCCACAGCTATTACGACCCACAGCTCGGAATCCGCCAAAATCCAGACACCCACACAAGCCGCCACACCAAAGGTCAGTGATAAACTGGCGAAAACAAAACCTCCACCGTCACGCCAACAGAAATACGCCCACACTATCACAACCCACGAATCCACGCGGTGGTCTTTCAACCGTGGTATTCCATTGGCGGTACACACCGCCACGCTCAAAATACACACACTCTTACAAAACACAGCCACATTGGACAAGTCCAAATACACACACCTGATACACATACACACACCACTCCCACACACCCAATACAATATAAAACACACACCCACATCACCCACAAACCCCTACTACCAAAAATTCAGAAAGAAGGCCAGAGAGAGACACCACAAACAACTACCAAGCATCCACAGGCACAAAATACCATCACCAACAGAACGTCCATGCACCTCACACAACACACCACTACATATCAGCACACCTATCAGCACACACACCACCCCACACATCACCCACACCACCCCATGGCACGGCAAAGACACCCCAGGTTCTCGGAGGAGGAGCTCAGGGTCATGGTGGAGGAAATTGTCCAGGTAGAGCCACAGCTATTCGGAGCACAGGTGCAGCACACCTCCATAGCTAGGAAGATGGAGCTATGGCGAAGAATAGTGGACAGGGTCAATGCAGTGGGACAGCACCCAAGAAATCGGGATGACATCAGGAAGAGGTGGAACGACCTACGGAGGAAGGTGCGTTCCGTGGTCTCAAGACACCACCTTGCGGTTCAGCGGACTGGCGGCGGACCCTCACCTCCTCCCCCACAACTAACAACATGGGAGGAGCAGGTCTTGGCGATTCTGCATCCTGAGGGCCTCACAGGAGTAGATGGAGGAATGGACTCTAGTAAGTCAAATCTTAACTATTACATCCCCCACCCTACCTGCATGCCATCACAAACCCCGACCCTCACCCCCATCACTCCAAATCCTCACAAATGTCCCACTATCACAAACCACCCATCCCAACACCAAGCCCTGCATGCAACACCAAAGCATGGCCACTGCACATACCCATACACCCCATAAAACACCATCACAAAAGGTCCCACACAAGAATGCAAGCACTGGGGTACACGGTCACCCACCGATTGCACACCATGGCACACACAGATGTAATAAACATCCTTTTATACCCCTGCAGGACCCCTACCCAACGTTACTGGACAGGAGGGTCCACACATGTCCACACCACCAACAGAAGAGGCCCACAGTGATGACAGCAGCTCTGTCCAACTGGATCTAGATGACCAGTCCGGCCCATCGGGGACCTCTGGACAGTCGGTTCCCCTCACACAATCACAGGCCACTACAGACCTTCCTCCCTCTGGAAACACCAGCACAGCACCCACCCAGCGGGCCCATACCTCTGTCCCTAGAACACATCAATCGGCAGTGTGTCCACCACAACAGGGAACCCAGGCCAACCCACCACCCCAACAACAACAGGGACCTGGGGGCAGTGGTAGCGGGCACACGGTCCGGGGGACGGAGGCACAGGAACACAGGGGAACTGGGAGGGCTGCTGTGCGACAGGTGGAGGAAAGGCCAAGGGAACCCACTCTCCACGAGGCCCTCTCCTCCATCATGGGAGCCTACCACCACTCGCAGGAGACGATGGCAACGGTACTGGCCAAGTTTCAGGAGACCCAGCGGCTGCAGGAGGCACAGTATTTGGGCTTCAGGGAGGAACTCAGAACCATCAATTCCACCATGGGCACCATCGTAGGGGTGCTGAAGGAAGTACTCAACACCTGGAGGGACACTGTGGCACAACAAGGGGCCCCTGACACTAGCATGGACGATGAACTGCCCACCACCACCGCCGGCGCTAGTGGACAGGACTGTTAGGGTTTGTACACAGCAAAGAGCATGTCCCCTCTCACTGCACTAGTGGGTTCTGTAATAGCTCCCTTTTAAACTTACTATTCAAAGCCTTTCTTGTTATCTCACCTTCCCCCCCCCCCCCCAGGCTTCTGTGTATGTTGTTTAATGTGCTGTTTTGTTTACACATTGGGCCTTGCTTTTACCAAGGCTTCTTTAAAACACTCCTCCCTAGGCCATGTGTTAATCCAACTCATTTGCATAATAACTGAAAGTCTGCACACCTTTCAAGAACATGTGCAGCATGTGAGGACCACACCCAGCTCTTCAAACCACACCCAGCTCTGCACACCTTCCAAGAACATGTGCAGCATGTGAGGACCACACCCAGCCCTTCAAACCACACCCAGCTCTTCGAACCACACCCAGCCCTGTCTATAAAAGGCATCCCCCGAGCCTCACCCAGTGCTTGTGCTCGTCTACCTCCCGCTTACCTGAGAACAGATCCCTCGGCGCTGGCACTCCTGCTCTTTACAGACTTTCTTTGACTTCAATTGGCGCAGCTGCTGGCTCTTCCTTCTTCCGGTTTCCGGTTCCTCCTTGCCTCAGCCTCTCTCCTACGAGTAACCTGCAAAAGAGAAAGAAGACAAGGTTAGACTGATCAGTATCTCTTGCCAGCAACAAGTAAGTGCAAAACTTTTTATTACCTGAGGGAGCTTTGACGGCAATTTCTGGATTCGTGTATAGACAGTTTGAGGCGAAGTGCCTTCCACGAGCATTGTGATTAAGGCTCTTTGTTGCAGGATTATTTTGCAGGACTTTGTGAAGCGGACATTGTTTTTTTTTCATGGAACTTTTGGGAATCGAACAGTGGAAACCATTGACAGCATGGAAAATAGTAAATCAAGGACTTGCACAAATTACATGCTGTATTTTGATGTAAAAGTACAGTATTTGTTTTATAAAAGATTCTGGAAATATGCGAAAAAAGCTTAACAGTAATAGAAAACACATCCCAGAGCAGTAACACATTCAAAACCTGGAAACTAGAGACCAGGATCCAAGAGGCACCAGTTTCTACAGAAGTCAGAAAGGGCCGCAGATTTGTGCAGCACTTCAACAGTGGAAACGCAAGAACGGTGTTGTCTCTCTTTTTTTTATTTTATCCACTTCCCCCCTTCCCTTGAGCTTCTGTTCTTAGTGCACTGTTTTAAAAACTAGTGTGCTGGAACAAGCAGTTTCAGGGTGGGGTCGGATTGTCTTCAACCTCCATCAGAACTGAACAAGAACTCAGGTGAGCTGGGCTTTGACAGAAGCACAAGCCTTAAAAAAAAAATTCAGTTCTGGTGGACGATGAATACCGGGGAAGAAATAGAGGGCATTGACGTCACGGATATGGCGCAGGCCCTAAATGAGGACTTGGCTCATAATGAATCAGTGTCTGGCATCTTGCAACATATGCAAGAGGAAATAGAGAGATTAAAGATGGAGAATACCTCTTTAAAACAGGATTTAAGCAGGTATAAATTTAGGGGATCTCAGTGGAACACAGCTTCTACGCCTTTGTTTAAAACCTCCTCAGAGACAGGGGCGCCATCAAAACATACAACTTTGCCTTCCCCAGTTGAGGTTACTGTTAATGTTCCTAATGTTGTGCCCTTAGCAGCACCTGAACGTTTTCATGGAGATAGTAACAAATTCCATGTTTTTATCAATCAATGTCAATTACACTTCATTTGTAAGCCACAACAGTTCCCTACTGATGATACGAAAGTGGCATTCGTCTTGTCTTATTTGGGTGGCACAGCAGCCAATTGGTCAATTCCTTTTGTGGATAGAGATGATCCCATCCTCCATAATTGGAATCAATTTAAACGTACCATGACCAGCCTTTTTGCAAAACACACTTTCATGCAGGCAAGTGATAATGAGCTTTTAAATCTTAAACAAGGTAACAAGGATTTATTGACCTATCTCACTAGTTTTAATCGTTTACTCACCGAGACACAGTGGCCAGAAGAAAAGCGTGTCTCCCTTTTTTATAAAGGTTTGAGAGACGAGTTAAAAGACGCGCTGGCTCATATCGTTGATTTGCCAAAAGACTATTCAGACTTTGTAGATTTAGTTGTGAAATTAGAACATAGACTAGGAGAAAGAAAGAGAGATAAATACAAACTGGAATCACGGTTAACTTTTATTAGACACGAGAAGAAAGACACAGATAATAAACTCCCTGAACCAGAGCCTATGCAAATAGGGACACTCAGAGGTCCATTCACATCAGAGGAAAAAGAAAGAAGGAGAACATTTCAATTATGTTTATATTGTGGCAGGGCAGGTCACTTTGCCAGAGAATGTCCAGTAAAGCCTAAAACTCCACGAAAGGGTGCTGTTTCCTCCACCTCCTCAACTGAATCGGGAAACGATTAAGCTCGACAAGGGGAGAGGTTACTTGTTCGAGAAAACATCTTAATCAAACCTCTAATGCTGCAGCCTTCAGGGTACCGCACATACCTAGGCATTTCATAATTCAGGTCGTTTTAATTGTTACTACCCAAGTGAGGCATTCTCTCCCTGTCCTACTGGACTCAGGCGCGACAGGAAATTTTGTGGATAATAAGTTAGCTGAAATCTTAGGACTTCCTATGTGCCTAAAGCCTTGTCCAGAAGCAGTATGTGCAGTGGATGGGTCAGAATTGACCTCTGGATTAATCACAAAACAAACAAGTCCACTTGTTATGGTCTGTCAGAACGGGCACACAGAGGTGATTAGCTTTGATCTGATAGATACTCCTAATTTTGGTTTGATTCTCGGGGTACCCTGGTTAACAACTCATAACCCAAAAATTGATTGGGTGAATAGAACTGTTACTTTGGATTCCTCTTTCTGTAGAACCAATTGCTATCAAGAAGCAGGTACAGAACAGAGCACAGTATTACACTGTGCTAGTGTTACACAAGATGAACCAAGTCTCCCTCCTGAATATTCTGACTTTAAAGACGTCTTTGATCCAGTAAAGGCTAGTGTGCTGCCCCCACATCGGTCTTATGACTGCCGTATAGATCTTATCCCAGGGGCCCCTTTACCTAATAACAGAGTATATGCTTTGACTGACGAAGAAACCAAATACTTAAGAACCTACCTAGATGACCTACTACAGTCTGGGTTCATCCGTCATTCCACATCTCCAGTGTCATCTCCACTCTTTTTTATCCCAAAGCCGGATAAATCCCTGCGCGCGTGTATCGATTATAGAGGACTAAATAAGGCTACAATAAAGAATAAATATCCTCTTCCTCTAATACCTGTGTTGTTGGATCAATTAAGACATTCTACTGTATACACTAAACTAGATCTGCGGGGAGCTTACCACCTGGTCCGAGTAAAAGAGGGGGATGAGTGGAAGACAGCTTTCAAGACAAAGTTTGGTTTATTTGAGTACACAGTAATGCCCTTTGGGTTATGTAATGCCCCTGCGGCCTTTCAGTTCTTTATAAATGAGGTCCTACACGAATTCCTGGACGTTTGTGTCATAGTATACATAGACGACATCCTCATTTACTCTAAGAACTCAGAAGAACATACCTAACATGTTCGTGCAGTATTATCAAAGTTAAAAGAAAATCATCTTTTTGCTAAGTTAGAAAAGTGTACTTTTAATGTCAACAAGGTGGACTTTTTAGGATACTGCCTGTCACCTCAAGGAATAACTATGGATGTAAAGAAAATCAGTGCTATTGCTGATTGGCCAGAACCATCCTCTGTAAAAGATATTCAGAAATTTCTGGGTTTCGCCAATTTTTATAGGAGGTTTATTGCACATTTTGCAGACATTGCAGCCCCAATAACTACCTTGTTGCGGAAAGGGCAACGATTTCTTTGGACTGATGAGGCGGCACACGCCTTTCAACTCCTAAAACAGAAGTTCACTTCAGCCCCAATTCTGAAACATCCTGATCCTGACTTGCCCTTTTTTGTTGAAGCGGATGCTTCACAAGTAGCTTTAGGAGGAGTTCTCTCTCAACGAGATGCAGTAGATGGCCAGTTACATCCTATAGCCTTCTATTCCAAAAAGTTATTACCAGCTGAACAAAATTACACTGTGGCTGAAAGGGAACTACTAGCTATCAAAGTAGCCTTTTCAGAATGGAGGCACCATTTAATGGGAGCCAAGTACCCAGTTACAATCTTTTCTGACCATAAGAACCTACAGTTTTTTGGATCACTTAAAGCACTAACACCACGTCAGATGCGCTGGTTAATTTTTTTTAGCACATTTGACTTTGTTATAACCTATAGACCAGGTGCACAACAAATTCAATCTGATGTGTTATCTAGATACGGACATACCTCAGACATGAAACAAGATAAAATAGGAGAACCCATTATTCCTCCCCAAAAGTTGTTGGCACCAGTACAACAGAAGGATTTCATCACAGATCTATATAATGCACACATGCAAATAGCACCTCAGGATTGGTTAAAGGATTCCCATAACACAATACAACGAGGTTTATTGTATCACGACAACATGCTGTTAGTGCCCACCTCTGAATTACAAACACAGGTGATAATTTGGCATCACGCCTCACCGTTGGCAGGTCATCCTGGTTGGGTAAAAACCCTGGAAAATGTGCAAAAACACTTTTGGTGGGACACTATAAGAAAGGACATTAAGCAATTTGTCACTACCTGTCCAATTTGTGCAAGACATAAATCTTCTCATAAGGCTCCTGACGGCTTGTTGATACCAATGCCAACACCCAAACAACCTTGGCACACTGTGAGCGTAGACTTTATTGTAGGTTTACCACCTGTAAAATCCTTCACAACAGTGTTGGTTATAGTGGATTTTTTATCTAAAATGGCACATTTTGTACCATTACGGAAATTACCCACAGCGGCAGAATTTGCCGATATTTTTATAAGGGAAATTGTGCGTTTACATGGTTTGCCAAGCAAAGTGGTGTCAGACCGAGGGAGCCATTTCAACTCCAGATTTTGGAAAAAATTATGTGAAAAACTGAAAATAGATGTGGCCTTATCCACTGCTTTCCACCCAGAGACAGATGGACAGACTGAACGACTGAACCAAACCTTACTTCAAACGCTACGTTGTTTATTGGCTGATTATTCTAGTGAATGGTTGGAAGCTCTTCCTGTAGCAGAGTTTGTTTATAATAATACTGAGCATTCAGCTCTACTTTGCTCACCATTCTATTTCTTGCAGGGGTATCATCCAAGAGCTATACCCATTTTGTTAGAAGATTCCCTGTTGCCTACAGTAACGGATAGACTAACGAGGTTAGGTGACATACAAGACAAAGCCAGGAAACATTTATTAAAGTACAAGGAAAGCATGAAAAGACAAGCAGACAAACACAGGTCTGAGGCCCCAATGTATAAAATTGGTGACAAGGTATGGCTCTCCACAAAAAAACTAAACATAGAGGGATCCCGAAAGCTGCAACCACGTTTCATTGGACCCTTTAGTATAACTGCCATAGTAAACCCGGTAACAGTAAAATTAGATTTACCAAAAGAATATCCAGTACATACTACATTCCATGTGTCCTTGCTTAAGCCGTACAACTCAAAAACCCGACCTGAACCACCACCTCCAGCCATACTAATTAAAGGAAATCTGGAATATGAAGTGAAAAGCATAAAAGACTCAAAAAGAATTAGTGGACGTCTGTTTTATTTAGTAGAATGGAAAGGATATGATGAATCTGAGAATTCATGGGAACCAGCATCATATGTACATGCCCCACAGCTGATTAGACGGTTTTATTTAAAAAATCCAGGAAAACCCCGTCCTGTAGGAGGGCCTTTGAGGGGGGCAACTGTTAGGGTTTGTACACAGCAAAGAGCATGTCCCCTCTCACTGCACTAGTGGGTTCTGTAATAGCTCCCTTTTAAACTTACTATTCAAAGCCTTTCTTGTTATCTCACCTTCCCCCCCCCCCCAGGCTTCTGTGTATGTTGTTTAATGTGCTGTTTTGTTTACACATTGGGCCTTGCTTTTACCAAGGCTTCTTTAAAACACTCCTCCCTAGGCCATGTGTTAATCCAACTCATTTGCATAATAACTGAAAGTCTGCACACCTTTCAAGAACATGTGCAGCATGTGAGGACCACACCCAGCTCTTCAAACCACACCCAGCTCTGCACACCTTCCAAGAACATGTGCAGCATGTGAGGACCACACCCAGCCCTTCAAACCACACCCAGCTCTTCGAACCACACCCAGCCCTGTCTATAAAAGGCATCCCCCGAGCCTCACCCAGTGCTTGTGCTCGTCTACCTCCCGCTTACCTGAGAACAGATCCCTCGGCGCTGGCACTCCTGCTCTTTACAGACTTTCTTTGACTTCAATTGGCGCAGCTGCTGGCTCTTCCTTCTTCCGGTTTCCGGTTCCTCCTTGCCTCAGCCTCTCTCCTACGAGTAACCTGCAAAAGAGAAAGAAGACAAGGTTAGACTGATCAGTATCTCTTGCCAGCAACAAGTAAGTGCAAAACTTTTTATTACCTGAGGGAGCTTTGACGGCAATTTCTGGATTCGTGTATAGACAGTTTGAGGCGAAGTGCCTTCCACGAGCATTGTGATTAAGGCTCTTTGTTGCAGGATTATTTTGCAGGACTTTGTGAAGCGGACATTGGTTTTTTTTCATGGAACTTTTGGGAATCGAACAGTGGAAACCATTGACAGCAAGGAAAACAGTAAATCAAGGACTTGCACAAATTACATGCTGTATTTTGATGTAAAAGTACAGTATTTGTTTTATAAAAGATTCTGGAAATATGCGAAAAAAGCTTAACAGTAATAGAAAACACATCCCAGAGCAGTAACACATTCCAAACCTGGAAACTAGAGACCAGGATCCAAGAGGCACCAGTTTCTACAGAAGTCAGAAAGGGCCGCAGATTTGTGCAGCACTTCAACAGTGGAAACGCAAGAACGGTGTTGTCTCTCTTTTTTTTATTTTATCCACTTCCCCCCTTCCCTTGAGCTTCTGTTCTTAGTGCACTGTTTTAAAAACTAGTGTGCTGGAACAAGCAGTTTCAGGGTGGGGTCGGATTGTCTTCAACCTCCATCAGAACTGAACAAGAACTCAGGTGAGCTGGGCTTTGACAAGGACACCCCGCCACAGGACCACCACACCAGCACCCCTCCCCCTGCAGAGGGAGAACCACCCCGCAAATGGTCCCTGAGATCCATGACAAAGACAGAGAACGATGCCAAGACCCCGCCAAGAAATGAGACCACCCTGAATGTCATCTTTCTGTCCCACTTTGTCACCCTGTCCATCCTCAAACTGCCCCAGCTCCACTTCCTATGCCCATTTGGGCAATGCACCTGTGACACTAATAAACTGGACTCTACCATGGACATTCCTCCACCATCCCCCCTCACCATTTTACAACCCCCTCCAATATTGAGAACTTCAATAAACACCCTTGAAGCACAAAACAATCTGTAGTCAGTCTGTGATTTCGAAATTGTGTATTAGCAATTACAGTGACAACATGCAAAATGACAAAATGTAATGTCAACATACGTATGTCACACAGCTCTAGTCCATGAGGAAACAAAGCAGATGTCACACAGTGGGACCCACATCTGTGAAATCGTAAGGGAAAGTGACAACTCAGTGACCATACACTGGGTGAAAACGACAGACAGTAAAGAGGTAGTAGTGTTAAAGTACATGTAGTAGGCAGGTCTGTACTCTTACCTGTGTCTCACTGGAAATATTGCAGGATCACCGAGTTCCTGTTGTCCATGTCTTCTTCTTCTGCTTCCTCGTCTTCACTGTCCACAGGCTCCACAGCTGCAACAACACCGCCATCTGGACCATCCTTCTGCAGAAAAGGCACCTGTCGTCGCAAAGCTAAGTTGTGAAGAATACAGCAGGCCACGATAATCTGGCACACCTTCTGTGGTGAGTAGAATAGGGATCCACCTGTCATATGGAGGCACCAGAACCTGGCCTTCAGGAGGCCGAAGCTCTGTTCTATAATCTGCCGAGTTCGCCCATGGGCCTCATTGTAGCGTTCCTCTGCCCTTGTCCTGGGATTCCTCACTGGGGTCAGTAGCCATGACAGGTTGGAGTGACCAGAGTCACCTGCAAATGGCAGGGACAACTGTTAGACACACACTAACCTGTAGGGATATCCCCAGACCCAGACAACCATTCCCACTGTCTTGCTTCCAGGTGCTCACCTAATAGCCACACACAGTGCCTCTGGAGTTGACCCATCACATAAGGGATGCTGCTATTCCACAGGATGTAGGCGTCATGCACTGAGCCAGGGAACTTGGCATTCACATGGGAGATGTACTGGTCTGCCAAACACACCATCTGCACATCCATGGAGTGATAACTCTTCCGGTTTCTGTACACCTGTTCACTCCTGCGGGGGGACCAAAGCCACATGTGTCCCATCAATGGCACCTATGATGTTGGGGATATGTCCCAGGGCATAGAAATCACCTTTCACTGTAGGCAAATCCTCCACCTGACGGAAAACGATGTAGCTCCGCATGTGTTTCAGCAGGGCAGACAACACGTTGGAAAACATAGGCTGGGATGCTATGGCCACTGTTGTTTGAAATGACCCACTTGCAAGGAAATGGAGTACTGACAGCACCTGCACTTGATGGGGATTCCTGTGGGATGGCGGATAGCTGACATCAGGTCTGGCTCCAGCTGGGTACACAGTTCATGGATTGTGGCACGGTCAAGCCTGTAGGTGATGATCATATGTCTTTCCTCCATTGTCGACAGGTCCACCAGCGGTCTGTACACCGGAGGATGCCGCCATCTCCTCACATGTCCCAGCGGACGGTGCCTATGAAGGACAACAGCGAGCACAGAGTCAACCAACTTAGAGGTACGTACACACAGCTTACACAAAACACGAATCATAATCCGAAAAGTGGCCTGTATGTGTGTTGAGGCTGGGCCTAGGTATGTGTGACGCAGTTAAAAATTAAGCCACTTGGGCCCCTGAAATGGCGGCTGCCTGACCTCTAAAGTGGGACAATGGGATGTGAGGTAACTGCGCTGGCGTTGCACACCGTCGCGGTAGGCGGTCGAAGACCGCGGCGCAATGCTGCATTGGTTAACATTGGACCCTATGGGTCCCAGGAGCCAATGACGATGTACGCCGGCGGTGACGGTACGCACTGCTGCGGACATGACCGACATTTTCTATCCGTTCAATCACTCTATACCTGCTCTTCGACAGGAGACGACCTAGACTGCAAGTGCTGCTGTGACCTCGGTCTGGAAGAGACAATGGCTCGAGTGTCTGGGGAAAGGGCCCCTGCCTTCACATCGGAGGAGTTGGAGAGACTCGTGGATGGGGTCCTCCCCACTACACGCTACTCTACGGTCCTCCAGACAAACTGGTAAGTACACTAGGAGCATGCTGTATGGGCTATGCCTGTGTGGAGTGGGGTGGATGAAAGATGAAGGGGGGGTGAATGAAGCGTGCATGAAAAGATGATGAATGCATGTGCCACATGGCAAGGGTAGGGATGGGGGCCAATGACTGTGACGGTGCAGTTGGTAATAAAATGTCTCTTCCCCCTGTTCAAATCATGTAGGTCAGCGCCCACCAGAAAAAAGATATTTGGCGTGCCATCGCCAAGGACGTCTGGACCCTGGGGGTCTACCACAGACAGAGCACCCACTGCCGGAAAAGATGGGAGGACATTCGCCGCTGGAGGAAGAAGACGGCGGAGGCTCAGCTGGGGATGGCCTCCCAATGTGGGAGGGGTGCCCGTTGCACCATGACCCACCTGATGTTCAGGATCCTGGCGGTGGCGTACCCGGAGTTAGATGTGTGCTTGAGGGCATCACAGCAGCCACAAGGGCGTGAGTACACTCTCATCCTGATGATTTTGCGCGCAGTGGAGGTGTCTGGGTGGGGGAGGTGGGCTGTGGGTTTCCCTAGGCCAGGGCGAGTTTAGTAGGCAAGGTCCCTCTGAAATGCAGGCCATGTGGCACCCCACCCCACCCCACCTCTATAGAGTGGCAAGTACACCTAGTAATGCCCCTGTGTCATCCATATGTGCAGATGTCGTCCATAGCCTTGTAGGCCATGTCCCAGGGATTGAACAGTGGAGCCCAAGAGCGCCGCGTAGTGCAGGGGGCTTCTGTGTCTGTCGTGTCCACCAACGGTAGTGGTAATGCATGCACTCAACAAGTCTTTCTTCTGTTGTCCCTCCCCTTTTGTGGTCTCCCTCTTCCTGTGTGCATTAGCATCATCAGGCGGAGGAGCAGAGGCACCGGAGCAGGAGGGAGCTGCATCCCACATGGCCCTGGAGGGCGAGACAACGGACTCGGAGTTCACCAGTGGGATGGAGGGCGAGGGGAGCTCCACGGCGGGGACAGGAGCTGACACCAGTGACACGGACTCGTCCTCTGATGGGAGCTCCCTTGTGGTGGCGGCACCATCTGTGCCCCCCGCTTCTACAGGTACAACCGCCACCCCCCCAACCAGCACCGCCCTCCCAGCAGCCCCTCAGCCTTTGCCCCGTGCCCGCTCACCCAGTAGGGTGGGCATCACCTTCGTCCCAGGCACCTCAGGCCCTGCCCCAGTCACCCCTGCTGCCCTCAGTGAGGAGGCCATTGACCTCCTCAGGTCCCTCACTGTTGGGCAGTCTACCATTTTGAATTCCATCCAGGGTGTAGGAAGGCAGTTGCAACAAACAAATGCATTCCTGGAGGGCATTCATTCTGGTCAGGCGGCCCTTCAGCAAGCTTTTCAGACTCTGGCCTCAGCACTGATGGCAGCCATTGTCCCCGCCTCTAGCCTCCCCCCTCCAACTCCCTCCACCCAGACCCAATCCCCTGTACCCAGCCTATCCCAAGCACACCTTCAGACCAGCATGCACACACGTCAACACACAAGGGAAGCTCAGGCAAACATAAGCACCACACATCCCACAGACACTCACGCAAGCATCACGCACATGCAGACACACCAACATCCACTGCCTCCACTGTGTCCCCCTCCTCGTCGTCTCCCTCCTCCCTCCCAGTCTTGTCTACACTCACACCTGCATGCACTACATCTACAGCCACTACTGCCATCACCAGCACACACACCACCACACCCCGCTCACGTGCAGTCACCTCCCCCACTGCCATTCACACGTCCCCTGTGTCCTCTCCCAGTGTGTCTGTGACGCCACCTCCCAAGATACCCAAACGCAGGCACAGACCCACCCAACAGCCATCCACCTCACGACAGCCTCCAGCGCATGCACCTTCATCCAAAGTCACCAAACGAACACCTCCTACAACCACAACCTCTTCCTCCACTCCCAAAACCCCTCCAGCTACCCGTCCCAGTGTCTCCCAAAAACTTTTCCTGTCCAACCTTGACCTCTTTCCCACACCTCCCCCATCCCGTCCGTCTCCTAGGACCCGAACTAGCACCTCATCCACAACATCTCCGGGACCAGTGGTGCCTGTAGTCACCGGAATATGGAGTGCACCGGCCACCAGGGCAGCCAGTGTGGCACCATGCAACAATACGGACAGTCCCCCACCTGTCAAGCATCAGAAGTTGGCCAGTGCCCGGCGGGAGAGGGGGAAGACTCCAGCCACCAAAGCCGCTCCCAGGGGTCCCGGTGAGAGTGTGGAGTCAGCTGCTACACCTTCCAAGGTGGGGAAGGGCCACAAGAAACTCAGCAAGTCTGGGAAGAGCAGCACGGCGGAGAAGACCGTCATCATCCCCGCTGCCAAGAAGGCCACCGCCAGCACCTGCCCTGCTGCCCAGGTGGCCACAGCCAGCACAAGCCCCGATGGGCTAGAGAGGACCGCCAGCACAAGCCCCGCTGGGCTAGAGAGGACCGCCAGCACAAGCCCCGCTGGGCTAGAGAGGACTGCCAGCACAAGCCCTGCTGGGCTAGAGAGGACAGCCAGCACAAGCCCCGCTGGGCTAGAGAGGACTGCCAGCAGATGAGTCATTGCAGAGGAACCCGCCGCCTCAAGCACCGCTGAACAGGGCACAGCCGCCTTAAGCACCGCTAAACAGGGCACAGCCGCCACCAGCACCGCTGAACAGGGCACCGCGGCCTCAAGCACCGCTGAACAGGGCACCGTGGCCTCAAGCACTGCTGAACAGGGCACCGCCGCCTCAAGCACTGCTGAACAGGGTACCGCCGCCACAAGCACCGCTGAACAGGGCACCGCCGCCTCAAGCACCGCTGAACAGGGCACCGCCGCCTCAAGCACCGCTGAACAGGGCACCGCCGCCTGAAGCACCGCTGAACAGGGCACCACCTCCACAAGCACCGCTGAACAGGGCACCGACGCCTCAAGCACCGGTGAACAGGGCACTGCCGCCTCAAGAACCGCTGAACAGGGCACCGCCACCTCAAGCACCTGTGAACAGGGCACGCCACCTAAAGCACAGCTGAACAGGACACCGCCGCCACAAGCACTGCTGAACAGGGCACCGCCGCCTCAAGCACTGCTGAACAGGGCACCGCCACCTCAAGCACCGCTGAACAGGGCATCGCCGCCTCAAGCACCGCTGGCCCATGAGCGCCAAGGGCACTGTCGCTACTGAGTCCGTCACGAGCAGGATGAAGCACTCTGGGCACAAAGCCCCCTCCAGAACCAGTGGAGACTGTCATCCACTACCTCTGTCTTTAGCAGGATGAAGCACTCTGGGCACAACGCCCCCTCCAGAACCAGTGGAGACTGTTATCCACTTGAGAGACTGTGGCTTTGCACTCCCCAAGATGCAGCAGTGGGCAACCCACCCACTGTAGAGACTTGAGAGACTGTGGCTTTGCACTCCCCGGGATGCAGCAGTGGGCAACCCACCCACTGTAGAGACTTGTGAGACTGTGGCTTTGCACTCCCCAGGATGCAGCAGTGGGCAACCCACCCACTGTAGAGACTTGAGAGACTGTGGCTTTGCACTCCCCAGGATTGAACAGTGGGCATGTGGCCCCCGTGGATTTGGCGTCGTGCACTCAACCGGCTGAGGTGCCCCCCCTTTCCCTCCCCCTGAGGTGCCTGTTTTCTTGCTCTCTGATGCCCCTGCAGTGTTCTCTCCGTCATGGTCGGGGATCTTGTGTGGGCCTCGCACATACCGTGATGGCCCTGTGTTCCACGGACTTCATTGGAGCACTACCTGGACTACTAAGCTTGGTGTATATTTTGTTTATAGTGTATATATATATTTTTGCGTACTTGATTTTAATATATTACAATGGTTACACTCATTTGCTTTTGTCTTTGCATTCTTCTGGGGGGGGGGTTTGGGGGTGTAACTGTAATGTATCATGCTGTATTGGTGTGTGTGTTGTAGTGGGTGAGGGTGGGGGTGTTGCGTGTGTGTCACCCTGTTTTTCCCCTCCCCCTTCCGCTGTGTCGTGGGTGCAGTACTCACCGTTGTCTTCGCCGCCGGCGTTCGTGCTCCTGGTAGAGGAGCAGGAAGATAATGGCTGGCAGGATGTGCAGCTCTGGTTCCATGGCGTCCGGATTCCTCGTGGGGTGTGTAGAGGTGAGTGTTTTCCCTTCGAAGTCCTGTTTCAGCCGAGTTTTTGTCCGCGGTGAATCCACCCCAGAAAAGGTGGTGGATTGGTAGGTTGTGATACTGTGGGTGGTACTTTGTCTTCCGTCTGTCTGTTGGCGGTGACCGCCGCGCTGTTTGCTTGTACCGCTGTGGCGGTCGGAGTGTTAAAGGGGCTGTCTATGTTAGCAGTTTCCGCCACGGTCGTAATTCCAATTTTTTTACCGTCGGCCTGTTGGCGGTCTTACCGCCGCTTTAACACCGTCCGCCAGGGTTGTAATGACCACCACTGTCATTTACAGCGCCAGTAGCTCTAACTTTCTCAAATGCAAAACCTATTGCATCGCAAATGCTTGTTTGAGTTTGGGTCAAGGTTTGTTATGTGCCATGCCAATGCCATTATGGGGGTCATTCTAACTCTGGCGGGCGGCAGAGGCCGCCCGCCAGAGTTCCCCCCTCCAGAATACCGCACCGCGGTCAGAAGACCGCTGCGGTTATTCTGTGTTTCCCGCTGGGCTGGCGGGCGACCGCCAGGAGGCCGCCCGCCAGCCCAGCGGGAAACTCCTTCCCACGAGGAAGCCGGCTCCGAATGGAGCCGGCGGAGTGGGAAGGTGCGACGGGTGCAGTTGCACCCGTCGCGAATTTCAGTGTCTGCACAGCAGACACTGAAATTCTTTGTGGGGCCCTCTTACGGGGGCCCCTGCAGTGCCCATGCCATTGGCATGGGCACTGCAGGGGCCCCCAGGGGCCCCACGACACCCCATACCGCCATCCTGTTCCTGGCAGGCGAACCGCCAGGAACAGGATGGCGGTATGGGGTGTCTGAATCCCCATGGCGGCGCAGCAAGCTGCGCCGCCATGGAGGATTCAGCAGGGCAGCGGAAAACCGGCGGGAGACCGCCGGTTTTCCTCTTCTGACCGCGGCCAAACCGCCGCGGTCAGAATGCCCTGCGGGGCACCGCCAGCCTGTTGGCGGTGCTCCCGCCGACCCTGGCCCCGGCGGTCAAGGACCGCCGGGGTCAGAATGACCCCCTATGTGTTTGTTATTTGTGCCAGTGTGTAACCTGCTTGTTGCTCCATTTGTAGAAAAAATACAAGTGACTTGTTAAATGTTTAGTACACTAAAGCATAATATTATAGGCATATACACACATTGCTTCAAATTGTCGCCTTAGTTGTCAACACATTTTGAATGTCAAATGTATCCTTCTTTACTACTGGCGTTCTTGCTAGAGCAGTGAAAATCAAAGAGCTGCTCTAAGGATGTCTGCCTAATACCATTCAGATAATTTCTCTGCCCCTACCTTGTCCCTCTTCTCTACTGTGCACTTCACTGGCTGACCCTGCCGAGTAAAGGACTAGGCTGACCAGACTGGGAGGACCGAGACTGAGTGGTCTGCAGCTGAAGCGCCATGCTATGTCAGTGCGTCCCAACATCAAAACACCAGACCATAAGCTTTAGCTCTTGCGAGAATGGCAGCCATCTTTGGGACATGGTGTGGTAAGAACTGGGTCCGTACAAGTTTAACAGCCTATTATTTTCCTTACCTATTTGCCTTAATCGATCAGAATATCTTTCCACCTTCTGCCTGTGTTAAGACTTCCTATTTTCAGATCCAGAGATCTCCCACTGCTCCCTTTTCGATGAAGTCTTTGTAAAGTCGTGGGCTCTGGGCCCACATACTAAATGAATGAGTGACACAGAGACATAGTTGGTGGTACTGGCACAGGCCTAAGGACACGTGCACCCGGCCTCTTTTATTGGCAGGGTCACCTGACCGGTGACGCCTGTGATGGATGAGTGTGGGGTGAATGTGGAAGCCAGCCCTCACAGAGTGACTGGTGGAAACACTAGAATGTGCCCAGCAGGACACTACATACCTCCGAACCTTTATTGAAAAGAAACAAACAAGTCCAACCTGTGGAAAAGAAAAACAACAAAACACCAAAAAGTCTCTTAGGGCCTCATTACAACATTGGCGGGCGGCAACTGCCAGCCCCCCGAGCTGTAACCGCCAATGTGGCCACGCTTCCGCGGTGCCCATTATGACATCCCCGCTGGGCCGGCGGGCAGAAACAGGGAAGGGACGTGGGCCGCAACATGGGAGCCGGCTCCAAATGGAGCCGGTGGTGTTGCAGCCATGCGACGGGTACAGTTGCACCCCTCGCGCTTTTCACTGTCTGCTATGCAGACAGTGAAAAGCTGTGTGGGGCTGTGCCAGGGGGGCCCCGCGACTCCCCTTTCCGCCAGCCTTTCCATGGCGGTTCCTACTACCATGGAAAGGCTGGCAGGAAGGGGACTCTTAATCCCCAGGTGGATTACAACCGCCGGGACCACCGTGGCGGAAAACCGGCGGTCCCGGCGGTGCAACCACGGCGCTTCCGCCGCGGTCAAAATAGGCAAGATTGCACCGCCAGCCTGTTGGTGGTGCAATCACCAAAACAGCCCTGGCGGTCTTTGACCACCAGGGTTGTTATGAGGGCCTTAGTCTCTTCAGGCAGTCTGTAGGATAGCACAAGATCACTGGACAGGTGCATCTGGGAGCACCCAGGCATCACAGCATGCATCCATAATTTAACCAGACGACTCTGGGCATGAACACAGTGTGGATGGACTCTGGATCCTTTGACGTGTCAAAGGGGTTACAGTTCATACGTGTATGGTTGGTCAGTCCTGGCTGCTCTCATGGTGCTGGAGTTGATGTCACCTATTTCAACAGGGTTGCATCAGGAGCTTTGGTGGAATTCACTACAGAGGTTTATATAGAGATGCCCTGGCTCAGTGGATGGTAAAACAGCAGGGACTGGGATGACAGTGGGAAGATTGGACGTCTTCCCTTAAGGCCTCTGTGCCTCCCAGTATCCGTCGGTAGAGAAGTTTCAGACTCATTTCTTGTGCCAGGATTCCCTCATGCAGCAACTTTCTTTAGGCCCTTTTTCGCTGACTTGCCACAGGACCACATGGGCTCTGCACAGCCTCTCATAGGCGACACAAAGGGGTCACTGCGGAACCGTCAACAAGGCCATGGCCAAGTCGCTCGTGCAACCACAAAGGGTGTGTACCTCATGGCCTGCATGCTCTTGCCAGCAGGACTCAGGTGCACGTGGGGCTTAACAGATGGTCTCTGGGTAATTGCCCTCCCACAGCACCAGGAAACCTGATTGGTCCCCTTGTGTTGATGTTTCGCAGGCGTAAAGCTCCACTGTGGTGGTAAAATGCTCCGTAAGTGCTTCTGGTGATCCATGTAGTAATGATGACTTTCTTACCAATTTGTTTTTGACAACCTACGCTCTAGGATGCTTGTATTGAAGATGACTGGCAAGACTTCATAACTATGTGTGGCTCACCATCTTTGGCATGTGCTGTTACTAGCAGGGATGCCATTTGTCTCAAGCAGCCGGTGACAGGTGGCTGGACGGTCGTACCCTGAAGCGTGGGGCAGGTATGAGGTTTGCACGTGCAGGCGGCATACGTTTGGTACTCCCACTCGGCTGTCTCCAGTGACATCACTGCACCCTGGTGGCTGGCTTGTGTAGATGTATGCACTCTCTAGTGGTGTTACGAGTCCTCAATCATGGACACATTTCTTCACTCCTCTTACGCGACTGTAGTTGTCAGGTCTTTCAGTGTGACAGGTCCGGTTACACTCTCTTCTCTCCTTTTCCTTCCTTCTTCATGACGTGGCATTGTGCCACACTCTCTCCTTGCTTGCTGTCATGTGGCTCCTGGCCACGTATTGCTTGTTCACTGCACACGGACCTTTTGCTGGTCGCGTCCTGTCCCTAGAATGATGTACCGTCTTCCATTGCAGCCTCTCACAAGTCCAGTCCTGTCAATAGGACTTGACTCTTTTTCCTTGTGGACCTCTCTCAGGTCCTGCCCTGTGAGTAGGACCTGGCTCTTTCTCATCATGGGCCTCTCTTAGGAGAGGGAGAAAGACATAAATCAGAACATTTTGTAAGAGATGTGAAGTATAGGGAGAAGGGGGTACAGATACAGATGATGTGGAGAGATATGTAAGGTAGGGAGAAAGGTGAGGTAGTCACAAGGGATGTGGAGCCACTCCTACTGCCTCAGGCCTTTGCTTTGATTCGGGATGGAGTACCTGCCTCCTTGCTGATGTACTCCTCTTTCTTTCCCAGCAATTCAACTGTTTGTGCTCCCTTTAGGGGTCGGGCGCAGTCTCGCAACCAAGCGCCAGGTGAGACCACAATCTCTCTTCATGCTTCTGCACGACATCTGGGCATTTTCTTGGCGTTGGCAGTCCAGCCTCATCCACAGCACTGCATGTCGCACTGGGGTGCTGGTGCGGGGTCCTCTGTCTGACCTAATGTGGCCTGTGCAGCTTGAGTGGGCTCTAGCTTACCTCCCATGCAGCAGTCTGATCAGTCTCTTCTCCCTCTTCTCTGCGGTGGTGGCATACCCCCACCAGGTGGTGTTCCCTCAGGCAGTTACAGCTTTCGGGACACACATACAGTGACACCCATCATTAGTGTAAAAGGTCATTTATTTAGGACAGGATTTAAACATAAACATCAATAAACTTCAAACGGTATCCCCCATTTTAACAAACCCCAACTCTTAAAGATTCCCTTGATCCTCTTTCTCTCTTCTAAAACCTCTCTTCGATTCTCCTCCCCTAGACACACCCCTATTCCTCTCATGCCCTCCTTGCTTGTAGCATACCCCCCACTACTCTGATCCTTCCTCTCCTTGGTTTTCCCCTTGGAAGGGTGGATTAGCCCACATCTGGCTCTCCACCCTCCCCCATCTTCTGCTGAACCCTATAAAACCACCTGCCCTAACTGACTTTTCACCCCCCCCTTTTCTACCCCCGTTCATACAACCCCCCAATGTCGTCTTTTCCTTCCTCCTACCCTCCTTAATCTGCCGGGTGGGTGGGTGGTCAAAACTCTGCTCGATTCCTCCCACAGTCGGCGCAGAAAAGAGGCTGACCCTCCCTCCCACCCCCCTTATAAACCTGCGCTCAGAGCCCACCCCCTCTTACCTGCATCCAATCTGGTGCCTGTGCGCCACTTCCTGTCCTCCCGAAAGAGCCCGAGGAGAGACTAGAACGAGTCTCTCTCTCCGCGGGCCCCTCCATCGGGACACACATACAGTGACACCCATCATTAGTGTAAAAGGTCATTTATTTAGGACAGGATTTAAACATAATCATCAATAAACTTCAAACTGTATCCCCCATTTTAACAAACCCCAACTCTTAAAGATTCCCTTGATCCTATTTCTCTCTTCCAAAACCTCTCTTCGATTCTCCTCCCCTAGACACACCCCTATTCCTCTCATGCCCTCCTTGCTTGTAGCATACTCTCCCTACTCTAATCCTTCCTCTCCTTGTTGTTCCCCTCGGAAGGGTGGACAAGCCCGCATCTGGCTCTCCACCCTCCCTATCTTCTGCTGACCCCCTATAAAACCACCTGCCCTAACTGACTTTTCACCCCCTTTTCTACCCCCGTTCATACAACCCCCCAATGTCGTCTTTTCTTTCCTCCTACCCTCCTTAATCTGCCGGGTGGGTGGTCAAAACTCTGCTCGATTCCTCCCACAGTCGGCACAGAAAAGAGGCCTACCCTCACTCCCACCCCCCTTATAAACCTGCACTCAGAGCCCACCCCCTCTTACCTGCATCCAATCTGGTGCCTGTGCGCCACTTCCTGTCCTCCCGAAAGAGCCCGCGGAGAGACTAGAACGAGTCTCTCTCTCCGCGGGCCCCTCCATCGGGACACACATACAGTGACACCCATCATTAGTATAAAAGGTCATTTATTTAGGACAGGATTTAAACATAAACATCAATAAACTTCAAACGGTATCCCCCATTTTAACAAATCCCAACTCTTAAAGATTCCCTTGAACCTCTTTCTCTCTTCTAAAACCTCTCTTCGATTCTCCTTCCCTACACACACCCCTATTCCTCTCATGCCCTCCTTGCTTGTAGCATACCCCCCCCTACTCTGATCCTTCCTCTCCTTGGTTTTCCCCTTGGAAGGGTGGACAAGCCTGCATCTGGCTCTCCACCCTCCCCCATCTTCTGCCACCCAGCAAAACCCGCTTGGCGTTTTGCTGCCCCAACCCAGGAAAAATAAGCTTCCTCAGGTTTTCCTTTTTTTTTTTTTTTGACTTGATTCCTAAACCACAGCTTCTCGTCCTATAACTCCCCTAACAGCAACCTTAACTCTGTCAAATAGTATGCATTCCCCAACTGCGACAAGTGTACCCCATCCGCTCTGAACAATGTCTCGTCTTGCTCTTTTATGTCCTCATGCCTCAGGACCTTGATCCCCTGAGCCCAACAAAATACCCTCATGGCCCTGTTCAGTTTTTTGCAAGCCCGCTCTATGGCTCCATGATTAATTGCCCCTCTCCACACTCGTCTGGGCACAAATTCTCTCCACACCAAACATGTTCCGCATAACTTCTGTTTCAAAAGCTCCAAGTCTCTCTGCATATGCTGTATCACTGTGAGCCCCGATAGCTTCACCAGGTCATTTTCCCCCAGATGAATCAGCAATAAGTCTGGACATCCCCATTGCGGCAAACTAGAAGTGATAAATGGAAACAAACTTCCCCACCTCATGCCACTCTTCCCCCACCAACAAACTTCATGGTATCTGCTAGGCAGTCCCATCACCCTGCCGTAAATCTGTTTCTCCGCGAACTGCGCCGCCCAGTGAACGAAGGAATGGCCGACCAGCCATGTCACCATCTTGTCTTTCTGTGGCCCAGCCACACATCCTGCAAAGAAAAAGCACTGTATAGGCTGTCTTGAGAACCTACGCCCCCCTCCCCAAGTGTCTTCCGTCCTCAGACCACCCTCCTGACCCATTTACCGCATTACGGCCTCACATAACGCTCGCAGCATCTTGATTTCCATTTACCTATGGCCTTAATTCTAGCCCAGTCCCAACCCAAATGAGCTGCCGCTGCGCCAATCCTAAACGAATATGTGCCAAAATCCAAAGCACGCCGGCCTGTCCGCCCAAGAGCCATCCTCAAAACCTGCAACAGCTGATAGCTAGTAAGCTTCCCCGTCCCATGTACAAACACCCCACTTTCTCCCTTCATGCGTAGCTTTTGCGTAAACGTCATCCACTCCTTTACCGGGCACGCCAACTCATCCCCCCATCCAGCCATACCCATTTTCCTTTCCCTAACTGATCCGTCTTTGAGCGCCTGAGCCAAATACCCAGCCTGTCCCTATGCATGCAAACCTCCTTAACTCTCACTCCAATCTCTTTCCCTACCGCCAGTAATTCAGATACTCGAAACGCTCCAAAAAACATCCAAACCATACACAGGCAAAATAAACCCACTTCATACTCATCCTTACAACATACTGGCAACATGTGCAATAATTCCATCAGTATTTCAAAAGTAATGGGTTCTCTTGCTGGTTTGACCACACTAGCCCTAACCCTGCCCCAACCATTCAACATCCTTCCTAACAGGTCATTGCGCGCTGGATCAGAACCAAAGAAAAGTTTCCCATAACAGGAAACCCCAGCCAACTTCCCCCAATGGTAGCTGGGGATAAACCCTTCTCAATCAGAAAAAGCACAAAACGTAATGCACGTGCCTCGAGGGCCTGTGGACCTTGTGCCCAAAAATTGCCCAAAAACTCCTCAAAAGATTGAAACTCCAACCATGCAAGCCTGTAACTCCGCCACGTGGAAACCGCTAAAGACATCTCCACCAGCCCGTGATCATCACGCCCCCCCACTCCCAAATGTCTGCCGGGACCGCAGTCTTGCTCCATTCCGCTCCAGGTGCCAACTTGCGAAAATGCCACCACTGTGAACGAGACAGGGAATCTGCAATCTCATTGTAAACCCCGAGTATGTGTACAGCTTTAAAAATAACATTTAGAGATAAACATCTAAGCATAAACTGATGCAATAAGCGCAATACTCTGAGATCCGTAGCCCTCTGTCTGTTGACCAACTCCACCACTGTCATGTTGTCCACCTGGAAGTCCACTGTCCTGTTGGCCAATTCCTGACCCCAGACTGCCAGTGCCACTAAAAGTGGAAAAAACTCAAGGAAAGCAATACTCCTTCCTTGCTGCAGCCATTGCGGTGGCCATGTCTCAGCACACCACCTCCCGTCCCAGTAAATACCGAAACTCGAAATTCCCGCTGCATCAGAAAAAATCTGAACCTGCCACACCATGTCCTCTCTCAAAGCCAACGAAACCCTTATCCTGTGGTGTGGTAGCACTGCTCCTGACATGGATAGCCCCAGTCGCCTGCAGAAAGTCCTTCCTCCCCTCACCACCCTGCATGCAAAATTCAGGTAACCCAACAATTTTTGAGCCGTTCACAAATCCATCTTGTGAAGTACCCGCACCATCGCCAGGAATTCAAGTATCTCTGTCACTTTTGTCTCTGGCAATCTGGCCACTACTGCGTTTGCATCTAATTCAATGCCCAAAAAGGTCAAAACTGATAGCGCCCCTCTGTCTTTTCAGGGGCCAAAGGCACTCCTGTCTGCTGCGCAAGTCTTTGAAAATCTGCCAGCGCCCGCCCACAGGCCCCGGATTTGACCGTCCCTACAAATAAGAAATCGTCTAGGTAGTGAGTCACCATCCTGTGGTTAGTCATTCTGACAAAAACCCACTGCAAGAAAGTGCTGAAAGTTTAAAATAAAGCGCATGATATTGCACAGCCCATGGGTAACACCCTGTCTACATAGATGGCTCCGTCCAGCTGCATACCCAGCAGGTCAAAATCAGCTGGATGAATGGATAACAACCTAAAGGCAGATTGTATGTCACATTTTGCCATTTCCACCTTGCGCCCGCACCTCAAAACTAACTTTACGGCATCATCCACCGAGGCATTGACCACTTTGGTGTCTTCTTGTGCAATAAAATCATTGACCAACGCCCCCTCAGGCCATGATAAATGGTGAATCAACCGGAACTCACCCGGTGCTTTTTTGGGGACGACTCCCAAAGGTGATATCATCAAATGATCACTCAGCCAATCATCAAACGGCCCGCTATTCTTCCCAGCGCCACCTCTTTTGCCAATTTGTCACGCACTATCTGAGGCTGTTCCTTTGCAGGCCGCAAATTGTCTGCCCACCTCCTCGTTCGGGAACCTTGGTAGCCCACCCGGAAACCTTCACGAACCCCCACTCCAACTGACAAGCCTTATCCGCATCTGGATAGATGCGTAACCAAGGCAGCAGAATCTCCAGTCTAACTGGTGTAGGACCCCTTTGGCGCAGTAGCGCCTTGCGCGCCCCGTCCTCTGGACGCCCTCCATTGCTCCGCTGGGCTGGAGAGGGAAAAACATTGAGTGACTGGGTGACGGCCCCCACACTTGGATCAGTCATGTTTAAACCTACACTGTTGTCGTGAGCAGAAACCTTTGTTGAAATTCCAACAAGCCCCTGTGGTGGGCACCGGGGTCTTGGTAGCCACGCCCGCCCCTCCCTGGGCGGGACGGGACTGAAAAGGCTTATACACTACTGGCAGACTACTTGCCGTATGTGTGGACGCCGAGGATTGCGCCAATGCCATCCATTGCATCCATAATTCCGGGTCCACATCCCCCCATGGCTTTTCCGGATTTACACTCACCCAAGCCCTAATCTCTTCATCATAACTCAGCCATGCAAAGCCCCCAAAATGCATCTGTGCTTTCCTTATGATGTCCATGTATTTGAAAAGTGCTATAGCCCTGTCTGGATATTTCTCACAATATATACTGGCGAATATAAGAAAAGCGGACGTCCAATTGTCCATTGTGATAGGAACCCTGGGCCTGCGTGCTAATTCCCATTCCTGCTCCTTGAATCCCTCTTTGGCTTGTATGTCCCTATGTAGAAGCTTAAAGAGGACTACATACTCGTGCCTCCATATCCTTGCCTTCGTTTTGTCAGCCACATGGGACCCCAGGGGCATTGCCAGACCCATGTACGGGAGCTGTTTCCTATGACTTCCCCCCTCTTTGTCCTCAGCGCCTGTGTCATCCCCTGTCTTCTGACTGCCTGCCGCTGTAACTGCTGTGGAAGTAGCCTCATTGTCCTTGTTCGCGTCGCCCTTCTGTCCTGTAACCAACCCAGTTGTTTCCAACACAGACCCGTCCCCCACACCATTGGATTTGCTTGTGCATGAAGCCTTAGCGCCCCCCCATCACCCCAGATGACCACCATCTCCCCTTACCTCCGTCCGTTTCCCCCAAATTGCGTGGCGTTCTCCTCATTGATCTACCACGTGACATTGTTTGGTGTAATCCTAATGGCCCTTCAGCCAAACCGGTGTCCTGTAAAACAAAAACAGAGGAAGAGGTTGCGCCGCACTTGCGCCCTCGCCCCCCCTTCTTGACACCACTCACCTCCTCTTCCCGAATCTCTTCGTCTTCCCAATCATCCCCGTCTTCCTCATAGTCCAATTCCAACTCTTCATCGCCTACCCACTCACACCTGTTTTCAACATACCCCGTGGCTTTGTTGGCATTGCCACTGTTGCTTCCTGACCTACATGACGCAAACCATCCGTGTGGTACCCACGCTCCTGCGGTGTAGAGAAGGCCGCCGCAGACCCCTCTACTGCTTCGGAGCAACGTGTTTGGGCCGTGTTTCGCCCAATTGGCATCGCCCTTCTTCTGCCAACCTCAGCTGTTGGCATTGACTTGCTTCTTCCCATGTGGCCATGTGCGCCACTGGGGCTTCCAGCCCCGACCGGCCCTTCGGCTGCACCAGCCTCTTGTCCCCGTCCCACCTCAACCTGGGGTACCCAGACCCAACTCCCTGCCCCTGAACTAGCTGGCTGCAGCCCCCTGGCGTCTGGGACCTCCCTAATCCTCTTGCTGGCCTCACCCCGTGTACCTGCTGCTTCCCGGTCTTTGCACAACTGAGCCCACCTGGCCTCAGTTTCAGCCACAACCCTACGCTGCTCTCTGATCCTGGCTTCCAGGTCCCATGCCTCTGCATGGTCCCAGCCTCGCTGCACTGAAGGGCCTGGGGACCCAAGGGCCCCTGCCTCCCTGCCTGTCTTGGGCTTTGCTGACTTGGCCTGCCTCGGGGTAGCCCTGGATCTGGCTGTCCCCCCCCCCGGTTTTCCCGGTATACTTTCCTCTCTTTTTTGCTGGGGCCCCATGGCCCCCAGCGTTGCGGGCCCCCTTTGGGTAAGACAGATCTAAGGGGCCCCACTCACTGCTAGGCCTGGGTAAGGGCTGCTCCCCTTCCTCTGCTTGTAACTCAGGGGCTCCGCCCCTCACCATATCCCCTTTTTCCCCTGGGGGCCCCTCCAGTGCTGTGCCTGGCTCACTCTCCCCCATGGCCCCTGAACCTGCCACCTGCATGCCAGGGGCCTCCCCACTAAAGTTTATGGGGCTGGGCATGCTAAGTGCCTCCACCCCCGTGTGTGCGTCCTGCTCTTGGTGCCCCCTCCCTTTCTCCATCAGAGTCCAAGGATTCACAGGCGGCAATTGCAGCTGCTACCCAGCTCGACGCGGCCCGCGTCGGCCGTGTCATTCCGACCCAGGCCTGGTCCAAGACCCCAGGCCTGAGCAGGTCGGAACGGCCAGCTTCGCCCAAAAGGTGAAGCGCGGCCTTTACCGCCTCAGCGTCATGGCTGGTTGCCATAGCGCTGCGCGGTCAGAGCAGCAAAGCCACGTGAAGGAAAACAGCTGCGGGGCCCACCCGGCCTCGTTCGCAAGCCGACACTCCTGTCGCGCCTGCCGTTTAAAGCACTGAGGCCGCGGAGCCAATCGCTTCTGTTTATTTTAATGCGCACCTTACTTCAGCCCACTGAGATGCCGTAAAGCCACTCGCCCCAGTATAATAATCCTAAACCCTCTCACTCGCCTCAAAACTCCGCTCCTCAAAACTCCACTCGATTCCTCCCACGGTCGGCGCGGAAAAGAGGCTGACCCTCCCTCCCACCCCCCTTATAAACCCACGCTCAGAGCCCACCCCCTCTTACCTGCATCCAATCTGGCGCCCGTGCGCCACTTCCTGTCCTCCCGAAAGAGCCTGCGGAGAGACTAGAACGAGTCTCTCTCTCCGCGGGCCCCGTCATTCTTCCACTACAGGCAGGTCCTGGTAGCATGCGCTGGAAGCAGGGGATCACTTGGGGGCATGCAGCACTCTCCCTACCGGTCTTGGTTCTCCTTCCCATGAGCAGTTCCGGCAGCAGCGCAGGACATAAGTGAAGGGCTGCTCCCGCTTGAACCCGCATTCGGTAACTTTGTGAAGGGTATGCGCTCTTTGCCATAAATGCTGCCATCTTCCGACCGTGCTACAGCTACTGAAGGAGGCTGCAGCAGCCTCAGTGGTGTTCACCGGGCCTCTCCTCTTTCCTGTGGGTGAAGCGCCATATCCCTTCACTGTCATCTGGTGCCGATACCAGGTGCAAGTTAATGAGCCCATCCTGTGTGGCGCTGCAGGTGCACGCCACATCTTAAACCACAGCAGCTCATTCTGCAGGCCATGCAGAGTACTCTCAATGCTGGTGCGGGGGTCTGCACACTGCAGGAGCAGCCCCTCTTTCTTCTATGGATGGATTAGAGCTCTCAGCCAACTGGGCTGCTATGGGTTGCGTGGGGGCTGGAGCTACAGATAGTAGAATCGCAATGCAGGGAGGCTCTTCTTACAAAATCATCTTTGGTCGTGGGCTGCCGCATACGGGTCAGTCAGTGTCACTTCAAGTGTGAGGCTTTGAAAAACACCCTGTGTTGGTGTGGCCTCAGGCTTTGGTCCGTGCACCTCACATTGAGCGCTCAGCGGCACACCTCTCACCTGTCTACTGCACTTCTCCTGCCTCACAGATGGCGAGGGACGCCCGAGCTTCTCTTCCTTTCTCTTCGCTGAGGATGCCTGGACTGCAAGGGGGTGGGTGAAGTCTTCTCACCGCACGTGGGCGTTCCAGGTACAGTTAGAGGTCTGCTGTTGCTGTGTGGGCAGCAGCAGGTGAGTGCCTCAAGTGTTGAGGGTGCACTGTGCTGGATGTGGCACCTCACCCTCTTTTCTCAGCTCTCCCTCCTCTTCGGGCCACACAACATGCAGGGGCTGCAGGGGCATGTGCATGCAGGCGACTGCAGGGGAATGACTTATATGCAACAGATGTGGGGTGCCTCAGCCTGCATTTACCCTTGGGGCACCTCAGAGCTGCAGCGGGCATACACATAGGGTCAGACCCGCTTGGCACCAATGTAGAGTTGTGGGCCCTGGGCCCACATACTAAACAAATGAGTGACCCAGAGACATAGTTGGTGGTACTGGTAACTAGCCTGATAGCACGTGCGCCCAGCCTCTTTTGTTGGCAGGGTCACCTGACTAGTGACACATGATGTATGGGGGTTGAGTGTGTAAGTGTCACGGGCTACTCGTCGTTTATGTCTTTGGCCGACTGGAATTGCAGAGAGGTCTTGGTTTTTGCAGGTTCTGCCTTGACCCAGGTAGGGGCGGCCCTTTCTGGTAGCCACAGTGCTGCTGACGGAGTAATGCCAAAAGTTGTCTACAGTGAAAGGTGACTTCTATGCCCTGGGACATATCCCCAACATCATTGGTGCCATTGCTGGGACAAATGTGGCCTTGGCCCCTCCCCACAGGAGTGAACAGGTGTACAGAAACCGGAAGAGTTACCATTCGATGAATGTGCAGATGGTGTGTTTGGCCGACCAGTACATCAAGAATGTCAAGTTTCCTGGCTCTGTGCAAGACGCTTACATTCTGAGGAATAGCAGCATCCCTTATGTGATGGGGCAACGTCCAGAGGCACGGTGTGTGGCTATTAGGTGAGGACATGGAGCCTATACAGTGTGACTAGGTGTCTGGGGATATCCCTAAGAGTTAGTGTGTGTCTAACAGTTGTCCCTCGACATTTGCAGGTGACTCTGGTTACCCCAACCTGTCATGACTACTGACCCCAGTGAAGAATCCCAGGACAAGGGCAGAGGAACGCTACAATGAGGCCCATGGGCGAACTAGGAGGGTTATAGAGAGGACCTTCGGCCTCCTGAAGGCCAGGTTCCAGTGCCTCCATATGACAGGTGGTTCCCTATTCTACTCACCAAAGAAGGTGTGCCAGATCATCGTGACCTGCTGTATGCTTCACAACTTGGCTTTGCGACGACAGGTGCCTTTTCTGCAGGAGGATGGTCCAGATGGAGGTGTTGTGGCAGCTGTGGAGCCTGTGGACAGGGAAGACGAGGAAGCAGAAGAAGACGATATCGACAACAGAGACACAGTGATTCATCAATACTTCCAGTGAGACACAGGTAAGAAGACATCACTGCCTGCTACATCTGATACCCTTGTTCCACCTCTCATCTGTCTGTCACTTTCACCCAGTGTATGGACCCTGAGTTGTCACTTTCCCTTTCAAAGTGGGTCCCACTGTGTGACATCTGCTTTGTTTCCTCATGGACTAGAGCTGTGTGACATAGGTATGTTGACAATACAATGGATATAGCAGTTTTCCAAAGTTATTGCAAATACACATTTTCAAAAGCACAGACTGACTCCAGATAGTTTTGTGATTTAAGGGTGTTTATTTAAGTGCTAAATAGTCGAGGGGGTTGTAAAATGGTCAGGGGTGATGGTGGAGGAATGTCCATGGCAGAGTCCAGTCTATTAGTCTCACAGGTGCATTGTCAAAAGGGGAATAGGAATTGGAGCTGGGGCAGTTTAAGGATGGACAGGGTGACAAAGTGTGACAGAAGGATGACAATCAGGGTGGTCTCATTTTTTGGCGGGGGTCTGGCTAGCCTGGGTCCCCTGTAGTGGTGGACACACTGCTGCTTGACGTGTCCTGGGGACAGAGGTATGGGACCGCTGGGTGGGTGCTGTGCTGGTGTTTCCAGAGGGGGGAGGCTCTGTTGTGGCTTGTGCCAGTGTGAGGGGAACCGACTGTCCCGAGGTCCCAGATGGGCCAGGCTGGTCATCTAGATCCAGTTGGACAGAGCTGCTGTCATCACTGCGGGCCTCTTCTGTGGGTGGAGTGGACATGTCTGGAACCTCCTATCCGGTGACGTTGGGTAGGGGTCCTGCAGGGGTGTAAAGGCATGATTATTGCATCTGTGTGTGCCATGGTGTGCAATGGGTGGGTGACCCTGTGCCCCAGTGCTTGCATTCTTGTGTAGAACCTTGTGTGCTAAATGTTTAGGGGTGTGTGTGGGTATGTGCAGTGGCCATGCATTGGTGATGGGTGTCCATGCTCTGTTGTTGCATGCAGGGCTTGGTGTTGGGATGTGTGGTTTGTGATAGTGGGACATATGTGAGGAGTTGGAGTGATGGGGGTGAGGACGAGGGTGAGGGTATGTGATAGCATGCAGGTAGGGTGGGGGATGAAGTAGTGAAAGCTTTGCCTTACCAGAGTCCATTCCTCCGGCTACTCCTGCGAGGCCCTCAGGATGCAGTATAGCCAAGATCTGCTCCTCCCATGTTGTTAGTTGTGGGGGAGGAGGTGGGGGTCCGCCGCCAGTCCTCTGAACTGCAATCTGGTGTCTTGAGACCACGGAATGTACCTTCCCCGTAGGTCGTTCCACCTCTTCCTGAGGTCATCCTGTGTTCTTGGGTGCTGTCCCACTGCGTTGACCCTGTCCACGATTCTGCGCCATAGCTCCATCTTCCTAGCTATGGTGGTGTGCTGCACCTGTGCTCTAAGTAGCTGTGGCTCTACCCGGATGATTTCCTCCACCATGACCCTGAGCTCCTCCTCAGAAAACCTGGGGTGTCTTTGCGGTGCCATGGGGTGGTGTGGGTGATGTGTGGGGTGGTGTGTGTTTTGATGTGTGGGGTAGGGGTGTGTGGTGTTTTGTGCGTGGATGTTGTGTGAGTGATGGTGTTGAGTGCCTGTGGATGCTAGTTTGTAGATGGTGGTGTCTCTCTCTAGCCTTCAGTCGCAATTGTGGTCGTAAGAGTTGGTGGGTAATGTGGGTGTGTGTTTTATATTGTATTGGGTGTGTGGGAGTGGTGTGTGTATGTGTATCTGGTGTGTGTATTTCGATTTGTCCAATGTGGTAGTGTTTTGTAAATGTGTTTCGTGGGTCGTGATAGTGTGGACGTATTCCTGTTGGTGTGACGGTGTCAGTTTTGTCATCGCCAGTTTATCACTGACCTTTGGTGTGGCGGACTTGTGTGGGTGTCTAGATTTTGGTGGATTCCGAACTGTGGGTCGTAATAGCTGTGGCGGAATTCCGCCCCCGCGGCGGTGTGTTATCGGTCTTCTGCACAGCGGAAAGCAGCATTTACCGCCAATGTTGTAATGACCCCCAAAAGTTCTTTACCATTAAATTATGTTTATTTATATATTTGAGTAGTTTAACTACATTAGTTAATTTGATTTAAAATTTGTTTGTGTGTGGTTTTATTTTAAGTTCTAAGTTCACTTATTTTTGATGGGAGTGTATTGCAATACCAGTAGTTGGCGATATGTGGTGCTGAACTTACTCCAATTTTGAGCTGGAGTACATTTACTAATGTTTTAGGTCCCTTTTGGCTATTGTGACTAAATAAGTGCAGTTTGTGAGTGTCAATGGGTTTGTATGTTTCTGGGTTGGTCCATGCCACTCCCTAAACTCCTTCTTTACCATCCTTAATCCCCTACTTACTCCTCCCTTCCTTAGCTCCTCCCTTTTAGCCCTAAATATTTCCAGTTTTCCAGCAATTATCTCTGTGTGTCCAACATTTACTACTAAAATGTATACTTACATGTGCAGAAATGTCTGTAGTCGGGGCAGAGATCCCCGTGCATAAAGATGGGAGAGGTGGAGGCAGAGACTTCCACAAGTCAGTATGTGCATATGTTATTGTGGTGGTCCAAAACATATTACAAAATGCAGTTGGGAATAGGCTCCTCACTGTGTAAAGTACAAAAGTAGCTAATACAAAAATATAGTGGGCAAAAATATTAGCATCACATAGGTAAGTATATATTTTGAAAAGAGATAGATTTATAATAACTTTTAAAAAAGTAATAACTTTAAAAATACATGTAAAAAGATATTTATGATTCAAAAACATAAAAAGAAATGTAATCATTTAAAAAATAAAAGAAATATAGGCTGTCATTACAACATTGGCGGTAAAAGGCGCTTACCGCCGTGCATAAGACCGCCAACACACCGCTGCGGCCGCGGAATTCCGCCACAGCTATTATGACCCACATCTCGGAATCCGCCAAAAGTCAGACACCCACACAAGTCCGCCACACCAAAGGTCATTGATAAACTGGCGAAAACAAATCCTCCACCATCACGCCAACAGAAATACGCCAATACTATCACGACACATGAATCCACGCGGCGGTCTTTCAACCGCGGTATTCCATTGGCGGTACACACCGCCATGCTCAAAATACACACACTCTTACAAAACACAGCCACATTGGACAATTCAAAATACACACACCTGATACACATACACACACCACTCCCACACACCCATTACAATATAAAACACACACCAACATCACCCACAAACCCCTACGACCAAAAATTCCAAAAGAAGGCCAGAGAGAGACAGCACCAGCAAGAACAACAGCATCCACAGGCACACAACACCATCACCCACACAACTTCCACGCACCTCACACCACACACCACTACATATCAGCACACTTATCACCACACACTCCACCCCACACATCACCTACACCACCCCATGGCACGGCAAAGACACCCCAGGTTCTCGGAGGAGGAGCTCAGGGTTATGGTGGAGGAAATCGTCCAGGTAGAGCCACAGCTATTCAGAGCACAGGTGCAGCACACCTCCATAGCTAGGAACATGGAGCTATGGCGAAGAATAGTGGACAGGGTCAACACAGTGGGACAACACCCAAGAAATCGGGAGGACATCAGGAAGAGGTGGAACGACCTACGGGGGAAGGTGCGTTCCGTGGTCTCAAGACACCACCAGGCGGTTCCGCGGACTGGCGGCGGACCCCCACCTCCTTCCCCACAACTAACAACATGGGAGGAGCAGGTCTTGGCGATTCTGCATCCTGAGGGCCTCGCAGGAGTAGCTGGAGGAATGGACTCTGGTAAGACAAAGCTTTACTATTACATCCCCCACCCTACCTGCATGCTATCACATACCCCCACCCTCACCCCCAGCACCCCAACTCCTCACATATGTCCCAACATCACAAACCACACATCCCAACACCAAGCCCTGCATGCAACAACAAAGCATGGACACCCATCACCAAAGCATGCCCACTGCACATACCCATACACCCCCCTAAACCATCATCACACAAGCTCCCACACAGGAATGCTAGCAGTGGGGTACACGGTAACCCACCCATTGCACACCATTACACACACAGATTTAATAAACATCCTTTTATACCCCTGCAGGACCCCTAGCCAACGTCACCGGACAGGAGGGTCCACACATGTGCACACCACCAACAGAAGAGTCCCACAGTGATGACAGCACCTCTGTCCAACTGGATCTAGATGACCAGCCCGGACCATCGGGGACCTCTGGACAGTCGGTTCCCCTCACACAGGAACAGGCCACCACAGACCTTCCCCCCTCTGGAAACACCAGCACAGCACCCACCCAGCGGGCCCATACCTCCGTCCCCAGAACACGTCAATCAGCTGTGTGTCCACCACTACAGGGAACCCAGGACAACCCACCACCCCAACAACAACAGGGACATGGGGGCAGTGGTAGTGGGCACACGGTCCAGGGGACGGAGGCCCAGGAACACAGGGGAACTGGGAGGGCTGCTGTGCGACAGGGGGCGGACAGGCCAAGGGAACCCACTCTCCACGAGGCCCTCTCCTCCATCCTGGGAGCCTACCACCATTCCCAGGAGACGATGGCAACGGTACTGGCCAAGTTTCAGGAGACCCAGCGGATGCAGGAGGAACAGTATATGGGCTTCAGGGAGGAACTCAGAACCATCAGCTCCACCCTGGGCACCATCGTAGGGGTGCTGAAGGAAGTACTCAACACCAGGAGGGACACTGTGGCACTACAAGGGGCCCCTGACACTAGCATGGACGATGAACTGCCCACCACCTCCGCCGACGCTAGTGGACAGGAAGCCCCGCCACAGGACCACCACACCAGCACCCCACCCCCTGCAGAGGGAGAACCACCCCGCAAACGGTCCCTGAGATCCAGGACAAAGACAGAGCACAATGCCAAGACCCCCGCCAAGAAATAAGACCACCCTGATTGTCATCCTACTGTCCCACTTTGTTACCCTGTCCATATTTAAACTGCCCCAGCTCCACTTCCTATGCCCATATGGGCAATGCACCTGTGAGACTAATAGACTGGACTCTGTCATGGACACTCCTCCGCCATCACCCCTCACCATTTCACTATCCCTCCAATATTGAGCATTTAAATAAACGCACCTAAAGCACAAAAAGATCTGGAGTCTGTCTGTGATTTCCAAATAGTGTATAAGCAATTACAATGACAAAATGTTTTTTAAATAGTAATGTCAACATACCTATGTCACACAGCTCTAGTCCATGAGGAATCTAAGCAGATGTCACACAGTGGGACCCACATCTGTGAAATCGTAAGGGAAAGTGACAACTCAGTGACCATACACTGGGTGAAAACGACAGACAGGAGAGAGGTAGTAGTGTCAAAGTACATATAGTTGGCAGGTTTGTATTCCTACCTGTGTCTCACTGGAAATATTGCAGGATCACTGAGTCCCTGTTGTGCATGTCTTCTTCCTCTGCTTCCTCCTCATCACTGTCCACAGGCTCCACAGCTGCAACAACACTGCCATCTGGACCATCCTCCTGCAGAAAAGGCACCTGGCGTCGCAAAGCCAAATTGTGAAGCATATAGCAGGCCACGATGATCTGGCACACCTTCTTTGGTGAGTAGAATAGGGATCCACCTGTCATATGGAGGCACCTGAAGCTGGCCTTCAGGAGGCCGAAGGTCCACTCGATCACCCTCCTAGTTCGCCCATGGGCCTCATTGTAGCGTTCCTCTGCCCTTGTCCTGGGATTCCTCACTGGGGTCAGTAGCCATGACAAGTCACCTGCAAATGGCGAGGGACAACTGTTAGACACACACTAACCTGGAGGGATAACCCCAGACCCAGACAACCATTCCCACTGACTTGCTTCCAGGTGCTCACCTAATAGCCACACACGGTGCCTCTGGACTTGACCCATCACATAAGGGATGCTGCTATTCCGCAGGATGTAGGCGTCATGCACTGAGCCAGGGAACATGGCATTCACATGGGAGATGTACTGGTCTGCCAAACATACCATCTGTACATTCATAGAATGATAACTCTTCCGGTTTCTGTACACCTGTTCACTCCTGTGGGGGGGGACCAAAGCCACATGGGTCCCATCAATGGCACCTATGATGTTGGGGATATGTCCCTGGGCATAGAAATCACCTTTCACTGTAGGCAAATCCTCCACCTGAGGGAAAACGATGTAGCTCTGCATGTGTTTCAGAAGGGCAGACAACACTCTGGACAATACGTTGGAAATCATAGGCTGGGACATCCCTGATGCCATGGCCTCAGTTGTTTGAAATGACCCACTTGCTAGGAAATGGAGCACTGACAGCACCTGCACTTGAGGGGGGATTCCTGTGGGATGGCGGATTGCTGACATCAGGTCTGGCTCCAACTGGGTACACAGGTCCTGGATTGTGGCACGGTCAAGCCTGTAGGTGATTATCAAATGTCGCTCCTCCATTGTCGACAGGTCCACCAACGGTCGGTACACCGGAGGATGCCGCCATCTCCTCACATGTCCCAGCGGACGGTGCCTATGAAGGACAACAGCGAGCACAGAGTCAAACAACTCAGAGTTACGTACCCACAGTTTACCCAGAACACCAATCATACACAAAAGGTGGCCTGTATGTGTGTTGAGTCTAGGCCTAGGTATGTGTGACGCAGTTGAAAATGAAGCCATGTGGGCCCCTGAAATGGCGGCTGCCTGACCTCTAAAGTGGGACAATGGGATGTGAGGTAACTGCGCTGGCGTTGTACACCGTCGCGGTAGGCGGTCAAAGACCGCGGCGCAATGCTGCATTGGTTAACATTGGACCCTATGGGTCCCAGGAGCCAATGACGATATACGCCGGAGGTGACGATACGCACCGCCGCGGACGTGACCACCATTTTCTATCTGTGCAATCACTCGATACCTGATCTTCGACAGAAGAGGACCTACACTGCAAATGCTGCTGTGACCTCGGTCTGGAAGAGACAATGGCTTGTGCGTCTGGGGAAAAGGCCCCCGCCTTCACATCGGAGGAGTTGGAGAAGCTCGTGGATGGGGTCCTCCCCCAGTACACGCTACTCTACGGTCCTCCAGACAAACAGGTAAGTACATAGGGAGCATGTTGTATGGGCTGTGCCTGTGTGGAGAGGGCTGGATGTAAGAAGGAAGGGGGCCGAGTGCTGCGTGCATGAAAGACGGTGAATGCATGTGCCACATGGCAAAGGTAGGGATGGGGGCCAATCACTTTGACGGTGCAGTTGGTAATGACTTCTCTTCTTCCCCTGTACATTTCATGTAGGTCAGCGCCCACCAGAAGAAAGATATTTGGCGTGCCATCGCCAAGGACGTCCGGACCCTGGGGGTCTACCACAGACAGAGCACCCACTGCCGGAGAAGATGGGAGGACATTCGCCGCTGGAGCAAGAAGACAGCGGATGCTCAGCTGGGGATGGTCTCCCAACGTGGGAGGGGTGCCCGTCGCACCATGACCCCCCCTGATGTTCAGGATCCTGGCGGTGGCCTACCCGGAGTTGGATGGGCGCTTGAGGGCATCACAGCAGACACAAGGGGGTGAGTACACTCTCATTCTGCTGACTTTGCGTGCAGTGGAGGTGTCTGGGTGGGGGAGGAGGGCTGTGGGTTTCCCTAGGCCAGGGCGAGTTCCGTAGGCAAGGCCCCTCCGCAAGGCAGGCCATGTGGCATCCCAACCCACCTCTGTAGAGTGCCAAGTACAGCTATTCATGCCCCTGTGTCATCTATGTGTGCAGATGTCGTCCATAGCCTTGTAGGCCATTTCCCAGGAATTGAACAGTGGAGCCCAAGAGCGCGGCGTAGTGCAGGGGGCTTCTGTGTCTGTCGTGTCCGCCAACGGTAGCGATAATCCATGCACTCAACATGCCTTTCTTCTGTCACCCCCCCCTTTTTGTGGTCTCCCTGTTCTTGTGTGCATTAGCATCATCAGGAGGAGGAGCAGTGGCACCGGAGCAGGAGGGAGCTGCATCCCACATGGCCCTGGAGGGAGAGACTATGGACTCTGAATTCACCAGTGGGACGGAGGGCGAGGGGAGCTCCATGGCGGGGACAGGAGCTGACACCAGCGACACGGACTCGTCCTCTGATGGGAGCTCCCTTGTGGTGGTGGCAACATCTGTGCCCCCCGCATCTACAGGTACAGCCACCACCCCCCCACCAGCACCGCCCTCCCAGCAGCCCCTCAGCCTTCGCCCCGTGCCGGCTCACCCAGGAGGGTGGGCATCACCTTCGCCCCAGGCACCTCAGGCCCTGCCCCAGTCACCCCTGCTGCCCTCAGTGAGGAGGCCATTGACCTCCTTAAGTCCCTCACTGTAGTGCAGTCTACCATTTTGAATGCCATCCAGGGTGTAGAAAGGCAGTTGCAACAAACTAATGCATTCCTGGAGGGCATTCATTCTGGTTAGGCGGCCCTTCACCAAGCTTTTCAAACTCTGGCTTCAGCACTGATGGCAGCCATTGTCCCCGTCTCTAGCCTCTCCCCTCCAACTTCCTCCACCCAGACCCAATCCCCTGTACCTCTGCCTATCCCAAGCACACCATCAGACCAGCCTGCACACACCTCAACACACAAGGGAAGCTCAGGCAAACATAATCACCACACATCCCACAGGCACTCAGGCAAGCAACACACACATGCAGACACACCAACATCCACTGCCTCCACTGTGTCCCCCTCCTCCTCGTCTCCCTCCTCCCTCCCAGTCTCGTCTACACTCACACCTGCATGCACTACCTCTACAGCCACTACGTCCCTCTCCAGCACACCCACCACCACACCCCGCTCACGTGCAGTCACCACCCCCACTACCATTCACACGTCCCCTGTGTCCTCTCCCAGTGTGTCTGTGATACCCCTCCCAAGATACACAAACGCAGGCACACACCCACCCAACAGCCATACACCTCACGACAGCCTCCACCCTTGACCTTTTTCCCACACCTCCCCCACCCCGTCCATCTCATAGGTCCCGAAGTAGCACCTCAGCCAAAACATCTCCGGGACCAGTGGTGCCTGTAGTCACCGGTATGTGGAGTGCACCGGCCACCAGGACAGCCAGTGTGACACGGAGCCACAGCACAGACAGTCCCCCACCTGTGAAGCATCAGAAGTTGGCCAGTGCCCGGCAGTAGAGGGGGAAACCTCCAGCCACCAAAGCCGCTCCCTGGGGTCCCGTTGGGAGTGTGGAGTCAGCTGTGACACCTTCCAAGGTGGGGAAGGGCCACAAGAAACCCGGCAAGTCTGGGAAGAGCTGCACGGCGGAGAAGACCGCCATCATCCACGCTGCCCAGGAGGCCACCGCCAGCCCCAGCCCAGCTGCCCAGGAGGCCACCGCTAGCCCCAGGCCCAGCAGCCCAGGAGGCCACCGCCAGCCCCAGCCCAGCTGCCCAGGAGGCCACCGCCAGCCCCAGCCCAGCTGCCCAGGAGGCCACCGCAAGCCCCAGCACAGCTGCCTAGGAGGCCACCGCCAGCCCCAGCACAGCTGCTCAGGAGGCCACCGCCAGCCCCAGCACAGCTGCCCAGGAGGCCACCGCCAGCACCAGCCCCGCTGCCCAGGAGGCCCACGCCAGCCCCAGCACAGCTGCCCAGGAGACCACCGCCAGCCCCAGCACAGCTGCCCAGGAGGCCACCGCCAGCCCCAGCACAGATGCCCAGGAGGCCACCGCCAGCCCCAGCCCCGCTGCCCAGGAGGCCACCACCAGCCCCAGCACAGCTGCCCATGAGGCCACCGCCAGCACAGCTGCCCAGGATGCCACCGCCAGCACCAGCCCCGCTGGGCCATGAAGGACCGCCAGCAAAAGCCTAGCTGGGCCATGAAGGACCGCCAGCACAAGCCCCGCTGAACAGGGCACCGCCAACTCAAGCACCGCTGAACAGGGCACCGCCAACTCAAGCACCGCTGAACAGGGCACCGCCAACTCAAGCACCGCTGAACAGGGCACCACCGTCTCAAGCACCGCTGAACAGGGCACCGCCAACTCAAGCACCGCTGAACAGGGCACCGCCAACTCAAGCACCGCTGAACAGGGCACCGCCGTCTCAAGCACCGCTGAACAGGGCACCGCCAACTCAAGCACCACTGAACAGGGCACCGCCAGCACCACGATCTCAAGCACCGCTGAACAGGGCACCGCCAACTCAAGCACCGCTGAACAGGGCACCGCCAACTCAAGCACCGCTGAACAGGGCACTGCTGTCTCAAGCACCGCTGAACAGGGCACCGCCAACTCAAGCACCGCTGAACAGGGCACCGCCAACTCAACCACCGCTGAACAGGGCACCGCCGTCTCAAGCACCGCTGAACAGGGCACCACCAACTCAAGCACCGCTGAACAGGGCACCGCCAACTCAAGCACCGCTGAACAGGGCACCGCCAACTCAAGCACTGCTAGCCCATGAGCGGCAGGGGCACTGACGCAACTGGGTCCGTCACGGGGTGAGTGATGCACTCTGGGCACCAGTCCCCCTCCAGAACCAGTGGAGAGATCCATCCACTACCTCTGTCCTTCACAGGATGAAGCACTCTGGGCACCAGTCTCCCTCCAGAACCAGTGGAGAGATCCATCCACTACCTCTGTCCTTCACCGAATGAAGCACTCTGGGCACCAGTCCCCCTCCAGAACCAGTGGAGAGATCCATCCACTACCTCTGTCCTTCACAGGATGAAGCACTCTGGGCACCAGTCCCCCTCCAGAACCAGTGGAAAGATCCATCCACTACCTCTGTCCTTCACAGGATGAAGCACTCTGGGCACCAGTCCCCCTCCAGAACCAGTGGAGAGATCCATCCACTACCTCTGTCCTTCACAGGATGAAGCACTCTGGGCACCAGTCCCCCTCCAGAACCAGTGGAGAGATCCATCCACTACCTCTGTCCTTCACCGAATGAAGCACTCTGGCAACCAGTGGAGAGATCCATCCACTACCTCTGTCCTTCACAGGATGAAGCACTCTGGGCACCAGTCCCCCTCCAGAACCAGTGGAGAGATCCATCCACTACCTCTGTCCTTCACCGAATGAAGCACTCTGGGCACCAGTCCCCCTCCAGAACCAGTGGAAAGATCCATCCACTACCTCTGTCCTTCACAGGATGAAGCACTCTGGGCACCAGTCCCCCTCCAGAACCAGTGGAGACATCCATCCACTACCTCTGTCCTTCACAGGATGAAGTACTCTGGGCACCATGCCCCCTCCAGAACCAGTGGAGACTGTTATCCACTTGAGAGACTGTGGCTTTGCACTCCCCAGGATTGAACAGTGGGCAAACCACCCACTTGGGAGACTTGTGAGACTGTGTATTTGCACTCCCCAGGATTGAACAGTGGGCGAACCACCCACTGTAGAGACTTGAGAGACTGTGGCCTTGTACTCCCCAGGATTGAACAGTGGGCAACCCACCCACTGTAGAGACTTGAGAGACTGTGGCTTTGCACTCCCCAGGATTGAACAGTGGGCAACCCACCCACTGTAGAGACTTGAGAGACTGTGGCTTTGCACTCCTCAGGATGGAACAGTAGGCAACCCACCCACTGTAGACACTTGAGAGACTGTGGCTTTGCACTCCCCAGCATTGAACAGTGAGCAAACCACCCACTTGGGAGACTTGTGAGACTGTGGCTTTGCACTCCCCAGGATTGAACAGTGGGCAAACCACCCACTTGGGAGACTTGTGAGACTGTGGCTTTGCACTCCCCAGGATGTAACAGTGGGCATATGGCCCCCTCGTGGATTTGGCGTCGTGCACTCAAGCGGCTGATGTGCCCCCCCTTTCCCTCCCCCTGAGGTGCCTGTTTTCTTGCTGTCTGATGCCCCTGCAGTGTTCTCTCCGTAATGGTCGGGGATCTTGTGTGGGCCTCGCCCATACCGTGTGGTCCCAGTGTTCCACGGACTTTCTTTGTGCAGTACCTGGACTACTATGCCTGGTATATATTTTGTACATGGTGTATATATATATATTTCTGCCTACTTGTTTGTAATATATTCCGATGGTTACACTCATTTTCTGTGGTCTTTGCATTCTTCCGGGGGAGTTTGGGGGTGTAACTGTGATGTATTGATATGCATTAGTGTGTGTGTTGTAGTGGGTGAGGGTGGGGGTGAGGGTGGGGGTGTTGCGTGTGTGTGTCCCTGTTTTTTGCCTCCCCTGTGTCGTAGGTGCAGTACTCACCGTGGTCTTCGCCGCCGGCGTTCGTGCTCCTGGTAGAGGAGCAGGAAGACTATCGCAGGTAGGATTTGGAGTTCCGGTTCCATGGTGTCCTCGTTCCTCGTGGGGTGTGTATAGGTGAGCGTTTTCCCTTCGAAATTCCTGTTTCCGCCGTGTTTTTATCTGTGGTGAATCAGCCCCGGAAAAGGTGGCGGATTGGCCTGTCATAATAGTGTGGGCGGTACATTGTCTCCCGCCTGTCTGTTGGCGGTGTCCGCCGCGCTGTTTGTTTGTACCGCCGTGGCGGTCGGAGTGTTAAGATGGCTGTCTTTGTTGGCAGTTTCTGCCACGGTCGTAATTGCTATTTTTTTACTGCCTGCCTGTTGGCGGTCGTACCGCCGCTTTAACACCGTCCGCCAGGGTTGTAATGACCACCATAATACTTAAACATTAATGTAAACAAAGAAATACAAATGTAATTAAACAATACATAAATGAATGAGATTATAAAAAAAAAAATCAAAATACTACTTATAAATTAAACTATTTGAAACATAAAATATATGTATATATATATATATATATATATATATATATATATATATATATATATATCCATAAAACTTCGCTGTATCGCCGCCACTTAAAATGCGGTTAGCTCGTGGGGGGGTGGCGAGCCCCAAAACATTCCAACAAATTCCAGTGCCTGCTACTCAAATGTAATTGAAAAGTAGACCACGTACCACAGCTACATTCCTCAGCATGCCTTATTTAATTCCAAATGGCAGAAAAAACCTCAACGCGTTTCGGGGCTCCTGCTCCATGTTCACGAGTACAATCTATCAAAAAGCATTGGAAGTCCATCAACCCTTATTATTGGACCTCCATTGCAAACCACTGCACAAAAATAGTAAAAGGACTAAAGCAATAAACTATACACTTACCACTTATCGTACCACCATTTTACAGTGCATGCGGTTCCATAGATTAAAGACTGTCGGGTCCCTCCAGCACCGCCAGGCAGCGCAGACCACCGTAGTTGCGAGATAGGCCACTAAGGCTGTTGGAGAACGGACCGCTAGTGCTTCCGCTGAACATAATACGATGTTGCTTTCCACCGTTGTCACTGTGGCAGTCCTACCATCACATCTCAGCTCGCTGAAACAGAGGGATATAAGGCAGACACTCGCCTGTAGGCAGCTTCACACATCCTTTCGTACCATGGAGCCAGACCTACACGTCCTGCCACTGCTGCTGATAGAAAGAGCCCAAAATCAATGCCTCCGTTGACGCAACTGACGGTAAGACCACACACCTACCCACGTCCCCAAACTCAACAGCAAATCGATGCGCCGCCATTGACCTGGTATGGGGGCTGTGCTCCCTGAACCAAGTATAATTTTGTGTGTCCTGGATCTGAGTTGTACACAATCACAGCCCCATGACACCCTCTTTGGGCAGGTCACTCACACTGCACCGCCACACTCCACAAAACCAGACATGTCCGCACATCCCAGTTTCAGGGACAGTGAAGTGTACATAGCATTGAGTCATACAACAGCAAAACCACTTCAATATCACACCTACTAATTGAACTGACACCCTCACATTGCTCACACGCCATGGCCTTTCATGACATTGAAGACACATATGTATGGATGTGTCATGTAACCCAAAAACACCTTCCATGCAACATCCCTCTAATGGACCCACACATATCAGCCACATTGCAAGAGGATATAAAGTAAATGGGATGCACAATATTTTGTGAGAAAAATATCCAAACCTCACAATGTAAATAATACCTACAGAATAGGTGGGGTAAGGGCAAGGTCAAATAGGAAACTCTCTTTTGGAAAATTGGTAGGGTCTGCAGAAGGGATTAGGGATTGAGGGGTTGCAGAAGTGCTTGTGTCAGTTGTGGGTGTTGATGCTGGTGTGTGTGTGTGTCTAAGATATGCTTGGGTTTGGGTGGTGTCTGTTGCGTGTGTGAGTATTTTCATCTCTTGGGGGGCTGTGAGGTGGAGGTGATTGCGAAGGTGGGAGTGGTCGCTGTGCTTGTGGGTGTTAGGGTGGTGTCATGGGGTATGGTGTGTGTGGTGGCTGTGTCTGTGGGTGTTGGGGTGGTGTCTGGTGGTATGTGTGTGGTGTCTGTGGGTGTTGGGGTGGTGTCTGGGGGTATGGTGTGCGTGATGTGTGGGTCTGTGGTTGTTGCGGTGGTGTCTGGGTTATGGTGTGTGTGATGTGTGGGTCTGTGGGTGTTCGGGTGTTGTGTGGGGGTATGGTGTTTGTGGTATGTGGGTTTTGGGGTGGGGGTGGTATCTGGGGGTATGCTGTGTGTGGTGTGTGAGACTGTGGGTGTTGGGGTGGTGTCTGGGCGTATGGTGTGTGAGTATGTGGGGGTGGTGGTGGTGTCTGGGGGTATGGTGTGTGTGATATGTGGGTCTGTGGGTGTTGGGGTGATGTCTGGGGGTATGGTGTCTGGGTCTGTTGGGGTGGGGTGGTGCCGGGTGGTATGGTGTGTGTGGAGGTGTGTGTGAGTGACTGCACATGTAGTGACCCTTTTTGATTTTTGTAATTTCAGCATAAGCACAGGCAAGCAGAAGAGACAGGGTTGAAACCAGTGGGGAAGCAGCTGGCCACAGTACCTCAAGCCACAAGACATCAGACAACGAAAGGACCCAGTGGCCCGGAGAGTCAGGGGAGTGCCATGGTGGCCACAGGATCAACTTCATCTTCGGATTCTTCCTCCAGTGGCCACTCCCTAGTGGTGGTGGACCCACCAGGATCTGTACTTGTTCCATCCTTCTCCCAGCATGGGACATAGACCAGGCTGGGGTAGAGTTACTATGGCTATGTAACTGTGGCACTGGGCCCACACCCTGTAGACATGCAGATCCTTAAATGTGGCCAAGATGAGTCTTCAATGGCAAGACTTACGTTGACGACATTAGGAATGGGTGCTGAGGTAAACCCCTGACCTAGGACAAATTTCCGTTGACCCAGTGTCAATGTGTGCCATAGACTTATGACAGGTTGCTTACTCCCACAGCTCTATTGTCACCTTTACATAAGTCATATTTGTACAGTACAGGTGTATTGCACAAGCGACAAAACTATAGGGCAGACAGCTAATTCAGGGAAGGGCCTGGCATGTGACTTATTAGCTTGGTTACATGCAACCAATCAGACCAAACATATCTTAGTATGTGGGATGCCAACTCTGTTGGATTGCCACATATGGTGGAATGTGTTTTCTGTGCTACAAGTACATACCACACAAACCCACTTTGAGGCTGTATGCGATTACATTGGGTAGGACACATATATGGGAGCCCTTTCAGTGTCACTTAAGTCGTAGGATATAGTCTGCACTATGGAAGTTGCCTGTAGGGCAGTATGCATTGAGTCAATGTTGCTGGATGTAAATGTGTCTGTCCAGTCAAACCCAAGGAGTTGACCTTTCAAACGTCACAATGGTGTGCTGTGTGTCATAGTGGCTCACATTGCAGTACATGTTGCTTTAGCCTGGGCTACCTGATGTCAATGGGACTGCTTAATCATAGTATACCATGAGCAGGGTAGTGGGTTAGTATGCAGATGACTCCAAGTGTGTATTTATGTCCCTGTACTTATCAGCATGTGTGCTTTACACTTGTGGTGTGCTGACAATTAGAACATTTTTGTGCTTGGTGTTTCTGAAATGTGTGTGACACAACCACTTGGCCAACAAAAAAATTGTAATCTCTTTATTTGTCTATTGCACCCTTACAGGTCAACATCCCTCGTAAAATAGGGATTTGGAGAGCCATCACCGGAAGGTGCGGACCCTGGAGGTTCATAGCCAGTGGAGCACCCACTGTCACAAAGGGTGGGAGGACCTGAGACGCTGGGTCGGCAGATCACAGAGATCCAGCTGGGGCTGTCCTCCCCACGTGGGCAGAATGCATGCCAGAGCCTGACCTCCCTAATGGCCCACATGCTGGCGGTGGCCTACCCCGAGTTTGATGGGCATTTGAGGTGAGCACAGCAGTTACAAGGTGGGTGAGTCCTGGGCATATTCCTGCCTCTTACATTGCCAAGTTTATGTGTTAGAGTCTGCCATCTCCCCCTGAAGATTGGAAATGGGCCATGTGTTACACACAAGGTGAGTAATTGTTTGTGGAGCTATCGAATTTGGTGCACACTAATGTGCTTTACCTACTGGCCCAGTGACCTAGGACACAAGAGAGTACAGTCCACTACCAATATACTGTTCAGGGCCAACACATGGCTGAGTACAGTAATCAATCAGGTCATGTTGTTTGTTGTTGTGTGTGTCATTTGCACCCAACAGTCCACTTGTCTTTAGTGTGTCAGCCCAAAAAAATGAGGTAATAGATCACTGTACTCAGCCATGTGTCTGCTCAAGTGAGTACATTGGCATCTGTCCCCCACATGAGTGTCACAAGTGCAGGTGTCTCGCTACTATCTCTCATGTGAATGAGCCAATCTTACATGTGGTAGAACATACATTGCCCTTTGGGTGCAGTCACAGAGCAATACTTACCCTTGGGAAGTGATGAATGCCCAGTGACATGATTTTCGTAACATCACTGTTGCCATCATTTCTTGTGCCTACATGTCAGTATGTGTACCTTTCACTTTTGCCATTTCATTTTCATAGCTGTTTCATGCATGGTCGATCTGTCGTCTGATTCTCTCACATATGTGTGCATGCCAACGTGTTTGGAATTGGACATATGTGATGGGGCTACAGTTCATGTGGTGCCACAGACAGGAGAGTGTCAACATTGTTCGGTGGCTCACACATAGCTTCACCCGTCACTCCATGTAATTTGGCATGTACAATTGCAGAAGCAATGAAGGACATGACAGGTAGGACTACACTTTTTGCTCTCAATGTGCATTTAGAGTCATTTGGTGAAGGGCTTAGCACATGTTAAATGGTGAATGTTCATTACCTTTGACATGCATCAGGGAGTCACTTGCAGGAATGTGGAAATCATATGTGGTTGTGTACACTCATTCATCCAAGGGAATCTGTGTTTGCATGACAAAAGGGGACAGTGATGTTCCTTCCCATTGAGCAACATGTTAGCCTTCTTCAGGTACCAGGAATTCCCTGATCTCTACAACATTCAGTGGACTTTTGGCTTTTATATATGCAATTTGAGTAGGGTACTCACAGCAGTACCAATCAAGACAGGTGATTTGCTGGGGCTAGCTGATTCATTGTGGTGTGGATATTTGTAGACAAATCTCCCAGAAATGTTGCCCAAATTGTCTCCAGTGTACTTTTCTTTGCAAGATGTGTTATCTATCAGAGCAACATTAGTACAACTTCCATGTTTATATTGTGAAGTTACCAATGATGATTTTTTACAGAGTCACATGGGTGTTTTCCTGTCACCTTCTTCCAGCTACTGTACTTCTTGTTGGAACATAGCTGGATTATTTGGCCATCACTTCATCATGATGCGGTTTTGGCTATATGAAGATTAGTTGGATGCATGACCTTGTGCAGGATCTGTATGACTGAACTTGGCATTGCCATAACATTTTGTGACCACAGGTTACTGAGGGATGCTACAGAAACCAAACCATTCAAGGTGATATGGTCTCCTACTTGCTCCACGGGTACTGTGATTGTACAACCTCACCCATGCAATTGGAGTTGTCTGTGATTCTGTTTTTTCTGTGGGCAACTATTCACAGTTCATGTAACATGCATGTATATGGTGTAGCAAACGTTGGAGCTACTTTGCTGAAGCTTGTGGCTGGGAGCTACTGTACATTATGGTAATGTTTGGCAATCAAAATTGTTGTTCAAGTGTGCCTACAAGGTTCTTACCTGCTCCTCTGGTGAGCCATAGAGCTGATCATACAGGGAAAAGATCTCCTCAACAAGCCTCCCCAGCTCCTCAGGAGAGAAGGCAGGGTCCTTTTCACCTGCTTGGCCTGGCATGATTGCTTCTAGAAGTCGCACACAGCATCTGAAGTGGTGGAGGTGTTGATGGCAGGAGTGTCAAGAGTCAAATGAGTGATTTAGCAAAATGCAGCATACAAGTACTCCACATATGTGGTCATCGCTCCCGACAGCCACAGCCATTGGGCCACAACTGTCACAGTCACCAATGTTAGTCTATTGTTGTGTCCACCGTGGTTAAAACTGCCACCACACGGTCAACTTCCGCCAGAGGCTGTGGGCAGTTCCTAACGTTCAGTGAACCAGGTCAGGCATCTGCCATTTTGACAGTTGGAACTATAGTAGAGGTCCTTGTTAAATGCATCAGAACATCAATATATGTGTCTGATCATCAAACAATGTAAAGCAGCCTTGTTGTGTAGGTTCTCCTACACAACACCAGTGTAGTGTGTTGCTGGTCACAGATGGCATATTACGGCGGTGCACTGTCCACCGCCAGTGACCGTATCTTTGGTAGTTGAAACAGACTGTTACATTTTGAGGGGCACATGAGGAGCAGTTAGTTGGGTAGTGTCCAAATCCATGTTGTAGACACATGTGTAGACAACCATGGGGGTCACATTTGGCCCTTGAGTAGTAGACAGCTATGATGTTTAATGGGTGTAATGTTTTTCCAGTCAGAAATGCTTTGTCACATGATTGATTTTGGTCCTATTCATCATGTATGTTGGTGTGGACACAGTGACTAACGCTCCAACTCATTTAATTTCACAAATAGGTACCCTGGGAGAGGGAAGAGGCGACAAACTCCAGTGTACTGTCCATTGCCAGACCTTTAAAACATGGAAGAGCGCCACATCATCAAACAGTTCCATCTGCATAGGCAAAAGGCTGTGGATTTATGTTGTCAGTTCAAGACGTATCTGATGCCCGAAAACACAAATCCAACATGCATACCACCCATTGTGAAACTCATGGCAGTATTACACTTCCTGGCCACAGGGTTCTTCCAATACACAGTGGCCATATGTGGTGGTGTGTGTCATGTTTCACTATCTTGTGCACATCACCAGGGGCCCAAATTGTGGGACTTTTCAATGCTCTAATAAGCTTCCAGACCTTCCCCTGGATGCATATCCTACTTCCAGCCATTTAGATGCTATTTGCAAATTACCATCCTTTACCAATCCATGCTGGGTTTTGTGGAAGCCAGTTTGCTCATGTTTGGAACTCCATTACCTAGAATCCCCTGCTCACTGCTTTGTCGCCACCTCTGCAGGCCAACAATGGGTGAAGGAATGCAGCACATGTGTGGCTGGCTGCTGCTCACCTGATACTTGTGATTACTGTGAGCGATTTTAAGCCTCAGCTCCCTTCAGCCCAGACTTGGTCATTGTAGCTGTTTTCTGGTGAGACCCACCCTTGTTTCCTGAAGATTATGAGACATAGCTATCCCTTGTTTCCTGAAGTTTCTGAGTCTTAGTTATTCCTCCCTTGTTTCCTGAGGTTTTGTTATATTTTTTTGCTGAGTTCCTGAGCCATAGTTATTCTTTGTTCCTGAGCTGTAGTTATTTCTTGTTTCTGAGCAGTAGTTCTTCCTTGTTCTTGCTCCTGAACTGTAGCTATCCTTGGTCCTGTTCCTGAGCTGCAGCTATCCTTGTTCCTGCTCCTGAGCTGCAGGAAATCCTTGTTCCTGACCTAGCACTCCCTGCAGTGCTACTTGTCTCCTGAGCCTCAGCTATTCCTTGTTTCTTGAACTATTTATGCCTGCTATGTTTTCTTGATTCCTGCACCAGCACTTCTTGTGCTCTCTTGAAGCCTCTCCTTCTGTGTTTTCCTTTTCCCAGTCCTTGTCTTTCTTTCCATTTCTTTGCTCCAGTTCCTAGGTTGCTGTTTTCCTGGTGTTGTCTTGCTTCTAGTTTCCTTGTATGTTTGTTTCTTGTTTTCTTCCAAGTTTGCCTTTTGTTTTCCATTCTTTCTTGTTAAGCAGTACTCCTTGCTAACTCCTTTTCTATTGTGGTTGTATTTAGTTCTACAAACTTGCTGTTACTACCTTGCATGTTCCTGTTGTCCACTGTGAGTATTGTCTTTCAGTTACTTTTATAATATCACCATAGGGGTCAGCTCCGCAGATCCTACCTTTGCATATATATCCAATATATGCGTATTGGCAGTCAGACTCTGTATCAGCAATTGTAGGTGAGAAACTTATTGAGCTTCAGTCTTACCCTGTGGAGCTCCCGAGTGCTTTATCCCACATTCCCTTTAGTGTTAATGTTGTATAGACATATATGTTCATCCTGGGGTGTTAGTCTGGATGTCACATTACCTCTTGAATGTCTGTTCTTTCTGGGTCTTACCTCTCTTATTCCCTTGAAGAGAGCTTCCCTTTTGGATCCCCTCGCTCTTCTTACTCTCTGTGTGATCTTGAGAATCTCTGTACCCAGTATTCTGCCTACTTGTCTTCCATGCCATCAGTCCTAGCTAGCACCCCAAAAGCCCCTGACCGTATGTCACAACCTGTTCAGTGGTGTGTTAAGAGACGTGCTGGCAGCAATGATGAAACGCATTGACAGGTACATCATGTTCCCTACACATAAGGATGTAGCCAATGTGAAGGTTGACTTCCATGGTTTTGGTCACCTGCGACATATGGTGGGAGCCATTGACGGCACGTATTTTGCCATGCTTCCACCGCAGGCCAGTGAACAAGTCTATAAAAACAGGAAGCACTTCCATTCTATCAATGTGCAAGTTGTTTGCTTGTCAGATCTCTACATCTCAAACGTCAAACGGTTCGCAGGTTCAGCCCATGATTCCTTTGTAATGCAGAATAGCACCATATCCCAGGTGATGTCACAACTGCAACCAGCGAGGGCCTGGCTGTTTGGTAAGTGACATCTCCTGATTTTGTGTGTGCAATGTCAGGTACTACAATCATGAAGTGAGTGACTCATTGTAGCACTTATGTCTCATTTCTAAACATAAGTTTAGGGAGCCTCAGCATATCCAAACCGTCCTTGGTTGTTGACACCGCTGAGGAATGTAACTATGCCAGGGGAAGCCCTCTTCAATGAGGCCCAGGGAAGAACACAGCAGGGAGTGGAACAGACTTTTGGGCTCCTGAAGGCCAGATTTTGCAGGCCTTCCTCTACTCACCTGGAAAAGTGTGTCAGATCACTGTGGTATACTGCATGCTCCATAACATCGCCCTGGGGAGGAATATCCCTTACATCTCAGAGGAGGGGGAGCCTGTGGTGCCACCGGGTGAGAATACTGAAATGCTAAATGAAGATGATAGTGGTGAATAGGAAGGAGCAAACTTGCAACAAGATCTCATCTACAGCTTCTTCTCATGAGTGTAAGTATGTCATGAGATGTCATGACTTTGACTGTACAATGAACTATAGTTGTGATAATGTGTGAAGTATATTTTTGGAACTGGGGAGCTGATGCTCAGCCAAAGTCTGCCAAAGGTTGTTTGATAAGGGAGGCTTTTGACACATTCACATTTTGATGATGTTACTTTGTGTCAGATTCTTTTTAATAGACTTTGTTCTCCAGATGTTTGCTATGTGACTCTTGTCATATGTATGGTTTCATAACCACTCCTTGTTTTGTTCTTTGTTTAGGTACGTTCACCATGTGATCTTCTTTTGGGCATTTCTGAGTTGTGACATTGGCAGGTATATTGTGCTATTGGGACATACAAAGTGGACATGGATGGTTCCTGAGGATGCATTGTAGAAGACCTGTGTCAAGACAGCTTGCATAGTGATAGGATAGAAGTGCAGAAGACTCCGTTGGACTTGTTCGGTGTTGGCCATGTTGTGTGGTGGCCATGATTCATCATGTGGTCAGTTTGTTGTTACAGGCCAAATTCATGTCAGTTACCCTTCAAATTGGCTAAACACTCTTTTTGTCTGAACTGTTTGTAGCTGTTAATGTGTTTCATCATTGTAGACCAAAGTGCCTGTGGCACATCACTGACATTTGTTTGTGTCATAACACCAGATGCAGTAGCACTGGACTGTAATGGCCATGTGATCAGAAACTGTTGTACTGCCATCTGTCTTTTTTTGTTGTTGTTGATCCTCATTTACCTTCCAAATTTCCCTCACATGACCAAGAGGGGGGGGGGGGGGGGAAGCAGCAAAAGTTCTCACACAACTGCTCACCACCCTTCTCCAACCTCGTTGCCCCTGTCTGGGAAAAACTTTCCACCCAAGCTCCAGTGTGGAAAGCAGAGGAGATAGTATAATCATAGGATCACATCCTACCTATTCATACCTCACCACTTCCCAACCATTGCTTCAGCAGATTCCAAAATCTGATCCTCTTACAAACTTTATAACAGTCTAACTTAAGATGGTAAATTAGAGAGTTTTCCCATTCGACAAAAGTAGGGGGAACAGGGCTGATCCATTTCCTACAGATCTCCTTTCTTGCCACAAGCATCATATAAAACAACAGTTTAGCTCCATCTCTACCCATCTTCTGCGCCTCATATGAACAGCCAAACATCACTATCAGAGGTCTTATCTTCGGCTTGTGGGAAGAATCTCCTTAATTGAATTACCCACCTCTTGCCAAAACTTACTGAGTAGAGGGCAATCAACAAACATATGTAGATCGTCAGCTGATGCAGAACCACACTTCTTACACCTCACCACGTTATCCTGTCTCAGTCTGGACAATTTTTTGGGAGTCCAAAAGGCTCTGTGAATAGAAAATAGATGAGTTCTCCTTAACGCAGCCAGTTTAAAAGTATTATACAGAAGTGTAGTGGATACTTGCCAAAGGTCTTTAAGCTGCGGCTCCGGCAAGCACTCCCTCCAGATTTCTTCCGGGAGGTTAAATTCACCATCCACAATGTCCATCATCAGCCAATACCATCTAGCCACTTCTTTCTTCCGCGTAGTATCCAGCTGCATCTTGTCCTCAAGTCTGTTAGTACTTCCCACTCCCTCTGTCACATTCCCTACCCAAGTCTTTATCTGAAGGTATTTAAACTTAGACAGCCTTCCTCCTACCTCCACAGTAAGGTTGTCAAACTCCCTAAGTTCACCATTATATCAACGATGTCTGTCTCCATTGCACAAAACCTGCCTCTTTCAGAAGAATAGCCAGGGCGTCCTTAGTCCACTCCGGGGAGCCAGGAGAATTCCAGATCGGCGCATACTCATTATAATATGACAGCCTCGTGATCTTCCTCACCTCATACCACAACACTGCCCAATCATGTAATATCTTAAATCAAATTTTTTAAAAGAACTTAGGATCCCCAAACTTATACAAAAAACATCTTTGGACCTCCTGACCTTCCATCATAGCAATTAACACCTGCTCCAGCTCTGAATGATATAGTGCATTAAAACTCTGTCTTACATTTTTTAACAGATAAGTCCATGTATAGTACTACATATCAGGAGCCGCCAGACCTCCTTTTTCTTTCTTCCTCCTGAGCTTTTTCCATGATATACGAACACCTTTAGATGCCCAAATAAAACTGCTAATTTTCCCCTGCAATTTCTTTAAAGCAGCCTTGTTAAACATTAATGGCAATGCATTGAAAATAAAAGTTCATTTGGGAACAATCACCATTTTTACAACAATAATCCGACCTATTATAGTTAGTGGAAGATTAAGCCATTTTCTCAGTAAAAGGTCCACCTTCCTCATGACCCGAGCAAGATTTGTTTCCGCCATTTTACATATATCATGTGTTACAGTGATCCCCAAATATTTAACTTCTTTCTTTGCATTCACTAAATCATTTAGTTCCATATTCCATGCCATAATTTCGGTCTTTTGATTATTAACAGCATAACCAGAAATTCCCCCAAAATCCTCCGTTAACTCTTGTAGACCTGGTTTGGCCTGACCGAAATTCGCTGTATAAATCATTAAATCATCCGCAAATAAAGAAACCTTCCTGACCAGATCTCCACACCGGAAAGGAAGTATTCTCTTATCTCTCCTAATTCTACTAGCTAATGGTTCAATATAAAGGTCAAATAATAATGGGGATAATGGGCACCCCTGTCTCGCCCCTCTTTCTATTTTTACCGGAGGAGTGAGCATACCATTAACCAAAATTCTTGCACTTGGGTCATGATAGATTTTTTGTAATGTTCTAATAAATTGGCCTCCAATTGTATATGATTCACATACCGTAATCAAATAACTCCAATTAACCCTGTTGAATGCTTTTGTTGCATCCACCATTACCACCGCCAAAGGCATATGCATAGAAGTGGCTAAATCGATCGACCCTACCAATCCCTGTGTCAATTCATGCATATGCCTACCCTTCAGAAACCCTTTCTGGTCTGTGTGTATGAGTTTCCCCATAACAATCCCTAGTCTATCAGAGAGGAGATTAGCAAAGATTTTATCATCACAATTTAACCGTGATATTGGACGGCGTGAATCACACTTCCTGGGGTCTTTACCAGGTTTTAAGATTAACGTAATAATCGCCTCTTTCCAAGAAGGAGGAAGATTCGCATCCCCCCCCATAATATTATCATATAATTGCTTAAGAACTTTAGAAGTACTATTACCCAGAACTCGATAAACCTCTGTGGGTAACCCATCTGGTCCTGATGCCTTCACCAATTTGCCAGCTTAAATGACCCGTTCTACCTCACTCTGCTGAAACGGATCATTAACCGCACTTCTCTCCTCTTCATTCAGAGTGGGTAAATCTAATTCCCCAAACCACCCCTTCAATACCTTCAAAGGCAGCTTAAAATCTTCTGTATATAAGTCCTTAAAGAAATTGAAAAAGCCTCCTTCCACCTGCTCGCCACCTTTTCTAATCTCACGAGTCTTCATCTAGAATTTCTGTCACCCGATTCCTAACCCTATCTGATTTGAACTTCCAAGCCAACAATTTACTGCTGTCTCACTATACTCAAAATGTATCACCCTATTAGCTTCACATCTCAATCTAATCCTGCGGTCAAAAAGAGCTGCCAACTCCAAACTAGCTGTCTGACGTTGCTTATATAACTCGTCAAATTCTTCACCCTGCTCCTTACTTAACATTCCCTGCTCAAATTTCACTCTCCAACCTGCTTATTTCTTCATTATATAATTCCCTCCTGTGCGCAGCTATCCTAATCAGACATCCCCTCAAAAAGGCCTTAAATGTATCCCAAACTATCACTAAGGGAGCTGAACCCAAATTTATCCTAAAGAATTCCTCTGAATCCGCCTGCAATTCCGTAACCACCTCATCCTCCAAAAGCAGAGTTCTGTCTAAAGTCCACCTTTTTTCCCTCCTTTTCATTGGCAACCTAAGATCTAAACGGACCGCTGAGTGATCTGATAAATGGGCCCTAATATGTACTACTGACTCAACAAAGTCCCTCAAAACAGTATCCAAAAGGAAGTAATCGATTCTGGACTGATGCCGATACTTCTTATTATTATAAGAATAACCTCTCTCTGACCCCCTCTTATCCCTCCTGACATCATATAACCCCCATTGGGACATCATTACCCAAATCTGACCCTGCATTTTCTCATTTATTTTGGACCTACTACCTGATGATCTATCTAATTCGTAGTTCAATACAACATTAAAATCTCCTGCCCATATTATTGGATCTAAATATTGCAGAAGAAGATCTGAAAGTTCCCTTAATGGGCCTACATCATCCCTATTAGGACCATAGTAAAGACATATTCAAAAGCAGACAGCTTCCCCAACACCCACCTCCCTGAGTTATCCATGGGACCTTCCAGAAAAGTAATATTGGCATGATTCTTGATTAGAACAGCCACCCCAATTTGAACTAGCCATCTACTGAACCCACCCACATGACTTAAAAACTTCAAAACATTCCTCCCTAGAAAGATGGGTCTCTTGTAAGATCAAAACATCAAACGAGCATCCTTCAAATATTGCACCAATCTTTTCTGTCTACTCTTTACCCTAAGACCATTTACATTCCAAGACAGGAGTCTCAAATTCTTTACTGCCATTTTTCGAAATCAAAACCACCTACCTTCTTACACCCACCCACCCATCACTCCCCCGCCCCCCAGGTCTACCTACAAGAATGAGGATCTTTTTTTCTCCCTATTATGCTCCCCACCCAGTGCTCCCCACCACCATGCCCTTCACCTCGCCCATCCCCCCTCCTCCCCAGGAACCCACCCAATCGTTAACCTGACCAAAGTCAGAGAAGGGTCACCGTACCTAAATTGGGGCATCGCCCTTATATAAAAAAAAAAATTAAACTCTTTACCGGGAAAAACAATAGAAGCTTAAGTCAGACCTTTCTCATTCCCGCTCCCTTTCTCAATTTTCCTGATCAACTCGTCTACGTCCTTCCAATCCGTAAAATTATACATTTTGTTATTCACCATAACCCTTAATGAAGCAGGGAATTTTAACTGAGCTGTTGCACCAAGTTTTTTCAATGTGTTTATTATTTTACCCAGTTCCCACTGTTTATTTAAAGTCACAGACGCTAGGTCTGACCTAATTTCAAATGGGGATCCGTTTACTGACAATGATTTCTGTTTTAACACCAGAGCCAGAATATGTTCCTTCAGTGAGTATGTTTGAAAATAAACTAACATTTTCCTTGGTCTATCCCTGTTGGAAGGCATTTTTACAGGGACCCGGTGCACCCTTTGAATATCTTTAGCAATGTCCTCCTCTGATTCTTCCACATTCACCTCCTGCTTTATCAATCAAACCATGAAGCCTTTTAAATCACCTTCTTCCAACTCTTCTGGGACCCTGAGAAACCTCAGATTATTCCTCCTCTGATTATTTTCCAGGGATTCCATTTTAGCCTTTACCCCTGCTTCCCCTTCTTTTAAATATCTTATTTGCTCTTTATTTTCTTCCACCACCGTCCTTAACTTGCCCACCTCCTCTTCCAAGGCAGCTGTCCGGCCCGCCAGGTCATCAATTTTCTTCCCTAAGTCTTCTCAGAGACCCCTAATCTCTGCCTGATTGGCATTAGAAGTCTCAAAGCCACCCTTCAGTTCCACAGATAATGCTTTCAACATATCCGCAGTTGAGTGCCCATGATCTTCTCCGATGGGTTGAAAATCTTGTACTGCATTTACCTCCTCTTGCCTCTCTACAGATCTCACAGAAAAGGAATACTGCGAAACACCTCTCCCATCCACCCGGAGGTCTGGGCTGATGCCTTCTGAACTAGCAGCAGACTCTAACTTGTCCGATTTATCCAGCTCTTGCATACTCGCAACCCCGGTTGACATTCTGGGTGATCCTGGCAATACTAGAAAATAAGTCCTTAGTGATGGGGTAACCCGGACTTTTCTATAGTTCAAACCTCCAACACTCTTCACATCCAGTATCTTTATAACTGAACTATTATCGTGTTCCGCCTTACTTCTCGCTGTAGAGGGTTTGTGTAGGGTGACCAGACTTTCAACTTCCACTCTTTTCTTACTTTTTTCAGCGCTACGCAGGGAATACGCTACTTGTCCCAAACTATTTTTAAATGCCACCTTCCCCCCTTCCTTTCTGGTCCCCACCAGCCCCTTACCCTGTCCACTATGTGGTCTGAATGAATTTCTATAGTGCTTATACCAAAAGTAGGGGTCCCTGGTGCACAAAACCCCCAAACCCTTTAAATCTTGTTTTTACCCCTTTAGTACCTGAAATCACCAAATCCTCAATGTACTGAGGAATCCTCAAAATCCCGCTCTTCTTTCCTGAAGAATCCGGCCCTGTGGTGGCTCTGCCCTAGTTTCCCCGGTAGGGAACACGAGCCGCCACCTCCCTGACCCGAAAGAGCTCCAGGGAGGCTCTCAACAATGGCACAACCCTGTGCTCCGAAGTGTCCAGCTCCTTTGCCACCCTTGCACTGCCGTACAACCAAAAAAGCAAAGCAGACCCCCACCGCCGACCCGTCAAACCTTCGCATTTCACCAGTAAGGCATAATTATTTCACTGCGTCATTCACGGAAAGGAGCCCTCCGCGACCGGCTCCTTTAGACAGCCGCCATGTTCCCTGAACCACTTCCGGACTGCCATCTGTCTTGGTGTGGCATTCTATGAGGTGGGCTTCCTTTTGAGACTAGGGGTTATGGCTCCAGCCGATGACATCAACCATATTCATTTTGCTTATTTGGCAGGACAATGTCTGATATGTCCATTCCTACAATGTTCTGGAGGTCTGTACCAGTATATTGGTGGCCTATAGTCTGATATGGCCCTGTCTGAATTTCTATGTTTCTGATATCTTGACAGCCTATGTGCTGGACAATGTAATACAATCTCTCCTGAAACATAGATACTTATCTGTATGTGTTGGTATGTAATTGTTATAATCCTGAGCTGGACACTGTGTACATGCAACATATTCCTGCTTGCACAAGTAGTGTGTATCTTCATTGTATGGTTAACATGGTCTTACATATCTACATAGCAAAATGTGAAATTTAAGACAGCAGACAATGAGTTTGTGATGGGTGAATGTATTTCAAAGCTAATGCAGAAAATACATTTGGGACAGAAAGAAACAAAATTGTAAAATGAAGGGGTCAGTCATGGTGAATAAAATCATTGAAGTAGATGACACACCATTGGAACTCCAAAGTCCAGAGTAATCAGAGTAATTCTCCCACTGGAACCGGAATGTGGTTCAGGATCAGTCCACAGAGTGTATGTGTGACACACAAAAGAGGACATTAAGGAAGATGTTTCTTGCTGCAAGTGGTGGGAGTCTTGCCATCCTCACCTCATGGATTCTTGCATGGATATTCCCACTCACGAAGGGGGGAATCAGCTGCTACAGAGGCAGGGGTATCTGAGGGTGGTTGTGCTTCTGGCAGGGCCTCCTTCCTGTGGCTGCCGCAGATGTACTTGGGCTTGAGGTAGTTGATACACAAGAATGGGTGGATGGTGATGAAAAAGCGCTGCTCAGGGTTGTGTGGCTGTCCCTCAGCACCCCTGTTAAGGAGCCCATTGTGGAATTGTGGTCATCCAATTTTTGGATTATGTTCCTCTGCAGCCTGCTCATTTCCCAGAGTTCAGTTAACACCTGGCCCACACCCCTTGGGACTTCTGATAGACCCCCAAGACGTGGCTGATGTTAACCTGGTTGACAGCAGCCCCAGTGGCCACAAGTCACTGGCCCACAGCATCCCTCCCATGCACTCTACCCCCACAAGCATTTGCCCTTGGCACAGGGTGTCCTCTCCAATTGGGTCCTGGACCCTCAGTGTCAGGAGTGTTGGGTTGCACCTCAGGATCCAGGACTAAGAGGCACAACATTGTGGAAACTGTGCTAGCCTCGCAGGTTGGGAGGCACCTGTTACCTGTTATGTTGATGCAACAGGGATAGGAGTTATTGTTGTGGGCACAGTGAGACTCACTGTTGCCATTGCCCAGATGTTCCCAGACCGTCCTCCATGTCCACAAGTGCAGGAGTGTTGTCATCACTGAGGACATCATCCAGGGGTAGAGTGGGAGTCAGGTCGGTGGACGAGCACTGCCCAGAGGCTGGGCCAGCTCAAACTGTTAAAGTGTGACATCTACCTCAGAAGGTTTTGTGTTTCAGTAAGTAGAGACATTGAACCTTCTGAAGTGGTAGGTTAGCCTATTGTGCCATTTTACCATGGTACTGAGGGATTTGACATGACTTTTGTGAAGCTTGCCTAAACTATTAGACTCAAGCAGCTCATTAGCTGTGCTGATCAGTTGCAATTTGGATGAGGGAATGAAAATGCCATCTTACCAACAGTGAAGCAAACACAATGTAGAGGCAACATGTGCATTTGAGAATTCGGAGGCCTCGTTGAGTGAGATACAGGGAAACACACAACTTCATTGTATCTGTAGTCACGATGTAACCACTGATGTGTCAATGTGTTTGTTGCCACTACCAATCTGGTGATATAGTTTGAGGCCTTAGGAATACTTAGTGTACATACTTGGTAAGGTGTCATTCCTGTCCTCAATAGTTTAATCTTGCAATACCAGGGCAAGATGGAGCTAGGCAGACAGATATGTCTCTGAGTTGACCATAATCTGTATATTGCTCACTTCCAGGTGGGTAAAATTCATTTGAGAGTTCACACACAGGTTTATTTGGGCAAGTGAACTCTGGGCTGGTGGGTGGAGTTACATAAACAGGGCCTCCTGGGAGCTACAGGCATGTCACCCCCTCTGTTTCACACACTAGACAAGTTATATACTCCCAGATAAGTAAACTTAATTTCAGGGAAAACAAACAGGTGTATTTGGGCAAGTGAACACTGGGCTGGTGGTTAGAGTTACAGAAACATGGCCTCTTGGGAGTTGCAGCCAAGTCACGCCCTCTACTTCATGCACCAGACAAATGGTATACTCCTAGGTGAGTGAACTTCATTTGAGTGATGACAAACAGATGTATTTGTGCAAGTGAGTACTGGACTGATGGTTGGCGTTACAGAAACAAGGCCTCTTGGGAGTTGTAGTCAGCTTATTCCCTCTACTTCATGCACTGGACAAATGATATACTCCCAGGTGAGTGAACTTCATTTGAGAGATAACAAACAACTGTATTTGGGCAAGTGAACAATGAGCTGGTGGTTGGAGTTACAGAAACAGGGCCTCCTGGGAGTTGCAGGCAGATCACTCCCTCTACTTCACACATTCGACAAATGGTATACTCCCAGATGGGTGAAGAGCATTTGAGAGATCACAAACAGGTTTACTTGGGCATGTGATCACTGGGCTGATGATTGGAGTCACAGACACAGGGCCTCCGGGGAGTTGCAGACAGGTCACTCTCTCTACTTCCCAACTCTTGATGAATGTTGGGTATTACATGTCTATAGCCAGACTGCATTTAGGATGGAGCATACATTTACATGTTGAGACATACCATGATTCCTGGGGTGATTTTCTGGTATTGAAATACTTCCAGGCACCATTCCAACTTATAGGTTGTGATAGACTATGGTAGCTGTGATGTTAGGTCCAATACACATTGACAGTCTTACATCTCAGATCCTCTGGGTACTGAATGTTGGTAAAGTCAAGGAACAACACAGTGGCAAAAGCTGAGCTGTGAGCATTCAGGATATAGCAGTTTAGTGACAGTTTTTGTTTTGCACTAACCAGACTCCACTCCCCCAGGTATTCCTGTCAAGCCCTTTGGATGCAGGATGGCCAAGACCTTCTCCTCCCACGGAAAGAGTTGTAATGGGGCAATGGGAGGGCCACTGCCCGTCTTGTTGGCTTCCATCTGTTGCCTGGAGGCCAGAGAACGTACCTTGCCCCTCAAGTCATTCCACCTATTCCTAATGTCCTCCTTTGTGGGCAGGGTGGTGCCTACAGCATTCACTCTCTCTGTTGATGATCCTTTGCCACAGTTCCATTTTCCTACCAAGAGGAGAGTGCTGGACTTGGGCTCCAAACATTTGTGCCTTTACTCCTATTTCAATGTGACATGGTGGGGAATTAAAGTGGGTGACAGGGAGTTACAAAAGAAATATGATGTGGGGAGTAAATCAAGAAAAGTGTGTAAAAGGGGTTTAAGGGATAGTGAAAAAAGGGTGCCTTATCTCTCTGGACAAAATCAAATCTTGGTTGCAGTGGAGATGCAAAGGATCATGGTCTGCGAAGGGGTGTGTTTTATAGTATGATTTGCAGGTGTGTTCACTGGGCCTATGATTGTCAGTTGTGTTGTTTTTTAATTCATCCAATGGGCACTTGTCTGTTGCTTTGCTGAATGTATATTGCAGTGGTAGACCACCATTGACTAACTACCTCAAGGAGACCGACGTGTCAACTGTGTGTTTGTAATCAGCTCGGAGGTGGCCCCAGCGCTGACGGCACCAGAGTATGGACCGCCAAGATAGCAGACCACCACGCTGCTGGCGGTCAGCACTATGGCTTGGTTGGTGGTGGTCGTAATATGGGGGTCTGGGGACTGCCGCTGCAGCAGCCTTTTTTTCGGACCACCATCTTGGTGGGCCCTAAACATTAAAAATATGTTTCTAAAATTCATGTCACTTAAAAATAAATTAAACAAAAAGTATACTGTAAAAGAAAATTCAGCAAAATATATCTAAAAAACGAAAACAAATAAAGCATAAAAAATTGTAAAATAAAATTAATAAATACTGAGAAAATACTGATAATAATCTAGAAACATTAATAATAAGAGATAGAAACAAATAATGTACAATTATACCACCCAAACTAAAAAACACAAAATTAAAAAAAGGTAAATAAAAAAATATTAAAAATAACATTTTCTCTTCCCACGCCAACCTAAAAAACAGTAGGGATAGTACTGGACTTGGGAAGGGTGAAATTTACAATTAATATTCCAAACTAAGTAGTAGTAGGAAATGTGTTAGGCTTTGGAAGTGTCAGATTTACTATTTCTGCTCTAACCTAAGAAGCAATAGGCAATGCAATGAGCTTTGAATTGCTCAGCAGTAATGAAAGCATTGGACTTTAGAGGGGTCAGATTTACTATTCAACCCCAACCTAAGCAACAGTAGCAAAAGCAGTAGACTTTGGAGGAGTCATATTTACTATTCTCATTCCAGCCTAAGCAGCAAATGTCAAAGCTTTTGACTTTGGAGGGGTCAGACTTACTAGTCTACCTTCAACCTAAACAACAGTAGGGAAAGTGTTGAACTTTGGAGGCGTCAGAGTTACTATACCCACTCCAACTTAAGCAAGAGTAAGGAGAGTGTTGGTGTAAGAAAATGGGTAATTAGTTGGGAAGAATGTGAGTCCCACCCAAATAATATGACAAAATCTTTTTACATCAAACACACAGTTTCAATAATTTAAACCTGGGCTAAACCCATAGTAGCTATGGGACAGAGTAGACAGGCTTAATTTAGGAAAATTTTGTTAAGCGTTTAGCAACACTAAACTAAAAGGTCATGTGTGGGGGGAGTTGGCATATACTCAACTTTGACTATAACAACAGAACCCTAGAAATTCACTGAAAGAACACAAAGGTTAAAGTGATGTTAGAGTTAGGTGTTGAAATAAGGTAAGAACTAACATTCAAAAAACAGAAAATTGGTTATGATCACACATATTTCACTGCACAAAACATGTTAGCAATACAAACTTGGAAAAGTATATAAATCAGAATAGGAACATTAAAAACAATTGATCTGATGTTAAGAATTACCATTTCTCTATCTCCAAAACTGCCTATCAGCCAAGACCACATGCTCCACCCTTTAGAATCCACTCATCTCTAGTGCGCATGCTCTATACGTATTAGATCAACTGTTCAAGTGTGCCTAGAAAAAGTGTTGTAATAAAATTGAGAATATCGGTTTCAGAATTTGATAGCAGGCTAAGCGCTGTTGATTTCTTCATGTCCTCAACATGGCCCTCCCTGGAACCATCCACATGATGAGCCAACCAACAAAGTTTACACCAAAGAGAACTCACCCACCCCACCAAGGGATCAGGGAGCAAGAGACTCCCCACTACTAGAAGCACAATCCCTAACAGTAGGCAAAATGACAGTCTGCATTTTGAGGAGATCTGTGCAGCTGGATGTCAGAAAAAGGAGATTTTCTGGGTCCAGGGAGTTGTTGAGCCAATAGCAGAGTCTGTAGCAGATAGAGAACCTCCTTGGCTGGCAGAGACAAAAGCAGGAGCAGCTGCTCCAGTGGGTCTGGCATCTGTCTGATAGTTTGATGGTCTGCTTATGGTGCGATGTATGAACTTAGGGAGGCAATTTTTTAAACTTCACAGCAGAGTATGTGGTGAGCAAGGCTTAATATGGGCCTCGCCAATAGGGTTGAATAGGGTAGGACACTGGCTTCTACGTATTCCCTTGGATATGGATCCATTCATCAAAGTGTAGGTCGTGGCAAACTTTGGTCAGACAGGGGAGCAGTGCAGCTTGTACTAGAATGGAAGCGGTTGCGACAGCGAATCTGTTGCTTGCAATCTTGCAGAGTCATCATATAATTCAAATGCAAATCAAATAAAGCTGGAGACGTTGGAGCGATATACAGAAGCACCATTCGGCGACCAATTACCATTCCATATGTATTTAGTTTAGGTTTTTAATTAGGAGAGGCTATAAATGCCCATAGTGCTAAAGAGAAAGCATCAAGCTTTTCAATCATCAAAATAGGAGTTTTAAACATACACGTATAGTGGATAGTAAAGTTACCTGTTTCAGCCAAGCAACTATTACCGGGGATCTCAGCCCCCGTCTCAGGTTGTACTAGAAATTGTGACAAGAAGAGAAGCCTTTTCATAGGTTTACTCGTATCTTTCCTTGCTGAACAGTGAGAACATAAGCTACAAAATTAGCATTCTTGGACCCTAAGTTGTAAAGAACTTTATTGAGTACATGGGACATTGATTGGCATAAAGATTTAATATAATCAGGTTCACACAGGATAGTTAAAACAGCATTTCCATTTTCACTTGGCACTTTCATACAGACATTATCACTGGTATAAAAAAACAATTCAAAATACTAAATTCAAAATTAAGCAAATCGTGCTTTAATATTTTTCATTTTGTTCTAAATTTAAAACAAATATAAAACATAATGCACATTTAAATTTAACTTAAAAATAGGTTTACTTTTTTTGTAAAACTTTAATATACGTTAAAAATGTTCCCTTTACTTTACCGTAGGGAGATCTCGGCCCATAGAGGAGTCTCCAGTGTCACCTGCCAGTCCCACCCAATCCAGCCCAGCACTGCACTCCAGGCCAGGAGAACGGATTTGGTGATCGAACACTGTATAGCATACACATAAGGTTATCAATGCCAATCATTGATAGCTCCATTCTGAATGCTGGGCCTGCACACCCACCATTCAGCCAGTTGTTCACTACTAGGATACGCCCTGCTCAGTAATACAGGAGTATATCAGCCATGGCCAGACCCATTTCGTAGGTGGATCGAACACATCTCTCATAGGAGATTTCTTAGGATTTGTCAGTCCAGAAGAATTTCTGTGCTTGGAAAGCCAGAGTGGATTACCACTGGCTCGGGAGGGGTAACAGAAAGTTCTGTAGAAGGTATATGAGCCATGGAAGGATCATCGTTTTATAGAGGGCCACCCTGCCCAGTATATTGAGGAGCAGTTAAGCTCACCAATCGAGATCAGCTTGAATTGTGTGACTTGAGAGGGTGGAGGTAGAGGTTCCAGGAAAGGTCCAGCTCCCAGATCATATGGATTCCCTGGTACAGAAAACTGAGACAGCAAATCGGCAGGGCCGAGTGCCAAGTTTTGTCATCCCTGTCCCCTCTTAGAGGATCAAGGGCTATTTGAACCCTTTGAACTCAGACCCAATGCCTCACCATACACATTGAGGATGGAGACGAAGCAGGGCCCTGCCTAGGCTGGACAAGCCATGAAGAGGAAGACGTTGTCAACATAGAGGGCTATTCTATCCTCCAGTACCATTCTCCATTTGAATCCCCACACCTGTGTGTCATAGCACATCCATGACACTAGTGGTTCCATGATCCGGGTGAAAAAGAGGGGGAGAGGTGGCCCCCCCCTTCTGGTGCCCTGATGAATGGGAAATCCGAGGGACAGCGTTCACCCATAACTGTGCCTGTGGCACTGCATATAATGCTTGGGGATAGGCACAGAAACTATGCCCCACGCCCAGTATTGTCAATACCTCATGTAGGAAGTTCCATTCCAGGGAATCAAAGGCCTTATGACAGTCAAGAAGCATCAATGCAGTAGCGCACTTTAACTCTTTAAATCAGGCCAAGGTCAAGTGGACTCTGCAGATACAGTGGCTAGTGCTATGACAGGGGATAAAGCTGTACTGGTCCGGATGGACCAGGCAGCCCAGTGCATGAAGCAGGCCCCAAGCCAGTAATTTAGAGTAGAGTTTGACCTCAATATAAATGAGGGAAATGGTCTGATATGAGTCACATTGGTCTGGAGGCATGCTGTGTTTCAGTAAGACCACGATGATGGGCAAATCTTACTGTACTGGGAAATGGCCTCAGTCAACCACTTCGAGGAGCATATTCAGGATAGGAGGCAGGATCAGATGTTAACATTTGAAGTAGTATTCCATGGGAAAGCCATCGGGACCAGGAGTGTTCCCCAGGTGCAGCTCTGAGAGGATATAGCCAAGCTACTCCACGGTCAGGGTTTGGTCAAGAGCCTCCCATTTGGTGGGGGTCACGGTGGGCCTCGAGATATCCCAGACCAGTAGGTGACTTGTTCCCAATGGGGGCTAATGGCCTTGCTGCATTGAGGGATTTGTGGTAGGTTGTGTCTGTGTTAGCCACAGCAGGTCCAGTCTTGCCTTGCTCGCTGTCTGGGCCGAAGATGGTGTGCACTATCCTTGATGGCAGCTTCCTTGTGGCCACCCAGTAGAGAAGCCCATATGACTTGTCTCCTCATTAGTATAGTCTGCTGGCAGTGGCTTCCCAGCACTTGCTTGCCTCCCCCAAGCATAACTGGCGCTGGTCAGCCCTCTCTATCGCCAGACGGTGGCTCAGGAGTTCTGTTAAATTGCCCCCATTCCTGGATTCGAGCTGGACAATCAAAGTCTCCAGTTGATAAATGCGAGTCTGAATCTTTAGAGGCCTGGCTCTGAGTGTCGGATAGGGCTTACCCATGCATGGCATCCTTGAAGGCCCCCTAGAACACCCGGGTGAATCAATCCGTCCCCTGGTTAGTGCCAAGGAAGACCACGAAGCCTGGGTGGTTTGCTCATGCATGAGAAACCAGCCATTGAGGCACAAGGCTTGTCTTTCACCCTCTGCCCCATGGCCCACCACTAGAAGAACAACTGTTGCATGTCAGAGAGGCCCTGAACCAAGATGTGAGCTCCTTGCTTGCGAAGGAGGTCTGTGTTGGGTAGGAAAAAGAGGTCCATGCAAGGGAAGGAACCATGCACTGCCAAAGCATGTGTATATTCACGTCTAGTAGGATTACACACTTGCCAGCCATCTCAGAGTCCGAGACCCAAAGCCCAGCCGGCCAAGGCCCTCTCTTCCCTGGGCTCCACTTCGGGAGACCTAAGGGAGTCCAGGGACCCATGATGTCTTTAATGTCAACCCCTCTTCCTCCAAGATGAGCCTGCCAGTTTGGAGGGACATGATCAGGTCCCTAGGCCATGTCAATGTAGAGGAAGAAGGCTGTGGGTGAACATACACACTCAAGAGTTAATAGAAGGAACCTTCTATTGAGCCCTCCACCAACTCAAATCTGGCTGAGATGTCACAGGCCACACGAGATACTGCCAGTGGCAGGGGAATTGTGGAGAAGAATCGCCACCCCCCCTAGAGCCTCAAAGAAATCATGAGTGGTAAAGCCAGCAGTATATGGGCCAGATTTAAGAAAAGTGGGGATGTGTTGTGATGATGTATTATGATGGAATGTTGAGTGGGTTAGAATGTAGGTAGGCAGGTAGTCCTGTTCACTACAACGTAGGAGAGTATAGTTAGAATGTAGCTCGGAAATCGTGGTGTGACGGGACCAAGAAGATCGTTGGAGCACAGAGGCCCACTGTCCTTTATGAGTTGGGGCTGTATTTTATTAAATAAACTCCTAAAAACTACTGCTGGAGTGGAGTCTTCAGAACACACTGTCCATGAGCTCAAAACAGAAGTGACCTAAGCGTCCGTGGCCCTCATTGCCCGCATTGCCAGAGCTCAGAAGACTGAAAATAGAAGCCGCTGGAGAAACCTCTGCTTTATTGGATTTCCCGACGGGGCGGAAGAATCTGCCGCAGAGGCCTCCCACAACAATGGCTCATTTCCTGGATCAACCCTACCTGTTTGTCAAAATGCTTCATAGTTGAACAAGCCCATAGGTCACGCGTCCAGAGGTCTCCTCTGGGGGCCCCCCAGCGACCCATTATCACCAAGGTTTTGAATTATCGCGATAGGAACACAATCCTGCAAGAGGCGAGGGTTAAGGGTGAACTTCCTTTCCAATTTAGCAGAATAATGGTGTTTCTAGACTACACCCAACAGCTTTAGTCCCAGCTCAAGTGTTACGATCAAGTCAAGCACAAGCTCTGGTCCATAGCCTTACTATATGTGCTCATCTTCCCGGGGTGCTTGCAGGTCTTCTTCAAGGGAAAATCCCACTTCTTGAGACACCTGGAAACGGCTAACAGAACACTGCCCCTTGCATCTGGGCCTGCCACCGCTGTGACCGAACCGGCTCACTCGTGGGGCCCCACTGGAGGAGGGCATGAAGTGTAGGTGGTCCGGCACAGGGTGCTTTCTCGGGACCACTGCAACACCTCAGCTGCTTCAGACATCTGCTATGGACAACGTTCATGCTGAATTGTCCTCATTCTCACCGAAGGATGCCCATGACTGACCCCAGTATTCATTACACATGGTCCTCCTATGTTATTATTCTGTACAGACACACCAGTACCACTATATATTTTTCAAGGTCTTAGAGGCCAGGAGCCTCAGTGGGAAACCCAGAACCCATTTTCCTTTTCCACTTAACACAGTTAAGTTTGGGCACCAGATGCTTCTGTGATGCATGTTCGGGGGCAGTATAGGGAGGGGGATTTAGGGGGATCAGGTTTTGGTTTTCATGTTATGTTGTTTTTGTTAGACCTGTCATCTTTTGGTGTGGCTTCCCCTGACTTTTTGTTTTCTGAACTCATGTTTTGATTATGTGCTGAACTTCATTTCTGCTGGCTTTAGGGTTCTGTGCACTTTTGTTACTGCTGACCAGTGCTACAGTGCATGTGCTCTGTGTCTAAAACATGGTAACTTTGACGTCTCCATTATTGAAATATTTGATTTACTGATAAGTCTCCAGTAAAGTGCACTAGATCTCCCCAGGGCCAGTAAATCAAATGATACTAGTGGGCCTGCAGCACTGATTGTACTACCCACTACAGTAGCCTTTCAAACATGTCTCAGGCCTTCCACTGCAGACCCTGTGTGCACAGTTCAAACTGCCATTTTCACCTTGCAAGGACCAAGCCTTCCTTTTTATTACATGCATATAGGTCACACCTAAGGAAGGCCCTAGTTAGTCACAAGGACAGGGTGCAATGTATTTAAAAAGTTGGACATGTACTTTAAAGTTTAACATGCCCAGATAGTGAAAAACTCTTAAATTCGTTTTACACTATTGCAAGGACTATCTCTCCCGTAGGTTAGCATCGGGGTTGTCTTATAACATATTTTAATCTTTTAAGTGTAATTTCCAACCGGAAAAAGCAAGAAATATGGAGTCTGGTGTCTCTGGACTTGCAATTTAAAAATACATCTTTTCGTGAAGGTGGTTTTTAAATTGCAGATCTGAAAATGCCACTTTCAGAAAGTTGGTATTTTCTTACTCTAACCATTTTGTGCCTTAGTCTGTCTTCGAATACACATCTGGGTTTAGGTGACACTACATTTGTGCTTTCTCTCCAGACAGCCACAAACAGGAAGGGCTGGGTGTGACAGAAGATACATCTACATTTATCTGCATACTGATAGTTGTCCAGGGCAGGGAATGGAAGAGGGAGTTCACGCTTACATCTGAATAGAATGTGTCCTGCCCTCACACAAAAGGCTGATTACCCCCTACTTGTAGTCTGGAGCCAGGGCTAGGTTGAAAGGGATCCTTGTGCACTTCAGAGAATTCTTTTGAAGTTACCCCTACATCAAAGGCCATTTTGAGTATAAGTACTGGACTTCTGACACCATATACTCAGAACACTTCTGGACTGAGGACATTCTACCAGGAAGAAGAACAGCTGTGCTGTCAGGAGGGACTGCCACTTTGCTGTTTGCTCTGCTGGGCTGGCCTCCTGCCTGTTCATCTTGCCTGGAAGTGATAGAACTGAATCTAACTCTCTACTTCCTGTAATCTAAAGTTTCACTAAGGGCCTGACTGAGCTTACCTCCTGTTTCTGAAGACTCCAGGGATATTTAAGACTTCGCCTACATCTTGCTAACAGCACATGTGCTCCTCTGCTGTGAGTGCTGCTCTGCCAAGTGGTGCCAAATCCAGTCCTGGCCCTGTGGAGATGAGTGTGGTGCTGCAACACAAGAACTTATGCAATAACACCAGCGTGTCACTTGGAACCAACACATTTTGCTGCAGAAAATGCCCCTTTGCTGCTGCCTGCACTGAAACCGTGGACACTGCTCGCCAACTATGAGACGCAATGACCCCGTCTTTCAATGCAGCACTGATGCATCAGAACCAGTACTCATCACTTCTGGACATCGACGCATCAACGACGTGGCCCAATCAGGAAACAACGCATCGCCTGCAAGCGAGACACATCCCCTCCTTGGATCAAAGCATTGTCACAGAGCAACGACGTGACCAAGGTACCGTCAGTGGGTCTGCGCAACTCCTGTTCCTGGCCTGCACTCTATCGTGGTCAGACTGAACTTTTGGATTTGCCCTGGTTCAGCGCCACCAGAAGCTATTGACTTCTAAGCACTGCAGTTGATTTAATCTTTCAAAATTCATAACTTGGCTAGTTTATGTTGGAGTTTTGTGGTTTTGGTCTTGTTTGACTCAGATAAATATTGGCTATTGTCCTAAACTGACGTGAAGTCCTTTTGTGGTGTTGTTAACTGTGTTAATGGGTGTGTGTACAAATACTTTACACATTGCCTCTTGAGTTTAGCCTGACTGATCTGTGCCAAGCTACCCGAGGGTGAGCACAGGAAAACCTTTTACGTGTTTAATACTTACCCTGACTAGGACTGTGGCCCCTACTTGGACAGAGTGCAAACCTCTGCCAATTAGAGGTCCAATTTCTAACACTTTTGTGCATTGTTACTTCCACAGGCACTACATTCAGTAGCTGAGCACCCCGCCACCACATGTCCCTGCTGAGGCCCACGCCCAAGTGGCCAGCAAACGTGGGGGTTCACTACAGGCCTGATACAGTCCTGTTGTACCAAACCTGCAGCAAACACTGACTCTTTCCAACTCGCCGAGATGGCATTCACGTCCTTGACATGGCACATTTGTTTTTCTGTATAACATATAAGAAAATGACTTCGATATTAATGCTCGGATGAACTTAACTGTTAAATTTGTTACATCTGTTTACAAGGAAATTACCCATCACTATAAGTACATTTTTTCTAATACAGAAATTTGAATAGAGACATGTTTTTTAACCATTACATTCATAGCCATTTAACTTCTCTGGTCTGGTAATCTTTCTTCCACACCTACTAAATTTATCATTACCATTTGCTATCTTTTTGTTTTTACTATTAACTTCCATTCCCTTCTGTGAAATTTTCATGGATTCCTTGTTGTTACCAAAAGTTTGTGTGTCATCATCAAACATTTGTATATTTTCTCTTAGTGCGTTATTTTCTCTATTTCCTACTTTCTGCATTTCCTTATCTTCCCTGGTTACATCCTCCATCAACCAGGTGGCCTTATTCACACCTATATTTCTCTTCCCCTTGAATGGTGAGACACGACTCAGGTGCCCTACCTTTCCATCATCAAGCAACACAGCATTGCGGAACACTTTCACCGCTTTTAAAGTTGGGCAAAATTGTCCTTTTCCCTTCTTTTTCAACCCTGGTGCTCTCACCCTTACCAAATCACCAGCTTGCACATTAACTCCTTTACATCTGTGAATGGCATCATAATAACTTTTTGATTATGTTTGTATGTCTGTTAAATTCTTTTTCACTGCCTCAGCTGTCCACTTACTCTTCCTCCCCTTGAACATCCAACCTATGTTGTCTATTCATAATAGAATCCTGCCTCTCATTTTTTCAAAGGGAGCGTTACCCGTGGAACTACTAGGTGTTGTTCTATGCGACCATACTGTTCTCCACACTTCTCTCCCCCACTACAATTTGGCGCTTTCTGCTAATTGTATGCTGTTCTTCAGTACTATATTGACATGTTCAATAGTGCCATTACCTGCTGGGTGATAAACTGAAGTGGTAACGTGTTTTGCTTCCACATCTTATCAGGAATGTCTTAAATTTGTCAGATATGAACTGAAGGGCGTTATCTGTTACAATGACTCCCGGTTCTCTAAAAAAAAAATGTCCAAATAATTAACAATGGCTTTTTGAGTCAACATAAGTCATAATTTCTATTTCTGGCCATTTCGAAAGATGGTCTATCATTACCACAATGTATTTAGGTCCTTCTTCTGCATGTATGGGACCAGTTATATCTAGGCCTATTTTCTCCCAAGGCATGTCTGGACACTTGATAGGACACAATAGAGGTTTAAATGTTGTCAAGATTTTTTCCGATTATTTGCATGGAACACATTCTCAACCATTACGCATGACTTGATCATTTTCATTGGATAACTCTTCTTTCAATTCCCAAAAAACACGTAAATTTCCTTCTAGGTCATTTTTAGCAGCCAATCCTTCACATAACAAAGTTTGTACCTTGGTTAAAGTTGTATCCTCTTTAGAGGCCTTGCTCCATTCTTCTTCTGTTATTCCTGAATGTCATCAACAACATCTGCCACATAAGAAATATTCAATTTCATTCACTTTAGTGCCTGGCCCTACAACTGGCATTCTGCTCAAGAAATCAGCAGTTTTGTTCTTTACTCCTGTTACATTTTGCACTTCATACTTATAATCCAAACATTTTATAAACATACAAGTCATTTGTGGAGAAACTCTGAACACCCCACTTGTCAAGATTTTAACGAGGGGTTCATGGTCACTTCGTAAGATAATATTTGTACCCCCATATAAATGACCTCAAATGTTCCAAACCACAAATGCACGCCAGGGTTTCTCATTCAATAACAGAATATTTTGCTTCTGTGTCTATTATTGAACAGGAAGCAAATGCAATAACAGATTCTTTTCCTTGATTATTGACAGCACCAATGCCTCTACTGCTTGCATCAGTTGTGACAATACATTGCAAGTTGAGATCAAAACCTTGAAGAGCATGCAGCCTAATGATGTTGTTTTTAATAGCTTGGAAAGTTTCTTAGCACTCTTTTGACCACTCAAAAACACCTTTTTGCTTTTAATAACTGTCTAATAGGATACGTTTTACTGGAGTAATTGTGCACATATGTGGAGCAAAACTGTGCCAGTCCTAAAAATGCTCTAACCTTGTCTTTATTGGTAGGGGGCAGGTGTTTCTTTTATCGCATCAACCAACCCTGCCTTGGATTCCACACCTTTACCACTGATCTCATGCCCTAAATATGTAACACTTTGTTCTGCAATCTTACACTCAATGTATTCAGCTGTGAGTCCATTATCATTTAACACTTGTAGTACTTCCTTCACCTTGGCATTATGTTGCTCTTTTGATTTTCCCATTATAAGGATATCATCTTGAAGGGAAATCACATCATATAGTTTATTAAATAGTTTAAACATTGATCTTTGGAACATGACTACTGCAGACGCTAGCCCAAACGGAACACTGACAAATTGATAACAGCCAAATGGGGTGATAACAGTAGTAAGTCTGCAGCTATCTGGATGTAAAGACTCCTGGTGGCAAGCTGAGGTTAAGTCAAAAGTGGTGAACTATTCCATGCCTTTAGTCAATCATACTATTTCATTGATTTTAGGTAATGGAAATTGATCCACCATTATATTGTTATTCAAATACCTTAAATCAACACATAAACTCAGCTTACCATTGGCACATCTCGCCACTACAAATGGTACAATCCAATCTGAGGCCTCAGTTTGTTCAATAATACCTGCCTGTTGTAGTTTGTCTAATTCTTTAGATACCTCATTCCTAATGCCTAAAGGTATATTCCTTGCCTTATTGATTGACAGTATGGCATTATCCTTTACCAGAATTCTGTGTTGGAACTTTTTGAGGTTACCAATACCAACCGAAAACACCTGTGGAAATATTTTTTTAACAGTTTCTTAATTTATGTCCTCATCTTGGATCACAGAAATAGGTTTTGTTCTGTGTGTACCTAGTTCACCTTGATCCCACCAACCTAATACCGAAGGACTGGATTTCGAAACATACATTTTACACTCTGCCTCCCTATTCTTTAATACAAAATGTAGGTTTTTGCATCCTAACAAGTCAATTGGTTCTCCAGTAAATCTTTTTGGAGAAATATCAGGTGGTTCTAGACCCTCCTCAACATTGTGTTTAAATTTCTTTAACCATATCATTTTGTTTATAATTGTGTAAGGTGACCCAGAATCTGCTGTGATAGTAATAGTAACTCCCCGAGTTGGAACTTCACATTTCAGCGTCTTCCATTGATTGCTTGTAAATGGTAGGTCTGTGTTTTTTATATTAAGAACACACAAGTTCTTGTCATCAATATCAGACATTGAGGATTCCTAATCTGTAGCACTTTCTAAAAACTTAATGCCAATCTCCTTTCTTTTCTAAACACCTTAAGAAAATGTCCCATGATTACACATCCGGAACACTTCTGGTACTGGGATGGACATTTCTTATCATTTGCATACTGACCTGTAATTCCACACCTGTAGCACTTCACTATGGTTTTACGATCTTCTTCTTTTTTTATGTCTTGGTTTGTAAGAATTTTGTTGTTTGGACTTATTGTCAGTAACATTTGTAGTTTGTTTTCCTTTTTTTATCTTGCTGACTAGTTCTTTAGACTCAAGTATGTGGTCTTCCTCCGTATTGTTTTCCATTAATACTGCTTTTGCATATCTTTCAGTCAGTTCTGCTTTTTTGACTTCATCTATCACTTCTTGTAATTGCGCTTCACCTTTACCCCACAAACAATCTTTTATAGTTTGGTTTGCAGCGTGCATAACAATTTGTTCTCTTATCATTTCGTCATGTAAAGTGCCGAACCTAGATGTCAATGCCAAATTTTTTAATGCTGAAATGTAATCTTCAATTGATTTATTCTTTTCCTGTTTCCTGTGATAAAATGTATATTGATCAATTCTGACACATACCATGGGTGTGTAATATCCATCCAAATCCTCTAAAGCATTTGTAAACACATCGCCTTGTCCTTGTTCTCTATGTTTCTGTTTTATGTGATTATGGGCCTGATTCTAACTTTGGAGGACGGTGTTAAACCGTCCCAAAAGTGGCGGATATACCACCTACCGTATTATGAGTCCATTATATCCTATGGAACTCGTAATACGGTAGGTGGTATATCCGCCACTTTTGGGACGGTTTAACACCGTCCTCCAAAGTTAGAATCAGGCCCTATATGTTTTTAATCCTTGAGGACCTAAACAGTGTAACAATGTTTTCCTCTTTTTTTTGTCTGCAGTGAAAGCATTGTCCTTGTCACATGTAGATATATAATTCAGAAAGTATTCTCGTCATTCCTGCTACCATTTCATTTACATATCACCCGTAGATGGCACCCTTAGATGACATATCACCCATGATGGGGGCAAATTCAATGTATTTGATGCCATACTGTATATTTTTATATTTTGACACAATTAATTTCTTCAGATTTGTTTTCAAGATTGTAAAAATTGTTCACGATAAACAGTTATTAAGATTTGTCTTTAAGATTGTAAATTTGTGCATGATAAACAGTCATTAGTCCTATTTTCAGTTTCTAAAAATGGCCGTCGTATAGGTAAAAGTTTAGTTCAGAAATCATCTGAAGCCTGCTAGTTGCTGGGATGTCACAGTTCTCCCACACAGCATGCAGGCTCTCAAGTAAGTCACAGCATGTGCAAGATCCATATGCGCACAGAGACAGTTTACAGAAGTGTGAGATCTGTATACGTGCGAAGACAGTTTACAGAAGATCTAGCGTGAGATGAGCATGCGCGCTTCTCTAATTGTATGAATTTAATAGAAAAAAATCTATTGTCCACTCACTGTTCCGCTGGAAAATCTTGTAAGTACTACAATAATAATGCTTCTTCTCCGTAATTAGAAATATATTGTAGTATGTGGGTGACCGTAATTATGATCCATTGACACGTGGGACGGTTGTTGGGGCTACAGTACAATCGTCACCATTTTCACCAAAATGATCTCCGAACGTTGACATTACTACATTCTAACTACACTCTTCTACGGTACAGTGAACACGACAACCTACCTACCTACATTCTAATCCACTCAACATTCCATCATAATGCCTCATCATAGCACAGTGTCCTCCAGTTCTGAAGTGTACCCCTCCGCTTCAGAACCCCTTTCTGTAGTATTTTGAGGATCTTGGTGTGGGAGGACCACATCCACCCAAACCTCTCCTATCTTAGATTCTAGGGAATCTAGAGTCCTGGATTGCCTGTAGGGTGACCGCAGTATCTTCTCAACCCTGCTTCCGGGCCGATTGGGTTGCTCCTCCATTTGAGGTCATGTGTAAATTTGTCAACTTTCAATTGGGCCGCTGTTCCTGGGGTTTTGTCTCATCCCATGATGGTGCCTGGGGCCTCGTAGTGTCAGACAGATGGATTTCAGGTGGGCTGGGGGACCCAGTAATGCATGGGAAGTCCACCCACTGGCCTGCCAGCCCCGCAACAGGCATGGCGCAGGCTGCATGAGCAGCTGGGGTCAACAGGAACATACTCTCCAATTGTCCAGGCCCCTATGGCTGCAAGCAGACCCCTGGTGAGTACCTCATGTCCTGTCAGTTGGGGCCCTTGCCAGGACGCTCTGCTTCCATCACAGCGTCCGTGACACAGTGAGCGGATCCTCTGAACCTGTCAGCACTCCAGATGAAAGCCATCTCAGGTTGAGGGAGGGAGGATCCACTGCGCTAATGAGGACACCACGCAATCCTGGCTGGTTGCGGTACAGGCACCTTACTTCTGGGCAGCCGCTCAAGCTCCGATGCACCGTTCTCACAGTGGGTCACCATGGGGATCCTCCGGGCCTTGCTCCCAGGGCGTCCCCAGGCTCACGGTCATGGCGAGAGTTTCACGCCAGCACCTGCAGCACTAACAATCGTCCGCGGCCTGAGTGGGAGCTCAAACATGAGCGACCACCATCTTGGCCATCTAGATGCCACCCATAAATAAGTATTGTATTTTATGTATTGTAGATTTATATAGCACCTACTCCCCCTGATGAAGTGTTGACGCACTTTGTGGATGGGGAGCCATGATTTCGTTTCTAGTGCTAGTTGTAATTGCTCCAGTTAGTCATATATTCTGCAACATCATTAACATTGGTAATGTGTGCATTAGTTCCATTCAGTTCTAGTCTATGAGAAGGTGATTGTTGTTGTAGCTGCTTTAGTTATGTATTGGGCAGTCGCGGCTGGCGACTGGGCAAAGTGGCGGGGGAGAAAAACACAAATAATATATATCTATATATATATATATATATACATATATATATATATACATAAACACTGTTTATTATTGTTTTATTTGTAAAGGTTTGCAGCTCCTGCTGCTGCTGGAGGGTGGGGGCAATGCTCCTCCGCCATAGCGTTGGAGCCGCCCCTGGTATCAGGTTTCACTGCTAATTGTGCCTCTTTGATTAAAGTGAATGTAAGACAATCAGTATAGAATGTGTTTTATATTATTGTTTGGTTATCCTAGTACACTTTGTTACTGGAGCACAGTGGTGTTGTAAGTGAATCTCATTTTACATATTTTGGGTCTAGCTCACATTGGCTAGGTTAGTGTGTCTGGTGTGAAATGCTCCAGATTCAGTTTGGAAGGTCAAACAGTATGGGACGGAAGGAGAGATGGACTGGCATAGTTTCAGTTAACAGGGATATGAAATACCCCTTTATGCACGCCATGACCCTCTTAGTGATGGTTCCCTTGTGGTGCAATGCAAAATAGTACAAGTAAAGGAATATCTTTTTATTGATGTTTTTCTGTAATTACATAGTTGTTACCTTCAGAATATCTGAATATTAAAAGTTGTCATAATTTCACTGGTGCTGTTTGATTCTCCAGAAATGTGAAAGATAGAAACAGGACAGAATCGTTGTTTCCAGATGTAACCTAATATTCCATGGTTGCTGATGAGGTCTAGATATGGGACACCGTGATTTGTAGGTCTTGGTCAGCAGTATGTGACCCTTCTAGTTTCTCGGTGTTACACTGGGTCCCCACTTCCTATTGAAAGTGAGACCCTCACTCTACTTTCACATTTTACTTCCATCCACTCCAAAGCATGAGATATCATCAGCCTACTTCAGCCACTGGTTTTCTTTACTGTGAATGACAGAATTTTGATCTTGCACATTTGCCTAAGAAGTAGTCCTACAGTGCCATTCACTGCTTTCATTTGATATTTTTTATTTATATATTTTTATGATGTAACATTTTGGCCTTGCTTTTAATGGAAACGTGCATATTAACTCTAGAAGGCATTGTTGTAACTACAATAAGTTTGTTGTTACACATATTTGCAAAAAGAAAAATATTAGTAAATAAAAAAATGCGGACTTACTAAGGCCCGCTGTATTTGCTTTGTTAATGCATTTTCAAATTTTCTTCAGACGAAATGTTAGTTTGCCTTGAAGCGATGGTGCCTGTGTGGCATTAGGAGTTCGCATTGCTTTCCATTCCATTGTGTATCTAATAGCGAAGTAATGTGTGTCCACTCGTGCCCACCGCCATTTGAGCCCGAGCTCCGCCCCCAAAAGTGTTTTCACTAATGGCTTTTACTGAGACATGAGGGCCTCGCCCACCACCCCCTTCTCCCAGCGCACACACGCTTTTATGAAAACTCTTCACGCAGCGGGATTTCCTGTCTAGCCCCTGCTGGGCTCACTTGCACAAAAGTAATAAACTAATAATAAATGAAAACAGGGCTGTTGTGAAACCTGCAGAGGACAGGCGCCTCCTGGCTAAATCATTCTTTATTATTTCTAGTGGGTAAGAGAAGCGATGTACTTTAATAAACTGCACTGGGAGCCCAGATGAACTGCATAAGATAGGCTGGTAATCGGCTTTCCACATTGATCAATGTTTTCATCTGAAATTGGTTTCTGAAGCTTTAATTCTGTGTCGTGTCACTCCGAGGCACGTCAGCAGATACTGACTTGCATCGGCGTGAGCCCTGTAGTGAGACGTCAAGCCCACGCGCCCGTGTGCGATCCACAGTGTGATTGCGGCCCGCTTAGCAGCTGTGGTGCGCCTACTGCAGCGCGAGCCTGATGCACGTCCATGTCACCATCAATGTCACCTTCGCGATATAGGTCCATGTCATCATCAATGTTACTTTCACGAAGGGATGAGGTTGCCGCCTGCAGAATCTTTGAAAGGAATACCCGTGTGACCTAAGCGATGCTTAATTTGAGCCAGTGGTTGCAGGTGGGGTCCATTGGCATTCATTTTTGGGGACCTGTACATAATATTTTGTCTCTTCAGACTTTGACCCAGAGTAAGAGCGGTAAAAAACACAAGAGGGAAAGAAGGAGGAAGAGAAAGTTGAAGAAAACTTGACAAAGGGAGGAAACGGGAACCTGCAAGTGAGACAAAGGAGCAGGGAGTGTCTGGTGGTCGATTAAAGAAGCATGAGGTGGATTTAAGATTATTGTATTTGGCACATTAATATTAAATTGTGTGGTAACCGTAGGAGCACCACTACACCCTAGGGGGGAAATTACCCACATACCACCTCCACCTCTTATATAAGGGAATGTTTCCAAGCATAATAGGGACACTGTGACAGATGTACAAAGCAATCTACCAGTCACAAATGGGCCGATTCACAGATTTGGGCCATTTGTGACCGGAAAAATGCTTTTTCAAATGTTCAAAATGTGAGTTTGTAACTTGTCATTTAAACATAATTTGCATTTGTGGTTTGGTATTTGGAAGGGGCATGTTTTGGACACCCTTCCGAATACCAAATTGGTATAGTATGAATTACTGTTTTGCAACAGAATTCCGGTTACAAAAAAGTAATACTTTGCACAATTTTAATTTAAAAGTCGTGGTAACCAACTCACAAATAAGAAGTGGTCCCCTTGTGACCCCTTCCCCTTTGAGAATATGGAAAAATTGGAGCACTGCCTACTCTTAAAAACTGAAACTTCACCGTTTTTTTCTTTTTAAACACATCTCATTTTTGTTTCAGGACAACAGGCTGCATTTTTTTTTTTTTAGAAAATACAAGATTGCTTTATTACAAAGCAATCACAGACATGATGGTCTGTTAACCTCAGCAGTCCACTATCCCTGTGATGGAGGTGATTCCTAATGGGGAGCAAATTGTGACCTACGTCATTAATATTCATGAGGTAGTTCAATTTGCGACTCAGTAGAAATCACAAATTAAGGAATAAACAGTTCATACATTTAGAATACCTATTACCGAATAGTTATTTAGAAATCTTTGATATTTGGGAATCAATATTCTAAAGGTATGTACATCTGGCCCACCATTCCTACCTTTTATTGAAAATCCACTACATTTTCCATGGTTTGCCTGCCAATAATGGTGAGAGGTGAACCACTCTAGCTGAGACAACTGGCCAACACCAATGATAGCAGAGTTACCACCTCAGATGGCATATCTGCATCAATGGAACTCCAGGCATGAGTTGCAGACGGACAGTCCATTCGTTTTCAAGATTCTCCATTATTGCCCTGAAGAAGTGATCAACAGCTCTCATAGCCCGCCTCTTTACTTAGCACCATCATTAGTAAGATCATGCTGTAACACACATCGATGTAATCATGGACACCGCTCATTTTGCAAATTAAAATTCCCCAGATGAGCAAAAACTTTCTTCAAGCTTTTTAGTAGTTTAAATAGTTTTTCAGGAAAAGGACTGAGTGCATATGCCTGCCATTCTTCTGTGGATGCAAAATTCCAAATGATGCGCACAATAGCAGAGACGCTTCTGTTTTAACTCTTAAGCAACCTATGTAAACTAAGGGCCATATTTATCATGGTTTTATGTCAACTTATGCAGCACAAGGCTTACGCAAAACCTAAGTCAGATTTATCAAGCTATGCAAGGTCACATTGTGTGTCCTTGAGTGGCTTGATAAATCTGGAGTAACACAAGGCAGAGCAAATTGCTACCTTGCATTCCTCTGCCCTAGGGAGGTGTTCCATGGGTGGACCATGGGTGTTCTCACACATCCACCCATGTATTTTGGCGCATTCCCAGACTTACCATTAGTGGTAGACCTGTGAATGCATCAAAATCCTACACCTCCCCAGGGGAGGCCTAACGAGGAGAAACATTTATTTCTCAATGTTTTTCCTCTTTCTATGTGTGCTGCATTCTGCAACACACGTAACATGAGGAAAATACCTCTCAGAATTGTTTTTGGACAGGAAGTTGTCTCTTCCTGCACAGAAACAATCCTGTCTGTAACGCAGGCACCCTTGCTCCATGGCACATGGGCACCTGCATTGGCGCTAGTCTGCTAATTGTGCGCCAGTGCAGGCCGAGGACAGAATTGTGCCATATCTCAGTGGTTCCCAACCTTTTGACTTCTGTGGACCCCCATTTTATCAATACTAGAGCCCGGGGACCCCCACTGAATCATTATTGGAACACAGGGACCCCCACTGAGTCATTACTGATAGCTGGGAGCTAATATTATAACAAATTTTAAGCAGTCGCGGACCCCCTGAGGAGGCTTCGCGGACCCCTAGGGGTCTCCGGCCCACAGGTTGGGAACCACTGCCATATCTTGATAGACATGGCTCATGCCTGCCCTTTCACGCAGCGCAGCAAGATGGCTTGCTGCGTTACCCTGAGTGAAAGCTTGATAAATCTGGCCCTAAGCGACTGAAAGGTTAGGGAGGTTGGGGAATTTGTATTACTGTCTGTGTTAGAAGGTCAAGGATTGCATTCACACACTAACTTCACAATTGATACCAAAGACTATACATGCCCTCTCCATTCTATATCGCTCTTACAATTCAGTGATGCAATGTCTAGGGGTGGGCATATTTGCTACGGATAAGCTACTCACAAACACTTGAATAACCTTCACAAGCTTTGTGAGGCACAAATATGTTAACGTTTAATTTTTCGAAAAAGTAGTAAAAACGCTACTGCATAGCAGCATGAAACATTCCTGCTGCAGCTCAGCAATGCAAACAGGTGCCACTGCTTAGCGTCTGTGTACTAGCTTTTCTCCATGTGCAATAACCTCACCCAAAGGAGCGGGACTCCCATGCGTACATTTCCCCAAATTAATTTCAGCAGTTCTAATCTGCTGAAATTTACACAGGAACAATAGTGCTGGAATTGGAAAATATCTACTCCCAAAATTGGGTGTCAAAGTGTGGCAATGAAAATGAGGTAGAGTCTCGAGGGGCGAAGTCATGAAAAGCAGAGTCTGACAGACAACCTATACTTTTATTTTTTAAATACACTGCTGCAAGGAAACTGGTGACAAGGACAAATGTGACAGTATATCTGTTCTAGCTTAATTTATTGGTCACAAAGCAGCTGCATTTTAAAATATATTGTGTAAGGCATCTATTACTCAGTAATTTTCCGGGCTAATAATAATAATAATAATAATAATAATAATAATGGTAGAATAACTGGTGGATAATGCATTTAAAATGTGTTTAGTCTTGTCACAGTTTTAACTCATACAGTAGCATTGACAGTTTAAGTGCCTACTGCAAAGCACATCATATAACATGCAGATCACAGATTTATATCTTATGTGGAGAGGTAAGTGACTTACTCCTTTTGACAAAGAGAGCCTTTTGTTACTTTCATAAGCTGCAAACCTTCACATATAGAACAATGACCTATGAACTGAAATCAAGGAGTTGCATGCAAAGTGCCAGGCATGGGTTTAGAGCCTTATTGTTTTTTCCTCAATCTAGCATTAATGTATGGTTCCCCAAAAGGGTTCCTTTGAGTAGTAATAACGTCTTATTAGTACAGATAACCGCCAACCACTGTGTTACGTCTGAAATCCTGACTTTGTGTTTCTCCCGACAAAAATGTGTTATGTTTGAAATCCTGACTTTGTGTTTCTCCAGACCACACACTCTCAACATATAATGGCATATTTACCAAACATTCACGTAATGCAGGGCAGTAAGCAATGTTGCTGTGTTGGGTTGCGTGAACGGGAGACAGCTGAGGAGCGCCGTATCTACTAACATATGGTGCTCTTCAACTCTCCCCAAGTGCCGGTGCACTTGGGGCTACCTGGTGCCAAAACATGCAGCCTTACACTATGATGCTAGGGTGGTTGCGTTACAGGTAGGATTGTTTTTGTGCGGGAACGGATACCTTTCTGCACAAAAACAATCCAAATAGGAATTGTGCGTGACGCACAATGCATAGAAAGAGGAAGTAACGAGGAGAAATAAACATATTTCTTACAGTGCATGCTTATTTCTAACATGTAGGGGTTGAACAAAGTCAAAAACCTGCCTCCAAATCAAAACAAGCTGTCTGCCTTGTTTCCCTCCATTGCGTTGACATGTAGGTGTTAAAATCCAGATAGCTCCACCAGGATGGCACTGTAACGGTCTTTGTTTTGGGCCCAGCTGGAAGTGAAAATCTGAAATCCCTTTCACCAACTGCAGATTGCTGCTGGAAACGGAAAGCAGACAATGTGTGTACATTGCTGAATGTGTCTCGGCATCAGAAAATTGCGCTGGGACAAATTCAGCATATTTCGCTGGGGCCAGCGAGATCTCCAATCCGTCTCACTAATAAGTGCTGAGTCCGAGGTCCAGCTAGATCGCCCTCATTTCCTGCATGGGGGAAGATGCCTGGTAAACACTGTACATGAACGTTTTGATGTGCAAAGCATTCAAGTCCGCTGGTTATGCCCCATTTTAAAAGGCACAACTTGTAATAATTGTCAGATTTAATAAATAGCTATTGTATCACTAGCCAGGCCATTCGCAATGAGGAATTAATGCAATGTCTTAGGGTTGCTCATGGTCTTTGCCAAGAGAACTAATAATTGTGAGTGATCTGATCAATGTTTACATGACACAGGGGCTTGACATGAGAATGTTTGAAGATGATTTCCTCAGTAGTGAGTTACACTCTTGCTGCCAGAATCTGCACTGATTTAATGGTTATAAATTTAAATAGAGCACTGCCAACTCAGTCTTAGATCTTTACAAGGTCAGTAAAATGAGCACCACTAAATTGGTTAATAGCAAAATTTACTATTTAAGGCACTTAGAAGGAGGAAACCCACTGCAGTAAGAGCTAAGGGGCATATTTACAAGAATGTCACACAGCAAGTCACCTTACTGAGCTACACTGCGAGACTGGGCAAGGGCAGGAATGCAAAGTATTTAAAAGAATATGGTGCAGTTCAGTTTTGGCGTTTTTCCTATGTTGGTGCCATTTTGGCTGCCTAGCGCCAGCACAGGGATCCTTGCACCATGGTGCAAGAATGCCTGTGTTGTAAGGAGGATTGTTTTTGTGCAGGAAGTTTTACCTTCCAGCACAGAAACAATCCCCTAAGGCTTTCCCCTCTTTCTATGTGTGCAGCAAAATGCAGTCCTTATAGAAATAAGAATAAATGAGGAGACATAAAGCTATTTCTCCTCGCTACGGCTTACCTGGGGAGGCGTAGCATTTTGGTGCACCCTCAGATCTACCACTTTTGGCAAATCTGAAAATGCATCAAAATCCATGGGTGCTGCGAGGGAACACCCATTCAACACACCCATGGAACACCTACTAGGGGCAGAGTAACGCAGCGCAAGGTGGCCTTGTGTGGCCTGATAGATCACATTTTCGGGTTGCGTTGAGCATGCACCACATTGCGATGCAATAAATATGGCCCTATCTGCATTTGCACTGAACTAGGTTTTGAATGCATCAATTCGGATTGTGTAAATTTTCCTCTTATCGTCAGTCCCCACATATAGTTGTGTGCAAGTTCACCTTCCAGTTCATGCAATTTTATAGACTTCGGGTACATAGTGGAGGGTCCTCACTCTTTAGCTTGGTATTTAATTTACAGGAAAAATATGCGTTTAGGCATCTGTCACAAATTAAAACTATATCTTGGATGCATTTTTCTTTTTTTCCTCACTGTTGACTACATTTGGGGAGTTGGGTTTCCACATGAGAAAAATCTGCATGCACTTTTCGAAATGGAACTAATTTGAAAGATGCAGTCTTATTCTGAAAATCTGCCATTACCCAGCGCTCTTGGTCCTGCGTTGGACATACCTGGACTAAAAACAAAACAACTGAGGCCGCACCAACGTTTCAGCAAGAAACGAGTTTGAGGGAGTCTAAGAAATCCCGTGGTTCCTGAGGTGTCTGTCCTTACTGTAGCTATTTGCCCCCACACATCACCAGTACTGCAGTAGTCGAGCAGAGTATATGTTGCAAGGCAGGCATTCGAAGAGGCAATGTGTGGGAGCTTTCATGGTTGTTTGGTTGTTCTCGTGCCCCTTCCAGTGCGCATGCGCGCTATGCCTGCGCGCAATGCTATGCTCATCCTAATCCATATTTACAGTTGTGTCTGACATCGCCAGGCTTAACATAAACCTGTAATCTGCGGTTCAACAATTCATGCAGATTTAAGATGCCAGCAAAAGAAAGAGCACCTGTTTCCGGTGTGGGAGGGGGGCTGCGCTAAGTCAGGGTGGCTCAGACACACACAGTGAGTAGAAAGCTCACTGCTGAAACGTGCAGCGATCTGCATGCCACGAGGTTATTTTCCAGCAAGATCGTTGTAGCCTTGTATCCATTTGAGGTGGGTAAATCGAGTTCAATTACATTGGCTAATAATAATATCTCATTAGAAGCGCTTAGAAAAATAGCTCGATTGAAATATGCAGCGCTGTATGAAAGACACATTTTTATCACGTCTGTTAGTGAGGTAGTCTCTGGTAACATCAACCTGTGCATGTCCGTACATTCTGAAAAATAGATACTTTGGAGTAGTTAAAGTTCTGTAATCTATGACATGTTTAATAAAATGTTTTGGGTCCTTCTAGCCCATTCTGTACACTGCATCTCTGGCAAACAACTGGAGCACAAATGGAAAATGAACCAGGACAATGCAGGAAGGAGCATGTACAAATCCACCCTGAGATGCTACCACCAAATGATCCAAACAACCAAATGCATCACTGTGACAAACCGCATTGACGTCAGCACCAACAGATGCAAAGAAAATGTGAAAGATTTCACCTCACCATCGGCCGTCTCCAACTCAATCACTCCCACGCAGGGCCGCTGCAACAATCCCTCTCCATTGTTCAGCAACAGAATCACCGCCATTTACAGCAATTTGAGCCTGCAACTGGACCCGACAGACCTCACCCAACTCTTCCTGATCTCACCCCAAGAGCTAATGTTTACTACGTGGCCTGTCATCATCCCAGAAAAAAAGTCTGCCATCACTAAAGTCTATCTACTCAGGAGCCCCATCCAAATCCTGCCCCCACCATTATTACTCCAGAGGACTGCAGCCCATGAGCACCATGCTGACAATCATTCTGAATGCATCCACCTCTTTTGCAACCTTCTTAGATTCTTGGATACATGCAACTGACCCCTCATTGCTGAGAAACCTTCTGCGGACCCTTCAACACTTGCCAACTACAGACCAATCTCCCTGCTACCATTCCCGGCCAAGGTCTCAAAGAAAATCTTTAAGAGACACCTGAATTAATACCTCGACAACAACCAACTGCTTGGCACCCTCTTAGTCTGGTTTCAGACCCAACCACAACACAGAAACTGCTCTCATCGCTGCCATGGATGACATGTGCATGACTCTGGACAGAGGAGACATGGCAATCCTCATCCTCCTGCACCTCATTTGATACAGTCTCCCACCCCATCCTCCTCCAATGCCTACATGACATCAGAATACAAGGGAATCTGCTCCTTACTTAGTGGAAAGGCCCCAGTCATTTTGTGACGCAAAAGCGATGCAAACGTACAAAATACAATTGTATTTTATAAGTTTGCGCTGCTTTGGCGTCAATAAATGACGGTAATGTGGCGCAAAAAAAATATAAATTAGGGCCCAAATGTCTAAAGCTGAATGCCGACAAGACTGAAACAGTTTCAGGAAGAGCACATCACATTGGGACTCCACCTGGTGTCCTGGTCACAAGCAAACTGGACTTTGGGAACACACTCTAAGCTGGGATCATTAAAATGTTCATCAGAAAGCTGCAGACCATTCAGAACTTGGCAGCCAGAATCACTCTCAACCTCCCAGGCCGCACCCACATCACACCACACTTAAAGGAGCTCCACTGGCTCCTTATTCACAAATTATCACAATTCAAATTCCTCACCTTCACTATCAGGCACTACATGGATCTATCAGGCACTACAAAACACTGGCCCAGCATACCTAAACAATCGCATCTGCTTTCATCACCTCCGAACATCTACCTACAGAAAACACATAAGTGCCTCCTCTTCACTTTTTGAATTTTACAAATAGATGAAATAGTCCCACTATGCTCTGAGTGGGCCTAGACTCACACCTGGTCAGCATCAGGATACACCCCCACGTGAGAGTGTGCACTACAAACCTGCAAAGAATCTGAACATCTTGTGTCTGCTTTACTTGACCTATGATGCAATTGGTCATGGTAAAGCGGTGCATTATTGCTTACGTTTTGGCAGGAGCTCATGTGGTACAAAGTGACACAAAGAATAACATCAATTTACTTAGCATTCAAAAGACCCATGGGCACAGCACACAGTAGTGCAGCACTGCTCAATCGCCTGTGCAACCCTTAGTAAGTATAAGCCTTTGTGCTATTGTCATTGTTGCAACAACTCTCAGTGATGGACCAATGCTAATAATGGTTTGTACTCATCCGCTGTTATGTGTTTCTGAGTGCTAGATGGAGATGTCAACTGCATCTCTGGCCAATGTAAAATGCCTCTACTGTTATGGCGACGAGCAGAATCAATTTCACTAGTACCACTTAGTTTTTTCCTTAACAAATTTTGGAAATTGTAGACTAACTTTTCTTTACTTATATACATTATAATAAAGCAGAAGATTATAATAGTTTGTAAAGTGGAAACCCAAGGCTGGACAGCTGAGGCCCTGATTAACAAAGCTCTTTGTATGTGTAAGACTGGCTGACATGCATAGTCTTTTTATTGAGTGGGAATCCAGTTTTAGAATTCGAAAAAGGATTTACTCACACAGAGGTTTCAGTGTCAGAAGTTTTCCATGGGAGGCAAGTAGGCGATCAAGGGCTAGCGTACCCTGGAAGTTTCCACACACCAGCCAACATACACATTTGTGGGTATTTACAAACTCCTCCATCACTCTTTACCTCCCCAGTGAAAACCTGAAATTTATTTAGGACAATAGCAGGAGTAAATCCCTTGCCAGGGTTAAAAAGGGAATGGTAGGTTGGCAGTAGAAAGGGTTTTCAAAGGGAAAACATTGAAGAAAGTTTTTATGAGTACATATGCATATTTGCTCATGTGAAAATGGAATTCATAAAAGTTCCTGGATTACTCCTTTTAATTTGAGACTGTCATAGGCTCAAGGCCTAACCTCTCAAATATTTGTTAATTTAATTTCAAAAGTGAGGACATTATCACACACAAATGCAAGTTCTTAAACCTCCTAGTGTACATTTGCTAATTCTTTTGAGAATTGGGCCCATAGTGTCTCATGAATGGGAGTCCAGAGACGGAAGGTTCTCAGTTCATGCTGCAAATCACTGAGACCTGTGATTAGAACTCCTTCACACAGGTGATGGGTCAGAATTCCTTATGTTCTGCCACCTTCTTAGAATTTCCCAATATAACAGAAGTCTCAGTGCTGAAATCTCTCACCACTCTTAAGTCAGTTTCCCCCCTTGATCCAGCTTCTCCTCAGGTGCTGCCTTTAGGTGCCTCAATGATAGCACCTGTTATCACTGATCTTCTGAATTCATCATTGTCTTGGAGCGCAGTACGGGAACAATGGAAACATGCCATTGTCAAACCGCTGTTGATAAAACCTAACTTAGATGCCACACTACTCAGTAATTATAGACCTATATCATTGTTGCCTGCTCTGTCCAAAATAATTGAAAGGCACGTCAATACTCAATTGTCCCGTTTCTTAGAGGATAACAATATCCTCCATTCTACTGGGTTTTAGACCCTTCCATAGCACTGAGTCAGCTCTGATTGCAGTTACTGAAGAGGCGAAAAGGCGTCTGGATAAGGGCTTTGTTACAGCTATCATTCTTTTGGACCTCAGTGCTGCATTTGACAAGGCGGACCCTGATATATTGCTTGGTAGAATACGAGCGTTTGGAATATCATCATCCGCCCTTGACTGGATCACATCTTTTATAAAGGGCAGATCATATCAGGTATTGGAAAGGTCTTACTTTTCATCCCCTGCCATGAATAGTTCTGGAGTGCCACAGGGTTCCGCTCTTAGTCCTACACTGTTTAATATTTACATGTTTCCTCTGGCAGAAGTTGTCAAGCCATTTGGGATGTCCCTAGTTTCCTATGCGGATGATACACAGCTGGTATTATCACTTTCCACGAACTCCAGTGTCAACGGCTCAACACCTGCCTCTTGCCTTCAAGCTGTCCATGGACATCTTGGATGTCACAGGGTAGGCTGAAACTTAACGATAATAGGACTGAAGTGATGATACTTGGACATCAGTCACAGCTTAGATCTAACTCCTTTGTCCTGGAAGGCTTGGGAAAACTTCCGCCTCCAAAAGTGCTCATTAAAAGTCTGGGTGTCTGGCTTGGCCCCCAACTCACTATGGCTCAACAGGTCAATAAAATCTCTGCAACCTCTTTTGGCTTGCTTAGGCTTTTGAGGAAGGTTTTTAAAATCCTTCCTCTTGCTGCTAAAAGACTCATTATACAGGGTATGATTAGTTCACGGTTGGATTATGGAAATGCTTTGTACATTGGATCTCCAAGATTCGTGATTAAAAAGCTGTAGGTGGTACAGAATGACTCGGCTCGTCTGCTTCTTAATATACCAAGGTATGAACCCGTAAAAGCAGCAATTTCTTCTCTTTATTGGCTTCCTGTGTCACGCCGGATAGAATTTAAGTCCCTGTTCTATATTCACAGAGCTCTGCACAGGAGAGGCCCTCCCTTGCTCAGAACATTGGCCTCTTTAAAACACCTACTAGACAACTTAGGTCTTCTACAGCATTTCTAGCCGTGGTTCCCAGAGTAAAGAAGTCTTGATGGGATGGAAGCTCTCTGGCATACCAAGGGGCCAAGTTATGGAACTCATTACCACCTAGCCTTTGTCTGATTAGCCATGAACTATCCTTCCAGAAGGCTCTTAAAACCAAGCTGTTTAAAGCATAATTTTCTGTTGACTCCAAGTGTCAGCGCTGGGAGGCCTTCGGGTAGCCATGCACTTTACAAATCTGCATAACATAACATAACATAGTGAATAAATACTATTAGGCCATAAGTTTGCTTAAGGTGACTACATGTCTCATGTCACCACTATGCCATGCTTCATTCTTGAACCTCACTTTTAGAAATCATTGTGCTGTAGTCTAATTGGTTCAATTGACAAGAAGCAAGGATAGAACTCACAGCATGTATTAATTTCTTAAAACATAGCCATGGACTAGGAATGTCACATACCACTGACATTGAGCCATATAAATACCAACCCTGTTTATTCCAACTAGAAAGCCTAAACAGTCATAGTTCCTAGTCAAGATTGCCCTTAAGTAGGATTTGACTGCCAGGGTTGTGAGAGTGTAGTACTGCTGAATCAAAACCACTTTTAATCCATGGCTTCGAATAAACAAACCACAGTCTGGTCGTGAGCTTCATAACATGACTTCAAGAAATTCATCAGCTCTCTGCTCGCTCTGTTGCAATTTGCAAATGTTCCTTCAAAAGTACAGAGGAAGAACTCACATGAATGTCAGTTGGGGTAGCAAGAGGTTGGAGCTGCTACCCCTGGCTCTGCCTTCGGTACTGGTGGCGCAGACCTAGCTAATCCTGGCCTCTTGGGTCGTTAAGGGCACTGTCAGGGAGATAATGTAAACAGGGCTCTACCAGCTAGGTATATCTCCTGTTATTCACACCCTTTGCACTTCTTCTGGCCTCTGAGCAGCACACAAAATGTTGCTGCTAGAGCTATGGGAAAGGAGAAGGGGTCAGTCCTGGTTGTCACTGAGGGATAAAAGATTGCACTATGTCAATTTTGCATTTCCTTGCATTTTGGCGAATTGGCGTTTAGAGGTCAATCCTGTGAAGTCATTGAGGAATCTAATGGTGGAAAATGATACCCCTGCAACTCCTGTCATTTCGGGAAATTGACATCTGATGTCATTCCCGAGATGTCATTCAGGGATCGAAGGATGTATGATATCAGTTCTACTATTTCTTGCATTTGGTGAATTGACTTCTAGGTTCAACCCTGTGATGTAATGTCTAGTTACTTACCGGTAATCTTCATTACTCCTGGTCCGGTAGTCCTCGTCCCATTCATTACGAAATGGAGAGAAATCTCTCCATGAGAGAAAAAAGAACACGAGGAATGCTGTGTAACCACCTCACCTCCACAGGGAAGGACATAACCATGTACTTACCCAGCGTTCCTCCTGAACTACCAAGCTCCCGACTCGAAGGCCAGGCGTCCGGGAGGGAGGGCGGGACGTAATGAATGGGATAGGGACTACCAGACTAGGAGTAATGAATATTACCGGTAAGTAACTAGACATTACCCCCAGGTCCTATCATCCTCGTCCCCTTCATTACAAAATGGAGAATACCCAAGCCGAAAAAACACGGCCTGAGAGACAAAACCATCAAATAACCACAGAGGCAAACCACAAGTACATGCCCAAAAAGTGATTTGATGAAAACACCAAATTAGGAGCAATCTGCCTGAAGAATCCCTAACCCAAAATTAAGTTCATCCCCCAGCACATTCGGAAGACGATAGTGGGAAACAAAGGTATTAGCAACAGCCCAAGTTGCCGCCTGCCAAATCTCAGAGATGGAGACCCCTTTAATTTCTGTCCAAGAGGCGGCCACACCTCTGGTAGAGTGACCCTGCACACCTCCGGGAGGAGGTATCCCGGCCAAAGAATAGGCCAACTCAATAACCTGCTTCAGCCACCGACCGATGGAAAGAGAGGACACCCTTTCCCCCAAAGAAGGAAAGAAAAAGAGAGTCAGATTTACGAAAAGAGCGAGTCCTGTCAAGATAGACCAAAAGAGCTCGACGAACATCCAACAAAGACCAATCCAGATCCCCCGCCCCAGGAGACCCCACCTGCAAGGAAGGGAGAACAATCTCCTGGGAACAAAGGAATTGAGAAGCCACCTTGGGAACAAAGGCCAAATCCAGACGAAAGCCAACGCCATTCTCGGAAAAAGACAAAAAGGGTTCCCAAGCCATCGAAGCACCCAACTCCCCAATACGCCTAGCTGAGGTGATAGCATGTAAAAACACCACTTTGAAAGTTAAAAACTTAATATCAGCGGTTTTTAGCTGAGGTGATAGCAACTAAAAACACCACTTTGAAAGTTAAAAACTTAATATCAGCGGTTTCCAGAGGTTCAAAAGGGGAGGATAACAATGAACGAAGCACCAGAGGTAAAACCCATAAAGGAAAAAGAGGTTTCATCAGAGGATGGGAAAGAGAAAAGTCTTTCAACAGCCGAGAAACCAAATCATCTAAATCTGCGAGACTACCCCACGGAGCCCAAAAAACTTTAATAGTCGCCCACTGAGCATGCAAGGTAGAGATAGACAGGTGCTTCTCAAAACCTTCCCACCAAAATTGAAGAACCGTAGGCAAGGAACAATCCAATGGAGACAAACCATGAGGAGAACAGCATTTCTGAAAATTACCCCAATGCCGAGCATAGGATTTCAAAGTAGATGGTCTATGGGACTGTTGAATGGCCACCACTAAATGCCTTGGAATGCCCTTGTGACGCAACCCTTGCCTTTCAACTTCCAGACCGAAAACCGAAGCTTCCAGAGAAGAAGAGGTGGAACAGACCATAGAGGGAAGGGGAACAGAGGAAGAAACCAAGGTCCCTGAACAGACAGCAACCGGACCACCAGGAACCAAGACCTCTGAGGCCAAAAAGGAACCACCAGAAACACACACCTGTCCTCCCGTAGCAGGCGGGCCAGAAACCTGGGAAGGAGGAAAATAGGCGGGAACGCATACAACAGCCTGTCTTGCCAAGGAACCGTCAATGCATCCACTCCCCATGCTCCTGACTGAGGAACCAGAGAGCAGAAAAGAGGAACCTGAGGACTGAGCCGGGAAGCAAAGAGGTCGCTGTAGGGTACACCAAACTTCCCGCACACCATGAGAAACGCCTCCTAGGAAAGAGAAATTTCCGCTAATGGGGGAAAACACCTGCTGAGAGAGTCCACTACACCACAGTCCACCCTCCTCACATGCACAGTAACCAGGGACTGAAGGTAGTGCTCGCTCCAGTGAAACAAATGCTGCACGACCAGATTGAGAGACTGGGACCAAATCCCAACCCTGGTTGCTGATGTAGGCTACCGTAACCATGTTGTCGGAATGAACCACCAAGTGATGAGAGCATGACAAAACCCCATACAGGCCCGGAAGACAGCCATGAGCTCCCTCCAATTGAAGAACCCCTCACCTCCAGAGGAGACCAGCGGGCCTGCAGAGACCTGTTGCCCGGGGTTGCCGCCACCCCAAAGAGCTGGCATCCGTAGTCATCACCATAGGAGGAGAGGGTAGCAAACAAACTCCTTTCTCCAAACTGGAGCCTGAAGTCCACCAATGGAGATCCTTGTGAACCCTCAAGGAAACAGGAACTTCCTAGTTGTACATTTGTAATTGAGGATCCCAACACAAGAGCAGATGAATCCACAAAGGACGGAGATGAAATCGAGCACAAGGAACAGTAAAGACTGCTGCAACCATGAGACCCAACAACCGAATCCACAATCGCACCGTTGCAGACTCTCGCGACAGGAACTCCAGAGCAAGAGACTGCAAGACATGTATCCGGGACACTGGAAGAAACACTTGGTTGAGATCTGTGTGAAAGCGAGCCCCAATAAATGTCAGATCCTGAGACGGAAGCAGCTGGCATTTGTCCCAGTTCAGGAGAAACCCATGGCACTGCAGAGTGGAACAAACCAACTGACGGGCCTGTACCAGCTGGGCTGGAGAGGGAGCGTGAATCAACCAGTCGGCGAGATAAGGGTATAAATGGACACCTTGGAGATGCTCTGAGGCCACCAGGTGAGCCACCACTTTCGTGAACACACAGGGAGCAGACCTGAGGCCAAATAGAAGGACTCTGAACTGGTAATGACACCCCTTGCGACAGAACCGGAGATATTGCTGAGATGATGGATGTACTGGAACATGGTAGGAAGCATCCTGACGATCCAGGGTGCACAGAAAATGACCCGGAAGGAGCAAAGGAATGATTCTCTGCAAAGTCTCCATCTTGAAGGGGACATGGAGGAAAAATCGGTTCAGGGCTTTCAAATCCAAAACCAGCCTGAAACCCCCCTGTATGTTTTGGAATCAAGAAGATTATGGAATAGAAACCGTGACCCTGCTCCGATGTCGGGACTGGCACCACCTTGGTTTTTTACGTTTTGTCTTCTGGTTTTGTTGATGTGTCTGAGTCTATGTGTGTTATCTATTCTATTTTCTATCTTTTAGCACTGTGTGTTCTCCTTCATGTTCATTTTATTTGTGTGATTGATTCATTGATTCATTAGGGGTTTGGTTCGTCTAGTTTGCATTTATTGTGAATTTCCTTATTGCATTAAAAGTGTTATATCATTCTCTGGAGCATAAATAAATTAGACTTTTTTTGATAAAATTCATCCTTAGTTTATCTGTCAGTGTGCTTGTTAATTCAATAGAGAGGGATGCCTTTATACCTCTGGTAAGTCACCCCTCATCTCTCTCGTTATTCAATTTGGGGGCCCTGCTTTCTACTTGTTTGATGATTTTACAGCAATTGCTGTCAGTGTTGATTTTTCCTGATTTTTCTTGTTGTTCATTTTTTTCAGATATTATATTATTTAGAATATTCTCTGTTTCCGTTCCCCTCCTTTGGCATTCCACTCTCAGCCCATTTTCTCTTTGGGATTGGTTTTGTTATGTTGTTTCACTTTTTTGCACATTTTTTATGTCTGCATGCATAGTTCACTCACGTGATCCCCTTTTCTCCACTTGTTATATTTTTTCATTTGTTAGATATACTTAGGGGTCTATAGAGTCTACACTGCTTTCTCTTATGGAGAGCATTAAAACCTTTGGATTTACCAATGATGATTTCTCCAGAATTGTAGGTACCAGTGCCAGCGCTGGTTCAGAGTCCCTTTTCTCCAGTAGTTTAAACAATGACTGGTTAAAACTTCTCAATTTAAAGAAAAAAGCGTAGGACGGAGGCATATGCTGAGTTCCTTCTTGAATATCTAAGAGCAGGTACTATCCCTAATGGCCTTAGAGTAAGAAATATTCCAGGACTTTTTGTTGAGATCAAACAGTTTCTAGAAACATGCTCCCTTATCTCTAATCGCTGTTCTCGGGATTATATGTTATTAATTATTGAGACAGCAAGGGAAATTTTAGGCACCCTTTGTAAAGAAATAGATGAGCTGGAAACTAAACTTAAACAATCAGCAAGTATAGAAGAAGCAAAAAAGAAACTGGAAGATATTAGTGCCGATCTTGAGTCATTTAATCAATATCTAACCAAGAGGAAAACCGAGAAACTAAAGAAAGACATAAGATACTTCACTAGGGAAAAGACATACCCTTACCTAGCGGATCAATATTATAAGCAACCAGCGGGATTAGAGGTAGAGAGACAAAATTGGACCTCTAAAAAAGTGTTTACCTTTTCTGATACCTCGGAATCCGAAGGCGAAGGTAGCTCTCATAGCTTTGATTCATTCTGTAATAGACAGGGTTAAGTGGATCAGTTTCAAACAGGTTCCAGTTTTTTAGGCAATCGCAGACAGAATTTCAGAACCAGGTTTCAGCAGAATCGAGGAAACAGGATGACAAATTCAGATCAATCTCCATTTCTCCTCCAAACCAGACGCAACCAATACTGGAGGGATTGAATGGAATTCCAGTATTCAATCTTAGTTCGGTTGTATTAGATAGTGACACTGAACACCTGCTAACTAGGGGCTTGTCTTTTGTTCCTCATTCCAACATCAATAAATTTCAACTTATGAGAGACTTGCAGGACTTTTTCAGATGAATTAGGCTAAAAATTATTTTCTCTCAATGGACTTATTGGAGACTCAACTTAATAGATCTGGGCTAAAACCCCCGTCTGGCTTCATCCCCAGTTTGGAAGTCTTGGGAGCAGAGGTGTCTATCTTTGAAAAAACAGTATTGGAAAAGATTGATGGAATGCTGAAACATATTCCTAAATCTAAATTTAATTTAGATATAGATGAAATGTCTGCATTAGACAAACTGAAAAATAATGAAACTGTGACGGTTATAACCTTGTGATAAGGGAGGAGGTATCACATTATTAGACACTACAGGATACAAAGAAAAAATTTACACCATGCTTCAATGTGTTGAATTCTATAGACCTATATCAGGGAATCCAGAAGGTAAGATCAAGAAACATATCAAAGCCATGAGTACTGCTGCCCTAGAAGGAGGTTTGATTTGTCAAAAAGAATTTGAATTCTTGACACCAGAATACACTAGATTTCCTATCATATATGGTGTACCGAAGATACATAAAGACGTGAATGATCCTCCCCTACGACCCATTGTATCCATGTGTGGGTCAGCTTTAGAGCCTTTGTCGAAATATGTGGACACCTTTTTGAAACCTCTAGTCGCTCAATTACCATCATATATCCGAGACACGGGTGATTTTATAAAAAAGCTGGAAGGTCTACAATTCAACCCCGAACAGGAATTCTTAGTAACAATTGATATAGAGTCACTTTATACTAATATCCCACAGATTGAGGCTCTAAGGTGTGTTGAGAGAACTTAACAGAAAATGGGTGATGATCATCCTCATAGTATAACTATGGACTGTCTAGAGTTGATCATGTTCAACAACTTTTTTGAGTTTAATGGCAATTTTTACCAACAGATCAAAGGTGTAAGTATGGGAGCGGCCTGCGCTCCCAGTGTAGCCAACTTATATGTTGGTTCCTTTGAAGAAACTCATATATTCAATGAAATTGCACCATTTTTTGAGAATATACACCTTTGGAGCAGATATATTGACGACGTGTTTTTCATTTGGAAAGGGGAGGAGACAGAACTCCATAATTTCTTTGCTTAGCTAAACCTTTGCGATAGCAATTTAACATTCACTATCAAATATAACAATGAAAAGGTGGAGTTCTAGATGTATATGTGAAACATCATAATGGCAAATTGGTGATGACTTTGTTTACGAAACCGACGGCAAGAAATACCCTCTTACATTTCAATAGCTTCCATCCTACTACCCAGAAAAAGGCTATTCCCTTTTCACAATTTCTTAGACTGAGTAGAAACTGTACAGAAATAGGTGAGTTTCTGAAACACGCCAATGTGCTCTCAGAAAAATGGAGTCATAGGGGCTATCCAAAAAAAAGTAATCAAGGACGCATTTAAAAGAGCGAGATATTACAACCGAGATGCTTTATTCCAAGCAAAAGAGGGTAAACATATGAATAAGCTTGTCTTTGTGGTCCAGCACTCATCTTTGAATGACAGAGTGAGAAGAATCATCAACAATGAATAGCATATTCTCAATGCAGGTTTTGAGGACATACGCCTAGAGAGACCTCTATTTGCCTTTAAAAGGAATAAGAACTTACGAAATATATTGGTCAGAGCGTAAGTTGGGTTGCCCATTCTCAGGTCAAAAGTTCCCTTTTTGGAACAGATAAAATCAAGGGCAACTTCAAATGTGCAAAGTCAAAAAGAGGTAAAGTCCCACTCAAGAGTTCTTGAAAATATCAAATTCGAAGTGACTTTGCATTCTCTTCTTTAGAGGACGTTTGGGTCCTTGTCCTCTGGCTAAGTCCCCCATTTTATAATCAAGGCATTTACACAGGAGAATAGCAAAATTGGACCCTCTCCAACTTTGGAGTTTTGCCCAACTTCAAATGTGGCAGTTGCCATGCGTGCGAGACTGCCCTAGTAACCAAAGAGATTACGCATAATGGAAAGAACGTGTTACTCACTGAAATGGCTAACTGCAGATCCAAGAATTTGATCTATCTGATTCTTTGCCCATGCGGGCTAGGATACTTAGGGGAACCTGCTAGAGAACTCAGAATTCGCCTTTCGGAACACAAATCATCCATAAAAACCCGAAAGCCGAATGCACCTTTAGTTATACATTGGGCACTTAAAAATCATCGGAAGAATGAAATGAGATGGGTGGTTTTGGAAAGAATTAACACCAGGAACACGCAGGATTCTAAAAAATTGAGAAAGAAAAAAGAAGTCTATTGGATTTTTGTTGATACATACAAAAAGGGCCTCAATGAAGAAATTCCTTGGCATAATGCCATATGAGACAACAGTCAGTTCCATATGTGACCTTCTTAAGTACCTTTGTTTCTGTTTGACAGACTTTAAATATTTTTGTTCTTATATTTTATTTGTTAATTATTTTTATTTTTAACTGTTTAGAAATCCCCCCTGGTTATATGATGGTTCCATGCCTTTGGAGACCAGATTATAATTCTGCTCTCTCTTTGCCCAATATTCCAAGATGGCCGCCATTTATTTGGATTATTCCTTTGTCCTTTTTCTTTGTCCATCTTTGCATTCATGTATTTGAATTGTATGGACTCTCTATGGGAGTTCCTTGTTCCATCCTAGCTCCCCCATCTGGCTGCTTTGTTCCTTTGAAATAACTTTGGTCTTGCCTTTTCTTCCTTTTTTTCTGCATTGAGTGTTTTTCAATCTGCAGGTTCAGATTTAATTAATTTTAAACGCGATTGGTACTTTCAAGATGGCCGCCATTTTGCCACAGATCTGGCTCGCACCTGGTCTTTCTTTTGTGTTTACCAACACTGAAGCCGATCGTGTCCTCGGCTGCATGTTATAAATAAATGTCTCCAGTGCCCGTTCGGGAGACTACATTTTTGCAAGCCCGGCAGCATCCTGTGAGAATTCGTATATCTAGATTTCCGGTCAGTAAACCACATTGTTGTTTTAGCATGAATTTCTGTCAGCTTGACTTGGATATGCAGAGCAGTTAGGTTCATTTTGTTTATGCCATTAGAGCTTTGATTCCCATGGCATGACATCCTGGCCATTGCGGAGTGATAGTCATTAAGTGAAGATTTGGCTTACATTTGTGTCATTGGTAGTTAACAACACCTTTTATCTTTTTTTGGGGTAGTTTCACGTGGTGACATCATGTTTAAGTTTATTCGGTTTTAATTCCTTTTCACTGGTGTTTTTATGGGCTGAAATTGGAATAGTACTTGAATTCCTTTAGATTATTTTTCTTTATGGCTGTTATTTATATACCAACATATATATATTTTTCTATATTAGATTTCCTTGGTATGAAGGAGACTTCATGTGATTTGGAATCTTAAAAGCCCTGATGAAGGTGGATTCTATTTAATCAAATATATTAGCGGTGTATATCCACCGAAACGCGCGTCGGCGAATTCTTATCCTACATACCAGACTGGATGCAACCAATTTGGTGAATCCGTTCCTGTAGTACAGACTGGATTTCACAGAAAAGAGGAACAATATTGTGAAATATGTGGACATTTTAGCTTATGAGGAGTTTGTCTTCTGACTTTTGAGCTATCAAAAAAAAATGTGGTCACATAGTTTTCAATTGTATGTCTTGATAGTATCTGTAAATATTCAGGTTTTTGTAAATTACATTTTCTTGTGATATTGCTTATTTGGTTCTCGGTTTTTTACGTTTTGTCTTCTGATTTTGTTGATGTGTCTGAGTCTATGTGTGTTATCTATTCTATTTTCTATCTTTTAGCACTGTGTGTTCTCCTTCATGTTCATTTTATTTGTGTGATTGATTCATTAGGGGTTTGGTTCGTCTAGTTTGCATTTATTGTGAATTTCCTTATTGCATTAAAAGTGTTATATCATTCTGTGGAGCATAAATAAATTAGACTTTTTTGATAAAATTCATCCTTAGCTTATCTGTCTGTGTGTTTGTTAACTCAATAGAGAGGGATGTCTTTATACCTCTGGTAAGTCACCCCTCATCTCTCTCGTTATTCGATTTGGGGGCCCTGCTTTCTACTTGTTTGGGGACTGGTACCACCTCCTTCTTCTCCAGCAAGGAATCGATGCCCAGCCGAAGGGCCTCCTGTTTGCCTGGGACTGAGGCCCAAGGAGTAGGACACACTCCTGACAGAAGTGGAACAGTCAGAAACTTGATCCAATACCCATGGCGAACATCATCAAGAACCCACAGATCCGAGGAGGTGAGAAGAAAATGCTGCAAACGGCCCCCGACCTTGATACACCCAGAACAGTCATATAGTCAGGAACAAGACTTAGGAGAAGGAGAGGGGATTTGTGCTTCTTGTCCCTGCCCCTACCCAGTGGAAATCAGCCTTGTGACCTAACAAACAACCGCCTGGAGGGAGCCTGAACTGGAGACTTTCTACGAAAGAAACGTTGATCTCCTAAGGTGGACCGGAAAGAAGAACAATGCTTGTTCTCCTTAAAACGCTTATGCAATTTCTCCTCCAGCTCTGCCCCGAACAACACATTGCCTTGGAAAGGAATCGCAAAGCAGAAGCAAGCTGTGCAGCATCTGTCCTCCAATCCCGCAGAACAAGATTCCGGCGAGCAGACACACAAGACCCTTCCGCCAGAGCTGATGCCCACACTACATCAAAGGAAATATCAGACAGGAATTCCACTTGACGTTCAATAAGGGACATGAGCCTATAGGAGTCCGAGGACCCATCCAGAGCACTATTCAAGGCTTTGAGATCTGACAGTAAAGATTGAGCAACATAAGCTCCATAAATGCCAGCCCCCAAAGCCAAGTGAGTCCCAGCATATGATTTCTTCAGGGACACATCCACCTTTTTGTCCACCGAATCCTGAATCACAGCATCCTCAGGCAAGGACGTGCGGCCAAACAAACTGGAGACAAAAGAGTCAATAGGGACTGAATCCGGCAACACCTGGGCCATATCTTGCAAAGGGTACAACTTGGCCATAAAACGGGGAAGAATAATCTTCTCAGGGTCCTTCCACTCCCTCTTAATCACCTCCTGAATACAAGGATGAATAGGGACATCCACAGGCGCAGAACTCTGAAATTGGCACAAAAGAGAGCCAGAAGAAGTGCCAGGAACCTCAACATCAGGAAAGTCCATGTTCATCCTAACATGTTTCACCAAAGGAGGCAACAACTCTTTGGAAATATATTTGCCCTTCTGCTCCTCCTGAGAAGGACCCTCCAACTCAGAACTGGACGAGGTACAAACAGCCACCCCAGCTGTAACCGCAAAAGGAGGAGTGACTTGAAATTCTAACAAGGTCTCTCGAATAAGTTTGCGCAAGTGGGCATCATCCCTCTTACTGCTCCTCCGAACATGCCCATGTGAAGAGGAGGAAGAAGAAGAGGAGGAGGGAGAAACCTCCACATGCTTTGTTTTGGACGTGTAATTCCCCATACTGACACACGCAGCACCTCCAAGTACAGGAGCCAGCAATTGGCCATGAGCAAAAAGAAAGGAGCGCCTAAAAAGCCCCCACCCCCCAAAAAAAGAGGGGAAAACGACAAGCAGCTGGGCCTCCACCCCTAACAGGAGTCCCAGAAAAAATATGCACCACAAGAGGGCCATGAAATGCTAAAAATAACATTTCCAGTGCAAAAATACACAAAAACACGTAGAAAACACCTGAAAATAAAATAAAACAGAATACCTGACACCCATCGGCACATTCTGGAGAGCGCTCCATCTCCACTCTAACGTTCACCGAAGGAAATAGGAACCCAGAAGCAGAGGACGCGCTTCCGCAATACGAAGCCGCACCACCTGCAAAGAGCTGACCAAAGGACCTGCCCAGCGGCCCATCGGCAGAAGACCGGAGACTTGAACTGCATCAAGGTCAAGCACTCAATCAGAAACCATAGGGACAGCAAGCTTCCCCACCACCCAGCCAGAGGAAGCTAGTACGTCGAGCAAGTCCCCGCAGGAGCAGCACCACCTCGTTACTCTGTCACGGACAGAAAAAAGAACAGGAGGAATGCTGGGTAAGTACATGGTTATGTACTCCCCGGTGGGGGCAGGGTGGGTACACAGCATTCCTTTTGTTCTTTTTCTGTCATGGAGAGATCTCTCTGCATTTCGTAATGAAGGGGACAAGGACGGTAGGACCTGGGGTAATTGAGAGATCAAAGGGTGGATGGTGTTATTTCTGCTATCCTTTGCATTTTGGTCAATTGGCACCAAAATAAGTCCTGTGATGTCATAAAGAAATAATAAAATGGATGTGATTTTACAAATCCTGGCCTTTTGGTGACTTGTCATCTAGGCTTCACTTCTATGACGTCATTGAGGTATCAAAGGATCCATGATATCAGTTTAACTATCCCTTTCCTTTTGGTGAATTGACACGTAGGGGTCAATCCTGTGAGTCAACGTTGGAGCAAAGAGTATATGATGTAATTTCTTCTGCCCATGGTCTTTTGGTGAATAGACGTCGCTTAGAACTAAACGGAAATGCAGCAGATGCAAGGCTGCTCGCCATTACGTCACCATCTAGAAGGTGAGAACTGTAAACCGCACACATAACAGGATTCCATGAATAAATCAGGCCACTGCTTACTCCACAGTTATGAAGGCAGAGTGGCACTTGAGGTGGCGTTATTTTTCTCCTATTGCTTAAATGCACTGCATTTCTTGCATATTTTCCTCAAAATTTCCCAGAGGAATGTTGCCTCCGGGTTTTCAAAATGGATTTTGTTGTAACTGTTCTGTCCGGAAATATTTTTAAAACTCATACTTTAGTAGAAGGGAATCGATAGTGGGCTGGGAGAAGAAATTAATTGCTTAGACTGTATGACCACGCACGTGGCTATACTGTAGTTTCAGATTGATATGCAGATGCATACTCAATTGTTTTGTTTAAATCTTTAAATTTAATCAATATGTTCCTACACGTATGCTAAGTGGAACGGTTCTTAATGGCTCACTTTTATAGCAATATCAATGCTAGAGCAACGAAAGATGCAGAGGAGACATGAAGAACGGATAGACCGGTGGCCACCAGAGTAGTGCACCCCTCCAGAGGCCCACACCCACTCTCCTTCTCTGACCCCTCAATGACCCGATTCTCCTAGGTATTTCACTTAGGAGCACAGATACCTCCATTTCCAAAACGTGTACGTGTTTAGGCACCCAGTATTGCACTAGCACAGTGTGAGCTTTCATCTGAGTAAATCTGCTCCCATGGTCGTGTTATGGGTGTAACTGGACGGGAAGGTCTGCCTAAGTAGGCGAACACCAACAACTGTGTGTCGCAGGGGATTCACAAGCGTGTACAACGCACATTCTCACCTTGCATATGGTTGAAAGATTACGCTTGTCAAAGAAGAGGAGTAAAACATCATCAGTGGTGAGAATGAGGAAGAGGTGTGGATGGAGGTTTTCCACAGGAGAAGAAATGCATGCATAAAAGTATAGTTGTTATGTTTATGTATGCAGCAAATGTTGGTAATCTGGCACTATATCAGTTGGGCCCAGATTTACTAAGGCTTTGTGTCGTACTTGCAACGTGCATGACAATTCAGGGCAATGATTTACAAAGCCATGAAAGGCCTGATTTGCATGACTTTGTGTGGCTTTGGAAGGGAAAGTAAGTCAAAGCAGCAGCTTGTGTTGAATTGTGTTATGTTTCTTAGTAGTGGGCGTTCCTGTGCATTCACCAATGGATTTCACACAATTCCACATCTGCTTAGATATGTAAAGCTGGAATTGCGTGAAATCAGTATGCCTACCAGAGAGAGGTGTAACAACGAGTGATATGTTTATTTCTCCTTGTTACTTTCTCTTCCTTCATGCAACAAAACAATTCTCCCCATAACGCAGGCCACCTTGTACTTTTGTGTAAGGGTGCCTGCATTGGCGCTAGGCGGCCACAAGTGCGGCAGCACTCGGAGGAGATCCGTTCATGCAATGCAGGGCAGCAACTTGGCCCTCCATTACATGAACTTTTGATAAATATTCCTGGATGTCAAAAGCTGGCCAAAAACACTCTCATAATTCACCTTTACCCATCTATAATTCTACATGTAAACTGCTTTCGGCGTTTTTGATCAAAAGGTTGAAATGAAAAATTAGCTGGAGAGGACATGACTATGCTCAGCCTAGAGAGGAGATGGAGAGTCATAAAGGGTGGTGAGAAAGATCGGACTGATCTTGGAAGAGAGAAATGAAGAGAACAAAGTGAAACTGTACAACACAATAAGAAAAGGGGAAGTTCTGCTCCAGGAGATTCTAGCCGATCATTCCACTAGCCAGAAATATGTTTGATAGAGCCTACTTACTCATACGGGATTTTCAGGGGACTTTCTAATCTTGCTGTTTTGTCTGAGAATTGTGCTAAGTGGATCTTGAAGCCCTTTCTCTCCTGGATGTCATTTAGGATTTGCATCTGCGACCCTTGTCGTGTGCCTTGCGACCTCTGCCACTGCCTTTGCGACCCCTGGCCTCAGAAGTGGGAAAATCAGTGCCAGAAACCCAGGTGGTTGGAGCGCCATCAGCTTTGTTAACTGACACGTTTTTATTGTACTAATGGCAACTATTATATTATTTAGAGTAATAAAGAATGGATTACAATTAGCTACAATATTACCCTCCCTGATAGCAGAGGTATGTAGAAATGCTTTTAAATGTATGTTGTATGCATGGTTGATGGTGAGAGTGTGTTTATGTGGGGGACCGTGTCTATGTGTGAATGTGTGTGTTTGTATAAGTATGTGTGTGTGAGTTAAGGTAAAAGTTAAATGGCGTGTGATGTCACTTCCACTACCCCAGGCATTCTGGTGAATTTACTTTTTGCTTTTTTTGCAGAACTTTCTCTGCAGATTGCTGTAATGACAGCTGCCAGTGCTAGGGGCTAGGGAGCTTTTTGCAGGAATTTCTCTGCTCAGGGACGTTGGTGGCTCTTCAGTTCTCCAACAGAAGGGACCTGGCTACTGTTTTCCAAGCTCTTGTATTTTTCCAATCCTATCTCATAAGCTCTGCTGTACTCAGTCCATTGTTCACTAGTACCACAAAAGTGTACATCAACTATGAGGGGAACAAAATCGTACTGATCTGCAAAGTAGGTCAATTGTCAGAACCTCACAAAGCATCTCTTTCTGCAGTACATGTCAATGGTCTGTACCATTGTAGATCCGATTCAGTCAGCGGGCTCTTCCTCTCGTCTCTGATCTTCAGTTGTGCTCAGCAGATCTTCTCAAAACTGTGCATGAGGTTTGGCTGTCCTGTCTTAGATCTGTTTGCTTCCCAGCATAGTGCCTTGCTTCCCTTGCTATTGCTCCGATTTTCTAGAACTAGCAGCTTGGTCAGTGGTTTCTCTTTCCAGCCAGTTGCCAGAGGGTCTTCTTTAATTGTTCCTTACAAATTGCTTAATCCAGAGGTTTCTTTCGAGAGTGCCTCAATGTAAGGTTTGAGTTTTAGTGATTATCCCTTTCTGGCCAAGGATATCCTGGTTTCTTCTCCAGTCACATTTTGGTAGCTGAATAGTGGGTTCTTCTGATGCTTCCATCTTCATTGAGCATTCAGCTTATTCAGTCTGCTTCTTTCTAGAGGCTCAGAATTTGAACCTGGCTGTTTGAAGGTTGGGGCTTAAGCACTTAGGGCCAGATTTACAAGGCCCAAGCACCACCGGAGCGTCACTTTTAGTGACACTCAGGTGACGCTGTGCAGTGTACCACATTTACAAGGTGGCATTAAGCTACTTTTTGTGGCTTAACGTCACCTTGTAAATAAGGGCCCCTATGACGCAGTTTTCTGCATCAGAGGGGTGTGCAATAGGTGTTGGTGTGGGCGTTCCACCGCAACACCCATTGCCTTTGACGCTGTCCCAGATTTACTAGAAGGCGTAAATCTGTGGCAGCTCCAAAATCTAATGACACCCCAGGGGTGGTGTTAGCATGGCACAACGAGGAGGAATACTTTTATTCTTCCTTGTTTTTTCTTCTTCCATGTGTGCTGTATTCTGCAACACCCCTGGAAAGAGCAAAAGGCCATGGATGATTGTTTATGTGCATTAAGGTGTCCCTTCCTGCACATAAACAATCATTCAAAAATGACGATGTGGAACTTCTATGTGTGCTGCATTCTGCAGGACACATAGAAGTGCCAAATCGCCATTGTAGATTGTTTATGTGCAACAAGGCCGCGCGCAGAAGGAAGCACAGGGGTGCGCCATATTTTTGTAAATATGACACATCCCTGCATTACTAAAGTGAAGCTGTGTGGTGCTGAAAATTGACGCAGCAACGCGCAGCAACACTTTTTTGTAAATTTAACCCCTTAGGTTTTTGTAGTGATGCAGACTCTAGGGTCCAGAATTTTTGTTGAAAATCTATCTGCAAGGCGTATGATTATGACTGGTATTTCTTTCAAAACTAGCGCAAGTATAGAGAGGAGCATCCTTGTGACTGTGAAGCCTGTTTGGTTCTTCAGTTTCTCTTAGATGGACTCAACAAGACACTGACCATTTCATCTTTTAGGTTTCAATGGCCAGCCATCAGAGAATATAGAGAACCGTGGAGGAGTTTACAACCTGTAGAGCCTTATGAAGGTTATTTAAGGAATGGTGAGTGTCGAGAACAGGCTCCAGGTCTCCTGTCTCCCTTTAGGATCTCCGTATAGATCTCAAAGACCCATAGCAGCTTCTTTTTCAGCCTATAAAAGTGGTTGCCTTAAAAAAGCTGCCCTTCAACGTTTCTTTCTCACCGCTATTACAACTGCCAAGCATCTAAGAGGTTTGGGTTCTTTGGTTTACTCTTGTTCATATCAGATAACTTTTTCAAGATGGAGTTGTTCATATATTAAGACCTGACGTATCAAGATACTGGTCACAAAAGAGATCACAATTTGCGATGCCAGTATCTAATTTTGCATATCTACCTGTGTACAAATAGGTTGCCCACCAAAATTCCAGTATGCAGTGGGTCACAGTCTGACCTACCTATTGAATATTCATGAGACAGGCCACAATTTGTAACTCACTCCAATGGACTACTGTCAAATGGATGGTGGCCCGCAAGAGTCAACATACCACTATCCTTGTGATTGCGTTTGAAAAATGAAACCTTTTTTTTTACATTCCGATTTCCTTAAAGGAAACAGGGCTGCTTTAAAAAAAAATAAAAAAAAAAATTTCTCAAACGTTTCATTGTGAGTTGCCGGTGGTGCCCTGGTATCTAGTCGCAAACCCAATTTAGGAGTCAATAAAATTTTACTGACTCCTAAAATGGGTTTTGTACATGGGAATCAGAGTGTTTGTGACCACAAAAAGGGCCTTACCTTCCCAAAGTTCCCTTTAAAATATTTCTCTACCTTCTTTCAAACAAACCTTCCTCAGAAGCTATTTCACCATACATTAAGTTTGCATAGAACAATCTCTGTGTATCTGAATGAAACAGAGTTTTATTGTTGCAATGCCTTGTTTGTTATTGTTGGTTCTGCCAGAAAAAGGTCAGAACCTGCCATGTCCTTTGTGTATGTGCCTGTATTCTGTCGGATTGGTGTGTGTGTGTGTCATAATATGGCAAACGGATATTCGCCACCGCGGCGATATGTTGGCGGCCGTCACCATGGCGGTAAGCGGCATTTAACCCTAATGTCATAATGAGGGCCTATATGCCTGATACGGCAAGGACGCATATCTGGAAATATTGCTGCATGGAATCTGCAGGTGTCAGGTATCATATGTGAGAATTGAGGGTGGATAGCTCACTCACAGCACACAGAGATGCATGAGACAACTGGTATGTCAACTCCTGTCAGTACATGATGGGCTGTGCCACAACTTCTTGCATACTCCCCCAGTAACTGGATGTGTCCAGCCTTGCAGCCCATTGCCTGTACATACGTGTCCAATATTCATGTCACCATACTGCACACCAGCACACAGCACAGCTATTTGATGGGTGTGTTCATGGGTGCTCTACTTCTCATATGCACAGAGATCTTGGGATAGCAATGGCTAATGATGTCAATTGTATGAACCTGTTTGCAGTACATCCTGGAGACTATCAGGGCCAGCTCTATATGAAAATGGACTGGGTATTGGTATGTTGTACGACAATGCTGTACACACATTCCTCTGGTCCAACACAGACTGCCAGATTGGGGAAGATGACAGGGGAGAGCAATGCTAGATTATCCAACATAGAGTATAGGGCATCACATCACATGAGTGGGCAAATCAACTGCAGTTCCAAGTGTGGAATGTTGACCTCTGTCCTGCTACACTTATGTCCTTATTTCCAAGGCCCTAGTAGCACACTGCGCCACCAGAGCGTCCTTTTTTTGGACGCTTCAGTGGCACAGTGTGCCAGCCCATATTTACAAGGCCACACAAATCCACCTTGTGTGGATTTTCATGGTCTTGTAAATACGGACCCCTTTCACGCATAACACTGTGCGAAAGGGCCATTCCATGGGTGTTGCTTGGTTTGTTCCCAAACAACGCCCATGCAAACCAAAGGAATGAGATGCATTCTCAGATTTACCAGTCTGGGAATGTGTCACATTCCTGTACCACCTCAGGGGTGATGTAAGACTGAGGCAATAGGGAGAAACATCCTAATTTCTCCCTGTTTTATCCTCTTTCTATTTGTGCAGGATTCCACAACACACATAGAAAGAGGAAAACACCTCTTGTAATTGTTTTTGTGCAGGAAGATGTCCCTTCTTGCACAAAAACAATCATCCCCACAACGCAGGCACCCTTAAACTATGGTGCAAAGGTGTCTTTGTTGGCGCATGGCAGTAATTTGTGTGCCAGGGCGGGGGAGGACAGAAATGCACAGTATCTTGTAAATACAGCACATTTCTGCCCTTTCCTGGTGGTGCAGGGCACCGCAGGCAGGCACTTGCTGCACCACCATATGCCACATGACTTTGGACTGAAGGCCTTAGGGCCTTATTCACAAGGTTCCCAGTCCTGGAAGAACATGATTTACTGTGATGTTCCTGTGCACACACAGCAAGATCATGTCCCATGAACCACATATTGACACCCAGCATAGATATGTTGGACTCTGTCATCCTGGCACATGTCCCTACTGTTGTCACTGTGTTTGGACTCATCAACCCTGTGTGGGCTACACATACACATCAGGCAAAGATTGCACTGTGAGTAACAACAGCCTATCTGTGCAAATGAAAAACTTTTGTCAGGTAAGAAGTCCCCTTCCATGTTAACCTATGAGTGATTGACCACATATGTTCACAGATCCTGGCACTATGGACATTGATCTTTGGTCATACCAGCAAACATGTGAGCCCTCAGTGATAGCAATCACAACCTCCTAGCAATTACTCAGGTGCAAATGCACAGCCTGGAGACAAACTATACTATAAGGTTCATATACATGGATAGCTTATGGACTTAAATTTGGTATACATGCACCTTATACGTGCCATTGCACACAGCATACATACATCCACTACCCATTAGACATACAGAACTGACATTCACTAGTAGCATCGGGGTAGCTGAAACTTTCTTCCTCTCCAGTAGTGTAAGGCAGGGGTCCACCTGCAAGACATAACATGAGACATAGCACTATGATTATTGGAAGGTGAACAGTGTGGTCACATATTGCACATTACACATGTCTTGCAAATGGCCATAGAACAATTGTGGTTGTACCAACTCAAATAGTCCATCTGAAATGTCTGAATGACAGACATTGGTAGGCCAAGCTGACTTGAACACATATATGATGAAACATACATACATGTCTTAGGTACATTGTTGACTGCTTGCAAATGACTCACTACCCAAAGAATTAGCAAGGCTAGCTAAGTGTAATGTTACTCTGCACCTACATGACTCACAGGACACACACAACCCCAACTAGCAATACCCCTGCTTCCACTTTTCATCAGATGTAAATGCCTATGCTACATACAACACAAGTTAGACATCCTTTCTCCCCCAGTTCCACTGACCTCGATCCAAGGTAGTCCAGTAGGCCACGTTCCCTGCTAATTATGTCAGCCCATCGATGTTTGAGCTGGTGCAGCTTCCAGTCCACCTCAAAGATCCACAGCATGTGGAAGTGATCCTTCCCCCACTGCAGCTTTCAGACCTCTGGGTTGTAGCCCTGCATGATTCAACTTTCCATGGCCACCAGGCTTGGAAGGTAGTGGGTCACCAGTCAGATGAATCCTCAAACTCCTGGACACTCATGTTCCTGGTCCTTCCCTTCCCCAACATGTCACACCCCTGATGCACAATTGTCCCAAAAAAGAATACACCCCAAACTACCCCCAACTACCCCTATTAACTTATCTACCCCAAGGACAAACACCCGACAATACACAGTAAGATACAACACTAAATACAAATACAAAGGAGAATATAAATATAAGGGACAAAACAAGGACAGCAAACAGCACATAAGACTCACATAACAGCATTCTTCTCTCAGCCAACAGCACAAAACCACCTCTACCAAGCACAGACACAAAGACTGTGAGTGGAAGACAAAGTGAAAGTAACTTCACAGTTACTGGTTTGCAGCATTTATGATCCTTTGCATCACTTCCAGGGAGGATGCGTCACGTTTTCAGCTAATGTGTCTTTTATTTTTCCGCATAGCAGCAATGCGTGGATTTTTCAGGAAGACTGACAAAGCACTGTGATGAAATTGTGAAGTGTCAGATGGGAAGCGTCAGTTTTTGGCTAATGCTATGGCTAATTATAGACTCATTGGGTGAATGCGTCGATTTGTTTGACACAATGACTGAAGTATGTAGATTGTTGTATGTTCTTATGTGGAATGCTTGTGAGGAGTCATATGGATTTCAGTTTTGCATGTGAATAGTTGTGTTCACCACCTTCCTGTCTTTCTTTCTGTCTAATGTGCGTTTTGTGAGTGTACATAGGTGACAGTACAAGCATTACTCGGATCAGACTAAGCATACGCACAATTCCTATGTTTCGTCAACTGCACAACTTAGAATGGTTGCCCCATGTGCTAACTATGTATTGGCACCTGATCATTGCTTAGATTACACCCAGGGATGCCATGAACTTGCCCTGTAATGTGGTCAGCACCCCCTCATCTATGACAGCGCAGGCGTATGCTGTGTCCCAAGGTGCAGACATGAGGTTGTCATGCAACATGGGGACGTTACAGTCTCCTGTGCCGGCAAGTGTTGAAAAAGGCTGGACACACGTGTTAGGGATGTATGAATCATGCAATTTGATTATGCCCCCCCTCCAGGGGCTTCCCATCAGAGGACACACTGCCAGTTCACCTCAGGTGGTGATCACTATAGCATGGCCCTCATGCTCCCATGCACAGGAGGGTGCACACTCTGTTGCTACCAAAGCCAATATGAGTGTCCGTAAGCTACAGCTATGTTGTGAGTGTCAGTACATACATGTATGTGTAGTACCTTCAGGCATTTGCCAGCACACTGGAGGACGACTAAGTGTATGCAAAGGGCCAATGTGTACCTGCACTACTAATACCATGCAGAACTTGGTGAGGATACTGTTTCACTTAAGGTGCCATTTCCAAATGGGCTAGCATGCGATGGGGCCCTGACTAGTCCATTTCCCCTTATTTGTGGTGCACACTATTTTGACTAATGGCTGCAGGTGCAATGTTACCACAGCAGGCATGCCTCTGCATAATTTCAGATGTACTGAGTACAACAGGCAAAGGACATCCAAACTTTACTGCATCAAGGTGGTGTTGCTTGTGCATCGCAGTGTGTGTACACATACAATCCCCATGTATTTTGACATTGCGGCAGGTAATGGGACTCATGTGGACCAGACTCAGGGCCTGATTACAACTTTGGAGGAGGTGTTAATCCGTCCCAAAAGTGACGGAAAAGTGACGGATATACCACCCGCCGTATTACGAGTCCATTATATCCTATGGAACTCGTAATACGGCTGGTGGTATATCCGTCACATTTGGGACGGATTAACACCTCCTCCAAAGTTGTAATCAGGCCCTCAGTCCCAAACTTGTCAGGTCTCCCCAGTAGAGCATAAACAAGGATGTATCAATTGATGTGTCCTTGGACCATCTCCTTCAATGTCTCCAGAATCCTGTAGCTCATATTGGCCATGTTGGACTGGTCAATGGATGGAACATATGCATGGAGGTGTAGAATGAACTGTGATACAGAATAACAGTGGATTGTGTGTATATATAAGCCTCTTCTCCAGCCACATATTGACACCCACATTTTTATGTTGGTCACTCATGTAATCCATGTGTGCTGCCCTGCACTGATGCACCGACAATGTCCCTCTAATACACCCATGACAATGAGTGACACCTGTGAGCTTCTTGGGGTGCATTCTGTTCCTCCATAGGTAGGAAGATAGAGAGAGATAGAGGGAGGAAGTATTGGAATGGAGGTGTTTAGTTTGAGATAGGCAGCTTCGCACATGCTAGGTGGCTGCAGGAAGCGCTGTACCCTTTTTTTTTTTCACAGCGTGTTTATTTTGTCAATTTACTTGGGAGAGGCGTGATTGCGTCTATCCTACAAACTCCATCCAGAGCGCTCGCTCCCCTGCGCCGACAGCACCACCTTGCTGTGCCGTTTTTCCCCGACCCCCGCCCACGCGACCGATCGCGTGTTCGAGGCCCTCCTCCACATCCCTGGTATTCAGTGACACTGGTAAGTGTTACTATTCTGTGCATTGTGTTTTGTTTTTGTGCCTTTTTCCACTGACCGTATCTTTTTCCTTCTGTCTTCCGCTGTTCTTTGCTATTCTGTACATTGTGTTTTGTTGTTGTGCCTTTTTCCACTGTCTCTGACCGTATCTTTTTCCTTCTGTCCTACGCTGTTCTTTGCTATTCTGTACATTGTGTTTTGTTGCTGTGCCTTTTTCCACAGTTTTTACCACACCGTTTCCTCTTTTCTGGGCCATCTTGACCCTTGGGCGCTCCCCCGGCTCTGCCTATCCCCCGCTGCTGCGTCCCTGCGTCCCCGCCCCCCTCCCGCCCCCATTCGCTCTCCCGTTCCCGCCCGCCTCCCGCCTCCCAGCTGCCCCTCCCTCCCACCTCCCCCTCTTAATGGTGGTCGCTGTGTGACCGCGCCACTGGCGCGCCAGAGGCACGCCAGAGGCAAGCCCATCTGCGCCCGTCCGCACCCAGCGCCAGGCCCCCTGGCCCAATCAGCGAAACTCCCCCCAAACTACACTACCACCTCCAATCCCTCCTCTCCCTCAACCCCGGAGCTCGCCCCAACTGCATTCAAACCACCCCCACACACACAAGGCCCCTTCTCCTGCCGCACCTGCCTATTCTCCTGCTCCACCCCTCATGCACCCCACACCAACACCGAACACAACAGCCTCCACACAACAACATCAGCACCCACCAACAAACCCCACAACCTACACAAGCCCCACGCCAATGCCACCTCTACCCGCAGCAACACCACAAGCACCCCCGCAAACACTATCTCACATCACAACAACCACACCACCCGCAACCATCTCATCTGTCTGCTACTAAACACCTGGTCCCTACACAAACATGCCATAGAACTCTGGGACCTCATCACATCACACTCACCCGACATCGTCTTCCTCACAGAAACATGGACAAACCCCACATCCGAGCCAGACATTGCCACAGCCACCCTGGAGGGCTACAAACTCCAACGCAAAGACCGCCTTAACAAACCAGGAGGCGGCATCGCCATCCTTCACAGAGACACCATCAAGGTCACCACCAACACCCTTGATACCCTCAACAACGCAGAACACATGCACTTCCTCATCCACATCAACAACACCACCGCCCTCAGAGGCACACTCATATACAGACTCCCAGGACCAAGCCCCGCTTCTGTGACACCATCGCTGACACCATCAGCACGCACGCCCTCACCTCCACAGACTACATACTCCTCGGCGACTTCAACTTCCACCTGGAAAACCCTCACGACCACAACTCCTCCTCCCTCCTGGACAACCTCACCAACCTGGGACTCAAACAACTGGTCACAGCCCCCACCCACTCGGCTGGACACACACTCGACGCGATTTTCACCTCAAGCCAACACATCACCTACACCCACCACCAAACTCCAATGGATGGACCACCATTGCGTCCACTTCTCCTAGAACAAACCACCCACACACCACCACCAACAGACCTCCCACATCCGGAACAAGATCCCCACTGAGTGCCATAACACCACCGACCCCGGATCACCACTGTGCTGATGCTCTCGCGCCCCTCAGAAAAAACATCACGACCCGCAATATCAAGAACGCCCCATGGTTCAACACTCAACTCCACGAGTCCAAACGCAAATGCCGCAAAGCAGAGAAAACTTGGAGACAAGAACCCTCCACCACAAACTTCTCCGCCCTCAAAACCACCACACGCATCCACCACCAACTCATATGCACCGCCAAAAGAGCACACTACAAGGAACGCATTGACAACAACTACCAAAGCAGCAAAGAACTCTTTACCATCATCAAAGAGCTCTCCAAACCCAAAGCCAGCAACCGAGACCCCACGCACACACAAACCCTCTGCAACTCCCTCTCAAATCACTTCCATCGCAAAATCCTGGACATACACAGCAGCTTCATACCACATATACTCTCCACACGCACCCTCCACACACCCAACACAAACCCACCACACACACCCCCCAACCTACTTACCACCTGGGCCCTCACCACCGACGAAGAAACTGAAAAAACAATGAACTCCATTCACTCTGGCTCCAACTCCGACCCATGCCCCCACCGAATATACAACAAGGCCAGCCCCACCATCGCCCCCAAACTCCAAGCCGTAATCAACAGCTCATTCGAAACTGTCACCTTCCCAGTCCTCTGGAAACACGCGGAAGTCACTGCGCTCCTAAAAAAAACCAAAGCTGACCCAGACGACCTCTCCAACTACCGCCCCATCTCCCTCCTCCCTTTCCCAGCCAAGGTCACGGAAAAAATAGTCAACTCCCGCCTATCCCACTTCCTCGAGACAAACCACACACTCGACCCCTCCCAATCTGGGTTCCGCAAGAACCACAGCACGGAAACCGCTCTCATCGCATGCACCGACGAAATCAGATCCAGAGTCGACATGGGCGAGACCGTAGCACTCATACTCCTGGACCTCTCCGCAGCCTTTGACACTGTCTGCCAGCACACACTCCGCACACGACTTCACGACGCCGGGATCCGCCTCAAAGCCCTGGACTGGCTCACCTCCTTCCTTACAGACAGAACCCAAAAAGTCCGTCTCCCACCCTTCCAATCCTCCGCCACCAAAATCACCTGTGGAGTCCCACAAGGCTCCTCCCTCAGCCCCACACTCTTTAACTTCTACATGGCCCCACTAGCCAACATCCTCAAACCACACGGCATCACCATCCTCTCATACGCTGATGACACACAACTCATCTTCTCCCTCACCCGCAACCCCAACACCGCCAAATCCAACCTACACTCTGCACTCCTTGACACCGCTGCCTGGATGACAGCCAACCACCTTAAACTCAACTCCAACAAAACCGAAATAATCATTTTTGGCCCACACAAAAACACTTGGGACCCCTCATGGTGGCCCACCACGTTAGGCCCCACACCCAGCCCCGCAAACCACGCACGCAACCTCGGCATCATCCTGGACTCCTCCCTCTCTATGACCCAACAAATCAACGCCCTCCCCTCCTCATGCTTTAACACACTCCGCACACTGAAAAAAACATTCAAATGGATCCCTACAGAGACCAGAAAGACAGTCACCCACGCACTCATCAGTAGCAGGCTTGACTACGGCAAAGCCCTCTACGCCGGTGCCACACTAAAGCTCAAGCGCAAACTACAGCGAATCCAAAATTCAGCAGCACGTCTCATCCTCGACCTCACCCGACATGAACACATCTCACCACACCTCAAATCCCTCCACTGGCTCCCCATAGACAAAAGGATCACCTTTAAAATCCTCATCCACGCACACAAATCCCTCCACAACATCGGCCCAACCTACCTTAACGAAAGAGTGACCTTCCACACTCCCACACGCCACCTCCGCTCCGCCGACCTCTCTCTCGCCACAGTTCCTCGCATCAAACACACCACCACTGGAGGCAGATCTTTCTCCTATTTAGCCCCCAGGGCCTGGAACTCCCTCCCCACCCACCTCCGCAAGACCCAGGACCTCCTACTCTTCAGGAAGAGCCTTAAGACCTGGCTTTTCAAACAGTGATCTCCCCTCCCCTCCTCCCCATCTCCTCCTCCCCCCCAGCGCCTTGAGACCCTCACGGGTGAGTAGCACGCTGTATAAGTCTCTTTGATTTGATTTGATAGGTATGAGGCCAAGATGGGTGATACACAGCAGGACTTTCCTGGCCTCATGAATATTGTTGAGATGCTTGTGCCATCAGATGGTTCATGGGAGAGTTGATACCAGCGTCATCAGCCTGTGGTACCTAGGCTCATATATTCATGACTTGCCATCCTAGGTGAGCCCACTAGCAGCTTGTATTTGGCTTCCAGGATAGGTAATCTTATTACTTCTTCCTGGTATTATTTGTGTTGATGCCAGCATTTGCAAGTTTTGTATTTCTCATTGCAAACATTTTGAGTTCTGTCATGACACATTTATCTCCTTCCAAGCAATAATTGGGCTTAAGTCAGATTTTTCCATGTTGGCCTATGGAGCTATGGCCCATATTTATGAAAAGATTGCGCCGCCTTTGTGTCATTTGTTTTGACACAAAAGCGGTGCTAAATTAACTCCATATTTATATTTTGACGCTAGACCCATCTAGCATCAAAATATCTGAGTTTGCGTGATTTTTGGGGAGTGCCAACCCACCTTGCGTCGTATTGCAACAAGGATATGCAAGGTAGATGTTACCTTTCAAACAATGAAGCTAGCCCTCCAGCTACATATTTACCTCCTGACACTAAAACGGCGTACACTAAGGAAGCGGGCCCAAATAATGACGCAAAAGGCCAATTTGCGTCAAATTTTAACGTCTGGTCAGACCATGTGTTATAAAGAGGCCCACACACCACCACTTAAGGAAAACTGACAGAAGGAGTATTCACAACCTCCAGGACAACAGGGAAGTGTTACTGCTCCAGCTTGGCACACGCTGTAGACGTCAGCGACGACAACAGGTCCCTCCACCACCACCGCAGCAAGCCCAAACACCACTACAGCAGCCACAAAGGCAGCGCAGAAGGCGGGAGAGGATCTTTTGACAGTGTAGAACCATCCTTGGGCTCAGGGAATAAGATGCCATCAGGACTTACCGTCTGAAACGGGAGTCAATTGTATGCCTGCTGCACCACATTGCGTCAGACATCTCTGTAAGGGTGGCAACTTCAACAAACATACCATCCATGACCAAACTCCTCGCTGTCCTCTATATGCTGGCGTGTGGATCCTTTCAGACGACGGGCGCACAAGTGGCTGGTATCTCCCGGCCATCCTTCTCGGTCTTCCTTCGAAAGGTTCTGGACACAATCAAATGCCTCACACCCCACCACATTTGCATCCCAAACACCCAGCAACTGCAGCAGGAGATCAATCAAGTTTTCTAATTGCTGGGTTCCCGCATGTGCTGGGGCAATGGACTTCACTCATGGCCAACTGGTGCTACCTGCAGCAACCAAACACCTATACAGGAACCACAAGCACACCCATTCCATAAATGTGCAGGCCACTTAGGACCACAGTGAGCTCTTCACTAACATCCTTGCAAAATACCCCGGCAGTATACATGATGCCTACATATCCTGGCATTCTACCATCACCAAGTGGTTCCAGGATGGCCAATATGGCATTGGCCTACTTGTAGGTAAGCCACCATACCAAACAGTACACAGACAGCACACCTACCATGCAGGACAAACAAGACATACACTACACTATATACACATGGGTATGGGAACACAGATGTAGAGACAACAACACATATGCCACATGTCACACTACATCGAAATCATTGCACATCACATATACATCCACATGTACATGTCACAATACAGCCACAACCTGACTGGCACACCATGTGAAGGACAGGTGGAGCTATGTCCCCTTTGCATACAGAAGCTGGGCACAAACCACGACAAGTGTCCACTGGTTGACAACTAAATACAGATCCCACACACATTACACCTAGCAAAGTTTAGCTCAGCAGTGTGAATTGAGTAGGCTAGTAGTTCCCAACCTGTGGTCCGAGGGCACCTGGGGTCTGCAAAGCCTCCTCATGGGGCCCTCAACTGCTTAGAAAATTAAATAATATTAACAGATTAGGTCCCCAGCTTTCAGTAATAACTCATTGGGGGGGGGGTTCCCAGATTTCAATAAGAATTCAGTGGGGGTCTCTGAGTTCCAATAAGGATAAAGTGGGGGTCCCCAGAAGTCAAAAGGTTGGGAACCACTGGCATAGGCCATGTCAATGTAAACAAAGTCACACATAGCCACAGCCCCACATCAGTCATGGGGTACAAGCACCTGGCGGCACCAATATCAAATGCCACCCAAGTATTGGCATGATCAACTAAATATCATCTACACATACCTGACATACCTGTAGTGTGCACATTCACCTGTCTGCTGCATTGTGATGCACACATAGGAATACAACACTGCCTGCCATTAAAGACCATGGGGCAGAATGATGAGAAGTTGTGCAGCACCTAGTCCAGTGCCACCTCACATGTGCCCATTGGCCCCCCTAACGCCACCATGTGTGTGCCATAAATGTTCCACCATGGCACAGAGTTTGTGAAATACTGTAAAGATCATGGGTGCTATTGTAGTACTCTAAAGGAGTATAGTGGTCATACCTGACCTTCCATGCACCTTGCAAAGGGACCTATGTAAAAGAATGGTGTACCCCCTCACAATGCCTGCACTGTGCATGTGTTGAAAGTGTCTGTGATAAATCATGTATATGAATTTTGGAGCTTCCACTGTATCACCCTTTGATTATCCTACAAATGTGTGATTCACACCCCAGTACACTTGATGGCTGGCACACCCATCACCTGCCTCAAAAGGTCACTATGGCCCTCATTCCAACCCTGGCGGTCTGTGACCGCCAGGGCGGAGGGCAGCGGAAGCACCGCCAACAGGCTGGCGGTGCTTCCTGGGCGCCGTGGTCAGAAAAGGGGAACCGGCAGTTTCCCGCCAGTTTTCCACTGGCCCAGGGAATCCTCCATGGGGATTCCGACCCCCTTCCCGCCAGCCTGTTTCTGGCGGTTTTCACCGCCAGAACCAGGATGGCGGGAACGGGTGTCGTGGGGCCCCTGGTGGCCCCTGCACTGCCCATGCCACTAGCATGGGCAGTGCAGGGGCCCCCTAACAGGGCCCTATACAGATGAAAATCGCGACGGGTGCCACTGCACCCGTCGCACCCCTGCAACTCCGCCGGCTCCATTCGGAGCCGGCTTCCTCGTTGCAGGGGCTTTCCCGCTGGGCCGGCGGGCGGCCTTTTGGCGGTCGCCCGCCGGGCCAGCGGGAAAGTTGGAATGGCCGCCGCGGTCTTTGGACCGCGGGCGGTCATTCGGCGGTAACCGCATGGCGGGCGGCGACCGCCGCCCGCCGCAGTCAGAATGACCGCCTATGTGTTGTACTGCATGCGTAGTGCCACATGGTAACATGGAGGCCAGAGTTTGGCTTGGTAGGGCTACCATGGTGTCTCTACATATGTGGTGCAAGGAGGTGGAAGGATCCACCACTAATAGGACAGTGGCACAATTATGGACAACACAACACATATTTGCAAGGGCAGAACCATCTGTTTGGATAGAATATTGCAATCCCCAGATCCCTGTGCCACAACACAAGATTGCCATGTCCATCAACACAAACCTATTAAACCATTTCACATAATAGGAACATACACTATGCCAGATGCAAGTCTGACTCACCACTCCACCTAAAACTAATAACTGCCATGGTATGTACCAAACCACTGTCAAGCTTTACAACACATCTTCTTTCATTCCTTTGCAGCGGACCAAGGTTAAGGCATACAGCCATGGGTCATGACTCCATTTGGCAATCCCACAATGGTGGAAGAGCGTGCATATAATGAAGGGCACAGAAGAACACGCAATTTGGTGAAGAGGACATTTGTGCTTCTGAAGTCAAGGTTCAGGTGTCTGGCCCTGACAGGAGGAAGCCTGTTGTGTACTCCACCACTGGTATGTAAGATCATACTTGTATGTGCAATCCTGCACAATATATTTATACGACCAATGTTCCCTGGGATGAATAGGTAGATGTCCCCAATAAGGAGTAGGATTACAATGGTGCAACACAGTTTGAGGGGAACCTACATAACACTGCTGCAGGAGTTCACAGGAGACTACAAATTGTACAGAACGTTTACACATAGTCACTGTACAATTATTATCACTTTGTAAATATCATCAATAAAACACTTTGCACGTGAATCTCCTTGGTCTACTCATTCTCCACTATATATACCATTGGAATGTAACTCTAACCTTAGAGAGCAGGTAAGAAACACAACAGTTACAAGTATGGTAGAAACTTATTTTGTGATGTAAGAGGGTGTAGTGCCATCACTGTCACGTAACTCACGGCATGTGACTCTTGAAGGCCTAGATCCATGCATCACAACATATAACGTGCCGTCAAGTGGGCAATGTGTTAATTCCTAGCCATTTTCCCATATCATCACCACGCTTGCTAGGATGTATGCAAGGGGGCATACATAAGGTATGGGCTGTTATCAAATGGTGTTTAAGTAATGTAGGAACAGAACAGTGTCACATCTCAGGGGGATTGCTGCTTCACCAGCACTGTGCATGTGTGACAAGAGGGGGACATCATTGGTAACTATGGACCTTCAGTAACTGTGCAGGGTTTGTAACTAATGTTAGTGGCAGTACCTGCACTGTGTTTCCATGGGCTTATGTCCTGGCACTTCCATTGGGCACAACCCTGACACATGGTGTGCTGTACCTCACTTAAGGCACACACATGTTGGCTGTGGAATGCGCTAACGATTGCCAGACAAATGAAGCAGCTGAATCACTATCCAAATATATGAGCCATTCTCTGGATCTAAGAATAAAATGGGACAATGCACCACCAAATTATTCTCTGGGTAAAATGTAGGCAGAGTGTGATCCACTCCCTATGTACATTATATACAGACTTGTCACACAAAGCTGCTGTCTTGACACATGCCTACAGCAAATCTAGATATATATGTGAAGACTGATGTACGGATGTATCGCCTATGTAGCAAAGGGTATGCAAGTACCAACAATGGTTGACATGTGTCAGCATGCTAACCTAGTATGCTCTGTAAAACAACATCACATAGCACATAGCAATACACACCACTCATATTCACTCACATGCCAGACCTAGAGCAAGGTAACAGCAGTGACAAATTTCCCAAATATGTTTTGGTCTCCAACATGCCAGTCAGGTGTACGATGTGCAAGTATGTCCAGCAAAGTCCAAAAATGTCAGCGACCCATTAAAAATTAATGGGAGTAGATGTAGACAGATATGTTGCATTTCTTTAATGAAAAAAGCAGCACTGAGATGATTTCACACATCAACATCATACAGTCATGGTAAGAGTTATATAGGTTGTGGAATGCAGGAATAAATGCATACCCATGTTCAACGGAGGATGTGGATGGACAGCTGAGAGATTCCCACAGATACTTGGAAATACAACCAGGAAGGTCTCTTGTAGATGACACAAGGGCTATGTAATGTCATGTGTGTGTGGCACTCATTAAATTAGCAAAGCCTGGCAATAGGATGGTAACTATCATGTAGCCAGTAGTAGAAGATGTGTTCATCTACAATTTGCACAAGTCACACGTTGCATCCTGTCCATGTATGACCAGATAATGTTGCTGTAGAAGATGTGTACAAAGTGCAAGCAGCCTAAAGAATGGCAGCAATGTAAAACACAAAATATTCCTTACAAGTAATGCGGTAAAACGTAGAGAAGGAACACATATAAACAATACTGACTGTACAGCACATCAATCTCAACATGTGATCGCCTAACATATGTAAAGAGATGGGGCCTAGGTCAGTACATGACCCAGTCATGTTTGCCATTACTATAACGGGGTAGTTGCCCATCGCTTGCCAACATGAAAGTAGGCAGTGGCAGATAACACCACCTGTCCCCTGGCACGTTCCCAAAATATAAGTCACAACAGAGATACAACCCCTAACCAAACTCCCCATAGAAATTACTAAGGAAATCAAATGATGAGATATGTCCTACATGTGCAAGTAGTCAGTCCTCAGTACATGATAGAGGAAGGCTGCTGGCATCAAGTACACCAGAGGAAAAATGGAGATCCTAGTCTGTTTGATCACAATTGTGCATGTGTCTGTCTGTCTGTCTGCAGGGGACTGCGCATTACTCTTCTGATTACCAAACATGAAGAGGCTAGATCCCCACCCAAAACACAACTGCTCTGGCTACATAGATTTTTGACATTGTCAGGGGCATGATACATGTGCACAGTGGACTGAGTAGTCTGTAGCTCCGTAAACCTGTGTCTTCACATGCAACCATGGGTCTGTGTAGGCATAAAAGCTCCCACAATAGTCATGAAGAGTAGGCTGCCATCTTTGCCATTGTATGTGACAGTCATAACAAATATGATGTGGACGATTGTGAGTGCCTAGTTGGTGGCATGCACACATATACCAGATAACTCAGCACACATGTAACAAATAAAATGGCACTGGTCGGGTAATGTGTATTGGAGTCTTAACAAAAGGCAACTTACCACAAATGTAAGTGCATATGTATCACAAGATCATTGACAGAAATAAATGATCTTCACATGTGTATCGACATACGGAAACATAGATGGCACTGAAATGACTACACAGGCATTTGTCAAAGTCCAACATGTGTCCATGCAGGAAGAAAGATATGAGAGGTTTCATATCCCATGAACACACCACTGTGGTCATATGTAACTGAAATGACATTACACATATCTTTACACACACACGACATATAGCAACCTTTATTGACATGTGTGTACACCATCTCCTGCAACTAAGATTCATGGGGAACTATATGTCCCACATGTAGCAGAGCATCATGAAGGCTAAACCAACAACACAGCACAGAGTGGATCCACATGCAAATTGCCAGGGGTAACTTGATTTCAACCCAGCCGTAGTCCACTGCATCCTCTGAGTACAAATTGTCATGGCTGTCACATGCCTTACCATGTATTGGACATAGCCTGTCATACTTATTGTGTTCTTGATATGTGTACATTTGTATATCAGACATACCAATATGGTACATTCACAATAATGTTTTAGAACACATGTGTACACTCATAGTAAACATGTGCTAACATGTATATGGACACAGTGTGGCTACATATGCACAAGGTACAAGTCATTGCATGGATCACACACATAAACAAACATATAGGTTGAACATACCAATGTCACCGTGAAGATATGAATGGATAGGAACACACTTGTAGCCATACCATAATTACAACATTATTTCATAGCCCCTGTGACATGGTATGTGAATCTGGGTGCACTCTAGGCCTACATAGCAAATTTCCACGAATTCCTGTCAAACACAATTGTTTGAGGCAAACAGCTAAATTACATACTACACAACACCAGAAAAATGATGCCTGGCTCTTGAGTGGCTATCGCAAGTCCACAGGCATTTTCACGCACAATGGGACAAAATTGACGCATGACCGTCATTTGTCAAAAATATAGACATAAACGCCTAAACTTCATATTTTTCTTTGCAGTAAAAAGACGCTTGGCCCCTAAGTGTTGATCGCAAGTCATCAGGCCTTGTCTTGCACAATGGCACAAAATCGACACATGACCGCCATGCGTAAAAAAAAAATACGCATAACTGAAAACGTGATGCACAGCCCCAGGAAGTGATGATCCTGCCTGTATACATGGTACAGTGAGCTCACTTTCACTTCACAGCCTTGTCCGTGACTGTGTGAGGGTATATGGAGCTGGTGTTGTTGGTGGATTGGAGTATTTGGAGTGTTTTTGTGTTGTGTCCTGTAGCTGTTGTGTCTTTTTTGTCTTTGAATCAGTCTTTTGGAGTGTATTTGTACTGTATCTGTCACTGTATTGTGGGGTGTTTGTCTAGGGGGTAGGCTAGTTTGTTGGGTAGTTGGGGTAGTATTGAATTGTATTTTTTTCCCTGCCATTACATTTGCAGTATATATGCACTGCATGATGCCAGAGAAAGGGAGGATGTGAACGATGTTGGCAGATGAGCTGGGGGGTTTATTTGGCTTGTGCAGCAATACCTGCCAATGATGCTTGTACAGTGTGGCTGCGTTATCCAGGGCTACCCGACAGAGGCCAGGAAACTGCAATGGGGCAAGGTGCTCCACCTCCTAACACAAATATTGGGCACCGGAAGCTATGACCACCAACTCAAACACTGTTGGGCTGACCGGATCTCAAGGAAGCAAGATCTCCTGGATCACCTGGCCACTGAGGTTGGTAGAGCAGTTGGTAACTATCCATTTCCATAGCAACACCATTATTTGCATGTGCATGACAGGTGCTGATAAGGTTGAGTGCAGCATGTTCTGTCAAAGGATGTGGACATGTAGTATTGTGCCTGTATTAAGAGCCCCAGCAGCACATTAGGGCTGCCATTGTAATAAACAATTATGAAGCAGAGCCAGGGTAGAAGTGCCATCTTCCCTGCACAATCATAAAAAAGTGTTGTGATGCATGCATAGCCCCACTCTGTTTAGATCAGCACAACACAAGGCCTGCGCCAGACATCATGTATGGGAGGGAGGTCCAACACCTGTTTGGGGGGCTAAAGTACTTGCATCTGGGAAATATGAGAAATTATCTAATGCCATATTTCCTGCACTTTGAACGGCTGCTCAGAGCAGGTGTTATAAGGGGGCATTTAATTGTATATGTTGAGCACCTATTGTACTCAGCAGAAGTCATGATAATCTGTTTTGTTGCTACTCCTGCTGAATACATAATTTGCCTCCATGTAAATAGGTGCAGTTGGACCCAACCTGCACCAGGCTATGCCTTATTTCTCATAAGGTGCGCACATGGGGGGGATAAGGGGGTGCACTAAGGGCCACAAAGACTGTAGTGATGCACTTGGTGTAGCACTACTTTCCTTCAATCTACCCCTTTGCGTCATTGGCCTACGCCATTTAAGGGAGCTTGACTATGCACTGTATCCAGACTAGTAGCACTTCCCTCTTCCTGTACATACACCTCAAACCTTGTCTATTACCCCACACACATGTGCTGATTGTGTACCACAGGCCTCCCGCATCTTACTGACAGCATGGGGCTGCCCTGTATCTGCACCAGCACTGGCACATTACTCAGAAACCTGCACCAATCCTTACATCCTTGGACCACAGAGCAAGTGTGTCTGTGTTGAGGCATATGTCTATGCGCATGTTCTTATCCCTTCCTAGACAAATGATGGAATACCATGCCAACAATGGCTGGCCACACAGTATTGGCAAGACATCCGTAATTTTAATCAGTTAATGTGCAGGAAGGAACAACTAAATGAACATAAGTAAACTGCCATGGCATTATAGCTCAAGCATGTATGCCTTGTAATGGCACACATTTATTAGTAACTACAAACAAGGACGTATCAAAGCATTCCTCAACACTTTGGAATACTCAGACAACCCCTGAGCAGTTGTCTGTCAGTTTGCGGTGACAATGAGGTCGATGTCTGCAACATCTGGGACAGGCTCAAAAGTTATGGGTGTCACAATGGGATGGCCACTGCAACAACCATTGCATGCCCCTCAGATGTAGAATACAGTGTCATGCAGTCCCATATGGTCAAGGCTACAAAATGCATGACATATGGTGCAGTGAAAAGCAACACAGGAGTGTCAGGGAAAGTGATGGTTTGTAGGTGCCAGGGTTCCAATTATCTGAGACTATGGCCCTCATTATGACATTGGCGGTAAATCCCACTTACCGCCACGCTGACTGCCGCCAACTTACCGTCACTGCAGCGGATATCCGTTCACCATATTATGACACACATACACCAATCCGTCAGTATTAAGCCATATACACAAATCCACCACACCAAAGGTCAGTGATAAACTGGCGGTATCCAAACCCACACTGTTACGCCAACAGAACAACGCCCATCACATTATGACCCACGAATCACCACGGCGGACATTCAACGGCGGTAAACCATTGGTGGTACATACTGCTGTGCTCAAAATGGACCCACACAAACAAAACAACACCACATTGGACAATTCAAACAACACACACCTGACACCCATGCACACACCACACCCACACACCCACACCACTACAAAACACACACACACATTGCCCACAACCATTTACCATTCCAAACCATTGCCACCAGAGAGACCGCAAGACCATAGACACAACCAGAGCCACACACCACTCACACCTATACACCACTCACTCACCCCACATCACACACCCCAACACAGTACCCCACACACCCTCACCTACACACCTCACACAACACCCATGGCACCACAAAGACACCCCCACTTCATAGAGGAGGAGCTAAGGGTCATGGTGGAGGAAGTCATCAGGGTACAGCCACAGCTCTTTGGAGCACAGGTGCAGCAGATATCGATAGCTAGGAAGATGGAGTTATGGTGGAGAATCGTGGACAGGTTCAACACAGTGGGACAACACCAAAAAACTAGGGATGACATCAGGAAGAGGTGGAATGACCTATGGGGGAAGGTATGTTCCATTGCAGCAAGACACCAACTCGCTGTACAGAGGACTGGTGTTGGACCCCCGCCTCCTCCCCCACAACTAACAGCATGGGAGGAGCAAATCTTGGCAATCCTGCATCCTGAGGGCCTGGCCGGAGGAGGAGGAGGACTGGACTCTGGTAAGTCAACTCTCTACTACTATCACCCCCCTACCTGCATGCCATCACATACCCCCACCCCAACTCCCATCACTCCACCACTACCCACACACCCCATCACATCACACTCATCCCAATGCCAAGCCCTGCATGCTCTACCATTGCATGGACACCACTCGCAGCCCTGCATGGACACTCATCACTAAAGCATGGACACTATAGAGAGCTAATCATCCCACCATACACCAACGTACAGAAGTGAAAGCTGCCAGGGCAAATACAACCAAAGAGGACAAGCCACGGATACACAATATGTCAGACACAGAAACCATAACACTACATTTACATCCCCACAAGAACCCCAGCCAATGTCACTGGAGGGGAGGTGCCACCAATATCCAGTACCCCAACAGAAGAGGCCCACAGTGATGACAGCAGCTCTGGTCTTCAGGATCTGGATGACCAACCTGGCCCATCAGGGACCTCTGGACAGCCGGTTATCCAGGCCCACTCACACACCACCACAGAGCCTCCCCCATCAGGAAACACCACCACAGCACCCACCCAGCGTACCTATACCTCTATCCCCAAGACATGTCAATCAGCAGTGTGTCCACCTGTACAGGGACCCCAGGCCACACCTCAAACTTATGACAATCAGGGACCTGGGGTCAGTGGCAGTGGGCACACGGTTCATGGGACAGAGGCACAGGCCAACAGGGACACTGGGAGGACTGCTGTGTGCTAGGGGGAGGACAGGACCAGGGAACTGACTCTCCAGGAGGCACTTGCAGAAATCCTGGGAGCATGTCAACATTCCCAGGACACGATGGGCCAGATCCTGGCCAATGTGCAGGAGAACAGGAGGGACAGTACCAGGGTATCAGAGAGGACTTGCAGGCCATCAACAACACCCTGATCTCCATAGCAGGGGTGCTGGCAGACATGGCCAATATTATGAGGGAGGCAGTCTGACTGAGGGTGAGTGTTTGCATTGTTCAGCACTCCGTCCATCATCCTTTTGGGAGGCAGTCTCACACCAGCGGGCCCACCACTAGCCGGACATTTGAACAGCCTTCCACCTCCGCTCCTGCTAGAGGCCAGGATGCCCAGCCACAGGACTCACAGGCCACCAGCACCCCTCCCCCTGCAGAAGGAGAACTACCCCACAAACGTTCCCTGCGATCCAGACAGAAGCCAGAGACACTTGCCAAGACCCCGCCAAGAAATGAGAGTCTCCTGATTGTCACCCTTGTGTCCCACTCTGTCACCCCATCCACCTTGAACTGCCATTGCTCCCCTTCCTATGTCCCATTGGACAATGCACCTATGCTACAAACATACTGGAAAAATACCATGGACTTCCTCCATCATCACCCCATCCCATTGAACTTGCCCCTCAATCTTTTAGCACTTCAATAAACACCCTTGTAAAAAAAGAAGTTTGTAGTATGTCAAATTTTTCAAGTATGTATTCATTTAAACAGGTACATACATTGCAATGCAGCTGTACAGAAAATGAGCAAAGATTAATGACTTGTAGCTGGCTGCAGTGATCACACCAGGAGCATATGTGAGGTCACCAACATCTGCAAAATGAATTGCCAAAGGGTACAGTAAGTGGGCATAGAAGTGGGAAATAACAACATGCCAGTGCCACATAAATTCAAACAAATGTCATGGAAATGTGAAGTGACACTGTCTTACCTGTGTGTCCTTGTAAGTATTGTCTAATCACCGATGTTCTGTTGTCCTCATCCTCATCCTCTGCCTCCTCATCCTCACTGTCCAAAGGGTCCACTGTTGCCACACAGGCATCTTCAGCCTCATCCTCCTGTAGAAAAGGCACATGGCACTCAGAGCAAGGTTGTGCAACATGCAGCATGCCACTACTATCTGGCAGACCTTCTTTTGTGAGTAGCACAGGGATCCACCTGTTAGATGGAGGCACCTGAACCTGGCCTTCAGGAGGCCGAAGGTCCTTTCTATTATCCTTCTGGTTCTCACATGTGCCTCATTATAACGTTCTTCTGCCCTTGTCCTGGCATTACTCTAAGGGGTCACCAGACATGAGAGGTTGGGGGAACCAGAGTCACCTGCAAATTATGAGGGACAACATTTAGCATTGACGTGGGAGATGTACTGATCCGCCAAGCACACCATCTCTACATTCATTGAGTGGAAACTCTTCCGATTTCTGAACACCTGTTCATTCTGATGGGGGGGGGGACAAATATGTGTTCCATCAATCGCCCCAACTATGTTGGGGATATGTCCCATTGCATAGAACTCGGCCTTCACTGTGGCAAAATCTTAATCCTGGGGAAATACAATGTAGCTGCACGTGTTTAATCAGGGCAGACAACACTCTTGGTAGCACTATTGAGAACATTGGCTGTGACATTCCTGCTGCCAAGCCCACTGTCACTTGGAAAGAACCAGTTGCCAGGAAATGGAGCACTGATAGAACTTGCACAAGAGGGGGGATCCCAGTGGGGGGACGGATAGCAGATATCAGGTCAGGGTCCAATTGGGCACACAGCTCTGTGATTGTGGCCCTGACAAGTCAATAGGTGAGGATAATGTGCCTGTCCTCCATTGTTGCCAAGTCCACCAGGGGTCTGTACACAGGGGTATGTCTCCAGCTCCTATTCATCCGCAGCGGTAGCAATCTATGGGGCAAAAGAGTGAGGAGCTGGTCACAAACTGAACAATGGGGCTACAACAGAACTTTGCATCCTGTTACCTTGTAATGGGTAAGTGTGATTTGTCCAGTATGTCCTAATTTCACCAATGATGCAGCAATTATCCAGGGCCTGTCCCCCCTGAAATGGCATCCACCTGTCCTGTGTGAAGGGACAGGTGGAAGTGAGGTAATACCGCTGATGTGTGCCGTTGCGGGAGGTGTTCGGGATCTGCTGTGCAACTCCTCATTGGTCAACATTGGGCCCTATGGGTTACAGTGGCCAATGGTGATCTATGCTGGCAGTGACGGTATGCACCACCGCTGACGTGACCGCCATTTTCTATCTCATCCCTCACTTGCTACCTGATCTTCAACAGGAGAGGACCTACACTGCATGTGCTGCCTTGACCTGTGTCTGGAACCTACCATGGCACGTGTGACTGGGGAAAGGGCCCCAGCCTTCACTTTGGCGGAGCTAGAGAGACTGGTGGATGGGGTCCTACTCCAGTATGGATCCCTGTATGGGCCTCTAGATCAACAGGTAAGTACACGATGGGCACGATGCATGTGGCATGAATGCATCAAGTGGTGTGTGTGAAGACCTTGTGTAAGGTGGGGTGGGTGGATGTCCTCTGGGCAGCGTATTGGTTGTGTGCTGGGCCATGTGTGTATAAATGGTGATGTGATGGGGTATGTTGGGCCATAAGTGTAACAGTCAGGACTGTTTGACTAATTCCATTTTGTGTATGTATTGCCTCTACAGGTCAGCGCCTATCAAAAGAAGGGTATATGGCGTGCCAACGCCATGGACGTGCGGACCCTGGGTGTCTACTGCAGGTGGAGCACCCACTGCCAGAAACGGTGGAGGACCTGAGACGCTGGGCATGGAAGACAGCGGAGGCCTAGCTGGAGATGGCCTCCCAAAGAGGAAGGGGTGCCCGTCGAACCCTGATTCCCCTGATGGCCCGCACACTGGTGGTGGCCTATCCTGAGGTGGATGGGCACTTGAGGGCATCACAGCAGCCACAAGGGGGTGAGTACAGTGCCCATCATTACAACTTATGCATGGTAGGGTGGTATCCGGGTGGTGGATGTGTGTCAGTGGGTGCCCCTAGGCCAGGCCTGACATTGTAGCATATGTCCCCTGGTGGCTAGGGTTCAGAAGGGAAAATATTGCAACCTAGCTCGTAGGCATCCACTACTGGTCAGGGCTGCGTGGTTCTCAGGTGTGCTGCATTTGACAGTGTGTGCCCCTCCCCATGCCTTGGCTGCTAATTGTTTCTCTGGTAGTGCTATGGCACATTGCGTAGGGCACCACGGCAGAGACTGGAGGGGACAGTTCTGACACAGATACCTCCTCCGATGGAAGCTCTCTGGTGGTTGCGGACACTTCTTTGACCACCCCCGCAACCCCCATACCAGAACCACCCTCCCAGCAGCCCCTCATCGAGGTGCTCGTGCCTGCTCATCCAGGAGGGTGGGCATCTCCTTCTCCCCAAGGCACCTCAGGCCCTACCCGAGTGAGCCCTACTGTCCTTGAGTGAGGAGGTTATTGACCTCCTGAGATCCATCTCTGTAGGGCAGTCAACTATTGTAAATGCCATCCAGAGGCTGGAAGCCCAGATGCAACAGACTAATGCATTCCTGGAGGGCATTCACACTGGATTGGCGGCCCAACAGAGATCCAAAACCAGTGGGTGAGACACCCACGTAGCCAGGACTCCCTGGAATCAAGAGCACAGGGCATTAGGCCCCCTCCAGAACCTGTGGGTAAGACACCCACATAGCCAAGACTCTCCAGGATCAAGAGCACAGGGCACAAGGCCCCCTCCAGAACCAGTGGGCAAGACACCCACATAGCCAAGACTCCCCGGAATCAAGAGAAAAGGGCATGAGGCCCTCTCCAGAACTAGTGGGTAAGACACCCACATAGCCAGGACTCACCAGGATCAAGGGCACAGGGCATGTTGCCCCCTCCAGAGAAAATGGGCAAGTCTCCCACTCAAGAGACTGTGGCCTTGCACTCCCCAGGACCAAGCACAGGGCATGTTGCTCCCTCCAGAGCAAGTGAGCAAGTCACCCACTCAAGAGACTTTTGCCTTGCACTCCCCAGGACCAAGCACAGGGCATGTTGCCCCCTCCAGAACCAGTGATCTTGTTTCCATCTCCCGGCTGAGGTGCCCCCGTCCCTCTGAGGTGCCTGCCTATTTACCAACTGATGCCCCTGCAGTGTTCTCTCCGTGTTGATGCAGGTGATATATGTGGCCTTGGACTTTGGCATGTGGCCATGTGGCCTATGAACATTGTGGACTAGGGTGTATCCCTTTTTGTGTACATATGTATATATCTATTATCTTGCCTAACTTATTTTTCTTTGATGTGTTGCTCTCATTACATTAACTTTTTCAAAATCATTTTGCCCTTGCATTATTCATCCGAGTTACGGGGTAAAAATGTTTTAGTAATGCAGCTGATTGTGTGTATGGTGTTTGGGGGGATGTGGTGCGTGTGTGTGTCCCTCTCGTTTTCCTCCCTCCCTTCCTTGTGTGCTAGGCGGCTGTACTCAACATTGTCGTCTTCGCCAGCGTTGATGTTCGTGGTGGAGCAGCACGTAGAAGATCATGGGGAAGACATGCAGCTCCGGCTCCATGGAGGCGTGGTTCTATCCTGTATCTCCAGTGGTGAGCCCTTTCTCTTCTGAGGTCTGTTTCCACCAGGCTTTTGATGTTGTTGGTACCTCCACGGAAAAGGTGGCAGATTGGCATGTCTTAATGTGGTAGGCGGAACATTGACTTCCGCCTGGCTGTAGGCGGCTACCACCGTGGTGGCTGTTGTTTCCACCCTGGCGGTCGCTGTGGTACATTTTCTGTCTATCGGAGATCTTTCCGCCATAGTCATAATTTGGCGGTAATTACCGGCGGCCTGTTGGTGGTATTACCGCCACTTTAACACCAACCACCAGGGTTGTAATGAGAGCTTATATGTGATTGACTGATCATAGATGTTTGACAGTTGGTCTGATCTACCACCAGGTTGACTTGCTCACTCAGCCTAACAAGTTGATTTTTAACACTGTCATCCATTCAAAGAAATGTCCAAATATCACAAAGCTATGCTTTCCTTTCGTTTATTGCAGGTGGACTTCCACGCTACACTGTTGAAGAGGTGGCCAAATTTGAAGACCCCAATGCTGCCAGTAAGTGTCACCTTGTGCGTCATGTGTGGTAATCCAGAGTTTGGTGTGAGACAGCCTAATATGTGCAATCCAATGATATCATTGGAGTTAGGATGGTGGCATTATGTCTGTTGCAATGTTAAGCATTGAGAATGGCTTGATTGTTGCACAAGTGTCAACATGTGCTGGTATGGAATTGTGGGTCTTAGGAAATGGAATGCATAGCCACGCATACATTGATGTCCATCATGATGAGTGTTAGAGTAGCTGTTCATGTAATTAGCATGCCTGTTGACAACAGCTTTGTTACAGCACTTTTGACAGCACTGTGTGCTACACATAGCTTACACTTACTCCTGAAATGGTACAGATGAAGGAAATGTATAGAGGGCTCTAGGGTGCTTAGGTAGGAGACACTTGCACCACTGGTGCCTCAGTACTATTCATATATAAATTGAGGCCGCAATAGTGCCAGGAGCCATATTGTGATGGACAACAGTCAGTAGAGTACACAATTAAGCTCCAGATGGTTGTGGGAAATGTTTATGGATTGTCCCAAGCTAGATCTCAGCAGAATTACCAACATGGCCCTGCCATCATTATATTTTTGAGTGATCTTGGTCACATCACATGTGCATATGATGTGAATGCTGAGTGCGTATCTATCTTTGATGATGTCTGACATGCATGTGCACATGATGTTCGATATTTAAGACTACTGTTTTAACACCCAGTGCAGTTCCAAACTTACTGTGGCCCTAAGGGCTCCCATTCAGCCACCACGTGTGTGCCACATTACACATTTTGCACAACATAACACAGGGTAGGGGGCATTAGTTACGTAATCTGTAGACAACTTTGATGTGCTGGCCAGGCTTTGGCCAAACTTTGAGGACATTGCATTAGTTGTACATATGGGACCATCATGAGCAATGTTGTGCCCCCTTGTAACATATGCTTAGAGCAGGTCTTAACCCAGGACACATGAATGAAGCTTTACTGAACTTTAGAATAGCTTGTGACTATCAGATGACCCCCATCTTGCATCCATTATGCCTGGGCAAGCCTTAATGTAGTACCAGGGGTGTCAGAGTGGTGGATTGCATACAAACCCCCCCATATTGACAAGGACACAGGAAATCAACACAAATGTTGAGCAAGGATGCATTAGACCACTGACCTCTGGGCCCTGATGGTCAACAATGGATGGCCGTCATCCCAGTGACCTGTACATGATACCGTAGATGGCTGGTTGGAAATAGTCATAGATTAGAAGTAAGTCATTGTTGAGGAATGTGTGGTGAACTACATGTGTCATCTGCGGATGCAGTGTACATTATGGCCCTCATTATGACATTGGGGGTGAGTGATAAAGTGGCGGAAATACCACCAACAGGCCGGCGGTAATTGCCGCCAAATTATGACCATGGCGGTGAGAACTCCCATAGACAGCCAATGTACCACCCCATCCGCCAGGGCATTAACACCATGCACCACGGTGGTAGCCATCAACAGCCAGATGGAAGACAAGGTACTGCCCACCATATTATGACATAGCAAACCACACGATTTCCGGGGCGGTGCCAACGCCATCAAAAGCCTGGTGGAAACCGGACACAGAAAAAGAAAGACTCACCAACAAGTACACAGAGGTCTTTGCCGCTACCATGGAACCGGAACTGCAAGTCTTCCCGATGCTCTTCTATGCCATACTCCACTTGGAGCACCAATGCTAACGAAGGCGACGGCGGTGAGTACAGCCGCCTAGCACACAAGGGAGGGAGGGAGGAAAAGGAGAGTGACACACACACGCTCAACATACACCATTCACACACACCATACACACAACCAGCAGCAGATGTAAACCAATCACACACGAGACACGGCACAATAAAACATGGACCAGATGTCGTAAGTACAGAAAATGTATTAGCAAGGGAAAAGCCACCACATGAACACGATATGTACTTTTGTCCACAAAGAGTCAATGCCCAGTGCAAAGTACGAAGGGCCCACATAGCCACAGGGCACGGTTGAAGGCCCAACTTGTCTCCTGACATCAACTGCACAGAACTCTGAAGGGGCATCATGTTGTGAGTGGGCAGGCAACTCAGGGGGAAGGTGGGTGGGGGGCACCTCAGCTGAGTTGGGGCACTTGCCCACTGGTTCTGTAGGGGGCTCCATGCCCACTTCTCTGTGCTGGGGAGTGCAAGGCCACAGTCTCTCAGGTGGGTGACTTGCCCACTGGTTCTGGAGGGGGCCCTTTGTACAGCAGTCGCAGGAGGGTAGCCTACATGCCCTCTGCTGGAGTTGAGGGCTACACTGTCTCATCTGGAGGTGAGGGCTGCACTGTCTCAGCGGGTGAAGGAGTAGCCTCTGCAGGAGGTGTGGACTGCACTGCCTCAGCTGGAGGTGAGGGCTCTGTGACCACTGGTGGTGGTGTCATCCTGCCAGCCTCTACTGGAGGTGAGGGCTGCACTGTGTCAGCAGGTGAAGGTGCCTCCTTGGCAGCCTCTGCTGGAGGTGAGGATGCACTGTCTCAGCGGGTGAAGGTGCAGCCTCTGCAGGAAGTGTGGGCTGCACTGTCTCAGCTGGAGGTGAGGGCTCCGTGACCACTGGTGGTGGCATCACCATGCCAGCCTCTGCTGGAGTCGAGGGCTTCTTCCCCTTCATGGCAGATGTCAAGGGCTTCTTCACTTTCATGGCAGGAGGTGCGGACTCCTTCCCCTTCATGGCAGGAGTCGAGGGCTTCTTCCCTTCATGGCAGGCGTTGAGGGCTTCTTCCCCTTCATGGCAGGAGGTGCTGTCCATTCCCTCATGATGTTGGCCATGTCTGCCAGTGACCCTGCTATGGAGATCATGATGGTGTTGAGTGCCTGCACGTCCTCCCTGATCTCCTGATGGTGTTCCTCCTGCAGCCGCTTGTTCTCCTGCATGTTGTTCAGGATCTGGCCCATCGTGTCCTGGGATTGTTGGTAGGCACCCAGGACATTGGTGAGTGCCTCGTGGAGAGTCGGTTCCCTGGGCCTGTTCTCCCCTTGGCGCATGGTGGTCCTCCCAGTGTCCCTGTGCCCCTGTCCCCTGAACGGTGTGCCCACTGTCACTGACCCAACGTCCCTGATTGTCTTGGGTATGAGGTGTGGACTGGGGTCTCTGTACAGGTCGGCATACTGCTGATTGACGTTCCCTGGGGACAGAGGTGTGGGTACACTGGGTTGATGCTTTGGTGATGGTAACTGATGGGGGAGGCTTTGTGGTGGTCTGTGAGTGGGATGGGGTGATCGACTGTCTAGTGGTCCCTGATGGGCCAGGTTGTTGATCCAGATCCTGGAGCCCAGAGTTACTGTCATAACTGGGAGCATCTTCTGTTGGGAGACTGGATAGTCATGGCACCGCCTCTCCACTGAGATTGGCTGGGGCACCTGTGGGTATGTAAGAGATGTATTATGCTTCATGCCTGTGACATGTTGTACATCCCTATCTTCCCCTCTATGGTTGTTTTTGCCCTGCCACCTTTGATTGTGTATGATGACGTATTGTGGGATCATTAGTTCCCCTATGCTGTGCATGCTTTGGTGATGGGTGTCCATGCAGGGCTGGCAGGGATGTCCATTCATTGGTATGGCATGCAGTGTTTGACATTGGGGTTAGTTATCTGCGTTGGTGCAGTGTGTGGGATAGAGTGGAGTGATGGGAGTGAGGGTGATGGGGTGAGATGGCATGCAGGTATGAGGGGGTGATAAGTGGTTAATGTTGGGTGTGGTGCATGTATGGGTGTCAGGTGTGTGTTGTTTGAATTGGCCAATGTTGTTTAGTTTAGTATTTGGGTGTCCATTCTGAGCGCGAAGGTGTGTACCGCCAATGGTCTACCACCGTTGAATGTCCGCCGTGGTGATTCATGGGTCATAATGTGATGGGCCTGGATCTGTTTGCGTAACTGTATGGGTGTTGTGACCGCCACTTTTGCACTGACCTTTGTGCTGGCAGATTTGTTTATGTGGCTGTTTTCTGTCGGTTTGGTGCGCGTGTGTCATAATATCCAGAACGGTTTTTCGCCACTGCAGCAGTATGTTGGCAGTCGTCAGCGTGGCAGTAAGCAGGATTTACCACCAATGTTGTGATGAGGGCCTACATGTCCGTTCCACTTACACCCAATACTGTATTTAATGCTGAATTCTCCTCATTTTTCATCTGCAATATGACACCTGAGGAACGACATGCATTCCACAAAAGGGCAGACAGATACCGTCACATTTTGGATGTGAATGCCGGATACCAGAAGATGGTGAGGAGGTTCCAGAAGGAAAAGACCACAAGGGCATGGCGTGCTTTCCCACATGGGGGACCTCCGCAGCAGCCACAAAAAAGCAGGCAACATTGGGGAAACATCAGGGGTCCAGGGGGCCTCTGTGGGTCCGACCCCCTCCACATCTGCTGCACCTGTCACAAGCCAGGCACCCTTGCAGCCACCTACTGCAGTCTTTAGCCCAAACTTTGAAAGTGACATGAGAATGGACATGGCTGCCATGATGACCAGATTGGACAGGTTGGAGCAGGAAAGCGCCACAAATCGCAAGTTACTTAAGTATTGCAAAAGAAAATTGAAGAAATTGTGATGTGTCAGTGCCATAACCTCCCAGTTGCTCCCCTCTCCCTTTTCCTGTTGTTATTTTTTTTACATTGGATTTAACCCGGGTAGTGTTAGGTTAGTGAAACAGTGTAGGGTAGGCATAGGTTAGAGTAAGTATAGTTGGGGGGTGGGTTTTAGTACATTTTTTTAATTGGGGGTTGGGTGGGTGGTTATGGTGGGGTATATGTGCAAATAAATAAATGACAATACATTTTAATAAAAAATCATTTAAAAAAATAGAAAATAGAAAAAATATATATATTTGTTTAGGCTATAGGTGAAGTAATTACATGTCTAGCCTCAGTGTATGTTGTCCTACTTGCATCTTATCTCTTAAGGGGGGTGGGGGGACAATGTTTAGAGTGTGGCGTTACATGTGTAAGATTAGTTTAGAATAGGTTAGATAGGTGTAGTTGTAAGATAGGTTAAGTTAGTTTGGGTCAGTTTAGTGTAGGTTAGTTTTTAAGATAGGTTTAGGTATGTAGTTTTAATTATTTTAAAATAAGTCCTATTTGTATAAGACTATTTCTTTCCATGTCGATTGAGTGTCTGCGTGTTCTCATGTGTGCACTGGCCAAGTTGGAGGAATGGCTTAGGGTATGCTTGCTGTCTTGATTTTCAAAGATTACCCTATGACCAAGGAGCTGTGAGAGTGGCTGCTAAATAACATTAACTAGTCCATACATTTGCCATCCACTGTTCCAGCCATTCACATTGTGTATTAATGCATTATTTTGGACAGGTAAGAATGGGACTTCAACTGTCATTGGTGGGGTCGTTCAGTATCATTGTTGGCAAGTGTGGCACATATGACAACAGGCAAATTTGGAACTGTATCTTGCTACACTGACGTGCCCATCACAGCCTCTTCTGTATCACACATATTAGTTGTACTGGTACTCCCATCTAGGTAAATTACCAATGACTTGGTTCTGAGCCTTACATGCTGTATGTCAACTTCCAAGGATTTCTGCCCAATATATGTATAAAATACTCTGTACGTTGGTTGTAGCCCACAACACCATCATTCACCTTTCTCATGTTAGGATCCTAGTGCGTGGCTTTGTGTCTGACAGTAATGCACTCATATAATGATATTCTGTACTCTTGACATGGATTCACACAATGCAATCATTTAGCTGAGTTTATGGATCACAGTAAACATAGAAATGTTACATTTATATAAGGTGCTTTATCAAATGCTACACAATTTCCAGCTCACAGACCCCATGAGAGAACCTTAGCCATTTGTAGCACAATCAGAGTCTAGGGGTAAGGGACATGTCATGAGACATGGTTAGGAGAAGTGTGCATTAGTGAGGTTTCAAATTGCCAATAAGAATGGAGACAATTACAGTACGTAGCAGAAAAGTCAACAGTGGTTGAGTGAAGAGAGCACATTTCCTGCTGACACAACACTGGTATGATCTTAAGCCCAGAACTAAGAAGATACTGTCCATGTGGCACAGACTGGTGCTACCGGGTGGCTTTCCTTGTGAAAGTTGTTCCTTCCACATATTCATCCTCTGATGTGTGTGATGCTTCCTGTGCCATGGGTGGTGCTGTTGTTGACATTAAAGGGACCACACACATATCCGGGGATAGAGATGTGAAGTCAAAGGTCCTGGTAGCTGCAATTTGTGTGAACACATATGGCACCACTGCAGCAAGGAGAAACTGCTGATTGTTTCAACACCACAGCAACATCACAGTGGAAGGCAGCCATGCTTTTCCTGAGGGAGGCCACTCCACGCTGTATGAACTCCAGCCTGTTGTTTATCATGCTGCTGCCACTGTGGGAGGGCAATTGTTGAATCCTCTGCCTCATGACAGCAGCTATGTTGGCCAGGGACTGCTGGAGTCCACGTAGCGGGGAGCGGGTGCCTCTGATGGCAGCTGAGTTGTCCTTAATTGGACTGAGGCACCTCAGCACTCCACCTAGGCTGCCTATCATGGTCTCCATCTCCACCCTCACCTGCTTGGCCAGCTCCCGCTGGACTCCTACCACTGTCCTCTGGGAGGTGATGTCTGGGTTCTCAGAGCAGGGCTGTGTCAGTACTGACTGGTGGTGTGTGTTGGCAGCTGGGTGGTTCATGTGGAGACCCGCAACATTGTGTGTCCTCCCTGCAACTGGAGGTGGTTTCTTGAGGTATCCTAGGACATCCTGGAGAGTCTGTTCATTGAAGGTCAACAGCTGATCATCCATACCACCTGTAAAATCCAGGACAGGCAGGTTGGCCGGAAGTAAGCCATCATCCTCTGCAACGAGATAGTGAAAAGTCAATCTTGGATTGTGGTGGCTTTTGACATGGCACATCATTTACTTACTACTGGCGGCTCAGTGGCATGTTACAGACCCAAGGTTGTAGTTGAATACTATGTGTAGCATTGTGCATCACACATAGTGGACGCTTACACGGTATTTTGGGGCATATTTAGGTGACCCTAACATCACCTGAGCATTTCATTTCATGAAGCTCGGGTGGCGCAATGCTCTATGACGGTTTTACAATGTGGCACTAAGGCCCTCATTCCAACCCTGGCGGTCTCTGACCGCCAGGGCGGAGGGCAGCGGAAGCACCGCCAACAGGCTGGTGGTACTTCCAGGGCTATTCTGACCACTGCGGTAAAGCCGCTTTGCAGACAGTGAAAATCGCGACGGGTGCCACTGCACCCGTCGCACCCCTGCAACTCCGCCGGCTCCATTCGGAGCCGGCTTCATCGTTGCATGGGCTTTCCCGCTGGGCCGGCGGGTGGCCTTTTGGCGGTCGCCCGCCGGCCCAGTGGGAAAGGCAGAATGGCATCCGCGGTCTCCTGACCGCGGAGCGGCCATTCGGCGGTGACCGCATGGCGGGCGGCGACCGCCGCCCGCCGCGGTCAGAATGACCGCCTAAGTGACTTATTGTGGCTTAGGGCCATCTAGTAAGAAGGGCCCTTTCACACGCAGCACTTTGCGTGGTAGGGGCATGCAATGGGTGTTGCTGTGGGTGTGTCACAGGAACACCCATTATTTTTTGACAGTGCCTCAGATTGATGACTTCCTGTAAACCAGAGTCCTTGCCAAAATATCACACCATCCCAGGGGTGGCATTGACATTGTGCAATGTTGTTAAATGCCATTTTATTTTCTCCTCATTTTGAACTTGTTTCATTGTGCTGCATTTAGCAACACACACAGACAGAGCTAATGGCCTTTTAAGAATGTTTTTGTGCAGAAAGGTGTTCCTTCCTGCACAAAAACCAATATCCCTCTCAACGCAGCCAACCTTTCACTATGGTGCCAGGCTTGCTGCGTTGGCCCATGTCAGTTAATTTAGCCACGGCACAGGGAGTGACACAGGGGTGCCCTGTATTCTGGCAAATACTGGCCATCGGTGAGTTTAGAAAATGATGGTGCGCAATGCTGCCACATTTGAGGTAGTGTGGTACACCATAACTTCCTATTATATCTGGGCCTTTGTGAGTTTATCTCACACCACCTACTTCCTTGCAGGCTCCTTATCCCTGCCACTGACACAATGGTGGCATGTAATTAGCCTTCCTATTAACCATGGTGGACATTGCCACATTAGTGTAATGTGTGCTGTCACTCTTTTGGTGCAATGAAGCATTAGCACCATGAATGATGGGACTAGCGCAGCACAATGCTTTTGTTACATTCTCATCTGCCTGTAGCAGGCTCACACATGTGCTAATTGGAAGGGACAGTGCAACCATTATTGATTGTCTGCCCTATCAGATTGTCCCTCCCAAAATTTGGAACATTTCCTTGCACACAAGATATCAGCAACAGGTCTGTGTTGGTGTAAAATTGTTGAATGTGGATCAATGTATGCAGTTTGTGACTTTGTAGATGTGGCACAAGGGGAATGTGCAGCTTGGTTCCACGTGGGCTATTATTTGAATGATGATACAGTTGCATTACAGGCTAGTGACATTGTGCAGTAGTGCAACATTGATGCAACTTGTGACAGTCCTCATGCATGTTGATTGTACCACTAAGCAGTAGACCAGCCTTTCACACAAGACACTTTGGCTCTCATTACAACCCTGGTGGTCGGTGATAAAGCGGCGGTAATACCGCCAACAGGCTGGCGGTAAAAAGAATGGAATTATGACCACGGCGGAAACCACCAATACAGACAGCCACTTTAACACTCCGACCACCACGGCCGTAGCAACAAGCACCGTGTCAGTAACCGCCAACAGCCAGGCAGAAGACAAAGGGGGTCATTCTGACCCTGGCGGTAATTACCGCCATGGCGGAGGTTGGTGGTAGCACCGCCAACAGGCTGGCGGTGCACCGCTGGGCATTCTGACCGCGGCGGTTCAGCCGCGGCCAGAAACGGAAAGTCGGCAGTGTACCGCCGACTTTCCGCTGCCCTTGAGAATCCTCCATGGCGGCGGAGCGCGCTCCGCCGCCATGGGGATTCTGACACCCCCTACCGCCATCCTGTTCCTGGCGGGTCTCCCGCCAGGAACAGGATGGCAGTAGGGGGTGCCGCGGGGCCCCTGGGGGCCCCTGCAGTGCCCATGCCAATGGCATGGGCACTGCAGGGGCCCCCGTAAGAGGGCCCCACAAAGTATTTCAGTGTCTGCTATGCAGACACTGAAATACGCGACGGGTGCCACTGCACCCGTCGCACCTTCCCACTCCGCCGGCTCAATTCTGAGCCGGCGTCCTCGTGGGAAGGCTGTTTCCCACTGGGCTGGCGGGCGGCCTTTTGGCGGTCGCCCGCCAGTCCAGTGGGAAACCCAGAATGACCGCCGCGGTCTTTCGACCGCGGTACGGTCTTCTGGCGGTTCCCGCTTGGCGGGCGGCTCCCGCCGCCCGCCAATATCAGAATCACCCCCAAAGTACCACCCACAGTATTACGAAACACCAATCCGCCACCTTTTCTGAGGCGGTACCAACGCCATCAAAAGCACGTCAGAAACAGTACACAGAAGGGAAACGACTCACCTCTGGAGACTCAAGGAAAAACCACAACACCATGGAGCCCGAAATAAGGTGTTACCCATGCTGGTCTTCCTCCTCCTACACCAGGAATACCAACACCGATGAAGACGATCACGGTGAGTACCGCCCCCAGCACACAGGGGAGGTGGGAGGAAAAAGAGAGTGACACACACATGCAACACCCCCAACCCCACCCCAAACACCATACCCATAAACAGATGCAGTAACATTACATATTCACCCTCTATCCCTCCGGAATAATGCAAGGACAAAAGGAAGTGATTGAAGTGAATGTAATAAGATCAAAGTCCTGAAAAACGTCCTCAAATTATATACAGTATTTACAGATTCACAAACTGAGGGACACTGCCCAGTCTATAATGTCCGTGTGCCACAGGGCCATATCACATAGGCCAAGGCCCTACTTGTCTCCTGCCTCAATACGGAGAGAACACTGCTGGGGCATCATGTCGAAAATACACAGGCACCTCAGGGGGATGGGGAATGGGGGGGCACCTCAGCTGGAAGATGGTACAACACCACTGGTCCTAGAGGGGGCTACATGCCCTGTGCAGTGTCCCGGGGAGTGCAAAGCCACAGTCTCTCAAGTGGGTGGTTTGCCCACTGCTTGGTCCTGGGGAGTGCAAGGTTATAGTCTCTCAAGTGGGTGATTGGTCCACTGTTTGGTCCTGGGAGTGCGAGGCCACAGTCTCTCAAGTGGGTGGTTTGCCCGCTTCTTGGTCCTGGGGAGTGCAAGGCCACAGTCTCTCAAGTGGCTAGTTTGCCCACTGCTTGGTCCTGGGGAGTCCACTGGTTCTGGAGGGGGCCTTGTGCCCAGTGTGCTTTATCCTGGCAAGGAGGGGGGGAGTGGATGCCTTCTTCCACTGGTTCTGGAGGGGGCCTTGTGCCCAGTGTGCTTCATCCTGGCAAGGAGGGAGTGAGTGGATTCCTTCTTCCACTGGTTCTGGAGGGGGCCTTGTACTCAGTGATGCAGATCTTGGGGAGTGCAAGGTTACAGTCTCTCACATGGGCGTCAGACCCACGAGATTTGCAGTGGGCAGGATGCATGACACTCCATGGTGGTGCTGTCAGTGTTGCAGGAGGCTCCAGCCCTTCCCCTGCAGCATCAGACGGCTGCTCACTGGGGCTGCTGCCAGTGATGCTGGTGACGGTGCTGGTGGCGGTACTGTCAGTGTTGGGGGGAGGCTCCATCCCTTCCCCTGCAGCCTCGGATGGATGCCTACTGGGGCAGCTGCTGCTGCCAGTGATGCTGGTGGTGGTGCTGGTGGCGGTGCTGTCAGTGGTGGGGGGAGGCTCCGGCCCTTCCCCTGCAGCCTTGGAAGGCTGCCCACTGGGGCTGCTGCCAGTGATGCTGGTGGTGGTGCTAGTGGCGGTGCTGTCAGTCGTGGGGAGAGGCTCCAGCCCTTCCCCTGCAACCTCGGACGGCTGAAATGCCATGGTTGATGTTGTGGGCTCAGATTCAGCTCCAGCACCAGGCCTACTATCCTTCCTGCCTGCAGTAGCCGGTCCTTTGTCCTTGGCCTTGGCAGCTGGTGGTCCCTTCTTGGCCTTGGCAGCTGGTGGTCCCTTCTTGCCCTAGGCAGCTGGTGGTCCCTCCTTGCCCTTGGCAGCTGGTGGTCCCTTCTTGCCCTTGGTAGCTGGGGTCCCTCCTTGCCCTTGGCAGCTGCTGGTCCCTTCTTGCCCTTGGCAGCTGGTGGTTCCTCCTTGCCCTTGGCAGCTGGTGGTCCCATCTTGCCCTTGGCAGCTTATGCAGGCACACTGGCAGTGCTGACGGGTGTCTCCTTGGAGCCACTCACACTAGCAGTAGCTGCCGAAACTAGAGTGGCCGTGGCCTGGGTGGCTGAGGTGCTGGCCTGGATTCTGCCCACCCTGGCCCAAAATGAAGGAGGGGGGGAGGGGCAGGGAAGCAGTCAAGGGTGGAGAGGAAAAGCTTCTTAGGGACACTGGGGTGGGAAGAGGGTGAAGGTTTGGGAGTGGAGGATGAGGGAGTGGTGGTTGGAGGTGTCTGGCTGCTGTATTTGGGTGCAGGTGCATGGGTTGGATGCTGTTGTGAGGTGGATGGCTGTTGGGTGGCTGAGTGCTTGTGTTTTGGTACTTTGGGAGGAGGGGGCAGAGACACAGTGGGAGAGGACACAGACGATGTGTGCATGGATGTGGAGGTGGTGATTGCCAGTAAGGGGTGTGTAGTGATAGGCGTGCTGGTGATGGAGGTAGTGAATGAGGATGTAGTGCATGCAGGTGTGAGTGGAGACGCAACTGGGAGGGAGGTGGACGACAAGGAGGAGGGGGCACAGTGGAGGCAGTGAATGTTGGCATGTCCACATCTGGATGGTGTTTGTGTGAGTGCCTGTGTGATGATGTGTGGTGCTTGTGTTTGCCTGAGCCACTCCTGTGTGTTGTCTTGGGTGCATGGTGGTCTGATGGTATGCCTGGGATAGGTTGGGGTTGAGGGGAATGGGACTGGGTAGAGGACGTTGGAGGGGGAGGCTAGAGACAGGAACAATGGCTGCTATCAGGGAGCAGGCCAGAGCCTGGAATGATCTCTGTTGGGCCGCCACTTCAGAGTGAATGCCCTCCAGGAATGTATGTGTTTGTTGCAAATGCCCTGCCAGTCCCTGGATGGCATTCACTATGGTTGACTGCCCAACAGAGATATATTGCAGGAGGTCAATATACTCCTTACTCAGGGCAGCAGGGCTGACTGGGGCAGGGCCTGAGGTGTCTGGGGCGAAGGAGATGCCCACCCTTCTGGGTGAGTGGGCATGGGAAACAAGCTGAGGGGCTGCTGGGAGGGCGGTGCTGGTACGGGGGCTGGCGGCTGTACCTGTAGTTGGGGCCGTCACAGAGGTTTCCGCCACCACCAGGGAGCTTCCATTGGAGGAGGTATCACTGTGAGAACTGTCCCCTCCAGTCTCCACGGTGGTGCTCCCCTTGCCCTCCATCCCACTGGTGCCCTCACCATCGGTGAATTCGGCCTCATGGACCATGTGGGATGCAGCTCCCTCCGTCGCTGGTGCCTCTGCTCCTCCGTCAGACAATGCTAATGCACATAAGGACTGGGTGACAAAACAAAAAGGGGGGAAGAAGACAGAGGATACACTTGGTCAATGCCAGCAACAACACCACTGTTGGCGTACACAACACACAGGGAACAGCCCTATGCACTAGGCAATGCACTACTAGTCACAATGCTAGTCACCAGACCATGGAGAATAATGCCTAATGCCAATAGCAGCATACCAGAGACCCACTGATCCCTGCCCAGTAGTGGATGCCCACAAGCATGTTTGGGGGTGGAGTGCTACAGACCCTGCCCAACATGGAACCTACCCTGCAATGTCCAACTTGGCATAGGAGCAACCACAGGCCCACATCCCCCACCCAGAGAACACCCCACTACGCACTATTTGCAGAATTGGTAAATGTACTTACCCCCTTGTGGCTGCTGTGATGCCCTCAAGCGCCCATCCAACTCATGATAGGCCACTGCCAGTATGCAAAACAGGGGGGTCAGGGTTCGATGGGTACCACTTCTTTGCCCAGAGTCTCAGGTCCTCCCACTGTTTGCGACAGTGTGTGCTCCACCTGTTGTAGACCCCCAGGGTCTGCATATCCTTGGTGATGGCACGCCATATACCCTTTTTCTGATGGGTGCTGACCTGCAGAAAAAAGAACATATAAGAAGTGATAAGTCATACCATCTGGCCTGTTACACCCATGGCCCACCATATCCCTCCCATCCCCACATACATTGACCATCATACATGCAGCACTCTGCCCAGGATCCCTCAACCACCAACCCCTTACACAAGGCCTTCACACACAGCACCCCATGCATTCATGCCCCATGCATCGTGCACACAGTGCACTCACCTGTTGGTCTGGAGGCCCATGAAGCAATCAGTACTGGGGTAGGGCCCCATCCACCAGTCTCTCCAACTCTGCATCGGTGAAGGCAGAGGCCCTTTCCCTAGAGCCTCGAGCCATTGTCGCTTCTAGACACAGGTCACAGCAGCACTTGCAGTGTAGGTCCTCTCCTGTTGAAGGTCAGGTAGCAAGTGAGTGAACAGATAGAAAATGGCGGTCACCTCTGCGGTGGTGCGTACCGTCACCTCCAGCGTATATCACCATTGGCTTCTGTACCCCATAGGGCCTAATGATAACCAATGAGGAGTTGCAAGGCGGTCCTCGACCGACTTCCGGCAACGGCGCACAACGTCAGCGGAATTACCTCATTTCCACCTGTCCCTCCACACAGGACTGGCGTCGGCCATTTCAAGGGGGGCAGGCCATGGCACATAACTGCATCACAGCAGACATAAGCACATTTAGGGACTACACGTAAACATACTGTTTCTGTCACAACATGCAATGCAATTTACACTGAGGATATTTATGAAAATAACATGCTGCTCACCGTTTTGCCCCCTAGATTACAACAGCTGAGGATGCATAGGAGATGGAGTCATACCTCTGTGTACAGGCTCCTGGTGGACTTGGCAGCAACGGAGGACAGGCACATTATCCTCACCTATTAACATGACAGGGCCACAATCCAAGAGCTGTGTGCCCAATTGGAGCCAGACCTGATCTCAGCTATCCGTCAGCCAACTGGGATCCCCCCTCTTGTGCAAGTGCTATCAGTGCTACATTTCTTGGCATCTGGCTCCTCCCAAGTGACAGTGACCATGGCTGCAGGGAAGTCACAGCCAATGTTCTCAATAGTGCTGACCAGAGTGTTGTCTGCCCTGATGAAACACATGTGCAGCTACATCGTTTTCCCCCAGGTGGAGGATTTGGCCACAGTGAAAGCTGACTTCTATGCAATGGGACATATACCCAACATCATTGGAGCAATTGATGGTACACATATTGCCTTTGTCTCCCCCAGCAGAAATTAACAGGTGTTCAGAAATCGAAAGAGCTTTCACTCGATGAATGTACAGATGGTGTGCCTGGCAGACCCGTACATCTCCCATGTGAATGCATGTATCCTGGGTCTGTGCATGATGCCTTTATCCTGAGGAATAGCAGCATCCCATATGTGATGGCTCAACTCCAGAGGCACCGGGTGTGGCTAATAGGTGAGCCCATGGTCCCCACCCAGTGTATGTTGGTATGTGGGTGTGGGCCTGGCCCTAAGGGTGAGTGTGTCGCTAACAGGTATCCCTCGATATTTGCAGGTGACTCTGGTTACCCCAACCTCTCATGGCTACTGACCCCAGTGAGGAACGCCAGGACAAGGGCAGAGGAACGTTACAATGAGGCACATGGGCGAAGAAGAAGAATTATTGAGCGCACCTTTGGCCTCCTGAAGGCCAGGTTCAGGTGCCTCCATCTGACAGGTGGATCCCTGTGCTACTCACCAAAGAAGGTGTGCCAGATCATCGTGGCATGTTGCATGTTGCACAACCTTGCCTTGAGACGCCACGTGCCTTTTCTGCAGGAGGATGGGGCTGGTGATGGGCATGTGGCAGCGGTGGAGCCTGTGGACAGTGACAAAGAGGAGGCAGAGGATGAAGATGTGGACAACAGAACAACTATCATTCACCAGTACCTCCAATGACACACAGGTAAGACACTGTAACTTCACCTTTCATTGCTGTTTTGAGTAGTGAATTTTCTCTGGCAGGCTGCTGTTCCCACTACTATGGCCACTTACTGTACCCTTTGACATGTCTATTCACAGATATTTGTGCCCTACTCTGGCTCCTGGTGTATTGACTGCAGCACATTGCAGGTCATACCTATGTATACATAACTGTACAGTCTAATTGCAATGCCCACAGATTGTTAAACAAATACATTCTTAAATCATTTGACATTCTCCATACTTGTATTTTTTTAAAGGGTGTTAATTTAGGTGCTGAGAAGTAAATGGGGATGTGCAATGGGCTGGGTTGATGGTGGGGGAAAGTCCAGGATAGAGTCCAGTCTATTGGTATCACAGGGGCATTGTCCAATGGGGCTAAGGAAGGGGAGCAATGGCAGTTCAAGGTGGACAGGGTAACAGAGTGGGACACAAGGGTGACAATCAGGAGAGTCTTATTTCCTTGTGTTAGCCTTGACAATGTTCTCTGTCTTCTGCCTGGATCGCAGAAACCGTTTGTGGGGTGGTTCTCCTTCTGCAGTGGCTGAGGTGCTGGTGGCCTATTGTTCCTGTGGCAGGGCCTCCTGTTCACTAGCATCGGTGGAGGTGGAAGCCTGTTCATCGGTGTGGCAAGTGTCAGGGGCCCATTGGCGTGCCACTGCCTCCCTCATGGTGTTGGCCATGTCAGCCAGCACCCCTGCAATGGCGACCAGGGTGGTGTTTATGGACTTCAAGTCCTCCCTGATCCCCAGATAATGTCCCTCCTGCAGCCTCTGGATCTTCTGCAACTTGTCCAGTAAATAGCCCATCGTCTCCTGGGAATGGTGGTATGCTCCCAGAATCCCTGCAAGTGCCTCGTGGAGAGTCAGTTCCCTGGGCCTGTCCTCCCCCTGTCACACAGCAGTCCTCCCAGCTTCCCGGTTGTCCTGTGCCTTTGTCATCTGAACCGTGTGCCCACTGCCACTTACCCCAGGTCCCTGCTCGTCCAGTGTTTGTGGGGTGTCCTGGGGTCCCTGTAGTGGTGGACACACTGCTGATTGATGTGTCCTGGGGACAGTGGTATGGGCCAGCTGTGTGGGTTCTGTGGTGGTGTTTCCTGAGGGGGAAGGGTCGGTGGTGGTATGGGACTGTGCCTGGGTAACCGACTGTCCAGAGGTCCCTAATGGGCCAGGTTGGTTATCCTGATCCAGGCGTGTAGAGCTGCTGTCATCACTGTGGGTCTCTTCTGGGGGGTACTGGATGTTGCTGGCACCTCCTCTCAGGTGACCTTATGTGGGGGACCTGTGGGGATGTAAATGCAGTGTTATAGTTTCTGCGTGTGTCATCTTGTGGATGGGTATGTTGCCCTCTATAGTTGATATTTTCATGGCAGATTAGCCTTAGTGTGATTTGTTGTTTGGTGGGCTAGGTGATTGTCTCTATTGTTCATGCAGTGGTGATGGTTGTCAATGCAGGCCTGTGATTGGTGTCCATGCATTGGTGGTGCATGCAGGGCTTGGCAATGGGATGAGTGAGATGTGATGGTGGGGAGTATGTGAGTTGGTGGAGTTATGGGGTTGAGGGTAGGGGTGGGGGCTGTGATGGCATGCCGGTAGAGAGGGTGATAGTAATAGATATTTGACTTACCAGACTCCAGTCCTCCTGCTACTCCTGCCAGGCCCTCCGGATGCATGATTGCCAAGCCTTGCTCCTCCAATGTTGTTAGTTGTGGGGGAGGAGGTGTGGGTCCACCGCCAGTCCTCTGTACAGCTATCTGGTGTCTTGCTGCCACAGAACTCACCTTCCCCCGTAGGTTGTTCCACCTCTTCCTGATGTCACCCCTTGTTCTGGGGTGCTGTCCCACAGCGTTGATCCTGTCCACGATTCTCTGCCATAGCTCCATCTTCCTTGCAATGGATGTCTACTGCACCTGTGATCTGAATATCCGTGGCTCTACCCGGATGATTTCCTCCACCATGACCCTTAGCTCTTCCTCTGAGAACCTGGGGTGTCTCTGTGGTCCCATGGGTGTAGTGTGAGTGGTGTGTGTGTGAGGGTGTGTTGAGGTGATGTGTTGGAGTGTGTGCAGTGAAGTGCTTGGATGGTGTATGGGTGATTGTGTTCTGTGGCTCTGGTTCTGTGGGTGCTCTTGGTGTGTCTCTCTCTCAGTTGTAAATGTTTTTGAGTCATAAAGGGCTGTGAGTAATGTGTGTTTTATAGTGGTGTGAGTGTGTGGGTGTGGTGTGTGTATGTGTGTCAGGTGTGTGTAGTTTGAATTGTCCAATGTGGTGTTGTTTTGTATGTGTGTGTGTATTTTGAGCATGGCGGTATGTACCGCCAGTGGTTTACCACGGATGAATGTCCGCCGCAGTGATTCGTGGGTCATAATGCTGTGGGCGTAGTTCTGTTGGCGTAGCGGTGTGGGTCTTAGTACCGCCAGTTTTTCACCGACCTTTGGGCTGGCGGACTTGTGTGTGTGTCTGTATAGTGACAGAATTCTATGTGTGGGTCATAATACGGGTAGCGGTATACCACCGTGGTCACTGTATGTTGGCGACAGTGAGCATGGCAGTAAGCGGCACTTACCGCCGGGGTCATAATGATAGTGAGATTGCAGCTACTTGTACAGCTGTACACATGATGTTCACAGACATGCTCCATGTGTTGTATGTGTTGTATTTTGTGGGCTTTCCCATATGGCGCATGGAGTTATGTGTAAGTTGTTGTGGGTTCACCCTGTGTGGTTTGCGTTTCAGAAGTTGCACACTTTATCCTGATTTTTTTCCAAGTGGCACAGCTCAGTGCAGCAGCAATATGTGTTGCACGACGCTGCACCTGTTTAGAAATGCAGGGATGTGCCATGTTTACTGGAATACGGTACACCCCTGCAATTCCCTCTGCCCCTGAACAGATTTGTTCTCCCTGCACCAACACAGGCATTGTTGCACCATGATGAATGTGTGCCTGCCTTCAGGGGATAATTTGTTAATTAGCAGGGAGGTGTCCCCTTCTGCATTTGTGCAGACTATTTTTGCTATGGTGGAATTTCTATGTGTGCTGCAAGATGCAGCACACATAAGAAGGGCAATGAGACAAGGAGGAAGGGATGCATTTTGGCCTGTTACACCACCCTGACACCACCCCTGAGGTGGTTTTGACTTCTGCCCTAGTCTCTGATGTACAAGTTGCGTAGAATAAGGGGCTTTGACAATATGTAATGGGTGTTGTCGTGGCACAGCCACAGCCACACTATTTGAATGTCCCTTCCAGGCTATGTGCTGTATATTTACATTTTGGAGTATAGCCATAGTGATTGGCTGATGTCCATGTTGTGTATCTGCTGGAGTGCATTGCACAAGCAAAGTGTCAGTACATGTGTGGCTGGCTGGGGATAGCTTGTCTTTATTCAGGGCCTATGTGTCCCAATGCAACCCTTTAGCATGCATTGAGTGTGTCCTATGTGCCTCCCCTTTCTGCCATTTTTGGAATTCCAGATATTCTCCCCTTGCAACTTACCCTGCATTTGTGGTAGTTCTTGGTAGTCTGCACTGTCCTGCAATTCCAGTGACCAGCTCCTCCAGGATGACTGCTGTGACCATCTCCTCCAGCTCATCCAGGTCCTCCTGTGATGCAGGACTTCCACCTCCAGTCTGTAGTGCTGCCTTTCAGTTCCTGGCTAGTTTCTCCTTAGTCCTCTGCTTGCATTCGTGCCAGCCGTTCTTGCAATCAATGACAGTTCTCTTCACCTCTGCCACGCTGTTTACTTTGTCTACTATTGCTTGCCATATGGCGTCTCTCCTACTGAATGGCAATTTGGAGGTGACAAAGAGCTGGTATTGGTGCTCTGTCACCTTTCTGACCAGGATGCAATGCTCCTCCTCACTAAAGCGACACTTGTGCTTTCTCCTCTCCTTCTCCTGGGACTTTAGTGGACCCTTTTGGCTGGTACTTGGGTGATTGGAGGTCTCCCTGGGGTCTCTCCTGGCCTGCAATCGCCATCTTGTCTTTCAATTTCTATTTTTCTTGCTTGTGTGCTTTTTTTTATGCTAATGCAGTTTAAAATGGCGCTAACCCATTTTGCGTGATAAATATGCAGCAAAACAGTCTACCGCCACTTTTGCAGCTTTAGCGTAATCTTTTCTTACGGCATGTCTCAATGGTTAGCCCCGAGTCTGACAGGGCGTGCAGGCTACAGAGGCTATGACCCGCTGACCGGACTAGGGTGGGAGGACAGGCAGCGAGCATCCCGCTCACAAGAAGTGAATATGTGTGCCTGGAACTCTGAAAGGGACTACATATCGCAGACTGCTTTGTGGCCCCAGGAGGCGGCCATCTTACCAGCACCTACTTCCACTTGACCAGACCAACCAGTGCTATATAGCGCGTGAGGGCACTTCGCGGCGCGGGCCGCGCACGTGCCAAGGGCGGGCCCCTCCACGCCCATCGTAGTCCTGAGGAGGCTGGGCTGGGCCACCCCCTAACATTTTTTCTAAGCAGGCACCGTTGACTCTTGCCACTATTGTATCTTCTTGTAGGTGTATCATTGAACTAGCTTTCTATAGAACACTTATCCATCAATTATAGTTCAAAGGGCAAAAGGAAAGCAATAGAGGGTGGGGCAGGGGCGGTGTTAAAAACTAGGCTTAAAAGACATAAGCATGCAGCCAACAACTGTGTTATGGACAGAATTGACAACCTTCTTGACGAATGCAAAGGAATCTTAACTTCCTCCCCGGACAGTGGACCCAATGGAACTAGGGAAGAGTGCCCCCCAGTCAGGAAGGATGCTGGTCACAAGAAAATTGCTGACATATTTGTAAAACGCGGCCAACAGGTTATAGCCTCCACAGGGCAGGGGGAGGGTAGGGATATCATTACCCACGCTCCACCATTATCAGCGGATAAGCCTCCAACTGATCCCAGCGACCCTATTCAGTGTATCAACCACTTTACTCCTTTAATAAATACCTCAGACTCACATGACGACCCTGACAGAAGCATCAGGGTGGGTGGGTCAGTAAATGTAGATGTAAATGAGCACTCAGCCCAGTCAAATGCACAGCATATGTTATACATACAAGATTTAAAGAGGGAGGTGTCAGAACGTAAGTCTATGGTTAATTCCTTAATTGCAATAGTCAAGCAGCTAATTTCTTCAGACATCACGACCTCCATAAATCATAACCGCAGCCCAACATCAAACCATTCAGGTACCATTACGAAATTGCCCACAATGCTAGCATCAGTTGTGCTGACCAACCTCTAGCTGATGCTAAGATCAAGAAATCCAATCAGCCCCCCACCACCCAATAATTTAGGCGCAGGGAAGGCATTCAATGCCTGCTATCAAACTACAAAATCGAACAAGCAACACTGTCCCTAAATAGACTGCACAACCCGTCATTGACCCACTCCAATCCACAAGGACTGTTCTAATGGTCAATGTACCCAAGCTACACCCACTGGCACAAAAAGAAGGGGGAGATTCCATTAGAAATAAGGCAATTCATTAGATTTGCCACGTAAGAGGCTGTTACTCGGTAATACGTGAGGATATAATTGATGCAGTAAGAAGGCTCGACCTAGACACACACTTTGACATTCTACAGTTGACATTTAGGGATAGGAGTATGGTGGACAACCTGGTGGCCCTAGAAGCAAGGACAAGTGCTCGAGAGCAATCCTGTATCCAGTTCAAATACCCTAGTCCATCTGTATACTGTAGGGCTCGTCCCATCCACTGCTCAACAGGTAATCCACCTGCTCTTAGAGAGAATGATTGACTTAAAGGCTCATCTGAAATACATAATGAACTTCCCCCTGACTGACATGAAACAACTGTCTCTGGTCTGGCTGTAGTCCCCAATATTGCCTCCGTAAGCACTCACGTTTCTTCTCCTTACAGATTCCACCAGACCACCCTTAACCCATTGCATAGCCGTGATAACCCTCTGCATTCTGGAGGCATTTTTGCAAAACTGCCCCCAGCATTACAAAATTATTGTGGCAGGCGATGTTAACATCACATTTGAACCTCTTGACTGGGATGATCTTGGGTCCACCCATGAGGAGGATCAGGTATGGTCTATCCCTGCCTTGGATATCCCGCCCGTTAAAAGTTCGTCACAAGTTGCTGTTCAAGTAAAATCATTGACTATGGAATTTGGACTTAGGGCACTCAAAGGCAGGACCAAATCAGATGCAAAGGGTTGTCACACGTATAACAAAGTCAACCACACCAGTAGAATTGATTATTGTCTAGTCGACATAAGATTATGGCCTTTAGTCATTGACATGATGGTCATTAAGAGATCTGAAACTGACCACAATCCTCTCTCAGTTCACTTGTTAGCTTTGTGCAACCACCTGTCCATGATCAACACCTTAGTAAAAGCACCAAAGGGAATCAGTCTGGTTAATGACAAATGCCACCTAAAGTGGAACCAGGTTCTGGCTCGACCTACACTCATCGACGCTGCTAACAACACCTTGAGGACCACATTGATGGGCTTAGAGGTGGGTTCCGCAATCCCCAACGAGGAAATAAGCTTAACTCACACCTCATGTTTTAAGGGTATTGAGGCCCTCTTCTTGGCTGACATAGCCTTTGATAGTGAGAGGCTCAAGGGTAGGCATTGCTTGTTTAACAAAGAGAGCCGCTCCTCAAGCAAGCATTTAATCCAAGCTATCAAATCTAAGGATGTAAATGCAATTAGCTCAGCCAGAAAGTCTTACAAATCAGCTATTGACAAAGCTAAACATGAACAAGATGACAAGTGGTGGGCTGCACTTAGTGATGCTGCACAAGAGAATAACTGCAGCACATTTTGGTCCCTGGCAGCGGGCGGCCCTGCAAACAGTGATTTGAGCATTGCAACTAATATTGCACCAAAGGACTGGGTAGACCACTTTAGTGGGTTGTACTCTTACGACCATGATAGTTCTACCTCTCGACATAAGGACACTTGCTCAAATATTACCCTAACACCCACACCTCCAGTGTTGCAACTATTTTCCCAAGCGGACATAGCATATTCTTTAGGTTCTCTAAAGCGTGGTAGGGCACCTGGTGCGGATGGTGTTCCAGCAGACCTACTTTTTAACCGATATGGCAATCTGATCAAGATATATCACCATCATAGCGAATGCAATAGCATCTGGGGCGCCAATCTCTGAGTCTTGGACGGGAGCCATTGTTGTCCCAATTTTCAAAAAGAGCGACAGAAGCCTCCCCAGTAATTATAGGCCAATTAGCTTGATAGACTGTGTGCAGAAAGTGTTCTGTCATTGCCTTCGGTTCTGGGCAAGATTCAAGACTGGATGACAGAACATGACATCCTTAGTCCCCTCCCGGCAGGTTTTCGCAAAAAAATATCTACCATTTAGCAAGCCCTCACGTTTCTGCTCTTATATTGGAAAAACGTTATTTTTGGCAAAGGGAACCTGTATGTTGCTTTTGTGGACTAAAATCAGCATTCTACCTAGTATCCCTTAACAAGTTGATGGAAGTTCTTTCCCTAATGGGAATCGCCAACCACATTCTTGTATTATTAACTCGGCTCCATGAGGGTAATTATGCACGTGTCAGGTGGGACGATAGGGGGCAGCTAACTGAATTCAGGTGTCAAGGGGTGTGCGGTAAGGGTGTGTCCTTGCCCCCACCCTGTCCTCCCTGTACATAAATGATAGTTCCCCTCTTTACTCAGACTGGAGGCTGACGCATCATTGCTAGGCACACAGAAAATTCCAGTCCTGCTCTTTGCAGACAACACTCTCCTGATATCCAAGACCCCAAGTGGATTACGTAAACTCCTTGTGTGTTTTGAGGAATTTTGCTCCACACGGGGACTTGAAATCAATGCTTCTAAAACTAAATTGATGACACTTGATCCACACAGATCATTTAGAGGAAAGTTTACTCTCGAGGGAACTCCACTTGAAAATGTTGGCACTTTTAGTTACCTGGGCATAATATTAACTGAAAAAATGTCTTGGAAATCACATATTTGAAAGCAAGCACTGAAGTTAAAGCAAACAATGGGGGTATTAATAAAGGACTTTAACCTCTCACATACTAAACCAATATGCCCCGCAATCCGGTTATATGAAACCAAGGCAGTAAGTTCAGCTCTCTATGGGGCTGAACTTTGGGGCTATTCCAAAGCCCAAGAAATAAAGATTTCTGAAAATAATTTCTTAAGAAATCTAGTGTCCCTCCTGCCAAGTACTCCACTGTTCCCCCTTTTTTAAAGACCTAGGCATGAAACTCATTGACCACAAAGCCCGCCTACGTCCACTCCTATTTTGGCGGCATCTTTGGACCATCCAGGAGCTTGCCTCCTTTACTATAGCCCTGCAGGTCATCTTAGAACCTGACCACTCTCATAGTATCCCCTGGTTCAGACACAACAAGGGGCTGCTTTACTCGCTTGGGCTTAGAGAACTTTGGGATTCCCCAACCACTACTTCCTTCCCTTCAAAAAGTGACCTCAAAAAAGTGTACTGGCATATGGTAGACTCTGAAGACATGAGGGTTGCTCTTCACTCTACACTATCATGTGACTTCGCCAACCTAAAATAGATGTGCAAATATGAGGCTTTCTGGGACATAATCATGGTGCCAAGGGAAAGGAAGTTGTACTTCCAGTTCCATATTGGCACTCTGCCAATAAGACTATTTACTAGTCGCTGGTCACACAACGAAACAACCATCTCCCCAGCTTGTCAAGCACCCATTGAAAACCTCCTTCACGTCCTATTTGTCTGCCCTGCATACACTGCGTCACGCAGGAAATGGCTGGCCCCGGCTTGTAGACTGCTGTCAGTTCGCAGGTCCAACTTAGCTCTCCTAATTCTCAGATCAGACACTCGCCCTATGCTAGTGATTGTTGTTGCCAAATTCCTTGGGGCAAGTTGGATTGTCAGAGAGAAAATTCCATCTGTATAATGGTTTTAGCAAGAATGTATTAACTTACTCTGGGAGTGTATTTAATTTTATTATTTTATCTAATCACATGTACTGTATATATTTTATTTTATTTTGTGTAATTATTTATTTTTGCTGTGCTTTTGTGGCGCTTGTAGCCAAAATAAAGTTCTTTTGACTGACTGACTGACTGACTGACTGGTAGGCATACACTTTTTTTACGCTAACCATTCCTTAGCGCCATTGTGCGTTATTTTTGAAATAGGGAATTACATTATTTTTTGATGCACAACCGCCCTAGCGCACTTGGGCAGCATTTTTCATAAATATGGGCCTAAGGTTCTAGATTGTGAATAAACTTTGATGTACAATGTGTCCCTCACCAGGGCATATCACACATCTTTGAAAATGTCCCTGTGCATAGTTACATACCACCCGATCCCTGGGGCACCTAGGGGAGACCTTAGGTGTGAATTGTATCTAAGGTTGATGTGGATTGACACCTTTAATATGTATTTTCTTCAAAAGTGAACCTGGCACACATTTATGTTTTGGAGGACAGTCTGTGAAGGCAGGGCTGGCTTCAAAAATGACAGCAGGCAACACAGCATTGCACATTCCAGTGCAAGAAATGTACTGGGCCTCTGAACTTCTTTGCCCTATTATATACTAGGAACTTATAAGTAGTTTGATTCCCCCTTGCCCTCTTATCTACTAGGTACTTCTAGGTGGTTTGATTCCCCCTTGCCCTATTATCTACTAGTGATTTATAGGCAGTTTGATTCTCCCTTGCCATATTAGGTACTAGGGATGTACAGGAGTGTGTCATTTGTAATTGTGATCGTAGCACTTTAACATCTAACTTTTATTCAGAGGAGCGACCCTGTGCCTGGTTAGCAGACCCAGGGTATGGCTAGGTTCATTCATCACCGGTGTCATTCATAGAAATTTGTGTGAACATGCCAAAAGGTTGACTTTCTCACACCGTGAATGGGCAGATTGTGCTTATGTGGGTTGTTTTACATAGGGACAATGATTCTTGTTGTCATACTCTTCTGACATTGTGAGAGTCATTCACACATGTACCACACATATGACTAGTGTATGGTACATCAGCAATGTTTCTGCTATTGATGGTACATTTTGTGCTGGCTCCTCATTTCCCTCATAGTCATCATCCAGTTCTTCCTGCTCCTCGTGATTGTGCCATGGGAGAATATGCCCTGCACATGTATTTTGCGATATGCAGCACACTAGGATTAGTTCAGGTCGTATTGTTGGTGAGTAGAGTAATTGCCCCCCAAACATATCCTGACTCTTAGAGTAGTACTTGTGTTCTCTGGAAGGACCCTCCACAATGTAGCAGGCCATTTTTGTGATCTGAACGTGACTCTGCTGGGCTTCTGTATGTGTGTGTTTGTGAGAAGTACTCACCCACAGTTGAAGACTGCATCCTTTTTCAGTTGCACAGTGATTGGGGTGGATTGGTGTAATGGTCATGCCAGCTAATGGTCCCACATTGTGTATGTGTGTAATACAAATTATTCTGTGTCCTGGTTGACTCATACACATTGCCAAAAGTATGAGACATGCTATGACATTGTTTGGCAGACACGCAAGATGATCACTGATTTTCCCAACACAGTACAACACATACAATTGTCATGTCTTCTGTGACACACTTACTATTAGTAATACATGTGAGTACAAATGAAGTGGATATGGTGAGTTGTCACCAGTGTGATAAATCTTTTGGCCATTGAGTTGCCTCATATCTCACACTGATCTACAGTTGCTGTTTACGACTACTGTTTACAGACATTAGCATACAGTTTGTGCTGAATGCATCATATAGTGATTTTGATGTGTCTGTTTTTCCTTTGTTCCAAAAGTATTTTGCGATTAAGAGTTTTTTCAGTTCAACATTTTTGTTCAACAGCTAATGCAGACATTATACACCACACTTTTTAGAGATCAGTGCTTTGTATCTGGTACTTTGAGGATGTTACCAGTGTTCACACACGATTAACACCTATTGTGGCCTACTGAGGGTTTCTTGGTTGTGGGTGAGTTGTTTTTAACTGGGACTGTGATATAAACTCCAAGATATCTGTTAAGTGAAAACAAATTCTGGACAATGTAGCTACGCCTATGTGCACCTGCAGCAGTGTTCTATACTTCACCATCATGTGGTGGCTCATCCTTTTCCTTTTCCCTTGGGGCATGTGCTTCTTCATCCCAAGGGACGTTTGTCTTCATACATATCTTGTGCAGTACTGCACATACCAAAATGATTTTGCAGAAGAGGAGTGGGGAATACATTCTACCACCAGAAATGTCCAGGCAGCAAAACCATGCCTTGAGCAGGCCGAAGGTCTGCTCAACTATGTTCCATGTGTGGATATGGACATGGTTATAAGCCTTTTCTGGCTCAGTCTGGGGGTTGCCAAATGGTGTCATCACCCACTGCTGGATGCCGTATCCTTGGTCAGCTGTAATTTATAACAGAAAAACAGTGTAATTCATTTTGATTACTATATTTGCAACAGTCCTGCCCATGTGTGTTCTGTCTATTGTTTTTGTCATGCACTGCTCCCAATTATGACCACATTATGGGGGTCATTACAACCCTGGCGGACGGTGTTAAAGCGGGGGTAATACCGCAAACAGGCCGGAGGAAAAAAAAAGGGAATTATGACCGTGGCGGAAACTGCCAACAAAGACAGCCACTTTAACACACCGACCGCCACGGCGGTACAGACAAGCAGCGTGGCGGTCACCGCCAACAGACAGGCAGAAGACAAAGTACCGCCCACAGTATTACAACAGGCCAATCCACCACCTTTTCCGGGACGGATTCCCCGCGGATAAAAACACAGCGGAAACAGCAATTTCAATGGGAAAACGCTCACATTAACACACTCCACGAGGAAGGAGGGCACCATGGAGCCGGAACTCCAAATACTCCCTGCGATAGTGTTCCTGCTCCTCTACAAACATCAGGAACGCCGGCACCGAAGACAACGGTTAGTACTGCACCTACGACATAGGGGAGGCAAAAGTCAGGGACACACATACGCAACACCCCCACTCTGACCCTCGCACACTACAACACACACACCAATGCATTTCCAAACATCACAGTAACAACCCCCAACCCCCCCGGAAGAATGCAAAGACAAAAGGAAATGATTGCAACCATTGTAATGTAGCAAGATACAGGAAGCTAATAGATACAGATATATATACACATTCAACAAAATATACATCACGATTAGTAGTGCAGGTATGCACCATTCATTGTCCGTGGACCACTGGGCCCAAAATGCATGGGCGAGGCCCACACACAAATACCTGTCCAGAAACGGAGCTGGGGCATCAGATAGAAATACAACAGGCACCTCAGGGGGAAGGGAAGGGGGGTCACCTCAGCCGGATGACAGCACCACGCCAGATCCACGATGGGGCTCCATGCCCATTGATGTATCCTGGGGAGTGCAAAACCACAGTCTCACAAGTCTTTAAAGTGGGTGGTTTGCCCACTGTACCATCCTGGGGAGTGCAAAGCCACAGTCTCACAAGTTTTTGCAGTGGGTGGGTTGCCCACTGTACCATCCTGGGGAGTGCAAAGCCACAGTCTCAAGTCTTTGCAGTGGGAGGTTTGCCCACTGTACCATCCTGGGGAGTGCAAAGCCACAGTCTCTCAAGTGGATAACAGTCTCCACTGGTTCTGGAGGGGGACTGGTGCCCAGAGTGCTTCATCCTATTAAGGACTGAGGTAGTGGATGCTGTTCTCCACTGGTCTGGAGGGGGACTGGTGCCCAGAGTGCTTCATCCTTTTAAGGACTGAGGTAGTGGATGCTGTTCTCCACTGGTTCTGGAGGGGGACTGGTGCCCAGAGTGCTTCATCCTGTTAAGGACTGAGGTAGTGGATGCTGTTCTCCACTGGTTCTGGAGGGGGACTGGTGCCCAGAGTGCATCACTCTCCCCGAGACTGTCCAAGTTCCGTCACTGCCCTTGCCGCACATGGGCTAGCAGTGCTTGAGTTGGCGGTGCTTGCCCTGTTCAGCGGTGCTTGCCATGGCGGTCTTTGCCCTGTTCAGTGGTGCTTGACTTTGCAGTTTCTGATCTGTTCAGTGGTGCTTGCCATGGCGGTCTTTGCCCTGTTCAGTGGTGCTTGACTTTGCTGTCTCTGACCTGTGCAGTGGTGTGTGCCATGGCAGTCCCTCATTGCCCAGCGGGGCTGTGGCTGCCGGGGCCCTCCTGGGCACTGACTCTGGCGGTGGTCTCCTGACCAGTGACGATTGGGCTGCGCTCCTGGGCACTGAATCTGGCGATGGTCTCCTGACCAGTGACAATGGGGCTGGTGGTGGCGTCCTGGGCAGCGGGGATGATGGCGGCCTTCTCTGCTGTGCTGCTCTTCCCAGACTTTGGCGCTTTCTTATGCCCCTTCCCCACCTTGCCCGGTGCACTCCACATACCTCTAACAGGCACCACTGGTACCGGAAATATTTTGGCTGAGGTGCTAGTACGGGACCTATGAATTGGAGGGGGGGGGTGGTGGGAAAGAGGTCAACGTTGCTCAGGAAAAGTTTCTGACGAACACTGGGACGGGTAGCTGGAGGGGGTCTGGGAGTGGAGGAAGAGGAGGTGGTTGTAGGAGGTGTAACTTTAGGTGATTTGGGTGCAGGTGCATGTTCTGGAGGCTGTCGTGAGGTGGATGGATGTTGGGTGTGTGTGTGCCCGCGTTTGTGTACTTTGGGAGGAGGCGTCACAGACACACTGGGAGAGGACACAGGGGACGTGTAAATGGTAGTGGGGGTGGTGAGTGCAGGTGAGCGGGGTGTGGTGGTGGGTGTTCTTGTGCGAGTCCTAGTGGCTGTAGTGGTAGTGCATGCAGGTGAGAGTGTAGATGACACTGGGAGGGAGGAGGGAGGAGGGAGACGATTAGGAGGGGGACACAGTGGAGGCAGTGGATGTTGCTGTGTCTGTATGTGGGTGATGCTTGTGTGAGTGCCTGTGGGATGTGTGGTGCCCATGTTTGCCTGAGCTGCCCTTGTGTGTTGATGTGTGTGCAGGCTGGTCTGATGCTGTGCTTGGGATAGGCAGCGGTACAGGGGATTGGGTCTGGGTGGAGGAAGTTGGAGGGAGGAGGCTAGAGACAGGGACAATGGCTGCCATCAGTGCTGAGGCCAGAGATTGCAGGGTTTGATGATGGGCAGCCTGACCAGAATGAATGCCCTCTAGGAATGCATTAGTGTGTTGCAACTCCCTTTCTACATTCTGGATGGCATTCACAATGGTAGACTGCCCAACAGTGAGTGACCTGAGGAGGTCAATGGCCTCCTCACTGAGGGCAGCAGGGGTGACTGGGGCAGGGGCTGAGGTGCCTGGGGCGAAGGTGATGCCCACCCTCCTGGGTGAGCCGGCACGGGGCGAAGGCTGAGGGGCTGCTGGGAGGGCGGTGCTGGTAGGGGGGTGGCGGCTGTACCTGTAGAAGTGGGGGGCACAGATGGTGCCGCCACCACAAGGGAGTTCCCATCGGAGGACGCGTCCGTGTCGCTGGTTGCTGATCCGGTGAAGGCCGCGAAGCTCCCCTCGCCCTCCGTCCCATTGGTGTATTCTGAGTCCTTGGTGTGGCCCTCCATGGCCATGTGGGATGCAGCCCCCTCGTGCTCCGGTGCCACTGTACCTCCACCTGATGATGTTGATGCACAAAAAAACAGGGAGAGCACAAAAAAGGGGGGGGGGGGGGGACGACAGAAGAAAGACAGGTGAGTGCATGACTTACCGTTGGCGGACAATACAGACACAGCAGCCCCCTGCACTACGCCACGCTCTTGGGCTCTACAGATGCAGTTCCTGGGATATGGCCTACATGGCTAAAGTGGACATCTGCACACATAGATGACACAGGGGCATGTATACCTGTACTTGGCACTCTACAGAGGTGTGGTGGAGTGCTACATGGCCTGCATTACGGAGGGGCCTAGTCTACGGATCTCGCCCTGGCCTAGGGAAACCCACAGCCCTCCTCTCCCACCTAGACCCCTCCAATGCACGCAAAGTCAGCAGAACGAGAGTGTACTCACCCCCTTGTGTCTGCTGTGATGCTCTCATGCGCCCATCCAACTCAGGGTAGGCCACCGCCAGGATCCGGAACATCAGGGGGGTCATGGTGCGACGGGCACCCCTCCCACGTTGGGAGGCCATCCCCAGCTGAGCCTCCGCCATCTTCTTGCTCCAGCGGCGAATGTCCTCCCATTTTTTCCGGCAGTGGGTGCTCCGTCTCTGGTGGACCCCCAGGGTCCGGACGTCCTTGGCAATGGCACGCCAAATTTCCTTCTTCTGGTGGGCGCTGACCTACATGACATGTGCAGGGGAAGAAGAGAAGTCATTAGCAACTGCACCGTCGAAGTGAGTGGCCCCCATCCCTACCCTTGCCATGTGGCACATACATTCACAGTCCTTCATGCTCGCAAAACTCTGCCCCCTTCCTTCTTACATCCAGCCCTCTCCACCCAGGCATAGCCCATACAACTTGCAACCTGTTGGTCTGGAGAACCGTAGAGTAGCGTGTACTGGTGGAGGACCCCATCCACGAGCTTCTCCAACTCCTGTGCAGTGAAGGCAGGGGCCCTTTCCCCAGACGCACGTGCCATTGTCTCTTCCAGACCGAGGTCACAGCAGCACTTGCAGTGTAGGTCCTCTCCTGTCGAAGATCAGGTATCGAGTGATTGAACAGAGAGAAAATGGCGGTCACGTCCGCGGCGGTGACGTCCGCGGTAGTGCGTATCATCACCGCCGGCGCACTTCGTCATTGGTTCCTGGGACCCATAGGGTCCAATGTTAACCAATGCAGCATTGCGCCGCAGTCTTCGACCGCCTACCGCGACGGTGTACAACGCCAGCGTAGTTACCTCACATCCCATTGTCCCACTTTAGAGGTCAGGCATCCGCCATTTCAGGGGCCCACATGGCTTCATTTTCAACTGCGTCACACATACCTAGGCCTGGACTCACAACACATACAGACAACTTTTTGGATTTTGTTTCGTGTGCTGTGTAGCTGTGGGTACATACCTCTGAATTGCTTGACTCTGTGGTCGTTGTTGTCCTTCCTAGGCACTGTCAGCTAGGACATGTGAGGAGATGGCAGAATCCTCCGGTGTACCAACAGCTGGTGGACCTGATGACAATGGAGGAGCGACATTTAATCATCACCTACAGGTTTGACCGTGCCACAATCCAGGAACTGTGTACCCAGTTGGAGCCAGACCTTATGTCACCAATCCACCATACCACAGGAATCCCCCCTCAAGTGCAGGTGCTATCAGTGCTCCATTTCCTAGCAAGTGGGTCATTTCAAACAACAGTGGCCATGGCATCAGGGATGTCCCAGCCTATGTTTTCCAACGTGTTGTCCAGAGTGTTGTCAGCCCTGCTGAAACACATGAGGAGCTACATCGTTTTCCCTCAGGTGGAGGATTTGGCTACTGTTAAAGGTGACTTCTATGCCCTGGGACATATCCCTAACATCATAGGTGCCATTGATGGGACCCATGTAGCTCTGGTCCCCCCCCACAGGAGTGAACAGGTGTACAGGAACCAGAAGAGTTATCATTCGATGAATGTACAGATGGTATGTTTGGCAGACCAGTACATCTCCCAGGTAAATGCTATGTTCCCTGGCTCAGTGCATGACGCCTACATCCTGCGGAATAGCAGCATCCCTTATGTGATGGGTCAACTCCAGAGGCACCGGGTGTGGCTATTAGGGGACTCTGGTTACCCCAACCTGTCATGGCTATTGACCCCAGTGAGGAATCCCAGGACCAGGGCAGAGGAACGCTACAATGAGGCCCATGGGCGGACTAGGAGGGTGATCGAACGCACCTTCGGCCTCCTGAAGGCCAGGTTCAGGTGCCTCCATATGACAGGTGGTTCCCTATTCTACTCACCAAGGAAGGTGTGCCAGATCATCATCGCCTGCTCTATGCTTCACAATCTTGCTTTGCGACGCCAGGTGCCTTTTCTGCAGGAGGATGGTCCAGATGACGGTGTTGTGACAGCCGTGGAGCCTGTGGACAGTGATGAGGAGGAAGCAGAGGAAGAAGACATTGACAACAGGGACTCAGTCATACAGCAATATTTCCAGTGACACACAGGTGAGAACACTTTCTTTACTAATACACTTACTTTCACACTTCTACCTCTATCCTGTCTCTAAATATCAAGCAGTATTTGGTAACTGAGTTGTACATTTTCATTACGGTGTCACAGGTGTGGTTACCAACGTGTGTCATCTGCCTGCATCCTTCATGGACTTGTGATGTGTGACACAGGTATGTTGACATACATTTTTGAACAAATTTTGTCACTGTCATAGCTAATACACATTTTCAAAATCACAGACTGACTCCAGATTGTTTTGTGCTTCAAGGGTGTTTATTGAAGTGCTAATTATTGGAGGGGGTGGTTAAATGGTGATGGGTGATGGTGGAGGAATGTCCATGGCAGAGTCCAGTCTATTAGTTTCACAGGTGCATTGCCCATATGGGCATAGGAAGTGGAGCTTGGGCAGTTCCAATATGGACAGGGTTTCAAAGTGGGACAGTGGGATGACAATCAGGGTGGTCTCATTTCTTGGCAGGGGTCTTGCCATTGTGCTCTGTCCTGTTCCTGGATCTCAGGGACCGCTTGCGGGGTGGTTCTCCGTCTGCAGGGGGTGGGGTGCTGGTGTGGTGGTCCTGTGGTGGGGCATCCTGTCCACTTGCGCCGGCGGAGGTGGTGGGCAGTTCATCATCCAGGCTAGTGTCAGGGGCCCCTTGGAGTGCCACGGTGTCCCTCATGGTGTTCTGTATGTCCTTCAGCACCCCTACGATGGTGCCCAGGGCGGAGCTGATGGTTCTGAGTTCCTCCCTGAACCCCAAATACTGTTCCTCCTGCAGGCGCTGGGTCTCCTGAAACCTGGCCAGGACTGTAGCCATCGTCTCCTGGGATTGGTGGTATGCTCCCATGATGGAGGAGAGAGCCTCGTGGAGAGTGGGTTCCCTTGGCCTGTCCACCCCCTGTCGCACAGCAGCCCTCCCAGTTCCCCGGTGTTCCTGTGCCTCCGTCCCCTGGACCGTGTGCCCACTACCACTGCCCCCAGGTCCCTGTTGTTGTTGGGGTGGTGGGTTATCCTGGGTTCCCTGTAGTGGTGGACACAAAGCTGATTGACGTGTCCTGGGGACGGAGGTATGGGCCTGCTGGGTGGGTGCTGTACTGGTGTTTCCAGACGGTGGAAGGTCAGTGTTGGGCTGTGCCTGTGCGAGGGGAACCGACTGTCCTGAGGCCCACGATGGTCTGGGCTGGTCATTTGGATCCAGTTGGCCAGAGCTGCTGTCATCACTGTGGGCCTCTTCTGTGGGTGGGGTAGAGATGTCTGGACCCTCCTGTCTGGTGACGTTAGGTAGTGGTCCTGCAGGGGTGTAAAAGCATGATTATTGCATCTGTGTGTGTCATGGTGTGCAATGGGTGGGTGAGCGTTTACCCCAGTGCTAGCATTCCTGTGTGGAGGCTTGTGTGATGATGGTTAGGGGGTGTTATGGGTATGTGCAGTGGGCATGCTTTAGTGATGGGTGTCCATGCTTTGTTGTGTCATGCAGGGCGTGGTGTTGGGATGGGTGGTTTGTGTTATTAGTACATTAGTGAGGAGTTGGAGTGATAGGGGAGGGGGTGAGGTTGGGGGTGTGTGATAGCATGCAGGTAGGGTGGGGGATATTGTAATTGTAATCGTATTTATATAGCGCTTACTACCCCTGACGAGGCGTCGAAGCGCTTTTCGATGAGTAGCACGCTACTCCGGTACCCAACAAGAATTAGTGATGGATTAGTATAATTTAAATAAGGAGTACAGTTTTAGTATTATTATGAGTTAATTTGAGTTGCGGATATGAGAGTTTGTTAGTTAGATTGACTGGAGTAATGGAGGGGTGGAGGAGGAAAGAAATCCAGAAGTGTTAGTTGGGAGTTTATCCTTCATTTACTCAATCCAAAGGCTTGAGATGAATAAAAGGGGAGCGGAGGAGAAAGAGGATGTGGAAGGGTTAGGGAGAGCATAGTAGCAGGGTGAGATGAATGCAGGAGAATTTAGTAGGGTTGTGTGGGAGGTCACAGAGGTAGAGTGAGGTTTGGTGAGTTAGATGTGGAGGTGGAGGGAAGAGCTTAGGCAGAGATATTTAGGAGATTAAAGTGGTCGAAGGGATTTGGGATGAGTCCGAGTGAGAATGGAGGATAGTTTGATAGAGACATGACATAAGAGTGATGAGTAGATAAGTGTGATAAAAAGAGAGCAGAAATTCATAGATATCTAGTATAACAACCCATGCAATGATCCACAAACATGCCAGGCACAGAAATAACATATACACATACATACACATATATATATATATTTATACACACACACACATGAATACACACACATATGCACATACAATACATAATTAGAATCATGGGTAAAAAATACTTAGTCAGACAGGTTTAAAAGAGTGTGTGTGTATTTTATTGTTATTGGTTTAGTTTCTGTAAAATGAGCATTGTGGCCTACCCAACCGGAGTATTTTCTACGAGTATGTCAGTAAGCGTTACCTAGCATGTTTTATATGCCCCGTTTATATTGTACACTAAGGGTACGTGATGGGCCACCGGGTAAGCGTCTCCAGCAACCTTGTGTGCCCTTGGCAATGTGATTGTTACTAGTGCGTCTTTGTGGAGATGTCCTTGTGCTTCTGAGCATCAACAACGCACCACTGGAATCGGCGGTAAACGCATTGGGGTCGTTTTGGAAAGCTGTCCATCATCCTGGTAAAAGGCGGGAATTCCTTTACCTACTTCGAGGGTGGACGGGGCGTGGCTCAGCGGGCGGAGCTTACAGGTGCTTTATAAAGGGAGAACCTTCTACTCTGTGTCTCCAGCAGAGGAAGATAGAACCCGAGCGTCACAGTCAGATACAGATTAAGCTCCAGTACATCATCAGTTCACCTCCAGGAAGGATTATAGATCTTTTCTGCTATGGGATCTCTGAGCGTACAGCCTTGCTTTATCTTTGCCAAGCCCAAGAGTTAGGGTGGCTTGTCCTTTCCAGAGGCTGAGCTTCAACTGCGGCACCTGCTACGTTTATATTTCTAAGTGCTTCCTGTTGAGGTTTAGTTTCTGTAAAATGAGCATCGTGGTCTACCCAACCGGAGTATTTTCTACGAGTATGTCAGTAATCGTTACCTATCATGTTTTATACGCCCTGTTTATATTGTACACTAGGGGTACGTGATGGGCCACGGGGTAAACGTCTCCAGCAACCTTGTGTGCCTTTGGCAATGTTATTGTTACTAGTGCGTCTTTGTGGAGATGTCCTCGTGCTTCTGAGCATCAACAACGCACCACCGGAGTCAGCGGTAAACGCATTGGGGTCGTTTTGGAAAGCTGTCCATCATCCTGGTAAAAGGCGGGAATTCCTTTACCTACTTTGAGGGTGGACGGGGCGTGGCTCAGCGGGCAGAACTTACAGGTGCTTTATAAAGGGAGAACCTTCTACTCTGTGTCTCCAGGAGAGGAAGATAGAAACCGCGCGTCAGTCAGATACAGATTACGCTCCAGTACATCATTAGTTCACCTCCAGGAAGGATTCTAGATCTTTTTCTGCTATGGGATCTCTGAGCGCACAGCCTTGCTTTATCTTTGCCAAGCCCAAGAGTTAGGGTGGCTTGTCCTTTCCAGAAGCTGAGCTTCAACTGCGGCATCTGCTACGTTTATTTTTCTAAGTGCTTCCTTTGAGGTTTAGTTTCTGTAAAATGAGCATCGTGGCCTACCCAACCGGAGTATTTTCTACGAGTATGTCAGTAGGCGTTACCTAGCATGTTTTATACGCCCCGTTTATATTGTACACTAAGGGTACGTGATGGGCCACGGGGTAAACGTCTCCAGCAACCTTGTGTGCTTTTGGCAATGTGATTGTTACTAGTGCGTCTTTGTGGAGATGTCCTTGTGCTTCTGAGCATCAAACAAACGCACCACCGGAATCGGCGGTAAACGCATTGGGGTCGTTTTGGAAAGCTGTCCATCATCGTGGTAAAAGGCGGGAATTTCTTTACCTACTTCGAGGGTGGACGGGGCGTGGCTCAGCGGGCGGAGCTTACAGGTGCTTTATAAAGGGAGAACCTTCTACTCTGTGTCTCCAGCAGAGGAAGATGGAACCCGCGCGTCTCAATCAGATACAGATTACGCTCCAGTACATCATCAGTTCACCTCCAGGATGGATTCTAGATCTTTTCTGCTATGGGATCTCTGAGCACACAGCCTTGCTTTAGTTTCCAAAGAAACTATAAATAAATAGAAATATACATATAATCTGAAAAAAATAATTATCCACATAGGCATATGCAGTTCATAGTTGTTTGAAAAAGGTGGTTATGAAGGAAAGAGCCAACTCTTGAGTAGTTTCCTGAAAACAAGAAAGTTATCTGTGGCTCTTATAGTTGGGGATAATGAATTCCATAGTTTGGCTGCTTGGACGGAGAAGGATGTACCACATACAGTCTTTTTCTTGTATGGTGGTGTTCTAAGGCGGGGTGCCAGTCTTGAGCGGAGGGTTCTTTGTTGGATGTATTTGGTAATTTTCTTTCTGATGAAAAGCGGTCCTGTTCCATGTATAGCTTTGTGGGTGATACAAAGCAGCTTGAAAGTGCATCTTCTGGCAACGGGTAACCAGTGTAGTGCTTTCAAGGCAGGGGAGATGAGGGCTTGCGGCTTTATATGTAGTAGTAGCCTGGCTGCAGAATTCTGGATACGTTGTAGTTTTTTCATAACAGATAGAGATGATCCATGGTAGAGGCTATTGGCATAATCCAGTTTGGATAATACAAGTGAGATAGTAGCTTGCACCTTCTGTGGAAATCCGAGGTGAGGGAAAATGCGTCGTAAAGTCTTTAAGGTGATGAAGCTTGTGCGTGCTAATTTGTCTACTTGGGCATTCATAGTTAGTTTGGAATCCATGGTGATTCCTAGGTTTTTCACTTCCTAGAATAATTGAGGAGGTGGTCCGAGATCGTCAGGCCAGACGCACAGCGGGTCATAATGTTTCCAGTCACCACATATGAGTATTTCAGTTTTGGAGGTATTTAGTTTGAGATGGCTCCAGGTCATCCACTGATCAACGGCTCTGAGGCAACTGAAGATTTGAGAGTTTTCAATGTTTTTGGGGTCTTCTAATTGAAGTAGTATTTGTGTGTCATCTGCATAGTTGTAGCATGTGAGATGGAAATCATTGATCAGTTCTGGTAAAGATATCATGTAGATGTTAAAAAGCAAAGGTGAGATGATTGACCCTTGGGGGACCCCTGTTTTTGTGAGGTAGGGTTCGGACGAGAAGGGGGGTGAGTGGATGATATTTGCTCTTTTTTGGAGATAGGAAGTAATCCAGTCGAGCGCAATCCCTTGTATGCCGGCTTAGTGGAGTCTTTGAGTTAGGGTGTCATGGTCAACCGTATCAAAGGCAGCTGAGAGGTCCAAGAGAAGTAGTGCAGCAACTCCATTTCGGTCAACTGTGTTTTTAAGATCGTCCCAGATTGCCATGAGTGCCGATTCAGTGCTTCTTCTTGGGCGGAATCCAGTTTGGAAGTCTGAAAGTATAGAATTGTCTTCAATGAATTGTGACATCTGGGCGAATGCTGCTCTTTCTATCAATTTGCCCAGGAAAGGTCCATTTGTGATAGGTCTGTAGTTGTTGGGGTCTTGCGGGTCTAGATTTGTTTTCTTTAATAATGGTCGTATGTATCCCTTTTTCAGGTCTGTAGGAAAAGTTCCTGAAGTTAAAGAGTTGTTGATGATTCTTCTTACAGGTGTGGCAGCGGAAGTAGATAGCAGGATGTTCTTGAAGATCTGTGGTGGGCAAGGGTCAGAAGGGCAACCAGAAGGTCTGCTTGCTTTGACCAAATCCATAAATTCATCCTGGGATATTTGTTTGAAGGACTGTAGAGGTTGGGATGGTTTATTCTTAAAGGGTATTTTAGTAAAGGGGTTGGTGCTGATGGTTTTCTTCTGTTTTAAATAGGAGTCCAATGTCTCTGCCTTGGTTGTGTAGTGCGTTGCCAATTTGTTTGTGAAATCTTGAGTGGTGGGATGACTTCCTTCCATGCATGTGGGTTTTCGAAATTCATTGAGAATTTTGTAAAATTCCTTGGTTGTAGATTGAGCATTTAGAATTCTGTCTGAGTAGTATCTTTTTTTAGCTTTTTTGATTGATGATTTGTATATCCTGTTAAGTTTGTGTAGCTGCAGTTTGTCTTGACTGTTGTTTGTTTTGAGCCAGGTCCGCTGCTTTCTGATTTGTTTCTTTATCTTTTTAAGTTCTGTGTTTCTCCAAGGTGTTGGTTTTCTTTTGTCATGTTTAGTTTTTCTGAGTGGTATTAGGACATCAAAAGCTTCCTGTAGCCACTCATAAAGTTTAGGTACAGAATTGATTGTATCTAGATCTGTGTTTGCTGTTAGTTGTGTTTCTAAGTGATCCAAATTGAGTTTTCTCCATGGCCGATAGGTGTATGTATGTAAGTGGTTGTGGGGTGTGTTGATTTGTGGAGTTGTCTGTCGGAAAGTTATCAGATGGTGGTCTGACCAGGTGGTTGGTGTGATGCTATGAATAGTAACAAGTTCAGGCTTAGCAAAAATTACATCTAGGATGTGACCAGCGATGTGTGTGGGATTGTGTACAATCTGATGTAGATTCAATGCGAGTAGGCCAGTGGTGATAGCTTTTGGATGGGGCATATTGGGTTTGTCAAACCAAATGTTTAGATCCTCAAGAATGCATAGATTGGAGTATAGTGTAATAAGGTTTGAGACTATGTCAAGAAAGGCATCTGGGAAAGTGGAGTTGTTAGGTGGAGGTCTGTAAAGGAGGAGAAAGTTACAGGTGGAAGTTGGAGTAGGGTGGCATCTGGTAAGGAGGGCTTCACAACCTTGTATGGAGATGTTGTCTGTTTTACTGAGGATTATTGCCTGTTTGAATATAATAGCTAGTCCACCTCCTCTCTTGCCTGTACGGTTTTGTGTGATGGTTTGATAACCTGGAGGAAGGGCTTCGTGCAATACTGGTGCCATGTCATCTCCCAACCAGGTTTCCGTAATGAATAGTAAGTCAGGTTGTGTGTGTGTGAGAAGGTCGTAGATGTGGTGCTTGTTTTTTGAGAGTGATCGAGCATTTATGAGCTGGCAGTTTAGATAGGGTGTGTTTGTGGTAGTGTTGTTTTGTTTAGTAGAAGGGTAAGTAGTATAATGTGAGCTTGAAGCAGGAGAGTTGATAGTTGTGTTAACTGTTTGAGGATCACAATAGTCTTGCTTTTCAACATAGTGTTCCTCTTCCAGCAGGTTAAGGAGGCATTTTGTTGGGTCTGTGTGTGTGGGTGGTGAACTTGGTGGCTGAGAGAGCCATGAGGAGTGTAGTGTTTTTTGTAGGGTAGTTTTATTATGAAACAAACAAGGTGATGCGAGGTTGCTATGAGTGGCCTGTTTTTTATTTTGTTTGCGTTTGTTTACTGTGGATGGAGTATGGGTTAGGGGTGGTGGCGGAGCATGTGGATCATGATGTAAGGCTCTAAATTGTGCAATGGAGGAGAGGCGAGTGAATGAAGGTTGCTGGGATGGGGTGCTTGTGGTAGGTGTTTGTGAAGAGTGGGGGGGTAGGGGTGGAGATAGGATGGAATTTGTATCCTTTGTGTAGTCTTGGGGGTGAGAGTGGGTATGATGATGAGTGTAATGTAAGTTTGTGTTGCTTTGATGTGCTGATGTTTGTGGTTGGTATTGTTTTTGTGGAATAATGAGAGGGGCTATTGGTGTAGTTGTTTTTGGTGAGGGACTTGTATGTGAGTTAGTGCTGTTAAGTGGAATTTGAGTGTTAGATGGGGTGTTGATGAGTTTTGAAGATGAATGTATGAGGTGTATATGAAGTGATGGATGTGTGTCAGGGAGATAAGTATTAGTTGAGATGACTGGAAGAGGTAATATGTGTGGTGGAGTGAAATATGAGGATTGTATGGTTGTGTGTAATTGGTGAGCAGAGGGGAAGAGTGTGTGTAGAAGATGTGTTTGAAGGCAGCGTTTTGGCATTGTTATGAGTTCAGGCGGTCTGTGTGAAGCGAACAGCGGATAGTGTTTTTGGTTAGTATGTGTAGAGAGTGTGTATCTGGGAGACTGAAACTGAGAGAATTGTATGTTGTAGTTTTGTATTGTGTGGGCGGTGGCAGGTAGTGTTAGTGGGAGGGGACAGAGTAGTGTTTGCTGTGAGTATGAAGGTGTTTGACTGTAGTAGTTATGGGGTGTATGTGTATATGTGTTGTATGTAGGGTATTGTGTTGGGTGGTGGGGCAATGCAATATGTCTATGGTCAGTTTGTGATGCATGAGTTGGATATCTTTGCAGATAATGTGTTTGCATGTTGAGGGATGTGTTGGGGCAGAAACCATTCCTGGTGGAATGGGAATTGGGCAGCATTTCTGGCCCTAGTCCCTAGTCCCTACCTGTCCCGAACAGACCCAAACAGACAGCTGCCCTTGTCCTCTCCGCCCGGGCTGAGACGCCCTGAATCCTAGCCTTTTATAGCCCTACTGGCCAATAAGAAGCTGGTCCTAACCCTAGCCAATCCAATTTTAAACCCTGATTTAGCCAATTAATGGGAGGCCCAGCCCTAAAACCAACAGCCAATCAGAATCCTAGCCCTATCCACCAATCACAGCCCTAGAACCAACAGCCAATCAGAATCCTAGCCCTATCCACCAATCACAGCCCTAGAACCAACAGCCAATCAGAATCCTAGCCCTATCCACCAATCACAGCCCTAGAACCAACAGCCAATCAGAATCCTAGCCCTATCCACCAATCATAAAATGCATCTCTGGAGCTAGCAACCAATAAAACACCATCTCCCAAAAACCAATCACAACAGCATATGCAACAACCACGAGGAACCTATATAAGGAGCAAGTTAACTAAAGTCCAGTCCCTGTGGGCTGGGGGGAGGCTATTGCTGCTCTATTCAGTATCTCCTTGGATACAGACAGGCTGAATCCACACTTCCAAGCTAGCAGAGTCTACTTTTCAGGTAAGGGGGAGATTGTTTAAGAGACAAACACTGCAATAGTTCTGGGCACACACTCTAAAATCGGGCTTTTTTAAGGCAAAAAAATACAGGGGGGCAGACAGCTTTTAAGCACAATTTAATTCACACAAACAGATTAAAAACAGTCTCCTAAAACCACACTCTGAAAGATTTATGTAGTCTTTTTACTAAGAATAGGGGTGAAAAAAGGGGGGCGGGGGGGGGGGATAAGGGGGGGGGAGCCACAAACTAGCAAGGGAATTCACACAGTCACAGCAAAAACGATTCTGAAACAAACACCACTTTAAAAGAGGCCAGGCTGCCTGAAAACACAGAGAGTCCACAGTAAAACAAACACTTTTTGAACAATTAATACTATTTGACTAGAAAATATCTTTGGGCTCCTTACCTAGGTCTCTTTGCAATCCTTGAACACTGGGCTGTATCAGGACACAGGAGAGATGCACAGAGGAACACAAAATGGAGGTGCCTGTCTTTGGCCTTCCCTCCACAAACTTAAGGAGCCAGAGCAGGCGGGGGGGGCGGGTCTCAGGTGCAGCAGAGACTCAGGGAGCCAATCAGCTAAGTCCAGTCCCTGGGGCCTGGGGGGAGGCTATTGCTGCTCTATTCAGTATCTCCTTGGATACAGACAGGCTGAATCCACACTTCCAAGCTAGCAGAGTCTACTTTTCAGGTAAGGGGGAGATTGTTTAAGAGACAAACACTGCAATAGTTCTGGGCGCACACTCTAAAATCGGGCTTTTTTAAGGCAAAAAAATACAGGGGGGCAGACAGCTTTTAAGCACAATTTAATTCACACAAACAGATTAAAAACAGTCTCCTAAAACCACACTCTGAAAGATTTATGTAGTCTTTTTACTAAGAATAGGGGTGAAAAAAGGGGGGCGGGGGGGGTAAGGGGGGGGGGGGAGCCACAAACTAGCAAGGGAATTCACACAGTCACAGCAAAAACGATTCTGAAACAAACACCACTTTAAAAGAGGCCAGGCTGCCTGAAAACACAGAGAGTCCACAGTAAAACAAACACTTTTTGAACAATTAATACTATTTGACTAGAAAATATCTTTGGGCTCCTTACCTAGGTCTCTTTGCAATCCTTGAACACTGGGCTGTATCAGGACACAGGAGAGATGCACAGAGGAACACAAAATGGAGGTGCCTGTCTTTGGCCTTCCCTCCACAAACTTAAGGAGCCAGAGCAGGTGGGGGGGGGGGGGCGGGTCTCAGGTGCATCAGGGATATGATAGTTAAGATTTGACTTACCAGTGTCCATTCCTCCACCGACTCCCCTGACGCCCTCAGGATGCATGATGGTCAAGACCTGCTCCTCCCATGTTGTTAGTTGTGGGGGAGGAGGTGGGGGTCCGCCGCCAGTCCGCTGAACCGCGATGTTGTGCCTGGAGACCACGGAACGCACCTTCCCCCGTAGGTCGTTCCACCTCTTCCTGATGTCGTCCCGATTTCTTGGGTGCTGTCCCACTGCGTTGACCCTGTCCACGATTCTTCGCCATAGCTCCATCTTCCTAGCTATAGAGGTGTGCTGCACCTGTGATCCAAATAGCTGTGGCTCTACCTGTACACCATGACACTGAGCTCCTCCTCCGAAAACCTGGGGTGTCTTTGGCGTGCCATGGGGTGGTGTAGGTGATGTGTGGGGTGGTGTATGTGGTGATGTGTGGGGTGGTGTATGTGGTGATGAGTGTGGTGATGTGTAGTGGTGTGGGGTGTTTTGTGCGTGGATGTTGTGTGGGTGATGGTGTCGTGTGCCTCTGTGTGGTGGGGTTGTCTATTGCTGTGCTCTCTCTCTCGCCTTCGTCTATAATTTTGGGTCGTAGGGGTTTGTGGTTGATGGGGTTGTGTGTTTTATATTGTGTTGGGTGTGTGGGAGTGGTGTTTGTATGTGTATCAGGTGTGTGTATTTCGAATTGTCCAATGTGGCGGTGTTTTGGAGATGTGTGTGTATTGTGAGCGTGGCGGTGTGTACCGCCAATGGAATACCGCGGTTGAAAGACCCCCGCGTGGATTAGTGGGTCGTAATAGCATAGGCGTGTTTCTGTTGGCGTGACAGTGGAGGATTTGTTTTTGCCAGTTTATCACTGACCTTTGGTGTGGCAGACTTGTGTGGGTGTCGGAATTTCGGCGGATTCCGAGATGTCAGTCATAATAGCTGTGGCGGAATTCCGCGGACGTGGCGGTGTATTGGCGGTCTTCTGCACGGCGGTAAGTGGCTTTTACCGCCAATGTTGTAATGACCCCCTATGTGTCAATAATGACAGTGTAGTGCCTGCTCACTCACTATATGTGATGTCAAATGAAGTGCAGGAGCAGGTATATCATGCAATTCAACTTCCTGACTGTCGTGATTCTGTAGCCAACTTTTGTGGAGGCTAATTCCCATCGCTCTAGTCCACTCAACATTATGGGGGTCATTCTGACCCTGGCGGTCATGGACCGCCAGGGCCAACGACCGCGGGAGCACCGCCAACAGGCTGGCGGTGCTCCCATGGGCATTCTGACCGCGGCGGTACAGCCGCGGTCAGAAACGGGAAGCCGTCGGTGTCCCACCGGTTTCCCGCTGCCCAAGGGAATCCTCCATGGCGGCGGGATTCCGACCCCTTTACCGCCAGCCTGGTTCTGGCGGTTTTGACCGCCAGAACCTGGCTGGCGGTAACGGGTGTCGTGGGGCCCCTGGGGGCCCCTGCAGTGCCCATGCCAATGGCATGGGCACTGCAGGGGCCCCCTAACAGGGCCCCACCAAGATTTTCAGTGTCTGCCAAGCAGACACTGAAAATCGTGACGGGTGCAACTGCACCCGTCGCACCCCTTCCACTCCGCCGGCTCCATTCGGAGCCGGCATCCTCATGGAAGGGGGTTTCCCGCTGGGCTGGCGGGCGGCCTTCTGGCGGTCGCCCGCCAGCCCAGCGGGAAAGCCAGAATGGCCGCCGCGGTCATTTGACCGCGGTGCGGTCATTCGCCGGCTCCCGCCGGCCCTGCGGTTACCGCGGCCGGCGGGATTCAAAATGACCCCCTATGTGTTCACACTACATGTGGGGAGAGACAGAATTTAGGATGTGAATCAATTTTGTAGGTCCTGCCTAGGTGGGTGGGAACATACTAAACATGGATAACACAGACATTTGCATGGGACCATGGTCATCCCCAGATGTTGGTGTTGGTCTGCATTACATTGGCACAGGCATTTGAGTGTACAGTATTGTCCAGGGCAGTTGACATGATGCAATCCACACAGTATGCAGTCACACATCCCAAATGAGTGACATGATGTCACAAGTGCCATTTCCCAATCCATGGTTTCATGTCACAGTGGTTGAACATTGTGTAGATGTCTGACGGCATTGTGCTCAATTTGTGCACACAGCACATATACCCTGCAGATATGTGAGCTGTCCTCTGCAGTCCAGCTACTCAACATCCTGCACTGTACATGGTCTCTAAGAAGGGGAACTGGTACAAAATACCTGGGGCCTCCTGCTCTTTCTGGTTCTTCAGATTAGACTTGCACACCAGTGCCTAAACAGCACACAGTAAGCACACATTCACACTTGCACCAGGGGTTGTATGGGTGCTTCTCTGAGTTCAGGATTGTATTTGTGTATGTTTGGAGCAAGTTCCAGCCAAGGCTGCTGCCGTAGAGGCATAATGAGTGGTGTATGCGTGTATAGCATTAGACATCACAAATGTGAGATGTGTGTTCTTTTGCATAGCGTTATACATGTCACCTGCCCACAGGCCGTGTTTTTTCAACTTACACTTAGTCCCTGATGTGTAAGCCATGACACAGGTGATGGCCCATCCGTGTTGCATGTGAGCACCCTCAGTTTATACGGTACACCTCCCTTGCACACAGATTTCCTGCCTGCCATGCGTGGCTATGTGCCTTACATCGTGCAACGTGGGAAAAACTGTCTTGAGATGTCTTCACATATCTGTCAGTATGGTGCATGCATGTGGAACAGCCCTCATCCTGCAGCCCCTATCTGTGCAGACAGTGATCTGTGTATTGTGCCCCCCATATCTATTTGGTATTGTGTCTGTTGGGTAATTTGCTGTTTGCTTACCTACGAGTAAGCTATTTCCATATTGTCCAACCTGGAATCATTGGATGATGATGGACTGCCGGAATACGAAGGCATCTTGCACACTGCCTGGGTTTTTGGCCACCACATTTAGGATCAACCCATGATGGTCAATGATGGCCTATTGCAATATATATGGGCAGTAGCAGCAGGAGATACGAGTTGCACATGTGTGCAGTCCATGGCACCCAGCACATGTGGAAAGCCAGTGATGGTGCTGAAATCTTGTTTAATTTCCTGCTGCAGTTGCTGGGTGATAGGGAAGTGGATGTGGCGGGGTGTGAGCCGTATAATGGCATCCAGGAAACAGGGGGGGAATGGTAAGAAGGATGACTGCGAAACTCCTAGCACTCGTGCTGCAGTGGTCTGGAAGGAGCCCGAAGTCAGCATATATAGCACTGCCAGGAGCTTGGTCTATGGTGGAATATTGGTGATCGTCTCGACCGTTAACTGCAATCTGGGTGCAATGAGGTGGAGCAACTGGAAGATGGACTCCCTCTGCAGATGGTAATATTTGATCTCCTTTTCCTCCCTGAGTGCAATCAGTGAAATGGGCTGGTGATATATACACTCCCTTCTCCTGCGCTGCCTCTGCTCTGTAAGTGGTGGTGATTGTGGTGGTGATGGTGGAGGCAGTGGTGATGTTGGTGGTTACTGTAGTCTTCTTGGTGCTCCAAGCTGAAGTGGGAATATATCTATGTTGTCCTAGAACTTGCCAGAGTGGTTTTGGCCTGTTTCCCTTATGTACCTGTGCAGTGCATCATTTTTGACCAGGCATTAATTTTGATGCATTGCAGCCTTTGCGCCACTTCTCTTAAGGTTGTGTCATTTTTCAAAAAGCTTGTAGATACATCTGCGTCAGTCTTGCATCATTTTTTGAGGGGGGACGCCCATCTTGCATATCATTGTTGGTATCTGACGCAGCCAGATCTGACACTGATGAAAAATTACGCGGGGGGAGTGATACTAGAGGCCTCTAGGGTCACTTTGTAGATATGGGGTTATTCTTGTGCCACTTCTGTGTAAAAAAAAAAACTAATGCAGCAGCAGCGCAAGCTCCTTGTATATGAGGCCTGGGGTGTATTAAAAAACATTAGCAGTTCCCAACTCCCTATCCCCAAGAATGGCCGACCGCCCAGAATTGCATAACCAAAATTGTAGTCAAGTCCATAAAGAAAATCCCATAGCCATAACAATGGCAAGCATGTTTGGGGGTCAACTTCTTTAGTCCCATCTGACCATCGCCTCCAACTACCTGCTACCTTTGCAGGACAAAGTTAAGGTGAGGACACCCTACAGGAGTCTGGGACTCCCCGATCTTCATTCAGTTGGAAATGTGGGTTGCCCCTGTGATCTTTGTTCAGCCTGCAAGGGCAGCTGCGTTTCCTGGAAGGATTTATCCAGACGTATGGACATTAGCTTAAAGATTACTGCTTGAAGGAGAGTTATCTGAAGGTCTGCAAAGAGGTCACCTCAGGAGGAAGCCGAATCAGAGGATTCTGATGAGTCAATACTTTACTCCTAGGATCTCCATCATCTCAGGGCATTAAAGGTAGTTGCAATCTCAATGGTGGATGTGCTCTCCTGTGTGGATTGCGATGAGGAGGATGTTACAGCTTAGGCTGTGCCCCGTCACCTCAATCTGCGATGCTTTGGCAGTAGTGGGTGACTCGTCGCTGGCATCTGTTCCTGCTTTATATTTTTGAAAACAATCCCATGACTCAGTGGGCTCAGTTGGTCTATCAAAAACCAATGCATTATCTCCTACTAGCACCTTCAGGTGGGCAGGAAACACAAGAGCGTATCGGAGTCCTGTCTCCTTCAGCTCCCTCTTGACTGCCTGGAAGGAGGGTCGCCATTGTTGGACTGCTCCTGTATAGTCAGGGAAGTTGGCAAACAAAGTATTCTGGACCTGGATATTGGCCACCTTTTGCACCTTCTGAATGATGAGGACTCAGTAATGTAATAATCATGCCACCAGTGGCCTGAGCAACACAACCAGAGGAAGGGGCTGGACTGGCACTCGGTAAGCCCTTACCAGCACAAAGAAATTGAGACAAGCCCTGGGACGCCACTGCCATTATTAGCAAATTTTCCATATAAGCCGCCATGTCCTTTTCCCCAATGGTTTCAGGCAGCCCCACCGCTCGTATGTGGTGAGTGGTGGCTCAGCCTTCCACATCATCGGCCCTCCTGTTTAGAACCTGCACTCTTCTTCTCAACTCCTGCACAGGAGACTTAAAAAACACTGACAAGAGGTCAGACTTCAGCAGTGGCTTTCGAGTTACCCTTGACTTTGCCAATTTCCAATGGTCATCTCTGAGGATGCCCAGGTTGCTAGCCACCTTGTCTATTTTGCCCTCCAACATGTCTCTAGTCAGGTTTATTGCAGTAAGGAGGAGGTTAATTTATTGGGGGGGGGGTACCTACCACTGGGGATAGGTGTCCATCCTTAGATATGAAAGTTCTTCCTTGAGGAGGCGACGAACCTCCTCCCGGGAACCCCGGTACCTCAAAGGGCATCCCTTACCAACCTGGTGCTGCCCATTCTGGCACCGAGGACAGCCAGTGGGCCCTGCAATTAGGAGCTCAACTGTGGATGGCTATTTGTTTGGTAGCAAAGCCTTTTAGGCACTCTGATTCCAGGCCCTCCGGCCACTAGTGCAGGATCTGTCACACCTCTTCACCACAACAGAATTGCAGGTTTGCTTCAAGTCTTTCACCACTGGCCCCTGCAGGCAGTTCTTCAATCATCTCAAGTCCATCTCCAGGTACCAGTCCTGCCTAATTGTGCAGCCCCCTCAGATTATTTTTCTGGTGTTGTGAACTGCAGATCTGCCCCTTAAAAGGTCACCTGAGAAGAGAGGGAACAATGGTCTTTCTGCCTCCTTGCATTATGCTGCCATCCGCTGAGGCCCCAGTTACTTTACTGTTTCATGGCAGGCACGCCTAGCCATCATACTTCTCCTTTACACACAGGTCCGCTCATGGGCTGCAGCCTTCCTTCTCAGCTTGCGGGCATGCTGATTCTCTGGCAGGGAGGGGGATTTAGGGTGATCCACTTCCTTTTTTAGGGGCTGTCCACTTCAGCTACCCTCATCACTGCCCCCAGTCTACTTGGTGCCCCCCCAAAGCCAATTGCTGCCCTCATGGATCATTGGGGCTATTCTTGTGCCACCACTGTGTCAAAGCTGGCTAGCCTCAGCAACCACTAGGTGTGGTCAACATGCTAGCTGTAGCTGCTCCACATCAGGCCTTGTGGCTCTTGGAACACGTTTTCCTGCTCGCACCATGCTAACGGGCTTTCTAAGGGCCCCCCACCTGCTTAGGGTCTCCCTCCTACCGTCCCTGATTCCATCGGGGTCCGAGGGTTACAGGCTCAGATGGCCATTGTAGCCAAACACACAGAGCTCAAATAATTGCGGCCGTCTTGGTCTTGGTCTGCCGATGCCCACATCCCCTTTCAAAACTACTCATGCATTCGGAGATCCACTCACACCTTTTTTTGCCTTTCATCAATTGCCTATTGTGATAGCTCTTTTCAGCAAATTTGGGGATGTATTTTGCACAGTATTCCTAGAAATGACTGAACCTCATCCACATTCATGGCTGCCACTGCTTCTTTGATTGCTCTCACCAATGAAGGTTTTGTTTTGACAGCACTCTCATCAGTGACATGGCCCCAATAAGTTACATTCATACTTGCAAATTTACACTTTGAAAACTCAATAGTTAACTCTTTTGTTTCAAGAATATCAAACACTGCAATCTGGCATCATGTTCATTCCTATCTTATCTGAAAATTAAAAATATAGTCGTGAAATAACAATCTACCCATTTCTTTGCCAAATAATGTTAACATCAGCCATTGAAAATGGTGCATGCACTTTAACTGAAAATACCCATAAGGAGTAATGAAAGCATTGAGTTTAATGGATTCTAGAACTAAGGAGACAATGATAGCTGAAAATAAGTCTAACGCTCAAAACCACTTGTCTCCTTTTAATTTTGCTATTGCTTCATTTATTTTTACCAATGTAAATCTGTTGTTCAGATGGTGCAAATGCACAAAAAGATTTTTCAATTGCTGCACCATGTTACAACCACTTGTAAAATCCAGTCTGAAACCTCAGTAGGCTCATTCACCTCAGTCAGGTAAGCTTTCACCCACTTAACCCATTGTTTATTCCTTTATTCCTATACTTTTGCGTAATGTCCCATTATGCCACAATAAGAACGTTTTGTTTAATAGCAGGACACTTGTTACCAAATGTGTAATGTTCACTACTGTCCCAGCAATAACACCTGCCCTTATTCTTGGTCACAGGCTTACTTCTAAACTGGTTGCTACTTAGTTTGCTCTCTGCTTTAATGATTAACTTGAGTCTCACACTCATTCTCTTTATGTTTCTATGCAGAGAAACATCTACTAGAAATGTCTGCCTTCCCCACTATTGCCAACACGTCATTTAAATCTGACTCTGTATTCACTCATAAACATTCCTGAATAGTGGGATTACTTGCATGCATCACTACCTGATCTCTTATTAAATGACAAACTTACAATCGCTTGCATGTTTTATCAGTTCATCCACACATTCATCCACCATGTCATGTTTGCTTTGTTTGAGCTGGAAGAAGTAATACCTAGTAATACCAATGCAAATGTATGGGCAAAATAGTTATCAAGATCATGAATAGGTCTGTTCCTTTGATTGCATGCTTTCAGCTCCATGAGGTGGAGGGGGGTGTAAGAAATTGAATACAATTATTTTCCTTTGGTGCGCAGACATGCAGCTAGTCTCATTAATTGCTGCATTGTAATTCAAAAAGTAGACCATTCAGTCATCCAATCTCAAGGAAGGATGACCAAAAGGGTTATGGGGGACTTATGCTGTGTGCTCATTGTTTCTGTAATGGAATTTTTCAGTGCTAATTCTTCACCAAATAACAGGACTAAAACACTGTTTTATGTTAGAGAGCAAATCTTGTTAATAAAAATGTGTAACTAAAATGAAATGTTTAATGTGTACTAAAAGGCCTAACTAAAAACGTGTGTTAGAAAAATAAATGTGCAGCTTTAAAAGTGGTTGGCATTGTGTCAGCCACCTCGAGTTAAAAGTGAAATTAATAAATGTTTGTGAAAATGTATTTTGATTAATTATAACTATATGTAGTGACAAAGCATGAATAATATTATTGTACTGCAAAACTAAAGGTTTTAAATTATTATAAATGTCTTATTCTTCATGTATTGGCATTAATGAAAAGTCTTATGTTTTAATACTTGTCCAGAAGCATGGTGTTTAACTGTTATGTTGATTTTACTAAAATACTTTGCAAATATTGTTTATTAGACATCCTCGCAGTGGGAAGCTACTGCTTTTTTAGTTTTGCTTGTCCTGTATTTTCTTGTGATAAAAATTGTAAATTTCAACAATGGGCTTTAGTTTTTGGCAGGAAGCAACATGCCATTTTTCTGTGTCATTTTAATTTGTAATTCATTGCAGAAGCTGTTGACTGGAGAGGAGTGTGAATCTGACCCTTTCTTGGGAGGAACAAAGAAGAGATACAACTGAAGCACAGATTATGTTTTATTGGATGTGCACTAACCCACGCCATAAACTTGTCCAATAGAAGCCTAGCTAGTAACTTTTGGGACTTTAATAAAGCAAAGCTTTAGGTGAATGAAGTCAGTTTAGATTCCTTTTAGTTTCATTCAGAGTCAGATTTGATTCTGGTTAGCTTCTGTTCAGTTCTGTTACTCAGCTCTTGTCTATGATTCAAACAGTTCAGATACCTTATGCCCAACTTTATTGAATTGTGGCCCCCTTCATGTTCCTGATGCTGACTAAAGACTTGCTATTCCTATGCTCTACTGATGAAGAATCTGCAAGCTGCTGTCTCATTTAGGAGAGGTACAACTAATGTGCATTTCTTTTCCTTTTGTAGATTTTTCGTTTAAAAAATCCAACTGCATGTTTTTGGTTAGCGCCATAGATAGATGTTTTCCCAATTATTTTTTGTCTCATTTTAATTTTTGCAGGAAGCCTACACATGCTTTTCAAATTACAGTTTAGTAGTTAGGATGTCTGATCCAGTAATTAATTTAAATGTTTATCAATTGATTGTGATTGATTCAATTGCACAACTAAATGTATTTTGTTACTATTTTCCAAATAATTCTGCTGTTATTCTGCAAAATTCTTTTGGAGTGTTTAATGGTAATTGCATTTATTAGACTGAGATTCTTCAGATGCTTTGGGCAGCCTGTGTTGTTTCTATATTGCTATCATTTGGTTTTGTACAACATTTACTTGGTCTTAGCATTGTCAATGTAAGGGCAATAAATGTTTAAACTTTACTAAATTGCTGTGGTGATTCATGACCACAAAGGTCATGGTGTGTTTAAATTTCTGACTCATTATTGCATATTTTGATTGTTTATGGCTATTGGTTCTCATTGTTTAATTGGAAGATCTCATACTCCTCTCTGAGTCAAAAGATTTGAGTCGACCTCTGAGGGTAGTAGATGTCACTGCCCTATTACGTGTCACCTTATCCTAATATTAGGTGGTCACACGTCTGCAGATTTTGGTAGCAGAGGATGGTTTAGTCTCAATAGGAGAGAATCATCCTAGTTTTGAGAGATTTGGTTTTGCCAATGCTTGTTGAAAATTCAGACTTTTTTATTTTATTTATTTATTTATTTTTGGCAATTTGGTTTTGCCAATGCTTGTTTAGATGAGATTTGATGCTCTCAGTGTTCCCAGTGTTGTATGAGTTCTAAGTAGGGTTTGGGCTTGCAATGCGTTGACAAATTGCAGGTAAATTGTGATGTATGAGAGAAGTAGGGAGTTTGCGTACTCCATCGTAATTGAGTAGGGAGTTTGCGTACTCCAAGGGGTGAGTGTAGGGAAGTCGTCGTACTTCAAGTGAATGTGGCACTTTGTGCTAAAAAATTGCCCACGTGGTTGTTGTTGTAACAAACCCTGTGTGGTCTAGGACTTCGGAGTATTGCACAATTGTAGAAGACACTTAGGCCCATATTTATACCTGGTTTGGGCTGAATTAGTGTAAAAATTTTATACGCTAATTCAGCGCAAACCTAACTCCATATTTATACTTTGGCGCTAGACATGTCTAGTGCCAAAGTTATGGAGTTTACGTCATTTTCTGGAGGGGAAAACCTACCTTGTGTCAATGAGATGCAAGGTAGGCGTTTCCGTTCAGAAAAGGACGATATGGCCTTTTACCCCCCGCTAAAATCCAGCACGAGGGATGGGATCCTTAAATAATGGCGCTAAGCTTGCCTGTGTCTGGGCAGGATAAGGGGACCTGTAGGCAGATTTCCATGGTCAGAGACCATGGAAATTGCCCACAAGTGCCCTTCGCTGTCCCGACCCACCCCTACCCACACCAGGACGTCACCTATGGATGGGGGACCCATCCAAGGTAAGTCCCGGTGAGTATTTAATTTTTTTTGCCAAACACCGCTCGAGGGCCGTAACTTGGGGCTCCCTGTATGGCGCTGGCCCCAATGGCCATGCCCAGGTGACAAATGTCCCCGGGCATGGCACTAGGGGTGGTGGGCATACTAAGACAGGAGCCATGTCCATGGGGTTTATGCGCCAGAAAATGGTGCTACACTGCCTAGAGGCAATTTCTGTGCCTTTAAACAGTGTAGCGCCATAATTTGGCGCACAAGCCCCAGTTCCCCTATGCGTCCCAGCCCTGTTAGCTTCCTTTCCAAGGATGCTAACAGGGCCTTAGCGCTGCCTAACGCCATTCCATAAATATGGTGCCCGGCTGGCATCTAGGAATGGCGCTAGCCAGAACTATACTTTTTTGACGCAAACCTGCATTAGCGCAGGTTTGCACCAAAAAGTATAAATATAGGCCCTAGTTGTTGTTGTAACTTGTTTGCTGTACAAGTAGTATCCTAGTGTGTGTTAAGTGAGTGCTAGGTTGACAGGTATTAGGTGATTTCTGAGTGCACAAGAAGGATCCTGTATCGGTCAGGAGTGAAGTTTGTGGGTCAAATCTTGCTTGCATTGCTGAGAAAGCCATAAGTCGCAGGAGTAGCTGTCAGAGCTCAAAGCCGCAGTCAAAAATTCTTTAAGGCTTCCAAAGTTTTTGAGCCCTGCCTGTAGTAAGCAGACAAATAGTTTTTTGTGGATTTTTTGTGTGTGTGTGTTTGAAGGACAAGCTGCAAGTCTTTGTCAGCCACTTGCTGAGTGAGTCATGTCACTGGGTCAGCGCTGAGATTGGTTGTTGGTGAAAGGAGCCGCAAACGGATTGGTGGACAATTGTGAACATCTATTGGTTGAGGATAGCAAGCAAGAAGGATTTTGAGATTTAAATACTTCCTGTTTTAAATTTCATTTGTAGTTTTAAGCCCAATTAAAGGTAAAAACTAAATGTTTCAAAGCATTAAAAAGTGCAATAAGAGGAGATGCTTTCATTCTGATTAGAATGGAAGAAATTGCCCTGCCAGAAGATATGCCTGCATACATAGTAATTGAAGAGAAAGGTCCATCAGCATGTATTTGTTAAAACAGTGGTGCAAAATAACAGAGAAGGAAGGGAGCTTAGCATTTCCTGCTCATGGAAGTTTTGTTATGAGAATTTTAGAAAATTTTAGAAGAGTACTTTATGAAGTAAAGCCCCACTGAGGCCACCACAATTTGAAGCCGTACCTATTTGGTAGTTAGTAGCCAGACAAGAGAAATTTAAATTTGAGAGACAAATGAGAAAAGTTGGGAAAACATTGTTAGAAGCCAAATGGGATAGTGATCAGAACTTTTGGGGAACAGAAACCTTGAAAGGTATTAGAATGCTTCCTGCAATCTCCCAAGAGAAAGGGGACAGTGACAGACCAAAGACAAAGAAAAAGAATACGAATTACGAAGAAACTGAGTTGAAGTCAGATGAAGCTAGAAAATTACTGACTTATGATAGTGATTCAGATGATGATGAATTTATAACACAATTATTGAGAACTCTTCATCCTCCGTATGAGGCAGAAAAGGCAAATCAAGGTACTAGTACTAGTCCAAGTGCACCTCCAGTAGTGGTAACACGGAGTCAAGTACAGGTCACAACTAATATTCCTGCTATTACACTTACTCAGACTCCTGCGATCCAGACTGTAGCTCAGCCTGTAGTATACGCTACAACAGGAACTCTTGTGAGTTCTGCTCTGAGTATTTCAGCACCGGTGGCACCACAGATTAGTCAGCAACCAATGATGGTTCAGGTGGAGTATTCCCCTAACTCAATGACTCCTGCGCAAGTTGTTAGTCAAACCCAGACAATGCCAAGGCATACTCCAGTAATAATATCGCAATCAAATTCCTCAGTATTTAAAGGTCAGAGGTCTGGAATGATTTACTCGCGAAATCAGAATACTACACCAAGAGAGTGATGGGTCCGCCATGTAATACTCCACAATATATGCCTATTGTGAATAATAATGTTTCTTTACAAGGCTTGACAGCTCAGCAATTAACAGAATGGTTGGAGAAAGTGAGTGGAGCATCAGCAATGAAAACAGTTGCTTAAGGGGAAAGGACACTGAATCTGGCAAGATTAAAATTAGAATTGAATGAAATGATTGAGGGAACATTTGAATTAACTAGAATTAACTCATACAATGAGGATGACTTACATTTCATGTGTAAAGGTGTAACAAACAGAGCAGGATTGGCACATCTAAAATTATCAGAACTTGCAGAAAAATATGAAGTGGATATTGAGAAGTTCAAACCATTAAGAAGGTGTTACGGATTAGAATTCAATTCAAAAGATTCTGTAAATATGAGATCACCTGGAATGAAAATGTATATTAGGGAATTAATTAACAGTATTCAAATATGGGAGCATTAGATAAATGGTAAGGCAGATTGGTAAAGATAAGAGAAAAGAAGAAAAGAGAGTTTGCAACTTCAACCTCTACTGACACTCAGTAGACTGATAGTTTAGTAAAAATATTACCAATGAGAGAAATTCTTGGAGGGAATTATGTTCATGTCCCTTGGAGCAGGAGTGATATTTTATCATTCACAAATGATTACCCTAGATTGAGGGACAAACCAGTGGAGTGGTATCAGCAGACAGAGAGGTTTGTGAAACTTGCAAAATGCCTGTGTGGGGATTTAACTACTCTTTCAGAAATAGTAGTCCCAGCTGAGATTTATGGATTGAATGCAAAAGGAGTGTTGACTGGCCAACAAAAGAGGCTCCACGAGATCCAGTTACAGGTGCACCATCTCCCGAAGTAATGAAAAGCTATTGCAAAGTGATTCAATTTTTGAAAACAAGAATTTCCCCTAAAGATATTGATTGGCAGAGAATTATTAGGACAGCTCAGGAAGCAAAGGAGTCAATACATGCATACTATGAAAGATTGTTGAAGGCATTCAAGCATTAATGTGGTACGGAGGCAATTGAATCCAAAGACATGATTTATTTTGTGTTCAGGTTTGTTGAAGGATTGAGACCTGAAGTTAGTAACATGCTTAAGAGTCATTTAATTTGCTGGCATGCAAAAATGGTTGATGAAGTATTAAAGTTTGTTAACTATTGCAGTGATGAAATTAAAATGAAATAGAAAAGATTGAAAGTAAAGGTGAAGGTGATGCAGATTAGAGCTGCACAATCAGGGATGCAGGAAATTCCACAACAACAGGGAAACATGCAAATGATTCAGAGCCAGGGACAGTGGAGAGAAAGAAGACATGGTGGTGCTGGAAATGTAAAGCGTGTTGGTGTTGATCTGAATACTAATGTTAATACAGGTGACTTGCAGACAACGAAGAAAATGTTACTTTGTCATGCTCGCAGGAGTCTTGGACATTGGAAGCAGGAGTGTCCATTGATGGTGCAGGAGGGTGATGTGCAGATGAATGAACATAATTATTTTTACAAATTAGAGAGGACAGAGAAATCGTAATACTAATTTAAATGTTCAGAATATGAATAATCAAAAGCAGATTCCACAAATGCAAATTTCCCAACAGCAGGTGCCACGTTTTCAGGTACCACAACAGCAAATGCAATAGCATATGCAAATGATGCCACAACAGCAGCAAATGTGAATACCTCATGCTCCAATGGCACAGCAGCAGGTAGTGGTTCCTCAGCAGAACATGGGTCAAAGGTTAAGTCAAAACAATCAGTTGATAACACAGTACCCCTTACATAATGAGGATGAATTGAGTGATGAAATGGTGAGTGAGAGTTCAGATGTAGCAGCGTGTGTGCTAACAGCTTCATTAGAAGTGGATCAGAGTGGTCCATGTGTAAATGGAACAATAATGGGTCATGAAGTCTCATTTTGGTTGACACAGGAGCTACACACTCTACTGTCAGAACTGCAGAAGTTCCCAGTATGCCACTCTCTAGGAGAACAGTACTGGTCGTTGGAGTAGCGAATCAGCACTTGACAAATCCGATTACAGAATTAGTTCCTGTTACTGTTATTGTTCCTGGTACTGTTGAAGGTATACACAAATTTGTAGTCTGTGACTCAAGTCCAGTATGCCTACTTGGAAGGGATTTGTGCAAATTAAAATGTTTGATTACATATATGAATGATGGAATTGCCATCTAAACAAATACTGATGATGAGAAACCATCCATACCAATTGACTATAATCTGATTAATGAAGAATTCCCATTGATTAATCTTTTTCCTGCATTTACAGTACACAACCTGCCAGATGATCTACAAGAGCAGTTATTCTCAAATGTGGGATCATTCTGGAAAATATATTGGTCTAATTAAAGGAGTGGAACCAGTCAAAGTCACAGTTAAACCTAATGCAGTTTTCCTGAAAACTTGCCAATAATACATGGCACCAATGTAATTGAAGGAGTTTCTCCTGTAATTGAAGATTTTGTTGAGAAAGGGGTTTTGAAAGAAGTGTTGAGCAGTCCATGTAATTCACCTATTAAGGGTTTGCAAAAACCTAGTGAGAAATGCCGCATTTTTCAGGATTTGAGAAAGATTAATGACATTGTTGTTAAATGTTGTCCAGTGACACCCAATCCAGCAGTGATTCTGTTCCGAATTCCATATGACGCAGATTGGTCCTCAGTAGTGTACTTGTCACAAGCATTTTTCTCAGTACCTCTACATGAGGATAGCCAGTTTTTCTTTTGTTTTAAATTCTGCGATTGTATATATTGTTGGTGTAGAATTCCACAAGGGTTTTCAGACTCTCTGTTGAGTTTTAATCAAGTGTTGAAAAGGAATTTGGAATCATTGGAAATGCCTTTCCAATCTACATTGGTTCAGTACATTGATGACTTACTGGTTGTTTCAAAGACTCGAGAAGCATGCAGGCATGATTTGAATCATCTGGGTGAAAATGGACATAAAGTGTCTCCAGCTAAATTACAGTATTGTTAGAAAGAGGTGAAGTATTTGGGACAGCAAATAGAGAAAGGTGCAAGGAATATGTCCAGGGAAATAATTCTGTTATTATTCTGCATAATTCTTTTGGAGTGTTTAAAGGTAACTGCATTTATTAGGCTGAGATTCTTCAGAAGCTTTGGACAGCCTGTGTTGTTTCTATATTGATATCATTTGGTTTTGCGCATCAGTTACATGATCCTAGCATTGTCAATTTAAGGACAATAAATTATTAAACTTTACTAAATTGGTGTGGTGATTCGTGACCACATAGGTCATGGTGTGTTTAAATTGCTGACTCATTATTGCATATTTTGATTGTTGATTGGTTCTCATTGTTTAATTGGATGATCTCATACTCCTGTCTGAGTCAAAAGATTTGAGTCGACCTCTGAGGGTAGTAGATGTCACTGGCCTATTACGTGCCACCTTATCCTAATATTAGGAGGTCACACACCCACATTTACACACTTCAGCATTACTTATAGCTAGAATCCAAAGTACTAATAGATAACAGTGTCTTGATGAATAATACTAAAATGTTTCCTTGGACTGCATAGAACTCCTTGAATTAAATGATGTACATGTACTATCAGTGAATAAAGGAGCTCACAAAGTACAATATAGATGTATTTCCTCACCTTGTATATTCCACTGCTGCTGCCGTATCCAATCCGTAAATTATGAATTATAAAGAAATATCTACAAAGATGGCTGCCACACTGGCCACATAGTTTTACGTGTCAAACGTGACGGTTTGTTTCCTGTGTCGCATAATAATGCTTTCATCTGCCTAAGCACATTTAAAAGTAAACGTTTCCTTTAAAAAACAAGCACAACAAATGCTAGGAAAAATACTGGGTTATTCTGTGTTGTCACACATGGATACACATGGATGCACACTGCCCAAACTAAAGATGGTTGTCACATCTGAAGCCAGGATAGAATTTGGCTGCCTTTACACCTCTTCATTACATGCAGGTACAAGTGCAGTCACGGTGTAAAGCAGTCCTCACTTTGCAATTCAAAATATGCAGCTCTGAGCACAAGCACTCATGTATACTCACTCTTGTATTAAGTTAGAAGATTAATAAAAAATCCCTTGCCTCTGTACACTATAATACGTCTAAAACAACTGTTCTAAATCAAATGCCTACCTATTCTATTTTTCTATAAACATTAAATCTGTTTTTTGTGAAACATTCACTCTAAACCCATAAATTGAGTTTCCAAAACACATCAAACCACATTCATCGTTAATTAATACCCAACAAAAGATATTATGAAATTTCAAAATAGAACAAAGAAAGTACTTCTCTGCTCAGAAGCAGAAAACAAAGGAGTAATACAATGGAGAGTGGGGAGTTCATATGGAACTTCAAGATTCAGTTTCATTGTGTTTTCATTGGATGTTCTACATCAAGGATCTTTATAGTGTTTGCTACTCGGAAAAGTTAATTCAAAATGCTAGCCTTCTGCCTTGCCATGTAATTGCAGTTTGACTTCAGGGTCCTGTCTTCTGTTTCCTAGGATTGAAATTGCTTGATGCTTTTTCTCTCCTACGTTTTGCATTAAAATACACATGCTTGCAATATTGAGTTCTCACATGCTGTTTTCTTCATTATTTGTAGGGCCATATTCCTCATCCCATTCCCCTCCTTTGCCATGGTTCTTTGGTTTTCCTTTCTACTGGAGATGTTGCCTTATTACTTCCAGGAAGTGACACACCACAGGTCAAGGGGAGTGGCTGTAAAAGTGTCATTTTTACTGGAAGGGAGGCCTGTCATTGAGGCACAATGCCTTGTGGAGTACGGAATGGGACGAGGAGGATGGTCCAAGACGTATTGAAGATCATCAGTAAGTAATCAGGCCATTGCTTAGTTCATTGTGTTCACTTATATGGTTAGTTCAGGAAAGCAGCAACTGTCTCCTTTTTGTATCTTTCTCCAACTCCAGCCAATTTATTTACTGCCACCTTTACAATGGTAGTGATGGAAGCGCGTAACCACACATCGCTGAATATAGTATGTTGGTCTCTTGGTAAAGCAAAATTGAAGAGGGAGAAGGAACATAAAGGGTTGCTACGCCAGACAGCACCTTGCTACCAGGAGGATGCAACTTAAGTAAGGAAATAAACTTTGCTCAAAACAACTGAAATAAAGTCTGCATCTGCAGCACACCCAGGAAGCAATCATGAACTATAGTCAACAGGACATACAACGATAAGTTCAGCAAGCCTTAGTGATGGACTGTGAAATCCTGTTTTATTACAAACTGTAATGTAGGTCATTTCCTCTGCTACTTACACACAGGTTTAATCAGTCTACATGTGTGAACATGAATAATGTCATATTCACAATGTGAAGTAAATAGGATCTCACGGCCCATCCCTATGGCTTGCTGAATGTATCCTTGTACACGTTACTGACCATTGTTTGTGATTACTTTCCGGGTGTGCTGCAGACTATATTTCAGTTGTTTACTCTCACAGCGCAATTCCAGCCATAGCCACTCTGCAGCACACGCCCTCTCACAATAACATCTGGTGGTTCTTCCTTATCCTTAGGCTGATAATTTTTTCTCTATTTTTAGGTTCAGCATAGCATCGTGCAAGTGCTGCTTTTCCGACGTGTTGGTATGTAACTGGGCTTTTAACAACACCCACATCATGCCCATCACTACCACCCGCAGGACACCCGTTCCCGCCAGCCTGTTCCTGGCGGTAAAAACCACCAGAAACAGGCTGGCGGGAAGGGGGTCAGAATCCCCATTCGCCCAGCCGGGGGAAATCCGGCGGGAAACCGCCGGACCCGGTTTTCCGACCGCGGCTTGACAGCCGCGGTCGGAATGGGCAATGAAGCACCGCCAGCCTGTTGGTGGTGCTTCAGTCGTCCGTGGCCCTGGCGGTTTTGGACCGCCAGGGTCAGAATGACCCCCATAATCTGCTAATTGAGAGTTGCAACACTCAGAATAGTTCAGTTTTTTCCCACACAATTTTCCAGGAGTTATGCAGCGAGGTTCAGAGAAACAAGGAGATAATGTGATTTCACCAAAATCAAAGGATTTGTGATGAATAGCTGGGAAACCCGTGTCCTCGATCTGCAGCCTTCTTTTTATTTCATTTCAGGAGAGGTGGAGGGAAGGTTGCACTAACAGATGGCCTGCTAAAGTGTATAAAAAGCTCTTTTTCCAGCAACATAGCCGAGCGATAGGGGACTGCAGGCAGCTTGAACCATTTCGACCGGCAGACTTTGGGCATCCTTAAGTTGGCCAGTCACTGCCAGGTTCGCCTTCGTGGCCATTAACCTTTACGGGGGGACAATGCCCACCCACGCTTGGACTATCGCGAAAGCTATTTAATTAAGAGGACCAGCGCTATGTCTGGCTGTTTTGTAAGATAGGCATCTTAAGACATGAGCTACGTGGGCAATCGCCCAAGGACCCCACCGTCCCTGGGGCCTCCTAGTAAAGTGAGAGAGAGAGTTGAGATTCCTGCAATAATGAAGTAGCTACAAAAACAGAATTTTTCCTAATTTGACAGCCAACCATGCGTAACGGAACTTTACTAAGAGTTTGCACGAAGGCAAAGCATCACAGACTCTTGCAAGGACATTTACTTTCCAGTGCAAAAGGCATTTTGCTCTCGAAAGGTGCTCTTTTCTCAGTACAAATAGCACTTTACTACTTTCCACCACTTTGTGTCAAGCTGGCGTTACTTGGGTGTGGCTTGGATGAATTAGTGCACGTACACCGGTAGTTTTTGCCACAAGCCCCATCTTCTAAAATAGGCCAGGCTTTACGTAAAACAATGCCTCCTTGAAACAGGCGCTAACATGGAGAAATTGTTTCATTTTTCCAAATGTACCACACATTGCATGCATGCTGCACTGTAAAACACACTTAGGGCCTGATTATGACTTTGGAAGAGGGGATTACTCCATCCCAAATGTGACAGATATCCCGCCTACCGAATTACTAGTCAATTATATCCTATGGAACTTGTAATACGGCGGGTGGGATATCCGTCAACTTTAAGATGGAGTAATCCCCTCCACCAAAGTTGCAATCAGGCCCTTAATGTTTCAGGATGTGTCTAGACACAGGACTTTGTACTAGAAGGGTATGCTCCCAATACAAGTCCTATGATACATGGCACACACACACACCTCTGCACTATGGTGCAGTGATTGTGCATGTCACCAAGGCAGCCTGTCTGTGAGCCAGTGCATGGGTACCGAGCAGAAGCAAGCCACCTTTTAATAAATAAGGTTCTGTGCTGCATTGTCCCCCTTGAGCAACACAGCACAGCAACTCTGTTAGCTGCAGAGCCTTGCACTAAAAGACAATACATCTGCCCCTTGGTGTGCATGCTTAACCATTGCATTCTCAGGCACTTGGTGGCAACTGAATTGAAAAATAATCTTTGTGTCATTTCTCTCTCCTTACCTTACCTCACCTATCTTAACCCTCTCTGTCTCTAAGTACCTTTCTCCTCCGGCTCAGTTCTGTATCTCAGCTTTGCCTTCCTTACCTCTGTCTCAATATATCCACTATACCTCACCACTCCTCTTCACCTCTCTACCTCACATCTCGCTCACTAGATCACCATTCTCTATCCCCCTCTCTACCTCTCACCGTTCAATTTATCTCAGCATTAGCTGATTACCCTCCCTTTCCACTTCGCCTTTCTCTCATTCTCCTTCTGTTCCTTTTGACTAACCTATTTTACTCCTTTCTAGCGACCTCTGTTTCTCTGCCTCTACCCCTTTTTGTCTGTCATCAACTGCTCTGACTCCCTCTCACACTCTTCCCCTGTTCTCTCTCTTGCTCCCCTTCTCTTTCCTTCTCTCACTCTCTCACTCTCTCACTCTCTCACTCAAGCACACATTTCTCTCTGGATCTCTTTTTTTCATTTCCGCTCACTCACTCCCCCGAACTATCTCGCTCAGCCTCTTTCTTTACAGAGCTCTCCATCTCACCACCCCTTCCTCTTTTTCTATCGTACAACTCTCTACCTCTTTCGAAACGTCGCCTCTATTTCTCTCCTTCATGTATGCCTCTCAGATCGTTCTTTTCACTCGTCACAGCATGTCTCTCCCTACCCTTCAGCCCGTGCTCGTCCCTTCTCTCTTCCCCACTACTTTCTATGCCCGACTCCTTGTTCTATACCTCTTCTCATTTTGCTCTCTCTCAACCTGGCATCTTTTTGGTTTTCTTCAAGTCACTGTTTCTTCCTCTTGCTGCCTACCTCACCTCTAGGAGTACTGAACTCCTCCACCCTACCCCTCGCTACATGCCGTTCTTCCTATCACTGTATCTCACTATTGCATGCTAAAACCCTCTTTCTTTCTTTCTTTCTTTCTTTTGTTCTTTCTTTCTTTCTTTCTTTTTTTTCTTTCTTTCTTTCTTTCTTTCTTTCTTTATTTCTTTCTTTCTTTCTTTCTTTCTTTCTTGCTTTCTCCCTTTCTTTTTTCTTTCCTTCTTCCTTTCTTTCTTTCTTTCTTTCTTTCTTTCTTTCTTTCTTTCTTTCTTTCCTTCCCTATTTTCTCTTGTGACTACCTCACCTTTCTCCCTACCTCACATATCTTTCCACATCATCTCTATCTGTACCCCCTTATCCCTCTGCTTCACAACTCTCACTAAATTGTCTGATGTATGCCTTTCTCCCGCTCCTATAACCTGCCCTGCACCATTTCTCTAACTCCCACAGCTGAGCACCGACCTGATAGGTTGTGTGATCCTGTGGAATCAAGAGGGAGCCAGAGAAGACGCGTCCCAATAGCTCCCAGCACTACCCTTGATTGAACGGAGCACTGCACTCCAAGACCAACCATTCCCGGGGAAAGGAATAGGATTCTGAGAACACGGGAGAAACGTTCTGCACTCTGAATGCCTCTCCCGCCTGGGTGTCTCTTCAATAGCCTTCGTCTGGTATTCTCAATAGCAAACGGGAGGCGTGTGTGTGTGTGTGTGTGTGTGAATGCAATATATCTATATTTATTAGAATTTCTTGGAATTAAACTTTTGGATCATTTTCCACTTTGCTGAGGTAAATCTCCCACCAGGATCTTCCCACTGAAGTGATTGTCACCCTTAACTTCATGACTGTATTTCCAATACCATGTCTAAAACATAAGAAAGAAGGTGTAATCAGTGCTCTGATACTTGGAATACGTGTCTTCTCTACTCTTTCCAAGGATTGCCCTCCCAAGTTACTCCTTTTCTGATTACCTGACTTTCAATAGGAAGTCACTGTATCAGTTTCACATCCAGGAATTATTCTCATTCCTTGTAACTTTACTGCTGCAGTATTCTTTGAAAATACTCCAAAAAAGGAATGTGCGTCCAGAAAGAAATCTGATGGCCAAGCGCTGTTAAAGCAAACCTTAGTTTTGAGATTTTTACTTGTAGATAATCAATTGAATCTATAAAAATAAATTCTCCTCCTTGATATCCTTATCTTTGTCTCTTTAGTGCCATCATTATCCACCTGCACAGGCATCGAGGAGGTTTCAGGACCATAAGAACTATGGGCCACATGTACGAAGATCCGGTTTTGCGAGTCGCAAATTGCGAGTCACAAAACCGGATGTACAACATGAATATTCATGAGGTAGGTCGCAATTTGCGACCCCATTGGGAATGGCGGCACTCACAGGGAGGGTGGCCTGCTGGGGTCAGCAGACCACCATGTCTTTGACTGCTTTTAAATAAAGGAGTATTTTTTTTAATGCAGCCCATTTTCCTTGAAGGAAAATGGAATGCATTTCGAAAACAAAAATCAAAAGTTTTCTTTTCATTTTTTCAGGGCAGGCTGTGGTCCAGAGGACCACTGCCTGCTTTCAAAAAATGTTTTTGCATTAATTCACAAAGGGGAAGGGGTCCGGGACCCCTTCCCTTTTGCGAATGGGTTAGCACCAATTTGAAATTGGTGCTAACTGCAATTGTTTTGCGACTGCATTCGCGATTAGAAAACAATCATACATACCATTTAGATTCGGTATTAGGAAGGGTTGCCCTTGACGCCCCTTCCTAATACCGAATCGCAAAACCCAAACTGCGATTGGGTAACAAGTTACACAATCGCAGTTTGGGCTTTGTACATCCCAAAAAGCATTTTTCTAGTCACAAACCAGCTGATTCTGAAAATCGGCCCCTTTGCAACTAGAAAATTGCTTTGTAGATCTGACCCTATGCTCCTTAGTGCACAGCACAAGTTTGCTTTACCTTATAATCCAGACGGGGTTTGTTTGTAACCTGTTTTGCTTGTCTTATACATTTAAGGAGTTGGGAGTTTGTGGTTACATGCGTTTGTCCCAGACCTGAAGACTGTAGTGTCTTGCTGGACACATTCTAGTGTTTCCACCAGCCACTCTGGGAGGACTCTCTTCCTGTCGTGCCGCTGCAGACCGCAGCGCGAGCCGAGCTTTTGTCTCGGGCATGGCCGCAATCCATTGCCGGCAGGCATGCCACACCCCTAACATTCTCTATTTTTTTGAAGACCCCAAATTGGGCATGGGGCGTCAGCGAATTGTGGGCGCGGCGCGCCCTCACTATTTTCCTGGACACCTCCCCCCACAACCCTCACTTACCTCATGAGCCTATCATTTTTTCCTTCCTTCTTTTCTTTTTTCTTCCTTTCCTCCTGTATTTATGCACTTCTCCAGCTGCCAAGTTCTTTCTTCTTCCCAGCATGCCTTCTTTCTCCCTGCATGACTTAGGAACCTTTTTCAACATGTCTTTCTCTATATGTTTCTATGTTTTGTTCCCAGTCCAATATGGTGACTTTATACTTACTGTTGGTCATTTCCTGTTCTTGGGTGTATAGGGTGAGTGATTCTTGTTCTCCTTGCGTTGCAACACTTCCTTGATCTTCGCTCCTGCTACTTTCTTTGCCAGTTATATTTTTCCTAGCCTGTTCCAGCTTTTTTCAGTATTGTTTTTTTTCCTGTTGTAAAGACTTACCTTTTTGCTTCTTTTTTGTTCCAGGGAGTTCCTGCTTAGAGGCTCTTCCCTTTTGGGTTTTTTAACTCTGGGACTCCTTCTGAGGGAAAACGATGTAGCTGCGCATGTGTTTCAGTAGGGCAGACAACACTCTGGACAACACGTTGGAGAACATAGGCTGGGACATCCCTGATGCTATGGCCACAGTAGTTTGAAAAGACCCACTTGCCAGGAAATGGCGTACTGACAGGACCTGCACTAGAGGGGGGATTCCTGTGGGATGGCGGATAGCTGACATCAGATCTGGTTCCAACTGGGCACACAGTTCATGGATTGTGGCACGGTCCAGTCTGTATGTGACAATTACATGCCGCTCCTCCATTGTCGACAGGTCCACCAGCGGTCTGTACACCGGAGGATACCGCCATCTCCTCACCTGCTCCAGCGGACGTGCTCTATGGAAGAGAACAGCGAGCAGAGAGTCAGCCAACACTGAGGTACGAAAACACAACTTTATTCCACATTTATTTAAATCCGCTAGGTGCCTGTATTAGTGTGTATGCACGGCCTAGATATGTGTGACGCATTTAAAATTAATTCCATGTGGCCCCCTGAAATGGCTGCTGCCTGACCTGTAATGTGGGACAACAGGATATGAGGTAACTGTGCTGGAGTTGTACACCATTGTGGTAGGTGGTCGAAGACCGCGGCACAATCCTGCATTCGTTAACATTCGACCCTATGGGTCCCAGGAGCCAATGACCATGTACGCCGGCGGTGACGGTACGCACCGCCACGGACGTGAACGCCATTTTCTCTCCGTTCACTCAATTGATACCTGATCTTCGACAGGAGAGGACCTATACTGCAAGTGCTGCTGTGACCTCAGTCTGGAAGAGACAACGGCTCATGTGTCTGGGGAAAGGGCCCCTGCCTTCAGCACAGAGGAGTTGGAGAAACTAGTGGATGGGGTCCTCCCCCAGTACACGCTACTCTACGGTCCTCCAGACAAACAGGTAAGTACACTGTGAGCATGCTGAATGGGCAATGCCTGTGTGGAGAGGTGTGGATGGAAGATGGGGGGGGAGAATGAGGCATGCATGAAACGACGGTGAGTGCATGTGCGTCATGGCAAGGGTAGGGATGCGGGCCAATGACTGTGACGATGCGGATGGTTATATCTTCTCCTTTTCCCCTGTACTATTCCTGTAGGTCAGCGCCCACCAGAAGAAGGATATTTGGCGTGCCATCACCAAGGAAGTCCGGACCCTGGGGGTCCACCTCAGACGGAGCACCCACTGCCAGAAAAGATGGGAGGACATTCGCCGCTGGAGCAAGAAGACGGCGGAGGCCCAGCTGGAGATGGCCTCCCAACGTGGGAGGGGTGCCTGTCGCACCATGACCCCCTGATGTTCCGGATCCTGGCGGTGGCATATCCGGAGTTGGATGGGCGCTTGAGGGCATCACAGCAGCCACAAGGGGGGGAGTACACTCTCATTCAGCTGATTCTGCGCGCATTGGAGATGTCTGGGTGCGGGAGGTGGGCTGTAGGTTCCCCTAGGCCAGGTCGAGTTTAGTAGGCAAGGTCCCTTCGTAAGGTAGGCCATGTGGCACCCCACCCCACCTGTGTTCAGAGCCAACTACACCTAGTCAGGCTCCTGTGACTTCCATGTGTGCAGCAATCGGGCATTGGACTTGTACCCCATGTCCCTGTGATTAATTAGGGAACTCAAAGTGCACGGCGTAGTGCAGGGGGCTTCTGTGTCTGTAGTGTCCGCCAACGGTAGCGGTATTGCATGCACTCAACATGTCTTTCTTCTGTCTTCCCCCCCTTTTTGTGGTCTCCCTGACCTTGTGTGCATTAGCATCATCAGGTGGAGAAGCCGTGGCACTGGAGCAGGAAGGAGCTGCATCCCACATGGCCCTGGAGGGTGACACAACGGAGCCTGAAGCCACCAGTGGGACGGACGGCAAGGGGAGCTCCACGGCGGGGACAGGAGCTGAGACCAGCGACTCAGACTCCTCCTCTGATGGGAGCTCCATTGCGGTGGAGGGCCCCTCTGTGCCCCCCGCATCTACAGGTACAGCCGCCACCACCCCTACCAGCACCGCCCTCCCAGCAGCCCTTCAGCGTGTGCCCCGTGGCTGCTCACCCAGTAGGGTGGGCATCTCCTTCACCCCAGGCACCTCAGCCCCTGCCCCTGTCAGCCCTGCTGCCCTCAGTGAGGAGGCTATTGACCACTGTTGGGCAGTGTACCATTTTGAATGCCATCCAGGGTGTAGAGAGGCAGTTGCAACAGACCAATGCATACCTGGAGGGCATTCATTCTGGTCAGGCTGCCCAACAGAGAGCTTTTCAGACTCTGGCCTCAGCACTGATGGCAGCCATTGTCCCTATGTCCAGCCTCCCCCCTCCAACTTCCTCCACCCAGACCCAAACACCTGTACCTCATCCTATCCCAAGCACACCCTCAGACCAGCATGCATACACCTCAACACACAAGGGAAGCTCTGGCAAACATAAGCACCACACATCCCACAGGCACTCACACAAGCATCATACCCATGCAGACATACAAACATCCACTGCCTCCACTGTGTCCCCCTCCTCCTCCTCTCTCTCCTCCCTCCCTGTCTCGTCTTCACTCACACCTGCATGCACCACATCTTCAGCCACTACGTCCAGCACACCCATCACCACACCCCGCTCACAAGCACTCACCACCCCGCTACCATTCACACATCCCCTGTGTCCTCTCCCAGTGTGTCTGTGAGCCCACCTCCTAAGGTTCACAAACGCAGCCACACACCCACCCAACAGCCATCCACCTCACGACAGCCTCCAACCCATGCACCTTCACCCAAAGTCAGCAAACCTCCTACAACCACTACCTCTTCCTCCACTCACAAACCCCCTCCATCTACCCGTCCCAGTGTGTCCAAAAAACGTTTCCTGTCCAACCTTGACCTCTTCCCCTCACCTCCCCCACCCCTTCAGTCCCCTAGGGCCCGCCTTTCCAGGTCCCAACCCAGCACCTCAGCCACCACATCAGCGGGAACAGTGGTGCCAGCAGTAACCGGCTTCTGGAGTGCGCCAAGCAGCAGGGCAGCCAGTGTGCCAAGGAGCCAGACCACGGACAGTCCCCTATCTCAGAACCATAAAAAGTTGGCCACTGCCCAGCAGGAGAAAGGCAAAACATCTGGCACCAAAGGCTCTCCCAGGAGTACAGTTGGGAGTGGGAAGACAGCTGCACCACCATCCAAGGTGGGGAAGGGGCATAGAAAGAAAGGCAAGTCGCCGCAAACCTGCATGGCGGACAAGACCGCCACCAGCACCGCTGCCAAGGACACTGCCGCCACAAGCACCGCTGCCAAGGACACTGCCGACACAAGCATCGCTGCCAAGGACACCGCCGCCACAAGCACCGCAGGCCAATGAGCGCCGAAAGCTCTGACGCTACTGAGGCCGCCATGAGCAGGATGAAGCACTCTGGGCACAAAGCCCCCTCCAGAACCAGTGGAGATTTACATCCACTACCTCAGTCCTTGGCAGGATGAAGCACTCTGGGCACAAAGCCCCCTCCAGAACCAGTGGAGAAAGGCATCCAGTACCTCATTCCTTGGCAGGATGAAGCACTCTGGGCACAAAGCCCCTCCAGAACCAGTGGAGAAAGGCATCCACTACCTCAGTCCTTGGCAGGATGAAGCACTCTGGGCACAAAGCCCCCCCCCCCAGAACCAGTGGAGACTGTTTTCCACTTGAGAGACTGTCGCATTGCACTCCCCAGGAGACAGCAGTGAGCAACCCACCCACTTGAGAGACTTGTGAGACTGTGGCTTTGCACGCCCCAGGATACAGCAGTGGGCAACCCACCCACTGAAAAGACTTGTGAGACTGTGGCTTTGCACTCCCCAGGATAAAGCAGTGGGCAACCCACCCACTGGAGAGACTTGTGAGACTGTGGCTTTCCACTCCCCATGATACAGCAGTGGGCAAACCACCCACTGGAGAGACTTGTGAGACTGTGGCTTTGCACTCCCCAGGATGCAGCAGTGGGCAAACCACCCGCTGGAGAGACTTGTGAGACTGTGGCTTTGCACTCCCCAGGATACAGCAGTGGGCAAACCACCCACTTGAGAGACTTGTGAGACTGTGGCTTTGCACTCCCCAGGATACAGCAGTGGGCAAACCACCCACTGAAAAGTCTTGTGAGACTGTGGCTTTGGACTCCCCAGGATAAAGCAGTGGGCAACCCACCCACTGGAGAGACTTGTGAGACTGTGGCTTTGCACTCCCCAGGATACAGCAGTGGGCAACCCACCCACTGAAAAGACTTGTGAGACTGTGGCTTTGGACTCCCCAGGATAGAGCAGTGGGCAACCCACCCACTGGAGAGACTTGTGAGACTGTGGCTTTGCACGCCCCAGGATACAGCAGTGGGCAACCCACCCACTGAAAAGACTTGTGAGACTGTGGCTTTGGACTCCCCAGGATAAAGCAGTGGGCAACCCACCCACTGGAGAGACTTGTGAGACTGTGGCTTTGCACTCCCCAGGATACAGCAGTGGGCAAACCACCCACTGAAAAGACTTGTGAGACTGTGGCATTGCACTCCCCAGGATAAAGCAGTGGGCAACCCACCCACTGGAGAGACTTGTGAGACTGTGGCTTTGCACTCCCCAGGATAGAGCAGTGGGCAAACCACCCACTGGAGAGACTTGTGGGACTGTGGCTTTGCACTCCCCAGGATACATCAGTGGGCAAACCACCCACTGAAAAGACTTGTGAGACTGTGGCTTTGCACTCCCCAGGATAAAGCAGTGGGCAAACCACCAACTGGAGACATTTGTGAGACTGTGACTTTGCACTCACCAGGATACAGCAGTGGGCATGGAGCCCCCTTGTGGATCTGGCGTTGTGCACTCATCAGGCTGAGGTGCCCCTCCTTTCCCTTCCCCCTGAGGTGTCTGTTGTGTTTCTATCTGATGCCCCTGCAGTGTTCTCTCCGTTTTGATCGGGTATTGAGTGTGGGCCTCGCCCATGCATTTTGGGCCCAGTGGTCCACGGACTTTAATGGTGCACTACCTGGAATTGTATTCTTGGTGTGTACATATTTGTTTATAGTGTATATATATTTTTGAATACTGGATTTTAATGGATTACAAACGTTCAAATAATTTCCTTTTGTCTTTGCATTCTTCCCGGGTGGTTGGGGTGCGTAACTGTAATGTATCAACATGTATTAGTGTGTTGTAGTGGGTGAGGTTGGGGGTGGGGGTTTTGCATGTTGCATGTGTGTGTCACTCTCTTTTCCCTCTCCTTCTCCCCTGTGTCGTAGGTGCAGTACTCCCCGTGGTCTTCACCGCCAGCATTCGCGCTCCTGGTAGAGGAGGAGGAAGACAAAGGCAGGGAGTAACTGGAGTTCCGGTTCCGTGGTGTCCTGGTTCCTCGTCGGGTGTGTAGAGGTGAGCATTTTCCCTTCCAAGTCCTGTTTCCTCCTTGTTTTTGTTCGCGGTGAATCCACCCCGGAAAAGATGGCGGATTGGCCTCTCATGATACTGTGGGTGGTACATTGTCTTCCGCCTGTCTGTTGGCGGTTACCGCCGTCGTGTTTGTTTGTACCGCTGTGGCGGTCGGAGTATTAAAGTGGCTGTCTATGTTGGCGGTTTCCGCCACGGTCTTGATTCCATTTTTTTTACCGCCTGCCTGTTGTTCGGTTTTACTGCTGCTTTAACACCGACAGCCAGGGTTGTAATGACCACCTATGTATTAATAAAAAATATTGATTATTAATGAATGTAACATTAATTGTTAATAAAAATATTAAGAATACTTTTCTTTAATTCTGTACATTACTTTTAATTATTTTAACATAATAAAAATATATTTTTTTTTTACTTTAGGTGGGATTATTTTTCTTAATTTAAACTTCACAAAATATTTATTGATTTTAGTTTTAAATAATTATTTTTTAATTTCTAATTGTTATTCAACCTGTAACTTGTTATATTTTTCTACATTTAAAATAAATGTATAGAATTAATTAACATTAATAGCTAACATAAAAATATTTTTTCAAATATTTCTGAAAGTTTCATAAAGTTTGACAACTTTTCCAATACTCTACCATAGGGAAAACGCCACCCTGAATGTGGAGTTTCTGCTAAGTATGCAGGACATCAGATATGGGCTAATAGTAACGTTATGGTCATATGACATTTTTACTGACTGTGCCTATGAAAAGGACATTAATGGGCCGATTAAGAGGCTGGCGGTCACAAGACTTGTGGTGGCGATCGGACCATCACAGTTGTGGTGGTCCGACTGCCACAATATAAGTGTTAGACTTGGCATCATTAGCATGGTCTCCCCTAACTTTTTGCCTCTACTTCCCACGTTACTGCTGTGTTCTCTATTCTGTTAGCTGTTTTTGTTTGCTGTAGGCACTTTACCGCTGCTGACAAGTGCTCAAGGGTAAGTGTTCTCTGTATAAATTATATGTGTACATTGGCTTATCCATGATTGGCATATTTGATTTACTAGTAAGTCCCTAGTATACTGAATTAGAGGGGCCTGTAAACCCAATGCTACTAGTGGGCCTGCAGCACTGGTTGTGCCACCCACATTAGTAGCCCTGTAAACATGGCTGAGACCTGCCACTGCACTGTTTGTGAGTGCAGTTTTAAACTGCCAATTCGACTTGGCAATAATACCCACTTGCCAGGCCCAGACCTTCCCGTTGTATGCATGTAAGGCACCCCTATGGAAGGCCCTAGGTAGCCCCAGGGGCAGGGTGCAGTGTATGTCAAAGGTGGGACATGTACTTATGTGTTTTACATGTCCTGACAGTGAAATACTGCCAAATTCGGTTTTCACTGTTGCAAGGCTTATCTCTCTCATAAGTTAACATGGGGGCTGCGTTTAAATATTATTAAAGCGCAGATTCCCTTTAGGAGCAGATAGACATGTGGAGTTTGGGGTCGCTGAACTCACAATATAAAAAAATATATCTTTAAATTAAGTTGTTTTTTAGATTGTGTGTTTGAAAATGCCACTTTTAGAAAGTAGGCATTTTCTTTCTTAAACCATTCTGTGACTCTGCCTGTCAGTGGATTCCCTGTCTGGGTCAGTTTGACAGTTGGGCTGTTTGCACCTCTTCTTTAGAAAGAAAGTGACACAAAGGGAGCTGGGGTGTAGCCTGCATATCCTGATGGGCCATCTGGGCTGAGGGGAGGAGTGGTCACTTACACCTGAAAGGGCTGTGCCTGCCTTCACACAATGCAGTCTCCAACCCCCTGGTTTGTGTCTGGGGCCTGGACTGGGCAAGGCAGGATCTTGAAAACAACAGAGACTTCTCTTTGAAGTACGCCTACTGCAAATGCAGAAAGGGGTATAAGAAGAGCACCCAAACCCCCTGAAAATCAGATTACTTCTGGAACCAAGAGGAACCTCTGCCAAGGAGAGGAGCTGGAGAACTGGAGGAGGAGTACTGCCTCCTTGCCTGTGACTGTGCTTTGGCCTGCAGTAGCTGCTTCTACCTGAGAGAGGACAAAGACTGACTTTTGTGTGACTTCCCACTGGTGAAGAATCTCCGAGGGCTTGAACTGAGCTTGCCTCCTGTTGTTGAAGTCTCAGGGATAACAAATACTTCTCTCTGCTAGCACCTGAACTTTCTGCTGAGAGTCCTGCCCTGCCAAGTGGTGCCCTAACCTGTCTCTGGGCCCTTGAAAGGTGAAGCTGGTGGAAAAAGACAGCAATCCACACAAAGATCACTGTGCAGGAAAACTTTTGACGCATCACCTGCCTCGCGGCTGATAAACAATGCGCTGCCGGCCTCGTGGCTAAAATCGATGCTCCACCTGCATCGCAGCTGGGAGATCGACGCAACGTGGCGGGAGAAACGACGCACAACACCCGCAGCGGCTGCTGTTAATGATGCAAGCCCCCACACAGCACGGATCCTTGACACTGTGCAACCAGATTTAAACGCAACATTGCTGGGTGCGGAAAATCAACGCAAAGCCTGTCCGGACCCGAGGTGCTGGTCCGGATACTCTCTTGCAGGATAGAAGAAACAACGCACACCAACACGACCGGAGGAGGAACGATGCACGGTCTCGCTTGCGAGTGAGAAATCGATGCATCGATGATCTTTTCTGATGCACACTCACCCATTCGGATTTATTTTGACACTATCGAGGTACTTCTGTGGGCTAACAGCGTTCTCACTGTTTTCTAAGGATTTATGACCCTTAGGCCCTGATTATGACATTGGCGGTAAATCCCACTTACCGCCATGCTGACTGCTGCCAACATACCGCTGCAGCAGCGGATATCCGTCCACCATATTATGACACACACACACACCAATCCGTCAGTATTCAGCCATAGATGCAAATCCGCCACACCAGAGGTCAGTGATAAACTGGTGGTATCAACACCCACACCGTTACGCCAACAGAACTATGCCCACGAATCATCATGGAGGACATTCAACGGCGGTAAACCATGCATGCCATACCAATGCATGGACACCACTCACAGACCTGCATGGACACCTGTCACTAAAGCATGCACATTAGAGAGAATCAGCTAGCCCACCACATACCAACTTACACAAGTGAAAGCTGCCAGGGCAAATACAACCAAAGAGGGCAAGCCACTGATGCACAATATGTCACACACAGAAACAATAACATAGCATTTACATCCCCACAGGTATCCCAGCCAATGTCACCGGAGAGGAGGTGTCAGCAATATCCAGTCCCCCAACTGAAGAGGCCCACAGTGATGACAGCAACTCTGGTCGCCTGGATCTGGATGACCAACCTGACCTATCAGGGACCTCTGGACAGACGGTTACCCAGGCACAGTCACACACCACCACAGAGCCTCCCCCTCAGGAAACACCACCACAGCACCCACCCAGCGTACCCATACCTCTGTCCCCAGGACACGTCAATCAGCAGTGTGTCCACCACGACAGGGACCCCAGGGCACACCTCATACCCCAGGCAATCAGGGACCTGGGGTCAGTGGCAGTGGGCACACGGTTCAGGGGACAGAGGTCCAGGACAACAATGAAAATGGGAGGACTGCTGTGTACCCGGGGGAGGACAGGCCCAGGGAACCGACTCTCCAGGAGGCACTTCCAGAGATCCTGGGAGCCTACCAACATTCCCAGGACACAAAGGGCCAGATCCTGGACAATGTGCAAGAGAATAGGCGGCTGCAGGAGGGACAGTACCAGGGGATCAGGGAGGACTTGCAGGCCATCAACACCACCCTGGTCTCCATAGCAGGGGTGCTGGCAGACATGGCCAATATTATGAGGGAGGCAGTCTCACAACAGCGGGCCCCTGCCACTAGCCAGACATATGAACTGCCTTCCACCTCTGCTGCTGCTAGTGGACAGGAGGTCCCGCCACAGGAGCAACAGGCCACCAGCACCCCTGCCCCTGCAGAAGGAGAACCACCCCACAAACGTTCCCTGAAATCCAGGCAGAAGCCAGAGACTATTGCCAAGACCACTGCCAGGAAATTAGTCTCTCCTGATTGTCACCCTTGTGTCCCACTCTGTCACCCTGTCCACCTTGAGCTGCCATTGCTCCCCTTCCTATGTCCCCATGGACAATGCATCCATGCTACAAACAGACTGGAACAATACCCTGGAATTTCCTCTACCATCACCCCATCCCATTGCACTTACCCCTCAATATCTTAGCGCTTAAATAAAGACAATTGAAAAAAATAGAAGTATGGAGTATGTCACATTTTACCAGTATGTATACGTTTAACCATGTACAAACATTGCAATTCAACTGTACAGTAAATGAGCACGTATGAAAGACCTGTAGTTGGCTGCAGTGATCACACCGGGAGCTAATGTGAGGCACCAACATCTGTAAAATGAATTGCCAAAGGGTACAGTAAGTGGTCATAGAAGTGGTAAATAACAGCATGCCAGTGCCAAACAATTTCAAAATAATGACATTGAGATGTGAAGTAACACTGTCTTACCTGTGTGACATTGGAATTATTGTCTGATCACTGCTGTTCTGTTGTCCTCATCCTCATCCTCATCCTCATCCTCTGCCTCCTTATCCTCACTATCCACAGGGCCCACTGCTGCCACATGGGCATCTCCAGCCTCCACCTCCTGCAGAAAAGGTACATGGCGTCTCAAGGCAAGGCAACATGCAGCATGCCACTATTATCTGGCAGACCTTTTTGGGTGAGTAGCACAGGGATCCAACTGTCAGATGGAGGCACCGAAACCTGGCCTTCAGGAGGCCAAAGGTTCTTTATATTATCCTTCTGGTTCATCCATGTGCCTCATTATAACATTCTTCTGCCCTTGTCCTGCATACCTCACAGGGGTCAGTAGCCATGATAGGTTGGAGTAACCAGAGTCACCTGCAAATATTGAGGGACAATATTTAGCCACATATTATCCCATATGGCCCACTCCATACCCATAGCTCAACATCTACTGGGTGGGAACCAGGGCTCACCTATTAGCCACACCCTGTGCCTCTGTAGTTAGGACATCACATTTGGAATGCTGCTATTGCCCAGGACAAAGGCATCATGCACCAACCCAGGATACTTTGCATTGGCATGGGAGTTGTACTGGAACGCCAAGCACACCATCTGTACATTAATTGAGTGGAAACTCTTGCGATTTCTGTACACCTGTTAATTTTGACGGGGGTGGGACAAATGCAATATGTTTTCCATCGTTCGCACCAATTATGTTTGGGATATGTCCCATTGCATAGAAGTCAGCAGTCAATGTGGCCAAATCATCCACCTGGGGAAATACAATGGAGATACACATGTGTTTAATCAGGGCAGACAACACTCTGGTCAGCACTATTGAGAACACTAGCTGTGACAGAACTGATAGAACTTGCACAAGAGGGGGGATCCCAGTGGGGTGACGGATAGCAGTTATCAGGTCAGGCTCTAATTGGACACACAGCTCTGTGATTGTGGCCTTGTCAAGTCAATAGGTGAGGATGGTGTGCCTGTCCTCCATTGTTTCCAAGTCCACCAGGGGTGTGTACATGGGGGCATGTCTCTATCTCCTATTCAAGCAATCTGTGGGGCAAAAGAGTAAGGAGCCGGTCACAAACTGAACAATGGGGCCACAACAGTACAATGCATGCTGCCAAATTGTAATGGGTCAGTGAGAATTGACCTGTATGTCCAAAATTAAACAGTGATGCAGTAATTATCCAGGGCCTGCCTCCCCCCCCCCGAAATGGCGTCCGCCTGTCCTATGTGGAGAGACAGGTGGAAGTGAGGTAATTCCGGTGACGTTGTGCGCCCTTGTGGCAGGCGGTCGGGAACTGCAGTGCAACTCCTCATTGATTATAATTGAGCCCAATGGGGTACAGTGGCCAATGGTGATGGACGCCGGCGGTGACGGAATGCACCGCTGCGGACGTGACTGACATTTTATACCAGATTCCTCACTTGCTACCTGACCTTCAACAGGAGAGGACCTACACTGTGCTGCTGTGACCTGTGTCTGGAACCTACAATGGCCTGTGTGACTGGGGAAAGGGCCCCTGCCTTCACTTCTGTGGAGTTGGAGAGACTGGTGGATGGAGTCCTACCCCAGTATGGACTGCTGTATGGGCCTCCAGACCAACAGGTGAGTACACTGTGGGCACGAAGCATGTGGCATGAATGCATGGAATGGTGAGTGAAGGCGTCGTGTAAGGGGGGTGGGTGGATGTCCCCTGGGCGGCGTACAGGTTGTGTGCTGGGCCATGTGTGTGTAAATGGTGATGTGAAGGGGTATGGTGGGCCATAAGTGTAACAGGCAGGATTGTCTGACTAATACTATTTTCCTGTGTGTATTCCCTCTGCAGGTCAGCGCCCAGCAAAAGAAGGGTATATGGCGTGCCATCGCCAAGGAAGTGCGGACCCTGGGGGTCTATGGCAGGCGGAGCACCCACTGAAACTGTGGGAGGACCTGAGACGCTGGGCACTGAAGATGGCGGAGGCCCAGCTGGGGATGGCTTCCCAACGAGGAAGGGGTGCTTGTCGAACCCTGACCCCCCTGATTGCCCGTATTCTGGTGGTGGCCTATCCTGAGCTGGATGGGCGCTTGAGGGCATCACAGCAGCCACAAGGGGGTGAGTACAGTGCCCATCATTATAACCTACGCATGGTAGGGTGGTATCCAGGTGGGGGATGTGTGTCAGTGGGTGCCCCTAGGCCAGGCCTGACATTACAGCATAGGTCCCCTGGTGGTCAGGGTCCAGAAGGGATAATCTTGCTACCTAGGTCGTAGGCATCCACTACTGGTGAAGGCTGCGTGGGTCCCAGGTATGCAGGATTTGCCGGTGTGTGCCCCTCCCCATGCCTTGTTGGCTAGCAATATCACTGGTAGTGCATAGTGCGTAGGCCTGTACCCTGTGTGTCAGTGTGCTGTGTACGCCAATGGTAGTGTTGGTGCAGCCATTGACCCAGTGTATCCTTTGTCTCTCCCCCCTTTTTGTTTTGTCACCCTGTCCTTATGTGCATTAGCATCATCTGGTGGAGGAGCAGAGGCACCGGCGACGGAGGGAGCTGCATCCCACAGGATCCAGGAGGCGGAGTCCACCAACGGTGAGGGCACCAGTGGGACAGCGGGCGAGGGGAGCACCACGGCAAAGACTGGAGGGGACAATTCAGACACAGACACCTCTGTGACCACCCCAGCTAAAGGTACAGCCGCCACCCCCGTACCAGCACCGCCTTCCCAGCAGCCCCTCATCGAGTTGCCCGTGCCAACTCACTCAGGAGGGTGGGCATCTCCTTCGCCCCAGGCACCTCAGGCCCTGCCCCAGTGAGCCCTGCTGCCCTGAGTGAGGAGGCTATTGACCTACTGTGATCAATCTCTGTAGGGAAGTCAACCATTGTGATGCTATCCAGGGGCTGGCAGCCCAGATGCAACAGACTAATGCATTCTTGGAGGGCATTCACACTGGCTTGGCGGCCCAACAGAGATCAAGCCAGGCTCTGGCCTCCTCTCTGATGGCAGCCATTGTTCCTGTTTCCACCCTGCCCCCTCCAACTTCCTTTTCCCAATCCCATTCCCCTCAACCCCAACCTATCCCAACACACAGGCAGACAAGCATGCAAACAAGACAACACACAAGAGTGGCACAGGCAAACAAAAGCAACACACATCATCCCACAGGCACTCACACAAACACCATTCAGTTGCATACCAACATCCACAATTTCAACTGTCTCCCCCTCTTCTTCCTCCTCCACCTCCCTCCCAGTTCCGTCTACACTCACACCTGCATGCACTACATCCTCATCCACTATTAGCATCACCACCACAACTAGCAGAACATACACCTCACTGGCAGACACCTCCACAACAGCCATGCACACATCCCCTGTGTACTCTCCCACTGTGTCTGTCCCCCCTCCTAAAGTACACAAACGCAAGCACTCAGACACCCAATGACCATCCACCTCGCAACAGCATCCAAACCATGCACCTGCACCCAAAATCAGCAGTCTGAAACCTCCTACAACCACCCCCTCTTCCCGCCCCAATGTCCCTAAAAAGCTTTTCCTATCCATCATTGACCTTTTCCCTACCCCTCCCCCCACATCCCGCATGGCTGGCCAAGATGGCAAAAACCCAGCCAAGCACCTCAGCCACCCAGTCCACGGACCCAGCAGTCACCACACCCACTCGTGGTGGGAAAGGATCCAGGGCACATGTCCTGAGGGTGAGGGAGCCTGCACCAGGCAGCCCCAAGGGTAAGGAGCCTGTTCCAGCTGCTGCCAGGAAGACCAAGGAACCTGCCCCAGCTGCTGCCAGGAAGACCAAGGAGCCCGCCCCAGCTGCTGCCAGGAAGACCAAGGAGCCAGCACCAGCAGGCAGGAAGGACAAGGGGCCTGGAGCAGGAACTCTGACGGAGCCCCCACTACCAACCATGGTTGAGCAGCCACCCGAGGCTGCAGGGGATGGACTGGAGCTTCCCCCCACGAGCAGCAGCAGCACCACCACCACCAATGGGCAGCCATTCGAGGCTACAGGGGATGGGCTGGCGCCTCCCCCCACCACCAGCAACAGCAGCACCACCACATCAGTGGGCAGCCAGCCGAGGCTGCTGGGGATGGGCTGGAGCTTCCGCCCACCAGCGGCGCAGCAGCACCACTTCCACCACTGAGCAGCCGTCACCGCCAGCGGATGGTTTGTAGTCCTGCCTCCATGGGCTGCTGTGCGGCTGCCCCCTGCAAATCCTGTGGGTATGACACCCACCTGAGAGACTGTGACCTTGCACTTCCCAGGATCAAGAGCACAGAACCAGTGGTTAAGACACCCACCAACCTCAGCCTCCCCAGATCAAGAGCACAGGGCATGATGCCCCCTCCAGAACCAGTGGGTAAGGCACCGACCAACCCCAGCCTCCCCAGGATCAAGAGCACAGGGCACAATGCCCCCTCCAGAACCTGTGGGTAAGACACCCACCAACACCAGCCTCCCCAGATCAAGAACACAGGACACAATGCCCCCTCCAGAACCAGTGGGTAAGACACCCACCAACCCCAGCCTCCCCAAGATCAAGAGCACAGGGCACGATGCCCCCTCCAGAACCAGTGGGTAAGACACCCACCATCCCCAACCTCCCCAGGATCAAGAGCACAGGGCACAATGCCCCCTCCAGAACCAGTGGGTAATACACCCACCAACCCCAACCTCCCCAGGATCAAGAGCATGGGGCACGATGTCCCCTCCAGAGCATGTGGGCAAGTCACCCACTTGAGAGACTGTGGCCTTGCACTCCTCATGACCAAGCACAGGGCATGCTGCCCCCTCCAGAGCATGTGGGCAAGTCACCCACTTGAGAGACTGTGGCTTTGCACTCCCCAGGCACAGGGCATGTTGCCCCCTCCAGAGCATGTGGCCAAGACACCCACTTGAGAGACTGTGGCCTTGCACTCCCCAGGATCAAGTACAGGGCATGTTGTCCCCTCCAGAGCATGTGGGCAAGTGACCCACTTGAGAGACTGTGGCCTTGCACTCCCCAGGACCAAGCAAAGGGCATGTTGCCCCCTCCAGAACCAGTGCTGTTGTTCCATCTCCCGGCTGAGGTGCCCCTCTCCCCCATCCCCGTGAGGTGCCTGCCTATTTACCAACTGATGCCCCTGCAGTGCCCTCCCGGTGTTGATGCAGGTGACAAGTGGGGACTTGGACTTTGCCATGTGGCCCACGCAAACTGAGGACTGGGCAGTGTCCCTTGAACTGTACAATTGTAAATATCTGTAAAATTGGCTAAGTTATTTTTATACTGTGTTGGTATTATTACACTCACTTTAGTAAATTCATTTTGTCCTTGCATTATTCATCCGAGTTATGGGGTAAAAATGTTTTAGTAATGCGGCTGATTGTGTGTATAGTGTTGGGGGGTTTGTGTGTGGTGCGTGTGTGTGTCACTCTCTTTTTCCTCCCCCCCTCCCTTGTGTGCTAGGCGTCTGTACTCACCGTCGTCGTCTTCGCCGTTGTTGGTGTTCGTGGTGGAGCAGCGCGTAGAAGATCATGGGGAAGACATGCAGCTCGGGCTCATTGGGGGCGTGGTTGTTCCCTGTGTCTCCAATGGTGAGTCCTTTCACTTCTAAGGTCTGTTTCCATCAGGCTTTTGATGTTGTTGGTACCACCCCGGAAAGGGTGGCGGTTTCCAGAGTCTTAATATGGTGGGCGGAACATTGACTTCCGTCTGGCTGTAGGCAGCTACTGCCATGGTGGCTGTTGTTTCTATCCTGGCGGTCAGTGTGGTAAAGTGGCTGTCTATCTGAGATCTTTCTACCATGGTCATAATTTGGTGGAAATTACCGCCAGCCTGTTGACGGTATTACCGCCACTTTTGCACCAACCGCCAGGGTTGCAATGAGTACCTTATTCTTTTTTAAATTCACATCTTGACTTGTGTATGTTGGATTTTTGTCATTTTGGTCTTGTTTTGTTTAAATAAATATTACCTATTTTTCTAAACCGGCGTTGTGTCATTTTGTAGTGTTCTCACTGAGTTACTGTGTGTGTTGGTACAAATACTTTACACATTGCTTCTGAAGTTAAGCCTGCCTCCTTGTGCCAAGCCACCAAGGGGGTGAGCGGGGGTTAACTAAGGGTGAGTCTCCTTCACCCTGACTAGAGTGAGGGTTCTTGCTTAGACAGGGGGTAACCTGACTGCCAACCAAGACCCCATTTCTAACAATAAGGTTGGCAGGCAGACCCACCAACGTACCGCCGTCCCCACCAGGATCCAAGATCCCAACGGGCTGCCGGCAGTCCTGGTTGTAATCAGCCAAGGCAGCGCTGAACTCAGCACTGCCCTACTGATTACAACCTTGTTCTCCCCCAGCCTTTTCATGGTGGTTTCACCACCATGAAAAGGCTGGCGGGCAACAAGTACAGGGGTCCCCCTGTCCATCACTCTTGAAATGCGCACTGTCTGCTGTGCAAAAATGCGCATTTCAAGGGTGCTGGTGCACCCTGTGTGTGGCAGCATTGTGGCCGGCTCAATTATAATTGAGCCGAGAACAATGCTGCTGCACCTTTCCCACTGGAGAAAGCTGTAATGGGGCCGGTGGGGAGACTGCCAGCATCGCAGCGGCCTCCTCTTCGGGAGTTTGGCGGACTGATGTTTCCGTCTGCCAAACTCCTAATGACCCTCCTAAGTCTACACTTTTGAGTAACATCATACACGTAAATGGTAAATAGCCAAAAGTAGTTGTTACTTAAAAGTGTAAGAGCAAATTTACTTGTAGTAAATCTACTTATACAAATTTACCTTTATGAATAGGGCTCTAAATAGGTACAATTTATATTTTTGACCTCAATATTTTTGTGACAATATTTTTGTATCACAATATATATATTTATATCTCAAAAGAATATTCAAACCTGCCCCTCAGTGCACGCTGCCATGACTAGAATAGGAACATGGGGGCAATCCTGGTTAGACAGTGGCAGTCCATTACATTTGTAAAGAAACCTCCTGGACTGTAGACCAATAATAGCAGCATCTGCTTCACTCAGCCTCTTGGGGTGTGACTTCTTTTTGTGCTCTTTTTCTGGAAATCTGCAAGCACATGGATGTAGAGTCATATGAAGATGTAAGACGTTGCAGCATCCAGAGGCATTTGGGAGGTCTACATTGACCTGGAAATCATTCTCCCAATCATCCTTTCAATGCCTCATTTCCATAAGAATGAAGAAGTTGCTCACAATGTGGAGGCAAGAAAAGCTTTTAGATGATATAGAGATCACAGCAGATTTGTGACAGGCTCTTGAATGCCTGCAAAGAGAATGTTTTGGGACAGAAAAACCCAATTGTTGTTTTCACAGACTGTGTCCTTCTACTGTTCATCAAAACTATGGGCCCCATAGGCTCCACATTCATTTGAAATGCAGAAGCATTCATCACCCACAAAAGATATAACACAAAAATAGGCAACATAATGCAAGCAATTTACCATACATGTTGAGATTCTCAAGATAATCAGAAAGGCTACTTCACATGCATTTGATAAGCATTATTGTATGTACCAATTAACAAAAGTAATTTTGGGGTACATAAAGTAGCATTACAGTGACATTACCTCATGTGCTACAAAACAAAATTCACAAACTTACAGCCAGATATCTCTACCTCTTCCTCACCTATTGTTTCTGTATGGACAACTCCACTGTGGTGGAGATCCCTGTACACACAAGTATAGGATTTAGTAGTAAATGTGGGCGGAACAAGAAGGATTGGTGGGAAAAATATGAATAAATATTGAAAAATAGGCTGGTTTAATGGAATTTTCAGAAGGACTTTGGGGAGTGACATGCTTATACAAAACACACTCCCCAGAGTAAGACATTTGCACACTTTCCCAAAACACACCTTAAAGTCTACTACAGTGGTACCAATTATACTTAAAAAACAAGCTTAAATGTATTTCAGCCAACTTGGGCAACCACTGGTACTGCAGCACACTGCCATAAAACAAAATGGATGTAGGCAATAATACTAACAGTCTGTGGAAAAGAATGTAAAATAAAAAAGTACATTCTAAATTTTAAATAAATACATATTTTTTAAAGGTAAAACTTTTGAGTATAATTAGTGGTACATATAAAAAAAAAGATTTGTCCATATATACTTAAAGTTAAAACACAATAAATTAAATGTTCAACTTTATGTAAATAGTCTAAACAGTTTTATAATTAATTAAAAACAGAATGATTATTCAGGTTTGTTATGTTAAGTAAAAATATCAGTACAGAGGACAGGGGATTTTCATTTTTCAGGAATGTTAAAAAATGTATTGTGTGGTTTATACTATTCTTTAAGTAGTCATAGGTTAGTATTATTTGTTTAACCGTATTTGGTTATTGTATTCTCCATTCCATAATTTTTTAATTTTTAGAATAAAACAATAAGGGCCATATTTATCATTATTGCCCCCAATACAGCAAAACACCTTGCTGCGGTGCAGTGCATGAAAGGAAAGGGCAGGAATGCACCATATCTTGAAGATATGGCACATTCCTGCTCTCTGGCAGAGCTGATGCACAAACTGCTGCCTAGCATAATCGCAGGCGTCCTTGCACCATGGTGTAAGGGTGCCTATATTACAGGCAAGATGCTAAACACATAGAAAGAGTAAAAACAAGGAGAAATAAAGATATTTCTCCTCACTACGCCTCCCCTGAGAAGGAGTATCATTTGGAGGCATTCCCAGATCTACCAGTATTGGTAAATCTAGGAATGCTTCAGAATCCATGGGTGGATGCATGGGAACAATCATGCTCCACCAGTGGAAAGCCTCCCTAGGGTAGAGTAACACAAGGCAACGACTTGCCGTGCCTTGCTTTACTCCAGATTTACCAAACCACACAGGGCCACGCAAGGTGGCCTTGCATGGCTTGGTAAGTCTTATTACAGGTTTTGTGTCACCCTGCGCTCCCTTGCGCTGTGCAAAGGCGACACAAAATCCTTGATAAATGTGCCCCAAAGCATAATTAATGTCCCTATCTTTGCCCCGGTGGTGGATAGCTCCACAAAAGAGTAGAAGGTTACTAATAGTAATTTTACACTCATAAATTCAGTTGTAAGGGTCTCCACCCCATCATCTGAAGGGTTGGAAACTTGTAAGTCTATACCCAGGTGTAAATCCCCACTGAGAAATCATGAATTACACAGAAGTGCATAATGACACCTACATTTACAATTAGATCTACATCTACAGACCTTCAAATGCAAACTTATCTTTGAGTTCATTTTCCTGGGCAGGTGCTCTCTTTGGTCTCATGGCTGCTGGCAACCTATTCTCATCAACACTGTCTTGAGCCTACACTGTTGCTTCCCGAAATTCAATATGCATGATAATTGGACCTCACTAATTGAGAATTCATATGACATGTGAATCTAAAATGCATCAACTAAGTACCACATAAAAGCTGGGATAGCAAAATGAAGAAAACCAGATGAATTAAGTAGACCTATTTTCATCTAAAGAGAATGTGGCCAAGCCTTAACATAGAAGTCAAAGAGAAGCCATTTATATCTACCGAAAATTATGAAAAACTCAGAAATGCTTTAAAATATTGGTATGACTCTTTTAGCAATACCAGAATGAAAACATGACCCAGTTTTTGAGTTGAATTACCACTGCAGGTTCGACGCAGAATAAAAATGTTTCCTTCAAACTTAGGTCCTGATTACAAGTTGGGTCACTCACTTTGATGATTGCCTATTCTGTAGGGAGACAATTGCATGATTATGAGCCATTTCTCCAAAATCAGTGTTTAGAAAATACACAGTGTAATGACCTGGAATCACCTTACCAACCAATAAAACATGCAGGCAACAGGAAACCGTTGTTTAGAATTTGCTCTTAATCGAGTGCATGCATTACCACTGTCCGGGTTGAACTCCTAACTGTGTCGCCACACTGGAAGAGTGGACGTTTGCCAGAGCTAGAATGCACTCAACATTACATCACCCCACAATGAAAATATGTAGCTCATGTTGGTCTATGACAGTGATGAGACACTCTGGCAGACAAATAGTTAATTGAGGTCGCCCCCATTGGGGAGTGGCCACAATGGTTGCCACAGAAGCATCATTATGGTAAGACGTTTGTGACACATAAACAGGAAAAGGTGAAATGTCAAGGAGCATATTCAAGGAGCAGGATGAGTTGTCACTGAAGTGTTCAGAAAGTGGTCTGGAGTCATTTTCCCAGATTGAGCCACAGCCTTCCCCTAATCCTCATAGGTAATATTTCACAACTTTTCTCTCCCTGCAGGATATTGAAATACAAAGAGTTTTGAGTGATGGTATGTCCATCTCTCCAGGCGGTGATCATGGAACCATTTATGTCAGTAATCACATAAGGCTGAGAGTCAAACTTTGAATCTTCTCTCCATTGACTTTTTGGCACCTTACTGCAAATGGGAAACCTGAGACATTCTTCATTTTTTTCTGCATACTGCTTCAATTTATTCTTGGTCTTAGCATCTCAGTGTCGCACTTCTTGGAAGATTCAAAACATAGGGCTTTCCCATGATGTGGAGTGGTCTTGCTGACTTTTCACTCAAATATAATTTCAGCAAGAGACAATGATGTGGAATTATGAGGAGTGTCTCTGTAGTCACCTAGTGTCTGACATAAGGCTTTGGATAGTGACTGGTGAAGGAGATTGGCTACTTGAATAGCTTTCTTCAAAGTGCCCATAAAAAGTTTGACTATACCAGAGGCCTGAGGGGTATGATTTTGCAGTGCTTAAAGTCTAACTTTCTTGCAAAGTCTTTCACTTCTTTTCCTGAAAAGCAGATGCCATTGACTGACTTTAGCTGTGATTCCTAATGACAAAATACTTTATTCAACGCAGAAAAATAATGACATCTGATAAAGTGCTGTGTGCAGCCCTTGGTCCAGGAAACTTAGAACACTCATCAATGACTACTAATAAATGTTGTCCATTGGGTAAGGAGAGGCCCAAAGAACTTGACAACCACTTCTCTCTACTCTTGAGTTGGTATCTTGCACATCTGCAAAAGTTCTGGAGCTCTGTCTTTGCTCTAGGGGAGGACAGAATTAGCAGAGGGCCGCTGCGCAGAATTCCATGGAGTGCAAAAAAACTCTGCAAATTTCACCTCACTCCACGAGAACAGGCGGAGTTGTGCTCCACCACCTGTTTGCGCTGATTGGCGTGAATAGCATGCACTGTGTTGCAATGCGAGCACAAATGGCACCATGTGGTCACCCACATGCTCAGCCATCTTATTTTTTCCTATTCTGTGCAAGGTGCTTGGTCTGCTTTTCAATCTGCACTATATCTTTGCCATCCTTACTTTATCCTACCTATCCTCTCCTGTTTTACATTTAGTTCCTTTGTGTGTGGGGGGGGCGTGGCCTGGGACCAATGGAGCTGCACGCCTAGTGCGGCACTCTCGGACCACAATCCAGGCCCGAAGCTTAAATCCTGGCATAATAACGACCGGAGGTCTTAAAAGTTGAAGAGAAGTGATCAGAGAATATACAGCACAAGTAAAGACCGAGGCGATACATTTTGGGGCAGAGTTTACCAAGAAAACTCCTCCCGACAACTCCGTGGCTGCCGTGACCTAAAATGGCGGCCGCGACAGAGCAGTGAACTCGCTACAGCCGCAGTCCGCGGCTGAGAAGATACGAAGGTCCCGTGGAGGTGAGGGCCCCCACATCATTCGTTGGAGGGTACGAGGGGCTCAGACACCTTCGCCACAAACGGCGAGAGCAACAGTATGAAGCGGAACATCAGCAAAATCGGCATAGCGTGGGGCCTCTGGGCCACAATCCAGGCCGAAGTTTAAAACCTGCCATAGTGACGACCGGAGGTCTTGGGGATTGAAGAGAAGCGATCAGAGAATATACAGCACAAGTAGGAACCGTGGCGCCCCACCCTGGAGCAGAGATCACCCTGAAAGCTCCCCCCGAAAAACTTCGCGGCTGCCGCAACCCAAAATGGCAGCCGCAACAGAACAGAGAGCTCGCTGCGGCCGCGACCCTCGGTTGTGAGGACACGAGGGTCTCGTGGAGGTGGGGACCCTCACGCCATCCATCGAGGAATACAAGGGGCTCAGACGCCTTCACCACCAACGGCGAGAACAACATTACGAAGCGGAGCATCAGCGAATGCGAGTAAGGTGGCGCCCTCAAGCCACAATCCAGGCCCGAAGCTTAAATCCTGCCATAATAACGACCGGAGGTCTTAAAAATTGTAGAGAAGCGATCGGAGAATATACAGCACAAGCAGGAACCGCGGCGCTCCACTTTTCGCCCCCCCAAAAAACTCCCCCTGACAAGTTCGTAAAGACATAAAATGGCAGCCGCGACGGAGCAGGAAATCAGCTACAGCCGCGGCCCTCGATCCATTGAAGAGCGCAAAGGACTCAGTCACTTTTGCCACTAACGACGAGAGCAACAGTACGGAACATCAGCGAATACAGTGTAGGGCAGCGCCCTCGGGCCACAATCCAGGCCCAAAGCTTAGATACTGCCATAATAACAACCTAGGATCTCAAAAAGTGAAGAGAAGCGTCTGAGACCTGTTACAATGGTAAAACCAAAAAAGCAAGACAAATCACCAGCGGGGGACTCCCCGCACACTGAGAATCCACCCCCAACGCCCGCCAGAGAATCGCAAACGGGGCACGAACAACAAGAAACAACTCTGGACACTGTGCTACTGGCTATTAAAGATTCCCGGGAAGCGCTTGAGCGTAAAATCGATAACCTCACCACAGATCTTTCCCTTTTGCGAGACGACCACCGTAAATTAAAAGAAACGGTGGGTTTGCACGAGACCACGTTGACAGGAGTATTAGCGGGGCACAAAGGAACATCCTCAGAAATCAAAGACCTGACCACCCGGCTGAAAACATTGGAGGCAAGGGCAGAGGATGCAGAAAACCGAGCCCGACGGAACAACATCAGATTAGTGGGGGTTCCAGAGGGGGCGGAGGCCTCCACAGCTAATATAGAAGTATTCCTAGAACAGTGGCTCAGAGACACGATAGCATCAGAGGGCTTCTCACCATTCTTTGCAGTGGAACGTGCCCACAGGATCCCTGGCGGACCACCCCCACCAGGAGTCAGGCCACGGCCAATAATCGCTAGATTACTCCACCACAAAGATAGAGACTACGTACTGTCACAATTCCGCCAACTAGGTGAGATTCAATTGGATGGCCAAAAGGTTATGATATTCCCAGACTTTACGAGAGAAACACAGGCGCAAAGGGCATCCTACATCGCAGTAAAACGAACCATGCGAGAGCATGGTATAAAATATGCCATGCTCTTTCCGGCAAAACTCCGAGTGGAATACGATAACAGAACCCACTTTTTTCTCACACCCCAGCTGGCGATGGAATGGCTTGAATCGCTGAACATCCACTGCAGAGCAACCCGCGACCGGACATTCCGAAACCCCGGGAAGAAACGTAGCAGATCCCGGAAAAAGACCACAGAAGCGGCTCCATCGAAACGTCAATCACAACAGGAGATGCGTGATGCGGTGGAAACAGCAGCAGCATTAAGCGGGGGAGACTTCCACTCACGCCGGACCCCAGATGCTACATCAGACGTTGACTCAAACTGCGAACAGTCCTCAATATCCTCCCAGGACACTCTCGTCGGCTTGCCTTTGATCACCCCAGGAACGGCAGACGAGATTATCTGACCTCGCTAAAAGAACAAGTTGGCAAGTGAGCGGACAATTGTGGAGGAATCTCAATCTGTTTAGGGACATTGATAAGACCCAACCGTAAATATAGAGCTATAGGAACCTAGATGTCATTTCTTAACCGGCACATTACATATAATCGGGCCTGGGGGAGAGTCCGGGACGCTGCCTCTTGGTCTCTGGCACGCCTCCCTCCAATAGGTTGATAATTAGGATTACAATAGTTGTAATGGTTTGGACGGGGAGAGTTGTAGGTACCGGTCCTGGGGAGAGGGAGTTACAAAGGGGGTTTGATTTTGGTTGTGTTGTCTTCAGGGTTTATCAGGCACATCTATCTCACAGCCCAAACGGTTCACACCTTAGATTACGAGACTCAATAGGTTTGTCCAGTAGTAGTAATAGAGTGGTGTTAGCGGACCGCCTCCACACCCCTCCCTAAACTATGACCACAGAATACAAGATAATCACATGGAATGTCAGGGGCCTAAATAACATGTCCAAGAGGTACAAAGTTCACAGCTTTCTTAAACGAAGGGGAGTGCACATAGCTATCTTACAAGAAACTCACTTGTTGGAGCAGGAGATCAAGGCCTTGAAAAAGCGCTGGAGGGGACAAATATTCGCCACTAACCACTCAGCATTTGCGAGGGGAGTGTTGATATGGATCAGAACAGGCGTTCCATTACAGGTTCTTCATACCTTGATCGACACTGAGGGGAGATACGTAGTAATATCTGGTAGATTGGACGGGAGAGAGATAACTCTTGTGGGACTATACGCCCCAAATCACGAACAGGGAAAATTCCTAGACAGATTATCACTGACCATGAGCACACTTCTCACTAGCACTACATTAATAGGAGGAGACTTTAATTGTGTAGTGGATACCACAATGGATAGATCGCACCCACCATTGTCACAATCCGTAACTCATAAAACAGCACTGCACTTCCAGCAGTGGCAAAAACACTGGCAATTAACGGATTGTTGGCGCAAACTTAATCCCCCCAATAGAGAATACTCTTTTTATTCAGCAGTTCACGACCTGCATGTACGACTGGACACCGTTCTGGCATCTCCAGAGGTGCAATCTGTGGTGGCGAAGGCCGAGTATCTTGGCCGCACCATCTCAGATCATAATCCCTTATTGATCTCTTTGGCCTGGTGTGGCGAAAGACCTTTGATTCCCACTTGGCGCCTGAGAGCAGAGTCACTTGAAGACGAAGCTTTTAGAACCCAACTGGGCACGCAGATTACGGAATTCTTCGAGAACAATGCTGGAACTGCCTCATCCAGATCTGTCGAATGGGAATCCTTTAAAACAGTGATCAGGGGATATTGTATTAGCACTACTGTGGGAGTACGGAAAGTGCTAGAGACAGAACTAACCGATCTCGAGAACTCCCTTAGGGAACTCGAACGTAAGCACCCATCACAACCCGACCTCTCAACACAACTAGAAGAGACAAGGACTAGAATAATAGAAACTAACACTAGATTGTCATGTTTCGATTACAAACAATTCTTGCAGAAGCAACATACAGAGGGCGACAGAGCAGGCGCCCTACTGGCATGGCTGGCCAAACTGCCCCAACTTCAAACCATAGTGGTGGAGTTGGAGACCACCCCGGGTATAAAAGTATATGGACAGAAGGAGATCAATACCACCTTTCTTAAATATTACTCAGAGCTGTATGCGCCTCCCTACGAAATACTCAGCGACGCTCAATTACAAGATCTGGGGAACCTCAACCTCCCAGCATTGAAAGGGGAAGATAGAATAGTCCTGGCGACTCCCATATCACTTACAGAAATAAAGGCTGCAATCCAGAGTATGGCAAGGGGCAAGGTACTGGGAGCAGATGGTCTCCCTCTGGAGTTCTACCTTACATATCAGGACTCATTAACCTCCCAGCTCAGCATCTTATATGCAGAGGCATGGAATAACAACAGCTTACCTCCTTCCACTACAGAGGCAATAATGATTCCCCTTCTGAAACCTACTAAACCCCCCACAGAAGTTTGATCATACCGCCCACTATCAATGTTGAACTTAGATTATAAAATACTAAGCAGGGTACTAGCTAATAAACTTCTACCATATATGTCCTCATTAATCCATCAGGACCAATCGGGATTCATCCCAAAGAGAAGCACTGCCCAAAATATCCGTCGATTGATCTCACTCCTTCATGCCCTACCCCCTGACGCAAATAGAGCAGTAATCATCTCGATAGATGTCGAGAAGGCTTTTGATAGCCTACGATGGGACTACCTAGAACGAGTGATGCTGCAGCTAGGACTAGGAGAAGGATTTGTCAAATGGACGAGGCTTCTCTACACAAACCCCACAGCGAGAGTACGCACTGGCCGTACAATATCCCCTTCCTTTGCCATAGGTAGGGGTACAAGACAGGGATGCCCGCTTTCACCTTTGCTTTTTGCATTGGCAGTTGAACCTCTCGCCCAATCAGCTAGGCCCCAGAGGTTCTACGAAGGCATTACAATCAATGCTTGGACGCATCATATTGCTCTTTATACGGATGACATGTTACTCTTCCTCCGGAACGCAGAAACCGATCTACCAGGAGCAATGACAATGTTAGACAACTTTGGAGCTGCATCTGGACTCCGGATAAACTGGGGGAAGTCGTCCATTTTTCCAGCTGCTAGGGGTATCGAAGAACCAATGGACAATCGGGGTCTTCCGTGGTCCTCGTACACATTCAAATATTTAGGGGTCAATAACTATCACTCCGCTGAGGATTTACTAGAAGGGAACATTCAGAGCACAATTAGGAGTATCAAAAACAGCATGATATTCTGGCAGACACTCCCGCTAGCGGTTACTGGGAAAGTTGCACTGATTAAGATGATAGTGTTAACTAGAATGTTATATTATTTTGCAACCATTCCACTCATTATACCGAGGGTGGTATTTAAAACAATTTCGTCCTTGATTACAGGATTTATATGGGGAACCAACAGACAAAGGATAGCATTGCGCACCCTCCAGAGAACAACAGCAGAGGGTGGTTTGGCTGTTCCTGACTTTGAATTATACTATTGGGCGAGCCAACTCCAATGGCTGGCGCGATTCATCAGAGCACCCCCAGTGGGGGAAGCACTGAGAACCCCTCTCCACTGCCCCCGTGATAGAATTCTGGGCATTCTACTAAACCCCAAGAAACAGAATAAAACACTTCCGATAGAATGGGAAGCATCACGTCACTGCTGGGAACAATACCTAAAACGAACACACACCAGAACACCGTACTCGCCAGAGGCCCCCCTGATCTGTATAGGAACCGTCACAGGTAGTCATGTAATAAGGGGTATCACCCAATTCATGGCACTTCAGATCGACACCATAGGGGCTCTATATAATAACGGGAAACTGTGCACTTATGCAGAACTGCAGGAAAGGTTCCAGATACCACCAGGGCTGTTCCTAACCTTTAACGCAATTGCTAGGACTCTTCGTAGACAATGAGGTACAGGACTAGAAGAGCCCCCCAGACATAACACCTGTGACCAAATGTGCACTATAGGAGACCAAGGGAAGTTGATTTCAGGGATATATACATCTCTACTAACCAGCATATGTCTTCCCTTAATTAAACTTAAGACCAAATGGCAGGGGGAACTGGATGTTACAATAGATGACACACAGTGGACCAGAATAACCACACACATATATACAGCTTCCAGAAATGCCAGGTTTAAATTAATAAACATATATGTTTATCACAGAGCTTACTTAACCCCCTATATGATATCAAAGATTTATGGTGTAGAAAATGCCAGCTGCCCCCGATGTGCAGAACTAGCAGCAGGGTTGCTGCACATGCTCTGGAGTTGCCCACTAATCGGGGACTACTGGATGGGGATATTTGAAGCACTCTCCACTTGCACGGGCAGAAAATTATCCCGATCAGCCATGGTGGTGGTTTTGGGAGATTTCCCTCGCCCCAGCAAGCATAAAATCACAAACAGATTCATAGACCTGGCTTTGATACTTGCAAGGAGAGAAATAACTTCACACTGGAAAGATCCGAAGGGACCACAGATAAATCGTTGGAGAAATGCATTAATCAAGTGGGCGGAAACTGAAGGGACAGTATTACTAAGGGAAACACTCAGGGGCCTAGGAACTAGAGACAATGCTCAGCACTGGAACATGATACTGGAGAATTTTAGAACACCTGACACTTCTAACTCTGATGCGGAGGCAGATTTACCAGAAACAGATCATGTATAATTGTTCAAGACATTCCTGTTGAAGATCGTACAAGAGACCAAATAAGTGATTCATTTGTGAACCGAACAAATACCTCTGTATAATTGATGGGAAGTGCGAAAGGGGAGAGGGAGGGGGAGGGGGAGTTACAAAAAGATGGGAAGTTATTTTGTTTTTGTATGCGTTCATGCAATTATAAAGCAATAAAAGAGATCTTAAAAAAAAAAATAGTTCCTTTGTGTGTGTATTTGTATTGGTGTATTTTACGTTTTTGCCTCAAGCCTAGGCAGCGCACATGCCCTGTCTACAAGACCTGCTGTATTGAGTAAAAGACTTTGATCCGGCCTGCTGCTTACCATAGGTTAACTGCAGTGTTGCTCTTCTTTGCTACCTCCTAGTTGGTTCACACAGCTGATACCTCACTTCTGTGCTTGGCTGATGAGCACCGGCCAAGTACAGTTTCCATATGCCTTGATTGTTTTTCTGTTGTTAATCTGAACTCTTTTTTAATTGTTTCCTGCCGCGGCTCGTATTCTGATGTATGTGTTTATCAGTAAGCACTCGTGTTCACACAAGCTTTTCCCCGTTTGCCATTCACTTGTTTTCTTTGGTGTGTGCTTTTCTTCCTGTGGCTTTCACCCAACCATGCACGCATTTGGTTCACCAAAGGAAGACCCGATCCTTCGTGTTCACCAAGGGTAATTCAACCACTGCCAATAGTGATCGCAATTGTCATTTTGTTTCCACAATTGGTTAATTTTAATTGTTCCGGGGAGTTCAACTATTGCTTCGCATTTATAATTTTGTTTCCTCCGTTGTTTAATTGTTTTTGTTCGATGCAACATGTATTTTGTAGGCACAGGGAGAGACGAGGATGGGACTCAAACCCAGTTCCTCAGTCCCAAAGTCGGCAGCTCTTTATGTTACGCCACACCCTCTCAGAGAGTCTGATCTCTGTAATCATTCTTATTTCTCCCTCAGCATCTTTTTTTTTGCCTCATCTCCTTCACACATTTTCTATTTTTTCCACCCGCTAACTTTCCTTTGAAGGTTGATAACATAATTAGTGTGTGGGGTCCTAATGAGAACTGTTCTCAACGTAAAGAGACACTTACATTTGCTGCTTGTGCTACATCAGTATCTTCATTTTTTGTGTTATAAATGCTAGTTTTGGTCTTCTAGGAGCAAGAGATGGTGTCTACCTCCCTGGAAGGACGTCTCTAATTACCCACCCACTCCTACCCTGCCTGTGCCCATCCCTTAAATGCCAAGAAGCCCCATGATATGTGTAACTCCACTTTAACCCTGGGTAGTGTCTTTAGTAAATAAAACACTTCATTGTCAGCCACTACATTCATGTCCCTGCTCCTGGGCCCAGTTCAACAGCCAACCACCTTCGCCTCTAGCCTCCAGGCCACACTAGTGTGGCCAGCAGCTTGGAGCTGCCCATCCCCATGCCGCCCCACTTTCAGACCAGCTTCACGATCATCACATGCTGCGGGAACTGGTGTACTTGGGCCATAGGATGGCACACCTCACAGCCCGGATACAACACCTAGAGAACCTTAAAGAGAATGCCCTCTATGAGCCCTTTTTTAATTTTTTTGTTTTGGTGAGAAGTACTTGTTGTGGGTGGAGAGAGTGGGAATTTGGGCAGGGCATTTTTTCTTCTTCATGGACATGGACATTTATATTTATTTTGGACTTTGGTTGTAGATGGGGAAAGATGTGGGAGAGGGGTGGGCCTGGTGTAGGTGGAGAGGGTGAGTTTTGTATGTTGTTATTTATATGTCAGTAAAGGAGAAATCTTCAAAATCCACTTTATGTCTGAAGCTTTTTTTGTGTTTTACTTTAACTTTGCACTGATGCCTTTTTGTGCAGTATGTCTTTTTAATCTATTTCTCAAAGTGTATGCCAGTTAGGAGGGTATGCTGCTATTCCCTATATTGCCTACAGAAACAAAAGTAAACAATTACTTATCTCATCTACAGTAGAAGTTAGTTACGCACTTAGTAAAGTAGTTCACTACACCCCATAGCTCTCTTACCCAGATAGATGAAATGATGGCTGGCAGCTGCTCCCTCTATCAGTCTTCCAACACCTTACTGAAGGGTTTCTCAAGGTGCCTTTTTTATGGTAATGGTAATGCGCCAGCAGGGAAGCGAGGTCCCACTCCAACCTAGATGGCCTCCAACTGTAGGATTAATAAAAAGGATCACAGGCAGCTAAATTGAAAGAAAAACAAAGAGTTACTACATGGACATTTATATTATAGCTTTAGAAAGACTGAGGACAGACTACTACCACCATGACACTTCAAAGAATACCACATATTATAACAAAAACTAGCAATAGTAAATTATTCTAAGCAATGGTGAGCATGGAATTTGAGAACCAAAGTTATGAAATCCTCAAGTCAAGACAATGTACTTAAAGTCTGTACTCTGTAGTTGAAAAGGTTAAGCTTTTTATTTAAGCATAACAAAGACCTGAATGATGATGTTGATATTAAGGAATGACATTCTTACTTATGCATGGTTGGGTAAGTGGGGCTGGTGTGAGCTATTGCTCAAGCAATAGAAGATCCCAGAGGGAGTTGGAATGGCATTTAAATACATCTGTCCACCAAGTGTGTGATCTATTTAGCGTAAATTAAAAACACCTCGAAAAAATTCATACAACCCGGGAGGAAGAGGGCTAGGGGTTTGATGAATGGATGGGAAAGGGGATTTGGGGCAAGGTTTGACAAAGACAAACACAACACAAGAACAATATTCATCAGGACAATGAGCAGCACATCATCATCATCAATCTGTTGTGGAAGGAAACAAAGGAATGAGTATGGCACAGTTCAGTTAAATGCATTGCAAACAGTTATTCTGCCCCAGAGACCCAAGTTAGTAGATATCTAAATGTTCTGTCTTTGAAAAAATAAAATCATAAAGGAGTGAATTGAACCCACCCAGGTGTGAAAATATGATTGTTAAAAGAAAAATGATACTGTATTGATAAATGGGCAATGCATTTGCATTCTCTTCAGGAAGGCCCGTCACTCTTGGGTGCTTGTCTGAACTGGTCCGATAGGTAAGCAGGAGGGTTGAGCTCAGCTTTCGCTTTTCATTCATGCAGGAGAGGAGAAGGACTGTGGATTGTAAAACAGAAACTCTATTGTAGAGTTTAGGAGAAGGACAGAAGGAAGGTAAGCTTCATGAGGAGTGTACCAAGAAGACTCAGAGGTAGAGAAAAAAATAAGAGGACTCAGAGTTTCACTTTTGGCACTAGTGCAACACTGACATTCTGCAGTATTGCCAAATTCAACACACCTCTCTCTGTTCCACATAGCTGAAAGTCAATAACTTCCTTCTTCTAGCTGTTGATGAGGGTGCCTTACTCTGTATCCTTCAATCCTCCTCCTGACTCAAAGTAGCTCCATCCCATTCCATTCCCAGCCTGAGCGAGATAGACTGAATTTCAGTATTTTGTGTAGATTTGTGTTTGTTAACTAAAGTGACTGGTCTGGCCTCTGAAGAACCAGAAAAAAGGAGTGGAACATACAGGTACATTTTCACTAAGTACGTTTGTAAAGGCCAATCACCTTCTGTTAAAATTATCACCCATCAGGCACCAAACATTGCAATTTATCAACCTCAAGTTTACTATTAATTTAACACCCTACCACCACATAAAACATCAATCATCACTCACAATCACTCACTCATTGTTGCAATAGTTGTAGTTACCTCTTAAAATACAAGCACGGGTAGGTTAGGTACACAATTGTATCTTTGAAGCAGATAACACATTGAAATTTGGTATTGGCACTTTTGTAAATCAATATTCGTCTGGGTCAGCCCTGCTAAGTGGTGCAAATATAGAATAGGCATACCAGGGAGGCCGGCATTGTCTCCAATGTCATGAAGGAACTGTGGAGACTTCTTTACTGCACATTGGTCCAACTCCAGTCTGGCCATATATATTATTGTATGGGGCAACATAAATCTGACACAAACATAATGTTCCACTAGCTACTTTTTTTCCAAAGAAAGAAGTCCGAAGAGAAATAATTAAAAAAGTTCTATGGTGGTACTAGCATGCTCAGTCTGGGGAGTAAAGTTCATCCTCAAACTCAGGTGGTTCACCCAGAAGTTGGTCAGCTAACACACTTGATTCTGACCAATCATCCTCCTCTTCCTGCGCTGTTTCAGGAATGATGCAATCGTGTGGAATGAAATGTGATACATATTGATGATGGCCAATCTCTCCACGTTGTGAGGTGAGAGACTGGTCTTTCCTACTGTAACAACTGTGACAGCTGCACTGAACACACGTTCAGCAGTCACACTGGCTACAGGACAAGCCAAATACCTATTTTCAGCCTGCTGAGCTCTGCCAATGGCGCATACATACCAGTACACCAATGTGTTTTGATCCACGTTCACCTCTTCTGGGTCATCCAGAAACTCCTGGAGCATCCCCTGAAGTGCCATTGGTGCTACCACCAGCTCAAACTTGTTTGCCTTCACCTCTGCACTGCACCTAAGACTTGCCTCTTGACACCAAGCCAATGCAGAGGTTGGGTCTGATTCTTCTGATGCTGTTGTTCAGGGTGTTGTTGTTTCTGGTGTTGGCTGCTGTGAGACCAGACTGCCCTCTATGGAAGTTGAAGGGGGCATCTCAGAACTGCAGAGTGGGACTCTAAGTTCCAGTCATTCTTCTTCCAGGTCTCAGGCTTGCTCAACAATCCACCATTTGTATTTTGAAACATCTCCTTCAGAAAAAGGAATGAAAGTGGGTAGAATTATTTTGTACCATGGATCAAGTAGTGTGGCACAAATGTACTGTTTGGATGAGATGATGGCATTTTGCAGCCTTACATTACAAGCCAAGTGAAAGATTAAGCTCTAAACCAAGGCATGCACTTCTGGGTTTTCGTTCACTTCTGCGAGTGAAAAACTTTCATGTACCTTTTTTAGTTGGTCCTTTCACAGATGCAACAACAGGACAGCTTGGGCCATCATACTGTCCTTCATGCTAACTTCGTGTGTGAAAACCTCAGAAGGGAGTAGCATCTTTGGCATAGTCATTGCTTTCCCATTTGCATCCCCTTCTCTTTAAACAACATAGTCATTGATTTGTCTGTACTTCTCAAACAGATGTTGCAACATATAATAGGTTGAGTTTCAGCATGTTGGCACCTCCTGTATCAGAGTTTTAACTTGTACTCTATTAGCACACTGAATGATTCTCAAGTGCTTCCGGGCTTAAAAAGAATGGTTAAAATAAGTAAAGTCTCTTCTGCAGATGGTTTGTATGTTGCTGTCTATGTCTTCCTTTTTTAGAAAGATTTGCACAACCTGATTGATGCAATGGCTTCAAATAGCCAATGTCTGCTATGGCGAACATAGTTACTGGTGCATGCTGCTGAATGCTCTTAAAACTTTCTTCAGGGCAAAGACCTATAGATAGCTTTTGGTTTACCCCCACAAAAGAGATCTATTGTGCAGTGATGCACATGTAACCATTGCCTGACAACTGGTCCACATGTCTGTCGACGAGTGGATAGTGTGAACAACACTTTGCTGCAAAGCTTGTCCAACCAATTGCAGCACATCATAATGTAGTGCTGGAACAGCAACTCGGGCAAAACAGGACTGACCTAGAACCTTCTATTTCAGGCAGATGACTGCCACAAATTCTAAGAACTCCACTCCTTCCATAAAAAAGGGAGGAGGTCCAGTGCATTTTTTTTTACTAGCTTCCCATTTTAAAAACATGCCATTAAGTGGTTACACCATAGGCCCCCTCCTGCCTATACATGCCCATAATAATAATAACCTGGATTTTCTTCTTTTCTAGGACCACTGATGCAAGTGATTTTTGAGAAGTATGTGATGGTAGGCTCAATGTGCATCATGGGACAGTCACTGCATGCTGAGGTGTCTCCATCTGACTCTGAGTCTTCTTGTGCCATTGTGAGGTCACTGAGGCGGGTAATTCTGGTGAACTGCTGGTGACAGGGCTGCTTTGTGTGAGGATGTTACCCTCTTCTTCATTATCTCCACCTACCGTGATCAGACTTGCAGCTGATTTTTGCTGACTCTCCTCACCTTCACAACCATGACCACATTCAGCATTTTTTTAAGGTTCTCCTCTCACTAGATTGCATGATGTTTTTTCATATGGGTCGTTTGACCTCCAGTACCATAATGTGAATCAGGCTTACCTCAACGAACACTTGCGTGGCAAATAGAGCATATTGCAATGTTCTTCTCCTGTTTACTAATCGTAAAAAAGTCCCAAACAAGGGAGAAGTACTTTCTTAGGGGGGCAGTCCCAATGCCTGTAGAAGAACCAGAGGTAGGTGGGTGTGTCATTGATTACCTCTGTGCAGTGCATACTTCTATTGAGGTAGGAGTTGGTGTAGGTCTCAGCTGGGGCTTTGCAAACATGGAAGCTAGGGATGCTACATGTGCCACATCCCTTGAAGCAGGTTGAATAGTAATGGCAGACTCCTCTGCCCTATCTTCCACAATGACTGTCTCATAATTGTATATGTATTTGTATTTATCATTTCTAAAGCATATTAGACCTACAAGGCATCAAAGAGCTAGAAGGAAGAGAAGAAAGGGTTGTCATCCTCCTTAGACTCCCCTTCCATAATTCTAAGTCTTTCAGGAACTTTTCTCTTCCCTTGCCTCTCCTTGCGTCTCCCGGACTCTGCTGGGGTCCACTCCATGTCCCTACAATCATCATCAGAAGTCATGCTTGGAGAAGATGGCGGAGTAGTACCCTTTCTTTTCCTTGCTGGAGATCTGGAGCAAATGTTTCTAAAAGAGGAGGCTCTTGCTTTGCGGCAAGCTTGACCACCTGTTCTGCTCAAACTTCAGGAAGATCTACTGTTGTTGGCTGTGGCGGTTGTCCACTTTGCTCTGATTCCTGAAACAATTGGGTGCTACTTTGTGAAAGGGACAAATCAAATTCAGCGTCACTGCTCATTGGCATCGCCATGATGATTGCAGTGGCTGCCTCACTGACAGACATGGTCTTGGACTTAGTTCGGGTGGTGCTGTTGATGGTGGAGTTCTGCACCCAGGATCCCCTCTGGAGACTGGTGTAGCAGGCACACATCGCCTGAAAAAGGTTGTGGTCAACATGCCACTAGTAGAAAGCTCCTTCTCACTGATAACTTTCTTGGAAGCAACGTTCTTTGGGGCCATCTTAAAGCTCTCAGTTGCCAGTGGCACTAAGTTACACAAGCGGACGAGATTGGAGAGCTGATGTCACTGTACAGGACTCTGTTAGACAGTACTGTGGGTGATGTCTCTTCTTCTGTGCACCTAAAAGCAAACAAGCAAGAAAAAACATTTAATGAAACATGGCATTTTTGCAGTATGAATTAGCACAAAGGCAACATTAGTATGGTTGGTTACTTAGGTAATAATAAATAATCCAATTAAAGTCAAATCACAACATTATGGGGGTCATTACAACATTGGCGGTAAAAGCCGCTTACCGCCGTGCAGAAGACCGCCAACACACCGCCGTGGCCGCGGAAGTCCGCCACAGCTATTATGACCCACATCCCGAAATCCGACAAAATTCAGACACCCACACAAGTCTGCCACACCAAAGGTCAGTGATAAACTGGCGAAAACAAAACCTCCACCGTCACGCCAACAGAAATACGTCCATGCTATCACGACCCACGAATCCACGCGGCGGTCTTTCAACCGCTGTATTCCATTGGCGGTACACACCGCCGCGCTCAAAATACACACATCTCCAAAACGCCATAACATTGGACAATTCGAAAGACACACACCTGATACACATACACACACCACTCCCACACACTCAATACTATATAAAACACACACCCACATCACCCACAAACCCCTACGACAAAAAAATCTGAAAGAAGGCCAGAGAGAGACACCACCATCCACAAACTAGCAGCCACAGGCACTCAACACCATCACCCACACTGCTTCCACGCACAAAACACCACACACCACTACATATCACCACACTTATCACAACATACACTACCCCACACATCACCTACACCACCCCATGGCACGGCAAAGACACCCCAGGTTCTCGGAGGAGGAGCTCAGGGTCATGGTGGAGGAAATCGTACGGGTAGAGCCACAGCTATTTGGCTCACAGGTGCTAGGAAGATGGAGCTATGGAGCTATGGAGAAGAACAGCGTCAACACAGTGGGACAGCACCCAAGAAATAGGGACGACATCAGGAAGAGGTGGAACGACCTACGGGGGAAGGTGCGTTCTGTGGTCTCCAGACACAACATCGCAGTACAGCGGAATGGCGGCGGACCCCCACCTCCTCCCCCACAACTAACAACATGGGAGGAGCAGGTCTTGACAATAATGCATCCTGAGGGCCTCGCAGGAGTCGGTGGAGGAATGGACTCTGGTAAGTCAAATCTTAACTATCATATCCCCCACCCTACCTGCATGCTATCACAGACCCCCACCCTCGCCCCCACCCCTATCACTCCAACTCCTCACAAATGTACCAATATCACAAACCACACATCCCAGCACCAAGCCCTGCATGGACACCCATCACTAAAGCATGCCCACTGCACGTACCCATAACACCACCCTCAACCATCATCACACAAGCCCACATACAGGAATGCCAGCACTGGGGTACACGGTCACCCACCCATTGCACACCATGAAACACACAGATGCAATAATCATGCCTTTCCACCCCTGCAGGACCACTACCCAACGTCACCAGACAGGAGGGTACAGACATCTCCACCCCACCCACAGAAGAGGCCCACAGTGATGACAGCAGCTCTGTCCAACTGGACCTAGATGGCCAGCCCGGACCATCGTGGGCCTCGGGACAGTCGGTTCCCCTCACACAGGCACAGCTCACCACAGACCTTCCACCCTCTGGTAACACCAGCACAGCACCCACCCAGCGGGCTCATACCTCCGTCCCCAGGACACGTCAATCAGCTGTGTGTCCACCACTACAGGGAACCCAGGATAACCCACCACCCCAGCAACAACAGGGACCTGGGGGTAGTGGTAGTGGGCACACGGTCCAGGGGACTGAGGCACAGGAACACAGGGGAACTGGGAGGGCGGCCGTGCGACAGGGGGCGGACAGGCCTAGGGAACCCACTCTCCACGAGGCCCTCTCCTCCATCATGGGAGCATACCACCACTCCCAGGAGACGATGGCGACAGTCCTGGCCAAGTTTCAGGAGACCCAGCGCCTGCAGGAGGAACAGCATATGGGCTTCAGGGAGGAACTCAGAACCATCAGCACCACCCTGGGCACCATCAGAGGGATGCTGAAGGAGATACTGAACACCAGGAGGGACACCGTGGCACTCCAAGGGGCCCCTGACACTAGCCAGGACGATGAACTGCCCACCACATCCGCCGGCGCTAGTGGACAGGAGGCACCGCCACAGGACCACCACACCAGCACCCCACCCCCTTCAGACGGAGAACCACCCCGCAAGCGGTCCCTGAGAACCAGGAACAAGACAGAGCACGATGCCAAGACTCCCACCAAGAAATAAGACCAGCCTGATTGTCATCCTACTGTCCCACTTTGTAACCCTGTCCATATTGGAACTGCCCCAGCTCCACTTCCTATGCCCATATGGGCAATGCACCTGTGAGACTCATAGACTGGACTCTGCCATGGGCAGTCCTCCACCATCACCCCTCACCATTTTACAACCCCCTTCCAATATTTAGCACTTAAATAAACACCCTTGAAGCACAAAACAACTTGGAGTCAGTCTGTGATTTAGAAAATGTATTATAGCAATGACAGTGACAAAATGCGTTCTCAAATGTAATGTCAACATACCTATGTCACACATCTCAAGTCCATGAGGAATCTAAGCAGATGACACACGTTGGAAACCACACCTGTGAAACCGTAATGGAAATGTACAACTCAGTTACCATATACTGGTTGAAATCGACAGACAGGATAGAGGCAGAAGTGTGAAAGTACCTGTAGTAGGCAGGAATGTATTCTCACCTGTGTGTCACTGGAAATATTGCTGGATAACTGAGTCCCTGTTGTCAATGTCTTCTTCCTCTGCTTCCTCCTCATCACTGTCCACAGGCTCCACAGCTGCCACAACACCGTCATCTGGACCATCCTCCTGCAGAAAAGGCACCTGGCGTCGCAAAGCCAAATTGTGAAGCATACAGCAGGCCACGATGATCTGGCACACCTTCCTTGGTGAGTAGAATAGGGAACCCCCTGTCATATGGAGGCACCTGAACCTGGCCTTCAGGAGGCCGAAGGTGCGTTCGATCACCCTCCTAGTCCGCCCATGGGCCTCATTGTAGCGTTCCTCTGCCCTGGTCCTGGGATTCCTCACTGGGGTCAGTAGCCATGACAGGTTGGGGTAACCAGAGTCCCCTAATAGCCACACCTGGTGCCTCTGGAGTTGACCCATCACATAAGGGATGCTGCTATTCCGCAGGATGTAGGCGTCATGCACTGAGCCTGGGAACATAGCATTTACCTGGGAGATGTACTGGTCTGCCAAACATACCATCTGTACATTCATGGAATGATAACTCTTCCGGTTCCTGTACACCTGTTCACTCCTGTGGTGGGGGGGCAGAGCTACATGGGTCCCATCAATGGCACCTATGATGTTAGGGATATGTCCAAGGGCATAGAAGTCACCTTTCACTGTAGGCAAATCCTCCACCTGAGGGAAAACGATGTAGCTCCGCATGTGTTTCAGCAGGGCAGACAACACTCTGGACAACACGTTTGAAAACATAGGCTGGGACATCCCTGATGCCATGGCCACTGTTGTTTGAAATGACCCACTTGCAAGGAATTGGAGCACTGATAGCACCTGCACTTGAGGGGGGATTCCTGTGGGATGGCGGATTGCTGACATCAGGTCAGGCTCCAACTGGGTACACAGTTCCTGGATTGTGGCACGGTCAAACCTGTAGATGATGATTAAATGTCGCTCCTCCATTGTCAACAGGTCCACCAGCGGTCGGTACACCAGAGGATTCCGCCATATCCTCACATGTCCCAGCGGACGGTGCCTAGGAAGGACAACAGCGACCACAGAGTCAAACAACTCAGAGGTATGTACCCACAGTCTACACTGAACACGAAACATAATCCAAAAAGTTGCCTGTATGTGTGTTGAGTTTAGGCCTAGGTATGTGTGACACAGTTGAAAATGAAGCTATGTGGGCCCCTGAAATGGCGGCTGCCTGACCTCTAAACTGGGACAATGGGATGTGAGGTAACTGCCCTGGCGTTGTACACCATCGCGGTAGGCGGTCGAAGACCGCAGCGCAATGCTGCATTGGTTAGCATTGGACCCTATGGGTCCCAGGAGCCAATGATGAAGTGCGCCGGCGGTGATGGACGTCACCGCCGCGGACGTGACCGCCATTTTCTATCTGTTCAATCACTCGATACCTGATCTTCGTCAGGAGAGGACCTACACTGCAAGTGCTGCTGTGACCTCTGTCTGGCAGAGACAATGACTCGTGCGTCTGGGGAAAGGGCCCCTGCCTTCACTGCACAGGAGTTGGAGAAGCTCGTGGACGGAGTCCTCCCCCAGTACACGCTACTCTACAGTCCTCCAGACCAACAGGTAAGTACACAGGGAGCACGTTGTATGGGATATGCCTGAGTGGAGAGGGCTGGTTGTAAGAAGGAAGGGGCCACGGTTCTGCGTGCATGATGGACTGTGAATGCATGTGCCACATGGGAAGGATAGGGATGTGGGCCACTCACTTCGACGGTGCAGTTGCTAATGACTTCTCTTCTTCCCCTGTACATTTCATTTAGGTCAGCGCCCACCAGAAGAAGGATATTTGGCATGCCATCGCCAAGGACGTCCGGACCCTGGGGGTCCACCACAGACGGAGCACCCACTGCCGGAAAAGATGGGAGGGGTGCCCGTCGCACCATGACGCCCCTGATGTTCCGGATCCTCGCGGTGGCCTACCCTGAGTTGGATGGGCGCTTGAGGGCATCACAGCAGACACAAGGGGGTGAGTGCAACATCATTCTGCGGACTTTGCGCGCAGTGAAGGTGTCTGGTTGGGGGAGGAGGGCTGTGGGTTCCCCTAGGCCAGGGCAAGTTCTGTAGGCTAGGCCCATCCGTAATGCAGGCCATGTGGCACTCCACCCCACCTCTGTAGAGTGCCAAGTACAGGTATACATGCCCCTGTGTCATCTATGTGTGCAGATGTCGACCATAGCCATGTAGGCCATATCCCAGGAACTGCATCTGTAGAGCCTAACAGCACGGCGTAGTGCAGGGGGTTGCTGTGTTTGTATTGTCCGCCAACGGTAGCGGTAAGCCATGCACTCAACCTGTCTTTCTTCTGTCGTCCCCCCCCTTTTTGTGGTCTCCCTGTTCTTGTGTACATCAGCATCATCAGGCGGAGGTACAGTGGCACCGGAGCACGAGGGAGCTGCATCCCACATGGCCATGGAGGGCCACACCACGGACTCAGAATACACCAGTGGGACGGAGGGCGAGGGGAGCTTCACGGCGGTCACAGGATTTGCAACCAGCGACACGGACTCGTCCTCCGATGGGAGCTCCCTTGTGGTGGCGGCAAAATCTGTGCCCCCCACTTCTACAGGTACAGCCGCCACCTCCCCTACCAGCACCGCCCTCCCAGCAGCCCCTCTGCCTTCGCCCCGTGCCCGCTCAACCAGGAGGGTGGGCTTCACCTTCGCCCCAGGCACCCCAGCCCCTGTCACCTCTGTTGCCCTCAATGAGGAGGCCATTGACCTCCTCAGGTCACTCACTGTTGGGCAGTCTACCATTTTGAATGCCATCCAGGGTGTAGAAAGGGAATTGCAACACACAAATGCATTCCTGGAGGGCATTCATTCTGGTCAGGCTGCCCTTCATCGTACCCTGCAAACTCTGGCCTCAGCACTGATGGCAGCCATTGTCCCTGTCTCTAGCCTCCCCCCTCCAACTTCCTCCACCCAGGCCCAATCTCCTGTACCCCAGCCTATCTCAAGCACACCATCAGACCAGCATGCACACACCTCACCACACAAGGGGAGCTCAGGCAAACATAAGCACCACACATCCCACAGGCACTCACGCAAGCATCACACACATACAGACACACCAACATCCACTGCCTCCACTGTGTCCCCCTCCTCGTCATCTCCCTCCTCCCTCCCAGTCTCGTCTACACTCTCACCTGCATGCACTACCACTACAGCCACTAGGTCCCGCACCAGTACACCCACCACCACACCCCGCTCACGTACAGTCACCACCCCCACTACCATTTACACGTCCCCTGTGTCCTCTCCCAGTGTGTCTGTGACGCCCCCTCCCAAAGTACACAAATGCAGGCACACACCCACCCAACATACATCCACCTCACGATAGCCTCCAGCGCATGCACCTGCACCCAAAGCCACAAAAGTTACACCTCCTGCAACCACCTCCTCTTCCTCCACTCCCAGACCCCCTCCAGCTACCCGTCCCAGTGTTCCTAAGAAACTTTTCCTGACCAAGCTTGACCTCTTTCCCACCCCCCCCCTCCAATTCATAGGTCCCGTACTAGCACCTCAGCCAGAAAATCTCCGGGACCAGTGGTGCGTGTTGTTAGAGATATGTGGAGTGCACCGGGCACCAGGGCAGCCAGTGTGACACGGAGCCACAGCACAGCCAGCCCCCCCCCCTGTGAAGCACCAGAAGTTGGACAGTGCCCGGCTGGAGTGGGGGAAGACTCCAGCCAGCAAAGCCGCTCACAAGGGTCCCGGGGGGAGTGTTCACTCAGCTGTGACTCCTCCCAAGGTGGGGAAGGGGCAGAAGAAATCGCCAAAGTCTGGGAGGCGCAGCACGGCGGAGAAGACCGCCATCATCCCCACTGGCCAGGAGGCCACCGCCAGTCAAATCGTCACTGGCCAGGAGGCCACCGCCAGAGTCAGTGCCCAGGAGGGTAGCCTGATTGTCACTGGCCAGGAGGCCACCGCCAGAGTCAGTGCCCAGGAGGGCAGCCCGATCGTCAGTGGCCAGGAGGCCACCGCCAGAGTCAGTGCCCAGGAGGGCAGCCCGATTGTCACTGGCCAGGAGGCCACCACCAGAGTCAGTGCCCAGGAGGGCAGCCCAATCGTCACTGGCCAGGAGGCCACCGCCAGCCACAGCCCAGCTGCCTAGGAGGGCGCCGGCAGCCACAGACCAGCTTCCCAATGAAGGACCGCCAGCCCGAGCCCAGCTGGGCAATGAAAGACCGCCATGGCAAGCACCGCTGAACAGGGCAAGCACCGCTGAACAGGGCAAGCACCGCTGAACAGGGCAAAGACCGCCATGGCAAGCACCGCTGAACAGGGCAAGCACAGCTGAACAGGGCAAGGACCACCAACTCAAGCACCGCTAGCCCATGAGCGGCAGGGGCAGGGACGCAACTGGGACCGTCACGGGGAGAGTGATGCACTCTGGGCACCAGTCCCCCTCCAGAACCGGTGGAGACATGCATCCGCTACCTCTGTCCTGCACAGGATGAAGCACTCTGGGCACCAGTCCCCCTCCAGAACCAGTGGAGACATGCATCCACTACCTCTGTCCTGCACAGAATGAAGCACTCTGGGCACCAGTCCCCCTCCAGAACCAGTGGAGACATGCATCCACTACCTCTGTCCTGCACAGGATGAAGCACTCTGGGCACCAGTCCCCCTCCAGAACCAGTGGAGAAAGGCATCCACTCCGTCTGTCTTTGGCAGGATGAAGCACTCTGGGCACCAGTCCCCCTCCAGAACCAGTGGAGAAAGGCATCCACTTGAGAGACTGTGGCTTTGCACTCCCCAGGATTGAACAGTGGGCAACCCACCCACTGTAGAGACTTGAGAGACTGTGGCTTTGCACTCCCCAGGATTGAACAGTGGGCAACCCACCCACTGTAGAGACTTGAGAGACTGTGGCTTTGCACTCCCCAGGATTGAACGGTGGGCAACCCACCCACTGTAGAGACTTGAGAGACTGTGGCTTTGCACTCCCTAGGACACATCAATGGGCATGGAGCCCCCTCGTGGATCTGGCGTGGTGCACTCATCCAGCTGAGGTGCCCCCCCTTCCCTTCCCCCTGAGTGCCTGTTGTATTTGTATCTGATGCCCCAGCAGTGTTCTCTCCGTTTTGATCAGGTATCTTGTGTGGGCCTCGCCCATGCATTTTGGGCCCAGTAGTCCACGGACAATGACATGTGCATACCTGCACTACTAATCGTGGTGTATATTTTGTTTAATGTGTACATATATATATATATATGTATGTATTTGCTCACTGTATTTTGATACATTACAATGGTTCCACGCATTTCCTTTTGTCTTTGCATTCTTCCGGGGGAGTTGGGGGTTGTTACTGTAATGTTTGGATTTGCATTGGTGTGTGTGTTGTAGTGGGTGAGGGTCGGGGTGGGGGTGTTGCGTGTGTGTGTCCCTGTCTTTTGCCTCCCCTTCCCCTATGTCGTAGGTGCAGTACTCACGTTGTCTTCGCCGCCGGCGTTGATGATCGTCGTACAAGAGCAGGAAGACTAGTGCAGAAAGGATATGGAGTTCAGGCTCCATGGTGTCGTCATTCCTCGTGGAGTGTGTAGAGGTGAGCGTTTTCCCTTTGAAATGGCTGTTTCCGCCATGTTTTTATCCACAGTGAATCCGCCCAGGAAAAGGTGGCGGATTGGTAAGTTGTGATACTGTGGGCGGTACATTGTCTTCCGCCTGTCTGTTGGCGGTGACCGCTGCGCTGTTTGTTTGTACTGCTGTGGCGGTCGGAGTGTTAAAGTGGCTGTCTTTGTTGGCGGTTTCCACCACGGTCATAATTCCAATTTTTTTACCGCCAGCCTGTTGGCGGTCTTACCGCCGCTTTAACACCGTCCGCCAAGGTTGTAATGACCTCCTATATCATAAAATTTCATTTGCATTCACGATAACACAACATCCTGATATAGCTCATTGCTTTATATCTATCTATTCTAAAGGAAAGTCCAATGGCAGTCAGGGAAGTGCATGAATAAATAGAATATTCTTTAGACAAATTAAGGTTGGTGTGCGCCTATGGCAGGCAATGTAGTCCGGGGGAAATGGAATAATCATTAAAAAAAATATATATGCTTATGTTCCTGCAGTGTACCGCAGCCACAGAGTATAGGAGGAAATGGAATTGTATCTAAAAAACTGAATGCTGTTCCACAGCTGTGCGCCTGTGGTGCATGAATGGATGGATCGGAGCAAAATGCAAATATAAATAAATAAAAATAAATAAAAATGTAAAAATAAAAATAAAAACTTTAAAAAAATCTAAAATAAAAAATTTAAAAAATAAAAAGTAAAATAGCATTACACAAAAAAAGTTAAAATAAAAAATAAAAATAAAAAATACACAATTGCTAATGTTTTTATGAGAGGATGAGAAAACAGCTACTGTGAGGCAGGGATGTGCAAAGTAAAAAATGCAAAAAATGCATGTAATATAAGCACCGTTCATCAACATCATATTCATTATATACATATACTATAATGCTCCTCAAGCATATTGTTAAATTATTAAACACATCCAACTCATGCACTCCTATGGCAAAAACACACTGGCTGGATGCACAAAATGGCCACCAGCCACATAATCTAACAACAGCAGTGAGCAAGGACGCCTGGGTAACAAAGAACACATGCAAGACTACAGCAAAAGCACACTGGCTGTATGGTCAAAAAATGGCTGCCAGCCACATGGTTAAACAACAACAGTGAGCAAGGAGGCATGGGGAACAACCAACACATTCAGGCCTATGGACATAGACTACACAAAATGGGCCCTGGCCACATGGCATGAAGAACAAAGACAAATTTTGGCGATGACACACAAACTGGCCAGAAAAACACGGCATGGTGGTAACACTGAAGAAAACACTACCATTAATTCAGCAAGCAAAACACAAAAATAAACTGACCTATAAACAGCACACATCCTTCAATGGCATCCAATACTACCAAACATATACACTTTTTGCACAGAAAAAATGAAATACAACAATAACCAAATACAAAAAATACCCAAATTAATGAATTAAAAATATATACCACAGAAACATTTCTTTCATGCACAAATGACTAGTACTGGGCCTGCTAGCTAGATGACCTGTTGAAAGTCTAGGCCACATAGTAAAATAAATGAATATTGCAAATGTCACAAATATGGCGAAAAGGTACTGAACTGTGCAACATTTGTTCTTTACAAAAGAATAAAACTGAAATGCGAAAAAATAAATTGGCCACAACCTAAACTCCAGGTCACCTATCACAGTTAAATTTTAAAATCAAGTACAAGTACAAAGAAATATTGGTGCATGACATATCAAACAAACAACACCCTTGTACAATAGTTTTTAACTTACTTGTGTGATATCACAAAACAATGTCTTTAAATCCAAAGATATACATCCAGCAGACAAAGAGAGTGATCCTTCCACCTCAAAATCCAAGTATAAAGTGACCAGGAGATGGACCAAGCACTGGGAAGAGCCTGCTGGAGAGGAACAGGAAGTTGGAGTCTCTGAGGCACTTCCTTCCTGTTGGAAAACAAAGTTTTAAAAAAGCGTTCTTCCACTAAAACACAACTTAAGCTGTCCATTGGGGAAGAAAATCCACTTGAAAACTTATTTTTGAGTAGATTTAGTTACTTCTTGAGTAGAAAATCTATTCGAGGTGCGTTAGTGCTTGCAAGTGGCACTGTATTTGTGCCATTGCAGCCAGAAGCTGCGCGAGCAGGTCCAAAATCTCACACACACTCGCTAGCTGTCTGAGAATATCGTGGCGTGAGTGAGCAAACGCCAAAAAAGAAACCTTGAGCACGTGAAGGGAAATAAAAACTCAATTTTGCACCAGATGGTAGAACTCAGGAACTCCACACTACTCTGCTTAGCACAAAATGCCCAAATTCCAAAAACGTAATGCGTAGAGCAGAGTTTTCCACCAGGGCCGACTATGCTCCAAGCTTGGCAGACATGACAAGTGCTGACTTTTTTTTCAACTCATTTAGTTAGATGCCTTCTGACTTCTGTCATTTGTGAAATGGAAGTATACCTAAAAAAAATGAATGCTGTTCCCCGGCTGTGCCCCTGTGGCGGATGACGTCTCGGCGCCTTGATGCGCTTCATGTGCAAGATCTACGATGTGACTTTGCAGTGACCGGGGGATGACCAGTTGTGTGCTTTGCAAGATCAGTCCATTTGGATAGTAAGTTAGCTCTTCCTTTATGTTTTTGAATGCATATATATGCATACATAAGTGTCATTTAGGACATGTCTATGCATGAGTGTGGCAAAGTCAGTGCCTATCATCACATTGATGGAAGCACCTGTACGCACAAGGAACGGAACGGGGGTTCCACCTATGTCTACATCTATGAAAAGTTCTGTCAGGTCTTGTTCAGTTTCTGTGACCATGTCACTCCCAATTGAAAACACCTTCACTTTCTGTGATTGTTGAGTTTCTGAGGAAAAAATCAGATGACCTTGAAGATCCCAGGCATGGTGACGAGTGAGAGATATGCATTTGAATCGCTCTCTCATATGCTCTGTCATCAGAGGTTGAGGTCACTAGTGAGTGAATTTGTTTCACCTTCATACTGATTTAAAGTGACTGTACCACAGTTGTTGCACACGCCTTTGTCTGGGGAGCGAAATCCACATCTGAAATGGGTGCGTTTACCATTGCCTGACGGTGAGTGTGTCCATAACCTTTTCATCTTATCTCCTCTTCATTAATGTAAGTGTCAAAGGTACAATGCTACACTCAGTGCCTCATTTACAAGCCTTTTGCGCCACAGTTGTGTCATTTTTTTTCTTACACAGCGGTGGCGCTAGCAGTGCACTACACTGCTCCATAGTTACAAATTGATGCATTGGGCCCAATGTGTCAGTATGTAAATCCCTGCATCACATTTTGCCTCTGCCTGGTATTATGTATGCAGGGTAGGCGTTCCCTCAGAAAAAAAACACATAGAACTGACACAGAGAAATGTACTTTTCACTGTGCCATTCTATGACTTCACTGCGTCAAAATTTTAAAGCCTGCTCAGAGCAGGCGTAAAATTGACGTTGGGCTTTTCCCTATAGGACTCTCCTCACATTGCAGGAGTTGCATGAGTTTAACGACGCAACTCTAGCAATGCATCAGTTTAGAGCCAACAGATGCATTAGAAATTCTAACGCATCTGTGAAACAGTGCGCAATGCAGATCTGTTTTGTAAATACAGTGCATCCATGGCGTTGTTAGGGGAACGGCGGCAGGAGCAAGACATCTGATGAATTGATGATGATGTGTCAGGTTCTTGTAAATGAGTCCCTCAATCTTTTAAGCTTGTCATAAAAACATCTATAGTCTTACCTTCTTTTTGACTCCTGGAGTAGAAAATATATTTTTCGTAATCAACGTTATGTTTTGGTATGCCATCGGCAATTATTTCACACCATCATATGAAAGATTTTCTTAGGCTTCAACCTAAAACATATCACAAGTGTGCATAAGAAGGCATATCAGTTTCTTCTTAGTCTCAATACCTATCGCCTTGTAAGCACGTCATAGTCTCTGATCAATCTGCACCGTCCGGGCCAAAGTTGTTTGGTTCATCGAGTGGCAGCGGTGCCCCCAACCGTAATGACTCAGATGTGGTCAAATAATGCAGTGTAGTTAGTTTACTGGTCGACAGTGACTCCATGTGAATATCAATCAAGGTTTGTCATCTTCAGAGGACGAAAAGACCGTCATATTCTTTGAAGATACATCTCTTGGGTCATCCTCATTGCCAGTGTAATAACCTTATCGAACCTGTTGCAGTTAAGGGCAGCATCCAACAGTTGTTTAGAATTTGCACCAGCCCATTATTCATGGATGACTTTAAGTTGGAACGCCAGCTTTGCCAAACTTTCACGCAATCACTCCAGTACATTTGATAACGCATGAATCTCCTCTTAATTCAAAGAGCTGTCGGGGAAATACGCAGCAATTTAATAACGCTAGCGCGACCTGGTTGGTCTGCTTTCATCCGTGGTAAACGCGTAACCACACTGAGAGATTGGACGTGGCCCAGAGCTAGAGCACACACAGCATTACACCCGAAAAACATCACGTGCAATAAAACTTGTTGGAGGAATTTTCAGCATGCACCTTTGATCAGTTGATTTTTACAGCACTTGCTATTATTTAGTGCACATACACAAAGGCACTGAAAAAATTCATTTAGCGCTCAAAGCAGCCCTACATGCGATACAAACTAGTGTGGCGTGGCCATATCTTTACAGCCATATTAACTCTAACACAGCTGGATACCACGGCCGAGCACCTGGCCATACCTAAACAGCAAACATAAACAAGGGAACAGTTGTTTATGCAAACCACATTGAAGGAAGAACACCAGCAGCACCCTCTTCAATCCTGGCCACTCGCCCGACAAAAACTATTGAAATGGCTGCCAAAACACAGCAAATATAGCAATTTATAATTTTGACCTGCAGGCCTTAGCTCATAAGATGCTGGCGCCATGAAACCACTAAACCTTGGCAAAAGATTACAGATACTTGGTATACAGTGGTTTACGGTGGTTTCTGCATATCCCTGTGATGCCAAAGAGCCCAAGAAGAAATGAATAGCCTCCAGATGAGGGTGCGTGGCATTGTGTGCATCATCACAGAGAGACGTAGGTTAAAGGGAGAAAGTCTAAACCCTCAATGTACCTAAAGTCTTGAGAGGAGAAGATGCTTACTATCATGGACATCTCAGGGATTGAGGACTTCAGTGGAGGCACGCCAGAGCAACCAACTAGGTGAACAGATGTTGTACCAAGTGCAAAGCCTGCTGACTGCAATTGTGAATGTGCAGGAGTGTCTTGTGATGTGGTGTAACACAATGTGAGGGCTGGCAGGTTGTAGGTTGTATACAGACGACAGAAGAGGGATGCACTGTGCACATCCACAGCACACCAGCAATTGGCATGAGGGCAATGGCTAATGCTCACATCAGGGTACCAGCATCAAGGCATTCTGCGTCCTTAGCTCACGACAGTTCGGGAAACATATCGTGGAAGTGGACATTGTGAATAGGCAGGAGAGTGGGCATCTGGAAATGAAAGGGCTGGGAGTGGGCATGATAAGGGTAGACAGGACAGTGATGAGTGTATGGTATTTGCCACTCCACTGACAGCGTAGTGCATGTGCAAGTTGAAACTAGCTAGGAGAATATTCATGTGCTTTGGTATATTGCTATTTGAAATGTGCTATTTAAACACACATGTGGGTACAAAGACACTTTCACAGTGAAGTGTGGAAAGTGTCCTAAAAGGGCATATCCCACTGATGAGAATGGTGTTGAATGTCAAAATGTCAATGTAAACGAAAGGTGTGGACATCCCCAATACAGCCTTACTAATCTCCAATTACAGGTCACTCCCCCATGAAGACTCAGATACAAATGAGACCCCTCAACCCAAGGCATGTCTGCATGTGCTACAGCGTCCTCATCACAACTCATTCTGGTGCACACCTCTACTGCAGCTGAAGGCACAACATCCATCGCCAGAATTACCGTCATGAAATCACTAGCAGTAGTCCAGAAAGATCTGGTACAAACAATGCCACGACCACTGCAGCCAAGCCTGGGTCAGTGGGTGCAGCCAAAGTCTGTTGCCACTACTGCAGTCACACCTGCAGCCGCCCCTTCAGCCATACCAAGGTAACCACTCTAGCTGCACCTACAGCAGCCATACCTGAAGCACCAGTGTCAGCCATTGGCCATGCCAGCAGCACCTGCAGCAGATACCACTGCAAACTGCAGGTATTTAATCTACTCCAGCTGCAAATTCTTCCACTGCTATAACACCAACGGGTCCCTCTTTGCTAACTTCCAAGTTGGTGGTGGAAGTCAATGAGCAGCTGTTAAAAATATTATCTGATGACAGTTTAGGGATGGAGGCTGTGGAAGAAAACACTACGGAGTTCAGGAAACTGCAGCAGCAATGCAAAACTACCACATTTCTCTGATTCCGCTGGCAGAATAATTTTTTTTGCCCAAGTCAAATTGAGAGTGCCAGTCTGTTGCTTCCCAGTTATGCTGTGGATCAAGGTCTTGAAGTGCACAATGCAGCACCACAGCTATGATGGTCGTATCTGAGTCTCACCTGCAATAGTTCAGATTCCTGCTTATAATGTACCCTGTGTCCATGTGTTCCAGTTGTTGCTAAGGAAGTTTGCCCTACCACTTAAAGGTGTATCTCGCATCACCTAAAGGGTATCCAAGGTGGGTGGGTGATGTAAGTGTCTATATGCTCATGTACAGTCATTGACATGTCATATAGGAATCTATGGTATTAATGGTAGTATTTGCAATAGGAGCACATCACTGAATCATGGCTAAATTTGGGAAATTTGTCATGTCCACATGCACATTGTTTGTGATGCTACCCGCCATTTCTAAGTTATATGATTTCCAACATGGTCTGAGTGATTGATGGTGTTGGATCATAACATCAACACCATAATACATTGTGCCAGTCCACTGAAATGTGCACAGTGTGCATAATGGCAGATCTGGTGGGCACAGTACATCTGTTTTGTGGACGCTGCCCTTTTGTCAATTGTGTATTTTTAGAGTGTGCTATCATCCATGAGGGTATCCTTGTGCTGAGCAGATATGTGTGCCTAACCCTGCCTAGGGTGGATTAGCTAATTGAAAAGCCAGGTCTCTTGCTCCTTGTAGGAATCCAGAGAAGAGGATGAGGCTCTGATATGGACTGACAGGTCCTTGCACACTTTAGATGCGATGTAAGAAAACGTCCATCCTCCTGATCTGTTTCTGTGAGATGTGTTCGAATAGGAGTCATGTGTTGTGGAGGAGTCTGGGTGGTTGGTGGAAGGAGATGTGATTGTTAAGGTAGGTGGGCACTGAGTTGTTTAGTGTCTTGTATATGTGTGTGAGGAGTTTGAAATAAGCACATTTGTGTATGAGGAGCCAGGAAAGTTCCCTTAAATGCGGTCTGATGTGAGTTCTGTGTGGGAGGTTGAGGCTGATAATGGCTGCCAAAGTCTGAATGCTTCGTAGTCTTCTGGTGAGTTGTTTGATCATCCTGGCGTACAGTTTGTTCCAGTAGTCCAACTTGCTGGTGACTAGGTCATAAGTGAAGTTTTTTCTGGTTTTGCTTGGGAGCTGTTTGAAGATCTTTCCCAGTATCTTCAGTGTATGGAAGCAGGATGCAGTGACAGCATTGACTTGTGTGGTCATGTCCAGTTTGCTGTTGATGATGATTCCAAGATTTCCAGCATGGTTGCTCGGGGGTGCATCCGAGTTCGGCCAACCACAGTCCCATGGAGAAGTGTTCTAATGAAGATCCCTACTTCTTTCTTGTCAGTGTTGAGCTTAAGACAGTGGGCTTTTATCCAGACAGTGACTTCAGTCATGCACGTGGGGAACTTGTTTCTTGTGTTGTGGATTTTGTTTGAGTGGGAGAGTATGAATTGTGTGTCATCAACAAAGGAGAAGATCTTGATGTTGTGTTCATACATGACATTTGCCAGAGCGATTATGCATGTGCTGAAGAAGGTGGAGCTGAGCAATGAAACTTGAGGCATGAGTTTGTGGGCTTCTGAGAAGTAAGGGGCCAGGCTGACAGCTTGTGTTCTATCCATTAAGACGGAGCAGATCAAGCAGAGAAAGGGTTCTTGGATGCCAATCTCATGCAGGTGCCTTATGAGGATAGGGTGTGAGTCCAAGGCAAATGCTACAGAGAGGTCCAGGAGAATGAGGGCTGCCATGTCTTGTCTACAAAGGATCATGCAGATGCTGTTTGTGGTGGCAATGTCTGCATCATGCCATGACATGTAAACCATTTCTTGATGGACATGAGCGTGTTGTATCCTCTCCAAGTAGACATGCCCTTTGCTGGGCTCCTGTGGATCATGTGTCTCCATAGTGTGTGGAATGCAGCTCATCAAGTTCATGGAGCCCTCTGTGGAACTTGGGAATGTGAGACAGAAAGTATGTGATTTAGGTGGTCATTATGAACACGGGGGAAACAACCGCTGTGTTCATGCTGGCGGTCAAAACACTGACCGCCAGCGACCCCGGAACTCCGCCGGGCAGATAATAAACCTTTCTGTGAGCCGGCGGGTGGAAACCTTGTTTCTGCCCGCCGGCTCACAGAAAGGCTCGGCCAGGACATTGACGGCGGCTCCACATGGAGCTCCCATCAATGTCTCTGTGTGGCAGATGCAGTTGCACCCGTCGCACAGATCACTGCCCGAATATCAGGCAGTGACCTGCGCGACGGGGCTCTGCAACGGGGCCCCTGCACTGCCCATGCAAAATGCATGGGCAGTGCAGGGGCCCCCAGGGGTGCCCCGGGGCACCCCCTCCGCCAGCCGTTTCCTGGCGGGAAATGAAACATTATCCGCAGGGTAGCACAGCTACCCTGGCGGATGGTGTTTCAACCCGCCGCCAGCCTGCCTGACGGCGGGACCCTGGCGGTGGGTGACGGCTGCCTCTGGCGGCCGTCACCATGTCTGTTATATGGCGGTTTGGCCCGCCATGCCGGCTTCAGCCGCCACTGCCGGCATGGCGGGCCAAACCGCCATGATCGTAATGAGGGCCTTAGTGATATGCTGTACACACTATCATGCCTGTAGCTGCACACATTGCATAGTGTGTCAGCAATTTGCCATATCTCTTGTATCCAGGTCCTTCAATTACATCTTTGCATTGTCCTTTTTTATGCGCAGCAATGCGTATGTCTTCCTTCTGCTGTACAATGTAGTAGCAGTGCAGTGTTTATGTGTAAGTGAGGTAGACAGTGGCGGATGCTGGTTTTAAAAACTGGTGGGGTGCTACACACATTTACATGCATACATTACATACACTACACAAAGCACAAAACATATTACAATAAACAATGAAAAAAGAGAAAAATACATTTTCACTTACCTTCTCCTGCAGCACGTCCTCGATGCTCTCCAGTCCTGTGCTCCAGACTCCTCCGAGTGCGAGGTGACATCATAAAGCCAACTACCTTTTCCAATCCAGAAGCTGCTCTCGTGCTGCTAAGCAGTATGAGTGAAGCGTGTTGATTGGCTGGAGCAGGCTAGCCCAGCACTCCTAAAGGCACTGAAGTCCTGCGCCTGCTTCCCGACCCAGCTGTCTAAGACAGATGGGTTGGAGAGGTTTGAATTTTGCATGTCGGTTTGGCTGTGGCAAGGTAGCCGGCCAAACATACATGCGCACTTCAAACAAAGGGTCCACTCCTGATGCACTGGCCCGCACCCATACTCTGTTCGGCAGAGAGTACGAAATAAAATAATAATAAAATCATGTTATTACCATTTTATGTCTACTCTTTTTGCAAATATGGAGGAACCGCTGCTGTGGGTAGATATGTTTAGGTTGGTGCAATTTGATTTCCATGGCTATGGGTTGTGAACATGTGTGTCTAATTTTGATTTTGTTGTCAGTGTGCTCATGCTCTGCATAGGTGTGTCATCATTTCATTGTGAAAGGGTGGGGGATTTGTGGGTTGTGGTAAAACACATTTGTTTTGCTATACTTAAGTTTTATTTGTATTACTTGTGTATTTTGTGTGTTTTAATTTAGCTTGTGTATATTTACCACCTGTCTTTGGGCAGAGGACATTTTCAGAGGTACACATGCCCGGTTTTCAGTGCAGTTGGCTGGCTCGTAACGTCGTGCCTTTTTTATTGCATGTGATTTTTCTCCATGTGGTAAAAATGTATATCTTTTCTCAATGCGACTTTTATCATATGCAAATCAGGCACATGATCGAATAAAGAAGGGACCACATGGCATCATAAGGTGTGAGTGGTGGACAACAGCGTCCTGAGGAGAATTCCTATGCAATAAAAATGAACATTGATATTTACCACATGCAAAATTTGGATTTCCATTAATAATCATGCAGAGTCACCAGTTGTGAACTATTTAATGAGCCATGTGATAAAGTCATGGTGGCATGACTCGTAACTGGGGGCTTAAAATGTTATGGGAGTTCAGTCAGCTCTGGAAGCAGTTCTCTCAAAGGTGAAGTCTCCAAAAAGTCATACAGGGTAAGAAAGAGTTCACGATGAAGCGTTGTTGTCACAGAAAAGCACTCAGTGCAGAAGAAACACAGAATGCGAAGTCGTTCAACTAGCTGGACAGCTTGTGTTGGTCAGTTGTCCTTTGCCATGGTTTACCTTGGTGGCTTCTGTTTGCCAATTGTCCTGTGCCATGCTTCACAATGGCAGCTTCTGTTGGTCAGTTGTCCTGCAGCATGCATTACCTAGGCAGCTTCTGTTGGTCAGTTGCCCAGCAGCATGCTTCAACAAGACAGCTTCTATTTGTCAGTTGTCCTGCAGCATGCTTCATTATGGTGGCTTCTGGAAGCCAGTTGTCCTACAGCATGTTTCACCATGGCGGCTTCTCTTGGTCAGTTGTCCTGCGGCATGCTTTACCTTGGCGGCTTCTGTTGGTCAGTTGTCCTGCAGCATGTTTCACCATAGCGGTTTCTGTTGGCAGTTGTCTTACAGTATGTGGTACCTTGTCAGCTTTAGTTGGTCAATTGTACAGCAGCATGCCTCACCATGGTGGCTTCTCTTGGTTAGTTGTCCTTCAGCACACTTTACCTAGGCAGCTTTTGTTGGGCAGTTGTCCTGCAGCTTGCTTTACCTTGGTGGCTTGTGGTTGTCATTTGTCTTGCAGCGTGCTTTACCCTGGCAGTTTCTATTGGTCAGTTGTTCTGCAGCAAGCTTCACCATGTCGGTTTCGGTTGGGCAGGTGTCCTGCAGCATGCTTTACCTTGGCAGCTCCTGCTGTCAGTTGTCCTGCAACAGGCTTCACTATGGAGGCTTATGTGAGCCAGTTGTCCTACAGCATGCTTTATCTTGGCATCTTCAGGTGGTCAGTTGTTTTGCAGCATGCTTCATCATGTCTGCTTTGGTTGGCCAGTTGTCCTGCAGCATGCTTTACCTTTGCAACTTCTGTTAGTCAGTTGTCCTGCAGCATGCTTTACCTTGGCAGCTTCTGTTGGTCAGTTGTCCTGCTGCATGTTTCACCATGGTGGCTTCTGTTGGCAGTTGTCTTTCAGTACGTGTTACCTTATCAGCTTCTGTTGGTCAGTTGTTTTGCAGCACGCTTCACCATGGCGGCTTCTCTTGGTCAGTTGTCCTGCAGCATACTTTACCTTGGCAGCTTTTGTTGGTCAATTGTCCTGCAGCATGCTTCGCTATGGTGGCTTCTGTTGGTCAGTTGTTCTTCAGCATGCTTCACCATGTCGGCTTCAGTTGGTCATTTGTCCTGCAGCATGGTTTGCCTTAGCAGCTTCCGTTGTCAGTTGTCCTTCAGCATGCTTCACTATGGTGGCTTCTGTTAGCCAGTTGTCCTACAGCATGCTTTACCATGGCAGCTTCTGTTGGTCAATTGTCCTGCAGCATGCTTCGCTATGGTGGCTTCTGTTGGTCAGTTGTTCTTCAGCATGCTTCACCATGTCGGCTTCAGTTGGTCATTTGTCCTGCAGCATGGTTTACCTTAGCAGCTTCCGTTGTCAGTTGTCCTTTAGCATGCTTCACTATGGTGGCTTCTGTTAGCCAGTTGTCCTACAGCATGCTTTACCATGGCAGCTTCTGTTGGTCAGTTGTTCTGCAGCATGCTTCGACAAGGTGGCTTCGGTTGGCCAGTTGTCCTGCAGCATGCTTTATTTTGGCAGCTTCTGTTGGTCAGTTGTCCTGCAGTATGCTTTACCTTGGCAGATTCTGTTGGTCAGTTGTCCAGCAGCATGCTTCACCATGATGACTTTTCTTGGGCAGTTATCCTGCAGCATACTTTACCTTGGCAGGATTGTTGGGCAGTTGTCTTGCAGCATGCTTTACCTTGGTGGCTTCTGTTGGTCAGTTGTCCTGAAGCATGCCTTACCTTGGCAGCTTCTGTTGGTCAGTTGTCCTACATCATGGTTTACCTTAGCAGCTTCAGATAGTTAGTTGTCCTGCAGCATGCTTCACCTTGGCAGCTTCTGTTGGTCAATTGTCCCGCAGCATGCTTTGCCATGGCGGCTTCTGTTGGTCAGCTGTCCTGTAGCATGCTTTACATACCTTGGATCTCTTCAGAGTATGATGGTAGCAGGCTGATGCCAAAAGAAGCTCTGCCACCTTGGACAGACCTTCCAGGAGCCCATGGTGAAATTGCTTTATAAATGCCTCAGAAAATTTCCCAATAAGACCCAATGCAAGATTTAGCTGTCAAAAGCCCCACTGTCTGTTGGATCAGCTCCAAAGATGGCTTATTTGGAATTTAATGGATCTGGATTCCTGCAGTTGTTTGAAATGTTTTTTGATCCCACATAAGCATAGGAGGTTTAAGGGCATCTTACAATTAATATTTGTTTTCGAGTAGATCCCATTATGACCAGGCCCATGGCAGAATGAATTGAACTTTGTCAACTACTGTGTACCAATGGATCACTTCTCACATGCTAGGGTGCTGAGTACTCTTAGCTTAAAGGAGCCAGTTTTGCCTATCCCTTTGGCCCCCTTGTCTCCCTGGTCTCCAGCGCTGCCAAGCAGAGCGCTTAGCACTTGAGCAAAAGGGCAGAAGGCAGTTATATTGTGCATGGTGGTGAACCAAGCAAATGGCTCCTACATCTCTGATACAGAAGCCAGGGAGGAAACAGTGCATAATTTGTAAAAGAAGGAGTGCTGGTGCCCAAAAGCTCCTCTCGGATGTGCTATTAAACGTGGATGCACTACATGCGTAGTCTTGATTCCACATCATGCCTCTTTAATCCACTACCAGACACGCAACATCCCTTTACCTCACTGTTGTGGGTTCCTGCTTTCTCCGTTTGTGACATTTTTTTCTGTCTTTCTCTTTCTCATTACTTCCCCTTTTTGTGCTTTTGCATCTCTTGCTCTCGGTAAATTTCTGATGAGGAAAAATAAGAGCTGCTCAAATTAAGCACTGAGATAGACAGAAATGTTTCATCGCCAAACCTTCTAAAAGGTTTATGGACATGGCTAGGATTTTATTTATAAGGAATAGTCCTAAGCAGGTTAGTTGATTTTTCATTGACTAAGGGGCACAAATAATAACCTTTTTTTTAAATGCCCTTATTTCTTACAGCGGTGTGAAATTTCTATATCTGAAGTGGATTAGCTCGGGGTGTCATGATTACTATGCCACACTTCCTTTCAACTCTAACATGGCTCCTGACCTTACTTCCTGCAATAGATATATCTCTCACCTCCCTGCTCAACCTCTCAAAAGGCAGGTCAAACTGCGAGTCAGAGGGGCCTCTTTATGTGCTTGGTGCTGGTAGTTCATGGAATCAGGTACATGATCAAATAAAGAAGGGACCACATGGCATCATAAGGTGTGAGTGGTGGACAATGGCTTCCTGAAGAGACTTCCTAAGTGGTGTGAGGCTGAAACGTCGACTTATTTTTCCATATGGTCCAGGATCTGAATTCAAACAAAGGGTTAAGCCTTGAACTATGGGCTATCCCAGACAGTCAGCATTTTGACAAAAACTATTGCGAAACGTAGTGTAATATAGGAACTTTTGATTTGGATCATGTACATATATTGTGTTATGTGAGTACTGTGGCACCTACACCTTATGATTCACTTTACCATACCTTACAATATTTTACTATGTTGGAATATAATTCAATATTTTCTGAAATCAGCATCTCATTTAAATTCTTTTGGATTCTCTTACTTGAATCCGGTGCATACATTTGTGTAGCCACTAAGAATTATAAAACCACCTGCCATTAATTTGTACTTTCCAATTGGTGTTAATTAACTACTGAGGTCTGGGACCTTTCGGCCCATAGCTTTAGTTGAATCAGTCCCATGTGACAATTTACAGTTGTGTTGATAGTTACCCCCGTCCCATGGGTGTATTGGGTAGTCCTTGTGGTGTAGGCAGGACAGTGTCTGGGGGCCAAATTTACTATTCTAACTCCACTGGGTACTTACCTCAGGGAAGGTGCTGGACAGAGTTTGGGGGCAAATTTTTTATTTTACCTCTTCTGGGTATTTGCCTTAGGGAGGTGCTGGACAGTGTTTGGGGGGCAAATTTGATATTCTAACTCCACCTGGTACTTACCTGAGGGAAGGTGCAGGACAGTGCCTGGGGGGGTAAAATCACTAATGTTACATCACCAAGGGCTAGATGTATCAAGCTCTCGGTTTGCATTTCTTAAATAGCGAATTTTAAGAAATCGCTATTTTAAAAATGCAAAATGGGATTATGAAAACTGCGAGTCGTTAGTAGCAATTTCTTAAAATTTGCAAACACAATTTGCGAGTTACAAATACTGAATCACAAAAAATAGCAAATCAGTATTTGCAAATCGCAAATTGTGAAAACGGAAAACCGGAACAGCCTGACGACATCACAACCAGAAAGTGAGCCAGCCCATGCTATTTCCAGAAGCCACACCCACAGGAGCAGGCAGAGAGACACAGCCCAGCACCGGGGAGGCAGCCTTGTGAGCCAGCCAGGACCAAACAGGAACATGGCCACTGATGGGAATGTGAAGGAGAAAGGTGAGAGGAAGCGCAAGCTCAAATTCAATGAGCAGGAATTGGAGGTGCTCACTGAGGATGTGGTCAGAAACCACGGCAAACGTTTTGGGAAGAATTCAATCCAGGTACCTGAAAGTGAGAAGAGGAAACTGTGGTCAGACATCCAGACCAAAATATGCGCAGTGGGTGTTGCGTGGCGCTCTGTGGAGGAGATATGTAAGCGATGGAATGACTTGCGTTTCCGTGCCAAAGAGGGGGTAGCCAGCAGGCTAAAGGAGGCAAGGAGCACCGGAGGAGGACCACCCACCCAGACTCCGTCCACACCAATGGAAGACATGGTGGAATCCACACTGCTTCCTGAAGCTGTCAGTAGCGTCACTGACATTGACACCTCAGGCACACCCAGCACCAGCAAAGTTAAGGGCAGTATTGATGTGTTTCCCCATATGTGCATGTACAAATGCCTCTTAGAAAATAGCTATTGGCACAATTCAGTGTGATAAGTACTCCATGCCTCATCTTACATTAAAAAACAATGCCTTATGGGAGTGGTAGTCAACACCCATAAAGTGCAAATACCACATAAATAGCAAGATAGTGTTCAGCTAAATAGAAAAACAACACAAAAGACTCTTAGTGATGCTATGCCAGTGTCCATTTAATACTATTATGCAACTATTTGTGTAATAATAAAAACTGACATGCTGCACATTGTCGTTGTAGATGTTCCAGGCCCTGACGCAGCAGAAGGTGGAAATGTAAGGGATAGGGAAACACATCCACAGTCCAACTCAAACACCAGTGAGTCCTTCATTCATGCACCAACTAGACGCAGGGCAAGAGTGCTACCTCTCCCAGAGTATAACCTGGACTCTGATGAAATGCCAGATGAAGAACCCACAACACACCCAGAGGCTAGAATTACAGTGAGACAGCAGTCCCTGCCCCAGCGTCAGTCCCCTCCCCTCAGGAGGCATCACATGGCAGGCAGGCAGTGCACTGTGGAAGGTGAGGGCCCATCACTCTTTGGTGGCCTTGAAGCTTCCATGCTGAAAGTGCAGTGCCTGCAATGAAAAACACATGAGGTCAATGCACAGGCAGTTGGTGTTAATCGATCATAACATGGGTGCAATGCACAGGCAGGTTGAGGCTCACAAAGGCAACATGGGAGTTATGAACAAGCAGTTAGAGTCTCCTAATGAAAACATGTGCAAGCTGCTTGAGGGACAGCAAACAGCAGCAGAAAACACAAAGGAGATGACAAATGCCATTAGGGAACTCTGCACTGTGATTCAGCAGGAGCATGTCAGCCACCGTAGGTGCCATCACCAATTGATGGGCAGGTTGGATGGGTTCTGCCGATCTGTCAATCGGCTCTCTACCTCAACTGCCTTGAGATCAGAACATGCTGTGGGCATACAAATGGAGATGGCACATTGCATTTGGGACGTTGCACAAGGATTGGTGCAAATAACCAATGTTTTGGAGACAATGCAGACAGCACAGAGTGCTACAAACAGCGAACTGGGTGGTGGGGATATTGAGGAGCTCCCTAGCCTCAGCTGTCTCACAGCCCCTCTGATGGATCCTAGGTGTTGCAGTACCAGACATAGTACTGTCTTTGAACCCGCTACAAGAGGTGCCACTGAGGCCTCTGAGCACTCAAGTGGAATGCGTGGACGCAAGAAGTTATGACGAGGGGTACAGGGGACTGGCTTAACATGTAGCAAAACAGTTATACTATGATCCTAATAGTGTGACACTGTTACTCGCACCTGTTTGTGTATAGTGCATGGCTATGTCTTAATCACACATATATTACCTGAAGTCGAGGCAATAAAGATGCTACCTAGAGCAATACATATAATAGACATGGATTTGTCATTACCTACATCAGAAATGGTTGCGCGTGATGTCGGCACGCCTGCCCTCTGCTGCACTGCTTCTGTCTACTGGGTGAAGGAGTGGCAAGAGATCACCATCCTCATCTGAGTCCGGCTTGGTGGGTTCCACAGGTATGCCCCTTGTTGTGGCAATGTTGTGCAACATTGCACAAGTAGCCACGATTTTGCATGCTGTTTCAGGACTGTATTGTAGTGCACCACCAATCTGGTGTATGCATCTGAAGCGGCTCTTCAGCAGGCCCAAGGTCCTCTCTACAATGATGCGGGTTGTCCTGTGAGCAGCAGTATACCTCCTTCCTTCTGGCATTGCACGATTAAGATAGGGTGTCAGTATGAATGACCGCACGGCGTAGGCACTGTCTCCTGAAAGGACAGGAGAGTAAAGTGAGTACTTGTTATACGTGATGCCACATTTACATCAATGCGACATTGTCAACTATTACATTACCCAGTAGATATCCTTCGCCAAACTCCCCAGCTAGTAGTCTTGTGTAAATTCCTCTGTGCAGAAAAATTTAGGAGTCGTGTGCTACCTGGATATCTGGGCACTGGATCGGTTATAATGTTGGAGACATTGCTAATTACTTGTATGTTCATGGAATGTGACTTTTTACGGTTCAGATAAACATACTCTGTGGCCGATGGTGGACAGATAGCTACATGTGTCCCATCGATGGCGCCTATACATGTGTGAATCGGGCAATCTTGTAGAAATCAAATTTTGTCTGTCGTTATTCCTGTGGGGTGTTGGGGAATCTTATGTGCTGTTGAATTGGGCTCAGCATGGCATTGAGAAATGCATTGAAAAATTGTGAGAGAGCACTCTGTGAGACCCCTCCAGCTGCTGCTATGACCCCTTGATAGATCCCTGAGGCTAATAGGTGCAGGTAGCATAATACCTGCACATGGGTGGGTATACTATTGGTCCTGTGTGTGTTGCGCTGCAGTATGGGTTGTATGCTATCAGGTCAAGTATCATGGCTGAGCTTAACCTGTACTTCTCATATATCTCCTCCTCTGTCTGGTCAAAAAGGGTAATGTTCACTCTAAAAATGCGCTCCTGTCTCCTCCTCCCACTCCTCAAACCTGCCAGGATCCTCATCCTCCTCGCCATCACGTAGAGTGCAGCCATTGTGGAAAAGAGGTTGAGTAATTCTGGGCCTCTTTATATAGGTTGCACCTGGTTACCACCTGATTTCACTTCGTGGTAAATTGCACGTGCAAAAGGCCATTCTGCGGTTAATCACTATTTGCGAATTGTTGATACATTGCATTGCGAGACGGAATTTGCGAATCGCATTCTGCGTATCCCAAATAGCGACATGATTTTGCGGATCGCAATCTGCGAATCGCAAATCCAGGTCGCAATTTACGATACGCAGATTGCGATTAGCTAAATCATGTCTCTATTTGCAATATGCAGAATGCGACCCGCAAATTCATGTCGCAGTTGCAAGGAATTGCTATTTTAGCAATTCCTTATATTTGCACTGCAAATGTCTTTCATACATCATGAAAGGCATTTTTTCATTTTCAAACGGACGAATTTTGCGATTCAGATCGTTTGCAAATGCAAAAAAGTTTGATACATCTGACCCCAAATTCTTACATTTTTTTCCAGGAGAATCAATAATCAAAACAAAAATATTGCTAAATCCAATTGGACTTATGAAAGTTCACCTGACCTCAGAAAAACAGTGTGTGAAAAGAAAGATAGAAACCTTTTCAGGTGAATGTTCTGTTAAAATCTGTGCATACTGAAATACCAAGAGAGGGGGATCCACAGAAAAACTATGTGTATCCAAATATAACACATTTATTTCTACTGACTACAAAGACTGATACTTAAATTTCTCTCAAGAATAATGACACATTTTTCACAATTACAACAATGTTGGTCACAAAATAACAAACCAATGTTTTACACTGTAGCTCCCACAAAACATATCTTTTTTCAAAATTCTCAACAGATCACAGAAGAAATCACCGAAACAAGTATCCAGCCACTGAAGAAACCAAGAGAAATTTCATCAGACTGCCAAAAACCAGTTTAGGAAAGGATAAATCCCATATCAGGTAAATATTCTATAAAATGCACTGCATTCCCAAATATAACAACTTTCTTGCTACAGGCTACAAAGAATAACATAAAAAATTCTCTCATTTTTCACAGGAAAAAATAGCATTTATTTTTTGCAATTACAACAGTGTCTCAAACAATAACGCAAAACATATTTGCCAATAGCAGGTACATTGTTAACAAATAAAATTGCATACATTTTTAAAACATATAGGGGGTCTTTCTAACTCTGGCGGGCGGCGGAGGCCGCCCGCCAGAGTTCCCCCAACAGAACACCGCTCCGCGGTCTGAAGACCGCCGCAGTGATTCTGTGTTTCCCGCTGGGCTGGCGGGCGACCGCCAGAAGGCCGCCCGCCAGCCCAGCGGGAAACCCCTTCCCACGAGGAAACCGGCTCTGAATGGCGGAGTGGGAATGGCGGAGCCGGCAGAGTGGGAAGGTGCGACGGGTGCAGTTGCACCCGTCGCGAATTTCAGTGTCTGCTCAGCAGACACTGAAATTCTTTGTGGGGCCCTCTTACGGACCGCCGGGAACAGGATGGCGGTGAGGGGGTCGGAATCCCCCATGGCGGCGCAGCAAGCTGCGCCGCCATGGGGGATTCCTCAGGGCAGCGGAAGACCGCCGGTTTTCCTGTTCTGACCGCGGCCAAACCGCCGCGGTCAGAATGCCCTGCGGGGCACCGCCAGCCTGTTGGCGGTGCTCCCGCCGACCCTGGCCCCGGCGCATAATTTACAAAACTTTTCTTCTTTCTTATTTATCTACAGATCACTATACCATGGCATGTACAAAGCCTTTCATTTTTTCTTATTTATCTACAGATAACTGTGCCATGGCCTGCAGAAATCACGAGAACTATGTGCAGCCACAAAGAGGCAATAGGTTGCCGAAGTACATGGCTATCTTAATTGTAAGGAGAGGTTAACTGAGCCCAGGAGTCATTGGATGTGTATATCCCATTGCAAAGGCAGAGCGATCACTGTGGGAGACACTGTAGAAAGGGTCAGAGAGCATAAGCACTCTGCCTCTGCAATGGAGATTGCAGTGCGAGAAAATGTGCAGCACGTTAAAATGCTGGCATCCATCTTCAATAAACCCGGTAGCTCAGTTTTGAGGAAGGTAGCCCAAAACATCCCCATGCATGTAGCTAGTAGTATGCGCACAATACCCAATTTGAGGAGAGTGGTACAAAGGAAAAAACAGGCAAGTAATCCCCAAAGAATGACACCACAGTTCTATTGTGAAACTAGTATTCTCCCTCAACCAACAGTTTCTAACACTAATGAACATTTTCTCCTTTATGATAAATAAACCATATCAAAAGAATACTAATATTTTGCACAACCCAAAACTTGATAACCCTTGAGAATAGTGAAATTTGGATGATGGATGGGACTTTTAAATCAACACCCCATCTGTTTGCCCAACGTTTCACTATTCATACCAACATAAATAACACAACTGTCCCATTAATTTACAGCTTCAATCTTTAACGTACACTGAATTTTTATCACTAATAAAAACTAAAACTATGCATACAAGTGCTAGGAAAATTATAATTGATTTCAAATTAGCAATGATTAATACTATTGCCAACATTTACCCTGACACCCAAATTCAAGGATTTGTTTTTACTTTTCCCAGGCATATTTTCTTTGTTTTACTCAGTGCCCGTTCACCTTCTCTTCTTGGAAACATAGGGCCTCCATACAAAGGGGTTTTGCTTTCGCAAACCCTCTGATTTGCAAATCACAAACCCTCTGAATTGGCAAATCAGAGGGTTTGCAAATGCTAAAACTCTTTATTAAATGTACTAAACCCATGTCACAATTCAGAAAAGATTTTCAGAATTGTTAAATGTTTTTAGGAAACATTCAGAAATCTCTATTAGGAAGGGGTGTTTTAAGGGCGTCCCTTCCGAACACCAATTTTGTAAGTGTGTAATAATGTTTTGCACCCGGAATCTGGTTCCAAAACATTGTGGGCCAAATCTATGAAACTTTTTTCTGTTTACAAATGATCCGATTTCTAGATCAGGCAGTTTGCAAACACAGAAGGGCCTTTTCTATGAACTAAAGCCATTTGCTTCTTTTTTTCCAAAGCAAACAAAATCCAGTCTGTATTTTAACAGCATTAAATTGCAACTTGCGTTTTCTGATTTCTTGATAGTGGGGAGGATGAAGATACTTGCTGGTCTGGAGAGAAGCAGGAGGAGATGGGGGTACATATTTAGAGTCAGATATGCTCTTTTTCAGCAGACAGAGAAGGACATCTTTGACAAATATAGGCTAAGCAGTGCAGCTATATAATATATAGTTGCTGAAATTAAACTCACTTAGAGAGACACACTCTCAGAAGCAATTCAATTTCCACCCATGAGCTACCAAGGTGTAATTCTCGTGTTTTTTCACATCTATTCTGAAAGCAATGCTCTTGAAAATTAAACATATACAATTGCCTCCAACAGCACAGGAATTGCAGCTAACTGAGTAAGAATATTATCAAGTTGCACAATTCCCACATGTAATTGGCTGTATTGAGGGAACTCATGTTCCTATATGCCCACCATCGCACAATGAATACAGATTTAAAAATAGGCAGAAAATGCACTTACTTTATGTACAAGCTGTTTGCAATTCATAAACTTCATTACAGATATAGCTGCAAGATGTCCTGGTAGTACCAATGACTCCTTAATATTTAGGCATATTGGAATTAACGCAATCCTCAAAGAGGATAATTTGGAGATGGATAGTTACTTGGTAATGCAACACATATTTACAAAGGTGTAGGATAGATATGCTCATAAATTATGGTGTAATACTTTTTTACTTTAACATTCTTGGAGCTCCTGGATTTTAACCCCCTATCAGAGTCCTGCAACACCGCGTACGCTCCACTACAATGCTGCCCATATATCCACATGTATATCGACCTGTTGAAATCTTGTTTTTTCTGCCTTCATAAAAGTGGTGGTGCGCTGCAGTATAGACTTAATGCAAGCTGCAAGACTGTAGCCAGGTGTACTATATCACACAACATAGCTACACAAACAGAAATTAAAGAAACTTTACTCAGTGAAAATCTGTAACACTGAAACAAATATAAAAAGTAGTAATACAATTATGTTTTCATGTTTATTTCTCCCTCTCACAATAATTGATCTTTCTGTGCTTTCAGCATGTTTTGTGCCAATTACATCACAGAGATGCTACTGAGGCTTGAAGCGCTTTACTTTCACCCCACATAATTCAACTGTTCCAGAAATGTTTGACGTTTTGGATATAAACTAAAGAAATGGTGAATTGAATCAAGCCACATGCAACATCCCCACTGCAGTGACCCTTTTCTAATGCATGTTCACAGTGCGCCCTCATAAAGCAGCTGTAGCATGTGCCAGACTGGGAACAAGCCTGTGATTCCATCGAATCAGCAAAGAAGCATCCTTATCTCCTCAATGGTACTCTGTTTTGCTCCAACTGCAATACTTGTGTACTGAATGTACTTCCATAGTTTTTTCGGGCAGCAACCTGGAAATAGCTTTTGCCAAATATCTCATCATGATGAAGCACACACTCTTGAGTAAGAACATCCAGCTTCTTCTCACCGAATTTCAGTTTTCTTTTGCATGGACCATCTTCTTTTCCTGCCTCCTAACAGGACATGGATGGCAAAAGTAGCTCCAAAAGGGTCCAAAAGGTAGGCAAGAAACCAAAAACACACAACCTGCCTTCCTGTCTCCTTCAGAGAATTGAAGTGATCATGTGTGAAAACACTTCCTTATTGTGAGGCCATCCAGGTGTTCTCGAAAGCGACATTCACAGTTTAGAAACACTCATTACCTGTTTGGAAAATTGCAATTAGGAAACTGCGAAAGTGCGAATGCTAATCAAACGGAATCCCAAAATGAAGTACTGTGGCTACAATATATTAGATTTATGATTTCTAAATTGTGATTCAATAGAATTTTCAATTTGGGAATCACTAGTCCAAACATTTGTGTATCTAGCCTTCATATTTAACCACCAAGGATGTGGTAACCGATTCGCAAACAGGAAGAGGTAGCAAAGGGACCACCTCGCCCTTGTGAATGGTGAAAAAATCATTTTTTAAGAGTAGGAAGTTTGTAAACATTTCCACTATTTTTTTAGGAAAACAGACTGCTTTAAAAAAAAAAAAAAGATTGCTTTATTTGAAGCAATCACAGGCACAGTGGTCTGCTGACCCAGCAGTCAACCATGTCTGTGATTGTATCCAATCGAATGGGTAGCAAATTGCGACCAACTTTAATAATATTTATGAGGTAGGTCAAATTGCGACCCACTATGATTAGGTATTTTGTGAACCAAACTATTAATACATCGGGGGTCATTCTGACCCTGGCGGCCGGTGACCGCCAGGGTCACCGACCACGGGAGCACCGCCAACAGGCTGGCAGTGCTCCCGAGGGCATTCTGACCGCGGCGGTTCAGCCGCGGTCAGAAAGGGTAAACCGGCGGTCTCCCGCCGGTTTACCGCTGCCCCATTGAATCTTCCATGGCGGCGGAGCGCGCTCCGCCGCCATGGGGATTCAGACACCCCCTACCGCCATCCTGTTCATGGCGGGAAACCCGCCATGAACAGGATGGCGGTAGGGGGTGCCGCGGGGCCCCTGGGGGCCCCTGCAGTGCCCATGCCAATGGCATGGGCACTGCAGGGACCCCCGTAAGAGGGCCCCGCAAAGTATTTCAGTGTCTGCTTTGTAGACACTGAAATACGCGACGGGTGCAACTGCACCCGTCGAACCCCTGCAACTACGCCGGCTCAATTCTGAGCCGGCGTCCTCGTTGCAGGGGCATTTCTGCTGGGCCGGCGGGCGCTCTTTTGGAGAGCGCCCGCCGGCCCAGCGGAAATGTCTGAATGGCCGCCGCGGTCTTTTGACCGCGGTGCGGTCATTCGGCGGCGGAACCTTGGCGGACGGCCTCCGCCGTCCGCCAAGGTCTGAATCACCCCCATAGTTCGGTACCCAAAATAAGAATGCATTCAGTAAATTCTGATGGGCCAATTGGGACCCTTTTACTTAATGCACTCTTCGTACATGAGGCCATAAAATTATTAATCAGTCAGATTAGATCATCACGGAAATGAGAGTGAATTTAAAAAGGGGGTGAGGTCAAGCTGGTGCAGGAGAGGCATGCATGTATAGTTCTCTGGTTCCTGCTTAATATCCTCCCATTTTATTCCACATTATCCTCACCTGTTAGTCAGCGGCGGTTTATGGATTAAGAGTGCTGAGTTAATGGATAAAACATTTCCTCACTTCCCTTTTGCATGAAATGAAGCGGAAAAATGCTTTGAAAATGAGAATACCTAATTTCTAATCTTTTCCAGAAGGCAAGTGATCTAAGTCTTAGCCTCAAACATGCTAATTAATACAGTCCTTTGGGAAACCCACTGAATAAACATTACTTCGTCCTATTATGAAATATTGTGGCAATACACAAAAGCATTCGATGCCTCAGCTCTAGTCTTTCATCATGCAGACATATTTACTGTTGTGAAAACAGAAGTAGCGCGCAGAGGAATGCCACCGCCACAACTTCCTGCAAGGTGATAATTCAACTGGCAGACAAGTCCCTGCAGTGTGCAGCCTATTCACCCTTCTTTCGGAAACTGATGAAGCCAGGCTTGATTAGGCCAACCAAATCAAAGCATCAATTTCTTGTGAGCGTTAAAAGATGGCCTTGGTTTTGAGGGGCAAAAGAATACAAAAAAGACATAATGACAAAGATGGGCACGTAAGAGTGGGTTTTAAAATCAAGTGCTAAAACTGAACTTTTGAAGAATGAAGAGTGAAGTTCAAATACACCTGCCATGAAATACTAGTCTACCAGCTTTCATTACATTGTATTGCTCTTTTTTATGATGGACAAAGACTTTTGAAATGTAGATACCATCGCACAAAAGGTATCTACAGGAAGATGCTGAAATCTAATCTGCTCTCTGCACTCCTGGCCAGCGATCGGATGATGTTATATTTTGCTAGCTTCACCTTGTACAAATTACTGATCAGCTGCTTTCCTGAGTGGTACAACATAGCTGTTGCATTCATTATTCCTTGTGTTGACATGACTTTAATGCATGCGTATTATGTCCCTCTGAGACACTGCTCTTGCGTTCATTGTTCCCTCTGTTTGCATGATCTCATCACACACGTCACATATTGTGTTGTGCTTCCATGCCTGCTGGGACACTGTTGGTGCATTCACTGTTCCTTGTGTTTGCCTGTTCATGCCTCATCTTACAGGCTATCGTCTTGTTGCAAAGCACTCTGAATCCATCTCGGCGCTTTCGAATGAAGAGTCTCCTTTCAAATGAGGCCAAACAAATCAATTTACCGAAGTTTCCAAACATATTGGCAACAGGTTTTACACGCAGCTCTGAATAGAAATTCATGTAATATTACAAGTTAAGAACAGGCACAATGCCCAGGACCATGACTTCTCTGAAGCAGCATCTGTTCCTATAACAAAAGCACATGCTGCTGTTTCTTAGGTGCCTACATGTTTGACTGGGGGAGGATCAGTCCACTGTCCTCCAGGGTTTTTTCTGAGTCCTCTATTGCTAATCCAGACTTATGGGTCCTGCTCTGCACAGAAAGCAAGCACTGACCAAGCCAATAAGTCTGGCTTTAATGTGAGCACAGATTGATATGTGCAGTTTGTGTGCATTAGCACCAGTGTCTAATAATATCACTGCAAGTATCTGTATATAACTGCTGCTGCTTCGTCTCGCTGATAGCATAACCAATTGCAATGTAAGATTTGTGTCACCAGATGTTGTTTGGATTAGGGCCAGGGGTCTGTGCCTTACTTTTTAAAATTGATTGTTGCTGATTGCTTTAGTGAAATTATAGACTTTTTAATCGCATGTAAAGTTCGGTCCACTCAAAATAAATTGAACTGGGCATTAGCTTCCAAACATATTAATGAGGACAGAAAATCTTTATATAAATTCCTATTAGTATTATTAATTGAAAATGTCCTTATATTTTTTGTTAAAACACACTAATGCCGTGGCATTATCGCACATTTAAACAGATTTTAAATGCACTACCATTCTGTTATTCCTTGTTGTACAATGCACATTTAGGTGGTTATTACGAGTTCCGCGGTCTCATGACTGCCATGTTGGCTGTGGCGGCCGTACAGCCAACAGGCTGGTGGAGAAGACTGCCAAATGATGACCATGGCAGTATTCCCAACAGAATACAGCCAATGCACCGCCAGTGCGGTCAGGCCGCCACAGACAATCGTAGCCACCTTCAGGCCGGTGGAGACCATGTTCCCGCCGGACATATTGTGAGGCTGCACACCGCCAGGGTTTCCACGGCGGTCGTACCACCACGGAAACCCTGTCGGAAACCTATTCTATAAAAGGACACACACAGCTTCAGGAACACGTGCCTGTCTTGAGCCACCATGTAACCTGAGCTACACATCTTCCCACTGTCCTGTTAGCTCAACAACTCCGGAACCAGCGACGACAACAGCAACCGTGAGTATGCACACTTACCTGTCACTGTTGCACAATGCCAATGTATCTACGCACACACAACGTACACATCTTGAACAGGTGGCGATGACGACACACACACATGTACCCTCACACTGAAATGCACGCCCTCACACAGCCACAAACACACTCATGCATAGTACACACACTATGGCCAACACACACTTCCAAAACACACACCAACTGTTGTAATTTAGCAGTGATTAGATTAAGCATTAGCAGAAGACATCTTGTATTTAGTAACTATTGTGAACATTTTGCGGAATCCATTTTGTATTCATGGCAGCCATTTTCTCTGCTACATGCTGCCATGTGCTCACCATGTGCTCTGTCCTACCTTTCTGTTAACTGCTCTTGAAATCTGCCTAGTGACAAGTTATATTTAGCATCTCTTACTTTCGCACATGCTCAGTAAGGTCTGCAGCTGTTAGTCCTTGGAAACTGTTAGCTCCTCCTACCTGTCGACTGTGCATTTTCCACATGACCTTACATGTATACAAGTCTTGTTTCCATAATTGTACCATCTCCTTTTAGCCCCTGTGTGGGTATAAAAGGACCATGCTCTCTCATTTCAGTGTGCTACTTCAGACATTACCCAAGGGTGCTGTCTGAACTGTAGTACCACCTCATGAGGTTAATAAACTTTTGTCTTTTATTCCAGTTTCTGTGCCAACTTCTTCCTACATGGTCTGAGGACTTTGTGCAGAGAAAGGTGAACCCCTTGCACTAGTAGGCCTTGCTGAGGCTTACTTCAACAAATTGGCGCCCGAACAGGGACTCATCGGCGACTCGGATGCCCAACAGATTGGTCGCGACGAAGGATTGGAATCTCGCTGCGGACGATCAATGCCTGAGGAGACCCGAGTCTTGGCAACCACGGCGTTCTTCCCTTCTTTCTGATTTGACCATCCAGGTGGCGCCGGTCCTCGACTGAGATCCTTTTTGTTCATTCGTCATGCAGTGACCATTTGGTCGATTTTAGAACTTGGCAGTTGGAACCTGGACACCCTGTGATTGGTAAGAGCCGTTTTACGGCACTTGCTGTGGGTTTTGATGCCTGTGTTTGGTAATGTAGTTTAGCACTACTTACTGTGGCTCTTGTGATTTGGGTGACTAGTCAATTTGTATTCTTTGGATTTGATATATAAATTGCAATTTATATAGGCAGGTAATGAGGAGAATTTTCTCCAATTTAATTTTGATTTGAATGGCACCTTAAGTGCTACTTTGATTATAATATTGCATATTCTGCACTATTTTTGGCATGCCTGTTTTTAGCGCACTTCGTAGGATGTGTTGCTTTTGTAATGGTACCAATTTGAGACTGGAAGAATCGCAACCAGCACCCCCAGAGGGGACGCCAAATAGAGATATGTATGTTAAACATGGTCTTTCTTCTATAATGTACAGCACATTATGGAATAAATACACCCGCGCGGATCCTGAGTTACGTTGGCCTATGCATGGGTCATTTGATTTGCGAAAGATTGAGTATGTGGAACAATGTATGTGTAAGCGAAAGTCTAGGCAAGATATGTTTGACTGTGTACGAATGTGGGAGAAAGAAGCGCGTGGACGAGTGAAGCGTGAGCAAGCCTTGCTTGAGAAAGAGCAGCGGAAGAATGTATATGTGAAAGCATTGGAAATGAGAAAGAAAGAAATAAATGACTTAAAGGAGCTAGAAGAGAAAGAACGTAAGCTACAGGTAACTGGCCAATACACTGTTAGGCAACCTCTCTATCCTATCCTTAATAAACCACATGATGATTTATTGTTACTAGATCGCCCTCCGTATGTCGTCCCTTCTGCCCCTCATGAGTTACCTAAAGTCTCCAGTTCGGAGCAACAGAAGATGCGGGACAGTCGCTCTATGCTGCCTGCTGACCGTGCGTCTGAGCTTAGATCTATTGCTCGTAAAACAATTCGTAGCGTTGTTTCTGCTTCTGAACTTTTAGACAACATGAAAGGGTGGACGGAAAAGGAGCAGCTATATTTTACTGAGGCATTTGGCTCAGAAGTTATTGAACTATATCGGAAATATTCTGATGAGTTAGAGCCCGATGATGTAGCAGCTGATCATAAGCAAATGCGTGATGGTCTTTTTGTTTTCTCCCAGGTGGCTGATGCAATCAGGCGTTTAATGAAATTACGTATTGTGGCAGTCCGTTTGCAAGAAGAGAAAAGGGCTGCGGACGCAGGTGCACGAGCATCTCAGACCGAAGGGGCGCAAGCTTCCATCTTTGAAACAGATAAGACTATGATAGTTCACGCGAAACCAATGCGGGAGGCCGCGCCTTTGTATGTTCCTCCTAAAGGATTGGGTACAAATGATGATAAAACTTCTGTTGATGCTAAGGGTTATTTTATTTATAATTGGGTGTATACTCCTTGGAATAGGGCAGATGTAATGGCACTTAAAACAGCATTACCTGACCGGCGGAAAAATCCAGCCGCCTTTTATGAGGAAGTTGAGGGAGCAATTAGTTCTTGTACTATGACTTTGGCTGACATTGATTTATTTTTCGGATTGATATTACCGCCAGATATGTGGAGAACTGTTCGTAAAATTGATGATCGTACAGTTTTTGGGGCATCATGGAAAGAAATAGAACAGATGGATGGGGATAGGGAACCTGCGAAAAAGCCATATCATTTGATTCTAGATCTTCCTGCAGCCATATTAGTTAAGTTGAAAACGATTATTCCCCCTAAAAAGATAGATTGGACTGTTTTAGCGTCTTGTAAACAAAAGGCAGATGAATCGGTCTCTGATTTCTTTACACGCTTTGAAGAAGCATTTCATGATTTTAGCGGTCAGTCATTGTCAGATGATACGGGCAGACATTTATTCGTCGATAAATATGTTGCAAATCTGTTACCAGGAATAGCTAGTCGTCTAAAAGCTAGTGAAAGTTCATGGACTACCTATACTCCGGTTTCTCTTTTGACTATGGCTCAGTATTATGAACGACAGGAATTAGAAGCAAAAGGTAGCGAGGAGAAAAAGATTAAAGAATTAAAGACGAAGGTTATGTTGGCTCAAGCTTATGGTCCGCCTTTTAGAGGTAGTGATAGAGGTGGACGTGGATCTTATGGTTCTTCTTACACTAGTTTGAATTTGTCTGATGATCAGTGTGCGTATTGTAAGAAATTTGGGCACTGGGCTGCCGATTGTCCAGCACTACGTGTTCAGCAGTGTTCACGTGGTCGGGGACAAATGAGAAATCGCTCAGGATATTCAGGACCTAGAAGAAGCACAAATGATCATGCTAGGGTTGATGCTAATACACGAGGGCAGGATGGGTTTAACACTTTTGATAGACGGAACCAATACCAGATGTCTGACCATGTGCAGCCTGATTTCCAAGATTCTGCTTATGCATAGGATTGCCTAGGATGGGGTAAGGAATCAGTTGAAGTTCCAGTAGATCAGAGGGGTCCCTATGTTACAGCACATGTTTTGGGTCTTACTGATCAGTTTCTGGTTGATACAGGAGCTACTCGTAGCGCCTTGTCTAAACAATTGATTCCGAGGGCTCCCCTGTCTGGCTTAACCATTACATCGATAGGTTTCGATGGAACACCTTCCCCTAGCCCATTGTCACAACCACTTGCATTCCATGTTGATAAATTTACTGCTCCATGTCCATTTTTGCTTTCTCCAAATACACCAGACAATATTGTGGGTCTTGATATGCTCAAGTATTTCAGGGCTACAATACGATGCTCTCCTGAAGGGGTGCGTGTTATTTTAAATGATAATCATCCTGTGATGGAAGAGTTTGTCTTGTTAAAGAGGATGTTGCATTAGCTTCACTCCCTAGTACTTTGTGGGCTACTTCAGATACTGATGTGGGACAAATGATTATTCCACCGGTACATATTAGTGTCAAGGAGGGAGCTATATTGCCACGTTTGCCTCAATACAAAATTTCACAGGAGGGCGAAGAAGCACTCACACGAATTGTGCATGATCTTATTGCAGTTGGAGTTGTTGAGGAAGTTCTGTATAATGTTTGTAACAGTCCGATTCTTCCTATTCTGAAAAAGGATACTGATACTAGGATTTACCGATTCATTATTGATTTACGAGAAGTCAATAAGATTGTGATACCACAATATCCTGTGGTATCTGATATCACGACACTCCTTACTTTGGTTCCCCTGACAGCAACTACGTTCTCTGTGATAGACTTGAAGAATGCTTTCTTTTCGATCCCTATTCATCCTGACAGCCGATATTTGTTTGGTTTTACTTTGAATAAATGATCATATAGATTTTGCAGAGTTCCTCAAGGCTATACGGAGAGTCCAAGTATTTATAGTCAGGCGTTAAAACGACAACTTGATTCTTTTGTTTTGCCTGAAGGTGTGGCTCTCATACAATATGTTGATGATATTTTGTTGGCAGCTGATACCCCGGAGCAATGTGAAAAGTGCACTTTGTCCTTACTTTATTTTCTTGCTTCACACCATCATAAAGTGTCACGAAAGAAATTGCAATATTGTAGACCAAAGGTAACCTATTTAGGTCACCTTTTGTCTAAGGAGGGCCGTGCACTTACATCAGATCGTATTCAAGCAATTTTAGACACACCAGTACCCTCTACTCAGAAAGATGTTTGTGCATTCCTTGGTCTTACTTCTTTTTGTAGGCAATGGATATTAGGGTTTTCACACATTGCCAAACTTTTGCTAGCACTTTTGACTAAAGATACTCCAATGCCCCTCCCATGGACAGATGAATGTGAGACTGCTTTCCGGCAGCTGCGACAAGCCCTTTGTTCTGCACCAGTGTTAGGTACTCCAGATTACATGAAGCCTTTTGCACTTTACGTACACGAGAAAGATGGATGTGCATTGTCAGTTTTAGTACAGACACATGGCGATAAGCAGCGTCCCTGTGCATATTTTTCAGCAGTAATTGATCCTGTCGCTCGAGCGTTGCCTGGGTGTTTTCGTTCAGTTGCCGCAACAGCTGTCTCAATACGTCAGAGTGAAGGGATAGTTTTGTCACATAAGCTGTTGGTGCTAGCACCCCATGCGGTTGATGCTCTTTTAAATCAAACAAAGACACAACATTTAACTAGCGCCCGTATGACAGCTTATGAGTTGACATTGTTGGCACCTCACATTACACTGAAGAGATGTGCGACACTAAATCCAGCTACTTTGTTGCCATATCCGGTGACTCAGCCTCAGTCACAACAAACACATGATTGTATATTCCTTACTGAAGAACAGACAAAGGGTCGTGTTGATTTACAAGATACGCCCCTTTTAGATGTAGACGGGGAACTGTGGGTTGATGGGTCTTGTTTGAAGTTGCCAGATGGTACGACCTCAGGTGCATATGCAATCACTACAATACACACGGTAGTGGAGACAGCTCGTATACCATAGAAGTCAGCTCAAGCAGCTGAACTAATAGCTTTGACACGAGCATGTGAGCTTAGTACTGATTTAAGTGTGAACATTTACACAGGCAGCCGCTATGCTTTTGGAGTGGCTCATGATTTTGGTTTGCTTTGGAAGGAAAGAGGTTTTCTCACATCCCACGGGATGCAGATATTAGTGCATAACCTCTTGACTGCATTGACATATCCAAATAAACTAGCTATTGTGAAATGTAGTGCACATAAGAAAGTGACCGATGAGATAGGGCAAGGTAATGCTCTTGCAGACCGTGTAGCACGTGAGACTGCGATGCAGCGAAGTACTACTTCTATGTATGTAGTGAAGTCACAAGCTGAACGTTGGCATAATGCTAGACAAGACGTATTAGATATACAGAAATCTGCTTCTGTGAAAGAACGTGAGCAATGGTCTAAAGATGGAGAATTGGATGATGAGGGCTGTTGGCGGAATAAGCAGATGGATAAATGGAAATTGCCTATAGCTTTTGTACAACCTATGGTTCAGATGGCACATGGGCTGGCACATGTTTCATCAAACCCCAAAAAAGTTAAAAACAAATACGCTAGATGAAATAAAAAAAATACACTGAAAACAGGATGAAATGCATCAAGGCCCACGCAGCTGCCCTCTAGAATTGTGCACTGGCTGCCACAAAAGCTACAAGGGCTAAGGCACCAGCTGCGCCCACACAGGGGTTGGATGAGAGCTGCAGAGCATCATGGAGCACAAACTCTGGTAAACACTTGTAATTCCACGGCAGTGGGACAGCATCTTCTTGTGCACTTGACAGGGTGCCGTACAATGATTGGAAAGGCACACTTGAGACTTAACATCAGGGTGTGTGGATTTAAAAAGCTACCATCATACAGATGAACTACTTTTTGATAAATTGCCAATACGAACAGTATATGTAAACACCTCTGAAAAGTTGTGGCTTGCCCAAAATGTGATGTGCGCCCCCATCCAGACATTGCTTAACAGGGGTTTACCCAAACAAGCTAATGGTTTAAGGGAGCTGCCTCAAAATCCACTTTGTATATGGAATGTTGATTTGTGTCAACTGGGCTCACATGAGGTCTACTAGACAAATACAACTAAAGATAGCCAAAGATAAAAATACGCACATAACTAAATACATACAACGTTTGTCTTCAAAAGGTTGTCCCTTTATATGATATGAGGAATACCTAACTAGACCAAACAGCACTGTTCCTAAATAAACTTTGTAAAAAAGGGCCTAATTCTCCTACGGACTCTGCAGTGTCAATACCTAGACAAATGCAGGGGGCACATTGATCTCCATGGTGTTTAATAATAGAATGCTTTCATCTAGCTCTGCTCCTAAATCTTATCCTTTTTTTTTGCATTGGTCTTCAGGGCCTGGTAATCCCTCCTCTTCGGCACACCACAGACAAAGACTTGGCACTGTACTTGAAGGCAAGAAAAACCACTAAATATGTATTTACGTTCATGTTAACGTTTTTGTGTGCTTAAATCAAAATGTTCACTATTAATGGTATGCAGAGCGATTGATGTACACTTGAATTCACAATCACATGTGTAAACTGATATGAAGCCAATCCATTGAAACAACTGTGATATGATCTGCTAAAGTGTGTTTTGATGTCTTAGGTTAACTAGGCCTTAATGCCATCTTGTCCGCGATATGGATGACACATCATGTTTATTCTCCGTTTATATATCTGCCTGACAGTACATGCAGCAAGATGTGGATTTATTTCTGAATGACAATGCTATCAAAAGGGACCTTTTGTAACTGTTTCTCAAGGACATTTCGCTTGCACACAGTATTGCATTCATTCACAGTGGTTCGCTGTTGTGTATGTAACTAGTTTGTTCTGACAGCTCTGGATAACATTAGGTCAGAGGGGGCAGAATCAATATTCATGTAGTTGGTTACTGCTAAAGTCGTAGGGGTATATGATGATTCATAATTCTGTAAATTGATTTATTGAAAATGTAAAACGTTGCTCACACCATTAATGCTCTCTTATGGAATAAATGGTTATATAAACCCTTGAATTTAGGGGTGAGCCAGATCTTTTTTGTCTCTACTTGGGATGCTGTCTGATTTCTTACTGATGTTTTTGCATATTCGAGACTTAGGGGTTCATTACGAGTTTGGAAGTCAGACGAGGTGGCTGTCAACCCGGCTGCCTTACCACGCCGTGTTATGATGTTCCCACTGGGCTGACCGGCGGAAACATCGTATTACGACGTTCCCTTGGGTCAGTCTGGTGGGAACAGTGCCACGGTATTGGCCCCAGCTCCCCTAAGCGAGCTGAGAACAATACCATAGCACTACAACACCCTCGGAATTGCAGACAGTGCTCATTCAGTGGGTGCTGGGCAGGGAGGCCCCTGCACTGCCCATGCCACACACATGAGCAATGCAGGCCCCTGTGGCCCCCTGCACAGCCTTTCCATGGCGGTTGAACCGCCAAGGAAAGGCTGGCGGAAAGGAAACTCATGCTCAGCACGGCCGTGCTGAACTCAGCACTGCAGTGGCTGAACACGAGTCAGACTGCTGTCAGCCCGTCGTTAGCCATGTTCCTGGCGGGGGTGGTAGTCCCATTGTGAGGGTCGTAATGTGGCGGTCGGACTGCCTAGCGTGCGCCATCACCATGAGTCTGCGGGTTCTTGGACCACCAAACTTGTAATGAGGCCCTTAATGCATTTTTGATTTTGCCTATTACTCTGAATTGTTATTACTATTGAGAGCCTTTGTGGCAGTAACTCTATGCATATAAATGAGATTATTGCAGCACTTTATTAGTTCTGTATTGTACCCTTTGAATTTTTTTTATAAACCTTCATGGCTCATAAATTCTGTTGTAGAACTTACTTTTTGAGTCAGTGATTTTCCTTATTGATTGCATTTTGAAATGCTGTTTTGAACCATGACTCTGGTAAAGATTGCTTCGTTATTCAAGGTTAACGTGATTTGGGGTTAACGCCATCCCAAATCCACTCAACATTCTGCATGCGCCAATAAGGTGCAGCGTTCTAGGGGTACAGCGCTCCCACACTCATTACATACATAAGGCTGACGCTCCACAGATCAGTGTGTCCAACTGTGTTGGGCAGGATAATAAGTTATCCACAAATGCTGCTGGTATGAAAAGTGAAAAGAAAGAATATAAAAAGAAAGTTAGATTGAATAGCCAAAATGTGCCTTATTCAAATGTGCTCCTAAATAGCCATACATGAATATTTTTTCTGAATCAAAGATGGGCTTTCTTGAAATATATATTGTCTGGTAAGTTGTTCCAAAGTGCAGCTCCAGAATGAACTAGAGAAGGGGGTCTTTACATACAATACATTCACTCATGCATACAAAGGCCTCAATTGGCTGCCCTTACCCAGCCATATCAACTTCATTTACACATCACCTACAAGCAGTTAAATATCTTTCCACATTTCTTTGTCTGGTATCTAAGCTCGAGAGATCCACAAGGGCGCATAAAACATGAACAGAAGAATTGCTACGGAAGGCAAACATTTCGAGAAATAGGAGATAGGCCAGGGTTGGACTGGATGTTCAGACATTCTGGCATTTCCCTGTGGGTTGTAAGCTAAGGTTTTTTTTTTAGGGCTGGGTAGACTGCCATCACTCATCCTTGAAAGTGCCCACAAAATGTACGACGCACTCATCACTGGCACACAATCAGGGACTGGCACAGAATTCAGAGCAGATAGATTTTCTCTTACCGTAAGATTCTCCATGTGCAGTACTCAGGGGCACACTTCATATAATAGGCACTGCATCTTCTATGACATTAATATTTGCTTTCCTTTCATTCAGCTTTTTTGCACCCAGCACACTTTTTAAAGCAGCTATATGTTTTTTGCTTCGGAGAAAAAATGTTCATCGTTACTGTGGCACATTCTGAAGTATTATAATATTTCATAAGGTTCCCTTCTAACCTGCTTGAAATTCTTGTGAGTTTTTACCAATAAAATTAACTAATTGTGTTGCAAAATATACTGTTGAGATATTTTTTTCAGGAATTTTCTGTTGAGGATGAGGCATAACCCACCCAAGCCCACCTGCATAGGACAGCCTTGCTCCCTCTCATGCCTCAAGGTGAGGCCAGGTTGATTGAACGTTTTGGCCAGGGCTGGCAGAGCATGGATGAGGGACCCCATTTGGGAGGCAAATCGATCTCTGTCATGATGGAATTTAATCTTATTTTACAAGCCATCCCAAACCTGCCTGTTTTGTTAAGCTTTAAGGACTCATCTCTTTAATTAAGATTGCACTTTCTTTTGTGAGCCCTGCTTAATATATCCCTTCATTCATTAATTTGTTCCCGAGAAATCCTCATGCTACGTATCAAGGATATGGTACAATATTCGATGTGGAATATACCAGGCGCCTTTTCCTCCTCCACTTCCTAAAGGACAGCACGCAGACTCTAAGGACCTCATTTACAAGCCCCTAGCAGCACACTGCACAGACGAAGCATCATATTTTTTTTACTCTTCGGTGGCCCAGTGTGCCGGCCTATATTTACAAGGCCACGCAAAGCCACCTTGTGTGGCTTTTCATGGCCTTGTAAATGTACCCCACTTTCACGCATAACTCTGCATGAAAGGGGCGTTTCACGGGTATTGCTGTGGGTGTTCCCAGACAACACCCATGGAATCTGATGCATTCCCACATTTACGAGTCCAGGAATGCGTCAGATTCCTACTTCATCTCAGGGGTGGCATTGAAATGGCGCAACAGGGAGAAATACAATTTCTCCCCATTTTTTCCTTTTTCTATGTGTGCTGCAGAATGCAAGAGGAAAACACCATTAATGATTGTTTATGTGCTGGAAGGTTTCCCTTCCTGCACATAAACAATCAGCCCTGCAACTCAGAACACCCTTGCACCATAGCACAAGGGTGTCTGCGTTGGCTCTAGGCGGCAGTTTGTACACCAGCACAGAGAAAAGTACAGGGATGCTTCATATTTCTGTAAATATGAGGCATCCCTGCACTTTCAAAATGATGCCGCACACAGCAGCAAGATGGCTTGCAGCGCCACGGTGCGTCATTTCTTTGTAAATGAGCCCCTAAATTTCAAACAGTTCTTCACTGCTATGTAAAAACGCAGTTGTTCCGACACAGCAGAGGGTCTTGGAAGATGAAAAAGACATGCCCATGGGCCCTCCCCTTTTGTGGTTCCCAAGCTCACCCTCTTTAATCTGCACGCTCTGGGGTCTACTCCGAATAATCCTCTAACCACCACATATGTTCAGCACTCTGGTGCGTTACAACTACATTTGGTCCATTTAAAAGCCATCCATCCATTCATCCATCCATACATACATACATACTTACAATCAGTTCCATATCTGGTAGTGCTTGAGAAATATTTGACATCTGAAATTGAAAAATCTGGATTAGGAGTCTCTAGTGATCTTTGGAAGACATATCCCACAAAGCCTTCTAGACTGAACACAGAAGCCCAGATTTATTAAGCCTCTGCTTTGTCTTCACGTCAATATGTTAATTAAGATTCACAAAGCCACGCAATGAGCAATATGAGCTGCCTTGCGTGACTTTGTAAATAAATGTACCAAAATGCAGCATTTAACAATGCGTCTCATTATATTTCATAGTGGTAGGAGTTCCATGGGTGGCGCATGGGTGTTTCTGTACATCCACCCATGAAATTTGATGCAATCCCAGATATACTAAAACTAGTAAACCCTGGATTGTGCCAAAATGGTATGCCTACCACAGAGAGGCATAACAAGAAGAAATATCTTTATTTCTTCTTGTTATTGCCTCTTTTCACGTGTGCTGCATTCTGTAGTAAGACTAGAAGGAGGAATAGAAATTGAAAGAGGAAATTACCCCTAAGGATAGGTTTTGTGCAGGAAGGTTTAATTTCCTGTACAAAATTAATCCTGCTTGTTATTCAGGCACCCTTTTAATATGGTGCAAAAGTGCCTGTGTTGTAGGAGGAAGCAGAAGTGTACCATATCTTAGTAGATAGGGTACATTTCAGCTCCCTCTGTTTCACGCTACTCAGCACTGCAACTATTCTTGATGCCGTGCATTGTGTGACACATTAGTAATTATGTTCCAGAATTTTATATGAAGCTACTTTGTGAAAATAATAATGTGTTTCCATATAGCACTCGCACAGTTTTTGCACTGTAAAAAAAAAAAAGGTTTTACTATGACCTGATTAAATGCTATTAAATGTATCTACCTCAGAAGGATGAAAGGTACAATCTGTCTTCTTAGATTTGGAACATGTGACCTGCTGGTCACAAATATGCTAGCATTGTTCACCTAACCTGCTGACCCATCGTGGCAGGTATGAAAGGAGAATAACATGCATCTAAATTCAAAACCTGTGAACTTCATGTCTACAATGAAGTCTGTTAAAAAATAAAAAATTGGATGAAGTCAAAGGAGGAAATCAGTTAATTACTGAGAACCATCTGACAAGATTTAAACATTCTCATGTTCAGTAGGTCAAAGTTGCTGAAAGAACCATGTCCCTCTGCACACTATTGAAAAAACCTTCTGCATTGAAAAGGAGACATGAAAAGCATTCACCTTACTAAGAGCAATAGACAAGAACAGATGAAGCTACCTTCAAGAGTATTGGAGAAAATATTGCCAACAATGGAGCTATCACACTTATGACAAGTATTGTTCTACTATGACCCTACTTGTTTGCTGTGATTCAGGACCTCCATGTAGGGTTAATTCAGGAGGGGTTTACTCAGATAAATGGCAGCTGCACATGTGCACCAGACAAGGATGCCTGCTGTCCCCTATTCTATTTGTACTGGCTTTTGAACCCTTAGCTTGTATCCTGCGTGCGAGGGTCCCAGAGTGGGGGATCAAAGTGGGAAATAGATACCATGTGGCATGTTATGCAAATTATTCACTGTTGTTCCTCAGAGACCCGGGAGCCAGACTTCCCGCACTAAGACAACAGCTGGATGCGTTTGAGGAGTTGTCGGGCTGAAGATGAATAGGTACAAATCCTGTATGTTCCCACTGTGCACAAGGAAGTCACTGGAATGCTCTCAGTTTCTAGACAGCCTTTTGACCTGGGAACCTACTGCCTTCAAGTACTTGGAGGTGCAGATCTACCACATGGATCAAGACTTAAAGGAAGGTAACACAGATAAATGTGTATCTAATATAAGGGGGGCGATATCCTTCGGGCTTCACCTCTCAAGATCCCCCTTGTGGAAGGAGGCCATACTAAAGATGATTGTTCTCCCTAGATTGCTGTATTTCTTTATGGCCCTCCCCCTTACTTTACCAAAACTATTTTTCAGGGAATTGAGGTCCATATCCTTGGAACTGATCTGGGGAACCCAGAGACTGTGACTTTCAACAGAAAAAAACTATGAACCCCTTGGACATGGGCGGCCTGGGCACCCCATATCTAGATATTTATTTACTATATAGTTACTCAATAGGTGTGGCTGATTCATCGGCTGGCAGTGGACACAGACCCAGAAAGGTAAGATATCAGATAACAGACAATTAAAACATGCTGGGACACTTACTCTAGGAAAGTGGGTATGAGAACTCCGTACTCCCCTGAACCTCTTATAGGGGTGGTGCTGACTAAGGCACAAGTGGTGGACAGGCGAGCCACACAAGCCTGGTAACAGGTGAGGATCACTGCAAAGGAATATCAATGCAGTGTAGGTGAATTCCTTACCTTTGAGGTCCTTAAGGACAACTGCAGGATACTTGGGGGTCAGTTCCTGCTATATTGAACACTCAAAATGTCAATTGGTGGCATGTGGAAAATCACAGCACAGGAGCCATATAGAGGAGAGCCCCCAATCAATTACCTGTATGCACGGGGCACTAGCCCCAGTGTTTAATGTACCCACAGCTACTTTGAAAACCAAAAGATAAGGGAATACATTCCAATCAAGGAATGGAGTAAAATGCTGGAATGCACAAAGGGTGTTAATAGAAACCCTTGTTTTAAATATACCCAACTTAATTATCTACAATGTACGTATTTGTTCCCAGCCCGATTAGCCAAAATCTACCCAGGGATTCCATCAGTAGGTGCTGTATGGGAGATGTGAGCTTCTTTCACATGGCATGGAGCTGCTCTCACATACACACCTACTGGAGGTCCTTGGTGGACCTATTAAAGGAGCTGATGGGCAGATACTTACTCATGACCACAGTGGGATGCTTACTGAGCAGATCCACAAGGCCTAAAAAAGCCAAACACAGATTCCTCCATCTTGCCCTTCTTTTGGGCAAGCAAAACATATTCATGAACTGAAAGGCCACAACTACCCCACCGTTCTTGAAATGGCTGCAGGAATTTTATAACATAATGCACTGCTGAAATAAACATCATGACCAGCAGCCACCAACAGTTAAACAAGCTGACACCGACTAAAGAATGGGACACACTCCTACTGAATCTATAGTCCAAATCACCCGAAAAACCACCATAAAACATGAAGCTGAACAAAATATGGCTAGAAAATGCAATCTGTTAACAGCCCTCAGCACTGGAGCAGGGTACACAGGTTGCAGTAGGATTGTCCCGAGTATAGCAGTGGGTTGGGAGAACTGCCAGATCCTTGAGGGCTAATAGTATCACTACTGGGACAGGGGAGGGTTTGCAGGTAGTTAAAGTAGCTGCATAATGGAAAGGGAATGTCTCCCCTTAAGTAGGGGTTGAGATCTCTGGGAGCTGGATGTGTAAATGTAATGACTAGTATCGAGATGTTGTCGGTTGAAGTTTATTGGGGTATACCGGGATTGTTCTAAAAAAACTTACATCTCGACATTGCACCTTTATACGGATGTATTATGTACAGACTATTGTGAAGTGATAACTCAACTTAACTGATGTTCATATCTGTACATTGTTGCATGTCTACCTCATTGAAATGCATTAAAGAGCAATAAAAAAAGTATTGTATTGTTAACACGTAAAGTAGTAAAACCTGCAACCCCTAAGAAGAGTCATTTCTTTATATTACACAAGGTGTGCTGCTACCAGTGAAGCATGAAGGTCATTTAGGGACCTGGTACTGTCTTTGTGACCCCTGGCTTCAGCGGTGGCAAGATCAGTGCCAGGAACACAGGGGCTGCACATCCTTATGGACATCGGTTGGGGCTCCTTTCTCGTGTTTTCTCTATTTTTTTTATTGTACTAATATTTAATTATTCTCTATTAGTGTAATAAACATGGAGTGCAATTAGCTGGACTATGGTAGCTGAGGTAAGTAAAAAACAAATGTTTTTTAAATGTATGTTGTGAGCGTGTTTGAGGGTGTGTGTTTACGTGAGAGAGTGTAAGTGTGAATGTGTTATAGGTAAGTGTGTGTGCACGTGTAATTAAAGAACAAAGAGCGTGTGTTGTCACTTCCGCTACCCAAGGCATTTTGGTAAATTGACGTTCTTGCAGTGAAGATGCCTAAAGTGAAAAGAGTTAAAACATAACTCCTGGAATGTGGAGCAGAAGATGCTGATGATACCCACTCATGCGCTTGTAAACTTTCTAATCCATGTTTGTAAGCTTTACAATAGACCTATTTTGGAAATTGGAAATTAAGGGCCTTGTTACAAGTTTGGTGGTCAGACCGCCATGTTGGCAGTCTTTCAGACAGCTGTATTAAGAGTTGTGCAGGCAGGACCTCCAAGCAAAAAAAGCAGACCGCCAGCGGCGCAGAGACCTGGATATAGGTGGTCCGTCCTCCTGTGTCGTCAGCACTATGACCAACCACTGAGCCTATGGCAAGCACACAGTCACAGTGGCAGTCCCCCATGTGGTCAGCCAATGGCGGTCTGAACCACGGAGGTTTGTGGTCAGCAAAGTAACAATCAACTTCACATTGGATGAATTTGAAAACAACAGAGCTGGCACACATTGCCACAGTGGACACACCTGCAAAGGACACTATAAAACAGACATCCCTTCACAGACCACAATTCTTTGCATTTACAACGCCAAAAAACAAAAGCAGAGCAACTTTTTAGCAAACACTCCATAGATTAGGCACATCTTTTTTCACCATCCTATAGAACTCTCTGCACACTTTTGTCCTTTCACACCTTGTTACACTTCCCCTGTTTAGTTAGTCACTGTCACTCGTAGTTTTTTTCCCACCATGTCACATTCTAAAAATCCCTATGTTTTAGAAGATGAATTTTAAGAGTCATGGTAGATGAAATCATAAGAGTAGAGCCACAATTGTTTGGAGCACAAGTCCAGCATACTCCTCTCAGCAGGAACATGGAAATGTGGGACAGGATCGTTGACAAGAGTCAATGCTGTAGGCACCAACCTGCGCACAAAGGAGGACATCAGGAAGAGGTAATACGACCTCAGGGGCAAGATACCTTCACTGGTCTCCAGGTACCAGCTGCAGGCCAAGAAGACTGGTGGTGGCCCTCCCAGTGCCCCATTACATCTCTTTCCCTGGGAGGAGAAGGTCTTGTCCATCCTGCGTTGCGTTGTGAGGGCTTGACAGGAATACCTGGGGGAGTGGAGTCTGGTAAGTCACAACACAAAGAAATGTTACCAAAATGCCATGTCATGCATGCTCACAGCTCAGCTTTAACCACTGTCTTGTTCATGTACCCCACCAACATATACCTAGAATATTTACCAAATCCCATCACATGCCATATGTCCAAATGGGCCTGGAAATCTCAAAATAACAAAAACACATTCCAAGATCCATGGTATGTCCCAAAATGTAAATGTATGCTCAAATCTAAATGCAGTCTGCATACAGATATGTAATACACAACATGTATGTAGTGTGTGTAGTACAGAGAGTTACCTGACGGCAACTCCCAGGAGGTACCGTTTCTCTAAATCCAAACACCAGACCAGTGTTCTCTTCTCCAAAATAGCCCTGCTCCTAAACTCTCAATTGAAGTGTACTCACCTGGGAGGATACCATTTATCAAGTGTGGGAGCAGAGGGAATGACCTGACTGCAACTCCCAGGAGGCACTGCTTCTCTAACTCCAAACCCCGGGCCAATGTTCACTTGTCCAAATACTCCTGTTTGTTATCTCTCAATTGAAGTGTACTCACCTGGGAGGATACCATGTATATACTGTGTGCATTAGAGGGGCTGACCAGACTACAACTCCCAGGATGGACTGTTCCTGTAACTCCAAACACCAGCACACTGGTCACATGCCCAAGTACACCTGTTTGATAACTCCCAAATTAAGTGAACTCACCTGGGGAGATAACATGTGTATAGTGTGTGTAGTATAGGGAGTGACATGACTGCTAAGGCCAGGAGGCTCTGTTACTGTTACTCCACTCACCAGCCCTGTGTTCTCTTCTCCAAATACTATTGTTTGGTAAACCACAAATTAAGTGTACCCATCTGGGGGGATAACATTTGTATATTGTGTGTGGTACAGGGACTGACATGACTGCTAAGGCCAGGAGGCCTTGTGTCTGCAACTCCAAACACCAGACCAGGGTTCACTTGTCCAAATCAATCTGTTACTGAACTCTCAAATTAAGTTTACTCACCTGGGAGGATACCATTTTTATAGTGGTGGGAACTAGAGGGATTGACCTGAAATGCAAAGCCCAATAGAACACGTTTCTCTAACTGCAGTGTTCACTTGCCCAAATACATCTGTTAGTGAACTATCAAATGAAGTTTACTCACCTGGGAGTATACCACTTGTCAAGTGTTAGGAAGTAGAGGGAGTGACCTGACTGAAACTCCCAGGAGTCCCTGTTTCTGTGACTACAACCACCAGCCCAGTGTTCACTTTCCCAAATACATCTATATGTGAACTTTCAAATTAAGTTTACTCAGCTGGGAGTATACAATTTGTCAAGTGTTTGGAAGTAGAGGGAGTGACCTGGCTGCAACTCTCGGGAGGCCCTGTTTCTGTAACTCCAACCACCAACCCAGTGGTCACTTGCATAAATTCACCTGTTTGGTAACTTTCAAATGTAGTTTACTCACCTGTGAGGTTAACATTTGTCAAGTGTGTGTAGTATGCAGAGTGGCATGACTGCAACTCCCAGGAGGCACTGTTTCTCCAACTCCAAACACCGGAGCAGTGGTCACATGCTAAAAAACATCTGTTTGTCAACTCTCAAAGAGGCATACTCACCTGGGAGTGATCAAGAGCAGACTATACCCTAATCACAGACATATCTGTCAACATAAATCTATCTATCTTGACTTGCTAACCCAAGATGACATTTTTGAGAACAGAAATGACACCTTACCCAGTGTGCAGAACAATGATCCCTAAGGTCTCAAGATGCATAACCAGAATGGTATTGGCAGGAGACATTTACACTGCACTGACGACATGATGACTCCAGTCACATATACAACAAGCTCCTGGGTCTGCCTGCATCACAGTCAACTAGGCCTCAAAATGACCAAAGCCATATCTTGACTAGCCACTGTTATAACTGGACTGGTGGCAAGAGGGCATTCTCAGGTCGTCCTCCCAAGTGCTAATGATCTGCACATTTCAGCAGCTGATTGATTTGGCATGCTTCACAAATGTCATGTCAAAGCAATCAATACCATGTGTACTTGCCACAACAGGATTAACTGTTACTTAACTTTGTACAAGGTCTCTGCTGAATGTAACTCCAAACTGTTGGAATTAGATGTCACAATACAACCAGTAACATTGTATGTTTTACATCAACAGGTCGAGCTGCCACTGGGCACACAGAGGCCACATAAGAGACTGCCACTACCCCCCTGGACGAAGCCCTCAGTGAAGAAGACACTCATGGATGTCTAGACGTGGAGGACGATTCTGGCCTATCCGGACAATCCAGTTAAACACCAAAAGTGAGTCTCACTGTGGCCACATCAACACCTCCCAGCCTGGTTGCTTCAACATCACAAGTAAGCATTTGCCCCCCAACCTGTGTCCCTATCACAGTGCCTACCATCTTGTGCCCCCCAGTTCTGGATCCTGAGTTGCAGCGCAATACTTCTGACAATGAGGGTCCAGGAACAAGTTGGAGAGGGCACCCTGTGGCAAGGGCACAGGCCTTTGGTGGTAGGGTGCATGGGAGGGATGCTGTGGGCCAGCAGGGTGAGGCCACTGGGGCTGCTGTCGGCCAGGACCCCATCAGCCACGTTTTGGGGGTTTATCAGGAGTCTCAAGTTGTGATTGGCTAGGTGTTGACCGAACTCCGGGAAATCAAGCAGCTACATAGGGATATGCACAGACACTGGGAGAACAGATGGAGACCCACAATACCATCATGGCCTCCCTAACAAGGGTGCTGAGGGACATTCACACCACCCTGAGCAGCACTTTTCAACATCAGTCTACCCCTTCCTTTGGCTCATCAACACCAGGCACATGTACATCGGTGCCAGCCACTGGAAGGGAGGCCCAGTCAGAGGAAGAACCAGCCCCAGAAACCCCTGCCTCGGTAGTAGCAGATCCTCCCCTCCCCTCATCATGCAAGCGGGACATCCAGCAAAGAATCCAGGAGGTGCAGATGGAAAGACATACACCACTGCCAGTAACAACCCTCTTCTTTAAGGACCTAATTTGTGTGCCACACAGTCACTCTACCAGTTCTAATTGGAGGAGTAACTTGGACTTTGGACGGCCAATGGTGTGGCATCTACTCCAATGATTTCATTCACCATGACTGACACCTTCACTTTACTTTATTGTTTCTTCATATCCCAAATGTATTTTCTGCATTAGATTGTACAAAATTCACCCATCAAAAACTCATTGTCTGCTTGCTTAATTTTAAACGTTTTGCTATATTGAGATGTGAGACCATGTGAACCATATGATGAAGACAAGCTACTTGTGCAAGGAGGGATACGTTACAGGTACACAGTGTCCAGCTCAGGATTACAACCATTGCACACAAACACATTAGTACAAGTGACTGTGCAAACCAAACATTTAATTCCAGTGTACAACACATAGGCCGTTAATATTTCGGGACTTTTAGAAACAAGAATGGGTGCTCATACTGAGTCAAAGTACATATTTCAAGGTACAGAAACCCAGACCATGAAAGGAAGAGATTTGTCAGACATTGTCCTGTAGAATAGGCGAACATTAAAGTGGTTGATGTCACCAGCATGAGCCTTATCACATACCACACGAAAGTACCATTTCCCATTATCCAAGATACAGACAGATGGCAGTACAACAGTCCCTGTTCACAGGCCTATCATAATCCAATGACCATGCATGACACAGGTGGTATGACACAACCAAATGTCAGTGTTGTAGCACAGGCACTGTGGCCTACAGTGATGAAACATATCTACAGCTATATACAGGTCAGAGAAAAAAGAGCGTTTAGCCAATGTGAAGGAAAATGACTTGGTCAAAAGCTTGGACTACATATCATATGAACACACAATGACAAAAATGACACATAAGACCCACTACAAGACAAAAAACAAGTCCAATATGAACTTCTGTACCTCCAACCAAACACTGTACAAACTCTCTTGGTATAGGTCTCATACATCCAAACTCTGCAAACCTACACTACCTGGAACAATCCATGTCTACTTTGTATGTCAGAACAGCATCAGATCCCTGCCAATGTTGCAACTCTGAAATGCCCAGACGCAGATGCCATGGTGAAGGTACCTGTACAAAGAACAAAACAAGGAGTATAGGCTTCAAACCATACCTATGACACAGGTCACATAGCAAGCAACTGAAAAACAAAGTACATTGCAAGAAAACCGACAGAAACAAAGCAACAGCATCAAGGTGTGGATGTGTCAAAATCTATCTTATCAAGCAGCCTTTGGCTAAATATTGCACAGTATCAGTTCCCTAGCCGTTTCCAAAACACTCAAGTCTGCATTCTCACAGCTACAGTTCATTGTACAGTCACAGTCAAGACACCATATGACAAACTTACACCTTCCCGCAAGTCAACTCCTTCATCTTCACCATTGTCATCCTCACTTGGCATTTCAAGAGTCTCACCCAGTCGCACTGCAGGCTCCCCCTCCACAGGGATGTATGGGATATTGCTCTGCAGGGCAATGTCGTGGAGCACGCAGCATGCCACAGTGATCTGGCACACTTTCCTGGGTGATTAGAGGAGGGCTTCACCAGTCTGGTCCAGAAAGCAAAATCTAGCCTTCAGGAGCCCAAAAGCCATGTCCAATAACTCCGTGTTCTTCTATGGGACTCATTGAAGCAGACTTCCCCTAGAGTAGTTGGACTACTCGTAGGCGTCAATAACCAAGGACAGTTTGGATATGCTGAGTCTCCTGTCAAGGAATGAGGCAGAAGTGCAACGAGTCACTCGCTTCATAATTGTAGCACCTGACATTGCTCACACACATTAAGGACAGACTTGACTTACCAACCAGCCAGACCACCTCTGGGTGCAGTTGTGACATCAGCTGGGGTATGGTGCTGTTCAGCATAATGAAGGAATCATGAGCTGAACCCAGATAACGGGCACATACAAGTGAAATGTAGAGATCAACTTGCACGTTGATGGAATCAAAGTTCTTTCTGTTGCAATAGACTTGTTTAGTGGCCTGCAGTGGCATCAATCCAACATGTGTGCCATCAATGGCCCCCACCACATGTGGGAGGCTGTCAAAACCATAGAAGTCAGCCTTCACACTGGCTAAATCCTCACGCTGGGGGAACCTGATAAAGCTGTCAATGTGTTTCAACATTGCTGAGAGGAAATCCTTCAACAGAAGACTGAACATAGGTTGGGACATATGGGCAGATAGGGCCACTGTATGTTGGAAGGGCCCTGTGGCTAGGAAGTGCAATACTGACATGACTTGCACAATGGGTGGTATGTTGGTTGGATAACTAATAGCTGTCATCAGGTCTGGCTCCAACTGACGTCATAAGTCCACTAGTGTTTGCCTATCCAGGTGGTAGTACATGATGATACGGCATTCTTCCATGGGCTGAATATCTGGCAGTGAATGGTAGACAGGATGTCGCATTCTCCCTCTCCAGGGTACCTGTGTGTGACAAGACATGAGTTCTGACATTAGTCAGTGTGTCCACAGCAACATACATGATGCATGCCATGATATCATGTGACAAATCATTTCTGACTCGATAGACATGACACTGAGTGCACATCACAGCTGCAAACTACACAAGGGTCACATGTGACCCCATGGTTTTCAACACATGTCCAAAACATGGATTTGAACAAAACTCAGAGATGTGCAACACAATTGCCCCTCGAAATGTGACTGTATCTTCTGAACGCCAAAATGACTGTTTGAGGTGGTGGAACGTGCACTGCTGTAAAATGCCATCTGTGCCCTGCAACATACTGCAATGGTGGGTGAGTAGAAGGATCTACATGACAAGACATGATAAGGATGTTTTTGAGGCAACAAAACAGGTATTGCAGGTGTGACGCAGTTTAGAAAGCCCAATATGGCATTTCAGGCCGCCAAAATGGTGGATGCCTGAACTACTCCACTTGACATTAGGAACCGCTCGCGACCACCAGTGGAAGGTGTCATGGCGATAGGCAGTTCCAACAGCAGCAGACATAGCCATAGGCTAACATTGTTGCCAGTGACGGTTGCGGTCCAATCGCTGTGTTCGCTGGTGGTGAGAACTGCGTACGTGGCGGACATAACCACCATGTTGTGCACATTTACTCACGTGACTCCTGGCACTGCTTCCAGCAACACCTCCACGACCTGAGCTGCTGGGTATTGTCTCTGGGAGCAACCATGCCACGTCCAGCAGATGATAGGGCTGCTGGCTTCTCTCCAGAGGAGCTGGAGAGGCTTGTCAATAAGGTCCCACCCCTGTATGGACAGCTCTATGGCTCACCATAGGAGCAGGTAAGTACCTCATGTGCACAATTTTCTCTTAACTTCACCATCGTTTGCCTCCTCAAAGGCTACAATGTGCCCCTGTGTGCCAGTTAGACTTCTTGTGTGCCTGTTTTTGCAGTCTGTGTGGCATTAATGGGATGTACAATGTGCAGGTATTGGTTGCCAGGACTATGTGTTACGTTCAGTCACATTGCGTTGTGTGTGGTTTTTGGGGTTCTAGATCCTCCTTGTTTTGGATGCACATAACTAGGTAAGTAGTCTTTACTGTCATCTAATGTCATCTCTTTCTTCATGATTGTTGTAAATGTTGGACAACGTGTATGTGCATGACAGCATGAGCTTGTATGAGTCATTTGAGAATCTTGTAAGCAATATGTATAGTGCCACAGGTTTTTTACCTCACATTTGGCCTTGCCAAACTATTGTCTAGAATCCATATCCTGACTCACTCTGCTCTTCAGGTTGCCACACACACCACATGCCAAATTGCTGATAGCCACATGATGTACTGTCATGCATGGAAGTGATGCAAATGGAGTGTCATGCAGGTTCTGTATACTCAGCCTGCAGAGACCAGGGCATTGTCAAATGTATCTCCATGTATGGGACCTAGTCTAGGCTGTGGGAGAGTAACTGTGGCTATGCAGCTGTGGCACTGTGCCTACTCCCTGTACACCAGCAGATAATGTGGCCAATATGGCTGCGTACATTGATCAATCAAGTACTGTTTGTTTGTTACTGTAGTGGGTGTCAATTATATGCATCAGACCACTACTATGCAGGTTACAAGTCGAAAGGTAGTGATGGATCACTGGCCTCAGCGATGCGTCTGTTGAAATGAGTATATTGGCATCTGCCACCCAGAGGCTGCTTGTCTTCAGCGTGTGATGTGTGCTGGTGCCTCACTACATGTGACAGAGCATACTTTTTTGGGGGTTGCAGCTACAGATCAATACTTTCTCTTGGTAAGTGGGGAATGTCCATTGACATGATTTATGTGCCATCACTGTTGCCAACATTCCTTGTGCCTACATCAGCATGTGTCCCTTTTTCTTTTGGAAAAAATTGTAAGCTGCTGTTTCATGCGTGGTCTACCTGTGTTAATGGGATAATATCTGTATACTTTAACATTTATATATGCATGCCAACTTGTGTATAGAATAGGACATTTACAATGTGGCTACATTTCACGTGGTGCCACATACAGGAGTGTGCCACCATTGATTATTGGCTTACACATAACCTTACCCATCATAGCATGTCATTTGGCATGTACAACTGCAGTAGAAAATAGGGACAAGACTTGTACGACTAGATATTGTAGTACCAATGTGCATTTCTATGCCTTTGATGTGGCATCACGTAGCAAAGTGCATTGAACATGTGTAAGGGTGAAGGTTTGTAACCTGACTGTTGGAATCCATCATGGAGTGACCTGCAGTTATGTTGAAATCACATGTGGTTGGGTACAACCATTCAGCCACAGACACCTGGGTTTGCATGACCAAAATGGAGATAGTGATGCAGCTTCCCATTGGGCAACATGTTGAGGGCCTTCTATAAGTACTTGGAAATACCTGGGCCTCACCAACACCCAATAGACTAATGGTGTCTACTGATGCAATCAGTGTACGTCATTGTAAGGGGTGTCAGATATTAGTGGTGATTTCCCTGGGACTTGCTGATTCATTGTGTTGTGGATTTTAGGGACATGTCTCTCTGACATTTTGCACATGATGTGTACAGTGTACGTTTCAATGCCAATTGTGTGGCATATCTGAGCAACATTGGACTATCTCCATGACTCCATTCAGACAAAGTTCACATGGTGAGGTGTGCATTGTTGATATGTTTCCAATGTGACATGAGTATTTCCATGTCCTGTTCTGCAAGCTATTGTACTGTTGTCAGCAACATGGCATGTTCTGGGAGCATTATTTTACATTGTTGTGTTATTGTTATTGTGTAAGTGACAAATGTATGTCTGCATTACCTTGTGGAGGGACTGTGGGAATGCAGTTGGCAATGGCCTACTATTGTATGACAACAGGTAACTGAGGTATGCTCCATATGCAAAGCATTGAGGTGATGTGGTCTACTTCTTGTTTAACGGTTACTGTGATTGCACAACTTCATCCATGCAATTGTAGTTGTCTGAGATCCTGATTTTCCAGTAGGTAATTGTTGACAGTTCAGATGGCATGCATGCATATGGTATGGTACATGTATGGGCCGCTTAGGTGTAGTTTGTTGCTGGGGCCTACTTGACATCATGGTAATGTTCGCTAATCACAGCTGTTGTTCAAGTGTGATGACCCTATTTCTCTTTCTTTTTGCAGCATCAGCCTAGGGAAGCGAAGGAGACAGGGCATAGCCAAATGGGGAAGCATCTGGCTACGGACCTCTGGTCAAGACACCACCGACAAAGAGGGACCCAGTGGCCCGTAGGGTGAGGGAAGTGCCACAGAGGAGACGGGATCTACATACTCATCATCGGATTCTTCCTCCAGTGGCCACTCCCTAGTGGTGGCGGACCCATTGGGTCATACTCCAGTACCATCCTTGTCTGGCACTCACAGTTCTATCACCACCCTCCTTGTTTCTCCCCACCCAGTTGGCTGTGCCTGTTCACCCAGGAGGCTGGGTGTATCATTTGCCACAGACACCTCCGCCCCAGCCCCTGTTGCGACTGCTGCCTTCAATCAATCAATCAGGGATTTGTAGAGCAAGGCTACTCACCCGTGAGGGTATCAAGGCGCTGGGAGAGCTAGGGGGGAGTTCTGAAGATCAGTCAAAGAGACAGGTCTTGAGGTCCTTCCTGAACTGTGACAGGGTGGGGGATTGCCTGCGGTGGATAGGGAGGGTGTTCCAGGTGTTGGCGGCGATGTGGGAGAAGGATCTTCATCCGGCTGTGGTTTTCCAGATGCGGGGGACGTTGGCGAGGGCCTGGTTGGCGGAGCAGAGTTGTCTGGCTGGAGTGTAGAAAGAGAGTCTGTGGTTGAGGTGGGCTGGTCCGGCGTTGTGTAGGGCCTTTTAGGTGTGAGTCAGGAGCTTGAAGGCGATTCTCTTGTCGATAGGCAGCCAGTGTAGGTCTCTTAGAAGGGCGGAGGTGTGGCTGTGTCGTGGGGCATTCTTGATGAGACAGGCAGAGGCGTTCTTGATGAGTTGTAGCCTTTTCCGGGTTTTGGTCGGTGGTTCTGGCGTAAAGTGCTTTACCGTAGTCGAGGCAGCTGCTGACAAGGGCCTGGGTGACTGTCCTTCTGGCTTCGGTGGGGATCCACTTGTACATTTTTCGAAGCATGCGCAGGGTGTGGAAACAACCCGACGAGACAGCGCTCACCTGTCGGTCCATTGAGAGCGATGAGTCTAAGATGACACCGAGGTTGCAGGTGTGGTCGGTGGGGGAGTTTCCGAGGGCAGTGGGCCACCAGGACTCGTTCCAGGCACAGTGTGTGGAGACGAGGATGAGGACTTCTGTTTTGTATGAGTTCAGTTTGAGGCAACTATCTTTCATCCAGGTGGTGACTGCTTTCATTCCTTCATGGAAATTGTTCTTGGCGGTGGTCGGGTTGTTGGTGAGGGAGACTATCAGTTGGGTGCTGTGGGCGTAGGAGACGACGTTGAGTGCGTGGCTTCTGACGATGGTGGCCAGTGGGGTCATGTAGAGTTTGAAGAGGGTGGGACTCAGCGAGGATCCTTGGGGGACTCCTCAGCTGAACTTGGTGGCTTTCGAGAAAAAGGGGGGGATTCGGACTTTCTGTGTTCTGCCGGTGAGGAACGAGGAGAGTCATTGCAGTACTGAGTCTCGGATGCCTGTGTTGTGGAGACTGGTGCGTAGTGTGTCATGTGAGACTGTGTTGAAGGCGGCAGAAAGGTCCAGGAGGATGAGGGCCACGGTCTTGCTTTGGTCGAGGTGGGTGCGGATGTCATCAGTGGCGGCGAGTAGGGCGGTCTCGTGCTATGGTTGCTTCTGAATACGACTGAGAGGGGTCCAGGATGTTGTTGGCTTCCAGGAAGGCAGTGAGTTGTTTGTTGACTGCCTTCTCAATGACTTTGGCTGGAAAGGGGAGCAGGGAGATGGGCTGGTAGTTCTTGAGGTCTGTCGGGTCGGCAGAAGCTTTCTTCAGTAGAGGTTTGATCTCGGCGTGTTTCCAACTCTCTGGGAAGGTGGCAGTTTTGAAGGAGATGTTGATGGTATGCCAGAGTTTGAGTGCGATGATGTCGCTGGCTTTGTTGAAGATGTGGTGAGGGCAGGGGCCGGTGGGTGCTCCTGAGTGGATGGTTGTCATGATGTTGGGGGTCTCATTGCCGGTGATGTTGTTCCAGCGGAGGAGAGTAGGGGGGGTTTGGTGACTCTTCGGTCGACGGGCTGGTGGTGAGAGTCATGGGGGGGCCCTGGGTGGTGAAACTGTCATAAATGTCTGCGATCTTGCGATAGAAGTAGTTGGTGACGTTTTCGCAGAGTTCTTGCGACAGGGGGATGTCGGTGGAGTTGGAGTTGGGGTTAGTGAACTCTTTGATGACGATGAAAAGTTTCTTGCTGTTGTGGGCATTATTATTGATGCATTGTTGCTGGGCAAGTTTTTTGGTGGTCCTAATGAGCTGGTGGTGATGTTTGACGGTGTTTTGAAAGGTTTTGTGATTTGCGGGGGTGCTGTCGGTGCGCCATTTCCTCTGTAGACATCTGCAGCTGAGTGAGGAGGCTATTGACCTCCTGAGGGGTATCTCTGTGGGGCAGACTACCATTGTGAATGCCATCCAGAGGTTTGTCTGCCAACTCCAGCAGACTAATGCTTTCCTGGAAGGCATGCATAGTGCCATGTCTGGCCTAAAGAGATCTTTCCAGGCTCTGGCCTCCTCACTGGCGGCAGCCATTCACCCCCCACATTCGGGCCTCCCTCCACCTCCCTCTTCCCAATGTAAATCCCCCATTCCCCTACCTATCCCAAGCACACAGACAGATCCACATGCACCCACCTTCACACACAAAAGCAGCACACATAAACACAAACACAACAAAACACACCCACACGCAAGCACTCAACAGACACCCACACACACATCAGCCACCACTTCCCCAGATACCCCCACCACTCCCACTGTCCCACACACCACATCCAGCATACCCACAGGCACCACCACAACAGGCTGCGGCACACCCATCATACCCGCAGACAGCACCCCAACAGACACACAGACATCCATCACACCCACCATACCCACAGACACCACCCCAACAGACACACAGACATCCACCACATCCACCATACCTGCAGATACCACTCATCCACCATTACAAGCATACTCACAGACACCACCCCAACAGACACACACAAATCCACCACTCACATCACACAGCACCTCCACCTCCCAGACTCCCAAATGCCCACACATACACACGCAAAATACATCACCCAAACACGAGCATACTTCCCACAGGCACACACCCAAGAGATCCACACCGACACACCAGACAACCACTCCCTCAATCTCTAAATCCCCACCCCCCTTCTGATGGCCATCCCCATGTTCCTAAGGAAAGTTTTTTTTTTACCTTGCCCTTTTCCCTGTTCCCTCCACCACCCGTACCAAACCGAAGAGACCTGGCACACCACCCAACCCATACCTTCCAACTCCAAGTCCTCCCCTGTCACACCCGCTCCCCCGGAAACACCCATACCCCTTCTCCCAAGAAGAAGTCCCCCTCCTAAGAAAGAGTCTACCCCTCCTAAACCCACCAATCCCAATCTGCACCCCCTTCCCCCATTGTGGTGATCCCTAAGGTGCCTGCCCACTTGATTCCCCTTCCTGTGGAGGTTCCCTGGCAGTAATATGAGTCAGGTGTTGGTACAATACTGTGCACTTTAAAGACTGATGGACTGGCCAATGTCCTATAAAATAAACCATAACAGTTGTTTTGTTGGGTACACATTGTCCTGCTATTCCTTTTCCACCTTTACATTGTTCCTGAGTATCTTGTGTTGTCTGCCTATAGCTGTGTGTGTTTCAGTCTGCTTGCTGATCCATTTGCTGTTTTTTTGCCATATCTGACTTTGTGGGCAGTGCTGGTGTCACCTAAGACAAAGGTAGATGTTGACTTATGGATATGAGGGTGCAAATGCAATTGTGGTGTCATTGCATTGTGTTCTGTTTAGTATCTTAAGTATTTCATAGTGTGTTGTCCAATGGGAGCATGCATGGTGTTAGACTTGTCCCATGATTGTACATTTGCCTCATGTGTGGGAGCTCAAGTTTTGTTTGTGCAGACATGGAGGGTGTTGTCAATTGTGCTAGCTTCTTTAACATTTGACTGTACATGTGTCCCTTTTGCTGTGTGTACCTTGCAGCTACTTCATCTAGATGGCTGACCCATGCGGTTGCAGCTGTATGTGCTTTCTTGGCTTGCACATTCACACGGTGCAGATCGGCATGTCACTTGGCTCTACTATTATTTGTCCCAGAGCTACATGAAGGGTCAGTTCCTGTGCAAATGTTGTTTTTGGGGTATGTGCAAAGTAAAATGTGTCCCAGTGCAGCATCTTCCCATGCCCCCATCCCTATTGTGCAGGTATTGTTTGCATAGTGAGCTTTGTAAATTTGTCTCTCTGCCTATTGTGCATCCCATTGTCCTTCCATTGTGTTGCATTGTGGGTGATATGTGTGCCCATTACAGGGCTGTTTCATGGGAGGTGTATTTGTGTTCTTTGACACATCCATACATGTGTTCTCAATCTGACGACAGTCCATGGCATGTGTGCAAAGTGAGGGTGTCAGCTGTATTTGTAGATGTGATGTTGTTGTGTTGTTGGTGTTGTGTGACACAATGTTGTGTTCACTTCACTGTTTCTGTGCCTGATGAGATGGGCAGGCCTGTGTTTTTGTGTAGTATTGAGGTGCAGTGTGAGTGACCAGCCCAAAGGGGGCGTTTTGTGGCTGTGCATGTGTCCTTCTTTGTGAATGACTTGGGCTGTGTACACAATTTCAAGTGTACTTGGTGCCCGCAGCGTGACCACCATATGATGTGGCTGACGGCAGAATGACCTGTTGTTAAGCATAATGACACTGGTAGGTGTGTGTACTTATGGTCTGTTGCGTCCATGGCGGCATGGATTTTGGGCGCCTTTGATGATCAGCAGCAGGATGTGTGTGATGGGCTCCACGGCAGCACAGGACGTGTAACGCTGCCTACAGGTGAGTTGCTCCCTTTATACTTTCCGTTTCCACCTGCTGAGACGTGTTGGTTGGACCGCCAGGGTCATGTTGGCAGTGTGCAACCTCATAATGTGTCTAGTGGAAACACTGTCTCCGCCGGCCTGTTTGTTCTGCCTTGTGACCGCGGCGGTCTTTGCTCCATAGACCCCGATGACTTGTAATACAGTGGTCCGACCGCCAAGCCAATGGCAGTCAGACCGTCGCCATGGTGGTGCACGGACTGCCAAACTCGTAATGAGGCCCTAAGTCTCTACGTGCCTTTGTGAACTTTAAAACTGAGATGACCTCTGCATTTTGTATTGGTGCTCTGCAGAGTTATTTGGATCTTTACAGGTTTGTCATAAGACTTACATTGAATACCATAAATACAGGAAGGGCATAGACATGCAACCAATATGTCAACTTAAAAGCCTCTTTGGAGCGGAATTGGGTCAATCAAGTTGGTAAGAATGTGCTTGAGGGTCTGTCTCAATGTTTAACCTGTACCTCAGAACCCTTGGTCCCCAGTACAATCCTGAGTATCAGACCAAGGACATCCAGATACTGTAGCATAACAATGAATTATTGAGTTATTTGTTGTACAGTCCAATGATTATTCCATCAACCTATAGATAATATATAGATAGATCTAATATCCTGTTGTAACATTTATACACTACTGCACCAGTTGCAATATGCCAGTTAAAGAATAGCCCTAGTGGCTATGTAAAGGCTGTTTGAAAAATCAAATCATGGGGAACAAGGCATTTCTAGTCTAGTCTACAGAGACACATTGGTAGGTGAAAAACGATGTGTTCTTTTATATAATCAAGGACAAAGAAGAAGAGTCCAAAAGCACAAGCTTTGTCCACATTCCTCCTATGTTGTGTGCGAACTGGACAACAGCTATTGGTTGGAAGTCTACTCACAAAGGGGTGATCGGCTTGGACTTTAAGCAAGTAGGACAGGTAGGACAGCAGAATTTTTTTTTTTGCTGTTAAAGTGCTGTTGTTAATGACTGCCTGCTTGTAATCCATGATAATTGCACGAGAACCTACATTGACTCTCTCAATCCATTGGTAAAGCAATGGGATTGGGCTGACATCAATATTTAGGGAGGCGGTAAACTAGATCAGTGGGTTAATATGGTCACTGCAGAGAGCCGTCTATAACCTAACGGTCACAGGTTACAATCTTGGGGTTCACTTACCCTTGCCCTCTTCTGAGCTTGATAAAGTGAGGAACACGAAGTTGAGTACCAATGGACCTAATTTCCAAACTGCAATGGAGAGTATTGTACAAAACCAACATATAATCATAATCTGCATTCACATGCATTTGGTGATCTTACTGTATTGTTCAGAAACTTTTAGGGAGGCTGATTTAAATTCAGGTAAGCAACCGTACTTTAGAAATTTCGCTGAAATGCGTTTGTTCGCCCCAGTAGTACCTTTTTTGCACATAGTGAGCACAGAATCGCGCGTTAAATATCTTTTCATGTACTTTTTTTCTTATGCAGTACTTATGTGGTACTTTCGATTAAAGGACAGTGAGCCAACGACATACTGCAATAGAACAGGATGCTGTGTCTTACTCCTTATTACAATCTCAGTCCAGTTAAAATGTCATTTCAGTTAGTATTTTTATATTTTGTGATGGGGTTAAGGTTGCAATGTTGTGGTTGGGGTCCACCAGAGAATAAAAAAATCAAAGTTGAACATGATTAATGAACTGGAATCTGCTACAGTAAATCATCTAAGAACTGTTAGAACACAATTTATTGAATATGTTCACATTTAAAAATTTTGCAGACACCACACTGTTCAATGGATAAAGATTCTTTAAAATTAGCTTAGGGCTTATGTAAATCGATGAAAATTGCTTTTAGCTGCATCTGAACGTTTGCATGAGCAGCGCTGTATAGAATCTAGTAGAGGAGCGAGTGATCTTCGAAACAACAGCTCAGGGGCAGTGGTGTTCACATGCTGTAAATACCCTTGCAAGTGGAGACACTCATTGAATGGGTAGAATTGACGATCAATGGCTTCTGTTAAAAATAAAACACAAGAAGTCGGGGAGTGCAAGGTCTAACTTGTTTTTAATGCAAAATAGCAGGAGCACAGCCACAAACATAAAATAGAATTGTCATTTCAACTGACCAGAGCTCTCACTAAAAAAGGTCAGTTAAGGCATAATGCTACAGTGCATACGTTTTAGGAATGTTTGTTGGACTTGGCTCTCTGTGCACGGTCACCCCAGATTTTTGCCTTCCTTTGCTGAACACGTTTTTTTGGTTTTTAAGACTCTGGGGGTCATTCTGACCCTGGCGGTCGGTGATAAAGCGGCGGCCAACCCGCCAACAGGCCGGCGGTCAAAAAAATGCAATTCTGACCCTGGCGGGATCCGCCAACACAACCCGCCGCATTAACACTCCGACCGCCACGGCGGAACAAACAAACAGCGCGTCGGTCACCGCCAACAGCCAGGCGGCAGACAATGTACCGCCCACCCTATCACGACCCACCAATCAGCCACCTTTTCCGGGGCGGGAGCACCGCCGATAAAAACACGGCGGAAACAGACATTTCCAATGGAAAACGCTCACCTCGAGACACTCCACGCGGAATCCAGACAGCATGGAACCCGAATTGAACATCATACCTGCTCTCGTCTACCTGCTCATCTACCACGAGTACGAACTCCGGCGCAGACGTCAACGGTGAGTACTGCACCTACGACACACAGGAGGGGGGAGGAAGAAAGGTTACAGGCATATACATATGCGAGCCCCCCACCCCCCCAATATGTACACACCAATGCAGAGCAGGAAGTCACAGTGACACCACACAAACACCCTTAAAAAATACAATGACACAACCAAATTTGGAATAAATTTTCATGTTAAAAAAAAGCACCTGGAAATAATTGAGCAACCGTGAAAAATATTTACAAGAACCAAAAATATATACACATCAGTGTATCACTGAAGTAACAAGTCCTGCACATCCTACGAATCTAACATGTCCGTGGGCCAAGGTTCTGCGAAACAAGGGCAAAGCCCACACACGAGACCTGAGTCCTTTGGAGAGAACACTGCAGGGGCATCCGATGTCAAAACTACAGGCACCTCAGGGGGAAGGGAAGGGGGGGCCACCACACCCACATGAGTCCACGACGCCAGATCCACGAGGAGCCACCATGCCCACTGTACCATCCTGGGGAGTGCAAAGCCACAGTCTCTCAAGTCTCTGCAGTGGGTGGGTTGCCCACTGTACCATCCTGGGGAGTGCAAAGCCACAGTCTCTCAAGTCTCTGCAGTGGGTGGGTTGCCCACTGGACCATCCTGGGGAGTGCAAAGCCACAGTCTCTCAATGTCTCTACAGTGGGTGGGTTGCCCACTGTACCATCCTGGGGAGTGCAAAGCCACAGTCTCTCAGGTGGATTACAGAGTCCACTGGTCAAGGAGGAGGCATGGTGGGCACAGTGAACCATAAACAGTGCCTGAGACGGCGGGACCCAGCGCAGCGGTGCATGACATGGCGATGTCCAGCGGAGCGATGCTTGACAGGAAGGGCCCAGCGGAGCGGTGCTTGAGACGGCGGGGCCCAGCGGAGCGGTGCTTGACAGGAAGGGCCCAGCGGAGCGGTGCTTGAGACGGCGGGGCCCAGCGGAGCGGTGCTTGACAGGAAGGGCCCAGCGGAGCAGTGCTTGAGACGGCGGGGCCCAGCGGAGCGGTGCTTGAGACGGCAGGGCCCAGCGGAGCAGTGCTTGAGAGGGCGGGGCCCAGCGGAGCGGTGCTTGACAGGAAGGGCCCAGCGGAGCGGTGCTTGAGACGGCGGGGCCCAGCGGAGCGGTGCTTGACAGGAAGGGCCCAGCGGAGCAGTGCTTGAGACGGCGGGGCCCAGCGGAGCGGTGCTTGACAGGAAGGGCCCAGCGGAGCGGTGCTTGAGACGGCGGGGCCCAGCGGAGCGGTGCTTGATACAGCGGGGCCCAGCTGAGCGGTGCTTGACAGGAAGGGCCCAGCGGAGCGGTGCTTGAGACGGCGGGGCCCAGCGGAGCGGTGCTTGACAGGAAGGGCCCAGCGGAGCGGTGCTTGAGACGGCGGGGCCCAGCGGGGCGGTGCTTGACAGGAAGGGCCCAGCGGAGCGGTGCTTGACAGGAAGGGCCCAGCGGAGCGGTGCTTGACAGGAAGGGCCCAGCGGAGCGGTGCTTGACAGGAAGGGCCCAGCGGAGCGGTGCTTGAGACGGCGGGGCCCAGCGGAGCGGTGCTTGACAGGAAGGGCCCAGTGGAGCGGTGCTTGAGACGGCGGGGCCCTCTTCAGCGGTACCTGTCTTCACGGCGGGGCCCTCTTCAGCGGTACCTGTCTGCACGGCGGGGCCCTCTTCAGCGGTGCTCTTCTGCACGGCGGGCCCTGTTCACCGGTGCTCTTCTGCACGGCGGGGCCCTCTTCAGCGGTGCTCTTCTGCACGGCGGGGCCCTCTTCAGCGGTGCTCTTCTGCACGGCGGGCCCTCTTCAGCGGTGCTCTTCTGCACGGCGGGCCCTGTTCACCGGTGCTCTTCTGCACGGCGGGGCCCTCTTCAGTGGTGCTCTTCTGCATGGCGGGGCCCTCTTCAGCGGTGCTCTTCTGCACGGCGGGCCCTGTTCACCGGTGCTCTTCTGCACGGCGGGGCCCTCTTCAGCGGTGCTCTTCTGCACGGCGGGGCCCTCTTCAGCGCTGCTCTTCTGCACGGCGGGCCCTGTTCACCGGTGCTCTTCTGCACGGCGGGGCCCTCTTCAGCGGTGCTCTTCTGAACGGCGGGGCCCTCTTCAGCGGTACCTGTCTTCACGGCGGGGCCCTCTTTAGCGGTACCTGTCTTCACGGCGGGGCCCTCTTCAGCGGTACCTGTCTTCACGGCGGGGCCCTCTTCAGCGGTACCTGTCTTCACGGCGGGGCCCTCTTCAGCGGTGCTCTTGCAGTATGTCAAGGGAGTCATACCTGGCCTGGACACCCTGCTCAGTCGCCCTCCGACCGTGCTGTGTCAGGCCCCTTCGGGGAGTGAGTCCTGGGCCCTTTGGTGTCGTCCCTTGCAGCCGGGATGGGGCTTGTGGGGCCCTCCTGCTCCGCGCTCCTGGTGGTTGTCCTCTCCGCCCTGCTGTCCTTCCGCTCTTTAGATGGGGCTCTCGGGCCCTTGCCTCCCCTGGCTGCTGTGGCCGGTGAAGTGGCCGGAGTCACCTCCTTGGGGGCAGCCGTCTCTGTCCACTCACGGCGGCCCTTCAATTTCCGGGTCCTCTTGCCTTGGGGGGGGCTGGCTGTCCCCTTGCTGCTCACCGAAGTGTTACTGCCGCCAAAGGGTGGACTCCACATGCCATGCACCACTTGCACTGTAGTAGTTGGGCTGGTGGTGGCTGAGGTGCCCTTGGGACTTTTCCCAGTTGGAGGGGGTGGGTCGGGGGAGGGAAAGAGGTCAAAACTGGAGAGGTAATTTTTCTTGGGACCAAGGTAAGGGGTAGAAGTAGTGGTGAGAGAAGTGGAGGAAGAGGATGTGGTTGTATGAGAGCCAGGTGTGCTGTCCTTGGGTGCAGGTGACTGGGACGTAGGCTGTGGTGAGGTGGTTGGCTGTTGTTTGGGTGTCTGCCTGCCTTTATGTGTCTAGGAAGAGGGGGTGACAGACACAGTGGGAGAGGACACAGGGGACGTGTAAATGCCAGTGGGGGTGGTGACTGCAGGTGTGCGGACTGTAGTGGAGGGTTTGCTGGTGGTGGAAGAACTGGCTGATGTTGGGGTGCATGCAGGTGTGAGTGTAGACGTCACAGGGAGGGAGGAGGGAGACGAGGAGGACGGGGACACAGAGGTGGTAGTGAATGTTGATATGTCTGCATCTGTGTGTTGCTTGGGTGAATGCTTGTGTTTTCTGTGGTGCTTATGTTTGGATGAGCTGGCCTTGGGTGTTGAGGTGTGTGCAGGCTGGTCTGATGGTGTGGATGGGATAGGTTGAGGTACAGGAGACAGAGAAAGGGTGGAGGCAGATAGAAGAGGGAGACTGGAGACAGGGACAATGGCTGCCGTCAGTGCTGAGGCCAGAGCAGTGAACGCTCCTTGATGGGCAGCCTGACCCGAATGAATGCCCTCCAGGTAGGCATTGCTCCGATGCACCTCCCTTTCCACCCCCTGGATGGCATTCAGAAGGGTAGTCTGCCCAACAATGAGCGTCCTCACCAGGTCAATGAGCTCCGCACTGATGGCAGCAGGTGTAACAGAGGCAGGGGCTGAGGTGCCTGGGGCGAAGGAGACGCGCGCCTTCCTGGCCGAGCGGCCACGGAGCGAAGACTGAGGGGCTGCTGGGAGGGCGGTGCTGGTGCGCTGGGTGGCGGCTGTACCTGTTGTTGCGGGGGGCACAGATGGTGCCGCCCCCGCTAGGGAGCTCCCAAACGAGGACGTGTCTGTGTCGCTGGTGTCTCCACCGGCCCCCGTTGTGGTGCTCCCCTCGCCCCCCGGATCCCTGGTGCCCTCGGTGTCTGTGTCAGTGCCCACCGGGGCCTGGTGACCTGCAGCTCCCTCCTGCTCGGACGCCAAATCTCCTCTGCCGGATGATGCTAAAACACAAGAAGACAAAGAATTAGGGTGGGGGGAGAAATTAAACAAAGTTGAGTGCATGCCTTAGCAATACCCTTTGCGGAGAGGACAGACACAGGTGCCTCGTGCACTAAGTCGCGAACTTGGGGTACACTACTCAGTACTTCTGACTAGGCAAACAGGTCTAGGGACAACACACGCGCACATGGGTGATGCTGGAGCATGGGTAGCTGCACTTGGCACCCTACAGAGGTGGGGGGCGGGGGCACAGGGCCATGCCTAAGGGAGCGGACTACACTACAGAGAGCGCCCGGGCCTAATGTCACCCACAGCCCTCCTCCCCCCCCCAGACGCCTCCAATGCGCATACAGATGGGAGAATGTGCGGATACTCACCCCCTTGTGTCTGCTGTGCTGTCCTCAAGCGCCCATCCAAATTAGGGTAGGCCACCGCCAGGATCCGGGACATCAGGGGGGTCATGGTGCGACTGGCACCCCTCCTAGGTCGGGAGCCATTCCCAGCAGTGTTTCTGCGGTCTTCCTCGTTCCGCGGCGGATGTCCTCCCACCTCTTGCGGCAGTGGGTGCCCCGTCTGTTGTGGACCCCCAAGTTCCGGACTTCCTCGGCGATGGCACGCCAAATATCGATCTTCTGGTGGGCGCTCACCTGTTTGACATGTACAGGGTGGGAAAGAGAAACCGTCACATATCTGCATGTTTGGAGTACATGCCCCCCCCTCCCCAACCTTGTCATGGTTCCCATTCTCTCATCTGTCGTGCGTTGCACTCCCCATTCCCTCCACACCCCACCAACTTACATCCCCCCCCTCCACACAGGCATAACCCATTCAATGTGCACTGAGTGTACTCACCTGTTGGTCTGGAGGACCGTAGAGTTGCGCATACTGGGGGAGGACCCCGTCCACGAGCTTCTCCAACTCTTCTGAACTGAAGGCGGGGGCCCTTTCCCCAGTCGCAGCAGCCATTGTCACTTCCAGACCGAGTTCACAGCAGCACTTGCAGTATAGGTCCTCTCCTGTGGATGATCAGGTCTCGAATGATTGAGCTGATAGAAAATGGCGGTCACGCCCGCGGCGGTGCGTACCGCGGCGGTGCGTCCCGCGACCGCCGGCGCACATCGTCATTGGCTCCTGAAACCCATAGGCTTCAATGTTAACCAATGCGTCTTCGCACAGCGGTCTTCGACCGCCTACCGCCACGGTGCGCCCCGCCAGCGCAGTGACCTCACATCCCATTGTCCCACTTCACAGGTCAGGCATCGGCCATTTCAAGGGCCCACATGGCTTAATTTCTAATGCGTCACACAGGCCTAGGCCTTGCAATGGCACACATACAAACATATCAAACCATACATTTACCTGTACTGTGCAAGCTGTGTTGTACGTACCTGTGAGTGGATTGACTCTGTACTCCTTATTCTCCTTCCTAGGCACCGTCCGCTGGGACTAGCGATGAGAAGGAGGAATCCTCGCGTGTACCGGCCGCTGGTGGACCTGTCGACAATGGAAGAACGCCATATAATACTACGATACCGACTTGACCGTGCCTCCATCCATGAACTGTGTGCCCAGCTGGAGCCAGCCCTGATGTCCCCCATCCGCCAACCCACAGGAATTCCCCCTCTGGTGCAGGTTCTGTCAGTCCTCCATTTCTTTGCAACTGGCTCATTCCAGACAACAGTGGCCATGTCATCTGGGATGTCTCAGCCTATGTTTTCCAAGATCTTATCCAGAGTGTTGTCTGCCCTGATGAAACTCATGCGGAGCTACATCATTTTCCCAGAGGAGGGTGATTTGCCTACAGTGAAAGCTGATTTCTATGCCCTTGGACACATCCCCAACATCATTGGTGCAATTGATGGAACCCATGTGGCTTTAGTCCCCCCAAATGACGATGAACAGGTGTACAGGAACAGGAAGAATTACCATTCAATGAATATCCAGGTGGTCTGTTTGGCTGACCAGTACATCTCCCATGTGAATGCCAAGTTCCCTGGGTCAGTGCATGACGCGTATGTGATGCGAAATAGCAGCATCCCCTATGTGATGGAACAGCTACAGAGACAGCGTGTGTGGCTAATAGGTGACTCTGGTTACCCCAACCTGCCGTGGCTATTGACCCCAGTGAGGAATCCCAGGACCAGGGCAGAGGAACGGTACAATGAGGCCCATGGGCGTACTAGGATGGTGATTGAGCGGACCTTCGGGCTCCTGAAGGCCAGATTTAGGTGCCTGCATATGACAGGTGGATCCCTAATGTACTCACCAAAGAAGGTGTGCCATATCATCGTGGCGTGCTGTATGCTCCACAACCTGGCTTTGCGACGCCAGGTGCCTTTCCTGCAGGAGGATGGTCCAGATGGTGGTGTTGTAGAAGCCGTGGAGCCTGTGGAGAGTGAAGAGGAGGAAGACTCTGAGGACGACACAGACAATAGGGACAGAGTGATACAACAGTATTTCCAGTAACACCCAGGTAAGAATCACCCACGCCATTTCACAATTGCTTATAGCCTCCTGCATCTGTACTTTCTGTAGTTCCCCACAGATGTTTTTCATTAATTTTTGCCTTTCCCTTCCCTTCTCAGTGCTGTCTGACTCAGTACCTGACTTCTGCTTGGTTCGCACATGAAATACAGCGTATTGACATTGGTATGTTGTCATGACTAATTGACAGAACAGAAATGGAACAGTAATATGTAATACATTTGTTAATAATACAGCATGACTCAAAACAGATTTGTGTGCAAAATGTGATTTATTTACAGTGCTAGATATCGGTACATGTGATTCTAAGGGTGATGGGTGGGGGTGGAGGAATATCCATGGCAGAGTCCAGTTCTCAGTCTCACAGGTGCATTGTTCTTTTGCCTGTGGAAGGATGGAGCATAGGCAGTTCATGGTTGGACAGGGTGGCAATGTGGGACAGTGGGAAGACTTGAGGGGGTATGTCCTGCTGGCGGGGGTCTTGATATCCTACTCTGTCTTTTTTTTTGGTCTCAGGCTCCTCTTACGGGGTGGTTGTTCTTCAGCAGGAGGTGGGGTTCTGGGGGGCTGTCGAGGTGTTGGGACCTCCTGTCCACTAGTGCCGGCGGAGGTGGTAGGCTGTTCCTGGTCCGGCCTAGTGACAGGGGCCCTGTGTGGTGCACCATGGTCCCGCAACGCGTCCTCTATCCTGTGGAGGGCCAGGACGATGGTCCCCATTGCGGTCCCGATGATTCTCAGCTCCTCCCTGAACCCCATGTAGCGTTCCTCCTGCTGTGCCTGGATCTCAGTGAACCTGGCCAGTACCGTCGCCATCGTTTCTTGGGAGTGGTGGTATGCCCCCATGATGGTGGTGAGGGCCTCTTGGAGAGTGGGTTCCCTGGGCCTCTCCTCCCCCCCCTGTCGCACAGCAGCCCTCCGAGCTGCCCGGTTTCCCCCGGCCTCTGTCCCCTGGCCGGAGTGCCCGCTACCACTGCCCCCAGGTCCCTGTTGTTGTTGGGGTGTTGGGTTAGCCTGGGTGCCCTGTAGTGGCGGACACACCGCTGATTGAGCTGTCCTAGAGACAGAGGCATGGGCCCGCTGGGTGGGAGCTGTGCTGGTGTTGGCAGAGGGGGTCGGGTCTGGTGTGGCCTGTGGCTGCCTGAGGGGAACCGACTGCCCAGAGGTCCCCGATGGTCCGGGCTGGTCATCAGGTTCACTGTCGACAGAGCTGCTATCCTCAGTGTGGGCCTGTTCCGGGGGTGGGATGGACACTTCTGGACCCTCCTGGCTGGTGTGTTGTCGTTCGGGTCCTGCATGGGGTAAGAGAGTTTGGTTATTGTTTCTGTGTGTGCAATAGCGTGCGTGTTATGGGTGCCCTTGTCCCCCAGTGCAGGCATTCCCTTGAGGGAGGTGTTGTGAGGGTAGTTAGGGGGGGGGGGTTAGTGCAGTGGTCATGCTTAGATGATGGGTGCCCATGATTTGTGTTGGCATGCAGGAGTTGGTGTTGGGATGGGTGGGTTGTGCTGGTGAGACATTGTCAGGGAGGATGTGTGCTGGGGGGTTGGGGGTGAGGGTGGGGGTGTGGGTTGGCATGCTGGTGGGGTGGGGGGGATATAGTAGTTGAGATTGGACTTACCAGAGTCCATTCCTCCGGCTACTCCTGCGAGGCCCTGAGGATGCAGGATGTTCAAGACGTCTTGCTCCCACGATGTGAATTCGGGAGGGGTGGGTGGGGGTTCGCCGCCAGTCTTCTGGACCGCGATGTTGTGCCGGGAGACCATCGATCGGACCTTCCCCCGTAGGTCGTTCCATCTTTTGCGTATGTCCTCCCTATTCCTGGGATGCTGTCCCACCGCGTTGACCCTGTCCACGATCCGCTGCCATAGCTCCGCCTTCCTAGCTATACTGGTGTGCTGCACCTGCGAGCCGAAGAGCTGGGGTTCCACTCTTAGGATTTCCTCCACCATGACCCGGAGTTCTTGGTCCGAAAAGCGTGGGTGCCTTTGGGGTGCCATGGGGTGGTGTGGGTGTGATGTGGGGTGGTGTATGTGATGATAAGTATGTTGGTGAGTGGTGCTTTGTGCTACTATGTGGTGTGTGTGATGGTGTAGTGTGCCTCAGTGTGTCTTGCTTTGAATTGTCTGCTGTGTCTCTCTCTCCTTCTCTCAGTAATTCTGGTCGCAGGGGTTTGTGGGTGATGTGGGTGTGTGTTTTATAGTTGGTTGATTGTGTGGGAGTGGTGTGTGTATGTGTATCAGGTGTGTGTATTTCAAATTGTCCAATGTGGCTGGGTTTTGGTGATGTGTGTGTATTCTGACCGCGGCGGTGTGTACCGCCAATGGAATACCGCGTTTGAATGACCGCCGTGTGGATTCGTGGGTCGTAATGGCATGGGCGTATTTCTGTTGGCGTGACGGTGGAGGTTTGGTCATCTCCAGTTTATCGCTGCCCACTGATGTGGCGGCCTGCAGTGGAGGACGGAATTTTGGAGGTTTGGCCGTTGTGGGTCAGAATGACCGTGGCGGTTAACCGCGGCCGCGGCGGTGTTATGGCGGTCTTCTGACCGGCGGTAAGGGCCTTTTACCGCCGAGGTCAGAATGACCCCCTCTGTGTCCTTTCTCCCCCTAAACTGTAGTAAAGTGCTTGTGCTTTCCCTTGAAAACTTAGTAAAAGTGGCCCTCGCCTGATGGTATGTTTAATTTACTCATAAGCCCCAAGTAAATGGTACTTACTACATGCACCCATGGCCTGAATATTAAATGCTACTTCTCAGCAACAGCACTCATTGTGCCACCCATTTACGTAGCTCTGTTAAAACAATTCTCAGACCTGCCACTGCAGAGTGCAGTGCAGTTTTACAATGCCCTTTCGACTTGGCAAAGTAAACCTTTTTACAGGCCTTAATCTTCTTCTTTTTTAGTACTTACTAGTCACCCCCAAGGTAGGCCCTAAAGACTCATCTTACATACGTTTTTCACAGTTGTAAGGCTATCTCTCCCATGGACTGACACTGGGTTGCCATATTACACTTAATAAGTGATAGCATCAGTTTGGAAATAGATAGGAAAAGGCTTCTTCCACTGAATTGTAATTTAAAATCTTCTGTTCAGTCAGAATGTAAGTTAATATTTTGAAATTGTCAGTTTTAGAAAGTTGACATTTTTCTGCCTAAACAAAACATGCCTTTCAGTCAGTGTTTAGGGTCACATGACTGTGGATGGCTCTACTGTGCTTTTTTGTGTATTCCTTCCAGACATAAGAATAAAAGGGCCTTGGGTGCTGGGTAGAGTGTTCCACTCTTGAGCAGGAAGCCCTGGCATGTGTACTCAGCCCTACTGACCTTCAAAGGGTTGCCTCTGGGCTTGCTCACCCCCTTCCTAACTTCTAAGGGCTGTCTGCCCTTCCACTAACAAATGCAGATCACACCCAAGCTTGCCTGTCCCTTGTTACCCTAGCCAGTCTAAAGTCAAACACAGGAAAGGGGGAAGGTTAGGCAAAGGGCATGCCCCACCTATAGGCTGGCATTGGGGATAAAAGTGGGATCTTTAGAATCTCTCAGGAGAACACTCACAGACTTGTGGAAGATTCAAAGGACTGCCCTGCTGTTTGAAGAAAGAAGATTGGGCCTGTTTGCCTTAAACCCAGGCTCCCTAGAAGTGACTCCAAGTGTTGGTTGGCTGGCCTCCTGTTTAAGCTACAGAGACATAAGCTTACAGATGCCTCCCTGCACCTCCTCAGCTCACAAGCACCAACTGGACCTGCTGGAATGAGGCCTGATCCAAAGGTGCCCCAAGTCCTGGACCCTTGGCTGTCATCAGAGTGTACTGCTCCTGAAGTCAAGTAGAAGATACAGCAGTTTTGGGTTCCTCATGACTATGAAGCTTGGCGCCAAAAAATGACTGCCAGCAACAACCACCGACGCAAAGCTCCAACAACACCTGCACTTTGCACCTGCAGCAACCACCTGTGACGACCACCATTGCAAAGTTCCAGCATGATCTTCACTTCACTCCGGCAGCAACAGCCTGTATCAACCGCCAATGCAAACCTTCAACAACCAGCTCTTCATGCTAAAACAGCGATTGTCTGCAATGCCCAACCTGCACCTCGCACCGACAACAACCTCTTCACAGCCCTCGTCAACACAAATAGCAATTTCAGGGGTATGAACCTGGTGCCTGTATCTGACCAACACTGTATCATGGTTGGCCTGAACATCTGCATTTACCTGGGTTCTGCCAGACCAGATAACCACGAGTGGCGCTTTGTGCTTTTTGGGACTTTTTTCACATAAAGTTTAAAAAACTCATATCTCTGGTTCTACTTATTGTATTTCTGTCATTATGGTGTCAGTTTGTTTATTAAAATGTACTCTATTTTTGTAAATTGATTTGGGATTTTTTTGGTGTTGTGTTTTTACTTTATTACTAAAAGCACAGGTTTATTTAGTGACTTTGTGGTTCACCCCTGACAAGTATGATGTTTATCATTTGAGTGGAGCTTCCACCTCTCTCAACTAATAACCCCTTTTCTTACGCCATTTATATTTCTCTTGATATAAATCCATGGAATCTATCTCATGTCAGAAATGTGTTATTTTCAGCAAAGTCATATTTAATGAGCAAGTGGCAGAATCTTCTCCCAGTGGAAGCAGGACACATCCTTGAGAAGGAGATACCATTTGTGTGATAAATACTGAGCTCATCATTCTCCCAAAATCACGCTTCTAGTTGCCAGAACTGGAGCAATGCTATGGTCTGCAAAATGTGCAGATGTACAACCGTGAATAACATGGTTTCTGGACCTACTAGAGCTATGAAATTTAACAAGCATATTGGAAGCCAATTGATATTTCAAACCAATCTGAAACTACACCCATAGTTGTATCACTGCACTCTTTGTCAAACATACATACAACAATAATATTTTACACACATTATTATGTGTTCACAACTCCCCTCCCTTTTTAGTGAGAGAAAATATTATTTTTAACAACTTAATAGGAAAGAGTCTCATCACTTCTTTTTCACATCTTCATTATCACTTTCCTCATTATCCTTGGGAAAATCAAGCGTAAAAGTATTGGCAGTGCCTTTGTTTTTGCAAGACCGTTGGATGATGCACAGTATTGCTATAAATATAACAACCACAATGAAAATTATTCCAATAATTTTTGCAAATATTTTAATTCCCCGGGGTCCAAAGACTTCTTCCAGCCACGTTCAGATGCCATTTGGACTTAGATGCGAACCACTCTGAACCTCATGAAAATACCTGACACTTCTGTTAATCTGTTTATGCATACTAAGAGAAATGTTGGGAAGATGGCTGCACGTTCAGGACCTATAATGCTGTCTGCCCAACCCCCCCCCCCACTGCCCCCACTACCCCAGCCGCTAAAAGAGATTCTAATGCCATCTAATTTTGAATTAGCATCTTGGCATGTGTGTCTAGTTGTTCTGTCACTAATTCCCAAACCTATTGCAGTAGAATTAGTGACAGCCTATAAAAAATCTGGTTTACTTCTCATTTCACCGTAAGCAACAGTCACCCCATACATGAGAAATAAAGCAGAAAATAACCTTGTGGCATCCAAAACAGCCCACCTACCTGTTTTTCGTTCTATGGGGTGATCATTAAAGTGCCTCATAGCAGGAATAATGTAACCTGATAACAAAACAAATCACACCTCAGACTAAGGATAGTCTTGTGACCCACATGTGAAATATGACTAATCTCCCTGTGGGTAGTATTTGAAACAATAATCTTTGAGGAAGATGGTACTTAAAAGGAGGTGATTTGAAAGGAATGTTCTACACTGTTATATCACATTTACCACATACAGCAAAAACACCAGAGGCATTTGCTTCTACGTGCTCACAGATAAATCCTTGCTCAATCTTTACAGGATATCTCACATCTGGGCTGGCAATTCAAAAGATTGTTAAACCTTTAAAGGCCTGACAAAGAAGAGGGGAGAAATCTGTATAATCTTGCAATCTATGCTGTAGTTGAAAAGGTGAGGAGAAGCATAATTATCACTGATGGGTACGCTGATCAAAGGAATACTATCCTTCAAATCAACAGGCATATATGTGTAAAACTAGCAAGACGAAGAATTAATTAATCATCTGTATTTCACCAACAACAACATAGAAGATACCTTTGCAGGCACAACAGCCGCTCAGCTTGAAGCAAAGATCAGTACAGTTTTGTCTTGGGACAATTCCCCATTCTTCCATAAGAATGTATCCCACTACCAACCAGATCCTCAGAGCAGTGGCAAGATAGCAGAAAAGACAACCAAAGGGATCCAGTATATAAAATGAGGGAGATGCTCACCTTGGACAGACAAAGTAGCAATGAGAGGCTGCAGTGGCAACAGCAAGTGTTAGTGGTCTAACAGCCTTTGAAAATGAACATGAAAAAAATTGCACCCCAATGGGCATGTGGGCTGTAGCAGGCACCACTTAGACAGAAGATCAGTGGACAGGCACAGGCTCTGCAGCAGTGGCAGGAGCATCATTATCTCTAGGAGTAGCAGCTTGCCTAAATGGGAACAGTGGATCCAAGTCACCAGATAAAGACAACGTGACAGTTGTGTATGTGATGAGCAGAATCTGACTGTAGGGCAGTCTTCTTCTGGTACACACAAATATAAATCTAATTATCGGGCTGGAGAGCATGCTAGGTCTCGGTCAACACTTGTTTCAACTTTCTGCAACAATGTGAGACAGCTTCATCATTTAACTGTAAATCTAACTTGGCAGTAGAAACCAGGTGATATGAGGAGAGCATCATGGCTCCTATTATTTTGTGCAGGCTCAGCATTATCTTGTGGCAAGCAATCATTCTCAGGGATCATAATGCTAATTGTAGAACATCAGGCCATTTTAACTGTGTCTCTGATCATATCATTACTGCATTATTCTTAAGAAGTACCAATGTCCCCATCTAATTTGCCTGTGGACTTTTGGTAATAGGCACAATAAAAATGCCCGTCTACCCCTAGGGCCTTGCAAACTGCCTGTGCTACTACTGAAACAAAATGTGTATTGCAGTCATTACTAATTCAGTTTGGTAAACCAAACTGGGATAAAGTCTCTGAGTAATTGTATTGCTACAGTAAATAGCATCTGCCCAGGCACAAGTGCATGCTTCTACCCATCCTGGAAACATACAAACAACAGCAAGATATATGATTTGTATGTAGGCATCTAGACAAAATCCATCTGGATGTTCACAAAGGGACTGCAAGTGGGAGGGTAATTAGATGAGTTGGCCTTAATCCCTTTTCTGACATTGTATGACAAGCAGATGGCACAGGATTGGCAATATCTTTGGCGATGGAAGAAAAGATGGGTACAGACCATTGGGTTGTTGTGGCATGTATCATGCCATCCCTACCAAGACGGACTGCTCCAAGATTCAACCAGGCAAGGTTGGGAAGTAGAAATTTCAGTGTGAAAATACAACCAGTGCTGTCTCTTCATGCCCTCAGTGTTTCTATTATATTGCTGCTTGATCAACTACTAGTTTTCATTTTCAGAGACTTGCCCTTGCAATTGAGACAAGTACTTTAATGTTGGCACAGGAAGTATTCTGGACATATTGCCAATTTTACTAGGAGTTCCAGCTGAGGTTAGGAAACCCCTTTGCATCCATAGGAGCCCTAAGTTGTGTGTTATGTTTGAGTTCATGTACACAGTTACAAATTTTTCTTTGACTAGGATGCAGGCTCAAGTGCGGCGTAGATGTTCTGCATCTTGAGCTGATTTTACAGTTGGTAGATGACAACTTACCACACTTTGATACACAATACAGACACAATCCATCCACAAAATATGTTAACAATCAGTCAATATTGGTACTTCACTCAAACCAATACAAGGTTTAGTAACTCAGACAAGAGCAAAGACATAGGTTTGAGCACTGCCATCCTCTCTGGTAGGCATAAGTAAGCAATGCTCAAGGTGGGACAGTGGAACATGGTAATATGAGAAACAGACAGTAATAATATTCATATCAGAACAATCAGACTTAGGCGAGGTGAAGGGTGTTCATGATAAGGAGCATAAACACTAAATGGGACAGCAACAGTTAATTGGAAACTGAACACAATATTTTCAGATGCTTCAACAAGATTTGCAGCTGCCGACATAGGTGGTAAACATGGTGGGAGTCCAGTCACAACTGGGTCAAGACTTGAACATTAAAAAGCTATTCACCTTTTCCTATCCCATGGTTCTGTACCAACATGTCAAGAGCAATTCCATTGCATTCATGGCAAAACAAGTAAAGGTTGTGGCATAATCAGGGTGCCCTAAAGCAGGTGCAGAGGTCAACAATTGTTTAATTTTTACAAATACATTTTCAGATTCACTAGAACAGGGTACATTTTTATAGGTGTGTTTTCAAATAAGCCCTTGCCGAGACTTCGTAATTTCAGTGTAGCCCAGAATCCACTGTTCACCGTACCCAGCCAGTCCCAAAAAGTAAAGTACCTAAGAGACAGTTACAAAGCGCAGCAACTTACAGATGGCTTCAACTCATTCAGAGGGCAAATAGTGCTTGCCCGCACAGATTCCATTCCCTAGGTATGAGATTCATGTTTATGTCTGTCATTACATTGTATTAAGGGACTATTGGTCAACATCTTTCCTATTTTTCCATCAGCTTTTTCTGTAAAATTGCTAATCTTTCCATATTGAAAGTACTATGTTCAGGAAGGGACTTGTTTGCATCCTCATTAGCGAGTCCCACCCCTTTCGTAAATAATCTCTTTTGGTGGGTACTCACTACATTTAGATTGTCCAGCTGCCATCACCTTTCCTTGTAGTTCACTCACACCCAGGTAACAGGGATAAAGGTCTACAGGCCTTGCACCTGTAGCTCATTCCTTGGAAGGAGGTAAAGAAGGAAGTGGAAAATCGGATAGGGTTCCCCTCAGTTATATTTCTATTAACTGTTCTCATGGAGGAAGGAAGAGAAGGCATGGTTCACTCACACCCTAGGACAAGAGGGTCTAGATCAGAGGGTCTCTTTCTCTCATGTGTAATTCTTCGAGGGTCTGTGCTTCAAGTCCTTGCACTCTGGTCTGTTTTCTCCATTATGACACTGTTTCAGCAGCCCGTTCACTCTATCCCATAGGTTCACACTTTTTCTAGTTTCTGTTCTCTGGACTCACTAAATTCTACCTACCCAACCACTTTCTCTTTATACTAAGATGTACAAATGGCACAAGAAAGCATTTGCAGGCAAACCTCCCTCTGTGTGAAGCACTTCTAGAAAGGGGGACAGCATGCAACTGGAAAAAGAGGTTCCGGTGTTGTGTGCAAATGGTGGTAGGGTGTGCACCACATATAAAATACACATTCAAAACATTTCTGGTGAAAGAATAATACACTTATTTATTAAGAAGACAATATTTCACATTTGTGTAGTCCATCCTGAGTACTAATGACTAGGGCATCAATGACAATAAACAAAAAACTAATGGCTGGATGCTTTAATAAATCTCAGCCCATGGTAATTTTTCTGAATCAGTGCCAGTTCATAATGTTCTTGTTTACTGAACCAATCCAGAGAGCACAATCATTTGCAAATCAGCCTTGATTCTGCTCCAATAAGAAAAGCTTAGTCCATACTGCCTGGGAACCAAAGCAACCCAAGACGTGTTTCATCTTTATTGGACCTCATCAGTGAGTGCATCTTGAGTACTTCGGCATTGTGGGCTACGGAACCCATGCCTGGCAACACCCATCACTCTTACCGAGAATCACTGTTACAAAAAATATCACTGAGAAAAAAGTGATGGTCAGTGTGCTTAAATTAATCTCAGACACTGGTAATTGCTCTGGGTCCCATTTCAGTCCATCCTTTGTTTTGAGTTCCATAGCACTCAAAGCCCATACTAAATCAGCATTCCTCCCCAGAAAGCCTGAAGCCCATATTAAAGCCCATACCACTGTAGAAGCAAATCATAATTTTCTAAAAGTTTAAGTTAACACTCCCCTAGCTTATTGTAAGAAATTGGGTTGCTGGTTGAGGAGGTTGAAATGCTACTTAAAAAGAAACCACAGTCCTTTTCAGGATGAAGTCACAAGCAAACCCCAAATTAAACTGTGCTCAACTCTCTGGTAGCTGGGTAGAGAGCAGTCAGGCTTAACTTAGAGACAATGTGTAAAGTATTTATGCAGCATTTCAAACAGTAAGAAAGTGCAAACACATTACATGGAAAATTCCACACCAAATTAGAAAAGTAGAGTACATTTTAATTAATAAATGAAGAAGAAAACAACAAAAAGCCTAGTAGTAGAACTGGAGATATACAAGTTTAAATATTTCAGTGAAGATAGTGCCAAGAACCACCAATCACCAACTGTGATTATCTGGTCACGCCGGACCGGGACAAAATCACGAATTCAGGTCGACCATGATGGAGTGCGGGCCAGCTGCAGGGGCCCACTTAGGCCCGCTGAATAAATGTCCAGATGTATACTCTGTTTGCGCCAAATTTGCGTAATTTCTTGGGACGCAAATTCAGCGCAAGCCTAACTCCATATTTATACTTACCCGCTAGACCTGTCTAGCACCAAAGTTTTGGTGTTAGCACCATTTTTTCTTGCGGGAAATTACCTTGCATCAATGAGATGCAAGGTAGTTGTTCCTGTGCAAAAAATGATATGGCCTTAGCCCCATATTTATCCCCCGTGCTAAAATCATGCAAGTGGGGAAGGGGGCATTAAATAATGGTGCTGAGCTTGCTTAGCCCCATTATTTAACGCCTGGGTCAGGGCAGGCGTTAGGGGACCTGTGAACCTATTTCCATGGTCAGAGGCCATGGAATGGGCCCACAGCTGCCCTTCCCTAGCCCCAGGGACACCCCACCCACACCAGAGGGACACAAGAGGATGGGGGGACCCCATCCCAGAAAAATAAGGTAAGTACAGGTAAGTATTTTCAATTTGTTTTTAAGTGCCATGGGGGGCCTACCTTAGGCCCCCCTACATGGCACTGGGCCCAATGGCCAGGCCCAGGTGACATGTGTCCCCTGGGCATGGCCATTGAGGTGGTGGACATGACTCTTGTCTTTACTAAGACAGGAGTCATGTCCATGGGGGTTGTACGTCAAACAATTATGCCAGTCTGGTTAGAGGCATTTTATGCCTCTAGCCAGACTAGCGTCATCCTTTGAAGCACAACCTCCTGTTCCCCCTACGCCTCCCACTCCCAGCTAGCTTCCTTTTTTATGACGCTAGCCGGGCCTTACTGCCCGCTACCATCATTCCATAAATATGAGGCCCGGCCGGTGTCTTGAAATGACGCTAGCCGGGGGTAACTTTTTCACGCCAAACTGAGTTAGCGCAGTTTAGCATGAAAACGTATAAATCCGTGCCAAAGTACAATAGTCCTAGTTGTGAAAAGATTAATAGTCCTATGATGAGGATACGTTGCACATCAAAGGTAATTTGAGGCCTCAACTAGTTGACTTGCGCAGATGCAGTTCCAGGGAGCTGCAAAGTGGAATGCAATGTCCTTTCCTGAAGATGTGCTATGCCGTGGTGGTTCCAATGGGCTGCGTTCGGTGTGGCGATGTCCTTGTGTGGAGATGTGTCATGTAGCAGCGGCTCCAATGGGCTGCGCTGGGCAGGACCATGTCCTTACATGGTGATGCGCCACAAAACGGTGGTTCCAATGGTTGATGCAAAGTCCTTGCGTATGAGAAGTTCACGCATCAGAGTGGATGCACCAGTTTTGAGGATGAAGTATCGAGCAGCAGAAGAAATGCACTAGTTCTGAGGTAAATGCACAGCAGAGGAGATGCATCAGTACTGCTGAATCCAAAGTTGGGCTGGCCGAGCACCTTAAGGCCCACTTCCGAGTGCCCTAGACTGGGATGGCACCACTTGAGAAGGCAGGAATCACAAATGGCAGAGTCCAGGTGCTGGGTGCAAGGTTGCTGGAAGCCTGTTCTGTCCTTGAGGTTTCTGATCAGGAGGCCAGGCAATTAGCTCCTGGAGTAACTCTTGGGCCCCATGTTTAGAGGTGCAGGTCCAGTCCTTCTCACTCAAGCAAGAGGGCAGCAGGTCAATACAGCAGGGCAACAGCCCTTCAGGACAGCAGTCCAGCAGATTGGCAGGCCTTTCAGCTGTACAACCGTCCTTTTTCCCAGCAGAATCCACATGTCCAGAAGTGTACTGAAGAGTTCGGGTCTAAGATCAAATATATATTCCAGATGCCCACTTGAAGTAAATGAAGTTTCTAGAGGGTTACTCCCCGCTGAGGCGTGAGGCATTCCCTTCTGCCCTGTCCTGGCCACAGCTTGTCTGGGGTCATAAAAGACCAGTGTCAAACCCTTCGTGAGAGTGATCAGGCAGAGCCTTTGTGATGTGCAAGTGTGATAGGTGACAGTTCATCCCCTTCATTAGCTCAGAGTGGCCCATCCTGCCAACACCTATTTTCCCTTTGCCTCACTGTTTGGGAGCAATACACAAAGACCAACTGCCAGCTGCACCTATTTATGTGACCCAGGAGCAGGCTGCAGGCACCACATGGTAAGGACAAGAAAATGCCAACATTTTAAGGGTGGCATTATCAGAATTAGGACTAACAATCCGCTTTTACCATTAAGGAGAGCCTGTAATTACAATTATTTAGAACTGTGGTTCCCAACCTTTTGACTTCTGTGGACCCCTACTTTATCATTACTTGATCCCAGGGACCCCCAATGAATCATAATTGGAATCCAGGGACCCCCCACTGAGTCATTTCTGGAAGCTGGGGATCTAATTTGTTCATATTATTTAGTTTTTTAAGAAAGTGCAGACCCCCTTAGGAGACTTTGCGGATCCCCAGAGGTCCCTGGACCACAGGTTGGGAACCCCTGCTTTAGACAACAAACTTCATCTATCTACCTGCTCCCAATTGAAAGTTATTTTATTAAATGAAATACAGTAGCCCAGTGTTATCGTATGGGAGAGGCAGGCCTTGCAGTACCAAAAAACAAATCTAAGAGTTTTTTACTACCAGAAAATATAAAACCTAAACATACATGTCCAACTTTTTACATACACTGCACCCAGCCCTTTGGGATGTTCAGGGCCTACCCTAAGGGTGACTTATATGTATTAAAAAGCATTGGAAAAGCCAATAGGTCTCGCCTTTGCAAGAGTTGTTGGCTATGACAATGTGTTTTAACCATGTTGTTCACCAGCATGGCTTAGAGGAGACAGGCATGGAGTGTCAGAGAGTGGCTTGTATTGGCATAGTGTGGAGTTGTGTAAAGTGGCATGCACTGGAGTGATATATAGTAGTCACCTGCCTCCGCTCCACCGGGATCCAAGGCTAGGCCCTGGACTGGATCGCCTCCTTCCTCTCAAACCGATCCCAAAGAGTCTACCTCCCTCCGTTTCGCTCAGACCCCACCGAGATCCTCTGCGGCGTACCTCAAGGCTCATCACTCAGCCCGACACTCTTCAATGTCTACATGAGCCCCCTCGCCGACATCGTACGCAAGCACGACATCATCATCACCTCCTACGCCGACGACACCCAACTTATACTCTCCCTCACCAAGGACCCCGCCAGCGCCAACACCAACCTACAAGAGGGCATGAAGGACGTCGCAGATTGGATGAGGCTCAGCCGCCTAAAGCTGAACTCTGACAAAACGGAAGTCCTCATCCTCGGCAACACCCCGTCCGCTTGGGACGACTCCTGGTGGCCCACGGCCCTCGGCACCGCACCGACCCCCGCAAACCACGCCCGCAACCTCGGCTTCATCTTGGACCCTCTTCTCACCATGACCAAGCAAGTCAACGCCGTGTCCTCCGCCTGCTTCCTCACCCTCCGCATGCTCCGCAAGATCTTCCGCTGGATCCCCGCCGACACTAGAAAAACCGTGACCCACGCCCTCGTCACGAGCCGTCTGGACAACGGCAACACCCTCTATGCTGGGACCACCGCCAAGCTCCAAAAACGCCTGCAACGTATTCAAAACGCCTCGGCCCGCCTCATCCTCGACGTACCCCGCAACAGCCACATCTCCGCACACCTGAGACACCTGCATTGGCTCCCAGTCAGCAAAAGGATCACCTTCCGACTTCTCACCCACGCACACAAAGCCCTCCACAACAAGGGACCGGATTACCTCAACCGTCGCCTCAGCTTCTACGCCCCCACCCGTCTCCTCCGTTCCTCGGGCCTCGCTGCCGTCCCTCGCATCCGCCGCTCCACGGCGGGTGGGAGGTCCTTCTCCTTTCTGGCAGCCAAGACCTGGAACTCCCTCCCCACCAGCCTCAGGACCCCCCAGGACCACTCCGCATTCCGGAGACTCCTAAAAACCTGGCTCTTCGAGCAGCAGTTTCCCCCCCCCCTTTTTTCCCCTAGCGCCTTGAGACCCGCACGGGTGAGTAGCGCGCTTTATAAATATTAATGATTTGATTTGAATTAGAGTGGACTGCTGAAGAGAGCATTGGCATACAGTGTTTCAGAGTATAGTGGCATAGAGTGCAGTGGTATTAAGTGCAGTGGCATTGAATTCCGCAGCGTACAACGTAGCATTGTAGAATACAGTGGTGTGGATTAGAGTGGTGCATAGTAGAATGCAGAGGTGCAGAGTGGAGTGGTGCAGAGTGGACTTGCACAGACTGAAGTGGCATAGAGTAAAGTGGGGCAGAATTGAGGAGTGTGGCGTAGAGTGCAGTGAGGTAAAGTATAGTGGTGCAGAGTGGAGTGGCATAGAGCTGAGTGATGAAAAGGGCAGTGCTGCAGAGTAGAGTTGAGTGGCATAGAGTACAGTGGCAATATAGTGCAGAATAGAGTACAGTGGCACTAGAGTGCAGAATAGAGTTGAGTGGCATAGAGTGCAGTGGCATAGAGTGGTGGAGAGTTGAGTAGCATAGAGTGGTGCAGGCGCATAGAATATAGTGCCATAGAGTGCAGTGACATAGAGTGGAGTAGTGCAGAGCACAGTGGTGTATACTTCAGTGGTAGAGAGTGCAGTGTTGCAGAGTAGACAGTCAGAGTGCAATGGTGTAGAGTGGAGTAAAGTGGCGTAGAGAGCAGTGATGTAGAGTACAGTTATGCAGAGTAGAATTCAGTGGCTTAGAGTGCAGACTGGAGTGGCACAGAGTGGAGTAGAGTGGCGCACAGTGCAGTGGCATATAGTAGATTGTTTCAGAGTAGAATGAAGTGGTGCAGAATGGAGTGGTGCAGGGTAGAGTGCAGCAGCATAGAGCGGCACAGAGTTTAATGGCATGGAGTAAACTGGTGTGGAGTGCAGTGGTGCAGAGTAGATTAGAGTTGTGTACAGTGGATTGGAGTACAGTGTAGGGGCATAGAGTTATGTGCGACTAAAGTCAATTGGCGTAGAGTGTACAGTGTTCAGAGAGCCATACAGTACAGTGGCGTAGAGTGGCATTGTGCAGTGTAAATTGGTGTGGCCTGGACTGGTGTAGAGTGTAGTGATGTAGAGTAGGGTGGTGAAGAGTGCATTGGCATAGAGAAGAGTGGCACAAGGTAGACTAGAGAGACGTAGAGTTAAGTGGTTTAGCGTGAAGTGGTATAGAGTGGAGTAGTGCAGAGTGCAGGGGCGTAGAGTGGTGCAGAGTATGGTGGAGTGGCATAGAGAGGAGTTTTCAGGGTGTGGTAGCACACAGCCATTTCAGTAAACATATTTTCAAATAACATGATCATTGTATTTTCCCAGACATATAGTTTTACTAATAAAACTATACAGTGCGCAGGTATAAATATGTACACATTACATCACTTAGTTTAGTAATTGGTTTTGATCTTAATAAAGTATTGGTTTCCAAAACACTTCACATATAACAAAAAAATTGTTTCATTTGTGCTTTCATAATTCTGATATATTATGAGATACTTACACCATTCATTTAAATTTAGTTGTGTGCTCGAAAAAAACGTTTTCCTACTACCAGTAACCAGCAATATTATCACATAAATCCTCTTGCTTTGAAGTCAAAGAAAGAAAAATAAACAAGTGCCCTAGGAAGATAGTGCCTGGCATTTGACCTCAGTGTTTGAATGCACAGCAAATGTTCAGAGATAGGAACAATATTTACAGGCCTGTTAACAGAAAACAAGTTTGTGGATGAATACTGTAAATGCAGATTAGGCAAAGGGAGGGACAAACTGAACCTAGAGAGCCTAAATTACATAATGCCAGCAAATGGAAAGCCAGAAAGTGTGAGTTATAAACCACAAAGCCAATAGTAATGAACGAGCGGAAGGCATTCCTAGGTCAACTTTCTGAAAGTCCCGAAGATGTCTTTAGCAAACCAGGCAGCTACACTGTCTGGTAGGCTGCAACCTAAAAGGGAAGATTTGAGCCTGGCAAAAGGTTTATCTTACCAGGTCGAAATGGCAGTTTAAAAACTGCACACACAGTCTGCAATGACAGGCTTGAGACATGTTTACCTAAGTAGGTGGCACAACCAGTGCTGCAATCCCACTAGTAATATACATGCCCTGGGTACATGTAGTACCACTTGACTAGGGACTTACAAGTAAATTAAATGGGGCGATTGGCTGTAAGCCAATTTTCCCATGTTTATGTGCAAGAGCACTTTAGCACTGGTTATCAGTGGTAAAGTGTGCAGTGTTCTAAAGCCAGCAAAAATGAAGTCAGCAAAACAGGAGAGATGAAGGCAAAAAGTTTGGGGAGAACCACGCCAAGGATGTCAGGTCTAACAGTTATCCTATCACTTTTCAGAACCCACAAGTTTCCTCTGGACTCACCGACCCCTACTACACTAAAAAAACACTCTCTCACTAAACTGCATCAACTATATAGACCATAACTTCTTGCCGCTAGATCATCCTTCCTTACCTCTAAAACAGAACAAGAACAAAGAGGCTACATGCTGCTTAGCGCTAGAAAACTCGACACATGTACAACTGAAGGAGGAATGGCGGCGGGGGCAACATGGACAATAGAAGGGCGGCAGGTGGAAGCAACATGACAGACAGTGGAGCATCCACAGTTATAAGGTACACGAGGGAGACAGCTAAAAAAGACTCACTGGGGTAGAGTGCTTAAACACAAAGAAAAAATGAGTGTCTAAAATATGAGCAGCAGGAGGACACAAGTAGTGTGTCCATGCTCTAAGGGAGGAATAAATACACAAAGAGGAAGGAGCCCTACAGTAGCTGGCCAATAACAAACAAGCAAATGAGAGTGATAATGAAGCCAACCAAAATTAAGCAATGGATGGCTTCTAAACTCACTGTTAAAAACACTATGGGGGTCATTCCTACCCTGGCGGTCTATGACCGCCAGGGTAGGTGACGGAGGAAGCACCGCCAACAGGCTGGCGGTGCTTCCGGGGGCATTCTGACCGCGGCGGTAAAGCCGCGGTCAGAAAAGGGAAGCCGGCGGTTTCCCGCCGGCTTCCCGCTGCCCCAGGGAATCCTCCACGGCGGCGCTGCAAGCAGCGCCGCCATGGGGATTCCGACCCCCTTCCCGCCAGCCTGGTTCTGGTGGTTTTCACCGCCAGAACCTGGCTGGCGGGAACGGGTGTCTTGGGGCCCCTGCAGTGCCCATGCCACTGGCATGGGCACTGCAAGGGCCCCCTAACAGGGCCCCACATAGATTTTCAGTGTCTGCGTGGCAGACACTGAAAATCGCGACGGGTGCAACTGCACCCGTCGCACCCCTTCCACTCCGCTGGCTCCATTCGGAGCCGGCATCCTCGTGGAAGGGGGTTTCCCGCTGGGCGGGCGGGCGGCCTTCTGGCGGTCGCCCGCCAGCCCAGCGGGAAACTCAGAATGACCGCTGCGGTCTTTTGACCGCGGTACGGTCTTCTGGCGGTTCCCGCTTGGCGGGCGGCAACCGCCGCCCGCCAATCTAGGAATGAGCCCCTATGTCTTGCAAGATACAGTCTGAGGCAAGTCCTGAAAATCAAAACCTGCTTGACTCCCCATAATACAAAATGGTTTCCTGGTAGCCTTTTATTAGTCAAAGGAAAAAATATTCACTGGAAAGACAATCAAGGGGAAATTATGAACCTAGCAGAGGCTTCGGTTATAAAAGATGCTCCCTGAATGTAGAATTAAAAGGGAAAATACCAATCAACGTCTCAGATCTGAGAATTATGGCTGAATTAAGAAAGGAAAAAGATGAACCACTGGGGAGCTACGTCTCACATAAAAAAGTAACAGGACTGCAGTATTTGTCTCAGAAACAAGTGAAGGGACCTGTAGAGAGAGATCCACGCATCCAAAGACAGGAATGCACCAGAATCTGACTTCCCTTGGACAGTCAGGATTTAAATGAAGGGCTGGTTGATGTTTTTTCAACCAACTTGGCCCTGATTATGAGTCAGGCAGAGCAGAATTTTTGTACGGAATTCTGCTCTGCCTGAATCTGAGTGGGTCGCTGTTACTGCACCTGATTTTTCCCAGGGGTTGGAACAGTAATTCCACCCAGAAAAATCACACAAGACCTAGGATGCAGCAGCAGCCAAGCCTTTTCCCTGTTTTCTTTTTTTTTCTGGCAGTGGGGAGCATACACAGTTCCCCCACGCCATAACATAGCATCTCTTTCCATGCCATACTCCCCACACCCCCGTCCCTTCACTGCCTTCTCCTCAAAGTGATCACACCAATCATTTACCACCTGTGCAGAGCAAGTCATAAATGTATGTATTAAAAACCCCATGGGTTTCGGATTTCTGTTTGGTGTTATGACTGGTAAATCTGATCACATGCAGTAATTCCCCATTCCCTGGGATTTAACTTGTAACTGCACAGTACTGATGTAGCGCTACAGGATAGTAACATTTTCATGCACAGGTTTACCATCCCTCCAGTAAAGTGCAACTCGTAATCAGGCCTTTGAGTCCCTCAATTTGAAGAACTAGTGGCAGAGAGTAAAACCTCTGGGTTTTGATTTGGTCCTATAGATTACAGGATACGCTTTATAATGCTTTAGCACAATTTAGAGAATTTAGAAACATATCCCTCAGAAAGGGATTGCTCCTGAAGCCCTGAAAGAAAACAATTTCTACCCCTCTGCTGGAAAAACCCAAGGCCGACATGAAAGATTTGTCAGATTTACCTCTGGTGTCCAATCTGCCTTGTCCTCCAAAACTGGCTGAAAAACCTTGTTAGCACTACTCCAACCTTTAAAACGTACATAATGTAAAAAAAAGCTCACCTCCAAGCAGACTACCGTACTGAGATAGTGATCGGGTGATGTGCAAAGGAAACTGGATGAAGACTATGTTGGGACTCTGATGTTGTTAGACCTATGGTCAGCCTTGGACACCGCTTGCCAGGCCATTCTGGTCGCAAGATGTATATGATGCAGGTAGGGGGAGAGACCAGGAGGAGAGACCTACGATTGGTTCAGATCCTTCTTGCATGACCAATAACTGTTCAGTGGCTGAACTGGGAAGTCCTCCAGTGATCAGCACTTTCAGATTTGTCATTTAATTTGTATAGTTTACCATTTATTCTTTAATAAGATCATTTGAAAATAAATTTATGATCCAATTTTAGCTCTTTCATGCCCTCTTTGCCCAGCTCACTGATAGTGTACAGACACTCTGGTCCACATTCTAAATGTGTTTTCATCTAATATTCAGGGATAGTGACCTGTGTTTTCAAAGCTGCAACACAGCAGAAGCTCACTGATATTACTGCAAATAATCTCTGTGACAACTTCTCCTTTCTCATATGGGAGGTCCTGTTTTGATCTGAAAGAAACTTTATTAATGGATGATGCATGCAACATAAATACAACATGTTTGAAAAAGACTCTCACACATCACCCACATTAAAAATAAATTAAAGGAAAGTAGTATTTAAAACAATTTGTTAAAGAATTATTATTGGTCATCAGGGCAAGACTCTGCAGAACAGAGTTGGCTCTATCAAGGGGCCCCCTGAAAGGATGGGGCCCTGGGCCAAGGCCCACTTTGCCCATGCTTACGTCTCTGATCCGAAGAAATGTTGCCTGGGGTGCTGGTGAATACCCGGCCCTGTCACACTATGAGGAACGCCGGAGCTTGGTCTGACTGTTAAAACCAGGGATTTAAGGAGATACGTGCAGGCTTTTCCACCTGAAGACAATTGCAGATCATTCTCCCATTTATTGACAAGGTCCAGGGAAATAGCTCAACGCTTGAATACTGATTAAGGACTGGATATTGCTATGACCATTACTTAAATAAAGTGTTGTGACATTAAAATGTATAAAACAGAGAAATCTCCAAGAGGGCAGTAGTCATGCCTCAATGCCGCCTAACATGAATAGGCCCAGAGTAAAAAAAATTCTAGCTTACGCGTCAAGATTTTTCAATTCTATTAAGGACACGGAGGCGAGGATTATGATGTCTCTTTCTTTTACTGAACTTTCACAGCAGCCCATAACAATTCAATAAAGAAAAAACAACATTTCCCATAAATACATGTTCCCATGTCACATGCTCCAATCACATATAGTGACTTATTACAATAAGAACTCTGACCCCCAATGTCATATCCTCTTTCTTTGTCCAACAGAGTCCTGCAACCACTGAAGCGAACTTCATCCGAATATGTAGAATACAAAACTTCTTTCATGCTCCAGACACTAAGAATCATTCCACTCAGACAACAAGCCAACCACACATCTTACGATGAGAAGGAAACCAAATAGATTTCTCCACCGACATATGAAAAGATCTGAAGAATTCTTCCATTCAGATCCTAGAAAAAACAAGAATATATAATAATACCTCCCAATGACATATCTTTCCAGAATACATTCTTTAAACATTTCTCTAACTAAAATATAGAGAGGGCATAACTCTTTTATATAAAATATACATTTGAATATAATCTCCAATAACAATAACGGGTGGGATAATCCTCGCCTCCTTGTCCTTAATAGAAATGAAAATTCTTGACGCATAAACTAGAACTTTTTTTATTCTCTGTCAGGACCGGAGGCTCAGATTATGCTAGTTTAAAGCTGATTAATAACAATAGAGGCAACATCAACCACAGGTTTAAAATAAAACTTACAAAAAGTACCTTCAGAAGACCAATCGGCTGTCTTCATAATATCCTGCAAACTAGAGCCTAAACCAAATGATTTGGAAGCCATAGCTCCTCTCACAGAATGAGCTCCAAACTGATCGATATTTATCCCTGCTTCATCCATGAGCCATTTAACCCATCGCGATAGAGTGGCTGAAGCGACTAATTTAAAGGGTTTCTGTAAGGAAATTAATAACTGGCCATTCATGTTCTGTCTGAACTCCTCAGTGGCCGATTTATAGTCTTTCAAACATTGTACCACACATAATTTTGAATTATCCGGGTACCAAGGATAGGATACTGACCTCCAATTATTTTTGGTCCTTCTAGAAATGAAAAAAGTAACACCCTCAGGAGAATATACTCTACCAGATAAATCCAAGGCCTTGACATCCGAAACCCGTTTACAGGAAATCAAACAAAGTAACATAGTCAACTTCGCTGATAGCTGTTTACGTGATAAAAACGTATTGCTAGGCCAGGAATCAATAAATTTTAATACAACGTTTACGTCTCATAAAGTGGTATATTTGGCCTGAGGTAGATTAGAAAAATGAATACCTCTCAATAACTTACAAACCAGTGGATGTTCGCCAACTGGTTTACCGTCAATAGGTCTATGTCCGGTCGAAATAGCTGACCTGAAATTATTAACCGTCCTATAGGCTAGACCTGAGGAGGCTACCTCAGCTAAGAAATTAATTATAAAATCAACACTTGAGTCCAAGGGATTGATATTCCTTCCATTACACCAACTAGTCCATCTGCGCCAAGCAGAAGCATATCTCTTATGGGTTCTAGATGCCCAGGCTTGTTTGATAAAGTTTTCAGCCTGTTGCGAAATGCCTGGGGTTTTCCAATTTGTCCTGAAACCATCCATGCCATCAACGTAAGATTCCTCGATGAGATCAGAGGATGTTGAAGGCCCTCCGGACTCAACAATAGGTCCTGATGAGCAGGGATGAGTAACGGCGGAGCACACGCTAACTGGAGTGCAATAGGGAACCACGGCTGAGATCTCCAAACAGGAGTCACCAGGATTAAGTCTGACTTATGTCTCCGAACCTGAGACAGAACCCTGGGAATCAATAGAAACGGAGGGAAGGCGTATCCACGAAAAAGGGGCCAATCCTGTAGAAACGCATCCGTCGATGAGGCCAGAGGGTCCGGCCTCCAGCTGAAGAACCTCGGAATCTGGGTATTGAGGCGAGAGGCAAAAAGATCCACCTCACAAGGTCCCCATTCTCGCATTATCTGTTGAAAGATAATCTGATCTAACCTCCAATCGCTGGTATCCGGCAGATACCTGGAGTTCCAGTCCGCAACAGCGTTCTGAGCTCCCGGTAAATACTCCACTACAATTACTAATCTGTGGCTCAAACAATAGTGCCAGAACTCCTTGGCTATTTCCGCTACAACTCTGGATGTCGTTCCCCCTAACTTGTTGACATACCTCACTGCTGATATATTGTCCATCCTTAACAGGAGGCAGCAATCTGTCTTGAGGGGGATAAGCTCTTTATCGCAAACGATCCTGCTAGAAGCTCCAAACAATTGATGTGAAGAGATTGTTTTGTCAAGGACCATCGGCCCCCGGTCACCACAGACCCGCAACGGACTCCCCATTGACTGGCGTCTGATTCTATCACCACCTCCGGATGGGACCCGAATATGGCCCTGCCATTCCAGGCTTCCATGTGGTAAAGCCACCACTGAATTTCTTCCCTGACCTCCGTGGACAATGGGATCAAGGTTGAGTAACTTCAACCTTGCCTCAGATATTTGATTTTCAATCTTTGCAGAGCCCGTTAGTGTAGTGGAGCCGGGAAGATTGCCTGAATGGATGAAGCCAACAGGCCCACCAATCAAGCAATGCTTCGTAAAGAGATAGTCGGCCTGGCTAGGGCTGACCTCAATTCTCTCTTTATAATGCAAATCTTTAATGAGGGAAGAATCAACTGAGCTTGGAGCGAATCGATCTTGAAGCCCAAGAACTCTATCACTTGAGTTGGATTCAACAATGACTTCTGCGCATTGATAAGGAAACCCAATTCCTGTAATAGATTGATTGTCCAATTCAAATGGGTCTGTAAAGTTGTTGGTTCCTGGGCCATCAATAAGATGTCGTCCAGATAAATGATCAAGCGAACCCCTTTGGTTCTCAAATTCTCCACTACTGGTCTCAACAACTTCGTGAAGCACCACGGTGCTGAGGATAGGCTGAATGGGAGAGCTGTGAACTCCAAACATTGAGCCTTCCATTGGAATTGGAGGAATCTCCTGTGTGGTGGAAAAATTGGGATCGATAGGTAAGCATCCTTTAGATCTAATCTTACCATCCAGTCTCCTTCTATTAAGATATCTCTTAGCATGTGAATCCCCTCCATCTTGAAGTGTCTGTACACAATCCAAGAATTGAAGTCTTTAAAGTTCAAAACCAGTCAATGACCTCCCCCTTTTTTGTCTACGACAAAAATGGGATTGCAAAATCCAGCTGGGTGGGGGGTTGAAAAAACTACTGCACCTTTGTCTAATAGCGCTTGCACTTCTTTATCTATAAATTTCTGACTTTCTAGGGAAACATTTATTTGAAGAGGAGGGGTCAACTGGCGTGGAGTGCTGATAAACTCCAGATGAAAACCTGATATCATCTGAAGCACCCAAGGATCCCCAGAAATCTTTCTCCAATTCTGTGCACACAGACCCACTCTTCCCCCAAGAATAACCTGAGGATGAATGAGCCTTACCAGCATAGGAGGCGTCCTGGATCACTCCCTGTTGGCCTCTGCGATGTCCTCTGCGGAATCTAGGTCTACCACCTCTGTTCCGAGTGGGGTAGAAGGTGGCATCCGATTGCTCACCTGACCAGTTACCTCATCCTCTCAGATAATAATTTTGGGGACTTGCAAAGGATCCCCGGCCGGACATTCATCCACCATAACGTCCGGCCCTGACAAAAAGGCCTTGCCTAAAAACTTTTTTAAGGGACAACTGTGCTTTGTCGAGGGTGGAAAAAGTGGAACAAAATGTTGCTAATTCTTTAATCAAATAAGATCCAAAAAGGAGGCCCTCAGCAGCTGGGCCTGCCTCAGATGCTGCTAAATGCACCAGTTTTGGATCCATGCGCATGAGAATAGATTTTCTGCACTCAGCTGAAATAGCACAGTTGGTATTGCCTAATTGGCATACCGCACGTTGAGCCCAACCCAGTAAGGCATCAGTATCTACTGGTATGCCTGATTCTTTTGACACTGCCGCTAAATCCAGAATTTTAGTCAAAGGGCCTGACATGTCTAGCAGCTTATCCTGACATGAACGCCATGACCTATCTAAACCTTTTTTAGGGTCTTTGGAAAACTTTTTCAGAAAGGTAACCATGGTCGGATCAATCTCTGGAGTATCAGCTACGCTATTTTCTAAATCAGGTCTGGGGCATTCGGTCTTGAGGAGAGTACGAACTTCCTTATCATAACTTTTCCTAAGGTTATCGTGTACATACTGCGCCACTTCTGCGGATGGAAGCCAGTTAGAGGATCTAGGGTGAACGATTTCTGAGGGGTCAAAATCTAACAGTAGAGAAGTGGAATGCTTTTTCGTCCTCTTACTGGGGATTGGCGCGGTCAGGTCATCCGAATCCTGATCAGAAGAGTCTCCTGAAGAGGAGGAATTATTCAAGGTGCTGTAATTAAGCTCAGTAATATGCTTCTTGCGCAGTTTTGCAAAAACCTCCGCATGTATATCCTCGGAGGGACCTTCATTTGCAAGATTCTTAGTTTTAGCCTTAGATTTGGAGGCAACTTGAGGGTTGATCCCTTCAGGGGTAGTAGGAGACGTATCCAGCACCCAGCCTTGAGAGTGAGCATATTCCAGCAATTGCCCTGAAAAGGGACCTAACGCTCTCACCAAGGCATCATTTACTGACTGTTGCACTCTAGTGTCGAGTGCCTCAACTAAATTAACCTCAAGTTGATTGTCACTATCCTGAGGGTAGTACCCTGCATCCTGATCACTCCATTGCGCCATTGCAATAAATATGCCAGTACCAAAATATATAGGGGGAGTGAAAAAACCCTCACAGGCAACAGATAGAAAAATTCAAGCCCTTAGATAGTGAGTGGAGGGAGCTGCCTGGAATTCTCTCTAGGCAGAGGCTAATAATATTTTACAATCCAGACAGTGCACTGCCTGGGCGTCAGGGATACACTTTTTCAGCCTGTAAGGCACCTTCAAAACAAATTGGCCCAGCGCGCTTGATCTACGAGCCAATCCGGAGGAAAAACCTCCGAGGAATGGATCGGCTCGTAAAACGCACGCATCGGGCAAAAATCAATTGAAAATGAAGACAGACTGTGCGCAGTGTTCCAGCTCCCGCTTCACCTAAAATAAACAACAATCGGGCATACCAGTATGGAAAAAAAGCAATTAAAGCGTGCGAAATCGCGACGCTAACTTTTAAGAGTATAACACCAAATAACAGTTAAAATATTCATAAAACACACGAGAAAAGATAAAATGGCACTTATCTGCTGCGAAGCAGCAAAGAAAGAGGATATGACGTTGGGGGTCAGAGTTCTTATTGTAATAGGTCATCATGATATGTGATTGGAGCATGTGACATGGGAACATGTATCTATGGGAAATGTATTTTTTTCTTTATTGAATTGTTATTGGCTGTTGTGAAAGTTCAGTAAAAGAAAGAGACAGCATAATCTGAGCATCCGGTCCTGACATAGAATTGGTGTATTCCACGCTGAGAGCTTCAGAAAACAGAAACATTTTAAAAAGTGCAGTTCCACATGGCCAAGTGAAGTGAGCAATGAACCAGGCAGAGAGATTCATAAACGAAGAAAACAGACTCTCACAAATAGATCCATGTTACAAGGACACCAGTTTCACAGTCTTAGGTTATAACAAAGTATCCTTACTAGCAGGTGCGTAGCACAGTTGACCGTTAGCAGGAGGCGCGGATTTGTTGATGGAAAGCCATGGGTTGAAATGCCATCTGGTACCCCAAGCTTAACTGCGTCACATGAACACTTTGCTAGTTGCTACTGATAAAGAGGTTCCGTATGAAAAAATGTTAAAGATATTCTATTAAGTTAACTGATACTTACTGCCTAGACGTAGCTGTCAGAATTTATCAAATTGCTGTTTTTCAGGCTGTCTTTTTTCCTATATCTTGCAGGCTGAGGCTCTGCCAGGGGACGAAGTGATATTTTGTTTCGACTTCACAGTGCAAGAAATGGTAAACAAACATTTACTCTACTAACAGGTGGGATTTGATCTCTGAGGCTCTCATGCAAACCAAGCTGCGCGAGTCCGCTTTCCAGGGACAACAAGCAAAAAAAATGGCACGCCACAAATCAATAACTGCCCCTGGGTAATGACTGCTGGAAAAGGGAGAGCATGCTAGTCGCACAAATACATCCTAGGAGAAAAATATAAATGACCTACTGGAGTTTGGAGAATATAAAAAGAGCATTGATGACGTGTTTTTAATCAAATGCGTATTAACAGCCCCCAGTGTCTCCAATGCTCCCTGACTAGAACTGACAGCGGTGGTTCGTTTTCTTTGGAACATTTAGCTTAAATTGTGCGTGTTTTCGTTAGCACTGTGTGACAGCGAACTCTCTACTGCCATCTACTGTAATGAAACGGCACAACCGAAACTTTAGCGTTGGAAAGACTAGCATTGCAAAAACACAGACCTCTTGAAGACAGGGTGATCAAAAGAGGCTTGCAAAAGATTGCAACTTTTGACATCTCCTTACTGAATGGGAAATATTTACGCAAGGAAATCCATCTCAGTGCAGTTCATAAAGGACAACCGCCGCATTTCACGAGGTTTAAGAATCGCTGGACATGAGGGTCTAGATGTCTCCTGCACACTGGAGGCTCTCAATGAAAGGCCTGCACCGAAGTGGTGTGTGCATGTGTCCCAAAATGCAGTGCAGTATTTATTTAAAAGGTCCCCTGTGCTGCTTTGAAGATGTTCTTTTTCCACGTACATCATTGAAGACACATAAGCAAATGTATCATGAACTAATGCGACCTTTATGTTCAACAGATGAAAGGTCAAAACAATATTAAGTATTCGTGTTGTCAAGAATAACACTTACAATAATGAATAACATGTTTTTGTGAAGAGAAACAATGTATCTGAATTGAACATGAATTCCACAAAAACATTGCTTAAAGGGACTTTGCCGTACACGACCTGGCTATTAATTATCTTATTTACAATTACACAAAACAGTCAATCAGTGCTGTATGTAAAATATATCACTTTTTTAACTCATTAATTATTCTTTTATGTTGATTTCTGTTGTACACAGAGAAAGCTCGATAGTTGAATCAAGACAATAAACACATAGCAGAAATGAAAACACAGATGCCATTAGAAGGGAAAGAACATTATTAAGAAGGAAACATCCACAATTCACATTTGGCTTTATGCACAAAATCAGTACACACATCAGTAGGCCAGTTTGGCATATACTGGAAGGTCTTTCTGATGGAAATTGCCCAGAAAAAATACATTACACCTCTACCCTTCTATACTGACTTTAGAGTTAGTACCAAGTTCATTGACGTCCCAACTGAGAAGCTATGAGGAGAGGAATACATTGGAAAGACAGTCCCAATTCCTGGACGAATGAACACTTGACTTCCCTGGGCTTCTGTCTCCTTTTTATGGGTAAAAGGAAAAAGGTCTCTCCCTCTCTCTCAGGCCACAAATAGCCGACGTCTTTCGACCTCTACAGTGGTGGGAGCGTCTTTGTCAGAGGTCATCCTCAGGAGTAGGTACACTCATGTCATCTGGACTAGTTCAAAATAAATGCATATACCAAACCGTCAAAAAGTAGATAACAAAAAGACATATAAATTAATAACAAGATTATTGTTTTAGAGCAACCTCAATAATGTAGTGCGTCAGTTTCAAGGTCAGGACAAACCTGCTTCATAAGTGGCCTCGTGCATACCCAAGCACATGAAGAGGGAACCCTCTATATACTACTGTGTAGTATTGATATATTGTTTCATGCTTCATAAAGTGGAGCTTGTAAAACATAAATGATTTTATGACACAGGCAGATGCAGGGCCAAAGCGTGCTTCCAATGCTTAATCATGCAAAAAAAAAAAAATGCATTCCACTGGCAAGCATAGGTTGACAACAGAGGGGCGAGAGGGGTAGGTGGGAGGGAGTTTTTTATTTATATGCGCTTACCAGCACATATATTGTGAGTGACCTGGGGGCAATGACTAACAGCATAGTTCTCAAGATATTGCTGAGCAGGGCCTGGATGGAAGAACTAGGATACAAGGATGAGCAGACAGAAAGGCAAGACCTTTCAACAACAGGCTTTAAAGCCCAGGCTCAGAAACACAGCATATCACTCCGAGGCCCAAAACGTTTATGGCCTGCACTGTGATATTGTTTGTTCATTTAGTGCAGAAGCTGGAGAATTTGGAAAATGTCATAAAGGTTACATAGAACAGAATTCTACGCCAATGGGGGAAGATGTCAGACCTCTTGGAATCTAGATTAAGATCCACACATAATCACCTAGGTGGTTTGAAATGAGAAATTATCCATGGTACAAAACACCAGTATGACGGATACAGGTTAGGTGGAGCACCAGAAGACCCATGCACTTCACGAAAGGCATCAAACAGGGTTAACCCATGACACATCTCACTTAATTGGCTTACAGCAGAGGATGGCAAGCCCCATCAATAAGTGAGGTATGTCATGGGTTAACCCTGTTTGATGCCTTCCATGAAGTGCATGGGTCTTCTGGTGCTCCAGTTAAGAAACACAAACTCAGGGAAAACTACATCACCAAAACTTACTTGAATCAGGGAAAGCTTCAATTCCCCCACCAAGCTCCTCTGGGATCCTCTGTCAGTCTGTCCAGCAGATCCCAAAGTGTCAAAAAGCAGAGGGATTGGCAGATGCTACGTGGCACTGAATACACATGATTAATATTAGGAATTAATGAGTGAGATATCAGTAGGATGATCACACTCAATCATTGAGGAATGTTCTGCTATGATTGAGGTAGAACGTTGGCACTGGTAGGTCACTAGCCCCAGCAGGTCCTTGGCGTGGTGCTCTAAGCCGCACTGGGATATGACTTTCCTTTAACACCTCTGAGCATTATGCAGTGTCCCTTATCTATCTGATAGGATTCTGCTGCTTTGGCACTCTTTTCAGCACATAATCAAGCAGATTTCTAACATATTTAGTGAAAGTGTATCTATATTCATTTGCACCAGGATCCCATAAAACGTTTGTTGCCAACCTGCCTTCTGTTTTAGCAAGAAAGCATTTTGAACCCTTATTTCTACAAAACGGCCTTTTGACACAACATTATGTGATGGACATTCTGCTTGAGATGAAAGACCTGGCCGCCAGTTTTAGGTGTGGTCGTTTTTTTTGCTAAAGTAACATCCTTCAAATATTAAGGGGGAATTGTTTTAATGCACGATGCATTTATGTTTTATGGATTTGGTAGTCTTTGTAGAAACTGCATATTTACATCCATTAAAAGACATGGAACCTTAGGGTGAAGCCAGAGATCCATGAAAGAGATGCACATGATGCTACAAAAGAACAACAAATATTGTACTAAGGGGCGCACCAGGGTGCTTTAAATGGCTGTCTATATCCACAGCTGTGCTCTGATAACAGTCTCAGCACAATGTCCTGATCAGTAACACCCTGATACCATGATGTTTGTCCAAGGTGCGATCTCCTGTAAAAAAAAAACATCATATCCTCCAACACCCCTCAAGCATCACGCTGAGTCCCCCAGCCCCATGCAATTAAAAACCTGGGCCGGGTAGAGAGAGTAGCGAAGCGAGGCCTGGAACTAAGACAGAGAGCAGGGGAGGGATTGCAAGGGTGTCAAGAAAGGCCTCCTGGACTCCAATAGCCAAACCAGGTAAACGTTTAGAGAAAGTAGCTTCGAGAGGGAAAAAAGTTGCTCCAGCGCAAGGATACTGGATGCCCCAGGGCATATTTTGTCTGGGTACTCACCTTCGAGTTGTAACAAGTCCATGTTTATGTCTCGCCTACAGACAGTGTCGAGACGACCTGTCCTGGACAGTGCCACTACTTTGGGGCGGCCAATTAGTAACCATTGGTTGGCTTTCTTGACAATCTCGTTTGCTCACTTCTTATTCAATGGCTTCCTTTCCTCTATTTGTGTTCGTCCTTTCCTTGGAGCATGGCTTCTTTACTATCCCTTCGACTTGTGTCTTTCTTCTGCTTACACTGAGGCAGCCCTGTCAAGTACCGCGCATCAGGAGTTAGGCTAACACATTTTAGTGAGGTGATCCACATCACTGCACTGAAATGCATTAGTCACGCATTTCTCACGCATTTCCAGCTCTTCCAATGAATGTGCGAAGAAGAGGTGCTGCTGAATCATTAACAACAAAAGGACTTCAGGCACTTGGTGTGCCTCTGCCTTCACTGCCCCAGGCAATATGCTTAACCAGGCTCATGACTCACCTCTATTACTATGTTGACCAAGTTTGACTGTTTTATATTGTTTCCACAGAACCATGGGGCTGAAAAAATGAGTCCCATGCATATGATGTACCAAAGCATAATACAAAAAAGAATGCGCCTCCAGATCCACATGGGCTGGGCCAGGCGCGCACTTGACATATTTGGTTTTCCAGGCAATTGGGGTATGTGGCGCATGCTACATGTGATGGTTCAGGCGGTCGCTCAAGCCTCCTCACCTTGCATGCTTCCTATAATTGTTGATTAAAGTGGGGATGTGTGCATGTAGTGCAGCACCATAGGATGCATTTGCCCATAATACCGCTACTTCTGTGTACATAGCTGCTCACTCTGGTGGGACCTGTAGAGTTCGATTGCCAAGCTGACACAGTGCTACTGAAGGTGTGCTTTATTCACTGACCGCACCTCTTTTCCGGGCGCAACTTTTATTCCCTAAACATATGAATGCACTGGGCAATACCAACTACGCTACGCAGATGGGGAATCAATCCTCTTTCCCCATCCCCAGGGTCATGGCATGGTATCTCCTCTAAAGGGACAACACTACATGCCTCCTTTTCAGTAGGATTGAAAAAAAAAGATAACACAATTTCAGAACAAAAATTAATGTCTCAACAGTCAACTGAAATGAACAATTTGTGAGGGACTCCAGACTATAGGTGCGGCCACAGAATTAGTCTCAATGATGACTCACGTTCAGTCAATCAGAAACTCAGCATCGCGCTTGGACGTGCAAGGGTTGGCACAGATGGTACCTCACCTAGTCACTTCTCACTGAGGGCTCAATGGTACACCCTTCTGCTCCAAGGGGTCCAGTCGCTGTGGGGTGGGGATATTCGGACGAGAAGGTGGAGTTTGGCGACAAGGTCTCAGGGCTGGATTGAGGTCTCTTTTTAGTTACCTGAACACCTGGGGGCAGATTTAAGAGCCCCTAGTGCCTCCTTGCACCACATAATTGTAATTTTTTTAAGCTAATGTGGCCCATCAAGGCCAAAATTGCAGTGCCAAACTTCCAAGTGTCACAATGTATGCATGGAGCCTCTTGTAATCCCTTGCACCACATTATGTCTGCGCCTTGCATAATGTATAGAAAGGGGGGATTACCCTGTTAGGAGGGCCGAAAAAAGTTATTTTTTCAGCACTTTTTATACCTGCTTAGAGCAGGCGTTAAAAGGAGGCACACCATTATTCATAATGGGCTTCAATGGGCTTTGCAGAATTAGCGTCAAGATTTGTTAATCTAATCCTGCAAAGCTCCTAACACGCAGCATACATTCTGACACTAGTTCCCTAACTACCACCATGGTGCACACATGGTGGTGTTGGGGGGGCGAAGGGGCGCAAGGTGCAGCACCACTTTTCTTAAAGCTGGACCTTGGTGTGATTTGGCTATGAGTGTTCTCACAATAGTGCTGGCTCCCCCAGTTTTTGTCATCTAACAGGTCGAAGGCTGCTGAGCTCTCAGATGACTGCCTTGCACTCTATTGAACTGGGACACATTCCTGGTGAATATGTCTATTCCTGTCTCTGCAATCACCATAGTGCATTTGATTGCTGTGACAGTCCACAGGCCAGTCTCAAAGGGCATTCATTACTTCCCCCTAGGTGGTGTAGTGGATCCTATTTAGTTTTATTGGGAACCAGGAGATAAAAGCCTTCTGGCTTACAGACCTGTGCCTCCACCACCTAGTGACTTAGCCTGCTCCTTTTTAGTGCATTTATTTATTTATTTCTTCCAAACTGGCTGCTATGTTTACAGTTAGGAAGATGTTTTGATTTCACGTTATCAGTGCCACTCTGTGAAGGCGTCACTATCAGTGTCAAAGACAGGTGATATACGTAGATATTCACATCATGTCCCTTTCCCACTTATGTGTTACAGGAACATAATGTACTTTGGAAAGAATTGTTTATATAATTGCCGCTCCAAGCATGTCTTTTCATCTGTTGTTTGGGAACATACCTGCGTCAGGGGTCCTACAAGATCTGTATAAATACATCTCAAACAGACAAGGATATCAGAGGGATTTCTACCAGATGCCATCAACGCTATCTATGCTACACGGTGCCTTGATGCTGACCCAGCCTTCGTGTCCCCACAGAGTCTCATCTAGAGACCTAATTCCAAGGTAATGAGGGTTGAGGGGCTCTTCTCATGGACACGGTACTGTCAGATTTTGTTTAACACACATAGCTCTCTTTAGGTTAACATGCTAGGGTATTAGGGCCTATTTCACATCTCATGTTATTGCAAGGTGGGGAGGGTCTTTAAGTTCATGACTCTTGTTTTTACAATTCTGTTTCTTGCTTTTTTCATTATCCTAATCATTGCATCCAAAGCATTTTACAGTAGATTGCAGTCTTGTTAACAAAACCTATTGAAATCTTTACTGCATCTCCTTCATTGCCTGTGTGTGACTGAGACCTATTGTTCATGTGTGAAAAGGGCAATCTGTGTTTAAGCACAACTCCTCTGAGATGTTGCACTCTAGAGTCCATGCGTAAAGGCTGCCAGAAATGATCTTTTACTGTTTGGGTTTTTGGTGAGGTACTGCTTGTGAGCCGGGAGGGTTGGGACGACAGTTGCGACTTGTAGGAATGGTCCAGTCGCCTACAAACAAAAGTGCTGTCATCCTTAAACCAGCAGTTTTACCTAGAGCAAGAGTCCAACTATGACAGTGGCACAATGCATGCATTGCGCCACTTTGTAACCCCTTGCCCACATTATGCCTGTGCCATGCATAATGTATGCAAAGGGGGTGTTCCCCCGTTAAGGGGGCTGTAAAAATGGCGCTGGGTGCCGTGCCACTTTTCTTAAACCTGGCCCTTTGTCTGATTTAGCTATAAGTGTTTGAGTGTTCCCACAATCATGCGGGCTACCCCAGTTTTTGTCATCTAATGGGTTGAAGGCTGCTGAACTCTCAGATGACCGCCTTGCACTCTGTTGAACTGGGACACATCCCTGGTGAATATGTCTGTTCCTCTCTCTGCAGTCACCATAGTGCCTTTGATTGCCGTGACAGTCTCAAAGGACATTCAAAACATTCCCTCTAGGTGGCGATCTCTAACAAGTACGGTGCCGCCGATATGTATGGCACTCTGCTTCACCCTCTGTCATCATGAAGCGTATTCATTGTTATCTGCTCTCTTTGAATCAGAGCAATTAGGGGGAGTTGGCTGACCAGCCCAGAGGGGTTAGTGTGGGATGGAGTCAGTCACTGCTCTTCCAAAATACAACTGACTGGGAGTAATGGCTGTAATGGAATGAGGCATGAGTTGATATTCTTGAAAGAAATAGTAGGTGGCTCTTTCAATGCTGTGTGCTTCCACCACAGCGATGCAGATGACTTTTGTCAGAGTTTGTAAAAAGCGCTCAACTTCTCCTTTGGCCTAGGGCCACTGTTGCGTGATGTGACAATGTCTTGTGTTCTGAGATCCGAGATACTTGGCCCACTTGTTGCTATTGAAGGGGGCCCATTGTCCATACGAATCTACTCAGACAGGCTATGTGTGGCCATCATTTTCTCTATCTTCGGGATAACTTCCAATGTGGAGGTGGTCAGGACTATTTCCAGCTCTGGATATTGAGAGAAAGCATCAATCATGATCAATCATGATAAGCATATGGGAGCCATCAGGAAGACCTCCAAAATCCGAGCTGACATGTTGCCAAGGGGCTGCGGGCCATCTTCAGTGATGACTGGTGCTGGTAAATCAGGCTGGTTGCTAGATGGGCAGGCAGGGAGGGCAACCTTTGACAACTTCCAGTACATGCTGGTCAAGGCTGGGAAACCACACTTTTCTCCTGAGCCTGATTTTGGACTTGAACACTCCTTGATGAGGTGCAGGGTGCTAGCAAAAGAGCTCTCTGCCTCGGGCTTACGGGAAGGACTAGGCGTGGGCCATGCAAAAGACAGCCTTCTTCCATGATGGACAACTTGTGTCAGATGTGGTGGAATAATTGCAGAGATAGCTTGGCCTCTGCGGTGCGGTGTGGTGCGGCACGCCGCTGGGCACTAGAGAGGTTGCCAATCTCCTGAAATGATAGCTTGGATGGCAAGTTGTATACAGTCATTGTGTTTGATTGCTTCTCCCACATCTAAGAGCGATATGGGGATAGGCCTTGCTGTGTTCAGCACTAGTCAGACGTATTCCTCCAGGTCTTTGGCTTCCAAGGGGGTGACAGAGCGGGCATGCCGCTACAAGACATCTGCGGGGTTGCGGCTGGCAGGCTAGTATTCCATTGTGAAGTTGAATTCCTGCAGATGCAGGATACACCTTTCAATTCAAGGGGGTGGTTTAGACAGAGATCCTCTGAACAGTGGTATCAGTGGCTTGTGGTCAGTAAGGACTGTGACAGGCTGGTTGTACAAGTGGATGTGAAAGTGTCTGCATCCCCAGTGAATTGTGATGGCTTCTCGTTCGATTTGGGGGTACCTTTGTTCAGTAGGTGTGAGAGTTCTACTTACATAGGTGACTGGCACCCGTTTGCCGCAATCTTGTAGTTGGACCAGCGTTGCTCCTCAACCAGTGGGGCTGACATCTACTGCTAGTTGGGACTCTTGCTTGGGTTTGAAGTATACAAGCATCATGTTAGCAGACCAGGCTTCCTTGTTTCTCTTGAATGCTTGCGTTTGTTCTTTGCCCCACACCCAGGGGCTGGTATTCTTGGTCAGTTCATGGAGAGGACCGGTGAGGTCTGACAAGTTCTTCATGAAGTGGCCGCAGTATATCACCATTCCTATAAAGCTGTGGACACCCAACACAGACGATGAGGCTGGAGCATCCTGAATATCTTTTGCCGGATCAATCCTATCCCTCAGTCTGAGAATCGGTAACAGAAGAAACTGATGTTATTTCCCCCAGAAATTAACACTTCTATCAGTGGAGAATCAGGCTGTGTTCCTTCAGTCAGGTTAATACTGCTCTGATGTACAAGGATATCATCACTGACGTTTAGTACGCTCATGAGGCCACTCAGGACTCCTTCAATCATGCTGGAACACTTCAGCGGCACTGGAGATGCCGAAGTTCTGCCGAGTGTATATCCAAAGGCAGGTGTTTCTGGAAAAGGTTGTGAAAGGCTGGGAGTCTAGTTGTAGATTGAGATGTGGTGGTAGCCAGATTTAAGATCCATTTTAGAAAACCACTTTGAGCCGGAAAGTTTGCCAGTGAAGTAATCTATTGTTGGAGTTAAATGCCGTTCTCTTTTGATAGCTAGGTTTGGGAGCCACATGTCGATACAGAAGCATCTGGCTGCTTTGGCTTCTTGGTGACTATGATTGGGGGACCCAGTTTGTGGGGCCAGTCACCGTCTCAATGATGCCAACTTGTTATAAAAGTTATAGCTCAACTTTGGGGCGCAAGGGGAAGTCTATGTGGTGTGTCAAAGTGCTGCAGGGGCAGCAGAGCTGTCAATGTGCATTGGGGTGGACTGTCCAGGCAAACATCCTAAGCAATCAAAAAGGGGTGAAACTCTCAGATTAATTCATCGAGGTCAGTGGCATGCATGCTGATGGTGAACTGCACTAGATTGAGGTCCTGGCAGCTTGGCAGCTAAGGAGGAAGCCGGACCCTTCCAGGGAAACCTATACTTTGGAACTGAGGTTTGCAGAGTTGTGGGTGATGTTTGCGGTGAACATGCCTGCTAGTTGGAGGGGAGAGTGGTTGCCAAAGGCATACACTTGAACTCTTGTGGGTCTTAAGGCTGACAGTTTGACAGCCTGTGGTATACTTCGGCAGCCATGAAGTTTAAGGATCCCTAGTGCCTATGAGAGCTGAAAACGGTTGTCCTTGCATGACTACCAGGCATGCAGCAAGACGATGGTGGATGTTTCCGCAGGGATTGAGTGCTTGAACCACGTGGACCACTTCCTCATCATCATCGTCCATTTAGCTGTCTGTCAACACTGTAGGGTGAGTGATGATGGCCTTGACTGATTTCTTAGAGGTCTTTACTGATGGCTTTGGCGTGGAGAGGCACACACTGGAGAAGTGGCATAGCTTGCCGTAAGCACTGCATGTTTTCCCACATACAGGGCAGTCACTTGTGTGTCTGCCTAGCCAGTTCCAGTTTTTTTGCTGTGGGTGTTCTGGTTATTGTCTTTGCGGATGGCATTTAAAGACTTTGACAGGGGATGGTTGTCATGTGGGCAGCTCGGGCTTTGGACAATTCTTTGAATCATCCAAGGGTTAAGATATCTGTCATGGCCATGTCTGGTTCTTGGAGAATGAGTTCAGGGAGTTTGGACGATGCACACTCTTGTACGAGTTGTGCTCTTATTTCATCCTCTTCATTCAGAAGCATACAGGTGCTGGCTAGTTCTTTCAGGCAGCTATAGAAAACATAAACTGATTCATCTGACTTTTTGCGTGCCTCCAGTAGCAAAAAGCACTCATAAAAGTTGGCCTCATTTAAGAGGCTCATGGCGCGGGGCGGCACAGCAAATGCCTTTCTGCGCCACTCTGCGCCACCCAGAAATGGCAGAAATACAGCATATCTACAAGATTCAGTGCATTTCTGTCCTCTCCCACTGCGCTGGCACACAAATTGCTGCCTAGTCCCAACGCAGGCACCCTTGCACCATGGGACACTTTCCTGCACAAAAACAATCACAAGAGGCATTTCCTCTTTCTACGTGTGCTGCAGCACGCAGCACACATAGAAAGAGGGAAAATGGTGAGAAATAAATATATTTCTCCCCCTTACATAATTCTTATGCAACCCCTGAGGTGGCATAGGAATCTCATGCAATCCCAGACTTGTAAATCTGGAAATGCGTCAGATTCCTTTGGGTTCCATGGGTGTTGCATGGTAACACCCCGAGCAGAGCCACAAAATCCCCCTTTCGTGCAGGGTCCTGTGTGAAAGGGGTCCATATTTACAAGCCCATGAAAAGCCATTCAAGGTGGCTTTGCGTGGCCTTGTAAATATGGGCTGGCACACCAGAGCGTAAAAAAAGTTATGCTCTGGTGATGCAGTGTGCTGCTAGGGCCTTCCCCAAATGTGAAGTTGTGGCATTTTTAGTGCTGTGTATGTGTGCGGTGTTCCCGCTTCGATGACCATCTTAGAGGTTATGGATATCTGCCTCTCCTAAATGTAGAAGCAGTGGGCGTTTTCTTTCAGCAGCAATGTCAATGGCATCAAAATAGGCCCATGGGCGCTCAACCCATGCTTTGCACTGAGCAACTTGTGTGGGTGGGGCCCCCAATGACTGTGAAAGGTTCAAAGGCTAGGATAGAAAACATAAAAAGGCCCCTCTCACCGTTTTAAGTCGACCCTCTCCAAAAACCTAGACAGGAACTACATATCCCAAAATCTGTCAGACAGATAGTAGAAAACCAGGACTGTCCTGGCAAATCCAGGACACCTGGTCACTCTCCAATAGGTCTGCAGAAGGAAAAACCAAGCCAATGCTTGTTAAGGCCAGCTGCTAGATTCTGGTGGTGTCCCTTGAGTCCTTTGCGGTGGCCTCGCATGGAAACTGCAGTCTACTTAATGAAGTACAGCCTATGGTAAAATGTTGAGCTGGGATATCCACAAGTGAGTGTGGATGGGGTGATCCAGAAGGGTCATATAAGCTCACTTTCTTTACAGCATTTCCTCATCTAAAACTAGCGAAAATACCAGGAGCTCTAGTTCTAGAAAACAGATGCGGCTCTGGAAAGGTGGGGGTTTGAATGCAAATGGATGTGATTAAGACAGAGAGGGGAATAAGAAGCAGAGAGCAGTGCTGGCAGTAAACATGTGCCGCCTGTGAGGCAGCACAGGACCTTCCACCTCCAGGCCCCCCAGGGCCCTGCATTTTAATTGGGTTGATATTGTATTCAGGTTGCTGATGCAAGAGGCACTGACTGTGTCCCTCTTTCTCAGAGCTGATGGCAGAAGTGGGGGCACTAGGAGGCAGCTGCTTAACTCTTGCTTAGACTTACATTGTAAAAGGTAAAGGAAGTGACATTACACGCCCCTTAACATGTGATGACATCACAGGTTCCCACATGTAGCTTCTCAGCAGCCACCTATTTCCTGCTAAACAGCTAGGGTAATGGCCATAAGTGGTAACTAACAGTCGCAGCCCGTCCTTTAGGGTGGAGGGCCCTCGCCCCCCCACCTTTTGCCCCTTATGAAGAGTGCCTGTCAGGCTGAGCAATGGTCAGCCTGACAGACACTCTTCATGTTCAGATCAGACAGCCAGGAGCGAGACATGTGTGATTTGCACAGACTCCTGGATGTCAGAGCTGAACTTTGCTGGGATGAAGAGGTCACAGCTCCTATAGGCATTACCTCCTCAGCTCAGCAAAGGTGCCTCAAGGCCCTTCCCCTCAGTGATGAGGGGAAGCGTCACCCATTGACTTCGACCTGGGCGCTTCAGGTTTAAGCTCTGAAGTGCCCCGGGTGAGTGTCAATCAGTGACACCTCGTCACAGATTCGGGAGGGGTCAGCAGTCTCACTGACCCCATCCCACTCTGTGACAAAGTTGGGACTGCTGCCTTCCCTCATTGGCTGACCTAAGGTCAGCCAGTGAGGGAAGGCAGCAGTCCCAACCCTCCTGGGACCTCCGAGGCTGAAGGTAAGTGTGTGTGGGTGGGTGAAGGTAAGTGTGTGTGTGTGTTTTATAAAGGAATGTTTGGTGCGTGCATGTATGTTTGAATGTTGATGAGTGTTGTGAGTGGATGTGGGTGTGTGAATGAATGCGTGTGAGTGTGCTGCCCGCCCCCTCCCCTCTAAAATTACCAGCCGCCACTGGTAACTAAACAAAACAAACATGGCTCTTAGGGTCTGGTTTGCTTTCTGATCCCGATGTGGCATTCATGACTCCAAAGACCAGGAGCAGGAGGTGCAGTACCAGGGATACCTAAGGACAAGCCATGGAAGGATATGCTATCTGTGGTTACCCTTAATCGACGCCCATGTCCAGGTGTGCCTTCAAACTCCCTAGACCTCACTCATTTCGTCTATGAGGACAGTATCGAGGGCACTTGATGGTCTTTGGAGATGCGCCATCTCCCTCTTCCATTTACCTTTTGATTGATGAATTCACTCTTTGAGAGATCAATATTTCTCCTCAGCTTCCTATGAGGCAGTTTTGCAACATATGTTAAAGGTGTTAATACTTACAATATAGTGGGAGAGACACTGTTTTGTCTTTTGTTTTGAGTAAAACAGGAGCAGGATGAATCATGGTATTCATTATTTATTATTAATAACATGTATTAATATAAAACTTTTTACCCAAATTGCTTTACATAGAGCTCTTACATCAAAGTATATCTGTGAATGAGCAAATAGAAATAAAAGTATTTCAGAATACAGGCCATTATTTTCTTGGGACCTCTGTGGAGGGATAAAGTCTAGATAAAACCGGAGAGCGTTGCCACTGCACTTATTCACAAATCTCTTTCTGTGGAAATTGAACTGAAAGTGCATAGTCAGAATGTTTAAGTCAGAATGTTTAATTTTTCTTTGTTCGTATATTGCTCTCTCTCTTTTGAGGGATGCACTCACTCTGTGGATAAATATATGTGTATTATTCTGCATAGTCATGCCCTGGGGTTTCTTTGGAGGGATCAGCCTAAAAAATTAGAGTGCATGATTATGTCTGCTCATTCTGCAACACCACAAATCTGTCCCAGATCATGCTGCAGCATGAAGACAGCTACATTACCAATAGACAATGCCCACCTCACCACATTTAACAGTGACCCTATTAATGAGACTCTCAGTCTCCTTTGACATTGTCAACCATCCCTCATTCATCCACACCCTGAAGTCCTGAATGGGACTAATTCGAAATGTCCTTCAGTGGTTCTCCTCCTGTGTAGCTCAGCAACACCAGTTCATTGAAACGTGCCCCTACAGGTCCCAGAAGATCTCTACTACCCGTGGAGGCCCCCAGGGTTGCAGCTTGCCTCTCCTCTTCTTCAAACGTTATATGGATCCCCTTAGGACTCTAGTCACTAATTACAGCATCAGAATTCACCAACACACTGATGATACATACATTTAATTGAAAGTTTCTTCAGCGCAATACATCCAACACCTCAAACACTGCCTGGACCTTATCCAGACCACAAACACAGCCTGGATCTTATCCAGGCCTGAATGTCCTAAAGCTACCCCCAACAAGGCATGATTCCTACTGTTTGCCAAGAAAAACAAGCAACAAGTAGCCCAAATCTAGCCTAATGCCATGAACTTGGACAGATTCTAAGTCTAAATTTCACCCAATGTCAAGTCGCCTAGATTCACCCTGGACACCAAACTCATCCTCAAGGAAGCATGTGAAGAAAACCAAGCTGGGCTGATACCAATTATCGCTTTGCGTGGCTTTTCATGTCCTTGTAGAGATGTAGATGCCTTACTCTGCATCAAAGAGGTGCCCATGGGCATTGAGGTGGGTGTTCCCACGCAGCGACCATGGATTTTGATGCATTCCCAGGTTTACCGGGATTTGTAAATCTGGGAATGCGTCAAAAGCCTACACCTCCTCAGGGGAAGCATAATAAGGAGAAATATATTTATTTCCCTTGTTGTTTTCTCCTTCAATGTGTGCTGCATTCTGCAGCGCACATATGAGGAAAATGCCTCTATTGCACCATGGTGCAAGGGTGCCTGCTTTGGCAAAAGGCAACTGTTAGACTTTTCATCCTTGGCGTGGTCTCCCTTAACTTTTTGCCTCTGTTCCCCAGGTTGTTGATGTGTGCTGGACTCTGATTTTGCTGTTTGTGTTACTCTGGGCACTTTACCACTGCTAACCAGTGCTAAAGTGCAAGTGCTCCTGTTTAAATTGTATGTAAGTGGTTCATCCATGATTGGCATATTTGAATTACTAGTAAGTCCCTAGTAATGTGCACTAGAGGTGCCAGGGCCTGTAAATCAAATGCTACTAGTGGGCCTGCAGCACTGGTTGTGCCACCCACATAAGTAGCTCTGTAATCATGTCTCAGACCTGCCACTGCAGTGTCTGCATGTGTATTCTTACACTGTAAATTCGACTTGGCAAGTGTACCCACTTGCCAGGCCTAAACCTTCCCTTTCCTTACATGTAAGGCACCCCTAAGATATGCCCTAGGTAGCCCCAAGGGCAGGGTGCAGTGTATGGATAAGGTAGGACATATAGTAATGTGGTTTATATGTCCTGACAGTGAAATACTGCCAATTTCGTTTTCACTGTTGCAAGGTCTGTCTCTCTCATAGGATAATATGGGGGCTACCTTTAAATATGATTAAAGTGTAGATTCCCCTAGAGAAGAGATGGACAGGTGGAGTTTGGGATCCCTGAACTCACAATTTAAAACTGCATCTTTTAGTAAAGTTGATTTTGAGATTGTGAGTTTGGAAATGCCACTTTTAGAAAGTGAGCATTTTCTTGCTTAAACCATTCTGTGACTCTGCCTTGTTTGTGGATTCCCTGTCTGGGTCAGTTGACAGTTGGGTTGTTTTTCACCTCACACCAGACAGTGACACAAAGGGAGCTGGGGTGTGATCTGCATTTCCTGATTAGCCATCTCTGCTAGGAGGGAGGGGTGGAGTGGTCACTCTCATCTGAAAGGACTGTGCCTGCCTCTGACAATGCTGTCTCCAGCCCCCTGGTGTGTGTCTGAGGCCTTGCCTGGGCAAGGCAGGATTTCACAAGAAGGTGTGAGTCCCCTTTGAAGGAAGGTGACTTCAAAGACTAAAATGGGTATAAGAAGGGCATCCAAACTTACAAACTTTAGAAACACTTCTGGAATCAAGGGGAACCTCTGCCTGGAGAAGAGCTGATCGCTGAGGAACAAGTGCTGCCCTGCCTGTGACTGTGCTTTGTGGAGCTTTCCTGCAGTGCTGCTTCTGCCAGAGTAAGAGGGCAAAGACTGGACTTTGTGTGCCTTCCATCTTGAAGAAGAAACCTCCAAGGGCTTGATGTAGAGCTTGCCTCCTGTTGTTGAAGTCTCAGGGATAGCAAAGACTTCTTCCTGCCAGCACCTGGAGTCTCTGGAGAGACCCCTACTCTGCTCTGTGGTGCCCTTCCAGTTCCTGGGACCCTGAAAGGAGAGGCTGGCAGCCCAAGGACAAAAATACACGCACCGCGCGCCGTGCGGAGAAAAGATCGACGCGAATCCGATCGCGGCTGAGAAAACGACGCGACGCCGGCTCCGCAGCTGAGAAACGACGCCGCAGGAAACGCGACCGGAGAATCGACGCCCGGAGCAGGAGAAACGACGCGCAGCATCGCTGACGAAGGCTGAGAGATCGCAACCTGCGCCGCGGGACTTTCGGACCGTCGCGTGGCTGGCTGTTTCGACGCGCATCGCCGTGCCGAGTTGTTTTCGACGCATATAACCGTGCAGGGTTATTTTCGACGCGCACAGCCCGTGCGGGGTTATTTTTGACGCAAACCAGGTACATTTACACGCTAGCAGCGCTAGTGTGTTGTTACAACTACCTAAAGACTCTTTTTATTTTAAACCTTTAAAAAATCATAACTTGACTTGTGTATGTTGGATTTTTGTCGTTTTGGTCTTGTTTTGTCTAGATAAATATTTCCTATTTTTCTAAACTGGTGTTGTGTCATTTTGTAGTGTTTTCATTAAGTTACTGTGTGTGGGTACAAATACTTTACGCCCAGCACTCTGAGGTTAAGCCTACTGCTCTGCCAAGCTACCAAGGGGGTAAGCAGGGGTTAGCTGAGGGTGATTCTCTTTTATCCTAACTAGAGTGAGGGTCCTTGCTTGAACAGGGGGTAACCTGACTGTCAACCAAAGACCCCATTTCTAACATTGGTGACCAGCGGTCGGGATTTGGACTTGTATTTGTACTTGACATACAGTAATTAAGTGTACACTACTGTTTTGATCTCAGACCACTACGTGACCACATACTACTAGTCTGGTGATTTTTGTTTTTTACTTGGACTGGTTTTCTCTGCATTTAGTTTCTTTTTTTCGCTGATCCCGGGATTGACTTTGCTGAAACTTCATTTGAGAACTTGCTTTTCTGTTTTTGGAACTGTGCATATTTTTTTTAACCTCTCATCATGTCTCAGTCTGGAGATGCCCTAGCTGAAGCTGCTTTTGACTTGGAGAAATTGGAGAGCTACAAGGTGGCTCAGTTGAAGCAGTTCTGTAGTAATGTTGGCTGTCCCATTAAGAGCTCATCCAAGAAGGATGAGCTGCAAAAGGCGCTGAGGGCCTGGGTGACAGCCAAAGCAGCTGAGGGGCACACAGAGGAGGAGCCAGAGGGGGAAGAGGAGTTGCAAGTCACTCACACTGATGTAGTGGGTGGGCCTGCTATGTCTCAGTGGAGAATCTCTAGGGCAAGTAGCAGTGTATCCTCCAAGGGTCTGACACCTGAAGAGTTACAGGACAGACAGGCAGAAAGGGAGTACCAATTGGAGCAGAGAAGGCTAGCCCTTGAGGAGAAGAAGATAACAATGGCTCATGAGCTTAGCTTGAAAGAGATAGATCATAGGAGCCAGTCCAGTAGGGATGGTGGCAGCAATTCTACAGTGCAGCCTGAGAGAAGGGTACACATCCCAAAAGACCTTGTGAGGGATTATAAGAGGGAGGATGATATCTACTTGTGGTTCAAGGGTTATGAGTCAGCTCTCCACATGAACCTGGTCCCTGAAGCTCATTGGGGGGCAGCCCTGTGGAAGCATTTTGAGGCAGAGGGGAGGGACACACTGACGGCCTTAGGGGATGCTCAGAGTCTCACCTACCCTGCCATGAAGGAGGCCTTACTTACCAGGTATGGTCTCACCCCTGAGCAGTACAAGGAGAAGTTTAGATCCTACAAGAGAAAGGAATCCCAAACATGGTTGGAATGTGTTGATTCTTGTTGCAGGTCACTGGATGGTTGGGTGAAGGGCAGTAAGGTAAACACGTATGAGGGGCTTTACAATTTAATTGCTTGGGAGCACTTGTACAGTTTATGTTTTCCAGAGCTGCGCCAGCACCTCATTGACAGCAAGCTGACTGACCCCAGGAAGCTTGCACAGGAAGCGGACCGCTGGGAGAGCACCAGGGTCCAAAAGAGGTATGGGGGAGACCACGCCAAGGGTGGGCAGGGTCCCTCTCAGACGAAAGGGGGGGGTAAGGGCAAACAGGATGAGTTCTCTAAAGGGCCCCAAACTGATTCCCAGGGTAAGAATTCCCAACCCCCCAGTGAAAACAAGCCATGGTTCTCCAGAGGGAAGCCAATGGCAGGTGGTCCCCTACGTAAGTGCTATTCATGTAACCAGGTGGGTCATGTGAGGGGGGACCCCAAATGCCCCAAAAGTACACCGGCACCCACTGGTGCACCGTCCCAGGGTTTGGCCAGTGTAGCGCTTGGGGAGGAGTTGGTTTCAGGTGGGTGGGAACCAGCAGAAATGACCCTTGTCTCACTAGGGGACAGTGAGATGGTCCAGAGAAACCTAGTGCCTGATAACACTAAGAAGTACAGGCAATGGGTGACCATCAATGGACAGAGGGTGGAGGCTCTAAGGGACACTGGAGCCAGTGTGACTACAGTGAGGAGTCACCTGGTGTCTGAAGAGCAGATTGATCCCCGGGTACTTCACCAAGTAGTTGCAGTAGACAATTCTGAGCGCCTCTGCAGAGTGGCGCAGGTTCCCTTTGAATGGGGGGGGGTCTCAGGTTCCTGGAAAGTAGCTGTGAGTCCAACCATGCCTGTTGATTGTTTGCTAGGCAACGACCTGGAGGATTCCCCTTGGAAGGAGGTGGAGCACAGGTCTCACTTGGAGATGTTGGGTCTGCCTGGGTGGGTATGCGTATCCACCCGGTCTATGGCAGCCAATCAGGGTAGTCAAGAGCCCCTGGAGCCTGAAACAGTGGCCCAGGGGACCGCCAAGAAGAGGAAAGGCAGGAGGCGCGGGAAACCCGCCCCAGAAGTTCCCACGGTCCGGGAGGAGGCAGAGCCTGAGGGTGATGCCCCGGAACCTACAGGGGAACAGGTGGCTGAACTGGGGGAGGTCCCTGAGCTGTCGCAGTGGCAGCAGGAAGGGGGACCCACCAGGGAAGTATTCTGCACAGCGCAGAAGGAATGCCCTACTCTTGAGGGACTGCGGCAGCAGGCTGCAGCCCAGGCGGCTGGCGGGGCGCCAGGTACTCACCTGATTTATTGGGAGGATGGCCTCCTGTATAGTGAGCCTAAGGTTCCTGAGCCGGGGTCAGCTCGTATGCTGGTGGTACCCCAGGGCTTCAGGACCTTCCTACTGGGGTTGGCTCATGATGTGCCTTTGGCAGGACATCTAGGGCAGGACAAGACCTATAAGAGGCTTGTCTCCCACTTTTACTGGCCCTTGATGAACAAGCAGTCAGCTGCTTATTGTAGATCTTGTCAGACTTGTCAGGCAAGTGGCAAGAGTGGGGGGAAATGCAAAGCTCCCCTCCAACCTTTACCGGTAGTCAGTACTCCCTTTGAAAGGGTAGGAATTGACATTGTGGGGCCTCTGGATCCCAAGACAGCCATGGGCAACAGGTTCATCCTGGTCTTGGTGGACCATGCCACACGGTACCCAGAAGCTATTCCTCTAAGGACGGTCACCGCCCCCGTGGTGGGACGTGCCTTGATGGGGGTTTTTACCCGCATGGGGTTCCCCAAGGAGGTAGTATCTGATAGGGGTACAAACTTCATATCCACTTATATGAAGTCTCTGTGGAAGGTGTGTGGGGTAACCTACAAGTTCACCACCCCTTACCACCCCCAAAGTAATGGTCTGGTTGAGAGATTCAACCGCACCTTGAAAGGCATGATTCAGGGCCTGTCGGAGCCCTTGAGGCGTAAGTGGGACGTCCTCTTGCCATGCCTTCTGTTCGCTTACAGGGAGGTGCCTCAAAAGGGACTTGGCTTTAGCCCCTTTGAGCTCATCTATGGCCACCCTGTGAGGGGACCGCTCAGTCTGGTGAAGGAGGCTTTGGAGAAAGCTCCTAGTAAACCACCCCAGGATGTATTTAGCTACATGCTGGCACTAAGAAACCAGACTGCCCGCTTCAGGAGTCTCGCTCAGGAGAACCTGGAAGCAAGCCAGGAGGACATGAAACGGTGGTACGACCAGAATGCCACTCTGGTTGAGTTTCAGCCTGGACAAAAAGTGTGGGTCATGGCACCAGTGGAGCCTAGGGCTCTCCAAGATAAGTGGACTGGGCCTTTTGAGGTGGTGGAAAGAAAGAGCGAGGTCACCTATCTGGTAGACTTGCAATCCCCCAGGAACCCCTTGAGGGTCCTACATGTCAACCGCCTCAAACCACACTTTGAGCGAACTGAGCTATCCATGCTCCTAGCGACAGATGACGGGGTGGAGGAAGAGAGTGAGCCTCTTCCTGACCTCCTGTCTGCAGGAGAGAAAGATGGGTCTGTGGAGGGAGTGATCCTCTCCCCCTCCCTGACTGAGGAACAGCAGAGGGACTGTCGCCACGTGCTGGGACAGTTCGCCTCACTGTTTTCCCTGATCCCAGGAGTCACACACCTGTGCACACATGATGTGGACACTGGGGACAGTACACCTGTTAAACATAAGGTTTACAGGGTGACTGACAGGGTGAGGGCTTGCATTAAGGAGGAAGTCTCCAAAATGTTAGCCCTAAGGGTTATTGAGCACTCCAGCAGTCCTTGGGCCAGCCCAGTGGTCTTGGTCCCAAAGGCTACTGCTCCTGGTGCCACCCCAGAACTTAGGTTCTGTGTGGACTACCGGGGTCTCAATGCGGTCAGCAAGACTGACGCACACCCCATCCCCCGAGCTGATGAGCTCATTGATCGGTTAGGAGCTGCCAAGTACCTCAGTACGTTTGATTTAACATCTGGGTACTGGCAGATTGCCTTAACTGAAGGGGCAAAGGAGAGGTCAGCATTCTCTACCCCCGATGGGCACTTCCACTTCAATGTGATGCCCTTTGGGATGAAGAATGCCCCTGCCACCTTTCAGAGGTTGGTCAACCAGGTGTTGGCAGGACTGGATGAGTTCAGTGCCGCCTACCTGGATGACATTGCTGTGTTTAGTTCCACATGGGAGGAACACCTGCAACACCTCTGGAGAGTGTTAGAGGCCCTGCAGAAGGCAGGCCTCACTATTAAGGCGAGCAAGTGCCAAATAGGGCAGGGTTCTGTTGTGTACTTAGGACACCAGGTGGGGAGTGGCCAGGTGGCACCCCTACAGCCTAAGATCGACACGATTCTGGCTTGGGAGCCTCCCAAGACCCAGACTGAAGTGAGAGCCTTTTTAGGGCTCACAGGATACTATAGGAGGTTCGTTAAGGGATATGGTACCATTGTTACCCCCTTAACTGAGTTGACTTCTAAGAAGCAACCCAAGAAAGTGATCTGGACAGAGGCTTGCCAGAACGCTTTTGATGCCCTGAAGGCTGCCATGTGCACAGCACCTGTGCTGAAGGCACCTGACTACTCCACGGAGTTTGTTGTACAGACAGACGCCTCAGAGCATGGTATTGGAGCAGTACTCTCACAGCTGAATGAAGAGGGCCTAGATCAACCCGTAGCCTTCATTAGCAGGAGGTTACTACCCAGGGAACGTAGGTGGAGTGCCATAGAACGTGAAGCGTTTGCTGTGGTCTGGGCACTGAAGAAGCTAAGACCCTACTTGTTTGGGACTCACTTCCGAGTTCAGACCGACCACAGACCCCTCAGATGGTTAATGCAGATGAGGGGTGAGAACCCAAAACTGTTGAGGTGGTCCATTTCCCTACAGGGGATGGACTTTACGGTGGAACATCGACCCGGTACAGAACACGCCAATGCTGATGGTCTGTCCAGGTTCTTCCGCCTTAGTGATGAGAACTCCCATGAGGTTGGGTAGTTGCTCCCCACTTTTAGCTGGGGGGGACACGTGTTAGACTTTTCATCCTTGGCGTGGTCTCCCTTAACTTTTTGCCTCTGTTCCCCAGGTTGTTGATGTGTGCTGGACTCTGATTTTGCTGTTTTTGTTACTCTGGGCACTTTACCACTGCTAACCAGTGCTAAAGTGCAAGTGCTCCTGTTTAAATTGTATGTAAGTGGTTCATCCATGATTGGCATATTTGAATTACTAGTAAGTCCCTAGTAATGTGCACTAGAGGTGCCAGGGCCTGTAAATCAAATGCTACTAGTGGGCCTGCAGCACTGGTTGTGCCACCCACATAAGTAGCTCTGTAATCATGTCTCAGACCTGCCACTGCAGTGTCTGCATGTGTATTCTTACACTGTAAATTCGACTTGGCAAGTGTACCCACTTGCCAGGCCTAAACCTTCCCTTTCCTTACATGTAAGGCACCCCTAAGATATGCCCTAGGTAGCCCCAAGGGCAGGGTGCAGTGTATGGATAAGGTAGGACATATAGTAATGTGGTTTATATGTCCTGACAGTGAAATACTGCCAATTTCGTTTTCACTGTTGCAAGGTCTGTCTCTCTCATAGGATAATATGGGGGCTACCTTTAAATATGATTAAAGTGTAGATTCCCCTAGAGAAGAGATGGACAGGTGGAGTTTGGGATCCCTGAACTCACAATTTAAAACTGCATCTTTTAGTAAAGTTGATTTTGAGATTGTGAGTTTGGAAATGCCACTTTTAGAAAGTGAGCATTTTCTTGCTTAAACCATTCTGTGACTCTGCCTTGTTTGTGGATTCCCTGTCTGGGTCAGTTGACAGTTGGGTTGTTTTTCACCTCACACCAGACAGTGACACAAAGGGAGCTGGGGTGTGATCTGCATTTCCTGATTAGCCATCTCTGCTAGGAGGGAGGGGTGGAGTGGTCACTCTCATCTGAAAGGACTGTGCCTGCCTCTGACAATGCTGTCTCCAGCCCCCTGGTGTGTGTCTGAGGCCTTGCCTGGGCAAGGCAGGATTTCACAAGAAGGTGTGAGTCCCCTTTGAAGGAAGGTGACTTCAAAGACTAAAATGGGTATAAGAAGGGCATCCAAACTTACAAACTTTAGAAACACTTCTGGAATCAAGGGGAACCTCTGCCTGGAGAAGAGCTGATCGCTGAGGAACAAGTGCTGCCCTGCCTGTGACTGTGCTTTGTGGAGCTTTCCTGCAGTGCTGCTTCTGCCAGAGTAAGAGGGCAAAGACTGGACTTTGTGTGCCTTCCATCTTGAAGAAGAAACCTCCAAGGGCTTGATGTAGAGCTTGCCTCCTGTTGTTGAAGTCTCAGGGATAGCAAAGACTTCTTCCTGCCAGCACCTGGAGTCTCTGGAGAGACCCCTACTCTGCTCTGTGGTGCCCTTCCAGTTCCTGGGACCCTGAAAGGAGAGGCTGGCAGCCCAAGGACAAAAATACACGCACCGCGCGCCGTGCGGAGAAAAGATCGACGCGAATGCGATCGCGGCTGAGAAAACGACGCGACACCGGCTCCGCAGCTGAGAAACGACGCCGCAGGAAACGCGACCGGAGAATCGACGCCCGGAGCAGGAGAAACGACGCGCAGCATCGCTGACGAAGGCTGAGAGATCGCAACCTGCGCCGCGGGACTTTCGGACCGTCGCGTGGCTGGCTGTTTCGACGCGCATCGCCGTGCCGAGTTGTTTTCGACGCATATAACCGTGCAGGGTTATTTTCGACGCGCACAGCCCGTGCGGGGTTATTTTTGACGCAAACCAGGTACATTTACACGCTAGCAGCGCTAGTGTGTTGTTACAACTACCTAAAGACTCTTTTTATTTTAAACCTTTAAAAAATCATAACTTGACTTGTGTATGTTGGATTTTTGTCGTTTTGGTCTTGTTTTGTCTAGATAAATATTTCCTATTTTTCTAAACTGGTGTTGTGTCATTTTGTAGTGTTTTCATTAAGTTACTGTGTGTGGGTACAAATACTTTACGCCCAGCACTCTGAGGTTAAGCCTACTGCTCTGCCAAGCTACCAAGGGGGTAAGCAGGGGTTAGCTGAGGGTGATTCTCTTTTATCCTAACTAGAGTGAGGGTCCTTGCTTGAACAGGGGGTAACCTGACTGTCAACCAAAGACCCCATTTCTAACAGCAACCAATTGTGCACCAGCACAGTGGAAAGGGGCAGGAATGTGCTGCATCTCATCAATATGGTGCATTCCTGCCCTTTTTGTTTGATGCAGGGCAGCTCACCAAAATAATTGCAAATGCCTACATAAATACATGCAAGATTTAATTGTGTTGAGAGCATGGCCAGCCTGTAAAGATGGCAGACGCAGCCTAGCATTGTTTCATGTCTCGTCCACTCCTATGCCACCATCTGGCACTCTAGTTAGCATCCAGTGCCTTTCACCACTGGAGAGAACCCCCCCGAGGACCTGGGGGACTAATCAGATGGCCATTGTTCACAGTTGGAGGGGGCATGGCCCTTGTGATTGGGAGTTGTGACTGGCAAGCTCAGGTTGGTGTTGCTGGGGCATGATGCTTGGCCCCTGTGTTCACCCATCATTGCCTGAAGACTGCCTGGTTACCTCTTATGTGGACCACCCTTATGTAACTGTCTTCACGTCTCCTGCTCTTGGGATCTTGGATTGTCAATTAATCTGCATTCTTGGGTGCTGTGGCTTGGTAAGCCATAATGGAGCCTTACATCTGCCAAGATGTCTACCATAACACACACTGCTCAGGGGTCCTCCTCTGTGGACACTGCTCTGAGCCTTGTCTCTCAGATGACCCACACCAGCTGGCCACAACAGTCCCCTCTGACAAAGTGGATCTGATCTTTGTGGTGGCTCGTGACACCTGAGCCATGATGGCGGCATAAATCGTGTAATCTCCATATACATTAACCGTGATCATTGGTAAACTAAGGAAAGGGTGGCGACTCATGAACAAGCTATACAGGGTTTCTGTCCCCACTGTGTTGCCACAGCTGTGCGCATCCTGGAACTCACTGACAAATCAGGCTCTTGGAAGGCTGCTCTGAGGTAACTGAAGGCCAATCCAGCACAATAATCTCCAAATTATTAGCATGCTGGAAGACATAGAAGGTACCAATGCTACATTATACACAGAACAGTGGCTCACATCTCAGGTTGCTTCTGAGGGCCTATCGGCTATTTGTGTGTTTGGAATGTGCACATCAGACAACCTGTCACTCATGCCCCCTCCCCATCCCAGGCCAATTATCGCTAGCTGATGAACCACTACGATTGGGATCTCATCCTTAAGAAGGCTAGAGAAAGAGGTCCCATCACTGTCGGTGCCTCACCTTTTTCCAGACTTCACCTTAGGGGTTCAGCAGTGTAAAGCTTCCTTTTTGGCTGTTAAGATAAGACTTTGAGACTTGTCTGTGAAATATGCACTTTTGTTTCCTGGTTGCCTGAAGGTAATTGTGGAAGACCAGAATCTTTGCTGATCCAAAAGATGCATTAACCTGGATAGATGAGAAATATGGCATCTCTTGTCTCTTTTCTGGCCAGAAAAGTGTGAGCACTTGCTGACGACATAGTGGGTGCTACGGATGGTCTGGATACTGATGCTGCTGCATTGTGGAGGGCCTTTCCTGGCAGGCAAGGGAGGGCCAAAGGGCCACCGTAGAGACTTCTACTGCACTATGCTCTACACGAGGGCATGATACCTGACCAACTTCTGAGGAAAACTCTGAAGGTAAGAATTTCACTGTGAACTTGACCTTCATCCCCCAGGGCACCCCACAGATGGCGGACAACATGGTCTAGACTTGTTGTTCTTGATAGTGAGTCTAGTATTCCTTTCTGTTTCAGGGCTCCACTCTGTGGCTCTTGATATTAAATGTGTCCTTGCCCTATCAGTTTACTTATAGGCTTTGATCGAGCAAGATAACTACTCTGCACATGCCTGCTCTGCCTTCTTATTGCTTGATTGTATGCCTGGATGGAGCGAGCTGACCAGTGGCTCGCTCCCTCTTCATTACAGCCTTTACTGTCCCATCAGTTGGTGTTTTCCACACTAGCTTTATGCGTTGGATGCTCTATGTTGACATTCCCCTGTTAGGAGTTGTTCGCAGTTTGACTGGATGACTGCTTTGTTACAGGCCGGTAGGTTGTTTGGATTCCTTAGGGAGGGGCTTACTCCATCGCTGATGTGGTCCTACACTGACAGTGCTCGACTCATAGCCAGCTAGGCTCACCTGGATTAAATTCATGGGCCTTACACGGTGCTGTATGCTATGGCTGCCACAGGGACATGAGGTTAATAGAAGTTCATTACATGGAAAGCAAGAAGAGTGGGCAGTGCCAGTAAGCGATATAACATCCAAGCTTAGTAGATTCGACTGGTGACCAGCATAGCCTTTCTCAAGGAAACACACTTAAATGATAGGGAGGTTAAGCCCTGCAGCATAGGTGGCAGGAACAGATTTTCAGTATTACAGATTCCTCTTTTGTGTGGGGTACCACTATTTGGATTCGTACAGCAACCCTTTTTGGTGTGCAGGATACTCACACTGACCCTGTGGATAGATTCATATTCGTTATGGGGCATTTGGATGGCCTGGTGGTGGTAGTGAGCTCTCTCTACACCCTCAATATGGATCCACAGCAAAATGTAGGGCCTGATTTATACTTTAGCACTGCATTTGCATAATTTTTTTATGAAAAAGCGGCACAAACATACAAAATATAATTGAATTTTGTAAGTTTGCGCCGCTTTTGCATAAAGAAATGACGCAAATGTGGCGCTAAAAAAGTATACATCAGGCCCCTAGTCTCTCTATTTCTACTGACCTTGAGCCCTGGCTAGACCTCAATTGGATCCTCGGTGGAGACATTAATGCAGTTTTCAATATTCCATTGGAAACCCTCCCCTTAGGGCAGTGGTCTTCAAACGTTTTAATGCCGCGCCCCCCCAGATGAAAAATAAAAATCATTGGGCCCCCCTCAGAATTTTTCACAATTATTTTAGAAAGATGGTAATGTTTAAATATGTCTAAACCTATTTCAACATTGCAGTTAAGTATTGGTACCTTTTTAAAACTGCAATAAGATGCTTCTGCTTAAAACAAAGGCATGTTATCTGTAAAATATTTATTTTGCCCTGAGTTTGCTGCCCCCCTGGGATCACTTGAGGCCCCCCTAGGGGTCCCGCCCCCCAGTTTGAAGACCTCTGCCTTAGGGATACCCTCTACAATGTGTAACTCTAGAGTGCCAGCAGACTCGCTCCATCACTGGAACCTGATCAATGCCTGGCACATCTGAGTGAAGGAGTATTCATTTTATTTCCTTGCTCATGCCCTCCATATTCATCTTGATTGCCTGGTGTGCCCTGCTTCTATGCAAATACAAGTCCTCCACTCTGAATATCCAGGTAAAACTTTATCAGACCATAACCCACTGTTTTTGAGCTTTGCTTGTGACAGAATGTCTACTCCAATATCTACCTGGCACTTATAACCATTATGTTGGAAGTTGTGTTCAAGGGATAAGCTAATGTGCAGTACTTTAAAGTTAATACAGAATTGTCCTACACAAGAGTGCTTGAATGGGAGGCTTATACACTTGTTATACCAGAAGTCACTTTATGCACCCTGATTGGCATATGTATATGGTATCTTTGCTTGTGCATGTCGTATTTTTGTCATTTTGGTCTTGTTTTATTCAGAAAATATTTGCTGAAGTCCTTTTGTAGTGTTTTCACTATGCTACTGTGTGTGTGTGTGTGTGTGTGTGTACAAATACTTTAAACATTGCCTCTGAGATAAGTCTAACTGCTCGTGCCAAGCTACCAAGCGGGTGAGCAGGGGTTATCTTAGCGGTGTGACTCCCTTTCCCTGACTGGAGTGAGTGTCCCTACTTGGACACGGTGCAAACCATTGCCAACTAGAGACCCTATTTCTAACACAGACTGGATCTGCACTCCGAGATTTTGAGAAAAGAGCATTACTGCCCTTGACCTCTCTGATCAGCTATCACAGGCTAAAAACTAACATGCCGACCTCATGAAATGGTTGAGGTGTCTCGACTCTGCCGCTTATGCGGTTAGAACCTATGTGAGGCTGATACATAGGGCAGGCTGTTGACATGTCTGATTCATCCCCACGACTAGCATGCCTCAATATACTCCATTAGGGACTCTTCTGGATCATTGGTGTACACACAAAATTATATTAACGCTGCATTTACACATTGTTATAGAGAGCTGTTCGCAGTGGGCCTCTCACTACAACCAGCGGTCCTCCAGTACTTTCTGAAGGGGCTAGTCATCCTTCACATTCCTCCTGGGGACCTTACGGCACTTGAAGCCCCTATTTTGGTACAGGATATCCAAATGGATATTTGGAAAAACACCTGGCTAGGATGGCCTACCCAACGGACGTGAAATATCATGCAATTTATGAGTCCCCCTTTGCACCCTGTATGGTGACCTTATTCACTGAAGCTCTTCAGCCAGGTAGCCTACCTTCTTACACTAGTGAGGCAATCACCACATACATAACTAAGCCAAAATGTGATCCTACAAATATCACCTCCTACCATCCATTATCCATCCTAAATATTGATTACACAATCCTAAATAAAATCCTGGCTGACCGCCTTCTTCCCCAACTCCCATCCCTCATCCATCCAGATCAAAATCAGTTTATCCCACAGCATAACAATTCCCTAAATAAACACTGCTTGTACCAAGTGATTGATGGGGTTTCGGAGGCCTGGCCGGAGACGGCATGTATTTCCATTGGTTTCTGGATCTCGCTCTTCTGCTGACATGTCAAGCTGTTACCAGGTGCTGGAAGTCTTCTTCACCCCGTTCTCTGGTGTCCTGGCATAAAAAAAACTCCAACACTGGGCACAGACTGAAGGCACCTCCTTATGTATGAAGGAAAAATGTACTCTTTATTGTATCCCGATCGAGGACCTCTGGGATGCCCTAGTACTTGTCCATAAAAAGTTGGGCCTCATTTACAAGCCCTTTGCGCCACTGCTGTGTCATTTTTAGGTTTGCACACACAAGCGCTCTGTCCTGTTGTAATCTCTCTGTGGCCTTTTAACCACACCCACTCTCGCTATTCATTCTTTGTTGTGCTTATCTTAAATGCTTCATTTTTAATGGTGCATTTTGTGAAATGTCCCTCCTTTGTGGGCTGAGTTCCCTCCCAGGCTAGTTCACGAAGTGAACATTTTTGTTGGCCATCACACTACATCACATGTCCCCCTGTTACAGCATGTGATGGCCCCTCCTCCGGTTTCAGTTTGCATTTCATCCAAGTTGCAATCTTTTCTAGACATTCACGCAGGGAGCCAATAACTCACGCTTGTGGTGGCCTTGGCGCTTTGAATTGACTTGCTTTTGTCAACTGTTTTACTTTTCATTTTCAATTTATGTGGCAAGGACAGTCCAGTTAGGAACTTACAACGCTAATAGCTCTAACTCGAGCAAATGCAGGATCCATTGCATTGCAAATGCTCTTGATGCAGTGGTGGTGCTAGCAGTGCACTACACTTCTCCATATTTACAAACTGATGCATTAGGTCGAATGCATCAGTTTGTAAAGCCCTGCATCACATTATACCATTGCCAGCTATAATATATGAAGGGTAGGCGTGCCCCTTGGGAAAAGCCATGCAGAACTGATGTAGTGAAATTTACAACATTTTACTGCGTCATTCAGCAACTTCCCAGCATGAAAATGTTACCGCCTGCTCAGAGCAGGTGTAAAATTAACACAGGGCTTTTTCCTATGGGAGACCCCTCACATTGCTGGAGTTGCATCAATTTAACGATGCTTCTCCAGCAATGTGTGAGTTTAGCACCAACAGATGCATAAGAATTTTCGATGCATCTGTGAAAAAGTGCACCATGGAGCTCTGTATTGTAAATACAGCACATCCATGGAGTCATTAGGGGATGTGCAGGAAGCACAAGAAATCTGACACATCAATGGCGATGCGTCAAATTCTTGTAAATGAGGCCCTTTCTTTTTTAACAATGGCCCCCCACCTTGAATGGTTACTATATGATAGTCTGTTGGGGGATGTTGCAACTCCCTCCCCATACCTCTCCTTCATTCATGGACAGTGCTGTCACCCCCAAAGGGATAGACGTGTAACATTGTGATGCTGAATTTGTCTTTTTTTGTCTACTTGAATTTGTCATCTGTACTGGACTTCATTATAATCATACTACAATGTTCTCATATGAGCCCCCTCCCCTTATGTATTAGTTCTGGTCCAAAGTTAAAGTTTAAATCGCATCACTGTGGGCTGCATTTGGACATTCTCACGTTTACTCCACGATACTGCTATAATGATATGTCAGCACCTTTTTGACGTAACAATGTGCAAATTCATCTCCCATCTTTACATTGCACCACATGCTGATGCCGAAAATAATCAAATAATATAAAATAAATAGTAATAAATAATAATAAATATTAAAATGTTGCTTAAAAAGATGTCATTTTTGTTTGGTACCTGAAAGCTCAGGCGTCCATGCTGAGTAGGGATGTGTGAAATTGGCAAACTTCCTTACCTCCAGCTTTTGGAAAGTTTGCTAATTTTTCAAAACTTCTCAAAGTTGTCAATTTCTTTTTAAAAAAGAAACGACAAATCCTGCAAAATGTTGGTTTTGATAGGGAAGAAATCTAACATTTTACAGGAGAATGTATCCACAAAAAGTGCAGGGGGGAAACCTCTTTCAAAAACGTTTTAACAGGAACTTGTGTCCCCAGTGTAGAAGTTACAGAGATGTCAACTTTGCACAGTTTCACAGAGGTCAACCTAATTCTGCACATTGCTGAGCCTGCTCCTCTGCTCTCGAAGTGGAAGGAATCGCCCTCACTTTGGTGGCATCTCTGAATGCCTCGATTCCAAACTGATTTCACAAGAGTAAATTGTTATGAAAACTGAAATCTTTATTGTTATGTCTAAAATAATCTTTATTGTTATGTCTAAAATAATCTTCTCACTTGTCTGTTTTTCTGGATGGAATACACCTTATCATGAAGTCAAGTACATTTGGAGATAAGGTTTAGTAAATAAGCAATGTTAATATCATAACAAGTAAAGCACTACTGAGCACAGTATTGTAGGAGGCTCGCCTGGTTTATAGTGGGTACCTTGTGGTACTTACACCTTGTGTCAGGTCCAGTTATCCCTTATTAGTAGAATAGAGGTGTTTCTAGCAGCTTAGGCTGTTAGAGGTGGCTATGGCAAAGCAGCTTAGGCTGAACTAGGAGATATGCAAAGCTCCTACTATACCACTTATATCATATAGCACAATATCATAAGAAAACACAAGTTACTGAAAATAAAGGTACTTTATTTTAGTGACAATATGCCAAAAGTATCTCAGTGGATACCCTCACTTAGGAGGTAAGTAATATACACAAATTATATGTACACAAACCAAAATCAGGTAAGTAACAGTAAGAAAAGTAGTGCAAACAATGTAGAATCACAATAGGATGCAATAGGTAGACATAGGCCTAGGGGCAACAAAAACCATATACTCCAAAAGTGGAATGTGAATCACGAATGGACCCCAGGCCTATGGGATGTTGTAGAGGGTCGCTGAGACTGTGAGAACACAGTAAGGGTGTCCAGAATACCCCACCCCAAGACCCTGAAAAGTAGGAGTAAAGTTACCCTACTACCCCAGAAAGACAGTATAGTCGAGATAGGGGATTATGCAAGAACCACAACTGCAACCAAAGCACTGAAGATGGATTCCTGGACCTGAGGACCTGTAAAGGAAGGGGACCAAGTCCAAGAGTCACGCAAGTGTCCAGGGGGGGCAGGATCCCACTAAACCCCAGATGAAGGTGCAAAATGGCTGCCTCTGGGTGGAAGAAGCCAAAGATTCTGCAACAACGGAAGGTGCCAGGAACTTCTCCTTTGGTCAGAAGATGTCCCACGGTGTGCTGGAGGATGCAGGAGTGTTTCCACACAAAAGTACCACAAACAAGCCTTGCTAGCTGCAAGAGTTGCGGTTGAGGATTTTGGGTGCTGCTGGGGCCCAGGAAGGACCAGGATGTCGCCCCTTGGAGGAGGAGACAGAGGGGGTGCTCAGCAACTCAAAGAGCCCCCACAGAAGCAGGCAGCATCCGCAGAAGTACTGGAACAGGCACTTAGAAGACCTGAGGACAGTGGTTGACTCAGTCACAAAGGAGGGTCCCACGATGTCAGAGTCCAACTCAGCGAGTTGGGCAATGCAGGATGGAGTGCTGGGTACCCAGGAAAGGCTGTGCACAAAGGAAGACTTGGAAAAGTGCATAGAAGCTGGAACAGCTGCAGATCACGCAGTACACAGGTTTGCTGTCTGGCGTGGGGAGGCAAGGACTTACCTCCACCAAATTTTGTCAGAAGGGCCACTGGACTGTGGGTGATACTTGGACCCAGCTCTTGTGTTTCAGGGACCATGTTCGTCAGGATGAGATTTAGTGCCTGTGTTGTCAGGGGGAAGATTCCGTCGACCCACTGGAGATTTCTTCTTGGCTTCCAGTGCAGGGTGAAGGCAGACAGCCCTCAGAGCATGCACCAACAGGAAACAGTCGAGAAAGCCAGCAGGATGAGGCCCTACAATGTTGCTGGTAGTCGTCTTGCTACTTTGATGCGGTTTTGCAGGCGTCCTGGAGCAGTCAGCAGTCGATCCTTGGCAGAATTCGAAGAGGGAAGTGCAGAGGAACTCTGGTGAGCTCTTGCATTTGTTATCTGAGGAATAGCCCAGAGGAGAGACCCTAAATAGCCCAGAAAGGAGGATTGACTACCTACTGAGAAAGGTAAGCACCTATCAGGTGGGGTCTTTGACGTCACCTGCTGGCACTGGCCACTCAGAGCTGTCCATTGTGCCCCACCACCTCTGAATCCAAGATGGCAGAGGTCTGGGACACGCTGGGGAAGCTCTGGGCACCTCCCCTGGGAGGTGCTGGTCAGGGGAGTGGTCACTCCAGTTTCCTTTGTCCAGTTTTGCACCAGAGCAGGGCTGGGGGATCCCTGAACCGGTGTAGACCGGCTTATGCAGAGATGGGCACCATCTGTGCCCATCAAAGCATTTCCAGAGGCTACTCCTCCCCAGCCCTTCACACGTATTTCCAAAGAGAGAGGGTGTAACATCCTCTCTCAGAGGACATCCTTTGTTCTGCCTTCCTGGGACAAGGCTTCCCAGGCCCCAGGGGGCCAGAAACCTGTCTGAGGGGTTGGCAGCAGCAGCAGCTGCAGTGGAGACCTTGGAAAGCAAGTTTGGCAGTACCCGGGTTCTGTGCTAGAGACCCGGGATGCATGGAATTGTCCCCCCAATACCAGGATGGTATTGGGGTGACAATTCCATGATCCTAGACATGTTACATGGCCATGTTCGGAGTTACCATGGTGACACTACATATAGGTATTGACCTATATGTAGTGCACACGTGTAATGGTGTCCCCACACTCACAAAGTCTGGGGAATTTGCTCTGAACAATGTGGGGGCACATTGGCTAGTGCCAGGGTGCCCACACACTAAGTAACTTGGCACCTAACCTTCACCAAGTCAGGGTTTGACATATAGGTGACTTATAAGTTACTTATGTGCATTGAAAAATGGCTGTGAAATAACATGGACGTTATTTCACTCAGGCTGCAGTGGCAGTCCTGTGTAAGAATTGTCTGAGCTCCCTATGGGTGGCAAAAGAAATGCTGCAGCCCATAGGGATCTCCTGGAACCCCAATACCCTGGGTACCTAGGTACCATATACAATGGAATTATAAGGGTGTTCCAGTGTGCCAATGAGAATTGGTAATTGGCTAACCAGTCACTAGCCTGCAGTGACAATTTTAAAGCAGAGAGAGCATAAACACTGAGGTTCTGGTTAGCAGAGCCTCAGTGATACAGATAGGCACCACACAGGGAACACATATAGGCCACAAACTGATGAGCACTGGGGTCCTGGCTAGCAGGATCCCAGTGACACATATCAAACACACTGACAACATAGGGTTTTCACTATGAGCACTGGGCCCTGGCTAGCAGGATCCCAGTGAGACAGTAAAAACACCCTGACATAAACTCACAAACAGGCCAAAGGTGGGGGTAACAAGGCTAGAAAGAGGCTACCTTCCTTCAAGTATTATCATGGAAGGTTAAGACTTGCACATATCAGTTCAGCGACACGTTTGACTGATCAGACTCCTACAATGAAAAGAGCTCCCCTGTACTGTGCACTGTCATGACACTGATGCACCACCTGACAGGTGTACGTGGATGAGAATTGGGGGGGAAGAGCATGCCAAATGCTGCAGAGAGATTGAGAAGGATAAGCGTCACTGTGTCTCCTCCATCTAAAGTCATGTGGATGTCCTCCATGTGGCTATGAGGGCAGATCTGTGCTGTAGTTAGATCTGAAACCAGACTGAGTGGTACTGAGGAGTTGGTAGTCATTCAGTGAGGCATCTTTTGATGATTTTCTCTCAGACAATGGCCAGGAAGGGTAGCATGGAGATCAATATGTAGCTGGTGAACGCTGAAAGGCTTCTTCAGCAATGGGAGGACAGTTGCATGTTTCAAAGTGTGTGGGAAGGTCACGGAAGAGGTGGAAGCATTCAGAATCGGTGAAAGCATAACACTGATGGGTTTCAGTGCTCTTGATTAGGCAGGGTGGGACCAGGGGTTCGATGGGGACCTTGAGCGGATAAACTTCATAGTGGCGGAGGTTTCTTTTGGGATGGTGACAGGCAATGTTATTAGCATTGTTTCTTTGGATAATATAGGGAGGCATATGGAAAGGTCTGTCGGTCTGGTTGCAGGCTGAAGTTGTTGCAGTCTACCAGAGCAGCACCTTTGGTAATACCGATTATTCATTGCAAGCATCTTAAGGCAAGTTTGAAAGTGCTCCTGTATGCATTATCCTTGCTCATTATCTCGATTTGCGCTCCAGTTGTTTGCAGTGGCATTTCCTTTGTCTGAGTTCCGCTGTGTACCAACTGGCCTGGTATCCAAATCTTGTGTTTTTATGTTTAAGGGGACAGGAAGTCAGTGCAGGGGGTAATCCAAATGTTGAAATTCTCAATGGCTTTAGGGAGGCTATTTCTGTGTTCGAATCAGTGGGTTTTGAGAGTTGTGTTCCAGTTGTTGTCAGTGATGCTGGTCTGGCAATGGTGCACGTGCATTGGATCAGGACGAGGATGCTGAAATTGATGAGGGGATGGTCTGTCAAGGAGTCTGTTGTGAGATCTTCGACTCAGATGTTGGTGAAGGCAGTGAAAAAGGGGTCCAGGAGGTGTCTGTTTGGGTGAGGCCTAAGCTTCTGAGGGCTTCAAATGAGTGCTTTTAAGTTAGGGTTTGCAGGTGTATGTTCATGTCTCCAAGTAGAATGTAACCTCTTGCCTCAACAGCAAGTGGTGCAACGAAATCTGTGATTATGTCAGTGAAGTTTGTGCATGGTCCAGGTGGTTTGCAAATGAGAGTGCTGCCTAGGCTGAAGTTGGCTATGACTCGGAACTTGAACGACTAGTGTTCAAAGTTGGAGGATGACGTGACAATGGTGGTGGTGCAGATAGGGTTGCCATCTGGCTGGTTTATAATGGCATGACTGGTATTTTAATGTCCTGCCCCTACGAAAATTAGAAAAATCCCCTATAGATGGTATTTTTTCAGCTTGCTAGTACATGTTTTAAACAGTAGTTGTTAGAAAAACATGTTAAACGTGCTCTACAGCTGCTCTAATGACCCCTGACTGACAATTAAAGTAAACAAAGACAGGCTACTGAAGAATCATATCAGGGCTTTAAAATGAGAAAAGTTGGCCAATATTTTTCTCTGGAAAAGGTGGCAACCCCAGGTTCAGCTGATGGCATTCTCATGCATAAAGGCGATTCTACCTTTGGGCTTGTGAAGTCTGTTATGCCTGGCAATCTTGTGGCCAGGGGATGGCTGTGGCGATGACGGGTGCTGGTGCAGAGTTCAGCCAGGTGTCCATGAGGAAACGTAGGTCTGGGGCATTGTTGTGCAGCAGGTTCCAGATCTCTATGGTTTGTTTGGTGAGTGAGCGGGTGTTTAGGAGCATGAATGCGAGTGCAGAGTGTTGTGTGGGTGTTTGTAGGACTGTATGAGTATATGAGAGAGTGGGCTGTAGGGTGCTGTCGCTGCAGGTATGGTAAGTGTTGAATGTGGGTATTTGCATCAAAACTTCCATGAAGCGTAGGAGAACACTCCCTCGGTTTTGAGTTGTGCGACAAGGCAGCAGCATAGGGAGTGGTGGCCAGGGTTAAGGGTGTGGAGTGCCGCAGCAGAGTAGCGGCAGGAGGGGGGAGGACCATGGTTCCAGGCACTAGGTGTGGTCCAGGCATGGACCGGTGCAAAGGGGCCCATTTGGGCTTGCCTTTGGCAGTGCATCTGTGCTGTGGCCACCATTTAGCAGGTCTTGGGAGGGGAAGCATTGATTTTGGTTCCTGTGCCAAAGGATAAAGGGAAAACCAGTTATATCTATTACTATGGAGATAGATGATGGAAATGAACAGTCTTGATTTGCTACTTCTTTTAATGACAGTTTTGGCGAGACACCAATGATGTCACTTTCTGTGCAGATAGATGATTGGAAACCCAATGACGTCACTTACTGTGTAGATGTATTATGAGAAATCGAAGGATGTAATTTCCTGTACAGATGGATGATGGCGGGGAAATACATGACCACAGTATGGGTTGCAAGTCTGCTCCAAGCAGGATGCATTGGGGACAGAGATGTCGGCTCCTGGAAAGAATTCACTTAGTTTCTTGGGAGTGAGATATGCCCGATGTTTTAAAAAGTATTGAATAAGTTTAAATCTAGTGTTTCGTGATACTGTGGTAGAATATGATAACAGTAAACCCCACTCTTGTTGAGAGCCCTCCGTCTTCGCAGTTCTCCTGCAGTCAAATCAATAAACCCTGAGTGTTCCTCACCAAATCCTGTAGCTCAGTGGTTCTTAACCTTTTGAATTCTGTGGACCCCCACTTAATCACTACTGGTTTCCATTGAATCATCCAAGTATTTTTGATAATTTGAACCTCAAAACAACACACAAAATATACAGAAACAAATATTCAACAAACAAATACAGAGATTACATATTATATTTGATTTAATTCACAAACACATATACAAAATATCAACATTTTAATTTTAATGGAAAGTTTGGAACTTAATTCACTGATGTCCCTCATCACCCATACTCTGATCTTCTTTGATGCACCTGCACTGATCCCACCTGTCAATCTGAGGGTACCAACTTAATTTTTAGCTTCCAATTTTACATTTTGCTTCATTATTTATGTACACTTTATGAATCTGTTAATATTATTTAATTTTTTAAGCAGTCAGGGACCCCCTGCGTAGGCTTTGCAGGCTCCAAGAGGTCTCTGGATTACAGGTTAAAAACCACTGCTCTAGCTAGACAGCTGATAAGGCATCTCCCAGTCCAATGTGTAGGGCTTGTAATACTGTGTGTGGCTGGTTCCTCTGAAGTGATGTGCCAATTCCAGTGAAGAACATGTGACATTACATCATAAATGAAAAATAGGCCCCCTAGATTTGACATTGCTGAGTGAGTTCCTCAAAAAGAAGCAGACGACCGTCTCGAAAAAGGTCCTCCATTGTTGCAAGGCGAGCCGATCTCAATTCCTTCAAGACAATGACTGTTAAGATGCTCGTGGTATTCGACAGGCTTAGGAGGAGCATTGTTGATGCATAAGGGAACGTCTGAGGAGTACGTCGCAAACTTCTTCCAAAGCAGTTGTGCGTGACTCAAAGTTGGAAGGATGTCGGGGTTGATGGGTACAGGAAAAGAGCTGCAAGATCATCTCCTCTGGCAAGGGGAGCTTTTAAGGTAGCTGTGTTTTCCAGATGCCGTGCAGACAGCCATAGGCATACCCTTTGCAATTGGTGGGACAGATATTAATGCTCAAAAATGGGCACCTCCAGTCTCCCATGAGTAATCGGATGCCACATCTCCGCCAGTGCAACCCTCCACCAGCCGCTGCCCTAAATCAGGTCTTTCAGCAGTACATTCAGCATTAAAAAAAATCCATTACCCGAACAAATGGCAGAGGTGCAGCGAAGTGCTTCTGTCGAGTATTAACCTGTCTTAGTCGGGGTGAACCAGATGTGTAAGCAGGAGGAGCAGGCAATCTTCTACAATTTTGATAAACATTTTGAAATCTGTATTGAGGGTGGCGAGAGGTCTGTAGGAGGAGAGACTGTCCACATCTTTAGTAGGTTTAGGTATGAAGACAAAGAGGTCTTTCGGAGGGTAGGTGCTGCTGCGTTAACTTTTTCCATTCTTGGGATTAGGAGGTCACAGTATGACCAATAAAGTTCCAAAGACAGTCTATCATGCTCAGTTGTCTCGTCTGTCACCATGGAGCAGATCACTTCCCCAATCTGACTCGGTAATTGGGGCACCTAGCTCCAGGCATTGGTCTGGAGACATCTTTGTCAGGGTGTGTCATCTAAGAAAGCTGCAGGTCCATCAGGGAGGGGGGATTTACAGGACGCATATAAGTCTTGGTAGTGTGTCAGAAAGATTTGTTGTTCTGCATGCAAACTGAGGGGATAGGGTTGTGGGTATCCACTTGTCTGACCAGCCAGGCCAACAACTTTCCAGACTTGTCTCAGCTAGCATGAGCGTACCTAGATTGTGCCATGTAGTTAATGCAGTGCAGCTGTTCAAGGCGCTGCCTAGTGCAGGGCAAAGCTAGGTATTGGTGGCCAGCCAGGTACAAAACTACCTCTTGTTCCAAGCGAAAAAGGGAGTCCTCATGCAGCTCTGTCTCCAATGTCTTTCTTACTTGACCACCGCATTAATGCAATATTCATGAGGCACAAGCTTAAAGGCTTCCCATTCTATGGTGTGAGACAATGCAGTGTCAGTTGACTTGCTGTTTGCTCACACAGACCGTTCCTAAACATGGCATCCTCTAGCAAGAAAGGCTGCATGCGCCAGGTGGGAATTGGGGAAGGAGGCTTTCCCCAACTAAGAACGATATTAAAGGATTGTGATCTGACACTATTCGGCTCGTATAGTGGATATGTGAAAGGAGTTATTGCTGTGTTACAGAAAATACGGTCCAGCCTAACATGATAGTTGGAGGAAGTGAGTAAAAGGAGTGAGCTTTGGTTTGAGGATTACACTGGCCCCGGCATCTGTGAGATCTGTTATCTGTCAGCTAGCTTATGTTGATCGTCACGCAGAAGGCCAATATCTAATGTGATTTGTCAATCTTGCTTTCCAGAGAAGTGCCGGTTCCTGCAATTGTTGCCAATATGGAGTCCAGTTTGTTCAAGACTTCCTGCGAGCAAGAGCCATCTGGAGATGTTGTTTGACATTTAGCCAGGCACACTGCCACACTGGTCAGGCCTCCTCCATCGTAAAGGTGTGCTCAGAGAGTGATGACACAGTCATGCTGGTGGGGACAACAACTAGGATTTAGGTCTCCTAGGAACAGCAAATGACACCCCAGGTGCATATGTGAGTGGCAGTGTTGGGGTGTTGAAACTTATTATGGGGGCCACCAGGCCCTGGTCAGCTCAGTTTTTACTCACACAGTGCAGTGAAATCCAGGGCAAGACCCACAACTTCAGGGAGAGCTGTTGCTCAGTCAGTAGTGAGCAAGGAAGCAATTGGTATAATGCAGTAGAGTCAGTGATGATGCAGTGGGGAAGGTGATGCCCAGCCTTGAGCGCCTGCTTACCCAAGACATTGTGGTACAACCAGGCAGGCCAATCTTGGGATTCATAACATCCAGAGGTGAGATTCCAGGGACCGACAGCGCTAGTGGCTCTTGTGAACTAGCTACTATTTCTGGAATGACTATTCCTCCTCTGCTTCAGTACTTGAAATAACACTATGTGAAGCATGCGCATAAAGGCACTCACTAAGGGGCATATTTACAAGGAACTGGCTCATCGGCTCCGATGTGCCAGTTTCCTTGCATCGCCCTACGACCCCCTAACGACACCATGGTAGCTCCAGGGCTACTGCAGGGCTTGTGGTTTATCTGAAGTCAAGGTACGAGGCAATCGCCATTCACCAGGCTCTCCGTGTAAGGGGGAGGCTTCGGGATGGGGGCAGGGCCCGGGCTAGGTGGAAAGAGCATTGGGTTCAGGCCACTGCCATCTCCACCATCAACGCCGCTGCTCACCATCTCTCAATGCAAGCGGGAACTCTAGGCTGCCACTTCAACCCTCAGTAGGTGACACAGAGGCGAGATGTCAGGGAAGCCCAGGCCGCAAGGAAAATCTCAACAATGGCAGTGCCATGCCCAGCAGGGCCATCCTGGACTGCAAAATCAATCCACTGCTACGTTTCACTGAGGAAAGGGTGTTAGGCCATTTTGGTAGCTCAGTGCTGGCACAGTGCAATAGATATATCGAGCTGTTAATTTGTAAATAAAAGCGTGTCTGTGCCCAAAGCTCTCCTCCGAAACATGTGGATACTGCATTTAAAAGTACCAGCACATAATACTGAGACAGAGTAATCCTAAAGACATCTTGGGCCTCTTTAATCCATTTACAGCCACTACCTGCCCCTTCACTCACTCTTGCAGCTTTCTGCTTTCTCCTTTTGTGACACCTTTCCGCCTTTCTTTGCTCCGTCTTTCCCATATGTGTCTCTTGCTCGCAGTAATTGCCTGATGCAGAAAATAAGTGCCGGCCCTCAAAAATAAGTGCAGGTGCCCCCCACCAGCAGCCACCAGCTCAAATGAATCACTGGATATATCTATGTAGGTAGATGGGCCACTATAATTTGAATAACTGTCAGGTTAATGGCCTTGGTTACAGAGTTACCAGCTCAAGAGGATGCCCATCATGGCTGTGTTGGCCACGCCCCCTGAAGAACCTATATTTATGGTAAGTTAGAGTTCCCCTTTCAAAATACCTACTTAGGTCTCCTTATCCTTAGGTTATGAGAGAGCCCACCAAGTCTTGAATTACTGATTTCGTACAGCTAACCCTTATGTTAATTTAGCAATGTGAGGTTAGAGATGGGCACAGATTCATTTTATGGGGTGGATCCTGGGTCTCCATCACAGGACGGTCAGAGTATTTCACTTGGATAGGGGGACATATGCTCTGTCTATTGCGTGGCTACAATCAGAGGTTGCATTTAGTGGCAAAAGATGCTCGCACATAAGAGTGTTGTGAACTCTTAAGAGACTAGAGAGACCATGTTAGGGACTCTGCAGGAGAGTAGAGGAGGTGCCTCGAAGGCAGATTCTGGTGTTTTGTTGTTTTTTATAGTGAAGTTGCGTCCTCGCAATGTTTTTTATTAAGGCTTTCAAAGAAAAAATAAATTACAATGTCACGACTGCAATAATTTATATTTCAAATGTTCAGAACATCATTTGTAAACTGACCGCAGATTTGATCTTATTTATGCAACAAGTTCATTCTTAAAAAATACATTCTCTCCTGTGCATTAATTCTTTTTATTTTTATAATTCATGTTTCATACTAAGGAGCATCGCTGTCTATGTTCTGTTATGGCAGAGTGGGCAACTTACACAGCAGTGAATAGCCATTGCCTCAAATTCTTGACAATCTTTCCTAAAAATTCCGAGCCCCCTAAATATTCCTTTTGGAGTTGTGTGTGTACCATAGAGCTTGTGTGTGCAATTAAATATTGATTGCCGGTACTCTCGCAAGACTGAGCAACAATACGCAGGAGATTCCATGTAGAGAAATATTTCTGTCTTGTTTGTGTAAAGCTTCCGGGGCATAGTATAGAAGCCCTTATGCATGCACCTGCATTCTTTTAAAAAAATCCCTCCTAAGGCCTTTATGGGTAGACCCGCATACATCGGTCCAACTCTTCATGCTTATTCTGAGATTAATCTTTATTATGACATCCTGAGCATCGTTTATACTTTAGATATATGTTGCCCACTCTCCCGTACTCAATTTTTATTTTGGTGAAAACAGTCTCTGCGAAACCACGCGCTTCCTCTATTTTATATCAGGTCGTTTCTGTAATATTGCTATGATCTTCACATATGATATGCGAATCTAAATCATTCCTCCTGATTTTAAATTGTATTTATTGCTTATTGAGTCCCACCCAAATAAGCTCCTGTCTGAAAGCTAATTACCAATTTTGCCCATATCATGTTGGTTTCATCTCTTTTTCCTCGAAGTTAGTGCAAGTGTCAGCTAATTTTATTTCTGCATGTAAAGGTAAATTCTTTCAAGTTTGCATACAACGGCTGTGCAAAGTTTCAGTGTACAGTATTGTGCCAAATTTGGATTATGAGGTTACTTTTCCTGAAATATCAGGCTGCAGATTTTTTCTCTTTGAGCAAATTGAGGATGTAATTCTTATAATGGCTTGTTGTCACAAATCTGGACAATTTTATGACCTGAGTGTCATATAGTAATTCCAAATGCCGGGGAGTGCTAGTACCCATATTTCCAGATGCAAACTTAATTATTTAATACTAATTCTGTGTTGCTTTTTGTGCCACAAAAAAAAACCAACAAGGCGCTTTAATTTTCAAAAAGAAAATCATGCAAAATGCACAAGCTGAGTGGAAAGTAAAAACAAGCAAAACAATAATAATATATCCATGGGGTCTATGGGACACCGCCTGCACTGTCTGTTGCAAGACATAATGCAGCTTAACAACAACATAAAGGAGCTTTCCGTCAATCCAGTGTTGCTTTTGCTCCAGCACTCCCAGCTGTTGCTTCGCATCCCCTTCAGCCCTCCCATCCTGTTGCTTATTGGTCCCCTTCCCTGTTGCTTCAGTCTTCCTCTCCTAGGTCGCACTGCCTTGCAAGTTACCTCCATGTGCTCCAGCTGTTGGTGGTTCTGCAGGCGCTGCTCCATTTCTGGGTATATCACCAGCTGCACTCCCAGACCCATTGGCTGACATGAAGAATACATAAACAAATCCTCCTCCTTTGTTTTGATGCTTTCTCTCTCCTATTGTGGTTCAGTAAACTGGGAAACCAGATATGGAGGAGGCAGAGCAGTTGGAGCACTTGGACATCTTATTTTATGGTGAGTGGCCATTGCTCAGAGTCCCATTACTGTTTCTTGTGATTCACTAATACTCAGGTACCTCGGAAAAAGCCTCTGTCTTGTGCCAGCAGCTCATCCCGTGGAGAGAGGTAGGTAAGGAAGGAAAGGGAAAATAGGATAGGTTACCCTTCAGTCATGTTTCTTCTAACTGATCTTCTGACGGAAGTGGAGGGAGGTATTGTGAATTCACACTCAAAGATCTCCTTGCTTTTGACAAACCTTCAGTCAATCCCAAGAGTGGCTTTTGAAGAGGCCAGGCGGCTGGATAAGCTAGTCCCTTTCTTTCACATGTTCATCCTTCAAGGGTTTGTGCTCTGGGCCGCAAAGCTGTTGCTTATCTTCTCTGTTGTCACAATGTTTCTAGAGCCCTCTGACTCTTTACCAGGGGAACACACTCATACTAATGTTCTATTCTTTGGACTCCTCCCAGCCCTGCCTACCCAACCATTTTCCTTTATTTTCTCCCATCCTCTCCCATCCAGGTTATATTTGTGTGCACCCTCTTTGACAACACATTAGCCACAAATCAGTACAAGTCATGCAAGCAAGCAACAAACAAATGGTAAGCTTAGTTAGACTGTACCTGAAGTTTTGGTTTGTCTGGGATCATATTTTAGGCTGGCCTGGATGGAGTTCATGGAGTCCGACTCTGCAGAATTCTGTGGAATAAAAAAAAAACTCCATGGAATTCTGCAGAGGTGGAGTTACGGGACCTGCAGAGTCCTGAATGCGCCTGGTCTCAAAGGGCTAAGCAGAGTACAGGCCCGACCCTGCTTAGAACTTTCAAGATCGAGTACATTCAGGAGAAGGCCTTGGCAGTGAAAACTGCCATTTTAGGCCACTTGTGCACCAGCCTGTCCTGTTTGCAGTGCACAAAGACCAAGCCAGTGCATAAGAGGCCTGAAACAGCAGCTTTCTTTTGCTGCCTACGGCCCTGGCCTGAGTTCAGGCCAGGGCTGGAGGCAGTGAAAGCTGATATTTCACTCCTTGTTTGTGCTCCACCCCAGATCGACAGAGAAACTTCTCCCTTGCCTCTGAGACCCGGGGTCATGGTGTGAAACTCAATCCAGCACTTACCTGTGTTTTTCTCTGTTTAGGCATTTCCCAGCCAAGGCATCATCTGTAAAAATAAAACACAATGGTGATCATTATGACTTTAGCGGTCTTTGAGCAAGACCGCCAAAGCCACGGGTGCCAGAAGACCATCAGTGCTGGTGCTCTTCTGACCACCATATCACAGGTACTGCTGGATTTCCGTCACATTTTGGGCGGAAATCCAGCAGTAGTCGTGGTGGCGGTCGGAGGCTCTGGGGCAGTTCTATCACCGGCCCTGCCCCGCCAGAAGGACTCCACCTGCCGTATTATGTGCAATAATAGGCCTGGCGGTGTCCTGCTGGCGGGGCGCTGCCGGAGGTGGAAGCACCCATTCCCTGCCGGACTACCTCCTCCCCGGACCAGGTAAGTTGATCGGTTGACAGGGGAGGGCGGTGGAAGGGTTGGGGGTGTTGTGTGTGCATGTGTGCTGTCTGCGTGTGTGCATGAATGTGTGTATGCGTGGTTGTATGCATGTCTGAATGTAGAAGTGAGTGTATGTATGCATGTAAGTGTGTATGCATGTGTGTATGTGAGTATGAGTGTTGTGGTGAATGCAAGTATGGATGCATGTGAGTGAATGCATGCATGTCAGTGTTGGTGAATGAGTGTATGCGTGGTGCGTGTGGGTGTTTGTGTGAGTGTGCATGTATGTGGGGGGCAACCTACCTGGAGGGGCAGTGGGGATAGGAGGGAGAAGGTTGGGGGGATTGTGCTTGTGGGAGGTGGTGGGGGAGTTGTCTGCCGGTGACAGGGAAAAGATTCCCTGTCACAGTAGCGCTTCCGCTAGGATTTTCCTAATACCGCCGGCGGTCTTCTGTGGATCGCCCGGTCAGAGATGCTCATCCATGGCCCAGCAGGTCCGGCCGCCCTGGCGGTATGATCAGAGATCTGGCTGGTTGGCCTCTGCCAACCCACCTCACTCATAATGTGGCAGTCTTTACCGCCAGACTGTTGGCGGTGAAACTGCCACCTTTGCCCTGGCGGTCAGAAGACCGCCAGGGTCATAATGACCCCCTTTGTCTTTCTGTCTCTTTACAACTGCTTCTTAGTCCCTGGTTTATAATATCATGTAATTTTTTTCTTTTGTTGTTGTTAAGAACTCAAGGGACTGTTGCTTCAAGCGTTTAACAATTTGCCTCCTCAATTTGATATTATTGCCTAATGTGTACCTCCAGAAGGCCCTCTTGTGTTGCTTCCGGTCCTTATGTTGTCAGCGCTGGGTGAGTTACTGAGCCTGTTGGCTCTGGTAGAATGGGGGGCTGGGCTATTGTTTTAAGGTGTTAACACTGTATGCTTTCTACTCCTATACCCGTACTCTTCTTTTCCTCACTCTTGTACCCCTTATGGCATGATCTGTTTTACTATTTGGTGGACACACACAGGCCTAGTATACATAACTGTTTACACTTTTTCACCCATTGTTTACTCTACCCACACACTGAAATACTTTTGAGGGATCAAGAATCCTGTTAAAAGGAAGAACATAATTGACTATTGTCATAGACTAAAATATATTTTCCTTTTCCAAGAGACAAGGATTGGCCAGAGAGAAACTCTAAAATTTAAGTGGCTTAATGACTGCTTTGCCTCACCAGCACAAGAGAAGAAAAATTTGGTAATTACACTAATATCTAAAACATCCAACATAATTGCTTCCCTACACCAACACGTTAAATTAGGTAGATGAGTTATCACTTCAGCCAAAAAAGAAAATACTGAATTCTTCACGATCATATTTAAGCACCAAATAATGATGATCCAATCTTCTGGTCAAACCTCAACAATACATTGTCCGATCTACCACAACACATAGGCATCATATTAGGAGGAAATGTTAATTTACCTATCAATGGGGTTCTCATTCGCCTATCAGATGTGAAGTTTAGGTCAAACAGATGACATGCTCAGCTCCTAAATTTATGCAAGTTGCACAATCTGATGATCATGTGGAGGACTCCCAACCCAACATGCTGTGAATGTACATTTTATTCACAACTGCATGACTCCTCCTCACGAATTGATTGTACTGAGCTGCTTTCTTCAGCAAGCCACATTTCCCAGAATAGAACCCATTGTGATATCAGACCAAGCCTGTATCTCACTAGACTTGAACCTCACTGTATCAACCCTGTCTGTTAGTCAAAGGAGAATGAATCATATTATTGTAGATAATGAAGATACGAAGCAAACCATGCAGGGAGACATAGGGGGTCATTCTGACCGCGGCGGTCGCCGCCCGTCAAGCGGTTCCTGCCGAAAGACCGCTCCGCGGTCAAAACACCGTGGTGGCCATTCCGGCTTTCCCGCTGGGCCGGCGGGCGACTGCCAGAAGACCGCCGGCCGGCCCAGCGGGACAGCCCCTTCAACAATGAAGCTGGCTCGGAATGGAGCCGGCGGAGTTGAAGGGGTGCGACGGGTGCAGTGGCACCCGTCGCGATTTTCACTGTCTGCACAGCAGACAGTGAAAATCTTTGTGGGGCCCTGTTAGGGGGCCCCTACACTGCCCATGCCAGTGGCATGGTCAGTGCAGGGGCCCCCAGGGGCCCCACGGCACCCGTTCCCGCCATCCTGGTTCTGGCGGTGGACACCGCCAGAAACAGTCTGGCAGGAAGGCGGTCGGAATCCCCATGGCGGTGCTGCAAGCAGCGCCGCCATGGCGGATTCCCTGGGCCAGCGGGAAACCGGCGGGAAACCGGCGGGAAACCGCCGGCTCACCTTTTCTGACCGCGGCTTTACCGCCGCGGTCAGAATCGCCCAGGAAGCACCGCCAGCCTGTTGGCGGTGCTTCCGCCGCCCTCCGCCATGGCGGTCATGGACCGCCAAGGTCAGAATGACCCCCATAATGTGCTATATAATGGAAAACAGCACAGAAGGCACATCACCCGAACTCTTTTGAGACACCATTAAAGCCACTGTTAGAGACAGCATGATCAATTTAATGGCGGTCTAAAACAAAAAATACAATCAATGACTTGAGGATTTAGAAACTAAAATTAAAAATCTTCAATTCAAACTTAATCCTACTGAAGACTCATCTGACCTTGCTGGACTGGGACTTCTTAAATTTGAATATAATAAGTAGCATACAAGTGGGTCTCCGTAAAGAAAGCTGGCAAAATGAATAAAAACAATAAAGCAGAACATTACCTAGCTAATTACTTAAAGTTTGGCAATAACAATCTGACAATAACCTCCCAAAAACACACTTAAGCCCTCATTATGAGTTTGGGGGGTGGCCTCTGACTCTTTGGGCTGGAAAACCGCCACTCTGGTTTTCCGCCCACTGGCCCTATTACGAGTTTATCGCTGGGCCAGCAGGCAGAAACAGGCCCAGCGGGAAACAGTCCACATCATGATGCCAGCTTGTAATCGAGCCGGCGGCAATGTTGCAGTGCATCGGGTGCGACAGCATCCATCACGCTTTTCACTGCCTGTAACTCATGCACGATGCCGCACCCTGTCCCCGCCAGCCTTTGCATGGGGGTGGAACGGCCATGCAAAGGCTGGCAGAGAGGGGACTTGTAATCCCCAAGGCAGCGCTGCTTGCAGCTCTGCCCTGGCGAATTAAGACTGCTGGCACCGCCAGGCTGTCGACCGGTGGCAACCTGGCAGTGTCGGCGGTCAGACCGTAATGGTTCTGCACCAGTCAAAATGTGGAGGTTGGACCACTGCTTTGGCAGCTATCTGACCGCCACCACAAGTCTGGCGGTCTCAGGACCGTCAGACTCGTAATAAGGGTCTTACTGTTACTTCCTCATTTGACATCTTAGATGTATTTCAGACCTTTTACAAAAACCTTTATACACCTACTCATGCTGTGGATCCAGAAAAACATGGGGAATTTCTATCTAATCTTCCCTTACTGTCTTTAGAAGAAACACAACATCATCTTAATAAGTCCATATCACAGGAGGAACTACTCATTGCAATCAAAGGTATAAAACAAGGGAAAGCACCGGGACCTGATGGGTTCACCTGCAAGTTCTACAAAATATTTGCAGATTCAACAGTAAGTCATCTACATAATTTATTGCACTACTTCTCCACAACAGGTACAATTACAGGATCAGCACCTTATGCTGCAATAGTAGTAATCCCAAAAGACGGGAAAGATCCATTAGAGGTAAAGAACTCCAGATTCTTAATCAACTGATACATCCATCACAGTCTGGCTTTCTTAAAGGAAGATTAGCAAATTATAACATAAGAATACTGTGTCATGTCATGGAAAAGGCCAAATTACTTGATTCCTCAGTTGCTGCCATTGCGTTAGACGCGAGGAAAGCTTTTGATAAGGTATCATGTTCTTTTCTGAGAGCCACCTTACAGAAAAGATTCAATCTGGGGGAGTCGGCGCTTTGTTGCGGAGCCAGGAGGCGCTGCGGACAATACTGCACCAGCGGCGGCTGCTCCACGACGCTGCTCCGGTGTCGAGGGCCGGCTGAAGACTGCGGAGGCCCGGGAGGAGCGCGCCGCTTCCTACGGACCAGACCGTGTTGCGGCGGGGGGCGGTGAGTGGGCGTGCAGGGGGGCCTCCGACCTGGGGGGCCCGGGACGGATCACAGCCCTACTCCTCTTTCTCCCCCCCGCCCCAGTCGGAGACTGCAGCCGTACGGTGCGCGCTCTGGCGCACTATAGTCAGAGAAGCGCGCGGAGCGCTGGAGCCGCGGGCCACCTTGGGACTGCTGGCTGCGGTCCGACTTCGTGAAATAAGAAAAGTGGGAAAAACAACCCACTGAGGAGGAGGTCGGCTCGGCCGCGTGCGTTTGCGGGCCGAGGTGCGTCGAGTCTCTGCCCGGGCCCGGAAATAGTGGAGCGGCTTCCCCCTGGAGCACAACAGTAGATCCCTTCCCTGCTCTCCACCACCCAGTGGGGGAGAGGGCCGCACGGGCTCCGCCAAGAATCCGGGTGAAGGAGCAAGGAGAGAGACCTTCCCCTCCCCTCCCACTGTTGTCCCTTGTTTGCTGCGAGCGCCCGCCCCCCCCTCAAACCATCGCCGCAAAATATACGGTGCACATCTCGAGGGCCGGCTGGGGGGCCTGATGGAGCAACTGAATCCCTGACCCAGGACACCAGTAAATTGGAGGAAGGGGTTGTCACGTACGCGCCTGTGAATTGTGTCGCCACCGACTCCCCTACCCGGCGGGGAACGCCAAAATTGTCTGAGCCAAACTAAAGTATTACCCGTATAGGGGGGCGAGCGATTCAAAAGTAAATTTGCCATCTAAGCAGCACACAATCACGTCGCCCCGCACATTGAAAGTTGACCCACAGTGAAGCAACATGGCCAGTAAATCCAGGTCCGCAAAGAGCCAAGATCGAAACACACAAGGACCGGCACCCAGCGATCATCAGTTAATACCAACCCTACAATCACTGGAAAGCACGCTCCAAGCCCACTCCACACAATTTGAAAAAGTACTGCAGGCAATCATGGACACTAAATCCTCCTTGGAAAATAGAATAGACACGGTATCGCAAGCTTTGAATTTACTTAGAGTGGACCACCTCAAATTAGCGGAGAGAGTGAAATCAGCAGAAGAGGTGTTGAATGACCTAACCCCTACGGCTATGGATAACCAAAAACAAATCCAACGCCTGGACGTAGAGGTGAAGATCTTATGGCGTTGAGCTGAAGAAGCGGAAGGTAGATCCTGCCGCAATAACGTATGCTTTCTAGGGTTCCCCGAAAAACTACCAGAGCAGAGCTTGGAAATATTCCTAGAACAATGGCTACTCAAAGAAGTGCTGAACGGGACCCCTTCAAAGTTCTTCTCTGTGGAAAGGGGGCATAAAGTGCCGGGGAGGCCGCCGGTTACGGGCCAACCACCCAGACCACTGATAGCCAGATTCTTAAATTACAGAGATCGCGATGCAATATTGCAGCAATTCCGTAGCAAAGGCCCATTCAGACACGAGGACTCAGTCATCAACACCTACCCAGACTTCACTCAGGAGGTACAGAAACAACGCAACTCCTACACAAACATCAAGCAACGCCTCCGCGAGCATAATATTAAATACGCTCTATTGTTCCCGGCCAAACTTAGAGTGACATCAGACGATCGCACACATGTATTCATTTCACCGGAAGACGCCTGGACGTGGCTACACGCCAAGGGCCTTGCACGCTCACGGGGGACGCGGAGGATGGGGAGGAATGGCTCACCCCCTCATCTTGGAAGCGCTCCAGAAAACGACCGAAGGGACAAACCACCGTAAAACAGGCAGCAGCAGAAAGGGCAAAAGTTTTGAAGGAAACTCCCCTTCACACACAGAACTCTTTCGAGGCGCTCCGGCCGCTCCCTGCAGACAGCCCGGAATCTGACTCGGCCAGTTCAGACTCCACACTAACAGAAGGGTTAAAAGGCCTGAAGATCACCCCTAGATCAGCGGATGAACTATAATTGCAAGTTATTAAGCCGTCTCTCCTATCGAACTAGGGGACTAACTGGAGAGTCGGCACAGGACACTCGTGTGCGAACTTTCATGAAGGAGGCCGTAACCTCCACCCACGATCATCCTTTGAATAATTTGCAATCCCTTGGCGAGAACATTGTCTATTGTCATCGAGCATGCGGTCCGGGGGGGAGGGATCACTCCGGGGGCGCCTACAGGCACATGCAGACTAGTACTGCAGAAAGATGTGAGCTCCGCACAAGAGCCACACCTGGATGCCGAATACCTCCCCCGCAGATATCCATACGGATACAGGTTTAGATGTTGAGTAGATTAACACGGGTTTATAGTTGGGTTAGGGAACTAGTTGGGGCGGGAAGAGGGGCGGTAATAGTTAAACCACATGTTCTGGATCAACCCTACACGCAGGGAGTAAGGCGGCGGTTATTAGGCATACTTACACACTCGATAGGAATGGGTGGAGCCCAGAAGGGCACGTTGGCCCGCAGTGGGTCACAAGCAGTTACTCCACAGATCCCTCCATGGCTCGAAACGCTAATCATACCAATATGACATAGTTACGTGGAACGTGAGGGGCCTGGGGCCACCAAGCAAAAGATCTCGGGTACATGCATACCTCAAACGGCAGGGAGTGCCCATTGCTATTTTACAAGAAACCCACTTACTGGAGTCGGACTTACCGGAGATACGCGGGAAATGGGGAGGCCAGGTCATAGGCACAACATACTCGGCCTTTGCTAGAGGAGGGATGGTATGGATAGCAGGTGGAGTCCCTTACTTTCAGTCTTCAGACAGGATTGACCAAGGGGGCAGATATGTACTATTACAGGGGCAACTAGACGGGAGACAACTAGCGTTAATCGGGATATACACCCCCAATAATGCAATAGCTGAATTCTTGGGCACACTCACTCCAGTACTGCTGGTAAACCCTGATATTCCGGCCATATGGGGTGGGGACTTTAATAGTACACCGAATGTAGCGATAGACAGGTCGAATATACACCCAAAAGCGGCAACAAATAGATCTGCTAGAGGTCCTCTGCTGACATGGGCGGGCGACATGGGGCTCCATGACTTGTGGCGCTTGAAACACCGACAACAAAGGGAATACTCGTTCTATTCAATACCCCACAAGGTACATACCAGAATAGACATAATATGGGGAACCCAAGACATTAGCACCTTGTCGGCAGGGCAGAATACTCAGCCAAGACATTATCGGATCACTCACCGCTTAGAATTACAGTGAACTGGGGCCGGAAATGCAGAGTAATTCCCTCCTGGCGACTACAGGTTGAAGCTCTCCAGGATCAGGAATTCACAGAGGGACTGAAAACAATACTGAGAAAGTACTGGGAAATTAATTCAGATTCCACAGATTCAAGAGCAGTAGAATGGGAAGCACATAAGGCTGTAATAAGAGGTCATTGCACCTCAACCACTTGGGGAGTGAGACGCACCCTACACGCGGAGGTCAGCAAACTGGAAAAGGAATTGAGAGTAATGGAAATAGCAGTGGCACGTAACGATCCTCCTTAGGCAAGGCTGAAAGAAGCGCGCACAAAATATAACGAAGCGGACACCCGTTTATGCCGCCATGATCACATATACCACTTAATGCGGTTGCAAACAGAGGGAGACAGATCGAGCAGGCTGCTGGCGTGGCTCCTTCGCGAGGACCGCCTGCGGTCTCCCATAGGGGCTATAAGAGTAGGCGCAGACACATTGGCCACCACGCAAGAAGAAATAAATGGGGCATTCAGGGAATACTACACAAATCTTTACACTAGTCGCACGAGATGCACAGCCCAACAACTTGAGTTTTTCCTCGCAGGCTCACTGCTGGCGCAACTGATTCGGGCAGATAGGGAGACACTTGAGGCTCCTCTTTCACTCGGGGAGCTGGAGTTAGCGTTAGCGCAGATGCCCAGGAATAAAGTGCCAGGCACAGACGGCCTCCCAATAGAATACTACTCTGCTCACTCGGTCAGTTTAAAGTTACACTTGTTGAAAGTATTCAACGAGGCATGGTCCAACAAAATTCTGCCTCCAACGCAAAGAGAGGCAATGTTAGTGGTCCTCCCCAAGCAAGGGCGCGATCCCACAGATGTCAAATCTTATAGACCACTCTCGCTTCTAAATCTAGACTGAAAAATACTAGGCAAAATACTGGCCAACAGGTTAGCACTTATCATTCATACATTGATACACGATGACCAAAATGGATTCATCCCTAGGCGCAATACTTTCCTTAATATCCAGAGACTGTTGAGTGTCATGGGGGACACCCCATCGGACGCAGACAAAGAGATGGTACTCTCGTTAGATATCGAACAGGCATTCGATACGCTAGAGTGGGAATTTCTGTTTGCCACCATGCAGCGCATGGGAATTGGCCCTAACTACATACGCTGGGTACAGACACTGTACACCAAGCCACAAGCTAGGGTTAAAACGGGAGGGGTTATATCCGATAGCTTCCCGATCGCCAGAGGCACCAGGCAGGGCTGCCCCCTCTCCCCCTTGTTATTCGCCATGGCGATGGAACCATTGGCGACTCGGATACGTGCAATGAAAGACAGATGGGGAATACTCAGAAACAGGACACATCACGTTATATCACTGTATGCGGATGACGCACTAATATATGTACGGAAAGGGAGCGAGGTAATGCCATTGGTAATATCGCTACTGTCCGAGTACTGGGGGATATCGGGTTTAGTGGTGAACTGGGAAAAATCATGTGCGTTTCCACTAACGAGATGGCCCAAGTCAAGAAGAGAAAATGCCCCGGGGGGCACCTTAAGTGGTGCTTCGACACGTTTAAGTATCTAGGGGTCAATATATACCATAAAATCGAGGACCTCAGAGATGGCAATCTGGGGAGAGCACTGATCGCTATAAAGGGATCGCTGCGCTTCTGGAACAAATTACCACTGTCGCCCCTGGGCAGGGTGGCGATAGCAAACATGTTGGTATTACCTAGGCTGCTATATTACTTTGCGGCACTGCCTATCACTGTCCCCAAAAGCTTTTTTCGGAACTTGAACGCAGTACTACTGCAGCTTATATAGGGAGGGGGCAGAGCGAATGTGGCACTCTCCGCACTGCAGCGCCCAATTAGTGCAGGTGGGCTGGGAGCCACCAACTTCGAATATTATCACAGGGCAGCACAGCTCCAGTGGGTACTAAATTGGATGCACAGGCCTGCGCTGGCGGAATCCAAATGGCTGCTGGCGCGACTGCAGGGAGAGCCACTGCTCACATGGCTATCAAATAAAAAACTCAAAGCCGCGCCCGTCAACATATTGATGGGGGTGGCACGCTCATGCTGGCGGAGGTATGTACAAAAACAGCAGACAACACTCCCATACTCACCACTCGTCCCACTGGAGCAGGTCCCTGGGTGGGTTACGGCCAGTTCGCGCCCACTCACGACCTGGGTGGAGGTGGGCATACAACTGGTAGGCGATTGCTTCAAAGAAGGGAAACTGATGACTTTTGAATCTATACAAGCCCTTACAGAAGTTGGCCCAGGGCAATTTTTAGCTTACCATGCATAATGTCACTCAATCAAAAAGACATGGGCGGCGGGAGACCAAGAGCCACCGATTTCCCCTGCACTACACCACGTTACAATATGACGAACCAATAAAAGTAGTGACAAACTTGTACAAAACTCTCAACAAGCCCTCTGGTCCAAACCTGGAGAAAGTGAGTGATAGGTGGAACGCTGTCCTACCTGACCCGATATCCCTAGAGGACTGGACGAATGTCCTGCACCACACCAAAGGGGTTTCAAGAAACCCCAGATTCCGTTACAGACAATTCAATTACACACACCAAACATACCTGTCACCAGCCAGGATCAAACGCATGTTCCCGGGCTTGAACCCAAGTTGCCCTAGATGCAATGCCCCGCTGGCACATTTCTTTCACATGGTCTGGGAATGTCCTAAAGTACAAAAGGAGTGGAGCGAAGTGGTGGAAACAATTACAGAATTGACGGGTATTGTAATGACAGTCGATCCCAAGTCCTGTCTATTAGGGATGAGAACAAGAGATAAGTCACATAGACATTTACATACGTTTGCAGATCTAGCATATGTGATGTACAAAAGACTGATAGCCATGAATTGGAAAGCATCTAACGCACCCAACATGAAAACATGGCATATTCTAATGCTGCGCTGGTCCCGAACCGAACACCAGGTATTGAGGAAACTAGCGCGGGAGGGCCAACAACACACAGGATGTGAAGCCTGGGAAATGTTAGTAGCGAGACTAGAGGCCAAAAATGACGAGAAGCCACCATGAGCAGGGCAATCTCACAGGGCTAGCCACAGCCAAACAGCACTAGGACACTTTCAACACAATAAAGCAACCAATAGTGACAGACAACGTCAGACCAGAACGCGCTCTCCCCCGCACCTCATAGTCGCTGCTGTCTAAGTCAGCCAACAGGAGCACAGCAAACATTCTGAATACACACAAATCAAACCCTACATAACAATACAACAGAGGCCAACCAGCACCCCACACTACTCCACATTAATCAAGTAGAGCCAGCAGGGAACAGAAGAACTAAACAGCCACACGAGGGGCCACCACACACCTAAAAATTAGACTCCCCACCCGCATACCGCAGATAAGGATAATGAAAAGGGAATAAGACCTAAGTTGTGTTTATTTTGTTTTGTTTGTGTGTAAAAGCTATACCAGATCATCCAAATCCTGTCAACTCTTGCAAATGATAAGGCACCCAGATCTGTAATGAAAATTCAATACAAATATATTTTTTTAAAAAAATCTAATCCAAACCCAGCAATCAGAGTTAACAGTTCTATATCACAAACCTTCTCACTTAAACAAGGCACAAGACAAGGTTTATCCTTGTCTCCACACCTATTCAAACTTGCTATTGAACCCCTTTTTCAATTAATTCATATCAATAATATGATTGCTGGTATCCCCTTCACATCTGGAACACAAAAGGTGGCAGCATACACTGATGATGTACTGATTTTTACTGAAAAAGCCAATTGTTCCATTCCCCACTTTTTAAAAACAATTGAGGACTATACAAATGTTTAAGGCTACTTACCTAAAAAAAAGAGAAAACGGAGGTTTCCCCCTTAAACATACATTGTCTGCCTTCTACTGTCCACAATACAGGCCACAAATGGCAAAACAAATCTCTAAAATAACTAGGCCTCCGGTTTGAGTAGGATCTGATAGAAACCTTAAGGCTGAATGAAAACAAAATAATCTGTAAAGTTAAGGACCTTCTTACTTATTGGTGCCCAAAATTTATCACCTGGTGGGGCAGATCAGAAATTATCAAAATTATGTTAAACTTTGTATTAATTTTTCTGTTTGGTATGCTTCTCTTTAAATTCCATCTTAGTTTCTTTAAATCTATTGATATTCTACTAATGGGCTTCCTATGGAAAAAGAAGAAACCTAGAATATTGATCTCTAAACTTAGACTTGAAAAACTGAAGCAGGTGTTAAATTTCCAGATTATCACAAATATAAACAAGCTTTTTTAACCAGACAAGGTTCATGGTGGTTCAACCCCTTAGACATGATCTCACCTATTTGTCTCACCACAAAAGGGATTACCTTAATCAGGTAGGGCCAAACTGCATCTATTCATATGGAGGGAAATGATGTACTCAGCAGGGGTTGCAACAAAACAGATCATCACGACCTCTGCTGAGTACATAGGGGCCCATCATATATATTTATATGCCCCCTTATAACACCTGCTCTCAGCAGCCGTTCAAAGTGCATGAAAAATGGGACTTAGGTATTTCTCATTTTTCCCGGAGGCTTGACAATTTGCCCCCCAAACAGGTGTTGGGCACCTCTCTCATTCATGATGTATGGCACAAATCTAATTTGCTGCTCAAAACAGAGTTGCCTATGCTACATCACAACACTTTGTAATGGTTGTGCAGGGAAGATGACGCATCTGCCCTGCCTAAGCTTCATTATTGTACATTAGAATGGTAGCCCTAAGGTGGCGCTGGGGCTCTTCGTACAAGCACCCTATAGCACGTCCAGATCCTTAAACATGACATACTGCACTCAACCGTATCAGCACCTGTCATGCACATGCAAATAATGGACTTGGTATGGAAATGGGATACTTATCAACTGCTCCACAAATCGTTATGCCCAGGTGATCCAGCAGATCTTGCTCCCTTGTGATGAGGTCAGCCCAACAGTGTTTCAGTTGGTGATCATTCCGTTCGGAGCCAAAAACTCTACTCAGGTGGTGGAGCACCTTGCCCCACCGCAGCTTCCTAGCCTCTGTGGGGTAGCCCTGAATTACACAGCCACCCAGTAGCATCATCAGGATGGTAATGTTGTACCAGCCAAATGAAACCCCCCAGCTCATCGGCCAACATTCTGGCCATCCTCTCTTTCCGGGACATCATGCACTGCCAATTCAATTGACAGAAAAAAATGCACTAACACTACCCCAACTACCTCAAATACCCAACAACTATCCTACCCGAGACAAACCCCCGCAATACAGTGACAGATACAGAACAATTACAACACAAAAGACAGATTACAAGACAAAAAATACACAACAGCTACAGGAAACAGCACAAAAACACTCCAAATCTCCAACAGCACCAGCTCCACACACAGTCACAGACAATAAGATTGTGAAGTGAAAGTGGACTCACTATACCATGTGTGCAGGTAGGATGTCCTGTTTCGTCACTTCCTGGCACTGTGCTTCACGATTCCTGTCATGCAACATTTTTTTTTACGGATGACGGTCATGCGTTGATTTTTTTCCATTGTGTGTGAAAAGGCCTGTGGACGTGTGATAGACACCCAGGGGCTAGACATCTTTTTGCGTAAGATAAAAGTATAATATAGGCGTATGCATATACATTTTTGACGCATGACGTTCATGCGTTGATTTTTTTTCCCCATTGTGCGCCGAAAGGCCTGTGGACGTGAGATAGATGCTCAGGATCCAGGCGTAGTTTTTGCTGAGGAGAAAAGTATGTGGTTTAGGCAATTGCAGCTATATTTTTGATGCATGGCGGTCATGCTTCGATTTTTTCCCATTGTGCGTGAAAAGGCCTCTGGAAGTGTAATAGATGCTCAGGGGCCATTTGGCTTTGCAGAGTATAGATTTGAGCCGTTTACGTCATTATGTTTGATGAATGATAGAAATGCGTGGTATTTTGCAATGTAGGCCTTGAGTGCACCCAGATTCACTCACCATGTCACATCGTCTATGCAACAATGTTGTAAAATATGGTATGGCTAAATTTTGAGCCTATATTTTTGTTTATGTGTCTTCTACATGTGATTACTTATACCTTGTGCGTATGTGCAGCTACACTGTGTCCACATACATGTTAGCATGTGTACTATGAGTGTACATATGTGTTTGAACACTTATTTGTGGGGGTACTACATTGTTCTGTCAGCTATGCAAACGTACACATACCAACAACACAAAATATATGATGGCCTATGTCCAAAACATGGTAAGGCATGTGCCAGCCATGACAATGTGAACTCAGAGGATGCAGTGGACTAGAACTGGGTTGACATCACGTTACCCCTGACAATTTGCACGTGCATGTGTGTCTACTCTGTGGTGTGTTATTGTTTTTTCCTTCATGATGCTCTGCTACATGTGTGACATATAGTTCCCCATGCATCATAGTTACAGGAGTAGGTATGAACAGATGTGTCACTGTAGATTGCTCTATGCCGTGTGTATGTAACAATATATGTAGTGTCATTTCAGTAACATATGACCACAGTGGTGAGTTCATGGGATGTGAAACCTCACATATCTATCTTCCTGCATGGGCACATTTTGGACTTTGACAAATGCCTGTGTAGTCATATCAGTGCCACCTATGTTTCCGTATGTCGTAACACATGTGAAGTTCATTTATTTCAGTCAGTGATCTTGTGATACATATGCCCTTACATTTGTGGTAGGTGGCCTTTTGTTCAGAATCCTATACACATTACTATGCCTGAGCCTTTTAAGTGGTACGTGTGCTGAGATATGTGGTCTATGTGTTCATGCCACCAACTAGGCACTCACATTCGTCCACATCATGTTTGTTATGACTGTCACATACTATGGCATACCACTGTGTAGCAGTGTTGCAGTCTGGCATAGTTGGCAGCTCACTCTTCATCACTACTGTGGGAGCTTGTATGGCAACACAAACCCATGGTTACATGTGAAGGGGCATATTTACAGAGCTCTAGATTACTCAGGCCACTGTGCACATGCCTCAGGCCCCTGACAATGTCATAAGTTTATATAGTCAGAGCAGGTGTGTTAGAGTGTTTTGAGTGGGGACCTAGCCTTTTCATGATTCGTAATCAGCAGAGCAATTCACACTCCCCTGTAGACAGACACATGCACAATTGTGATTAAACGGACCAGGATATCACATTTTCCTTTGCAGTACTTGATGTCAGCCTTCCCCTCTCATGTACAGAGGACTGGGTACTTACCCGTGTTGGACATTTCTCATCATTTGATGTCCTTAGTAATTTCCATGGGCAGCTTTGTTAGGGGATGTATTTCTGTTGTGTCCTCTATTTTGGGAACATGCCAGGGGACAGATGGTGTTATCTGTCACTGCCTCCTGTCATGTTGGCATGCAATAGGCAACTACCCGATTATGGTAGTGGCAAACATGACTGGGTTAAATACTGACCTGGCCACCCTCTCTGCACATATATTTTATGTTCACATGTAGACATTGATGTATTGGACAGTCAGTATTGATCTATGTGTGTTCTTTCTCCATGTGTTACCGCATTACTTGTAAGGTATATTTTGTCTCCTACATTGCTCCCATTCTTTAGGCTTCTTACACTTTGTACACATCTTCTACAGCAACATTGTCTGGTCATACATGGACAGGATTCAACATGTGAGTTGTGTAAATTGTAGATGTACACATATTCTACTACTGGGTACATGATAATTACAGCCCCATTGCCGATATTTGAGATGTAATGAGTGCCACACACAAATGACATTACACCTGCCACAGCACTTGTGTTGTCTCCCAGTGACCTCCCATATTGTATTTGCAAGTATCTGTGGGCATCTCTCAGATCTCCATCCACATCCTCCGTTGAACATGGGTATGCATTTATTTCTGCATGTCACAACCTAGGTAACTCCCCCGTGGGCCTCCAACTCACCCCCCCACCAGGGATGGAAGGGGAATCGCTTCCCCTTCCACCCCCGACCCATCCACCCCTCACCCCCTAGTGATGTCTGATGACGTCAGCGTGCAATTGCGCGCTGACCTCATCAGATGTCGCCTCCCAAATGCTTTGGAGGCGTGGGGGCAGGCAGAGGCATGAAAGGAAAGAAAAGACCTTTCCTTTCATGTCTCTTTGAGCATTTCTAGAGCCCGATCATAAAGTGATTGGGCTTCAGAAATGCCTACTAGACATCAGGGATTTTTTTTTTTTTATATTGGCATGAGGGGAGCGACCCCTTGAGTGAGGGTTGCTCCCCAGGAGGGCAATTTTTTTAAAAGTCCTTTTCTGCCTCGCCTGCGGGCAGTTCGGCCTATTGTAATTAGGCCGAACTGCCCCCGGGCGGAGAAACCTCTAGACGCCAAGGATTATTTACTTTTTATTTTTACAGGAGGGGAGCGACCCCTTAGGCAAGGGTCACTCCCCTGGGGAGCAAATTATTTTTAGGCCATTTCTGCTCCCCTATTTTTATTAGGCCAATCTGCCCCCAAGGGGGGCAGAAACCACTAGACACCAGGATTTGTTTTTTAAGGTCAGTTACACACAAGGAGAGCGACCCCTTAGGCAAGGGTTGCCCCCTTGCAAGGGAAATTTATATTATGCCATTTCTGCCCCCCTTCAGGGCAGAGCGGCCTATTTAAGTAGGCCGAGCTGCCCCCAAGGGGGGCAGAAACCACTAGGCACCAGGGATTTTTTTTAAAAAAAGGTTTTACATATGGGGAGCGACCCCTTAGGCAAGGGTCACTCCCCTTTGGGGCAATTTTATTTTAGGCCATTTTGACCTATTTTTCTTAAGCCAATCTGACCCCAAGGGGGGCAGAAACCACTAAACATCAGGCATTTTCTTTGCACCAATTTCAAGCAAGGGGAGCGACCCCTTAGGCAAGGTTCACTTCCCTGAGGGCAAATTTATTTTAGGCCATTTCTGACCCTCTTGGGGGCAGATTAGCATATTTTAATTAGGCCGATCTGCCCCCAAGGGGGACAGAAACCACTAGGCACCAGGGATTTAAAAACATTTTGTTTTTACAGATGGGGAGCGACTTCTTAGGCAAGGGTCACTCCCCTAGGGGGGAAATTTATTTTAGTCCATTTCTGACCCCCTTGGAGGCAGATCGGCTTATTTCTATTTGGCCGATCTGCCCCCAGTGGCCGAAACCACTTAGGCACCAGGTATTGATGAGTGTGTTTTGTATGGGGGGGGCAGCTCCTTAGACAAGGGTCGCTCCCCATGGGGGCACATTACTGTTGGTCATTTCTGTCCCCCATGGGGGCAGATTGACCTATTTTTGTAGGCCCATCTTCCCCCAAAGGGGGGCAGAAAGCCCACCAGAGAAGTTTTTTTTTTCAAAAAAAGAGGGTAGAGGTAGGGCCATACTCCCATCCCAAATAAATAGGGACAAAGCTGTTCTGCCAACCAGTGGGCAGCTGGGGCAATTGCCCACGATCCACTCCCTGGGGGTCAGAAACCCTACTAGATGCCAGTGAATAAAAAAAAAATAGTGGGGCGGTGGCTACCAACCAATTTGGGAATGGTTATGCCCCCACCCCAACTGAAGGGGGTGACAGTCTTTCAGCTCTCCTCCCACACACTAAAACATCTTATCCCACAGCAAGCAAGAGGACATTTGATTATTTTGGGTTTTAGTTTTACATTTGGGCCACGAGAGCTTGCCTAACTCTCAGGGATGCACTTTTTGGACTTTGGGACGCTGCCATGTAGAAAAATCTACAAGACCTAGACACATCTTAAAACTAATCATCTGGGTGAGTCCAGGGTGGTGTGCTTCACATGCACACCACACCATTCTCCTACCTATAATGTCCTGCAAACCTCCAACTTTGCTTGAAATCACACATTTTTCCCACATTTCTGTGCTGGAACCTTCCAGAATCTGCAGGAATTCACTAAATTCCTACCACCCAGCATTGCCGCATCTATACCGATAAAAAGTCTGAACCACTTGTCAGCCTAAAAATGTTTCTTCAAACTGCCCTTTTGGACCCGCTTTGGTTCCCCCTCAATTTCAGCATGTTTTTGGCTCTTCACTGGCCCAGGCCCTTGGCTCATCTACACAAGTAAGGTATCATTTTTATCAGGAGACTGAGGGGAACGTTGGGTGGTAGGAAATTTGTGACGCTGCGGTGATCCCACACAGAAATGTGGGAAAATGTGATTTTTTAGCTAAATTTGAGGTTTGCTGAGGATTCTGGATAAAAACACACTGGGGGAATCCACAAAAGTCACACCTCCCTGGACTCCCTCAGGTGTCTAGTTTTCAGACATGTCTTGGTTCGCAGCCTAGATGGCTGCTCAGCCCAGGACCAAAAACGCAGGTGCACCCAGCAAAAACAGGTTGTTTTGTATTTGATGATTTTGATGTGTCCACTTAGTGTTTTGGGGCATTTCCTGCCACGGCCACTAGGCCTACCAACACAAATAAGGTACCATTTTTATCGGGAGACCTGGGGGTATGCTGGACAGAAGGAAGTTTGTGACTCCACTCCGATTTTTGCAGCACCGAAATGTGAGGAAAAAGTGGTTTTGTTTGCCAAATTTTGAGGTTTGCTTAGGATTCTGGGTAACAGAACCTTGTGAGAGCACAACAGGTTACCCTATCCTGGGTTCCCCTAAGTGTCTAGTTTTCAGAAATGCCCAGGTTTGCTAGGTGTTCCTAGGTGCCGGATGAGATACAAGCCAAAATCCACATCTAGGCACTTTGCAAAAAACAGGTCAGTTTTCTTTGGGAAAATGGGATTTGTCCATGTTGTGTTTCGTGGCATTTCCTGTCGTTGGCACTAGGCCTACCCACACAAGTGAGGTACGATTTTTATCGGGAGACTTGGGGGAATGCTGGGTGGAAGGAAATGTATGGCTCCTCTCAGATTCCAGAACTTTCTGTCACCGAAATGTGAAGAAAAAGTGTTTTTTAGGCCAAATTTTGAGGTTTGCAAAGGAGTCTGGGTAACAGAACCTGGTGAGAACGCCACAAGTTACCCTATTTTGGGTTTCCCTAGGTATTTAGTTTTGAAAAACGCATGTTTGGTAGGTTTCCCTAGGTGCTGGCTGAGCTCGAGGCCAAAATCCACAGCTAGGCACTTTCCAAAAAACATGTCCGCTTTCAATGTAAAAATGTGATGTGGCCATGTTGTGTTTCCTGTCGTCGGCATTAGGCCTACCCACACAAGGGAGGTACCATTTTATCGGGAGACTTGGGGGAAGACAGAATAGAAGAACAAATGTTATTGCCCTTTGTCTTTCTCTATATTGTTCCCTCCCAAATGTAAGACAGTGTGTAAAAAAGAGTTCTAATTGAGAAATGCCCTGTATTTCACATGCTAGTATGAGGATCCCGGAATTCCGAAATGTGCAAATAACCACTGTTTCTCAACACCTTATCTTGTACCCATTTTGGAAATACAAAGGTTTCTTTGATACCTATGTTTTACTCTTTATAATTCACCAAATGAATTGCTGTAGACCCGGTACAAAAGGAAAACCCATTGCAAGGTGCAGCTCCTTTATTGGCTCTGGGTACCTAGGGTTCTTGATGAAGCTACAAGCCCTATATATCCTTGCAACCAGAAGAGTCCAGCAGACATAACAATATATTGCTTTTGAAAATCTGACATCGCCGGAAAAATGTACAGAGTAAAACGTGGAGATAAACCGCTGTTTTTTTCACCTCAATTTCAATATTTTTTATTTCAGCTGTTATTTTCTGTAGGAAATCGTGTAGGATCTACACAAATGACCCCGTGCTGAATTCAGAATTGTGTCTACTTTTTATAAATATTTAGCTGTCCAGGATCCAGCATTGGTTTCACACCCATTTCTTTCACTAACTGGAAGGAGGCTAAAAGCACAAAAATATGGGGTATGTCCCAGTAAAATGCCCAAATAGTGTTGAAAAAATGTAGTTTTCCTATCCAAGTCTGTGTGTTCCTGAAAGCTGGGAAGATGGTGATTTTAGCACCGCACACCCATTGTGAATGCCATTTTCAGGGGGAAAAACACAAGCTTTCTTCTGCAGTCCTTTTTTCCCATAAAAAAAAAAAAAAAAACTGTATTTTGGCTAATTTCTTGATCTCCTCCAGAGGAACCCACAAACTCTGGGTACCTCTAGAATCCCTAGGATGCTAGAATAAAAGTATGCAAATTTGGCATGGGTCGCTTGTGTAGACAAAAAGTTATGAGGGCATAAGCGCAAACTGCCCCAAATAGCTAAAAAAAAAGGCCTGGCACCTGAGGGGGAAAAGACCTGGCAGTGAAGGGTTTAAACACCATTTGATCACAGCCCCTACTTTATGTATGCCCCTTGCATACATCCTGGTAGAAGTGGTGAGGATGTGGGAAAAGGGCTCAGAATTAGCACCTTGCCCACTTGAAGACACGTTATATGTTATGGTGTATGGATCTAGGCCTTAAGGAATCACATGCCTGTGAATTGCCTGTAACTGATATGTGAAATCGAGGCGGTAGACCCTCTTACATCACAAACGATGTTGCTACCTTGTAACTATTGTGTTTCTTACCTGCTCCCTTAGGTTTGTGTTATATGGTATATGTAGTGTTGAATGAGTAGACCAAGGAGATTCAGGTGCAAAGTGTTTTATTTGTGCTATTCACAATGTTATGATGATTGACCAGTCACTATGTAAAGTTCTGTACTATGTGGAGTCTCCTGCAAACTCTTGCATCAGTGTTCTGTTGTCCCCCCTCCAAATTAGCTGCACCATTATCATCCTCCTCCTCGTTGGGAGCGTCAACCTGTTCATCACAGGAAACATTTGTTCCTATACAAATGTTATGGAGGATTGCACTTGCCAGTATGATTTTACATACCAGTGGTGGAGCATACAAGAGGCTTCCTCCTGCCAGGGCCAGACACCTGAACCTCAACTTCAGAAGCCCAAATGTCCTCTCCACCGCACTGCGTGTTCTTCTGTGCCCCTCGTTATATGCATGCTCTTCCACCGTTGTGGAATTGACAAATGGAGTCATTACCATTGGCTGTATGCCGTAACCTTGATCGGCGGCAAAGGAATGGGAGAAGATGTGTTGGTAAAGCTTGATAGTGGTTTGGAATATACCATGGCAGTTGTTAGTTGTAGGTGGAGTGGTGACTACGACCTGCTTGTGTTACAGTGTATGTTCCTGTTTTTGTGAAATGGTTTAATAGGTCTGTATTGATGGACATGACAATCTTGGGTTGTGGCTCAGGGACTTGGGAATCGTCATATTGATTCCAAACTGATGGCTAAACCATCGCAAAGATGTGTTGCATAGTTCATATGTGAGGCACTGTCCTATTGTTGGATGGAACCTACCACCTCCTTGCACCACACTGTTGTCAGATGTAGAGACACCATGGTGGCCCTACAAAGCCAAACTGTGCCCTCCATGTTACGATGTGGCACTACGCATGCAGTGAGATACTTAGGCCCATATTTTTACTTTTTTAGTGCTGCATTTGCGTCATTTTGTGACACAAAAGTGGTGCAAACTTACAAAATACAATTATATTTTGTAAGTTTGTGCCGTTTTTGCATCAAAAAATGACACAAATGTGACGCAAAAAAAGTATAAATATGGGCTTTAGTGACCCTTTGTGGCGTATGATGGTTGTGCCAGCCATCAAGTGTACGAGAGTGTGAGTCACACATTTGTAGGATGATCTAATTTGGTGCAGTAGAATCTCCTGGCTTCCAATACATGATTTATCACAGACACTTTCAACACATGCACAGTGCAGGCTTTGGGAGGGGGCACACTTATTTTTTACGTAGGTCCCTATGTACAGTGCATGAAAGGTCAGGTATGTCCTCTGTACTCCTACAGAGTCCTACTATGGCATACATGATCTTTACAGTTTTGCACAAACTCTGCACCGTGGTGGACCGTAACTTGTATACAGAACAGACGTGGTGGTGTTAGGGGGTGCTAAGGGGTGCATGTGAGGTGGCACTGGAGTAGGTGCTGTACCATTTCTAATGATTCTGGCCCATGGTCTAAATTAATTTGTATTCCTATGTGTGTGACACAATGCAGCAGACAGGTGTTTGTACACACTACAGGTATGTCAGGTATGTGTATATGATATGTAGTTGGTAATTGCACCACTTGGGTGGCATTTGATATAGGTGCTGCCATAGGCTTGCATACCATGATTTATATGGGGCTGTGCCCATGTGTGACTTTCTTTACATGGCCATGGCCTATGCCATTGACATAGAAGAGCTATTCTTTGTTTGGTATAATGTGTGTGGGATCTGTATTTAGTTATCAACTAGTAGACACCTGTAGCGATTTGTGGGCAGCTTCTGTATGCAAAGGGGACACAGTTCCACTTTTCCTCATGTGGCGTGCCAGTCAGGTTGTGGCTGTGTTATGTACATGTGAATGTATGTGTTTGTGATGTGCAATGAGTGCGGTATAGTATGGCATGTTGCATATGTGATTTTGCTTTTACATCTGTGTTCCCCTGCCCACATGTATTAAGTGTGGTGTATGTCCTTTTTTTCATACATGGTTGGTGTGTTGTGTGTGGAATGATTGGTATGGTGGCTTCCCTACGAGTAGCTCATTGCCATATTGCCCATCCTGGAACTGCTCATTGATAGTGGAATGGCAGAATATGTAGGCATCATGGACACTGCCAGAATATTTTGCTAGAATGCTAGTGAAGAGCCCACAGTGGTCCACAATGGCCTGCACATTGATCGAATGTGTGTGCTTGCGTTTCCTATATAGATGTTCGGTTGCTGCAGGTGTAACCACTTGGACATGGGTACAGTCCATTGAACCCAGCACATGCAGGAACCCAGAAATTTGGTAGAAACATTGCTTGGTCTCCTGCTGCAGTTGCTGGGTGTTTGGGAAGCAGATGTTGTGTGGTGTGAGGCATATGATCGCATCCAGGACCTTAGGTAGGAAGACCGAGAATGATGGCTTGGACATACCAGCCACTTGTTCACCTCTTTCTGAAAAGATCCAGGTGCCAGCATATGAAGGACAGCAAGGAGCTTTGTCATGGGTGGAATAGTTGTAAGAGTTTCCACCCTTGCTGTGATGTGTGGTGCAATGTGATGCAGCAGGCATTCAATGGAATCCTGGGTTCAGTCAGCACCTCCTGATGACACATTGTTCCCTGAGCACAATGATGGTTGCCCGCTGCCTGAAGATCCTCTCCTGCCTTCTGTGCTGCCTTTGTGGCTGTTTTGGTGGTGTTCGGGGTTGCTGTGGTGGTGGAGGGACCTGCTGCATTCGCTGACATCTGAAGCATGTGCCAAGCTGGAGCAGTACCACTTCCATGTTGTCCTGGAGGTTGCAAATGCTCCTTCTGTGTGTTTTCCATAAGTTGTGGCGCGTGGGCCTCTTTTTAACGCCTAGTCTGAACAGGCATGTCATTTTGACACAAATCGATCTTGGCATCATTTTTGCGGTCCGCTTTCTTGGTGTGCGTTGTTTTTGCACTGGGAGGTAAGGATGGCGCTAGAGGGCTAGCGTCATTTTTGTGGATGGGAACGCCTACCTTGCATCTCATTGTCACAATGAGATGCAAGGTGGGTTGGCTCTTCCAGAAAATGGCACTAACATATACATTTTGACGCTAGATGGTTGTAATGTCAAAATATAAATATGGAGTTAAGTTAGCGTCGCTTTAGCATTAAAAAAAATGACGCTAACTTTCCATAAATATGGACCTTAATGTCACATTGGAGGAGCACCGAGGATACCCAGCCTGTGCCCCTGCAGAGCAGCATGTGTGATACTTCCTGAAGGCAGTCGCTTCAGCCTCCATGTCCGCAGGAAGGAAGCTTTCGGAGGCTCCAGTCCCGCAATCCCTGTTGGTGTGGGTAACACTGATGAAAGACCAGAAGATACTGCTTCAGCAATGGAATACTTTTGATTTTAATCAGAGTCCAAGTGAGACTACTAGTGGGGCTGATCCTGAATATCACCTATAGTGATTGAGAAATAGCCCCTACTGCTGGTGAGAGGGTAGTGGGACTCGACTTGCCTATTGAACACTAGAGCCTTGACTTCAGGGTACTATGTGTATTGTTTTTATGTGCCATATTTCACTTTGTATTCATATATAAATACTCAATTTTCCATAAAAGCAAGTATTTGAATGGACAATAATTTATTTGCTGCTATAGAACGTATTTTGAGTTGTGAGCCTGTGTTAACCCCTGAAGTCTCTGCCCCACTCCCACCCTGAGAAGCCTTGGACTGCTTGACCTGCGCTACCACGTAGAATCAAGTGCTGAAGAAGTACTTGGCCTAGTTGTTTAGGATCCATAGTAGGACACCTCTAGTAAAAGGCCTGAACACCCATGGTTGGGCCCAGTAGCTCCTGCTTGCTGCATAAACGTCTGAAAGGGATACTGACAGACCCCTTCCCAATCATGATTGAAGGGACTACTACATTTGTGTAGTCAGTAAAGCATTAATGTTTTGTGATCAGATTTCAGTCACAAAACATTAACACATACCACTTCGAATCGGTAGTTGGAAGGGATGCAATTCACAATTTTGGGTTTCTTACATATGAAAAGGCCTTTTTGTGGTCACAAACTGTCATGTAGGCTCTCATTATTCTAATGAGACTACTGTATTTGAGCATCAGAATCACCTCCGGTGTGGAGGACTGAGTCTAACCCACTATAGGTGACACCTGTTGGTCTAATTCGGGTTTTGTTCTGGCTAACTAGCAGTGCCTCATCTCCACCCAAGAGCAGGGATGATTGGGTAGCTGAGCGCATGACACAAATGACTCCCCAGGGAAATCGTGGTCACTCAGATCGCATCCATTTCGCTCAGTTACATTAGTCTCACATATGCAAGGACAGTCAGAGGCAATATATGTTTGACTAAGGTTTTAATGAAGCAACTGCATCTTGGATAATAAAGCATATACTGCAATAACCAGGACAATGAAACATGACAGGATCAGACTTGTGACAAGCAGAGTGACACATAAAAATAACGCTACCATATTGTCACTAGAATCAGTACATAGGCTATGTTAGAGCACAGCATGTTAAGCTCAAGTTCTGCCCTTCAGGTTCCCCTGGGAAGTCATCATCCCCCATACCTGAGCAAGAAGCCTGTAGGCTACAGAAGCAACTGTAGAGAAGCACTCATCAATCATCATACAGTCGTGGTCATCTGGCTGGAATCTCCCTCTAACATGTATGGGACGGAGACGTGTTTTTATAATAAAACAGCTGATGTTCTGAGAAAATATCCCTCCGTAAGGCTGTGTATGTTTCTATGAACACTAGAGACAAAGCGTTACCACGTTTACCGACAACCTATCTTACTGCAGCGTTGAGAAAAGCACAGAGTGAAAGAAATGTCTTGTCTAAAAACACAGTGCTGGCCTAGGCAAAGAATAGCTTGATAGAGAGAAATACCACAAATGTGGCTATTGTTAAGATAATAAATGAAACTGAATAAAATATATCTAGGTAAAAATGCACAGCTGCAGGCCTAGTTTGCTAAAAAAAAACGTGCATGGAGCTATAACTAAAATGGCTACACAACACCCTTCCCTTGCAGGTTCAAAGATGGTTCAAAGCCTGATTATATATAAAAGCTACTAAAATGCACCCTAAGGCATATGTATAAAAATGTCAATAATGACAAGTGAAAAAGACACTTGAGCATGTGTAAAAGGACAATTTAAAATGGTAACTGTGGTGTAAAAAGGCCGAATTTCAAGAGTCAAAGTCATTTTGGAAGTTGCCAATCGAATCTGGGATAATTGAAGAGAGGAAATCTTCCACTTCAGCAGGTGGTAAAGTAGGAAGTTCATCGCCAAGGAAAACCAAGGAGCATTCATGTTGCAAAGCCTGAGCTCTAGCCTAGGCAGCAGCATTCCGTGGTGTGTCCAACAATGTGTTTAGAGCTGAATTCTCCATGAAGGGCAACTCATAAGCAGCTTCCCATAGCAAACGCACATGTCTGGTAATGAGCCCTCAGCGAGAACATCAACAAATCAGCATCCACGAAAGCAAGGGCTGCGTAGAAAGGCAAACTTTCAGTGCATGTTCGAATGAGCACCAAAGGCACCGAAACACGGGCTGCACACAATGCAAAACTGGGCTGAATGACAGAGACCAGTCACACTCCAATTGCTCCAGGAGTGTTGCTCCAAAGTACTGCATCATTCATTCACGACACAACTGCGTTGGTGTGAGCGCTTTCTGTCCTCCTTGTTGCGGCGGGGGAGGCAATGCGCAGAAAAATTAGCAATAGCAAGATGCCACTAATGATAGCCAAAGTTATCAGAAATCCCCTGAAAATACTGGAGAATATAGAGTGGATGGCTGATGGTATTAAACCGAATATAGAAGAGAAGGTGTGAACGTAACCAGAACCAACAGCATTAAAACAAATTTGAGATTCCAGTAGTACTGGATGCATTAAATATTTGTCCCACAAGCTCACCAAAGTGTCTTGGAAAGTTAGTACTTGAAAGGGACTGTATAACTGCTGATGTCCTTGCCACCTGAAGTGCGTAGGTCTCGCATGCAGATGTGAGCGCCACATGTTTTTGGAACAATAACGCCTTGAGTCTGCTCAACTTGTCAAAATTCACATTGGAAGTGGCAATATGGGGCTAAAACTCAGCTACTTCCCTCTGTCTTGTAGGAGGAAAAAGTACGTTCCTGCAGCATGTAACAATCTTGGAGACCGAAACAACATAAACTATTCCGACTCGTACCCCACAACAGTTTTCACTATTGACGAGAACATAGCTGCCATTTGAAAGCACCTGGAACGCAGGTCTAATCAAGGGGACTGGAACTCCCTTCAGATAAAAAGCCAAGTTTGCTGCCGAAGCATTACACAGGACAGCTGTTTACAAACCATCGAATGGCTGACAGAAGTCTTGCATTCATTACCGCTAAAAAAGACCTCTTTTATGCCACTGAGACATTTGTACGAGAAGGGAAGCTCCCACACCTCATGGATGTAACTATCTCCTAGCTTTTCACATCTGCCTACTGGAATGTGTTTTAAGTAGGACGTGAATTGAAGTGTTGAAATAGTCAGATTAATGACCCCGTGTATTAACCACTCAGCAGATGGTGTTTCAACCACAGTAAAAGGCAACTTTTCTAACTTTTCAATATTTAACATGACACAGGTCGCTTCTTTTTTAGCCATTAGTTGTTGTTGTCGCGTTAAATTAAATGTAGAAAATATATCCCTTGCGCTGACGTGTTGCCAGGGTACGCGACCTGCCTTCAATGTTTGAAGTGTTCAGCCCAACTGCATAATGGACCTTAGTTGACTCTGTCCATGGTGTAAAAAAGACACATCACATTCTATTATTTCTATTACAGAAGAAACAACGTTGTTTAAGGTGTATATCCGGTCGGACAGGTTATTAATCACATTATCTACAACAGCTAATGCCTTCTGTAAGTTTTCCTAATCTATTTGCCTTAATCGGGCAGCAACTTCTTGTTGGGAAAGCTTCCAAATTTCATTATATACTGCGTATAAGAAGCGCTTTCTGCATTGTTTTCTGGGGCCTAGCAGGAAGTCCTGTAAGTCAGTGTTATTAGACAGGACACTGAGGTGTTCTCTAACACCATCTATTGAGGAACTCTTTAACCACTGCTGGCACAGTTTCCCTACAGTGTATGTTGTTACTATACCCGCATGTTCAGATGACACATAGCGAGGGTCAGCCTACTAGTTCTAAAACCCCGTGTGGAGTTTATAAAACGTTTATGACACCAATTGGTATTTATTGGCCACAATAACCACCCGCCAAGACGTGACAGTGAAGCATTAAACGTGCTATTCTGGACCCATTCATCGAGCTGATCTTCAGTTGCGTTTATACACTTTTGCCACTTATAAAATTTTGCAGGAATACTGGGCGCATTTAATTCCTTAATCTTTGCTAAGCCTAAGCAATTTGTTTGTTGTACAGTTTCATTTAAAAATATCATCTGAACAGGTATCAGTCATGCTCTAAGTAAAGGTACCTTCCCCCTTATTTGCCAATTTCTAGTTCCTCACACACTTTTTAAGTCAATCGGCCTCAGCCAATATTCATAGCCTTCTATAGCCAACTGGTGGAAAAAGAAATCCGAATAAATGAATTTCGTATCTGTCAATAATATGTGTACATTTTCCATTGATGGCAATCTAAAATAATATGACTCAGCATTTTTAACATTGTGCCCAGAAAAATATGCAAACTTTTCAGAATATGGCCCTCATTTTGAACACGGCGGTCGCAACTGCCGTGTTCATGCTGGCGGTCTTACTACTGACCGCCAGCGCCCCTGGATGCCCCCCGGCCGTATGAAGAACATTCCTGTGGGCTGGCGGGCGGAAACACCGGCCCACAGGAATGCCTGGCCGGGACATTGATGGCGGCTCCACATGGAGCCGCCGCCAATGCCTCTGTGCGGGGGGTGCAGCTGCACCCGTCACGCAGATCACTGCCCGTAAATCAGCCAGTGACCTGCATGAGGGGGCACTGCACAGGGTGCCCCTGCACTGCCTATGCCCAGTGCATGGGCAGTGCAGGGGCCCCCAGGGGTGCCCCTGTGCACCCCTTCCACCAACCTTTCCCTGGCGAAAGGCTGGGGACTGCAGGATCATTATCTGAGGGGTATCATTATCCAGATGGGGGCAGCCTGGCGGTGAGTGAGGGCCACCTATGGCAGCCCTCAAAGGGTTCATTATGTGCGGTGGCCGCCATGCCGGCTGGCGGGTTTTCCCGCCACTGCCGGCATGGCGGCCCACACCACCACGATCATAATGACCACCTATGTTTTAGAACTCCCTTGTGGTGGAGTTGGACAATATTCCCATTGTGTATAGTTAAAAACAGTCTTTGGGGTACTTGCTCTGTGAATGAAATGGTGCCCATAATAATTATAGCAAAACACATTACCATAATTCTCTTTAGATTGATAAACATCTTCACTTTCGAATACAGTGAAATACTGCAATTCAGTCATCATAGAATCAACTGTTTTCACATCCCAGTCATCAGAAATAACTTTGGGTATTATTACATCTTTCATTGAAAGTTTAAACACATATCGTATTTGAATGACCTTCGTGGGGCCGTATATGTCAAATGTGACTTTATCCCAAACAATCCCGTCAGGAATTGGTATAGTGGAAATATTCACGAAAGACAAGTCTCTGCAGACTTTGTGAGAAATAAAATGGGGTGTTAGGACCTCATCCACCAGTTCAATTGTTAAACTTTCAGGAAGAAAATTACCATGTATTAATAGAAAGAATGTTATGGCAAAGCCTATCCAAAGGAGGAAAGCTAATGCAATCAAGGAAAGCCACAGATAGTTCCATATGAAAATAAAGTAATTTGTTTTAAGCCAGTTTATCAGCTTATGTGTTTTTGACAGTTCAGATGTAGAAGAGGCAAATGAGTCTGAGAAAGTGTCATTGACGTCATCAAAGTATCCAGAAGCAGTTCGTGCAAAAACTGGAGCTGTATTTGTGAGAGGAGAACTGGTAGGGGTCTCCCGCGGTGGTTCATAGTAAATGACGCCATCTGTCTGTGTTGAAGTTGTGTCAAATCGATCAGTACTTTCAGTATTGTTTGATGAAACAGATGTTAGTGGAACTAATGCAAAATCATTTTCCGCCCTCCCCAAGCTCGGAGAGGTGTCACCGTTGCTGCTCAAAACTTGTAGAGGGACTTCTTGAACAGTAGTGAGAGGGATTCGGGAACTACTGGCTGCTCCTCTTGGTCTACTGTGCAGGATCGGCCACATGGTGTAACTTGACAATGTCGATAGATACAAAGCGATTTTCTTTAGCACCAGCCAACGACAGTTCTGGTGCCGTGCATTCCCAAGACTGGGACCGGTGCACGATAAGAAGGGCCAAAATCCTTTTTCAAAGCCACTTTTTCACGTACTAGATCCCCAACTTTAGGAATCTAGCTGGTAGGTGTTATTGGTACATCCTTAATTCCTGTGGAGGCAGCACTGGCAGAAGCGTTGTCATCACGGAAATGGGAATTGTTGTAATTCCTGCAAGACAGTGACATGTTCATTTATGTCTAAAGGTGTTTCTACCATCTCCACGCCAGGACCATCAAGACCTGGAACATACATTTGATTTCCAAACAGTATGACCCCCCAGGGACCTTTTAGGCAGACTGTTAAGTGTTCTCTGGACTCCATACAAGTGGTTAAGCCAACTACGACCTGTACCTAAGACTCTGGCTGTTTGCTAGTTGCTTTAAATCACGGTTTCGTCACTCCACTACACTATTTCCCTTGGGATTAAATGTAGACGAGTAATGGAGTTGGACCCCTAACGAAGCCATGGCGTCCCTGAATGCCCTTGAGGCGAAAGCAGGGCCCTGGTCTGAGTGGAAAGCCGCAACTGCATATGTACCGATAAAGACTTGCAAATCTTTAATAACAGTCTGAGCATCAGCTGAGCGTTGTGGCCACACCCATAGAAATCTGGAGCAAGAGTCAACAGCGACTAAAATGTATTTGTATGCACTGTCCGGTATTAGGGGACCACAATGGGCCAAGTACACACATTGTCATGGTTTGCGGGAAATTAGGAGGGGTGTCTGTGATTGGTGTTTGACAGTGGAACGCTTAATTTGTTGGCAGCTGTCACAACAAAGGACATCTGCTTGGCCTGTTTGCATAGGCCTGGCCACCAATAATGTGCTTGCAATAATGCTATTGTAGCTGCCACACCAGCATGGGCAGATGCTTCCCCCGCTTGCACTGCTTTAATCAACTCTGATCTTATATCTTTGTTGGGAATTACTCAAACCCCCACACCTGGTATTTTTACTTCGGCTTCAAGGCAGCCTCCCATTCGGTAGGAATATTTAGCAGGAAATGCTTTTGGATAGGGCGTGCCTTCAGCCATGCCTTTTACGGCAGCCCATATGTCATCATTCGGTTTTGTTCCAGAACGGGTTACTGCAGCAACAGTAGCCATAGCTACTGCTGATTTGGCTGCTTCATCTGCCAGTGTAGCCATGTAGCCACTGACGACTGCGCAAGCAGTGGAGTATTGATGTTTTGTGCCAATTGCAGGCTGTGCTGAGCCATCGGTGTACATGACTCATTGATATTGATCAATAGGTAGTGTATTTGCTGGAACTGGGTATTCTAGTTCATATTGCAAAAATTCTTGAGTTTGTAATTTTGTCAACATCAGTGGCTGTCAAAGACGTTGCCCATTGAATCCAACGTGGATGTAATGCTTCAAGGGCTGGAACTGGAGAGATGACAATAATGCGTTTCCCGTGGACTAGTGGTCTTTCTTTAATGACAGCCATCTGAACAGCAGTGAGATTTTTCTCAGTGGGAGCAAAGCGTTGTTCTGCTGCTGAATACAAATGTGATTTGTATGCAATCGGGACTGTCTCACCCTCATTGAAAGTTACATAGGTGAAACCAATGGCACCAGCAATTACTCTGATGACCAGATGTTTTTGATTGTCCCTTGTGTGTAAATGTTGTGCTGTAAGCATGTCTGTTTGCAAAGCTCTGAGAATGGGTGTGTGTTTGAATGTCCAACTGTCCAAAATTTACTTGAAAAGTCAGGACATATTAAGTCATATAAAGGTTTTATGCGTGATGCGTAATATGGAATGTAAGTTCTGACAAAATTTCGAAAACCCAATAGGGATTGGAGTTTTTAAATTGTTTTTGGAGGTTGTAACTGTGCACTTTTTTCAAGAATTGTGGCGCTAGGCTCTTTCCTTCAATTGATAGGTCGTATCCCAAAAACATGACGCTAAAGAAGGCTATTTTTGTTTCTATGCAATTGAATTTGTAGCCGAACTCAGCAAATCCTACAACAATGCGGGCTACCCATTTTAAATGTTGCAGTAATTGATCATCCGTGAGATAGATATCATCTACATAGGACAATGCTTCAGGGTCAATGTCATGCAATATTGAAGTCACGCGAGCTGCGAACAGTCCTGGACTGTTCTTGTACCCTTGGGGTAAACAACAGAATTTTTAATGGGAGCCTAATGCACTGAAACTTGTTAAGTCTCTACTCTCAGGCGCTATATTTTGGCAGAAAATAACCATTGGAAATGTCCAGTGTTGTTTTGTATTTTTAAACTATGTTGTTCATGAGTGCTGTGTTATGTGAGTTTTGTATAGCGTATGTGCGTGCATGACTGTTTAAATGTCTGTAGTCTAAGACTATTCTGTACAAATGGTCCGGTTTAGCTACTGGGAATAAGGGATTATTCATTGGTGAGACACAGGGTTCAATTACGCCCTGGTACTCCAGTTGTGTGAGGATTTCCCTCACGGGTGCTTTTGCATCATGTTTATTTGGATATTGGGGTTGTGGTTGGGGTGATTTTTAATAGGAATTACATGATAGGGGAAATCTTTATCCCACCCTACGTGGTTGCGATATAATGCGGGTGTCCGCGCCAATGCCCAATCCATGGCGTAGGATTCTGCGAGCTCCTCTGGAACAAGGGGCGAGAAAGAAGGTTTGATAACATCTTCCCCATATGGGCAAGTACGGACAAATTCAGGTGGCCAATCCCTTTCGGCCAGTAGAATATCATACATGTTTAAGACGTGGTCCCAAAAGATTGTGTTGATTGTGCGCTCAATGTCTCCTTCTAACTGTAACCTTAATTTGTACACCCTATCAGGCGTGGAGACACGCATGTCCGCAGTCTCTATTTGTAGGAAATCATCAGTTGCTTTCACCTCTACATGTTCTAGAACATTCTGCTGAACTATTGTGACCTCTGCCGTGCTGTCTAATAGTGCTAATGCCCACTTCTTGTTCTTCAATATAGCCCTCTTCTTGAGTGGCATAACGAACTGCAACTGCTGCCACCATTTTCTTTTTGAATTGGGGTTTTTGTTGGGGAAGTTTCTCTTCTTTCACGTACTCAGTTCTTCACTCTGACCACCCACCTCTCTCACTGCGTTTTTCCGGTGACTCCTGAAAGGAACGAGATTGGTGTGTATCAGTATATTGATATCTGTCAGGCGTTTTTATATTATCTCTATTTCTGAGATTATATCTATTCTGTGGGGTCTCCATATGCAGAGACTCTCCCTTTTCTTTTTTAGGTGTTTGTTGTTTTTTATCCCAGCATTTCTTAGTACCCTCAGGAGCTTCCTTGGTAAAATCTTTATTAGATTTACCCTGTAGTTGTGGTTTTATGTTTCTGGTCCTCAGACTATCTCGACCAATACTAGAGTAGGTATCCACGATAATCTTTGGTAGCTCACGTTCTTGATCCTGTGGAGGAACTTCCCAGAGCCGCATGCGCACCGCTAGTGCGACTGCTTCCCCTTTAAGCTTACTTAATATAATTGAAGATACTGTGGCAAAGTTGCCCATTAGTTGCACTCCCAAGTCCAGGGCCGGGGCAGCCCCGTATTCATCTTGAATTTGTTTCAACACTTCGGGTAAATTGGCAAGTGTCGGTGTACCATGTGCGGTAGTATAGAGCATGGCAAATACTGTGCCCCAAGTATTACAGTTATCTATAGTGGGAACCATCCCAAATGGTAAGCACATAGTTAATATTCCATGTTGATCCTGAGGTCCTGTATGGGGAAATACTGCTTCCAGTGCTTTTATTTTTTGAGCTAACCAAAACTGAATTTCTTCTCATTTGGCAGGCACTTTACCCATGATCGAATGTACAGTGGCGTTACTATAGGTGGTTGCACCGGAGAAGCACATGCTGGATTTGTACTTAATGTTTGCATTACAAACTGTACTAATCGTCTATATATTTCTGTCAGCTCAGAGTATAAGCGAAGGACTTCAGCTACATCAGGATGTGGTGTATAAGTGGCCAATAAAGGCCAGGTAGGACCACCATTACTTAAAGGACCTAACCTAATGTGTAAAATTGTGTGGGGTAGCGCACCATCAAGCCAATTATTATGGTCTTGATAAGATAGAGGTATTTCTAGATATGCATATGCTCTGTATTGTGCAGGTGTATTTGCAGGTGTATAGTGATGGAATGTATGTGTGTTCCCATCAGCTGCTGGAAATGTGACCCAAAAATAAACAATTTCTATTCTATAGGCTGAGTGAGCCTCAACAACAAATGTGACTGGACTCCCCTGGGCCGTTAGGCCATGTGCCAGTAATGTGCAGTAAGGGGTGGTCTCATATTGACTGCAATTCCTACCAGTTGTGGGTTCGCCATAATGAATGGTAAATTTTGCTCAGAGATAGGCACACTAAATGAGGATTATCCTTTTAATGGTTTAAGCTTGAACAACCTACAGCATTAGTTAGGTACTCCCTACTTAGCTGAGGAGGAAGTCCTCAAACCACAGACGTCTCCGTATATAGTATTGAGCTGTCTGTATGTAGTGAGACAGAGATACTCAGGAGGATGTGTGTGATATGTTCTTGTGCATGCTCCCGGGTTGAGGGGGACATGACAGCCCTTACTTCTCCTAATGACTCGTTTCCAAATGTTATACACTAGCAAGTTTATCAGAGCAGTTTCATATAAACAATGACTTGTTTCTTGTGACCCCCTTAAGATTAACACTTAATTGCTGAACAGTACCTGTGTTATTTTAAAGAGATGTGTACTGCTTCTGTCCATATTCTTCCAGTTCATTATGTGAGGTAAGCTTCCTTTGCTTTTGGCGTGCTGTGTCAGTGCTGTGCATGTTAAAAAAAAGTTTGCGCTGCTTCCATGATCCATTTTCCATAAGGGACCAAAGCTTCCATTGCTAAAATGCTATGCTGTGCGCGTCCTATGTGAAACTTGCACTGCTGCCCATGTGCGTGCTACATAAGAGCGTGAAGCTTGCACTGCTTTCTGCTGCCTGTTCTGTTACAGTATCAGCAGGCCTTCCCTGCTGCCTTTTCTTTATCTGTCCTGTGTGCGAGGGAAGCTTTCCATGTAATGATCTCTAGACTTAGAGTCTGGAACGCGGGGGCTGTGGGAAGGGAGAGGAGGCTCTGGGCAGGAATGTTTGCAAGTGAACAGTGAAACGAAAGCTGTGACCCGTGGTCAATTGCTAACGTCCTTGAACATGAGCTTGTGATGTGAAGTCATCAGGGGAATGGGGCGATCGCCAAATGGAGGCAGTTCTTCCATAGCAGTATATTTGTATTTAATTGTTAATATTCTTTTCAGTACTGGCAAGAGGCGGCTGTCAAGCATGAAATAGGGGCTTCCGGGTGGTGGCTGACGAGGTTATGAGGGAAACTGAGAGATGGAAAAAGAGCAGACTTTCTCGGGTTGATGGAAGCCTGGTCGATTTTGTACAATTAACATGACCAGAATTTGCATCCTTGTGTTTAATGTTTGCAAAATAACTAAGGAGTTAATGGTGTGTGAACTAGGTGCACAAAACTGAAGACTAAATATCAAAGCATGCCTGTGCCCAGAAACCCTAAATGTACAGACAACAGGTGGTGGCGCCAGTGGGGGGCGTGAGCTGCAGCGATGGTGGAAGTGGGTGGTGCCAAAATGAACGTGGGGCACCCCAGTGGTGGCCATGCCAGTCAGTGGTGGGAGTGGGAGGTGGACTCCTAAAATACATTTTGAGCACCTACACTTTATTTAGCAAATTAAGCACCGAGGAGCAGAAACTCTATATTAGGCTCTATGGGTCACGTTTGTTACAGTGTAGTTAGAAGACTGCAGACTGATAATGAAAACGATCTGTTTTGCTGTCACTACATATCTGAAGGGTCACACATTTATGGTAGGATGCCCCTTTTATTGAGCTATAAAACATTTAATTGCTTTTAACCTCTTATCACAGCAGATGGAAAAGCAAGTGTGATTAACAGTGCTGTTTAACATATATCCTTAAACTCTTCCTCTGGCACAATAAAGCTTCTGAAATGACATACTGCTTTTAAAGCACTTGGTTATAAAATATTGAATGTAATTAGAGTAAAATCGAGCCAGTTAAATATGACTAAATGCTTTTAACAAATTCATAGCAAGAGGCGTGTCAATGTAAGGAGATTCATTTGCTACTGGAATTTACTCTAACTATAATGTCTGGATGTCAATAAATTGGGCAGTAGATCTGTTGAATCTATTAACCAAACTCATCTGGTCACACAGAAATCGGGGAGCTTTAAGTTTTGAGCTTCTACCTTCTTCACAGAAGCTTTGATTATTTTAATTTATCTATCACTCAAGATGAGTATTTGCACGTGCTCTTATTTCTTTTTTGATGTTTCCTCCCAACACAGTTTGAGACTATCTTCTCCTGCCGATAGGTCACCTGCTACTTGTGCAGTATATTCTAAATTAAGATATTTTATTGTTCCATTTCTTGCTATCGTCCCGTGTTGCTTTATTGTCGTGAACCCACGTAACACTGGGGGTGATTCCCTGGGCTCATCTGGTTCTCCACTGCAGCGTGAATGGCATTAGAAGCAGGAATTTCTTTCAGGAAAACCGAAATGAAAGAACCTAATATGCTGGTAGATTTCTACCTATTAGAATCATTGGGGCATATTTACAGAATAATGGTGCAGCCTGGCGTCACAAGCCATCTTGCAGCGCCAAGCTGCACTGTTAGTAAAGTGCAATGATGCGTCGTGTTTACAGCAGTACAAAAGATTCCTTTACTTTCTTCATCACTGGCGCACAATTGGCTGCCTACTGCCACCATGGTGCAATGGTGCCTGCATTGCAGGGAGGGGCACCTTCCTGCACATAAACAATCATTAATGGCGTTTTCCTCTTTCTATGTATGCTGCATCAAGAGAAAAAAAGAGGAGAAATAAAGATATTTCTCCTTGTTGCGCCACTTTTATGCAACCACTGGGTGGCATAGGAATCTGACGCATTCCCCACCTTGTACATCAAGGGATGGTCAGATTCGATGGGTGTTATATGGGAACATCCACAGGAACACCCATGGAATGCCCCTTTCACACAGAGTAATGCGTGAAAGGGGGCCATATTTACAGGGTCACAAAAAGCCACGCAAGGTGACTTTGCGTGGCCTTGTAAATATTGGCCGGCACACTGCACCACAGGAGTGTAAAAAAAAGTGACTGTTCGGTGGCCCAAGGGGCTTGTGAATATGCCCCATTGATTCTTAACTCTGCCCAAACTGCCATGCCATCCATGCACGCTGTGTGGTGGCTGGGTCGCCAGGTCAAGAATTTCCGATGGCAGAGCTAGCTGAGACTCCACTTTCAGAAACCCAGCAGTTCCCTGACTCAAATAAAGCAGAGAACCACAACTTTGGTGCAGCAGGAGCTCTGCTAATCTATAGCAGACTCTTCACTCTGCCAAACTCCAAATGAGGTGCAATACATTTAGAAAAAAAACTGTAACAACTGGAAATGAAGATTAGATTTGTCTCACTGTCACTGTATATCTTAAAGGTCACATATTTATTGCAGGATGTCTGTATTATAGGGCTTCAAGACTTTTCACTACTTTTCGTTTCCTATATAAACAGGTGAAATGGCCCATTGTCATTGCTAGTACATCTTTAATATCTATTCTTTTAATACGTTCTTCCTCTGACACTAGAACATTTCTGAAGTAACATACTGCTATTAAATCACTTTTCTGTAAAAATAATAACTATGATTATAGTAATACACAGTGTGGTGGCATCTAAATACCACTAAAAGCTTTCAGCAGATGTATAGTAAATGGGATGTTAATGCCAGATTATTATTTTTTCCTGGAATTCACTCCAACTATAGTGCATGAGTGAAAAACATTGAACTGAAAAAAGATGCCAATCAAATGAGAAAAATGTAAGCGATGGAATACAGGATTTCAGAAATGGAGCATATTAACCAAGCCCACCTGGTCATATTAAATAAATCAGGGAACATAAAGCAAATCACATAGGTTTCTACCTGCTTCACCAAGCCTTGGTACAATCTTTCTAAGATGTTGTCAGTGTATCATGTTTAGATTCACTTGAGTTTACTATTTACTATAACCCAGCTTTTTAAATCACACCTGTAACTTGTATTCCTTATTTTTTGTGGTCCTCCCCTATCAACGTTTCGAGTTTTAGTCTATGGGAGGCTTCTCCAACAAGTAGATTGTGAGCTATTGGTAGCTCTCCAAATACCTGTTAGTAGCTCTCCTGTGTGCAGCCCAGCCTACTAAATTAGAAGCTTTTGTTTGATTAAATTATCACATTTATCACAAAATTGAAAAGTGTGTATTTCAAACGAAAATGTGTATATTTTTAGAAATCATAAGATTACCTGATGTTTGAAGCCAAATAGCAGGACTTCCAAAATATATTTAAAACTAATATTTGAGTGATACATCATGAGGGTGGAGGAGACTTAAGACTAAAATGCTTACCTTGGTGCCAGGGGTAGTGCAGCTATGGCTGTCATGCATTAAACCTGAACATACATTCCAAATTATTAAAGCCATTTCACATTATTGTTGGCAATCTTGCCCGATGCACTGAGGTAATCACTGTTGGTCACTAATGTAATATTGTACCACATGGTCACGAATATCAGACTAATGTTGGTAGTTCAATATGATTTTTAGTGAACATAAGTAGCTCTACAGAAACAGGAAGGTTAGAGATCCTGACCTAAAAGCTGAGAGGAAGACAGAAAAGAATCTCAGGACTGCAGTAAGTTGGAACTGGCAGAGGATAGGGAAGTCTGGAGGGGGAACTATGAAGGTAACACAGAAACAAACCAGAGGAGGGGTAAGCAGGGAAACAATATACGCGTATCTATGTTTTCATTAAAGATAGGTTGTCTGCTTCTCAGAACTGATCTCTCTGTGAAGTGAAATAGATCTCACAATGAGACAGGGAGCAGATTAATCTCACAGAGTTCAGGGAGACAGACCCAGCAGTTCCAATGGGAAAGTAACACTGGGTGGGTCTCCGTGCCAAAGGCACACTCATTGGAGTCTAACTGGCACCCCTGGAAACTATGAAAATAACACAAAAGAACACAAACGTGGACACTGGAAATCTGCACACGAATTAAGACAGGACGGGGCTATTAAGTCAGAACAGGAACATAGAATATGCAACAAAAAATCTGCATATGCAAGACAGGTCTGATGTGTGCAGTAAAAGCTAAAACAAGGCTAACACAGGAACAAAGAGACAGGATAAACAAGAGACAGGCAACAGATACAAATAACTCACCAGAACAGGAACATGGAATCAAACAACTATGAAACCAGAAATCAAAAAGAAAACCTCAGAATATTGTCATGGCCACTGGAATTATGTGATTGTGTTGCGATTTTAACATAATTGCAGATTTGCTGGATTTGCCACACAATCCATCATCTGCTGCATAATCTGCATAATTTTTACAAAGAAATTATTTTTGCTCAAACGGTTTAAAAGTTAGTTAAAACACAGCAGCATGTGTTGCTGCTCATTGGAAGGCCCTTTGCAAAGGTCGACTGGTCACCTTTATGTAGTTTATTGCTATTTATGGGCGTTAAACTGGTACTAATAAGGTACAATGAATGCCCAGAGAGGGTTAAGAAGTTTTAAAAATGACTAAATAATGAAGTAATACTGTCAAGAAATGTACTGCATAGTACACAGCATCAATGTTACTGAGTGTTCATCCTCTAGGATGACATGTAGAGCAATAGTGCTAGGGCTTGATGTTTTGGGCCTAATTGCCTATAGAATGGAGATGGTCTGCAGTCAGTTTCCCTGGTTGAAGTACAGACTTCAGCTCTGTGTTGAATCTGTAATAGATTACAATTTGAGTGATTGTTCCATTTTGTACCGCTGGTCATTCTTTATAGGTTCTCAGTGCTGTTCCCCCGTGTTTTGTATGGCACCTTCTGTTGTCGGATTGAGGAACATTTGCTATATCATCAGGTCCTGGCCAGGACAAAGTGAGGCATCACATTCTGCAAGTATTTAGGCTCACTTGCTGCTGAAGGCCTAGTGCAATAGCATTTGATCCTACGAAGGGTTGTGAAATATCTGAAGAAAATAAATGTATAACAATCATTCATTACATAAACTGATAAGGTGAAGTCTTGTTAGCACAATGTGTAATTTATAGTGGTTTTCCTTATGTCTCTACAGTTTGCAGACTGTGCGGGTGCACAGGGCACAGCTGATAGCCTGAATATTCAGTCTTTAGGCAGGGCGTCCTGGAAGACCGTCCATTCAGGGCTCATGGTGTCAAGTGGTAAGCTTATATTTGTCAGACATAGGGCCTCATTTACAAGACCTTTGTGCCACTGCTGTGGCATTTTGTTTGACGCAGCGGTGGTGCTAACAGTGCACTGCAGTGTTCCAGGCTTTGGGCCTAATGCTTCAGTTTGTAAAGCTCTGCGTCACATTATACCTGCGCCAGGTATAATGTATGCAAGGTGGGCGTTCTCAGGCAAAAATTACTGTGTCATTCTGCGACTTCTCAGCGTCAGAATTTTACCACCTGCTCAGAGCAGGGGTAAAATTGACGCAGGGCTTTTATAATGGAAGCCTCCTTGCATTGCTGGAGTAGCATCATTTTTACGATGCTACTCCAGCAATGAGTGAGTTTAGCTCCAACAGATGCGTCAGAATTTCGGACACATCTGTGAATATGTGTGCCATGGAGCTCTTTATTGTAAACACAGCACTTCCATGACATCATTAGGGAAGCTCGAGAAATCTGATGCATCAATGCTGATGCGTCATATTCTTTTAAATAAGGCCCATAGTGTCAGAGCACAATTGGATTTCTTACTCCTAAAATAATTATTCTCTAAGAACATTGTAATAGCAAATTGCCTACTTATTCATTACAACAATTTCCATGCATTCTCACCTTTGCATCCATCTATTTACATAGTCATCTCACTATCCACCCTCCTGCTCACAATGCTTGTGTAGTCTGATTGCAATATGTGTTTCAGTGTTCTACACCTGTGTCTGCACGTGCCTGCATGTGTTGTCTTGCTCCATGCGTGTTTCTGTGTTTTCTGTGTGTGTATATTTCCATTGGGTGGGACCTGTTTTTGCAAGGGTGCATGTAAGTTTGTGTCTTTTTGCCATCAAGATATTTCACACAACATACACCCATTACATCAAAGAACTCATATGCCTATAACAAACCAGACATATGGTCTTTGCCAACATTTTTATCACACTTGGAAGCACTGGGGAGTCAGGGTACATGAACAATCTAATATCATTGTACTTGCATTTAAATAGTGCTACTATCCCTGACGAGGCGTTGAAACGCTTTTCTATGAGTAGAACGCTACTGCGGAACCCAAAGGTGGATTAGTGCACTTGAGCTCAGTGATGTTGCCCTGTTGAAGGAGGTTAGCTATTTCATGTACATGTGCCACTATCTTATACGTTCATGACATGTCCGCCATTTCTACCCATGATGGAGCTCTAGAGCTCCAAAAAAGCAAGGTATGTTCTTTTGAGCACCAAAATGCATCACACAATATGCCACTTCACATGCAATGGACAGAGCCAAACCATTCTTGATAACTCTTTAGTATGTCACAGTTGCGCAATCAACTAAACACATTAAGCCCATACTCTTGATGGCATGTCAGGTTGCTGGAACATGATCCCCTGCCTCACAAACAAAGCTATGCAAACTAATCATTGTCCCTTGTGCTGGCTGCCTGACTTGTCCAACACCATTGAGACACTGTTTGTCTTACTTGCCAGATTTCACAACACAGAAATGACTTTTATTCATAACCCAATACTACGCCACTCTAGTCTTTACCATGTACATCTGATGACCGAGTGTCTTTGACAGGCATGGGCCAATCTACAACGTCACCATTGCCACACAGTCAGTATATTTTTGCTGCACCAGCATCATCTGAGATTTGTCATGGTGTTGTGCCTTTGAGACCATATTGGAGTGCAGCCGCTCATGCATCAGGAGAACAGTGGCAGTGTGACGGGTGTGCATGTCTCCTTCACCAAATACATTTAAGCCCCAGGGAAGCAAAGAGGATTGGTAAGACACACCAGTGACAGAAATGCAGGTAATGGTGCCCCAACTTTATGGTATGTTCTGTAAGCAGTATTTTAGATGCATGTTGTTATTCATCAGGAGCATGTTGGCAGCCATTTCCCCCAGAAAATGATAATGTCATAAGAAGAACTCCCATGGTCTGTCTGAACGTGATTTAGCCCTTTCCGTATCTGATCCTCACAGCAGGGAGAGTTAACATACTGCTTCAAAACCAGAGCTCAATTTGAGCTGGTTGTTGCAGGTGGGGACCACAGTCACTCGTATTTGGGGACTTGCACTTATTTTTTTCATCAGTGTTTCTCCCAGAGCACGAGTGTGAAAAACACACATGGGGGAAAAATAAATATGAGAAAGATGAACAATTGGGACAAAAGGAGAAAGTAGAAAGGGGGAGGGAGTGTCTGGGGTGGATTAAAGAAGTGTGAGGTGGAATCAAGATTTCACAACCTTGTGATTCTGTGTACTGACATTTAATAGCACTGACTGCATGCCTCTGAGCAAATCTGTGTGGCCTGACAATGATTCTTTTACATATTACACATAGCCCTACTCCAGCCACTGTGAGGGCAGTGCTGGAGTATTTTCATCCTGTGCAGGAATTAATGCTTATCAAGGCTGAGTGATATTAGGAACCTGCAACATGGTGTGGTAGAACCATACAACTCCAATCCAATACAAAACAATTAAATTAAAAAATATGACACATTTTGCCAAACAAGGAAAACTCCAGTCAGAAATAGAGTTAAAGGATTCATTACAAACTCAAGCTCATAGTCATGTGGGCAACTCTCAAGACAAAATTATAAAGATACAGAATCACCAAGGGTTGCACAAGGCAACAAAATAGATTCAGGTGAACTAACCATAATAGAACTAAGCACCCAATCAACAAAGTTACAAAACATTAACACAATTTACTGTGATAAAGAGATCAAACTTTGCTCGGGCTGAGCAAGCATCAGTCAGTTTAAAAACAAAAATTATAATTTCAGCTGTGCAAAGGGAAAACCCTACCATAGCCAAATTAGAGATTCTCGTGTGTGGGAAGGAACACATGTAGGCGAAAGACAAAAAGGGCAAAAAGAATTCTGGAAAAAGGAAATCTCAGGCAGCAAGATACTAACTAAGGTGGGCAAAAGATATGTAAAAAGGGAAAGTGTCATCATGTCAGAAGCTCGATCAAGAGTCTTCTGCAGGGGTTAGGGAAAAAATCTCTAAGTCTCAGCAGGACATCTCAAAGGGGCAAAGCAGAGAGGAAGATACCTCTTACAGGGGCTTAGCATTCAGGAAAAAGGCTCAGCATCTCATCTTCAAACAGTATACTCATCTGACTCGATCTGACCAAAGTCCAACTGGTCAATAACATGTTAAAGTTCATAAAATAATCTGATTTGTTCTGAAGGACAGTCCACATTACGTTAAAAGGGCATCATCCAATAGCAATCAACCACACAATTACAGGTTAAAACATCAAAATCTCTTCCCAGGTTTGTCATGGGAACCTCCTCCATCCATGTAGCTGCACACAGGATCTTCCACATTTGTATAAATTGTTAGTCCATGGCTCAGGATCTTCCACATTCAAGTACATAGTTTCATTTCTCTCTATGTCTAGATAATAGGGACCTATTACCAAAGCTAGTCTTGTCATGGGAAAGAGGTCTGAAAGAAAGCTCATGTTATGAAAATGAATTAGCATTTCCTGCACAGTCACAAAATACAAGACTAGGGGCCAGATGTATCATCTAACCCTTTTACAAATCGGTAATAGTGATTTTTAAGAAATCTCTATTTCTGATTCGCAAAATGGTATGTATCATATTTGCAATTCGGTAATAGCGATTTCTTAAAAATCGCAAATGCTATTACAGAATCGCAAATTGCGATACAGACCCCATTCGCACCTATGGGCCTTTAGGCCCATATTTGCAATCTTCTTTGCATTTCCTAAATTGCGAATTCCTAACTGGAATTTGCAGTTTAGGAAATACAAAACCCCAGGGTGCTGGGGGCCTAAGGACCCCTCTGCTGCACCCCCAAAAATATTTTAGTACATATAAGGCGCACACATGCATATGCATTTAAAAAAATTGCACATGGGTACCACCAAGTTTTACTTGGTGGTAATTGCAATTCCTTAATGCCCAATTCACATTAAGGAAACGCTTCATACATGTGCTTAAGAAATCGCAAATAAGGATTCCTTATTTGCGATTTCCTATTTAGAGAATCGCATTTTGCGATACTCTAAATGGGCTAGCAATTTTAAGGAATCGCTATTTTAGCGATTCCTTAAAATTGCATTGCCAATACCTTTCATACATACTGAAAGGCACTTTTGCATTCGCAAACGGGCATTTGCACTGTTTGCGAATGCAAAAAGTCTTGATACATGTGGCCCTAAGAGGTTTCACTTAGGCTAATGTAAGTGAATTAAAGCAATACATTTAATTAATACATTCTAATAAACACTTTTTTTATGTGCAAACTTCTGAATTGAATATCAATAATGTCTCATTAATATGCATGTTACATTCATTTAAAATTAACAGACTCCACTAATACATTTCAATATATAATGCAGAACTGCATTTATCTATTTTTGCACATGTATTTAAATCAGTAATCATTAGAATTCCAGTATCATTTCAATACATTCTGTTAGACTATGGTCTATAATATAACATAATATCAATTACATTTATTTTTCAAACATTTGATTTATAAGTGATACTACCAGGGTATAGTATGAGACTTCAATACAAACATAAAATTCCCACAATGTGCTTGATAATTGGTATGGTACCCTCAATAGAGGACTGTAACACTTAGGGTACAATCTTCACCGCAATTTACACTACCACACATGGTACCCCGACCCTTGCCAATTTACCCGAAGTATTAAAATTAAAACAAATTCAAAATGAACACAGGCAGCTCCAGCCCTAGACTTGGGGATGAAGCTGACGTGTAATTCTGACACAGTGTCCTCAATTATTTTATGCAACATTAAAGGGGAAGCAGCAGTATTGGCCATTTGCCAAAAGCACAGGAGATTTCTCAACAGGAACAGCAGCGTGAGCTGCCAAAGATTATCTATGAAACCTAAACTAGTATAGGACGGGATAGTCTGGGGGCCAGACCAACTAAACCACAAATTCAGAGTACTACCCCTAAGGAAGATACTAAACAAGCACAAGAGCGTCCTAAAAACACTGGGATAAATAAAAACAAAACAAAGACAGAAGAAGTCAGAGAGAAGAATCTTTGCAACAAGAGACCTCTTATAGAAGATATAGGGCCAGATGTATCAAGCCTTTTTGCATTCGCAAACGGTGCGAATGCCTGTTTGAGAATGCAAAAATGCCTTTCAGTATTTATGAAAGGCATTCGCAACGCAAATTTAAGGAATCGCTACAATAGCGATTCCTTAAATTTGCGAGCCTGTTTAGAGAAGCGCAAATTGCGATTCTCTAAATAAGAAATCGCAAATAAGGAATCCTTATTTGCGATTTCTAAGCCACATGTAACAAGCAATTCCTTAATGTGAATTGGGCATTAAGGAATCGCTATTACCACCAAGTTGAACTTGGTGGTAACCATGTGCAAATTTAAAAAATGCATTAAAAATATATTTTTAAAATTGACATGTAACGCACACATGCCCCTTTGGCATGTGCGCGCCTTACATGTCCTAAAATATTTTTTGGGGGTGCAGCAGAGGGGGCCTTAGGCCCCCAGCACCCTGGGGTTTTGCATTTCCTAAATTGCGAATGGGGTCTGTATCGCAATTTGCGATTCTGTAATAGCATTTGCGATTTTTTAAGAAATCGCTATTACCCAATCGCAAATACGATACATTGCATTTTGCGAATCAGAAATAGCAATTTCTTAAAAATCGCTATTTCCGAATCGCAAATGCCTTTTTTGTTACATCTGGCCCATGTTCTCCAAAATAGAGACACTTAAAAACTCCTGATATATACCAATTTACTGATACACGTCCCTCTCGTTCCTTTCAGGACACACCAGATAAACGGAGTGAGAGAGTGGGACGATCAGAAACGTGAAGTGACTACGTGAAGCCAAAGAAGGACCTACAACGTTCCTCAGAAGCTTACGATAAAAAAGAGGACCAAACCCCTCAACAAATGCCCCAATTTGAAAAGAAATAGTTGGCTGCTATTTCAATTCAAGATGTCAGCCACACTGAGAACATTGTTGAAGAACAGGACGTGGGCAGTAACTCTTCTAGGCAGTGCAGCAGAGGACAATATGTCTCCAGAATCTTATAGTTCGTCTGGATGTGACAGTAACTAACACATTTCTTGTAATAGAAACAGCGGACTGCGGCATCTCCTCACCCGATAGGGTTTATGAATGAAATATCCAAATTGAGCAGGACATAGAGCACACCACTGAAGCAATCTCCTTGGTAGCACTAAACTGTGAAATACTATTGCCAGAAAAAGATTGGCCACCTGAATTTGTCTACAAGCTCCCACTTGGTGAAGATATCATTTTTCCTTCTTTCTCAGTCCTGGTTCCAGATGTTGTAAAGGAAGCCTATGACTCTGATTGGGCTCTATCGCAGGCTCCTGTGCTGTACCGCAACCACATAGTTGGGATAAGGATTCCACCTACAATGTGATAACCATTAGGTCCTCATCACAACCTCAACCACAATATTCTTTTGAACATGAGGGTAAAGCTCCATTGAGAGAGATTCTTACCCAACTTGAGTACTAGGGAGTAATTGAGCACTATGTTTTTCAATGAAGAACCTGTTTTTCCATGTTGCTAAACCAGACCATGCATATAGAATAGTCTTAGACTAAAGACTCTTAAACAGTCACACATGCACTTATGCAGTACAAAATTCACACAGCACAGCACTAATTAATAACATGGTGCATAAAATATTGATATTTCCAATGGTTTTCACTGCCAAAATCTAGTGCCTGAAGGTTGAGATCTAAGGGCCATATTTATACTCTGTTTGCGCCGGAATTGCGTAGTTTATTTTTACGCAATTCCGACGCAAAACTAACTCCATATTTATACTTTGGCGTTAGACGCGTCTAGCGCCAAAGTCCATGGAGTTTGCGTCATTTTTTAGCGTGGCACCTACTTTGTGTTAATGATATGCAAGGTAGGCGTTCCCATCTAAAAAAGTGACTCCGAGGCATGTGCGCCGTATTTACACTCCCGGGCAAAACTCACGCCCTGGAGTGGGCGGGTCAAAAAAAATGACGTCCAGCCGCTTTTGTGTCGTTTTTTAGCACCTGGTCAGGGCAGGCGTTAAGGGAACTGTGGGCTCGGAAGGAGCACAGAGGTGCCCTCCCATGCCCCCAGGGACACCCCCTGTCACCCTTGCCCACCCCAGGAGGACGCCTAAGGATGGAGGGACCCATCCCAGGGAACATAAGTTCAGGTAAGTATACATTTTTTTTTTTTTTTGTGGCATAGGGGGGCCTGATTTGTGCCCCCCTACATGCCACTATGCCCAATGACCATGCCCAGGGGACATAAGTCCCCTGGGCATGGCCATTGGGCAAGGGGGCATGACTCCTGTCTTTGCTAAGACAGGAGTCATTTCAATGGGGGTTGGGAGTCGAAAAAAATGGCGCAAATCGGGTTGAGGCGATAATTTTGCCTCAGCCTGACTTGCCCCATTTTTTGGCGCCCAAGCTCCATATGCCCCTACGCCGGCGCAGCCTGGTGTACGTCATTTTTTTTTACGCACACCAGGCAGCGCCGCCGGCTAACGCCGGCTAACGTCATTGAATAAATACGGCACCCGCATGGCGCTTCAGAATGGCGTTAGATTTTTTGACGCACAACTGCGTTGGCGCAGTTGTGCGTCGAAAAGTATAAATATGGCCCTCAGTGCTTTTAGCTTATTAGGCTTTCAGGTGCACTTTTTATTGTTTGCCACAAGGGCAAAAGAACAGCTCACGGTGGTTTTCAGCCCTAATAACATCAATACTACAGGAGATTGATCCTGAGGCATTGTCCTATGTGGATGACATCTATCTCACAGCTGAGGACCTGAACATACATTTGGTCAGAGTGGATCAGATCATATTAGGATTCTCCACCCAGGGCTACAAATTCAATTTTAAAAAAACTAGAATTGCTTTCTTCAGTGTCTAATTTCTGGGATATGAGCTATCAAATGAAGACAAGAGCCTGGCCCCACACTTTCTAGAAACATTTGCTCAACTTCAACCTTCTACTACCATTAACAAACTGCAGTCATTGCTGGGTTTCTTTAACTTTGGCAGAACATATAGACCAAGGGTAGGTCGCTCCCCCTGCCGCTGCAGCTCCTCCAGGTTCCTGAGTTCCTGAGACCCACCTCACAGTAAGTACCCCCCCCCCTCCCAGCCCCTCGCTCTGCCCCGCACTACTCACCCTCTCTCCTGCTCCTGCTTCTTTTCTTCTTTTCTTCTTCTCTGTTCTTCTGTTCTTCCTCCTCGTCTGTAATCTTCTTCTGTACTCTTCTTTCCCCCGTCTTCACTCTTCTTCTCTTCTTCCTCATCTTCTTCTGTGGTCTTCTGCCCTCTGTTCTTCGTTTTCTGTATCTTCTTCTGTGTTCTTCTGTGTTCTTCTGTGTTCTTCTGTGTTCTTCCGGTCTTCCTTTCTTCTCTCCTTCCGGTCTTCTGATGTTCCTTTCTTCTGTCCTTCTGTTCTTCTGTTCTTCTTGTCTTCTGTTCTTCTTGTCTTCTGTTCTTCTTGTCTTCTGCCTTCGGCTCTTCTGCCTCCTCCGTCCTCTTCTCCCCGCGCCTGCCCTCCTGCTCCTGCCTCATCCCCCTCCCCCACTCGCATCCCCCTCTCTATCTCCCCTATCTAACCCGTTCACTATCTACCTCCCTCACTCCTCCTATCTACCTATCTCTCTATCTCTCTATCCCACTATCTAACTCCCTCACTCTCCACCTCCTCCTATCTTCCTATCTCTCCATCTATTTCCCTATCTATCCATTTTCTCTATCTATTTCTCTATCTCTCCCCCCCTCCCTCACCCCCTCTATTACCTATCTTCCTATCCTCTCACTCTACCTCTCACCCTCACCCACCTCTACAACCCCCCCTCCCCTATCTTCTCAACCCTACTCCTATCTTTCTCCCTTATCTCCTAAACCTCCTAACACTCACCCCCTCCACCCTTAAACCCCCCTCCCCCAGCTCTTCTCACTCTACCTGTCCCCCCTCCCTCGCGCTTTCCCGTCGCGACCTCCTGCACGCTCCCCAGCTCCCATTCGCCCCCACCTGACCCCTCCCCCCCCTCCTACCTCATATGGCGGCCGCTGCGCGACAGTGGTAGCGACCCTTGACCCAAGGGTAGGTTGCTCCCCCTGCCGCTGCAGCTCCTCCAGGTTCCTGAGTTCCTGAGACCCACCTCACAGTAAGTACCCCCCCTCCCAGCCCCTCGCTCTGCCCAGTGCTACTCACCCTCTCTCCTGCTCCTGCTTCTTTTTTCTTTTCTTCTTCTCTGTTCTTCTGTTCTTCCTCCTCGCTCCTCGTCTGTAATCTTCTTCTGTACTCTTCTTTCCCCGTCTTCACTCTTCTTCTCTTCTTCCTCATCTTCTCCTGTGGTCTTCTGCCCTCTGTTCTTCGTTTTCTGTATCTTCTTCTGTGTTCTTCTGTGTTCTTCTGTGTTCTTCCGGTCTTCCTTTCTTCTCTCCTTCCGGTCTTCTGATCTTCCTTTCTTCTGTCCTTCTGTTCTTCTGTTCTTCTGTTCTTCTTGTCTTCTGTTCTTCTGTTCTTCTTGTCTTCTGTTCTTCTTGTCTTCTGCCTTCGGCTCTTCTGCCTCCTCCGTCCTCTTCTCCCCGTGCCTGCCCTCCTGCTCCTGCCTCATCCCCCTCCCCCACTTGCATCCCCCTCTCTATCTCCCCTATCTAACCCGTTCACTATCTACCTCCCTCACTCCTCCTATCTACCTATCTCTCTATCCCACTATCTAACTCCCTCACTCTCCACCTCCTCCTATCTTCCTATCTCTCTATCTATTTTCCTATCTATCGATTTCCCTATCTATCCATTTTCTCTATCTATTTCTCTATCTCTCCCCCCCACCCCCTCTATTACCTATCTTCCTATCCTCTCACTCTACCTCTCACCCTCACCCACCTCTACAACCCCCCCTCCCCTATCTTCTCAACCCTACTCCTATCTTTCTCCCTTATCTCCTAAACCTCCTAACACTCACCCCCTCCACCCTTAAACCCCCCTCCCCCAGCTCTTCTCACTCTACCTGTCCCCCACTCCCTCGCGCTTTCCCACCGCGACCTCCTGCACGCCCCCGCCCCCCAGCTCCCATTCGCCCCCACCTGACCCCTCCCCCCCTCCTACCTCATATGGCGGCCGCTGCGCGACCGCGCCGCTGGCGCGCCGGAGGCGCGCCAGAGGCAAGCACGTCTGTGCCCGTCCGCGCCTGTCCCGCGCCCAGCGCCACGACCCATGGTCCCCAGCTCTCCCAAGCCCCGCTGACCCGCTACGACCCCACCACCCTCCACGCCCTCAACCCAGGACGCTCCAACACTTGCTTCCAAGCTCACCCCAAACGCACCCATGGACCCTTCGCCTGCAACTCCTGCAAACGCACCTTCCACCACGCAACAACCACGACCACAAGCCCACGCGCCATCAACCACCTCAAGTGCATCCTAGTCAACGCTCGCTCCGTCCACAAACACGGCGTTGAACTCTGGGACCTCCTGGACTCCATAGCACTGGACGTCGCCTTTATCACGGAGACCTGGATGAACGCCTCCTCGGCCCCTGACATCGCCACTGCCATCCCCGAAGGCTACAAGATCTCCAGAAAAGACCGCACCAACCAGGTAGGAGGAGGTATCGCCATCGTCTTCAAAGACTCCATTAGCGTCACCACCTCCACCGAAGACACCCCTCTCGCCGCTGAACACCTGCATTTTCAGATTCGCACCGATCCGAGGACCACCCTCAGAGGATCCCTCATCTACCGTCCTCCCGGGCCACGTGCCCCTTTCAGCGACGCCATCGCCGACTTCATCTCCCCGCACGCCCTCGCCTCGCCGGACTACATCCTCCTAGGTGACCTCAACTTCCATCTGGAACAAAACAACGACCCCAACACCACCACCCTGCTCGACAACCTCGCCAACCTCGGCCTCAAACAACTGGTGAACACCGCCACCCACATCGCCGGACACACGCTTGACCCCATCTTCTCCGCCAGCAAACACGTCTTCTTCAGCCACGCCTCTGCCCTACACTGGACCGACCACAGCTGCGTCCACTTCACATTTCGACGCGAGACCCGCCACCTCCGCACCCAACCCATCCCTCATCGACAGTGGAACAAGATCCCAGAAGAGCAACTCTTCTCCGCACTCGCCGCCAACCAACCCACCCTCACCACCGACCCCAACGATGCAGCCCTCAACCTCACAAACTGGATCTCCAACTGCGCAGACATCCTTGCTCCCCTCAAATGCACGCATCGACAGACCAACACCAAAAAACCTCTCTGGTTCTCTGACACCCTCAAAGAATCAAAGAAAACTTGTCGCGCCCTTGAGAAAGCCTGGCGCAAGGACCGCACCGCTGACAACATGACCGCCCTCAAGAACGCTACCCGCGAACACCACCACCTGATCCGCGCTGCCAAAAGGAACTTTTTCACCGACAGACGGGACAAAAACAGACACAACAGCAGAGAACTCTTCAGCATCGTCAAGGAGTTCTCCAACCCCAGCGCCAACGCCAACGCCGTCACGCCCTCACAGGATCTGTGCGAATCCCTCGCCACTTTCTTCCATCGCAAGATTAGCGACCTCCACGACAGCTTCGGACACCAGACCCAACCAAACACCACCGAACCGGCATCCACGGCCATCACCCTCAACAACTGGTCCCACATCAACACGGAAGAAACCAAATCCATCATGAACTCTATCCACTCCGGCGCCCCTTCGGACCCCTGCCCGCACTTCATCTTTAACAAAGCCGACGACATCATCGCCCCGCACCTCCAGACCGTCATCAACTCTTCTTTTTCTTCTGCTACCTTCCCCGAATGCTGGAAACACGCCGAAGTCAACGCCCTACTAAAGAAACCTACGGCTGACCCGAGCGACCTGAAAAACTTCCGCCCCATCTCTCTTCTGCCTTTCCCAGCCAAAGTAATAGAGAAGACCGTCAACAAACAGCTGACCACCTTCCTGGAAGACAACAACCTGCTCGACCCCTCACAAACCGGATTCCGAACCAACCACAGCACTGAAACCGCCCTCATCTCAGTCACTGACGTCATCAGAACCCTGATGGACAACGGTGAAACAGTCGCCCTCATTCTGCTCGACCTCTCGGCTGCCTTTGACACCGTCTGTCACCGCACCCTAATCACCCGCCTCCTTCCACCGGAATCCAAGGCCAGGCCCTGGACTGGATCGCCTCCTTCCTCTCAAACCGTTCCCAAAGAGTTTACCTCCCTCCGTTTCGCTCAGAACCCACCGAGATCATCTGCGGCGTACCTCAAGGCTCATCACTCAGCCCGACACTCTTCAATGTCTACATGAGCCCCCTCGCCAACATCGTACGCAAGCACGACATCATCATCACCTCCTATGCCGACGACACCCAACTTATACTCTCCCTCACCAAGGACCCCGCCAGCGCAAAGACCAACCTACAAGAGGGTATGAAGGACGTCGCAGATTGGATGAGTCTCAGCCGCCTAAAGCTGAACTCTGAAAAAACGGAAGTCCTCATCCTCGGCAACACCCCGTCTGCCTGGGACGACTCCTGGTGGCCCACGGCCCTCGGCACCGCACCGACCCCCACAGACCACGCCCGCAACCTCGGCTTCATCTTGGACCCTCTTCTCACCATGACCAAGCACGTCAACGCCGTGTCCTCCGCCTGCTTCCTCACCCTCCGCATGCTCCGCAAGATCTTCCGCTGGATCCCTGCCGACACCAGAAAAACCGTGACCCACGCCCTCGTCACGAGCCGCCTGGACTACGGCAACACCCTCTACACCGGGACCACAGCCAAACTCCAAAATCGCCTGCAACGCATTCAAAACGCCTCGGCCCGCCTCATCCTCGACATACCCCGCAGCAGCCACATCTCCGCACACCTGAGACACCTGCATTGGCTCCCAGTCAGCAAAAGGATCACCTTCCGACTTCTCACCCACGCACACAAAGCCCTCCACGACAAGGGACCGGAATACCTCAACAGACGCCTCAGCTTCTACGTCCCCACCCACCTCCTCCGCTCCTCTGGCCTCGCACTCGCTGCTGTCCCTCGCATCCGCCGCTCCATGGCGGGTGGAAGATCTTTCTCCTTCCTGGCGGCCAAGACCTGGAACTCCCTCCCCACCAGCCTCAGGACCACCCAGGACCACTCCGCTTTCCGGAAACTCCTAAAGACCTGGCTGTTCGAGCAGCGATAACCCCCCTTTTTCCCCTAGCGCCTTGAGACCCGCACGGGTGAGTAGCGCGCTTTATAAATGTTAATGATTTGATTTGATTTGATTTTGATGCACAACGCGTGAAACCACTCTATGATCTAATTCATCCAGATTTTTCAAGCAAACACTGGACAGCAGAACACACATGCATTCTTAGAAAACTGCAGCAGGACATACTAGATGTGAAACATTTACACACACGTGACAACGAAGCAAACTTGGTCATCAGAATAATTGCTGGTGTCATTGGGGTCATCAATATCACTTTTAATAAGGGTGACAGCGTACTCATAGCATACAAATCTCATTTGTACTGAAACACAAAACAAAGTTTTGCACCATCAGAAAAAATACTGACTGCTGTACAGATGGCTGTCATCAGGGCGATGCCACTTGCCCAAGGGAAACGCATTATTGTCGTTACCCCAGTGCCAGCCTTTGAGGCGGTCACCAAAGCCAGCATTCCAAACGGCAAGGCATTACATCCACATTGGATTCAATGGGCAACCTCCCTGACTGCCAGTGATGTTGATTACAACGTTGACCCAAAACTTCAGACACAAGAATTCCTCCAATACGAACAGGAGTACCCCGCACCTTCTAATATATCAGCACTTGACCAATACCGAACTATCATTTATACTGATGGTTCAGCACAACCTGCAGTAGGTACTAAACATCAATATTCAGCTGCTTTCTCAGCCATAAGCGGGGTGATGAGGGATGGTAACTTCGACCCTCAAAACACCTACACACAGACCCTAGGAACTGACTGCACAGTTGGCAGAGCTTAAGGCTCTTGTTTTGGCACTGGAACATACGTATAAGGACCAACCAACACTAATTGTGTGTGAGTCGTACTATTGTGTCCAGTCCTATAATGATTACCTAAATCACTGGCGTCTGAACGGCTTCAGAGATTCCAAAGGGAACACCATCAAACACAAAAACTTGCGAGGGAGGGTAGCTGATCTTCAGGACAGACTACTAAGTTCTCTTGTAGTACATACGTTGGGCTACCAACATATAGAAGTACACTTTGTAGGAAACACTTGGCTGTTGAACCTGCCAAATCTGCAGTAGCTATGAATTCTGTTGCTGCAATAAATCATTCTCATATGAGGTTGGATAATGAGACGTTGACTGCTGTGAAAACTTCACCTGATGGCAGGCCTTTGCCAAAAGCATACCCAGCAAAATTATGCCTGACATCTAAGTGCCCAAAACATTGCATTTGCAACCATTCCAGGGGAATGAGGTTGTTTGATCCCGAACCAAGACTTGAGATTAGATCTCATCAAAGTAGCGCATCAGGGTGTTGCTTCTGCTCACGCAGATGTGGCGGCTACAATATTTGTACTACAATAACGCTTTTGGTGGCCAGGTCTATACAAACAGACCAAGCAATATATCCTTTGTTGTGACATTTGCCAACAAATTAAAGGGTCCACCATCAAATGCCCACTGCACACATCCCTCCTAATACCTGGACCATTGTGGTCCCTTACAGCCTAATGGTGCATACAAATACATCTTTGTACATCTTAGTCACTGTTGATTCCTGCTGTAGATTCCTGTCGGTATGGCCACAACGGTCAGCTGATGCTCGGACTGTTATTAAAGATTTGCAAGTCTTTATCAGCACATATGTGGGTGCAGCATTCCATTCGGGCCAGGGCCCTGCTTTTGCCTCCAGGGCATTCAGGGACACCATGGTAACAATGGGTGTTCAGCGCCATTACTCCTCACCCTATCATCTTGAGGGAAATAGTATTGTGGAGAGGAGGAACTGAGAATTAAAGCAGTCCTTAACAGCAAGAGTATTAGGCTTAGGCCGTAGTTGGCTTCCTCACCTATTTGGGGTCTAGAGAGCACTAAGTAATCTGCCCAGAAGGTACTTGGGATGTCATACATCTGATGAGATCCTATTTGGGATACCTATGTATGTCCCAGACCTTGATGACACACCGTTTAACCTAAATGAAAGTATTGCTGTTTTGCAGGAACTACAACAATTCTGTGATGAGACTTCATCTGCCTGTACCACCACCTTGGGAATAAGGGATTTGGCAACAACATCTACAGGCTGGATTCTTAAATTCGGGGATCTAGTTTGTAAAGATATTGCTGTAAAAAGGAGTTTGGACCATCCTACAGATCACCGGTTCCAGTCCTGGGAATACACAGTACCTGAACTGTCATCCTACCACTGCTGCCTCATACCAAAGAGAACAGATTCATTTTAATTGATAACATCAAATTGTACCATGTGGCTGATCCTTCACAGTAGACCAAGAGGTCCTTTGGGTAGTACCCGTTCTCCTCTCACTACTCAACAGGATATGCCTCTATAAGCAGTAAACAATGTTTCTGCAATTACCAATGCTACAATTGCCTCCTCGAGCTTGGGGAAAGTAGAGAATGAGCGTCTGCTGATTCCTCTTACCATTTCATTGACAAGAAATATCTGAGATGTGGAACTTTATTATTCCAATTCAACACAGACGGATGACATCGTCTACTATGAACCACCACAAGAAATGGGTCCGTCCATCAGCTCTGCACCGGGTCCTGTGTTTGCACAGACTGCTTCTGGGTATTTTGTCAACATTGATGACTTTTCTTCTAACTCATCTGCTTCTGCAACTGAAACTGTATCAAAGACAAGTAAGTTGTTCATGTGGCTTAAAAACAACTACTTAATTTATTCATGATATTATCTGTGGATACTGCTGACATTGCTTGTCTTTCTGCTTTGGATTGGTATCATTATTGTCTTCTTTCTTTTGATAAATGGTCATTATCTTCCTGAACACTCTGCCATTGAGCTGGCAGATGAGGGTTTGACACCTTACCTATCTTCCCTTAAGGTCCAAAGACACTTGTCCCTTGTGAACATTTCAGCAGTTTTGATTTCAGATGGGATTGTTTGGGATAAAGAATCATTTGATATGTATGGTCCTACTGAGGTCATTCAAATTCCACGTGTGTTTGAAATTTTGATGAGTGATGTTATTACACCTGGTGTTATTTCCAATGATTGTCATGTTAAAACAGTTGATTCCATGCTTTCTGAGCTTGAATATTATATTGGGGGTTATTCTAACTTTGGAGGAGTGTTAATCCGTCCCAAAAGTGACGGTAAAGTGACGGATATACCACCAGCCGTATTACGAGTTCCATAGGATATAATGGACTCGTAATACGGCTGGTGGTAAATCCGTCACTTTTGGGACGGATTAACACCTCCTCCAAAGTTAGAATAACCCCCATTGTATTTGAAAGTGAATATGTGTATATGAACAAAGCGAGTTATGGGGAAATGTTCTGTTATCACCATTATGGACATTACTTTCTGCACTGACCTAGTACTCCAAGATTAGTTTATAATTACACGCAATGGGAACATTGTTCAACTCCACCTATGGAGAGTTCCAAAACGTATGTAGGCAAGTTTGAGTATTTTACTGGGCATGACACTAGAAATGCTGAGTCATAATATTTAAAATTGCCACCTTCTAGAGTGAGGAAAATATTACTAACAACACAAATTGATCTATTCAGATTCCTTTCCGGTTTCCTTTTGAAAGATATGAGTATTGGAAAAACACTATTGAGTAGAAGAGTATATGGGGAACAAAAGATTTGCCCATACAGGGTAGGGAAGCTTTGTTTAGAGCATGCCTTATCCCTCTAAAAATGATATTTTAAAATTACACTATCCAACAAACATCCTGTTTGGGGTTAGCAAAAAGAAAAGAATTGAATGCAAGCATTATCCCCACACCAGCTAAATTTCACAATTGGCAAACACTTTTAAATGTTACTAAAGAACAGCTTACTGCTTGGGTTCAGAATGGTACCTTTAATTGTTCACCTTCAAGTCCCAGTGGATGGTTTTTGTGGCCAACAGACACAAATGGGTGCCAGGCACGTTTTGTTAATTCCTCAGGGGGTTTCAGAGCAAGCGGGTTGGACCCTCGCTATGTCGCTAATTAACATTCATGAATCGTTACTACATACAGTGTAGGTAAACTGTGCCAAGAATGGTTATATTCTTCCACCTTAGCAGCTGTCAAAGAACACTTTAGTATCATTTAAAAGGAAGTCAATGTACAAGATTTCTTGTTAGGACCTAGGAAGCCACAATCAAAAATGTTTCCTGTATGCCATATAGAGCAGCATCTGGTAATTTTTCCAGATGGAAGCTGTTGCACATTTAAGGCAGATTGATAAGAAAAACATGTAAAAGGCTTTAGCTGTTGTCAATAATGGCATGAACACTTTGTCCAACAGAAATTGCACCTTAAATAATATAGGGCCTCATTCTCACCCTGGCGGTAATTACCGCCAGGGCGGAGGTCGGCGGTAGCACCGCCAACAGGCTGGCGGTGCTCCGCCGGGCATTCTGACCGCGGTGGTACAGCCGCGGCCAGAAGCGGAAAGCCGGCGGGCTACCGCCGACTTTCCGCTGCCCGTCTGAATCCTCCATGGCGGCGGAGCGCGACACCCCCTACCGCCATCCTGTTCATCGCACCTTCCCACTCCGCCGGCTCAATTCTGAGCCGGCATCCTAGTGGGAAGGTTGATTTGCCCTGGGCTGGCGGGCGGCCTTTTGGCGGCCGCCCGCCAGCCCAGGGCAAATGTCAGAATCACCGCCGCGGTCTTTCGACCGCGGTGCGGTGTTCTGACGGCGGTACCTTGGCGGACGGCCTCCGCCGTCCGCCAAGGTCAGAATGACCGCCATAGTGTCATCTGCAATTGATATTTTCAGAATGACGTCATTTTTACAACATGGACAAACCCAGCTGCGTTCCATCATGCAGTTAAGTTGGACATTGCAGGTTCTCAAAAGTGTCCGCGTGTCTTGGAAGCACACTAATGGAACTGAATTGTTTGCTGATTTTAATTTGTCCAGACAACAACAACAGATAGTAGCTGAAAAAGAAACTAGTTACATCATGCTTAACATTGAGAAGCTGGAAAAGTTGCCTTTTATTGTAGCAGAAATCCTCTTCCCAGTATGGTTAATACATGGAGTAATAAATCTGCCCATTTCTACCTTTCATTTCACAAAATGCTTAAAGCATTTTGCAGTAGGCAGGTTTGAGTGGCTAAGAGGCAGTCACATACACTAAGGTGGGAGTTGCCTTTCCTTTCTTAGCGGAAGCAGGTGTCCTTGCACAGCATTTGCAACATAGAGGTTGCGAATTCGGCATGCTATCTGAAGGGTACTCCTGTCTCTTTGATTCATCCAGCATTTCAGATACTTTTTTTTGGAAGTTATGTGGTCCTAAGTGATCAAAGCTGCTGTGGAATGAAGCCAGGAATCGCTTATGTGATTTTGGTTACTCAAATGATAACTTGCTGCGGCCATGTTTTCTCCCCTTCCACACAAGAGATAAAAGTGGCAGACTTGTGTCCACATATTGCTACTGCTAATGTAAATTTTGACAAGCTGAGCAGACTGAAGGCGCTATTGTTCCAAAGACATGTGGCTATGGCCACATTGACAAAATTCTGGAGAATTGGTGACCAGAATTTTCAATGCATCAAATACTGGAAGGATTGTGCACTCTGTTAAGGCTGTTGGCTCTGGATTTATCAGCACCTTCCAGACCATGTTTGAAGTCATACCTTCAGCCACCCATTCGCTCTTTTCAAGTGTATGTGGCAGATTTCCTATAACTTTGGCATTCATTTGAGGATTTTTGCTGCTGCTATTTTTGATACTCAGTGGCTGCCCTATCACAGCAAAGTGGGGTGATGGAGCTACCACCAGCTTAGCTGTGTCGTGATCACAAGATGCAGTATTTCAGAGCTTCCTTGCTTGAGGAGCTGGAGCTAGATTAGTGGCAGACTTGTGTCCACATATTGCTACTGCTAATGTAAATTTTGACAAGCTGAGCAGACTGAAGGCGCTATTGTTCCAAAGACATGTGGCTATGGCCACATTGACAAAATTCTGGAGAATTGGTGACCAGAATTTTCAATGCATCAAATACTGGAAGGATTGTGCACTCTGTTAAGGCTGTTGGCTCTGGATTTATCAGCACCTTCCAGACCATGTTTGAAGTCATACCTTCAGCCACCCATTCGCTCTTTTCAAGTGTATGTGGCAGATTTCCTATAACTTTGGCATTCATTTGAGGATTTTTGCTGCTGCTATTTTTGATACTCAGTGGCTGCCCTATCTCAGCAAAGGGGGGTGATGGAGCTACCACCAGCTTAGCTGTGTCGTGATCACAAGATGCAGTATTTCAGAGCTTCCTTGCTTGAGGAGCTGGAGCTAGATTAGTCATTGACATTCCGACCAGTCCTGACAAGTGTGCAGAAGGTTTTCCATTGCATTTGGCGCCTGTTTGAATGTGCACCTATAGTGTGTCTTCCCATGCAGCCTGTGCCTCCTGTGGACAAGGATCTGTTAATGTTCTCGATGAGGGTTCATTCTTGGACATGCCCCTTGAGACTGAGGGTGATTCATGAGGCATCTTATGAGCCACAGCTTGTGGCTCCATTGGCTCCAACAACATCTGGCACAATGAACAGTGCCACCTTTCCAGTTCACTCTGCACCCGAAGTCTCTGCACACTTCTTCTCCGTGGGTCCCACTACCAATACTTTGATCAGCTTGTCACCTGCTAAAGTGGAGTCCTTTTTGGTCTCAATCTCCCTTGATGACATTGGAGATTTTCTGCAAGACCATAATTAATGTTAAAATGTGACCATTGGCTTTTCAAAGTTTAAAATGTGACACCACATTGTCTTTTAATTCAGCGTCTTTGTTGGCCTGCTTTACTTGTCGACTTAGCCATTTAGGGGGTCATTATGACCCTGGCGGTCCTGCACCACTATGCCGGCGGGCAGACCGCTAACAGCGTGGTGGTGCAGGACTGCCAAATTATGAAAATGGAAGTGAACTGGCTGTATTGCAGCCAGTTCACCACCTGTCCCTCCAGGGCGGTAGGACTGCCTGGCCGAAGGTGGACCACCTTCGACCCGGTGGTCCACCTGACACCACCCGCGGTATTGTGAGCATCCTTACCACCAGGGATTCTGTGACAGCAGCCCTGCCACAGAATCCCTAGCAGTAACGATACTGTCGACAGGAATTCTCATTCTGGTTGCCACTGCACGATTCCCCAACACCCCCTCCATGTAGGACCCTCCCCCCACCCTCTGACTCCATCAGAAGCCCCCCACCCCATAAACAGTGACACCCCTCTCCCCGATCTCCATTCCGAACCCCCCTGCCCCGATCCCCATTCAGAATCCCCCCACCCCCGATCATCCACGCAGGCACACATCACACATACATACATACATGAACATATACATGCACACTCATTCACACACACATGCACACACGTCCACGACACTCCCCACATACACGCATTCACACACACACATACACTTGCATACACACGCACACAAACACACACAACACTCCCACCCCCCTCCATTCACACAAACACCCCCCCCATTCAAGCACACAACACTCAACACCCCCCCTCTGCCTCCCCCTCCCCTGTCGGTCGATCACCTTACCTGGTGGTCGTGGTGGTCGTCCGGGAGGGAATGGGGTCCATGGTGCTTGCTCCGCCGCCAGCGGCCCACCAAGACAACACCGCCACGCCTATTACTAAGTCTTAATAGGCGTGGCTGTGTTGTGTTGGTGTGGCAGTGCCAGCGGAGCAACCTCCACTGCCCCGCCAACCGTCAGTATGGCTGCTGGCGGCTCTCCCCCCAATTTATTGCGGCGAGCCGCCAGCAGTCATAATATGGCGGTCTGATGACTGCCATCACTGCCGGTCTAGTGGCTGACGGGACTTCGGCGGTCTACGTTGTAGACCGCCAAAGTCATAATGAAGGCCTTTATGTCTTATGTATGATATTATATATGCTTTTAGGTTTTTAATTAAAGCATTTTTAGAGTTTAGGCTTGGACTTTGCACCTTTGGTTTAGCAATAGGAGAGGGTGTTGTGGGTCCATTTAAGTTTCTTGCCTGGGCACAGTACTTGCCTTAGCTTAGGCTTGCCGCCTGTTGCCTTTCACTCAGATAATATGCTGTGTTTTCATTTATTCAATTTTATTCATTTTAGCACACATTTGTCAGGTTTATTTTGAAAGAACATATATAAACACCTTGTAGGACAAAAGGCATTAGAGGAGGTTCCAGACAGGATTTTCCATCTACACTGCATGTCAGTTTGCAGCCGACCTCAGCCTTTGTGTCTGTACGAAGACTGATCTGGAGACTGAGGCCCAATTTTGTACTAAGGTAACAGGGGTAGGGTGAGCTTCTCACCCCCATGCTCTCGCTAGAGGCTAGAGAATAAGCTTCAGTTAGGAATTATATATTCATGTTTATTGCAATATGTTGTGGCTGTTCATCTTTACATCTCTGATATTCACAATCCTGATTTTGTTATTCCTCATTGTCCTAATCCTTGCAGCTCGTGCATTTTATCATAGATTGCAGTCTTTTCAATAAATGTATTGAAAACTATCCTGCATCTCCCTTCTTGTTGGTGTGTGTGTGTAATAGACTTGTATTTAGAGAGAAAGGGATAAGGCTTTTTCACCATGATTTGCCTGAGGGGTCTTCAAAGTTCCATGTGCTAGGCTGCCACAAATCTCCTTTACCATTTGGGGTTTGGGTGAGGTACTACTAGAAAACTGGGAGGGTTGGGTTGACAGCTGCCAACTGGTGTGGGAGTCACTCAGTATCTACAAGCAGAGATGCTGCTGCCCCAAATCCAGCAGTCTCATTGAGATACAGTATCTGCATACTGTTTTTCTCTTTCTGTTTTTGCAACTCTTGGGCTTTGGCCAGAATCATGTCTCAGTCTGGTGAGCCATCAGTGGTAGCTGCAGATTTGGTGTTTGAGTAGGAGAAGTTGGAAACCTATATGGTGCCTCAACTCAAAATGTTCTGCAGGAAGTTTAAATGTCCTTTTAAAGGCCTCACTAGGAAGGAGAAGCTGCAAAAGGTGCTGAGGTCCGGGTTGGCAGCCAGGAAGGCTGGTGAGCACACAGAGGATGGGAATGATATTGTGGAGGAGGAAGAACAAAGTCTTCACCTGGGATGGCTGGTGGAACCAGCATTGCCTGTTGGGAGGGGGGCCAGCTGGAGAGATTTGGGGCCATATTTATACTTTTCGACGCACAACTGCGCCAACGCAGTTGTGCGTCAAAAAATCTAACGCCGGCTAACGCCATTCTGAAGCGCCATGCGGGCGCCGTATTTATTCAATGACGTTAGCCGGCGTTAGCCGGCGGAGCTGCCTGGTGTGCGTAAAAAAAAATGACGTACACCAGGCAGCGCCGGCGTAGGGGAATATGGAGCTTGGGCGTCAAAAAATGGGGCAAGTCAGGCTGAGGCAAAATTTTCGCCTCAACCCGATTTGCGCCATTTTTTTTTACTCCCAACCCCCATTAAAATGACTCCTGTCTTAGCAAAGACAGGAGTCATGCCCCCTTGCCCAATGGCCATGCCCAGGGGACTTATGTCCCCTGGGCATGGTCATTGGGCATAGTGGCATGTAGGGGGGCACAAATCAGGCCCCCCTATGCCACAAAAAAAAAATATATATACTTACCTGAACTTACCTTAAGTTCCCTGGGATGGGTCCCTCCATCCTTGGGCATCCTCCTTGGAGTGGGGAAGGGTGACAGGGGGTGTCCCTGGGGGCATGGGAGGGCACCTTTGGGCTCCTTCCGAGCCCACAGGTCCCTTAACGCCTGCCCTGACCTGGCGCTAAAAAACGACGCAAAAGCGGCTGGACGTCTTTTTTTTGACCCGCCCACTCCCGGGCGTCATTTTTGCCCGGGAGTGTAAATATGGCGCACATGCCTCGGAGTCATTTTTTAGACGGGAACGCCTACCTTGCATATCATTAACGCAAAGTAGGTGTCCACGTTAAAAAATGACGCAAACTCCATGAACTTTGGCGCTAGACGCGTCTAACGCCAGAGTATAAATATGGAGTTCGTTTTGCGTCGAATTTGCGTAAAAAAAACGACGCAAATCCGGTGCAAACAGAGTATAAATATGCCCCTTGGTTTCTAAGGAGGGGGTGACATATACCAGTGGGCTCAGGCATATGAGGTAGCTGCAGAGGTGCGCAAGGTCCCTGAGGTCGATTTGGTAACTGGCATGGAGAGTCATATTCCTGGTGGTGGGAAGGACTCTCTATTGGCTCTATAAGGGAGTCACAGGGAGAGGTGTACCCCCACGGAGGAAGTCCTAGTTAGGGAGTATGGAGTCACCCCAGAGGAGGGTAGGTTGAATTTGAATGGCAGTCAGATACTGTCTCATCAGATGGGGGATGATGTGGGGTACTTTTTCAAGGCACTGGATGGTTTGGTGAAGGGTAATATGATTAACATATATGAGGGGCTGTACAATTTGATTGCTGGAGAGTATATGTTCAGTCACAGTTTTCCAGAGCTATGCCAAAACCTGGTGGAGTGTGAGCTCTCTAATCTCAGGGAGCTTACACTGGAGGCATACCTCTGGGTGAGTGCCAGAGTGTCTGGGATGGCATTGGAAAGTGATCCCAAAGAGGATGGTTCAGTTTTCCCCATCAGAGTGAGGGGGGGTTGAAGTGTACCAGACAGGTCCCAATGTAGTAGGGGGGAGAAGGACCCCATGTCCTTTCCAGAAGTAGGAGAAGGGATGGGAGTGGGCAGAGGTCCAGGGTGCCCTATCTTCCGCTCCAGTGCTTGGATTGCTCTCAGAGGAGGCACAGGCTGGGGGACCTGGTCTGTGCCAGGAGACCTTCCATGGATGAGAGTCCCATAGTGTTGGGATAACTTGGGGGGGGGGGGGCGGCTGTCACAAGCGTCCACCCAGTTCTGGTATCTGTCAACACTATTCCAGATGGAGGGGTGAGAGGGCAAGGCAGTTTCCAGAGGAAGAACCAGTGGGTCAGGAGTTGTTAGCTCTAAGGTCAGAGCACCCCAACAATGACCCTGGTAATGCCACTTGTGGCCTGGGAGGGCTTCATGCTCTGTCAAACGGATGGGGGTCGGGAGACCATTGCCAGACACACTCTCCACAACACATGCAGAATGTGTTTCCCTTAGGGGGATGGTTGTACTTCCCTGGAACTCCTGGCTTGCCAGACACATGCTCAGCCTAAGGGTACAGACCCTGCGTTGGGGGACCAGTTGCAGGAAAGCACTCCTGAACTGGTAGGAGAATTGTGCAGGACAAAATTCTCCCACTACAAGCGCCCTGACAGTTCTAGATTCTGGGGGTACCAATCCAAAAAGGAGGATACAGAAACCCGAGGAGGGCAGACTCACCCCTGACTCCTGTCCGATCTAAAGATCCAGATTCCTTTAGGCTGATTCATGTCAACTTTAATTATTGGCTGAATCCTGTCAACTTTAATTATTGGTGGAATACTGACAACATCTATGAAGATTGTTTTTAGTTGAATCTTTTATGGTTACAATTTGTTACTATCTAATTGATATTGGTAAAAATATGTGTACATTTTTCAATCTTATTTATTTGGATTGTAAGGTAATTATTGTAGTCTGTTATTGATTTATGTTTTGTGTTTAATAAATGATGTAGCTGATTTAAGTTGCCACATACCCATTTTCTCTTTTGTTTAAAAGCATTTTGCAAACTGACAATTTGTCCCTATAAATAGTTAAGTTACAATTGATTCTGTCAAAATTTAGGAGTTCAAATATACAAGTGCTCCACTAACTGTTTTTCCTTGTATCATAAAGGGGATCTGGAACTTTTCAAGAATAGCTTTGGGAGACCAGCACACTTCATAGCTGTAGTGGTTACTAAAACCACCTGGTGAGGGCCTTTCCAATGCAATTCCAAGCAGGTTTTCCTCACATGCTTCTTGATCATGACCCAGTCGACTGGACATAGGTCATGGCAAAGCTCCTGCTGGTGCTGTGCTGTGGCTTCTCCAATCTGATGAGACAAAGAATGAACCATGTCAACCAGTCCTTTGCAAGAATCCAGGAGCATGTCTTCTGTGAGGTTCACAAGCACATTTGCAGGCAGTTCTGGCAATCTCATGGAACTCCCCATGATAATCTCATGAGGGCACAACCCAGTCTTTCTGTTGGATGTACTATGCATACTCATCCAAACAAGAAGCAATGCTTCAGGTCATTTCAAAGTGGTGGATGCACATACTTTCACCAGTCTGGACTTCATGGTTCCATTAATCTGTTCTACATGTCCTGAAGCCTCAGGTCAGGTCTGTAGCTGCAATGCAATCTTTGCGCATCTTGTAATGATGCACACAACAATTTAAGGCTATCACTGTTGAAATGAGTTCCTTGGCCCGACTCTAGAGAAGTCAGAAAACCAAAACGAGGTATTAACTGTGCAAGTAACAGCTTTGCTTCTGTGAGACTATCATTTCTCCTGGTCGGGTAAGCTTCATCCCAGTGTGAACAAATGTAAACAATGACTAAGATGTATCTCAGCCTATTCCACATAGGCAATTCTAGAAAGTCAAGGTGCATTCTGTTGTTCGGTCCTCCCAGTTTACCTATATGACTCAGTGTGACAATTGTGCGCCTCTCTACTTTCATCTGCTAGCATGTGACACATCTGTGGCACACAGCTTCTGCAGTCATTCTGAATTTGGGGTTCAACCATGTCTGGCTGAAAGTTCTGATCATTGCATCCCTTCCTATATGTGCTTGTCCATGATAATGTCTAGCCTTAGGGGACAATAAGCTACTGCCCTTCCATCACTTGAAATCCAAACATCCTAATTTCTTTTGACACATCCTGCTCTGACCCAGTCCTGCTTCTTTTCTTCTGTCACTTCTTCATGTAGTCTCTTAACTTCTTCCCAAGTATCAATTGCCGTTAACAGGAAAATTTGACTTGTCTCATCACTTGTCTCGTTGCGCCATTCCCCATTAAAGTACGCGCAACTAAGGGCACAATATCTTGCCACTTCATCAGTGTATTCACTGCCTAAGGTTACATAGTCAGAGGATTTTCTATGTGCTGCATGCTTCACAACAACAATTTTTGCAAGCAGCCTTAGTACATTCAACAAATTGTAAATCCTATCACCGTTCCAGATAGGAGATCCAGAGAAGGTCATGAACCCTCTCTGTGACCACAACTGTCCAAAATAATGAACAACACTATCAGTGAAAATGGTCACTTTAGGCTGTTCAGAAGCACAGCAAGCTCTGGTATGAGTGACCGATTCAGCTACTTGGGCAGAGAAGACTCCCTGAAGCCAAGAGGCTTCTATCACACCTGAGACCGTGCAAACTACATGACCAGCCCTCACGGTACCATCTTCATCTCTTCAACAGGAGCCATCAACAAACATGATATTGTCATTTTCATATAAGGGGACATCATGAATGTCAGGTCTTGATATGGTGCACAGTTCAGTCACATTGAGACAGTCATGCTCAACCTGATCCTCACGGTCATCAACATTTTCAACACGATTTGGCAACAACGTGGCAGGATTCAGAACTGCACAACATTTGAGATTAACATTCAGCGAGGCAAGTCTAACTTGCTTGTAGTGGGTCAAATGTGCACTTGTTAAGTATTAGGTCTTTATACAGGTTAACAAAATTTCCACTGAGTGCGGAATAAAAACATTCGGGTGATGACCCATAACAATGCCTTTGCACTGTTCTATGCTGACGCTCAGTGCGGTGAATGATTTTAAAGTACAAGGCAGAGACAAAGCTACAGGATCAAGAATTGTAGAAAAATAAGTGTTGGACTTTTGCTTATGCAGGGTCATCCCCAGTCTTTTTGCCTCCTGCCTCCTCTTTTTTTCTGACCTGTCGCTGTTGGCTTTTGAACTCTGAGCACTTTCCCACAGCTAACCAGTGCTAAAGTGCATATGCTCTCCGTGTAAATTGTATGTAATTGGTTTTATCCATGATTGGCCTATTTGATTTACTAGTAAGTCCCTAGTAAGGTGCACTAGAGGTGCCAGGGCCTGTAAATCAAATGCTACTAGTGGGCCTGCAGCACTGGTTGTGCCATCCACATAAGTAGCTCTGTAATCATGTCTCAGACCTGCCACTGCAGTGTCTGTGTGTGTATTTTTACACTGTAAATTTGACTTGGCAAGTGTACCCACTTGCCAGGCCTAAACCTTCCCTTTTCTTACATGTAAGGCACCCCTAAGGTAGGCCCTAGGTAGCCCCAAGGGCAGGGTGCAGAGTATGGATAAGGTAGGACATATAGTAATGTGATTTATATGTCTTGACAGTGAAATGCTGCCAACTTCGTTTTTCACTGTTGCAAGGCCTGTCTCTCTCATAGGATAATATGGGAGCTACCTTTAAATATGATTAAAGTGTCGATTCCCCTAGAGAGTAGATGGACATGTGGAGTTTGGGGTCCCTGAACTCACAATTAAAAAATACATCTTTTAGTAAAGTTGATTTTAAGATTGTGCGTTTGAAAATGCCACTTTTAGAAAGTGAGCATTTTCTTGCTTAAGCCATTCTGTGACTCTGCCTTGGCTGTGGATTCCCTGTCTGGGTCAGTTTGACAGTTGGGTTGTTTTTCACCTCGCACTAGACAGTGACACAAAGGGGGCTGGGGTGTAACCTGCATTTCCTGATTAGCCATCTCTGCTAGGAGGGAGGGGTGGAGTGGTCACTCTCATCTGAAAGGACTGTGCCTGCCTCTGACAATGCCGGCTCCAACCCCCTGCTGTGTGTCTGATGCCTTGCCTGGGCAAGGCAGGATTTCACAAGTAGGTGTGAGTCCCCTTTGAAGAAAGGTGACTTCAAAGACTAAAATGGGTATAAGAAGGGCACCCAAATCTACAGACTTTAGAAACACTTCTGGAACCAAGAGGAACCTCTGCCTGGAGAAGAGCTGATAGCTGAGGAAGAAGTGCTGCCCTGCCTGTGACTGTGCTTTGTGGAGCTTTCCTGCAGTGCTGCTTCTGCCAGAGTAAGAGGGCAAAGACTGGACTTTGTGTGCCTTCCATCTTGTGAAGAAATCTCCAAGGGCTTGATTTAGAGCTTGCCTCCTGTTGTTTGAAGTCTAAGGGACAGCAAAGACTTCTCTCTGCCAGCACCTGGAGTCTCTGGAGAGACTCCTGCCCGACAAGTGGTGCCCTATCCAGTCCCTGGGCCCTTGAAAGGAAAGCTGGTGGAATCCAAGGAAATCGAATTCGGGCGACTTCGGACCGACGCCGCTGCTGAATCCGGTAACGCCGCCTGCACCTGATGCCGTGACCTTCGCTGGAACGCGACGCTCTTCGCAGGCCCGATGCCACAGCAGCCCCGCTGAAGTCCGCGACTCCGTGGAAGTCGCCGCACCACGTCGTGACCGACGCCACTCGAAGTGCACGGATTCAACGTTTCGCACAGACGCCGCGATTCCCGACTTCGCGCATCGGCTTGTTTTCACTCTTCACCAAAGGTACTGTACTTGGGGGTCTACACGACTCCGTGTCCGGCGCCGCTGGTGTCGGCTTGTTGGGAACGACTCCATCACGATGCAGTGTTAACATCTCATCGAAGCATTTTTGTTTCTAACCGCTATTTTTGAGTTTAATCTCTAAAAATTCATAACTTGACTTGTGCATGTCAGATTTTTGTTGTTTTGGTCTTGTTTTGTTTAGATAAATATTCCCTATTTTTCTAAACCGGTGTTGTTTTATTTTGTAGCGTTTTCATTAAGTTACTGTGTGTGTTGGTACAAATACTTTACACCTAGCACTCTGAAGTTAAGCCTACTGCTCTGCCAAGCTACCAAGGGGGTAAGCAGGGGTTAGCTGAGGGTGATTCTCTTTTACCCTGACTAGAGTGAGGGTCCTTGCTTGAACAGGGGGTAACCTGACTGTCAACCAAAGACCCCATTTATAACAATAAGCCACAGACTTGTTTGTTTTTCAATGCAGCTGTGTCAAAACTGGGAGAGCATATCCATCCCTCTCACAGCAAAACAAAGAAAAACATTTGTTATAATCAGGCATTCCCAGAGCTGGGGCTCAGCATAGACTTTCTCCCAGCTCTGTGAAGGCACCCATGCAGTTGCCATCCAATGGTACCGAATCAGACACATACTTGTGTGTCAGCTTCTTTAAAGGCTTGGCCAAAAGGAAAACTTTTGGAATCCACTGGTGACAGTAGCCAACCCTTCCCAGATACATTCTGACTTCTTTCTGTATGACAGAGGGAGTCATTTGCATGATTGCTGAGATTCTTTCTTGTGACACCTTCCACACACCTTTCCTATATGGTGACCTAGATACAGGACTTCTTTCCTGCAATACTGTAATTTTGCTGGGAAAATCTTATGTCCATTTTCTCCTCAATGATTCGAGAGAGCTATTGTATCTCTCCTGCATGCTTCACCGGTGTTTGATACAACAAGGAGGTCATCTATGTATTGAACTAAGACTGAGTGGAAGGACATTTTAAGGCACTCCAGATGTTTTATTCTTTTTCAAGATATGGTGACTCCGTATACCTTTGAGGAGTATGGCACCATGCCAAAACATGACTGCCGAATTTGAACACAAAGAAGAATTGCCTTTCCTTATGAAGGGAAATGGAGAAGAAAGCCTGGCAAAAATCAATTACCGTAAACCACTCTGCTTCACAGGCAATTTGGAATAATACCACTGCAGGATTCATTACATCCAAACAACATGGAACAGTAATCTTGTTCACTTTTCCCGGGTCTTGAATTATGCAGTATTTACCATTGGGGTTGTAGAATGGGAGAGTCATGTGGGCTTCCCAAAATCTCTTTCAAGATACCTTGTTCAATTAGACTATTAATTAGGGGTGTAATTCCAGAAATTGTCTCTGGTGTCATATTATATAGGGGTGTTTTTGGATACACTGTATTAGGCCTCGCTGTTATTTTAATTGGCCCACCTGCTTTAATAAGTTCAATGTCTTTCCCTGAAAAATCTCAAACCTCAGGTATCACTGTGTCTTTGAAATCTTCAGGCAAATCGTTACATGTCATCATTGGGTACACAGGGTGTGCAACGAATAGAGCAGTTTAGCTTACACAGTAGGTCGCGTCCAAGTAAACTTACAGGACTTGAATCGCAAACCACACATTGATGCTCATCTTCAAATTAACCTCTTTTTAGAGGGGCATGCTCTGTTACAGTGTTGGTTAACAATTTATTTGCAACTCCTGCAACCTAAATTTGTTTTCCTAAAAGGGGCAAATTTGGTACTTCTTCTGAACTGACAGTAGAATGTGTAGCTCCAGTGTCAACCAGAAATGACACGTCATGACCCACAATTCTGGCATTTACATGGGGATCACATTGATTTATTTCTAAGAATGTAGCTAACTTACAATTCTCATCATCCGAGCTGTGTGACTGAAGAATTTCTGACAATTCTTCCTCGCTGAAGCCCATCTGGGAAACTGTGATGCTAGCCAATTCACATTTGCATTTGTGATCTGGTTCAAATTCTGTTGGGGAACAACCATTTGCTGTTGAGCCATTGGGGCTTGTGGTACTGCATATGCTGTCCAGAGGACACATTCACATTTTGCACTCAGGGTCTTTGAACTCTTTGAATCTGAACTTGATTATTGCCTTGTGCATGAAAAACTCCAATATTCTGTACTTGGTCATTCACATTATTATAGGGACACTCCCAATGCCAATGTCCAAAATTTCTGCAAGCATGACAGGGATTAGTTCTCCTCAAAGCATGAACATCAACAACACCTCTAATCTGATCTACATGAACACCATGTCCTCTACTTCTGGGCTGAACAACATTTGTCACTTGCTGTGGCACACCTTGCATTCCACCAGTATTCACCATCATCTGTAGACTTCGACTAACTTTCTGTGCAGCTTTCAATTGCATCCCCATTACCTTTTTTTTCAACTTTTTCTGCTTCAATTTCAATTCATCACTACAATACTTGGTGTATCGTAGGATCTCATCAATTCGTTTGTTCTGCTAACATATCAGGTGCTCCTGAATCATCTCACTAATATCTGGCTTCAATTCTTGCACAAACCTGAAAACAAAATGACCCGTACCTTTAGCTTCTATAGTTTTTGTACCACGATGCTATTTGAAAGCTAGCAGCAGTCTTTCATGATGTGCATGAATCGACTCCTTTGACTCCTGAGCTGTCCTGTCAACTTTCTGCCAATCAATATCCTTGAGGGACATTTTGTTTTTCAAAAACTCAATTGAAATACTTTTTCATCAAATCTTTAGATGGTACACCGGTAACTGGATCTCTTTGAGGTTCACAATCAGGAAAATCAACATTCACTTCGCTTTCATTCCAGAAATCAGTCAGAAATACAATGTCAATCAACATGTTCCAATCCTCTCACAGGCATTTTGAAAGTTTCACAAATCTCTCTATCTGCTTGTACCACTCCACTGGTTTCTCTCTCAATATTGGTTAATCATTGGTGAAGGACAAAATATCACACCTACTCCAGGGTGCATGAATATAACCTCCACCTGGTATTTCTCTAATGGGAATCATTTTCATATTGTCCTCAGCTTGATTTGCTCCTGCCGAAGGCACATTTTCCTTTGCTTTCTTCTGATCTCGTTTCTTCACCCCTCTGACTTCCCACTTATCTACAGTTCCCCATTTCTGAATGTATGTAATCAATTCTTTAATGTATGTTTTCATTCCAAGAGATCTCATGTTAGCTATGTCTTTTGTATGGAAAATTACTGTGTATTTTAACAGAAAGGCCCCTGAAATAATCCGGAAATAGACTGCAACTCAACATTAAAGCCATGGCGAAAGAAAGGGCACACAGCAATACCCAACAAAATAAAATAGACCAATATACCACTCAGAGTACCCAGGGGAGGTGACTGACCCATAGACCCAGACACTGGCTGAACAAGGAAGAAACTTGCATAATGACCCATCAGAAGCACAGATATTGGATGCAATAGAACATTCCAGCACCAAGGTTCAGGCCAAAATAGATGCCGTGTCCATTGATGTTGGATTACTCAGGGCAGATCTCCGTGCGGTTGCAGAGAGACCCTTAGCTACAGAACAACAAGTATCGAAGCTACAGCGAGAGATAAATTCACTGAAAACAGCACTGGCTGAACTTGCCAAAAAAACTGAAAACTTAGACAGAAGAGCAGAGGACGCAGAGGGGCGATCGAGGTAGAGATCCAGAGTTGTTCCTTGAAAATTGGATACAGAGTGTCTGGGGAAAAATTATCCCCAGTCTTTGTTGTGGAAAGGGCACACAGCATTGATTCCGAAGCCACCAGTAGCAAGCACACCACACACCCTCATTGCTAAAATCCTTAATTACAAAGAAGGTGACTCTATCCTCCAAGCGGTGAGACAAAAGGGAAACCTTAAGTTGGGAAAACACAGGATACAGGACTTCCCAGACTATACAAGCCAAGTACAGCAACTACGGGCCTCCTTTGGGGGTGTAAAGCAGAAACTCAGAGCAACAGTACTCTGTTACATGCTGATGTTGTCAGCAAAATTAAAGGTGATTCATGGAGACTGTGCGCAATTCTTCACCACCCAGGAAGCAGTCTGAGATTGGCTCGTGGTACACGGAGATGACCACATCCCTGCCACGCGGTCACGATCCTGGGGAGACGAAGACATAGGCTCTATCAGGACACCATGAGCAAAGAAACAGAGGAGATCCGGGTCTGCCAGAGCGTTCCAGAAAGTGGTGGTGCTGCAAGACAGAACATTGGCATTGGAAGAGCACAGTACGCTAACAGGGGACCTGAAAGGGCCAGGTCTGGACCCTGAGAGTCTGAAGCAGGAAAGAGAAGAATCCTTGGTGGAATAAGCCCCAGCACTGGGTGCTGACGACTGTAACCATGCATCAACAACCTTGACTGAGTCCGGAAAATGATAACTAGATGGGACAATTTGTGGGACACTGACAAAAATCAAGCATCAGGATCCCTTGCCGACCTGCCAAGGATGGGGTGTACCTCTGATATCGCTAATTCAACAATCAGTGGAAGCAGGCTCTGCATGCAGCCTCAAAATGGGGCCATCTTAAAATACTGTTTTTTTACACCATACCCCTTAATGACTGTGTTTGAGTGATTTGTAGTATGGGAAGCTGGGATATAAATGCAGCAATGTGAGAATGAGGATGCAACAGGAACTGTGTGAGTGAGTTAGTACTAGCGGAGAAGCTGGTGTGCGGGACCCATTACTAGGGAGTTCAGCATACCAGCCCTCCAGTGCATAGGAAATTAATAGCTATGCTTGAAGGGTTGAGTGGAGAATACTAAGTACGAATGAGCCGAGTGGTAAAAGGAAGATGTTCAACAAGTGTGTTGATTCTAGGATCTGTTCCCTGTTCTATATTCATATAACATTGATTTGGGGAAGGGGAGACCTTCATGATGGTTGGGAATGCACAGGTTGTTCATATGTGTGTATCCCGGGGTAGGGGGGAAGACATGGCTAGTCTGACCAACTACACAAACGACAAGGTAGAGAAATTGACGCCTGCAATGGAGCTGCAGGACAATATACGGCTGTAAAAATTGAGATGGGGACTCACTATAGACTTTTGACATGTAATGTAAGGGGGCTGAACTCATTCGTCAAAAGACGTAGGACCATATTTACACTTTTTTAATGCCGCATTTGCGCCATTTTTGACGCAAAAGCGGCGCAAACTTGCAAAATACAATTGTATTTTGTAAGTTTGCGCTGTTTTCGCGTCAAAAAGCGGCGCAAATGCGGTGCTAAAAAAGTATAAATATTGGCCATAGGGTACTAACATACCTGCGCCGACATGGCATACAAATAGTGCTCCTCCAGGAGACACATTGACAGAAACTGAGGTCACCAAACCAAACTACATAAGAAATGGAGGGGACAATTATACGCTGCTACTTACTTACAAGTGCCGTTTTTACTCTGGGGTTACCAAGCTCAATGACAGATACCTACTGGTACACGGACTGATAAATGGGTTGGAAATATGCTTGCTGAATGTATATACCCCAAATGTAGATAATGCAAACTTCTTTCCTGCAGTAGAACATGAGCTGACTCATCATTTTGGGATACCTTTGGTATGGGCCGAGGACTTCAACTGTATCCTTAACGGAGACGTGGATAGACACTCCCAAAGATTCGAACCAAGCTGCACATGACCACTTCTTTTCAGACAGTGATGGACCGGGTACAATGCATAGACATATGGAGAGTCACTCATCCGGACCACCGAGAATAAACATGCTTTACTACCACGCGTCATACCTACAGCCGACCTGACAGATTTCTGGTATCACACAACATTGCACCAGTACTCCAAATCAGATTTCTGTCAGACCATGCTCTGGTGTCAGCAGAATGGCAAGTGGGGGGGACATAGGCCCCGTGTCCTAACCTGGAGATTATGCCTGGAAACTCTAAAATACCCCACCTTCAGAGAGGAACTTAGTGAAGTAATAGTGGGATACTTTGCCACAAACTGATTATCTACAAAGACCAGGGGTCTAGAGTGGGATACTCTAAAAGTCGTTGCACGTGGAGAATGTCTGTCCAGAATTTCTAGCACAAATAGACTCTTAGAGTCTGATCTCAGGGAAGCTGAGTGCTCCCTTGCCACTACACAACGGACACACCCAGACACAGTTGAGACCCATGAGACTGAACTGCAGATTGGTCGCTGCATCACGGAACTATGGGGCAGGTTTGATAAATTGACTTCACATGAATATCGACAGCTCCTACATAGGGAAGGGGACAGGTCAGGTCACTTGCTGGTGTGGCTGCTTCGCCGGGAGGGACCATTACCCCTTATTTTGTCTCTGAAAAGGGTAGACGGAACAAGAGTGACCACACAAAATGGTATAAATAAATGTGAGAAAACAGGGCTGATTGCAGGGGCCCCTAACTTTTTCCCCCCATTTTCCACTTTTTGCTGGTCTTTTCCTGACTCTGATGGTGCCCTGGGTTCTGCTAACCAGTCCCAGGCCCTGTGCTCTGTGTAAAATGGATATGCAAATTAGGCTAATTATAATTGGCTAAGTTAACCTACCTATAAGTCCCTAGTATATGGTAGGGCATGTAGGTTTAGGGACCACAGCATAGGTGGTGCACCCATAGGTGCACTGCTGAGGTGCCCAGTGTCATTTTAAAGGCAGGCCTGCCTTGCTGGCTGCTTTTAAATTAAAGTTATATGCAAATTCGACTTTGGAATTAAAACTAGTTCCAAAGTCTTAAACTACCTTATCTTTACATATAAGTCACCCCTAAGGTGTGCCCTATGTGCCCCTAGGGCTGGGTGGCATGTAACTATAAGCAGGGACTTTATAAAAATAGCTTTATAAGCCCTGGAGAGGTAATAATAGCCAAATTCGTTTTTCCCTCATTGTAGTAAATGGCCTTCATAGGCTAGAATGGGGAGACTTTATTTTAATTTTTAAAGACTCCTTAAATGATGCATACCAAGAATTTGGTATCAAATCAATTGTTGTAATAAATCCCACAACTTCCAGTTGTGGGATTTAATATAACTTGTTCAGGTAATGAGTTTTAAACTTTACCTGAAAAGTTGCCAATTTCAGCCCTGCATTGTTTTTGCTGCTGTGCTCTGATTGGCCAGCCTCTGGCAGCTTGGCCAAGCTGCCTTGATGAGGTGTGAAGTGGCCTGGCTTCACACAAAGGAATGTGCCTGTGGGAGGGAATCTCCCCTCAGCAGATGGTGAGGCAGGAAGGGGGAGGGCTGCCAAACTGGTCTTCAAAGGCAGAGAAGGACATTTGGAGCAACCAGCAACACCCCCACATCCTGCAACCCCAGACAACTAGGTGCCCCCTTGATTAGATTAGGAGAGGGCAGGAGAGGGGTGTGTTTATGATTTTTAGCCACACCAGTGGGTGGGCTCAGCCAGATGTAACCTCCAAAAATCAGATTCAGCCATGATGGATTTTTAGAGAATGTTGCCTCCTGGGATTGATTTTTGCCACACTTCCCAGGAAGTGGTCATCACATGGGTAAGGACCCTGCACCTGATTGGAGAACCAGGACCCCCCTGCTTTTCACCCAGGAGCAAGGATAAAACTGGCAGACCTGCACCCACACCTCAGTTCCCTACCACATCCAACAAGGAAGAACAACAGAAGAAGAAGGACTGCCCTGCTGGACCCCTGGCCTGCACCTGGAACCTGCACTCAGAAGGACTGCACCAGCTGCACACTTGGGCTTCACCACAAGAAGGACTTTGCCTGGCTTCAACTGGTTCAAGGAGGGACTCCCTGTTTGCTACAGGTGAAAAATTGCTATCCAGAGTCCCCTGCACCAACTCCTGAAGAAAGCGACCAGCTGACCACTGTCCAGTGGCCAAAAAGGAGTTTGCGCCAGGTGCATTCTGGGAGTTATAGTCCGCACCCCCCAAGGACCATCTCAGAACTTCTGGACCCTTGGGGTGAGCTGTGGACCCCAAAAGAACCTTAAAAGGACATCTGGGAGAAGCCCCAGAAGTTTGGAGAAGTTTGGACAACTTTTGTAAAAAAGCTCCATAGAGGGACCGACCCGCCGCGGCAACTCTAGCCGGCTTGCCTCAACCGCGACCTGGCCTGATTTGCTGGTTCGTCCCGGTAAAGAAAATCTCAGAAAAAGAGACTAAGTCCGAAGGTAAAAAGCTGACCGGGACCTCCCAGCCAGCGTATCCGAGGAGGGCTCCATGGACGTCGGATCAAGATCCAGGTTTACCCCGGTCGAAGGATTTTCACCTCGAAAAAACGACTAAGTCCGAAGGTAAAAATCTCCACCGAGGATTCCAGCATTGCGTATCTGGAGAAGGGCTCCAGGAGGTCGGATTGGACTGGCAGGTTCGTCCCACTGAAGAAAATCTTCGAAAAAGAAACTTAAGGGGGTGATTCCGACCCCGGCGGTCCTTGACCGCCAGGGCCGGGGTCGGCGGGAGCACCGCCAACAGGCTGGCGGTGCTCCTAAGGGCATTCTGACCGCGGCGGTATGGCCGCGGTCAGAAACGGAAAACCGGCGGTGTACCGCCGGTTTTCCGCTGCCCTGAGGAATCCCCCATGGCGGCGCAGCTTGCTGCGCCGTCATGGGGGATTCCGACCCCCTCACCGCCATCCTGTTCCTGGCGGTTTCGACTGCCAGGAACGGGATGGCGGTGAGGGGTGTCGTTGGGCCCCTGGGGGCCCCTGCAGTGCCCATGCCAATGGCATGGGCACTGCAGGGGCCCCCGTAAGAGGGCCCCACTTTGAATTTCAGTGTCTGCTTAGCAGACACTGAAATTCGCGACGGGTGCTACTGCACCCGTCGCACACCTTCCACTCCGCCGGCTCCATTCGGAGCCGGCTTCCTCGTAGAAGGGTGTTTCCCACTGGGCTGGCGGGCGACCTTTTGGCGGTCGCCCGCCAGCCCAGTGGGAAACCCAGAATGACCGCCGCGGTCTTTTGACCGCGGTACGTTCTTCTGGCGGTTCCCGCTTGGCGGGCGGCTCCCGCCGCCCGCCAAGCTTGGAATGACCCCCTAAGTGTGAAGGTAAACTTTTAACCGAGGCCTCCCGCGGCCTGTAGCCGAGCAGGGCTCCATCGCGGTCGGCCTGAAACTTTGACTTTGCCCCGGTCGAGGTGCAACCAGATGACCCGATTGGCGCTTTTTGTTTCTAGGCGCTAAAAAAAAACATTCTTTAAAAATTCATAGCTCCGGTTCCTCTTATCCGATTTTATTCGTTTTGGTGTCATTTTAAAGATAAAACTATTATCTATTTTTATAAATTGGTTTTGGATTTTTAAACTGTTTCCTGTGTTTTATTTAATTACTGTTTTGTGATATTTGAATGCTTTACACTCTGTCTCCTAAGTTAAGCCTTGACGCTCGTTGCCAAGCTACCAAGGGTTGAGCTGGGTTTAATTTACTGAGACCTAACTGGACCTTAGTGGAGGTTAGTGGCCTATTGCTAAGTGTAGGTACCTACCTGCTCTTACCAATAACCCATTTTCCAACATTTTTGGTGAGCAGTGGTGGGATCCTGTACTTGTGTTCAGTATCACGTTACAGTTTTAAGTAAAACAAATTAAAAATCCTTTAAACTGTCCTAGTGCAAAAACTGTTTTTAATTTTTAATTTGGATTAATTTCAATTATTGAGTTTTTGTGATTTTTCTAAATTCTTGTTTCCAATTTTTGCAAAAAGTTTTTGTTGACACAAAACTAGGGAACCATGGAGCTTGATCTGGCTAACCTACCCACACTGACAGTAGTCCAGCTTAGGGGGTTGTGTACTGAAAGAGGGTTGCCTGCAACCACTGACCACAGGAAGCATGTCCTGATCAAATCCCTGACAGCATGGGCTGAGGCCCAAGAGGTAGACCCAGAGGAAGCTCCAGAGGAGGGAGAAGTAGGGGAGGATGCTAGCTCTAACCACTCAGGGGAGGGAGGGCATCTGAGCCTAAGTGAGGATGAGGAAGACCGGTCCTCATTACATACAGTCACTAGGGGCAGACCCAAAGCTAGTTGGGGAAAGGGGGTCCCTGCAGGAGGAGAGGACCTGTCCCTCAGAGAAAGAGAGCTGGAGGCCCAGCTAGCATTTATAGCTTTGGAAGGACAGAAGCTGGCCCTAGAAAAGAAAAAGTGGGCAAAGAGAGAGAAAAGAGATGGTGGCAGCGACAGAGAAGTTGAGGTGTCCATGGGTGAGGGGTTTTGCCCCAGATTACCCAAGGGGGTGGTTCCTGCTTATGTAGAGGGGGATGATATAGACAAGTGGTTGGAGGCCTTTGAGAGGGCACTCCAAATGAGAAGGGTTAGGCCTCAATACTGGGGTTCACTTTTATGGGAGTTGGTCCCCAACTCAGGGAGGGATAGGCTTCTGACCTTAAGGGGGGAGGAGGCAGATTCATACCCTAGTATGAAGAGGTGCTTAGCCAAGAAGTTTGGTCTGACCCCAGAGCAGTATAGAATGAAGTTCAGGGACACCCAGAAGGTCAGTACCCAGTCTTGGGTTGACTTTGTAGACACCTCACTTAAGGCACTAGAGGGCTGGATTATTAGTAACAAAGTAAATACTTATGAGGGGTTATACAATCTGATCATGAGAGAGCACATCTTGACCAATTGTACCCAAGAAAGGTTACGCCAGCTTCTAGTGGACTCTAAGCTGACCAACCCTAGAGAGCTAGAGGAGGCAGCTGATGAGTGGTTGAAAACCAGAGTGGTTGTCAAGTCCCAGGGGGGAGACTCCAGGAAGGGGGGGTCAGGTCCCCAAAAACCTAAAGAGGGAGGTGGTAAGCCCACCACAGAAACTCCCTCTGTACCCCGAACCCTAAGAAGGAGGAGAGTAAATCCCACTCCCACTCTGACAAGCAGAGACAGGGAGACCCAGGGTTAAAAAAACTCTTGGACAGTAAGGCTTGCTTTGAGTGTCAGCAGACAGGTCACTTCAGAGGAGATGCAGCCTGTCCAAAGAAGGTGGTTAGCACTGGGCTGTCCAGTGTAGCCATGGAGGAGGACTCCTCAGATGATGAAGTCCTCCTAGCATTGAGCTGGGAGACAGGACCAGATGGTAAGCTGGTGATCCCTGAGGGTGGGAGTAGGCACTTCCACCCCATTCAGGTGAAAGGGATCCCTACCACTGGCCTGAGAGACACCTGTGCCAGTCACACTATAGTGAGTGACCGGTTAGTGACCCCAGACATGTATGTCCCAGAAGAGACAAGGAAAGTCAGGATAGCCACAGGGAAGGGTACCTCCAAACCTGTAGCCATAGTGCCCCTAGAGAGGGAGGGTATCCTTGACTGGTTTAGGGTGGTAGTCAATGCTGACCTCCCCCTAGATTGTATCCTGGGCAATGACCTCCCAGAGGTAAGTCTGGTCCCAGATGTGGCGGTTGCCCAGGGCGCCCCCCCAACCCAAAGTCTTAGGGAGTCAGTCCCTACAGTTAGGAGACAGGGGTCCCCAAGAAAAGGAAAGAAGAAAAGGAAGGGTAGGCCACTCTTAAAGAGAGTTCCAGGGAGCAAAAGGCCTTCTGCCCCAGTAGGGGAGGAGCCCATAGTTGGCACTGGTGAGGCCTCACCTGACCCCAAGGAAGTCCTGAGTAGTCAGGCAGCTGTCCAGATGCAAGGTGTTGCCCCTGCACTGACAGAAGGGAGAGTGGAAGGAGGGTGTCTGCCACAGGAGGTGGTAGCCCCCCACTCTAGACAGCAAGAGGGGTGCCAGGACCCCACAGTTGCCCCTAAAGCAGCTCAGCCACCTGTCAGTGGAGAGCTTAGGGTGTGGTTCTGGGTACTGACAGCTGTCGGTAGCCTCTGCTGGGCGCTAGCCTTCCTGGCAGCACTGTACTTGGCCTGGGAGGCAGACCCCAGGGCCAATAGCAAAGTAGGCCCCCTGACCCTGTTGGTCATGGTGGGGTTGCTCAAGTGTTGGGTGACCTCTTTGGGTAAGCTAGGTGTTGCCCTAGCAAAGTTAGGAGTAGGGGAGGTGGGCACCTCACGACCCAAGTTGGCAGAGAGAGAGGAGGAAGACCCCCCTAGAGGGAAGTTTCAGTTTGAGATGGGTCCTTTCACTGTTGGGGTGGGTTCACTACCCAGAGGGAGTGACCATGACAGGAGGATGTAAGGCAGAGTAGGCCCTGCAAAGGGACAGCCAGTTTTCTTCACTGTCTTCCTTGCCTAACAAGCCAGGAAGAATCTCCCAGGGTTGGGCCGAGTCTCCTGGGCGTGTGGGCTGGGGGTGGCTTGTGTGAGAAAACAGGGCTGATTGCAGAGGCCCCCTAACTTTTTTCCCCCATTTTCCACTTTTTGCTGGTGTTTTCCTGACTATGATGGTGCCCTGGGTACTGCTAACCAGTCCCAGGGCCTCTGCTCTGTGTAAAATGGATATGCAAATTATAATTGGCTAAGTTAACCTACCTATAAGTCCCTAGTATATGGTAGGGCATGTAGGTTTAGGGACCACAGCATAGATGGTGCACCCATAGGTGCACTGCTGAGGTGCCCAGTGTCATTTTAAAGGCAGGCCTGCCTTGCTGGCTGCTTTTAAATTAAAGTTATATGCAAATTCGACTTTGGAATTAAAACTAGTTCCAAAGTCTTAAACTACCTTATTTTTACATATAAGTCACCCCTAAGGTGTGCCCTATGTGCCCCTAGGGCTGGTTGCCATGTAACTATAAGCAGGGACTTTATAAAAATAGCTTTATAAGCCCTGGTGAGGTAATAATAGCCAAATTCTTTTTTCCCTCATTGTAGTGAAAGGCAAAAGAGTTCCTGGCGAAACCCCTTTTCTGGTATGCCAGGTTGCAGAGATATGGGAACGGACGGTTGTAGCTATACTAATGTGTGCCCCATGTGCAAGATTACTCTCCATACATTGGCTACCTAGTTTAGGCACAAACGGTAATGGATGTTACAAAATGGTACAATGGTAACTGCTCAACAGTGGGCGACTTGTATCAACTGGGGAAGTTCCTAATGCTTAACAAGGCTCGGGACATCTTTCAGTTACCTCCAGGGCAGCATTTACAGTAGAATAATATCTCTCATATAATCAGGTAAGTGTGGCCCAGATTCCCGGAGGAACCGGAGGAATCCCACACACTGTGCACAATTCTAGATCCAGAGGTCTAACGTCTTGAATATATAAAGCCCTAAAGGCCTGTCGTAGGGTGGATATGATAAGAGTGTGGGGTAGATTGGAGCTAGACCTGGAAACCTCCCTCAGTTAATCGGAATGGTGAAGGACATTTGTACAGGTTCGAGAAGTAGCGAGTAATGCTCACTTTAAGCTGCCCCAGTTCCATTACCTCCGTTGTACATACCTCACTCCCCAGAGACTCCACAAAATTTATCCCACACATATGCCCGGGTGCCCTCACTGTGGATACACACCAGCCCATTTCATACACATGGCCTGGGATTTCCCTCAGTTATGCATGTTCTGGACAGATGTCATAGACAAACTGAAAGAAATAACAACACTACAGACTGAATTATCACCCAAGCACTGCTTATTAAATGTACTCCCTCCCCCAAAAAGAAGGAATAAAATGCATTATCGATTCTCACTGCTGGGGTTGGTCTAGGCTAAACATTGTATCACGATGTACTGGGCTCAGACTAGACCCCCCCACATTACATTGACAGAGAGCAGACCTTAGGGAATGGGGAAAAACCGAAGAGAGACGGCGGGGAATGGTTCGACATGACGAACACGTGGAACCTGATATAGAAATATGGAGTGCCATCTTGGAAGACCTGGGCGTACAAGACCTCCAAGAGTCCATACAACACACACAAACAGACACTACAGCCCAGGATAAGACCAAGATGACCCAACTCAAAAGTGAGGGAGGCAGGGATAATCCAGAAAAATTTACCTAAATACAAGCTAAAACCACTGTCTTCTTTTATTGGGGAGGGCGGAGATGGCGGGCACTCATACTCATGATAGCAGGCAAGATTACCCAAGGTAATTGTAAACGACCCCCTGCAATAGCACAAACATGCAACTTGTTGAGCAGAGTCCTTATAATCGTATCTAAGATAAAGATAAAGGTCAATGGTGTCCTTGCATGCTCCAAATACCGAATAGATTATGCTAAGACTAGCCATGGTCATGGTTATGACTGTTGAATTATATTGTTATCTAGTTGTTAATTGTTGTAAGATTCTGTAAAGCAAATAAGTTGGTGATCTCAGGAGAAGCCCTATTGCGACCCACACAGTGGGAACTGCACTGATGAGTTGGTACCCCCATGTGCAGTAATGCCTTCATTTCAGAAAACTCATGCTTCAAAGTCCAAGAATGCTTCGTCAGATTATGTAGCCTGTCAGGTAATGTGGAATGACTTGGACCGTGACCGTACACTTTTCTCCACGTTTTACTCTGTAACTTTCTCCTGTGTTGTAATATATCGTTACATCTACTGGACTCTTCTGCTTGCGGGGATATATAGGGCTTGTAGGTTCATCAAGAACCCTAGGCACGCAGAGTCAATAGATGAGCTTCACCTTGCAATGGGTTTTCATTCTATACCGGATATACAGCAATTCATTTGCTGAAATATAAAGAGTGAAAAATAGGTATCAAGAAAACCTTTGTATTTCCAAAATGGGCACAAGATAAGGTGTTGAGAAGCAGTGGTTATTTGCACATCTCTGAATTCCGGGGTGCCCATAATTTCATGTGAATTACAGGGCATTTCTCAAATAGACGTCTTTTTTATACACTGTCTTACATTTGGAAAGGAAAAAAATGTAGAGAAAGACAAGGGGCAATAACACTTGTTTTGCTATTCTGTGTTCCCCCAAGTCTTCTGATAACAATGGTACCTCACTTGCGTGGGTAGGCCTAATGCTCGCAACAGGAAACACAACGCGGTCACATCACGTTTTTACATTGAAATCTGAGGTGTTTTTTGCAAAGTGCCTAGCTGTAGATTTTGGCCTCTAGCTAAAGCCGGCACCTATGGAAACCTACCAAACCTGCGCATTTTTTAAAACTAGACACCTAGGGGAATCCAAGATGCAGTGACTTGTGGGGCTCTCACCAGGTTCTGTTACCCAGAATCCTTTGCAAACCTCAAAATGTGGCCCAAAAAAAACTTTTTCCTCACATTTCGGTGACAGAAAGTTCTGGAAACTGAGAGAAGCCACATATTTCCATCCACCCAGCGTTCCTCCAAGTCTCCCGATACAAATGATACCTCACTTGTGTGGGTAGGCCTAGCACCCGCAATAGGAAATGCCCCAAAACACAACGTGGACACATCACATTTCCCCAAAGAAAACAGAGCTGTTTTTTGCAAAGTGCCTAGCTGTGGAATTTGACCTCTAGCTCAGCCGGCACCTAAGAAAACCTACCAAACCTGTACATATTTGAAAAATAGACACCTAGGGGAATCCAATATGGGGTGACTCGTAGGGCTTTCACCAGGTTCTGTTACCAAGAATCCTTTGCAAACCTCAAAATTTGGCCAAGAAAACACTTTTCCCTCACATTTCGGTGACAGAAAGTTCTGGAAACTGAGAGGAGCCACAAATTTCCTTCCACCCAGCATTCCCTCAGGACTCCCGATAAAAATGGTACCTCATTTGTGTGGGTAGGCCTAGCGTCTGCGAAAGGAAAGGCCCCAAAACACAACGTGGACACATCACATTTTCCCAATGAAAATAGAGCTGTTTTTTGCAAAGTGCCTAGCTGTGGATTTTGGCCTCTAGCTCAGCCGGCACCTAGGGAAACCTACCAAACCTGCATATTTTATAAAACTAGATACTTAGGGGAATCCAAGATAGGGTGACTTGTGGGGCTCGCACCAGGTTCTGTTACCCAGAATCCTTTGCAAACCTCAACAATTGGCCAAAAAAACACTTTTTCCTCATATTTCGATGACAGAAAGTTCTGGAATCTGAGAGGAGCCACAAATTCCCTTTCACCCAGCGTTCCTCCAAGTCTCCCGATTAAAATGCTACCTCACTTGTGTGGGTAGGCCTAGCGCCTGCGATAGGAAATGCCTCAAAACACAACGTGGACACATCACATTTCCCCAAAGAAAACAGACCTGTTTTTTGCAGTGTCTAGCTGTGGATTTTGGCCTCTATCTCAGCCGACACCTAGGGAAACCTACCAAAACAGTGCATTTTTGAAACGTAGACACCTAGGGGAATCCAAGACGGGGTGACTTGTGGGGCTCTCACCAGGTTCTGTTACCCAGAATCCTTTGCAAACCTAAAAATGTGGCCAAAAAAACACTTTTTCCTCACATTTCGGTGACAGAAAGTTCTGGAATCTGAGAGGAGCCACAAATTTCCTTCCACCCAGCGTTCCCTCAAGTCTCCTGATAAAAATGGTACCTCACTTGTGTGGGTAGGCCTAGCGCCTGCGAAAGGAAAGGCCCCAAAACACAACGTGGACACATCACATTTTTCCAAAGAAAACAGACCTGTTTTTTGCAAAGTGCCTAGCTGTGGATTTTGGCCTCTATCTCAGCCGACACCTAGGGAAACCTACCAAACCTGTGCATTTTTTTAAAACTAAACATCTAGGGGAATCCAAGAGGGGGTGACTTGTGGGGCTCTCACCAGGTTCTGTTACCCAGAATCCTTTGTAAACCTCAAAATTTGGCCAAAAAAACACTTTTTCCTCACATTTCAGTGACAGAAAGTTCTGGAATCCGAGAGGTCTGAGAGGAGCCACAAATGTCTTTCCACCTAGCGTTCCTCCAAGTCTCCCAATAAAAATGGTACCTCACTTGTGTGGGTAGGCCTCCCAACTGGCTTTGCAACAGGAAATGCCCCAAAACACTATCTGGACACATCAAAATTATCAAATTCAAAACTACCTGTTTTTGTGGGGGTGCACCTGCGTTTTTGGTCCTGGGCTCAGCAGCCTTCTAGGGAAACCTACCAAACACAGACATTTCTGAAAACTAGAAACCTGAGGGAGTCCAGGGAGGTGTGACTTGCGGGGATTCCCCGATGTTGTCTTACCCAGAATCCTCAGCAAACCTCAAATTTAGCTAAAAAATCACATTTTTACACATTCTGTGTGGGATCACTGCCCCGGGACAAATTTCCTACCACCCAACGTTCCCCTCAGTCTCCCGGTAAAAATGATACCTCACTTGTGTAGGTTGGCCAAGGGCCTGTGACATGGAAGAGCCAAAAACATGTTGAAATTGAGGGGGAACCAAAGCGGGTCCAAAAAGGCAGTTTATTAAAAAAAACATTTTTAGGCTGACAAGTGCAGCAAACTTTTTATTGGTATAGAGGAGACAGTGCTGGGTGGTAGGAATTTTGTGGATTCCTACAGATTCCAGAAGGTTCCATCACAAGAATGTGGAAAAAAAATGTGTGATTTCCAGCAAAGTTGGAGGTTTGCAGGGCATTATGGGTAAGAAAATGGTGCGGGGTGCATGTGAAGCACACAACCCTGGACTCACCCAGATGTTTACTTTTCAGATGTGTCTAGGTCTTGTGGAGTTTTGTACATCGCAGCGTACCAACGTCCAAAAAGTGCAGCCCTCACCATTCCAAGTGGGACAATTTTGAGAGTTAGCCAAGCTCTCGTGGCCCAAATGTTAAACCAAAATCCAAAATAATCAAATGTCCTCTTGCTTGCCGTGGGATAAGATGTTTTAGTGTGCTGGAGAGAGCTGAAATACTGTTACCCCCTTCAGTTGGGGTGGGGGCATAACCATGCCAATATTGGTTGGTAGCCACCACCCCACTATTTTTTTTTTTGTTTAATTCCCTGGCATCTAGTAGACTTTCTGCCCCCCTTGGGGTGTGGATCGGGGGTAATTGCCCCATCTGCCCACAGGTGGGCAGGACACCTTTGGCCCCATTTATTTGGGGTGGGGGTATGACCATACCCCCACCCTCTTATTTTGAAAAAAAATCTTCCCTGGACTTCGTGGCTTGGCCTTCCAAAAATAGCCCGATCTGCCCCCGAGGGGGGCACATATGGCCCACAGTAATGTGCCCCCATGGGGAGTGACCCTTGCCCAAGGGGCTACCCCCCAAACAAAACACACACATACACATACATCAATCCCTGGTGCCTAAGTGGTTTATGCCCCCCTTGGGAGCTGATCGGCCTAATCATAATAGGCCGATCTGCCCCCATTGGAGGCAGAAAAGGTCTAAAAATATTTCCCAGTAACCGTTACGTCCTTGGCTGTCAAGGGGTTAATCAAGAAATTAAAGCATGTTTCCCAAAACACCAGTAGAAACTGCAACAGGCAAATTAAGCAGCTGTAGTCTGTTAAAAAAAAGATTTCTATCCGTGAGTGGCAAGAAATCATAACAGAAAATACAAGTCTATTGAAGCAATTTCCTTACTAAACAAGCACCTCAAATGGCAAATCCAGTAAATCTCCCCCACTAGGGGTGTGGATCGGGGTAAGTACCCCATCTGCCCACTGGTGGGCAGGACAACTTTGGCCCCATTTATTTGTGGTGGGGGTATAGCCATAACCCCACCCTCTCATTTTGAAAACAAATCTTCCCTGGTCTTTGGTGGCTTGGCCTTCCAAAAATAGGCTGGTCTGCCCCAAGGGGACAGATATGGCCAACAGTAATGTGCCCCCATGGGGAGTGACCCTTGCCCAGGGGGCTGCCCACCCAAACAAAAGACACACATACACACACACCAATCCCTGGTGCCTAAGTGGTTTCTGCCCCCGGGGGCAGATTGGCCTAAGCCCCAAGGGGAGCAGAAATGGCCTAAAATAAATTTGTCCCCCCCAGGCGAGCTGCCCTTGCCTAAGGAGTGGACCCCCTTGCATGAAATGATGCAAAAAAAAAATCCCCAGTGCCCAGTGGTTTCTGCCCCTCTAAGGGGCAGATCGGCCTAATAAAAACAGGCCGCTCTGCCCCCAAGGGGGGCAGAAATGGCCTAAAATAAATTCCCCCCCCCAGGGGAACGACTCTTGCCTAAGGGGTCGCTCCCCTTGCATGAAATTGACGCAAAAAAATAAAACTCCCTGGTGTCTGGTGGTTTCTGCCCCACTTGGGAGCCGATCGGCCTAATTATAATAGGCCGATCTGCCCCCATGGGAGGCAGAAAAGGCTTAAAAATATTTCCCAGTAACCGAAACGTCCTCGGCTGTCAAGGGGTTAATCAAGAAATTAAAGCCTTTTTCCCAAAACACCAGTAGAAACTGCAGCAGGCAAATAAAGCAGCTGTACTCTGTTAAAAAAAAAGATTTCCATCCGAGAGTGGCAAGAAATCATAACAGAAAATGCAAGTTTATTGAAGCAATTTCCTTACTAAACAAGCATCTCAAATGGCAAATCCAGTAAATCTCCCCCACTAGGAAATGAAACCTTAATCTATTTAGAAAGCATGCGTCTGACTGCTTTCCTTCTGCGTGACTTGAGACAAATGTTTTCCCTTTGCTCTAAAAGTTTAAAGCTATCCACAGGCAGAACCACTCTCTGCAGTCAGCATTCCTGCAAAATTGTCAGCCCAATCACTTCAAACACAAATACCTGTGAAATAAATGCCAATAAAACTGTTCTAGTTGTTTTAGTTATGCTAAGCCCGAACACGTACGTTTTCAAGATGCCCATTATTTCGTCTCTGTAGAGCTAGTCCTTTATCTGTGTCTATCAAATGTACATGATTTGTATGCGGCAAAGAACATCCAGCGCAAATGACATCACTGACTTGATTTGCATATCCACGACCTCTGCAGTTTTCATAAATTGAAACAGCAATTTTATTTTTCAGCCTGTTTTTCTTTCTGATACAAAGAATCTCTTTTGTGAAAAGCAGCAAAGGAGAAGTGTATGAACTGCAATTTTTGAAATTCTAAAAGCACTATAACTTTAAAATCATCTGATATTCATTCTTTGTATACCAGGATATTACCAGTTTAAGATGTGCTTGCTTCAGCAGCACATATACTAAAATTTGAACGATACATGCAAATTCATGAAGCATTCTACACTGGAATTCCAAAGATAGGAGGAGCAGCTGTGTAAATGAGAACCGACATGAGCCAAGGCAGGAAAGATTATACTTCTCTTTCTATGCTTTAATATTTTCAGCAGCCAATTAGAAAGAACTTTCTTAACAAACTACATATCCAATGAACCCAAGTATAACACATGATTAACCGTGGAGACCAGCCCTATAAAACCTTCATGACATAAAGCAACTTCCTCTTTCTTTGCTGCTCCACAGCCAGTTAAGTCATTTTTACCTTAGCGCGTTATTGAATTGATTTATTAATTGCCTTTAGATGCGATCACGCTCATGCGCCCATACTTACATTAACTGTATTTATATTGTGATTGTTATCGGGAGCGGCTTGCCGCCACGCTTTTATGTGGAGCGTGAGTTGTTTCCTTGGGAGCGAGGACCGCGCGGCTTTGCCGTGCAGTCCTCTTTCTATTTCTATCGTTGAGACGCGCCTCAGCGTACAAGCGAGCCGGCAAGCGTTCTATTTCTGGTGCCTGCTTGCCAACTCCCACGTGTGTGTTTAACGGAGCGCGGTCATCAACTGGTGGTGCATTCAGCACTTCTGATAAAGGGATTTGAATTCGGCCTTCGGCCTAATTCAGTCTGGGGCTTTGCTTTTTCTTTAGAGGCCCCATTGCTCCCCGGTGAACGCCCTGACATACTGAGGGGCATATTTATACTCCGTTTGCGCCGGAATTGCGTCGTTTTTTTTAACGCAATTTCGACGCAAAACTAACTCCATATTTATACTTTGCCGTTAGACGCGTCTAGCGCCAAAGTCCATGGAGTTAGCGTAATTTTTTAGCGTGGACACCTACTTTGCGTTAATTATATGCAAGGTAGGCGTTCCCATCTAAAAAATCGACTCCGAGGCATGTGCGTCGGATTTATACTCCCTGGCAAAATTCACGCCCGGGAGTGGGCGGGTCAAAAAAAATGACGTACGGCCGCTTTTGCGCTGTTTTTTAGCGCCTGCAAAAGGCAGGCGTTAAGGGACCTGTGGGCTCTGAAGGAACCCAGAGGTGCCCTCCCATGCCCCCAGGGACACCCCCTGTCACCCTTGCCCACCCCAGGAGGACACCCAAGGCTGGAGGGACCCATCCCAGGGACATTAAGGTAAGTTCAGGTAAGTGTTTTTTTTTGTTTTTTTTTGTGGCATAGGGGGGCCTGATTTGTGCCCCCCTACATGCCACTATGCCCAATGACCATGCCCAGGGGACAGAAGTCCCCTGGGCATGGCCATTGGGCAAGGGGGCATGACTCCTGTCTTTGCTAAGACAGGAGTCATTTCTATGGGGGTTGGGAGTGAAAAAAAATGGCGCAAATCGGGTTGAGGCGAAAAAATTGCCTCAACCTGACTTGCCCCATTTCTTGACGCCCAAGCCCCATATCCCCCTACGCCGGCGCTGCCTGGTGTACGTCGTTTTTTTTAACGCACACCAGACGGCGCTGGCGGCTAACGTCATTCAATAAATACGGCACCCGCATGGCGCTTCAGAATGGCATTAGCCGGCGCTAATTTGTTTGATGCAAAACTGCGTTAGCGCAGTTTTGCGTCAAAAAGTATAAATATGGGCCTGAGTTCTTTCAGGGTTGTAAAGTATTCAGAGGCTTTGCCCAGAGCTTTGTTCAGGTCTTCCCTCCACACTCAAATTAATCTTTGACCTGACTAGGGGTTTTGATATTATTATTACATTGTGTAGGAAAGTACCATCTTGCCTGGCATGTTACCCCCATATTTCACTGTATATATGTTGTTTTAGTTGTATGTGTCACTGGGACCCTGCCAGCCAGGGCCCCAGTGCTCCTAAGTGTGCCCTGTATGTGTTACCTGTGTTATGACTAACTGTCTCACTGAAGCTCTGCTAATCAGAACCTCAGTGGTTATGCTCTCTCATTTCTTTCAAATTGTCACTAACAGGCTAGTGACCAATTTTACCAATTTACATTGGCATACTGGAACACCCTTATAATTCCCTAGTATATGGTACTGAGGTACCCAGGGTATTGGGGTTCCAGGAGATCCCTATGGGCTGCAGCATTTCTTTTGCCACCCATAGGGAGCTCTGACAATTCTTACACAGACCTGCCACTGCAGCCTGAGTGAAATAACATCCACGTTATTTCACAGCAATTTTACACTGCACTTAAGTAACTTATAAGTCACCTATATGTCTAACCTTTACCTGGTAAAGGTTGGGTGCTAAGTTACTTAGTGTGTGGGCACCCTGGCACTAGCCAAGGTACCCCAACATTGTTCAGGGCCAATTCCCCGGACTTTGTGAGTGCGGGGACACCATTACACGCGTGCACTACATATAGGTCACTACCTATGTGTAGCTTCACAATGGTAACTCCGAATATGGCCATGTAACATGTCTAAGATCATGGAATTGCCCCCTCTATGCCATCCTGGCATTGTTGGCACAATCTCATGATCCCACGGGTCTCTAGCACAGACCCGGGTACTGCCAAACTGCCTTTTCAGGGTTTTCACTGCAGCTGCTGCTGCTGCCAACCCCTCAGACAGGTTTTTGCCCTCCTGGGGTCCAGCCAGGCTTGGCCCAGGAAGGCAGAACAAAGGACTGCCTCAGAGAGAGGGTGTTACACCCTCTCCCTTTGGAAAATGGTGTTAAGGCAGGGGAGGAGTAGCTTCCCCCAGCCTCTGGAAATGCTTTCATGGGCACACATGGTGCCCATTTCTGCATAAGCCAGTCTACACCGGTTCAGGGACCCCTCAGCCCTGCTCTGGCGCGAAACTGGATAAAGGAAAGGGGAGTGAATACTCCCCTGACCTGCACCTCCCCTGGGAGGTGCCCAGAGCTCCTCCAGTGTGCTCCAGACCTCTGCCATCTTGGAAACAGAGGTGCTGCTGCCAGGGCCAGCAGGTGATGTCAGAGACTCCTTCTGATAGGCTCCTTCAGGTGTTGCTAGCCTATCTTCTCTCTTAAGTAGCCAAACCCTCTTTTCTGGCTATTTAGGGTCTCTGCTTTGGGGATTTCCTTAGATAACGAATGCAAGAGCTCATCAGAGTTCCTCTGCATCTCTTTCTTCACCTTCTGCCAAGGAATCGACTGCTGACCGCGCTGGAAGCCTGCAAAACTGCAACAAAGTAGCGAAGACGACTACTGCAACTCTGTAACGCTGATCCTGCCGCCTTCTCGACTGCTTTCCTGGGGGTGCATGCTGTGGGGGTAGTCTGCCTCCTCTCTGCACTAGAGGCTCCGAAGAAATCTCCTGTGGGTCGACGGAATCGTCCCCCTGCTACCGCAGGCACCAAAGAACTGCATCACCAGTCCCCTGGGTCTCCTCTCAGCACGACGAGCGAGGTTCCTTGAATCCAGCAACTCTGTCCAAGTGACTCCCACAGTCCAGTGACTCTTCAGTCCAAGTTTGGTGGAGGTAAGTCCTTGCCTCCCCACGCCAGACTGCATTGCTGGGAACCGCGTCTTTTGCAGCTACTCCGGCATCTGTGCACTTCCGGTGGAAATCCTTTGTGCACAGCCAAGCCTGGGTCCACGGCACTCTAACCTGCATTGCACGACCTCCTGAGTTGTCCTCCGGCGGCATGGGACTCCTTTGTGCAACTTCGGGTGAGCACCATTTGCCTCCTCTTCGTAGTGCCTGTTCCGGCACTTCTGCGGGTGCTGCTTACTTCTGAGAGGACTCCTTGTCTTGCTGGGTGCCCCCTCTGTCCTCTGACGCAATTGGCGACATCCTGGTCCCTCCTGGGCCACAGCAGCATTCAAAAAACCTAACTAGCAAGGCTTGTTTGCGATCTTTCTTCAGAAAAACACTTCTGCACAACTCTTCACGACGTGGGACATCCATCCTCGAAAGGGGACGTTTCTAGCCCTTGTCGTTCCTGCAGAATCCTCAGCTTCTACTGTCCAGTAGCAGCTTCTTTGCACCCACAGCTGGCATTTCCTGGGCATCTGCCCACTCTCGACTTGGTCGTGACTTTTGTACTTGGTCCCCTTGTTCCACAGGTACCCTCGTCTGGAAATCCATCATTGTTGCATTGCTGGTTTTGGTCTTTCCTGCAGAATTCCCCTATCACGACTTCTGTGCTCTTTGGGGAACTTTAGTGCACTTTGCACTCACTTTTCAGGGTCTTGGGGTGGGCTATTTTTCTAACCCTCACTGTTTTCTTACAGACCCAGCAACCCTCTACAAGGTCACATAGGTTTGGGGTCCATTCGTGGTTCGCATTCCACTTTTGGAGTATATGGTTTGTGTTGCCCCTATGTGTCCCCATTGCATCCTATTGTAACTATACATTGTTTGCACTGTTTTCTAATACTATACTGCATATTTTTGGTATTGTGTACATATATCTTCTGTATATTTGCTATCCTCATACTGAGGGTACTCCCTGAGATACTTTGGCATATTGTCATAAAAATAAAGTACCTTTATTTTTAGTATATCTGTGTATTGTGTTTTCTTATGATATTGTGCATATGACACTAGTGGTACTGTAGGAGCTTCACTCGTCTCCTAGTTCAGCCTAAGCTGCTCTGCTAAGCTACCATTATCTATCAGCCTAAGCTGCTAGACACCCTATACACTAATAAGGGATACCTGGGCCTGGTGCAAGGTGTAAGTACCCCTTGGTACTCACTACAAGCCAGTCCAGCCTCCTACACATTCCTGTTAAGCTCCCCCTTGATTCCCTTTGGGGCCCCCCATACCTTGTTGGTCTCCCTGTGTTCTGGGTCAGATTGGTCAACATTTTTTCTTCATTTACATTCCAATCATGTATGAGGAATACCAAGAAGGAGATGAGAGCTAGTATTATGATGAGGTGCAAACAAGCTCATTTGAACAGAACCTTGCGCATGCGCTGGATGCTGGAGTGTGCCAGACTGTTAATGAAGCCTTAGCCAAGGCTAGAACTCTGCTGAAACATAACCTTTATGGGTTTGTTCAGCAGCAAGGCTGGCTGTCCCCCTCCACCAGGGACATGATTGAAGGGTCCAGAGTCACCCCTACAACACTACCTTCAAAAGGAATCCACTCTGAAATGTTTGAGAAACTTGCAGCCTCTTTAGCCAGTGAACACCCTTACAGTATGCCTTCAGAACCCCATGCAGAAGGGTTTGCAGAAGACTCTGGTGCATCTTCCTCTCTGAGCTCTTCGAAAGAAGATTCACAACCTCCATGCAAGCGAAAGGCAAAAACCTATCATACCTTAGCTAGTAAACAAGCGAAACTCTTAACTTTTGAACCAGGTGAAATTATCCACCCCAGATCTGCTGCCGGGTGCCCCCCTCCGAAGTGGCTGATTATGTGAAATCTCACATAAGACAAGATTTCGACAAGGAAATGCGCGCACGCTTGCACTCAGAGTGCCCAAGACCAGAGCTCCCTGACAAGGTGCAGAGACTCCAGAGGTAGACCCCTCCATGGTAACATATTTAAAGAAATATACTAAACACCCAAAAAAGGGAATCAACAGAGCTTGGAAAACCTGTCAGGATAAGCTTTTGGACTTATCAGTTCCCTTGACGAAAATTCTGGAATTAGCTTATCAAGCAAAGGAATCTAATACCCCGGTGGATACTGAAACTCTTATATGTTGGGCACAACGTGCGATCTGTCTGGTCAGCAATACCAACTGTGCGATTTCTAATGAACGACCCCGTTCCATTTTGATGAAGCTGGACCCGAAATTAGCAGACCTTGCATCTTCTGAAGCAGGCCCAGCAGCACAAGGCCTTTTATTTGGAGCTTCGTTCCTTAAAGAACTCTCTAAATTCACGCCACTTTCTCCAACGTTGATAAGGCTCAGGGTTCGATTAAGAGAGCACTGTGCCCACTTTTTGCATGGGCTAGATGCTTCGGGGGCTAGCGTTCGGCCGCGGTTATCAAAATTCGTCTGGAGACAGCTTCCAAGGCCACTGAGGTAGAGGTGGCTATCAAGACCAAATTCCTTCAGAGGGTGTTTCCGTAGAGGAAGATTCAGGGGTGCGGCTGCTGCCATTCAGGACTCCTCTCCCTCAGGTGAGAATTATTCCGTGGGCAGAGGTTTCTTTGGGGACACACACACAGCTATTTTCTCACAATTGACAAAAGATATCCAACGAACCTTGGGTATTGGAATCTGTTCAAGGATTCAAGATAGAATTCTTTCAGACTCCCCAGCAGTTATCCTTTCCCAACACGATGTATTTTTCCCAGTTATATCGGAATTTAATTAAAAAAGAGGTTCTATCTCTTCTATCAAAGAATGCAATAGGAGAAAATGATCTTCATCCCCCGGGGTTTGTAAGTCCCATCTTTCTGGTCGACAAGAAAGGATGCGGCTCCAGGTTAGTGCTCAATTTGAGGGAATTCAACCAGTGGATCCTTTACCCCCATTTCAAAATGGAGGGGATCCATTTGTTGCGAGACATCCTTCGGATAGTAGATTGGATGGTACGTTTAGATTTGAAGGACGCCTACCTGTTCATACCTATCTTTCCTTCCCACAGACATTTCCTCCAGTTTCAATGGGAAGGAAAGATTTACGAGTTCAAGGTTCTTCCCTTCGTTCTTTCGGCGGCGCCATGGTGCTTCACAAAGCTAGTGAGGCCGGTTGTTGAATCTCTAAGATCCAGGGGTGTTCGTCTTATCATTTACCTGGACGACATAATCATTCTGTCCCAATCTCCTCAAACAACAGTTATCCATTTGGAATGGGCGATCTCTCTTCTTCAGGAATTAGGGTTTGTCATCAACGTCCAAAAATCTAAACTGACGCCTAAACAACCTATGGAATTCTTAGGATTCTTAGTGGATTCTCCTTCGGCCCAATTAATTCTCTCTCCTTTGAAAGTGAAGACCATCAAGAGAGAATTGAGACTAGACTTGTCCAAGACGAATGTATCCTTGAGGTCTCTGGCTCGACTAGTAGGACGTCTAGCCTCCTCTATTCTGCTGATTTTCCCAGGTCCTCTACACTACAGGTCCCTCCAACGCCTGAAGATCATGCACCTGAACAAGGGTCTAACTTAATCCCAATTAGTTCCCCTCTCAGAAGAAGCGAGAATGGAAATCTCTTGGTGGCTAACTCCCCTCCTCCCCGGACCTAGTCATAGAGGCGGATGCCAGTCTGTGGGGTTTGAGGGCCCGTTGTGGTCAAATTTCCACAGGGGGTCGTTGGTCTCGGAAGGAACTATCGCTTCATATCAATTGCCTGGAACTCTTAGCGGGATCCTTTGCAATTCACAGCTTTACAGCGGGCAAAGCAAAATGCTGCATTCTTCTCCGCATGGACAATGTTTCAGCTGTTTGCTGTGTGAACAAGCTGGAGGGGATGCGATCCACATTACTGATGGAAATTGCCAAGGACTTTTGGCATTTTTGTCTCCAGAATCACATTTCGGTGACGGCGGAATATCTTCCGGGTTCACGGAATGTGATAGCGGATTGGCACTCCTGACATTTAAAGGATGCCAACGATTGGAGACTGCATCCACGAATCTTCAGAGCCATCATGCGGAGATGGGGCCCTTGCAATGTCGACCTCTTTGCCTCACGATTGAACACCCAACTTCCGACCTATTTCAGTTGGCGTCCGGATCCAGGAGCGGAGCGATGGATGCTTTCCTCCAGGACTGGATCCCATTCCTCTCCTATGCATTTCCTCCTTTTGTGATGATTCCCAGGGTTTTAGCGCATCTTTAGAGACAGGAAGCAGAAATAGTGTTGATCTCCCCATATTAGAGAGCTCAACCCTGGTTTCCCATCATCATGGAGCCTGCCTGTGCCCCTCCCAGTCTCTTACCCTGGTGTTGGAACCTACTCCTGGACCCAGTGGGGTCTCCTCATCCATTGATTCAATCGGGACAACTGTCGCTGCTAGCATGGTGCCTTTCAGGCAAAGTTGGAGTCTCCCAGGCCTTTCGAAGGAAGCTCAAGAATTCATCAATCAATCCTGGACCCCCAGTACCCATAAACGTTATGCCTCAGCTTGGAGGCGCTGGTGTACTTGGTGTAATTCACAGGGTGCTGATCCCTTTAATCCCAGTTGCTCCCTGATATTGAATTTTCTTGCTTCCTTAGCTGCTTCAGGGATGGCATATAATTCTATTAACACTTTTCGATCGGTAATCTCTGCCGGTCATGTTTTCATTGAGGAGAGGCCTGTTGTTTGTAAGTTGATCTGTGGCAATAGGATGTTGATTCCTCCCCTTCCTAGATATTCAGATCTTTCTTCGATTTTTAGATTCCTGGCCTTCCAATAAATATTTATCTAGGAAACAACTATCTGCTAAACTCACCATGCTACTCTGCCTTATCTCTTGTAAACAAGTATCTGACGTCAAGGCTTTAGATTTAGCAGGTAGACGTTTTTCCCCTGAAGGGGTATATTTTGTTATATCTCGAAGAACAAGTACAATACCAGGTTGATATCTTATCCTGCATTTCCAGATAATAGCAAACTGTGTGGTGCAAGGTTTGAAGGATTACAAGGTGAGTACAGCTGAATTTCGCTCAGATATGTTGGGCAAACTTTTTATTTCACTTCAGAGACAATTTCATCCAGTCTCCTCGGCAACACTAGCTAGATGGGTGAAATGGATCCTGTCGGACGCTGGCATTGATGTGTCTAAATTTGGAGCTTACACTGTGAGAGGTGCCATGGCATCAAAGTCTTTTGCCCTTGGTTCTCCGTTAGAGGATATATTAGGCACCGCAGATTGGTCTTCTGATTCCACATTTAAAAGATTCTATTATAAACCTATTTTAGATATTCCTTCAGTTGTAAAGGCAAGACTTTAAACTAACATAATCCGAGCCTCCGGTCCTGACATAGAATATAAAATTTTCCAGCTTTCGCGTTTAGAATTTTCAATTCTATTAAGAAGACGGAGGCGAGGATTATCCCACCCATTGTTTGAATATCATCATTTATAATGTTTTTTCATTGTGTATTCTATATTTACAAATTTGTTGACGTTATCTTTTCTCCCTCCCTGATTATAATGTTGTATGATTTATAAAAAAAATAAAACATAAATAAAAAACATTCTGATTGTTTTGTTTATAAGACTGTGTTTACGGCTAGCCTTTCTGCATTTTCTGATTATAGGTCAAGAGGACAAATGATTGACTTCTCTTCAGCGACTGGGGATCTTCTGTATGGGATTCAGTCTTCGTCCACATCGTTGATGAGATGGTCCGTCTTCCAGGTTCAGAAGTTCGGTTTTGTTTCCTGAACTTTAAGGTTCTATTTTTGCTTGTGAGACTTTCAGCATCAGTGCATTAACTGTGTCTATCTAACAAAGAAAGAGGCAGTGGCTTTACGTCATGAAGGTTTTATAGGGCTGGTCTCTATGGTTGATCATGTGTTATACTTGGGTTCATGGGCTATGTAGTTTGTTAAGAAAGTTCTTTCTAATTGGCTGCTGAAAATATTAAAGCATAGAAAGAGAAGCATAATCCTCGCCTCTGTGTCCTTAATAGAATAGAAAATTCTAAACGCAATAGCTAGAACATTTTATAGTGAGTTCCTGAAAACTACAGATAAACTATTGAAAGCGTGAGGACACGGCACTTGGCTGGTGCTCTTGCCACGAACGGAAGTGAGGTATTGGCTTTACAAACCTGTTAGGAGGCAGCCTAGAAGAGTGACACTTCAGTCAACCTATGGTAAGCAGCAGGTGGGAGCAAAGTCCTTTATTCAGTACAATAGGTCTTCCAGACAGCGCATGCGCGCTGCCTAGGCTCGACCTAAAAATGGGGAAAATGCTAAGTGCAAATGCACATTTCATCAATATTTAGACTGTTTTGTTAAGGATAACGCAGTGAGATTACAACAGGAAATTTATGAATTTGTTTATACTTTGTGTGCATGCTTCATATTGTTCCATTAACCGGGAAAATGATTTTCACTGTAGTGAAACTCAGTTCACTATCAGTTCACTACTATCAATAAACTTTGGAATCGAACTGTCCTGTTTTTGACCCTGTGAACACATATATGCCAACGTCTATGAGCCTTCATTGGGAGGGAAAGGCTTTGTGAATACCAAAAAGTTCTAAAGTTGTGAGATGCCACCCCTCCGCTTTCCACTACCTTTCCCTTGGCTGACAACTCAAATTAAGATGACAGAAAATCCGTCATACTGATGAATTTTCTACCATCGTAAGTGCAGTTTACATTTGTAAAATTCTACTAATCTTTATTCTGCGTTCAGAAAATGCCAATTATCAACCTGTAAGTATATCTTGAACACCAAAGTGAAAATAAAGTGTGAAAACTAAGGCCAGATCTTTTAAGTGGCTTGAATCCTGAGGTCCACATAAGAACTAAAATGCTGACCAAAAGATGGTGGTGCTGGGACTTGTTTTTAAGGGCCAGATGTAGCAAAGAGATTGCGAGTCGCAAACGGCGAAAATCGCCGTTTGCGAGGCACAAATGCCTCTTTGCTGTGTAGAAATGCATTTTGCGAGTCGGATCCGACTCGCAAAATGCATTTCCGACTCGCAAATAGGAAGGGGTGTTCCCTTCCTATTTGCGACTCGCAATGCTATGCAATTCCATTTGCGACCGCAAAAGCGGTCGCAAATGGAATCACAGGTACCATCCACTTGAAGTGGATGGTAACCCAGTCTCAAACGGGAAGGGGTCCCCATGGGACCCCTTCCCCTTTGTGACTGGACATAAAAATATTTTTTCAGAGGTGGCAGTGGTCCAAGGGACCACTACCTGCCCTGAAAAAATCCGAAACAAAAGTTTTCGTTTTTTTTTTCTAAGTGCAGCTCGTTTTCCTTTAAGGAAAACGGGCTACACTTTGAAAAAAAAAAACTGCTTTATTTAGAAGCAGTCACGGACATGGTGGTCTGCTGTCTCCAGCAGGCCACCATCCCCGTGAGTGCCCAGACTCGCTATGGGGTCGCAAATTGCGACCCACCTCATTAATATTAATGAGGTGGGTCTTTGCGACCCCATAGCGAGTCGCAGAAGGTGTCTGAGACACCTTTCTGCATTTGGTTTTGCGAGTTGCAATTTGCGAGTCGCTATGACTTGCAAATTGCAAGTCGCAAAACCATACTTACCTACATCTGGCCCTAAGGGGCATATTTATACTCCGTTTGCGCCGAATTTGCGTTGTTTTTTTCGATGCAAATTCGACGCAAAACTAACTCCATATTTATACTTTGGCGTTAGACGCGTCTAGCACCAAAGTTCATGGAGTTAGCGTAATTTTTTTGCGTGAACACCTTACTTGCGTTAATGATATGCAAGGTAGGCGTTCCCGTCTTAAAAAATGACTCCAATGCATATGCGTCGTATTTATACTCCCGGGCAAAAATGACGCCCGGGAGTGGGCAGGTCTAAAAAACCCGCATTAGCGACGGATTTTAGCGCCTGGGTCAGGGCAGGCGTTAAGGGACCTGTGGGCTCAGAATGAGCCCAGAGGTGCCCTCCCCTGCCCCCAGGGACACCCCCTGCCACCCTTGCCCACCCCAGGAGGACACCCAAGGATGGAGGGACCCACCCCAGGGACATTAAGGTAAGTCCAGGTAAGTATTTTTTTTTAAAAAAAATTGTGGCATAGGGGGGCCTGATTTGTGCCCCCCTACATGCCACTATGCCTAATGACCATGCCCAGGGGACAGAAGTCCCCTGGGCATGGCCATTGGGCAAGGGGGCATGACTCCTGTCTTTGCTAAGACAGGAGTCATTTCAATGGGGGATGGGTGTCGTAAAAAAATGGCGCAAATCGGGTTGTGGCGATTTTTTTGCCTCAGTCTGACTTGCACCATTTGTGGACGCCCATACGCCATTTTCCCCCTACGCCGGCGCTGCCTGGTGTACGTCGTTTTTTTCAATGCACACCAGACACCGCCGGCGGCTAACGCCGGCTAACGTCATTGAATAAATACGGCGCCCGCATGGTGCTTCAGAATGGCGTTAGCCGGCGCAAATTTTTATGGCGCAAAACTGCGTTAGCGCAGTTTTGCGTCAAGAAATATAAATATGGCCCTAAGTGTCTTATGCGCAAAAGGTTTCCGATGTTGGCTAGAATGCTGGGACTTGCCTTAGTTTTAGAGTCTTATTGCGCCGAAGGTTTTCCATTTGTGAAAGCAAGTCATATTTCTTCACGAAGCAGGACTGTTCACAACATTATGACTGCATTAACTCAAAAGCGCCCTGGACTACGGCTTATTTGTTTAAGTTTGAAGGAAGCGTTACATTAATCTCTTCCCACAGGGCTGGCAAAGTGAGATTTGTCGCTTGATCTTGGAAGTCATTAAAAATCATTTCCAAGTAATTGCACTCAAATTTCTGTTTGAGCATGAGAAATGTTCTGCAATCTCGGCTGCACATTGATTTTTTAAGCACTAAATCACAGAGCCTCAATAGTTATATTATTATTATTATAATATATAAATAAATACATACATGCATCTATATATGCATATATATATATATATATATGCATATATATATATATATATATATATATATATATATATATATATATATATAGACATATATATATATATATATAGATATACACACACGTACACAAACACGTGTTTAACCTTGACCTGCACTTAGTTAGACTCCACACCAATACTGACTAAGACTATCTCATCAAGATAAGTACACGTGGAGTTAGAGTAGTAAATCTAAATTTCCCTATCTATGTTCATTTTGAAGATATTGTGGTAGTTGATGTCGTGGAGTCGGGCCGATATTTGTGACCTTGGTATTGTGACATACAGCACCCTCATGGTCACCATTCGCCCCACATCGTTTTTTTATAATCAGTTCAACCTAGTTAAAAGAAAGTTAGGAATACTGTGATGCGTGCTCACATTTCTTCATAAGTGGTAATGGGAAAATTATGGGGCTGATTTAAGAAAAGTGGCGCTGCACCCAGTGCAGCGCTACTTTCCTTGCGCCCTTTATTTAAAATACGGCGCACCATGGCGCAGGGTAGGGAGCAATAGCGTCAGAATGCCTGAAGCTATTGATGTACTCTGCAGAAGTAGCACCAAAATTGTGGTGCTACTCCTGCAGAGCACATAGGGGCCCATTGTATTCAGTGGCATGGCCCCTTTTAATGCTTGCTCTGAGCAGGCTTTAAAAGTGCCAAACAAATGGCACAACGAAATCTCTTTGATTTCTTTGTGCCATTTTTTCAACTCCCTAACGGGGGAACGCCCCCCTTGCCTGCATTATGCACGTGTAAAAAGTCACTTTAGCGCAGCCTTAGTGTAAAAAAAATGACACAATGGTGGTGCTAAGGTGGCTCTAGTGCCCCTTAAATCAGGCCCTTTATTTCTTATGATGTCTTAAAGGAAACTACATAATGACTTCCAACATCATGTATTTTCACTTGCTGACACTATATACCACTTCATAGTATCAGTGGCAGACAAAGTGGGCCATATTTATGAGAGGCTTGCGCCACTGGAACATCACTTTTTTTGATGCTCCAGGGGTGCAAGCCTCTCAACCATATCTATAAGGCCTCACGAAGGTGCCAGTCACGGCTCGTGGGAGGGAAAAGGGGCAGGGCGGCACGTGGCGGGGAGGGTGGGGCACAAAAAAAACAAAAATAATAATAAAAATTAAACTTACCTTTTTTTCTGCACCGCTCCATTCGCTTTGCTCCTCCATTGCAGGCTGCAGGCAGGCACAGGCTCAAAGCCTGCCCAGCGACCAATCCTGACCCTGCTCAAAGCAGCGTCAGGATTGGCTGGGAGCGCCCAGCCAGGGCACTCCCAGGCAGACTGGGAGCCTGTGCCTGCTCTCTCCAGCCCAGCAACCATTTTGCTGGGCTGGAGAAAGCCCTGTGCGCATGTGTGTTTGGCCCACCCGAGACAGCCGGCCAAACATACTTGCACACTGAGGGGGAGTGCAGGGGGAGTGCACAGCACGTCATGCCCGTTGCCCCACCCACTTTCATAGAAACAACATAATAAACTGAGTTTATTATGTTGTTTCCATAAACGTTTTGCAGCTCCTACTGCTGGCGATGGTGGCAACGCTCCTCCGCCCTAGTGGAGGAGCTGCACCTGAAAGGCGTTTTGCATGGCTTTGCATGGCCTCATACTTATGAAGTAAGACAAAGCAGCAGAAGTTGCTAACTTTGCCTTACTCTATGCCAGGGAGGCGTTCCATGGACCCATCATATTGACTCTGCCCCAAATTTACTTAATCACCTGGGGCAGAGTCAAAACCTTACGCCTCCTCAGAGCAAGCGTAACAAGGAGAAATATTTTAATTTCTCCTTGTTTTTCATCTTTCCATGTGTGCTGCACACAAAGAAAGAGAAAAAACAACCTTGCATTCAACGCAGGCACCCGTGCGCCCTAGTGCAAGGGTGCCTGTATGGGTTCTAGGCAGCCAATTATGTGCCACCGGAGAAGGAAAGGACAGGAATGCTTCGTATTTCATATATACAGTGCATTCCTGTCCTTTCACATTGGTGTAGGGCACTGCAGCAAGACGACTTGAGACACTGCCCGACGCCAATTCCCCATAAATGTCAGATACTAAGGACAAACACACACTATGTAAATTACATTAATTTACATTAGTGCATGCTAATTTTATCTTCTGTAGATGTCCTGAAACCCGCATTGATGTGGCCTTCCTGAACCTGGTTTAGACACCCTCCCCCCTATGTCCCAGCGCATTTGTGTTTGATTAGGCAAGGGTAAACACTCACTGAATCAAGATCATGACAGTCAAGAAAGACACAAGAAAATATATGAGGTGGAAATGGTTGATTCATTGTTTTTAAACTACTGGACATACCATGGAGAAGCAGGAGAGCTCGTCTGTGCCATCACCTGTGCCATCAGAGAAGCAACTGACGTTATACGAATTGGTTCAACCTCACACCAAAAGGAGTGGTTGGCCTTAAAGACTGAAAAGTGCAATTCAAATTCTTGTGTATTCAGATTTTGGTCTCTGGGTCTCTCTTCCTGAAGTGGGTACATCCAAATGAGGACCTCTTTCTTTTTGAACTTTGAAGCTCAAGGTAGCCCTCAATGACGTGGCGGAGTGAGGCTGAACTTCCTCAGGGATTTCTGGCTGTCTAGTGGAAAGAGATGAGGACTAGTAGTTCAGTCAGGTCTGAGGTCAGACTACAACTTTTGGGGCAAGGTTGGATGAAGGTTGAACTTATATAAGAATTGCTTCTTCCTTAATGGCACAGTTGATACAAAAATTACGGAACCCAGTGTACTCGAAATTTGAGGACAAGCATGTCCTTTACATGATTGTTTTCTGTAGATCTGGAAAGCACTACAATTCAACACCAGTACCCTAACAACAAAATACGCCTACTTCAATTCTCTACATGCTTTGCTCATCCCTGAACAACATCCTTCTTTGGCTTCTCTGAGCTCTCACACTATCTCAGAGTCAAGAGGCCTAGAAAATGGCATACATTAGACTTTGCACACATATCAATGTAGTATATTGCTTATGTCAACTCCCACGTTAGACATGAGATGGGTGAAACTGGCAAATAGCCGCAGCAACACAAGAACACCTGGAGGGTTACACCTGTGTAAAGTAGAAACCTACATTATACCTGCTGGGTCAGACGTCCCTGAGACATTCTCCCACTGTTCGCTAATGCACCCATTTTATAATTTCTGACTCTTTTGATGTTAGAAGTGCTGTTTGATGCCTCCTGAAAGGTCAGCCCCGTTTCTGTGAATATTGCTGTTGCAGCGGAGTGCTTGGCTCTGCAAGTAAAAGGGGGGCCACACCTCTAGAAGAGAGTGACTACTGTACCTTCAGACCAGATCATGTGGAATTTTTGTCACAAACAGTTTTGTCACGGAACGATGTACATAATTAGACTTGGGCTAAGGGGAATACTACAGCCTGTGATCTTGCCTGGAGTTATGCTGCAGTGGCATGCACCCCGGCACAAGGACACTATTCGGGTGCACTGCTCTCCCTGTGTTTGCCTCTTATCACCTTGACGTTCAGCAGCTGCTCATGAATTCTCGGGCTTTGAAATAGCTCCCGAGCCGCGACCGTGTAAATAGCTTGTTAGGTACATCAAATACATTATTAATGTGATGAAACAGATGGGTTTTTATACTCCTTCAGCATCTTCACAGCTCATGGCATCAAGTAGGGTCCTAAAAAAGCTGCTACTTCGTCCATGTATTTACATACAGTGTAGAGGTGGGCAGTGGCGGCCGGCAGTTATAGGAGGGAGGGGGCGGGAAGCATACTCACACTTTCACAAACACACACGCACGCACATCCATTAACAACACTCATCAACATTCAAACATACATGCACGCACCAAACATTCATTAAATAAGATCACTCACACACACACACATACACTTACCTTCAGCCTCGAGGTCCCAGGAGGGTTGGGACCTGCTGCCTTCCCTCACTGGCTGACCTTAGGTCAGCCAGTGAGGGAAGGCAGCAGTCCCAGCTTTGTCACAGAGTGGGATGGGGTCAGTGAGACTGCTGACCCCACCCCACTCCGTGACGAAGTGTCACTGATTGACATTCGCCTTGGGCGCTTCAGGGCTTAAACCTGAAGCGCCCAGGTTGAAGTCAATGGGTGACTCTTTCCTCATCACCTGGCGGAGGGCCTTGAGGAACCTTTGCTGAGCCGAGGAGGTCACGCCCATAGGAGCTGTGACCTCTTCCGCCCAGCAAAGTTCAGCTCAGGCAGCCAGGAGTCTGCGCAAATCTCCTTTGACCTTTGCTCAGCTTAACAGACAATCTTCATGAGGGGCAAAAGGTGGGGGGGCGTAGCCCCTCCGCCCTAAAGGACGGGCTGCGTCTGGAGGCGGGCAAATCAGCAACTTATAAGGGAGAGACAAACTAGATCCGAGCCAAGGGTCTGGCTCGGATGTTAGAGCTCGTGTAGGAGCCGGGCCTGAATGTGTTTGTTATGTAAATCATCTTGTAAAATATGATAAAGTCTGTTCAAAATTGAAAAAAGCGTATTTTGTAACGTGGAAGTTAGGGCACATAATAGCACTGCACTGAGAAGCACTTATTAAAAGTGATAGTTTTGTACTACTGACAGTCTCAACTCACATATTTAAAAGTGCTTTCATGCGTTATAATTTGGAAACAACCATTGGCAAAGCCAAAAGGTCTCACCTATGCAAGCGCTATTGGCTTTGGCAATATGTTTCAGCCATGTTGTGCACCAGTGTGGCTGTTGTACAGCATGGCTAAAATTTAGTGGCGAAAAGGAGAGGGGTGTGGAGTAGAGTGTCGCAAAGTGGAAAAGAGTGGAGTGTTATAGTGTGGCGTGAGGTGGAGTAGAGTAGCATTGAGTGCCGTGGAGTGTCATGGAGTGGCATGGAATGTTGTTGAGTATCACAGAGTGAGTAGAGTATTGTTGAATGGAAGGACGTAGAGTAGAGTAGAGTGGCACAGAGTGGAATGGCATAGAATGCCACGGAGTGATGTAGAGCAGAGTGGAGTGCTGTAGAGAGTGCAGAATAGAGTGGAGTAGATTGTCTTAGAGTGGAGTGGCATATAATGGAGTAGTGCAGGAGAGTGGTATAACCTAGAGTGGAGTAGAGTGCTGTAGAGTATAATGGCGTAGAGTGGAGAGGCATAGAGTGTCATAGAATGGAGAAGCACAGAGTGGAGTGGCGCAAAGAGGAGTAGTGTATTGTAGAATAGAGTGGAATAAAGTGGCATAAAGTAGAATAGAGGGAGTTGCATAGTGTTGGAGAGTGGAGTAGTGTTGAGTGGCATAGAGTGAATTGGTGTAGAGTGCAATGACATGGAGTAGAGTGACTTAGAGTGCAGTGGCATAGAGTGGAGTGGTGCAGAGTAGATTGCAGTGGCATACAGCGGAGTAGCATAGAGTAGATTGTTTCAGAGTACTATGAAGTGGCGTAGAGTGGAGTGGTTCAGGGTAGAGTGGAGTGGTGCATGGTAGAGTGCAGAGGAGTAGAGTGGCCTTTTATAAAACGGTCCTTCAATATAAAAGATATACAGCAGTTTTACATTTTCTGGATGAACAAAAGGTGTTACCGAGGAGGTTAATGGGAAGGGGGGGGCGACAGTTATAGTTATCTTAGGGCACTAGTTATAGTTACTTGCAATAACTATAACTAGTGAATTTCAGTGTTTTTTTTAGTTTAAAACAGTACGTTTTTTTTTAACTGACATTTTCACCTAACTATAACATCCCTTTAACCTTTGCTTTTCTCAATGAATTGAATATATATATTTCAAGGTACATTTATGTGGAGTTAAGTTTAGATAATGTATACCTATATATTCCTACAGTCAAAATATTGTAGTAGTTGCTATTTTGCAATTTTATTTGTGACACAATATTTTTTGTGTGAGATTCTGAATACAGAGAGAAATGAAACTTATTAAAATATTCTTATTGAGCCTTCTTTTTGAATGCTTGTTAGTTTAAACGATTGTATTTCATAGAACAGACTTTTAATTACTTACAGTAAATCATAGTTCTGAATTCATTTTTAAGATAAGTAGCTTCCATAAACAAATAAAAAGTTCAACATAGCATTTCTTCCTTCTTTAAGTGTTGGCAAAAAAACTCTTCCACAATGACTGTGCTGCTCTTAGAACATTAATCAGCATACCTCGAGAGCTCACCCTTGCAGGCCAATCCTTGATAACAGCACCTACCAATGAATCCTCAGTAGTGTGTGAAAATATATCTTATAAATGCAGAACCTTCTCAGAAAAAAGTTGCTCTCCCACATTGAACTTTCTTTCTTTATATATAGTTTGGTAAACCTGCTTCAGAGTATTAATGTACCACAAAAAATATGATTTAGAATGCATGTCTTTCATTTCCTCACAATGCACTTTGCAATAAAAATTTGGTTTATAATAGTTCATTTTATTGGATAAAACCCATTTAAAATAAGCTCATTATACACTACAAAAACATGTGCCTCAAAACATTGGCAGGCATATCTGCAGGCGCAGGCAAACAATGAAATTTAAATGGATGACACCCAAATACTCGAAATCTTTCTAAAGAGTGCTAAAATCAATGAATAAATAATGCAACATAAAAAATGCCTAAAGAGTAACCTGTTTAATTTGTCCCTCTATTGCCATCTTGGGCTTCGGTCTGTTTTTGGCCTCTTGGATCGTAAATTTCACCAGAACCCCATGATTGCAATATTTATGCTCTGGGTAGGGGGGAGGGTAGATTGGCCATAGGGCCTGATCAGCCTCCCATGTGTGGCCAACGTCCCGTGGACTCCAACCCTAAATATATATATATATATATATATTGTTTTCTCACTTTTTGAAGGTACTGTGATACTTCTGTGGTACTGGCCCTCAAGTGCTCACCCCATGGTGCCACATTAGTGAGTGGAGAGCAGCGGTGGGCCCCTGGGAGTACTGCAGTTCCTGCCGCAACAAGTTATTTTTTAAATTTTGGCCACATGGACCCTTCCACAAATGCCGGGGGAAGGTGACCCTACAAGGCCCCCTTGTATGTTCTTTTAATACAACTTCAGAACACTGGGTCAGAGCCCCCGAGTCCTGTAACAGTGGCGGCTGCAATATTTTTCTCTTCAGCCAATGAGATTGCCCTATTTTTTAAATTTTTGATACTACAAGACTTCCACAGGGCTCCTACAGGACCAACCGTCCAGATATACTTACGTTTTAAACGCTTCATGATGTCTCCTGGCACCTTTTTATATGTAATTCCATTCATCCGTTTTTTTCTGTATTGGACAGCAAAGTTTCCCATGGGAATTAACATGGGAAATCCACATTTTCGCAAGAACCCTACCCCTCCTTTTTTTTAAGCCCCTACTTGATTGGTTGTTGCAAAACTTTCAACTAAGGAGCTGAGGTGAATGAACTTTTTTAAACTTTCGTGCAGATTGGTCAAAAAGCAAAACAAAAAAATGCTCTTTCCAAATGACCTAAGAAAAACTACACAGTGGTGGCTACCCACAGTGTAATAGATATATATGGTTGGGGTGACGAGCAGCAACGAAAAACGTACAAAACCATAGAAATTCACCAGTTACAGTTAGAATTACCTCAAGTAACTGTAACTTGTGCCCTGAGTTGAATATAACTCGCGCCCTCGCCACTCACTGCTAATGACCCACAAATGACGGCACTCATGACATTTCTGATAACTTAAATGACAATATCAATGTGATATTTGCAGTAAAATGTTTGATGAAAAAACTGTGCATGACGGGGGCGCGAGTTATTGTTACCTTAGGGCATGAGTTATAGTTACTTGAGGTGACTCTAACTATAACAAGTGAATTTCTATGGTTTCGAACGTTCAAAATGTGAGCCTAACCATAACGTCCCTGTCACATTTGTTTTTTAAGTGAAGATAAATATATATATAATGGTCCAAGTGTCAACGCATATTAAAAGATGTACAAATATTGGACTTTCACAATATAGAGCACTTAATTTAATTCAATGAATGACAATTTTAAATGTATGAACAGCTGAAGTGATATGTTATCGAATGGAAATAGATTGTGAGTAGAGCATATATAATCACGTTTGACATAAGATGGTGATGATGGGATAACAAGCGAGCAAGGATACCATGATTGTATTAATTGTTTTTGGGGAGGCCTGGACATTTACTTAATCATGTGCAATACGCTCATTATTTAAACACATGGTTATTGTCAGTGAAACTGTTGGAGAACCATAAACATTTTGAATATGTTTCAAAACGGTTAGATTAGAGTGTTTACGCTATGCTGATCCACGGTAGACGTTGGTATTTGTATAACCCACTGTCATCATTAGGATGAGTTAGATGTGAAAGGCAATAAATGCAAAAGGATATGTGATTAAATATGTAAAATTGGGAAAGGTATTGTGTGAAAGTAAGATTTTTAACAATGTGAAATTGATTTGTTTTCATCGTATTGTGGCACTGCTCGTTACGATCACATGATATTTAATGGCAGCAAACATGGTGACTTACAGGTTGATGAAGGCAGTAACGCCGAAACGCGTTCCTGTTTGTGAAATAAATCTCAAGCCCTAATGCTCGTGGAGTGCTGTCTATCCTTAACAAACAAAAGGAAAGTGTTGGATGTTAGATGCGGTGGCGCGTGTCAGGAGACTGGCACCGTTGACGATAAGGTGCGGAAAGGAAACGCCGAACTGAGGGCCAGATGTAGGAAGATAGCAATTTGCGACTTGCAAATTGCGAGTCCCTGCGACTCGCAATTTGCAAGTCGCAAATTGCTATGCAGTACGGTGTCTCAGACACCGACTGCGACTCGCAATGGGGTCGCAATGACCCACCTCATGAATATTCATGAGGTGGGTCGCAAATTGCGGCCCCATTGCGAGTATAGGCACTCGCTAACATGGAGGCCTGCTGTAGTCAGCAGGCCTCCATGTTAGCGACCTGCTTTTCAATAAAGCAGTTTTTTTTTTTTTAAATGTAGCCCGTTTTCCCTAAGGGAAAACGAGCTGCATTTAAAAAAAAACCGAAACCTTTTGTTTCGTTTTTTTCAGGGCAGGGAGTGGTCCCTTGGACCACTCCCTGCCCTGAAAAAATATTCTGGGGTCCAGTCTCAAACTGGAAGGGGTCCCATGGGGACCCCTTCCAATTTGCGAGTGGGTTACCATCCACTTGAAGTGGATGGTAACTGCGACTCCATTTGCGACCGCGTACGTGGTCACAAATGGAGTTGCATATCACTGCGACTCGCAAATAGGAAGGGAACACCCCTTCCTATTTGCGATTCGGAAATGCATTTTGCGAGTCGGTCCCGACTCGCAAAATTCATTTCTGCATAGGAAACACGCATTTGCGAGTCGCAAACGGCAAAATTTGCCGTTTGCGACTCGCAAAGGGTTTCCTACATCTGGCCCTGTGTGTTTGTGTTTCTTTATCTTTCCGCCCCCACTACAGATACAGACAACACGGAGAACGCTGAGCCGGTGTCAGGGGAAAGTTTGTTTGAGGTCGGAGGACGCCGAAGTCGACGACACGCCTGGAGCCGGGAAGCGTTTTGTTCTTACCGCAAGAAAAGCATAGTCAAACGTCGCACTAATAATTACATTGCTTTACATTTCATAATGATGAACTAACGACGCTCGAGCATTATAACGAAGAGCTGTTTTTCACCATATTTTTCACAGAGTTTGAAATAAAAACGCCAGGAGTGAGTTATGGCAAGTAAGACCCAAAACACTTATGAAAATAGAAAAGTAAGAGAAGAATTAGCCTTTTCCAAATCAACCACTTGGGAAAGGAATCAATCAAGCGGAGAACTGAAAAGTGGGATATCTGATATTTATGGAACATTTAAAGAGTTAGAGAAACTAAAGAAGAAAGAACTAAATAAATGGTGGGAATGTGAATCCCTTAACAGATATTTGGAAGTAGAGAGAGTCCCAAGGGGACTATGGATTTTTATCATGCCTACATATGATGATCCCAATCCAGAGCTATTGAAAGAATGGGCAGCCCATAATGCGGCCAGTTCTGCAACGATGATGAAGATATTAATTAAATATGCTCAAATAGATAGAGAAAAGGTGATGGAAAAAATTTAAAGTATTGTCAAGGAAGTTGATACGTTTTCAGACAAAAAGTTGGTTGAGTCATTGAATGCTGCTATGGAATATGCTATGAACTAGCTAAAATAGGGGAAGAAATCATTCAGAAAAAGTCACGGAAATTTAACAGAGATACAATTGATTATGAGACAGGACAGATATATACTTTTGCAAAAAAAAATGGTTATTGGAGACAACATAAACGAAATGAGGTATTATCTAAAGTTCCAAGTATCGATAGGAGGAAATCAAATGTTGGAATGAGTGAGAGTTCTGATACAGATTTCGAAGAAGCGTCACGGATAAAAACGCATACTTCATTGCAAGAAGAGTTAGATTTTTTAAGGAAAGATCGAAGAACGAATCACAGACCATGGAGGGGAGGAAGCAGAACAAGAGGAAGAGGCAGAGGCAGAAAAGACAAGGGGGGGAAGAGAAACACAGATCGAAGAAGGCGAGAAAATGACTCGAAGCAACAAACGTTATTAAAAGACGATAAAACTGTGGTAAATTTATTTGATGTTATATTGGAAGAAGAAGACGTTACAAATTTATCTCTAGGCCTCTCCTACTGCCAACCCAATAGCTTTGATAATGTGCAAAGTCGCATAGATCTTTTTCTTTTCATACGTAAATTAAAGTTGTTGAAAATCCATACAAGTAAGAAAAGGAGGACGCCCTCAATGGGAGAAACATCAGAATCAATGAGTGGAAATATAGAGACACAAAGGAGTGACAATTTATTAATAGTTACGTTAATGAGAGAATTATGGGAACTGGAAGAGAATACCATGGAGAGGATGGATGAAGAACAAGTAGTTGCTAGACTGGAGTCAGAAGGTGTACGATTAGATAGAGAAGGTGTATCGGGCCACAAATCAAAGTCTAGAACCATTCCGGTACCTACTGGAGATCTGATTGACCAGTTTTCAGACTCAGTTGTCAAAGGATTAAAAGCTCTCAGGCTTAAAGAGATGAAAGAATCAACGAAGAATAAGAGTGGATATTATAAAACACTTAGGGGGTCATTACAACATTGGCGGTAAAAGGCGCTTACCGCCGTGCAGAAGACCGCCAATATACGGCTGCGGAATTCCGCCACAGCTATTATAACCCACATCTCGGAATCCGCCGAAATTCAGACACCCACACAAGTCCGCCACACCAAAGGTCAGTGTTAAACTGGCGAAAACAATTCCTCCACCGTCACGCCAACAGAAACACGCCCATGCTATTACGACCCACGAATCCACGCGGCGGTCTTTCAACCACTGTATTCAATTGGCGGTACACACCGTCGCGCTCAAAATACACACACATCTCCAAAACACCGCCACATTGGACAATTCCAAATACACACACCTGATACACATACAAACACCACTCCCACACACCCAATTCAATATAAAACACATACCCACATCACCCACAAACCCCTACGACCAGAAATTTTGAGGAAGCCGAGAGACAGACAGCACAGCAATTAAGAACCCCACCACACAGAGGCACACAACACCATCACCCACACAACAATCCACGCACAAAACACCACACACCACTACACATCACCACACACATCTACACTTACACCACCCCACACAGCACCCACACCACCCCATGTCACGCCAAAGACAGCCCAGGTTTTCCGAGGAGGAGCTCAGGGTCATGGTGGAGGAAATCCTACGGGTAGAGCCACAGCTATTTGGCTCACAGGTGCAGCACACCTCCATAGCCAGGAAGATGGAGCTATGCCGCAGAATCGTGGACAGGGTCAACGCTGTGGGACAGCATCCAAGAAATCGGGAGGACATCAGGAAGAGGTGGAACGACCTACGGGGGGAGGTGCGTTCTGTGCTCTCCAGGCACAACATCGCGGTACAGCGGACTGGCGGCGGACCCCCACCTCCTCCCCCACAACTAACAACATGGGAGGAGCAGGTCTTGACCATCATGCATCCTGAGGGCCTCGGAGGAGTCGGTGGAGGAATGGACACTGGTAAGTCAAATCTTAACTATCATATCCCCCACCCTACCTGCATGCTATCACACACCCCCACCCTCACCCCCTCCCCTATCACTACAACTCCTCACTAATGTACTAATAACACAAACCACCCATCCCAACACCAAGCCCTGCATGACACAACTAAGCATGGACACCCATCACTGAAGCATGCTCACTGTACATACCCATAACAACCCCCTAACCATCATCACACAAACCCACACACAGGAATGCTTGCACTGGGGTACACGCACACCCACCCATTGCACACCATTACACACACACATGCAATAATCATGCTCTTATACCCCTGCAGGACCACTACCCAACGTCACCACACAGGAGGGTTCAGACATCTCCACTCCACCCACAGAAGAGGCCCACAGTGATGACAGCAGCTCTGCCCTACTGGATCCTGATGACCAGCTCAGACCATTGTGGACCTCGGGACAGTGGGTTCCTCTTGCACAGGCACAGCCCAACACTGACCTTCCACCCTCTGGTAACACCAGCACAGCACCCACCCAGCGGGCCCATACCTCCGTACCCAGGACACGTCAATCAGCGGTGTGTCCACCACTACAGGGAACCCAGGATAACCCACCACCTCAACAACAACAGGGACCTGGGGGCAGTGGTAGTGGGCACACGGTCCAGGGGACAGAGGCACAGGAACACAGGGGAACTGGGAGGGCTGCTGTGCGACAGGGGGCGGACAGGCCAAGGGAACCCACCCTCCACGAGGCCCTCACCTCCATCATGGGAGCATACCACCACTCCCAGGACACGATGGCGACGGTCCTGGGCAAGTTTCAGGAGACCCAGCGCCTGCAGGACGAACAGTATTTGAGCTTCAGGGAGGAGCTCAGAACCATCAGCTCCGCCCTGGGCACCATCGTAGGGGTGCTGAAGGACATACAAAAGACCATGAGGGACACCGTGGCACTCCAAGGGGCCCCTGAGACTAGCATGGACGATGAACTGCCCACCACCTCCGCCGGCGCTAGTGGACAGGACGCCCCGCCACAGGACCACCACACCAGCACCCCACCCCCTGCAGATGGAGAACCACCCCGCAAGCGGTCCCTGAGATCCAGGAACAGGACAGAGCAAGATGGCAAGACCCCGCCAGGAAATGAGACCACCCTGATTGCCATCCCACTGTCCCACTTTGTTACCCTGTCCATACTGAAACTGCCCCAGCTCCACTTCCTATGCCCATATGGGCAGTGCAGCTGTGTGACCAATAGTCTGGACTCTGCATGGACATTCCTCCACCGTCCCCCGTCACCATTTTACAACCCCCCCTCCATTTTTGAGCACTTAAATAAACACCCTTGAAGCACAAAACAATCTGGAGTCAATCTGTGATTTGGTAAATTTGTATTATCAATGACAGTGTCAAAATGCTTTCTCAATTGTAAAGCCAACATACCTATGTCACACATCACAAATCCATGAAGGATGCAAGCAGATGACACACGTTGGTAACCACACCTGTGAAACCGTAATGGAAAGGTACAGCTCAGTTACCAAATACTGCTACTAAATGACAGATAGGATAGAGGTAGAAGTGTGAAAGTGAATGTGATAGTAAAATAAAATGTTCTCACCTGTGTGCCACTGGAAATATTGCTGTATGACTGACTCCCTGTTGTCTATGTCTTCTTCCTCAGCTTCCTCCTCATCACTGTCCACAGGCTCCACAGGCTCCACAGCTGCCACAACACCGCCATCTGGACCATCCTCCTGCAGAAAAGGCACCTGGCGTCGCAAAGCAAGATTGTGAAGCATTGAGCAGGCAATGATGATCTGGCACACCTTCCTTGGTGAGTAGAATAGGGAACCACCTGTCATATGGAGGCACCTGAACCTGGCCTTCAGGAGGCCGAAGGTCTGTTCGATCACCCGCCTAGTCCGCCCATGGGCCTCATTGTAGCGTTCCTCTGCCCTGGTCCTGGGATTCCTCACTGGGGTCAATAGCCAGGACAGATTAGGGAAACCAGAATCCCCTAATAGCCACACACGGTGCCTCTGGAGTTGACCCATCACATACGGGATACTGCTATTCCGCAGGATATAGGCGTCATGCACAGAGCCAGGGAACATATCATTTACCTGGGAGATGCACTGGTCTGCCAAACATACCATCTGTACATTCATCAAATGATAACTATTCCAGTTCCTGTACACCTGTTCACTCCTGTGAGGGGGACCAGAGCTACATGGGTCCCATCAATAGCACCTATGACGTTGGGGATATGTCCAAGGGCATAGAAGTCACCTTTGACTGTAGCCAAATCCTCCACCTGAGAGAAAGTGATGTAGCTCCTTACGTGTTTCAGCAGGGCAGACAACACTCTGGACAACACGTTGGAAAACATAGGCTGGGACATCCCTGATGCCATGGCCACTGTTGTCTGAAAAGACCCACTTGCAAGGAAATGGAGCACTGACAGCACCTGCACGTCAGGGGGGATTCCAGTGGGATGACGGATTGGTGACATCAGGTCTGGCTCCAACTGGGTACATAGTTCCTGGATAGTGGCACGGTCAAACCTGTAGGTGATGATCAAATGTCGCTCTTCCATTGTCAACAGGTCCACCAGCGGTCGGTACACCGGAGGATTCCGCCATCTTCTCAAATGTCCCAGCTGACGGTGCCTAGGAAGGACAACAGCGACCACAGAGTCAACAAATTCCCAGGTATGTACCCACAGATACACAGAACACTACACAAAACACAAAACTGTTCCTGTATGTGTGTTGAGTGTAGGCCTAGGTATGTGTGATGCAGTTGGTAATTAGGGCATGTGGGCCCCTGAAATGTCGGCTGCTTGACCTCTAAAGTGGGGCAATGTGATGTGAGGTAACTGCGCTAGCGTTGTACACCGTCGCGGTAGGCAGTCGAAGACCGCGGCGCAATGCTGCATTGGTTAACATTGGACCCTATGAGTCCCAGGAGCCAATGATGAAGTGCGCCGGCGATGATGACACGCACCGCCGCGGACGTCACCGCCGCGAACGTGACCGCCATTTTCTATCTGTTCAATCACTCGATACCTGATCTTCGACAGGAGAGGACCTACACTGCAAGTGCTGCTGTGACCTCAGTCTGGAAGAGACAATGGCTGCTGCGTCTGGGGAAAGGGCCCCTGCCTTCACTGCTCAGGAGTTGGAAAAGCTCGTGGACGGGGTCCTCCCCCAGTACACGCTACTCTACGGTCCTCCAGACCAACAGGTAAGTACACAGGGAGCACGTTGTATGGGCTATGCCTGGGTGGATAGGGCTGGATGTGAGTTGGAAGGGGGCAGAGTTCAGGGAACATCAAGGAGTGTGAATGCATGTGCCACATGGCAAGGATAGGGATGGGGACCACTCACATCGACGGTGCAATTGGTATTGACTTCTCTTCTTCCCCTGTGCATGTCATGTAGGTCAGCACCCACCAGAAGAAGGACATTTGGCGTGCCATCGCCAAGGACGTCCGGACCCTGGGGGTCCACCAGAGACGGGGCACCCACTGCCGGAAAAGATGGGAGGACATTCGCCGCTGGAGCAAGAAGACGGTGGAGGCTCAGCTGGGGATGGCCTCCCAACGTGGGAGGGGTGCCAGTCGCACCATGACCCCCCTGATGTTCCGGATGCTGGCGGTGGCCTACCCGGAGTTGGATGAGCGCTTGAGGGCATCACAGCAGACACAAGGGGGTGAGTACACTCGCATTCTGGGGACTTTGCATGCAGTGGAGGGGTCTGGGTGGGGGAGGAGGGCTGTGGGTTTCCCTAGCCCAGGGCGAGTTACGTAGGCTAGGCCCCTCCGTAATGCAGGCCATGTGTCACTCCACCCCACCTCAGTAGAGTGCCAAGTATAGGTATACATGCCCCTGTGGCATCTATGTGTGCAGATGTCCACCATAGCCATGTAGGCCAGATCCCAGGAATTGCATCTGTAGAGGCCAAGAGCACGGCATAGTGCAGGGGGCTGCTGTGTCTGTATTGTCCGCCAACGGTAGCGGTAAGCCATGCACTCAACCTGTCTTTCTTCTGTCGCCCCCCCCCTTTTTCTGCTCTCCCTGTTCTTGTGTGCATCAGCATCATCAGGCGGAGGTTCAGTGGCACCAGAGCACGAGGGAGCTGCATCCCACATGGCCATGGAGGGCCACACCACAGACTCTGAATACACCAGTGGGACGGAGGGCGAGGGGAGCTTCATGTCGGGCACAGGATCACCAAACAGCGACACGGACTCATCCGCCGATGGGAGCTCCCTTGTGGTGGCGGCACCATCTGTGCCCCCCACTTCTACAGGTACAGCCGCCACCTCCTCTACCAGCACCGCCCTCCCAGCAGCCCCTCAGCGTTCGCCCCGTGCCCGCTCACCCAGGAGGGTGGGCATCACTTTTGCCCCAGGCACCTCAGCCCCTGCCCCTGTCACCCCTGCTGCCCTCAGTGAGGAGGCCATTGACCTCCTCAGGTCACTCACTGTTGGGCAGTCTACCATTGTGAATGCCATCCAGGGTGTAGAACGGGAGCTGCAACATGGTAATGCATTCCTGGAGGGTCATTCATTCTGGTCAGGCTGCCCTTCATCGAACCCTGCAATCTCTGGCCTCAGCACTGATGGCAGCCATTGTCCCTGTGTCTAGCCTCCCCCCTCCAACTTCCTCCACCCAGACCCAATCCCAAGCACACCATCAGACAAGCATGCATACACCTCAACACACACAAGTAGCTCAGGCAAACATAAGCACCACACAACCCACAGGCACTCACACAAGCATCACCCACATACAGACACAGCAACATCCACTGCCTCCACTGTGTACCCCTCCTCGTCGTCTCCCTCCTCCCTCCCAGTGTCGTCTACACTCTCACCTGCATGCACTACATCTACAGGCACTAGGACTTGCACCAGAACACCCAGAACCACACCCCGCTCACCTGCACTCACCACCCCCACTACCATTTACACGTCCCCTGTGTCCACTCCCAGTGTGTCTGTGACGCCCCCTCCCAAAGTACACAAACGCGGCCACTCACACACCCAACATCCATCCACCACACAACAGCCTCCAGTACCTGCACCTGCACCCAAATCACCTAAAGTTACACCTCCTACAACCACCTCCTCTTCCTCCACTCCCAGACCCCCTCCAGCTACCCATCCCAGTCTTCGTCAGTAACTCTTCCTCAGCAACGTTGACCTCTTTGCCCCCACCCCTCCAATTGATAGGTCCCGTAGTAGCACCTCAGCCAAAAAAAGTCCAGTACCAGTGGTGCGTGTCAAAGGTGTGTGGAGTGCACCGGCCACCAGGGCAGCCAGTGTGACACGGAGCCAAAGCACTTCCAGTCCACCCCCTGTAAAGCACCTCAAGTTGGAAAGTGGCCGACAGGACAGGGTGAAGACTCCTGGCGGAAAACCTGCTCACAAGGGTCCCAGGGGGAGTGCCGAGTCAGCTGTGACTCCTCCAAAGGTGGTGAAGGGCCAGAGGAAGTCTGCACAGTCTGGGAAGAGCAGCACGGCGGAGAAGGCCGCCATCCTCCCCGGCAGCCGGGACGCCACCGCCAGCACTGTCGTCACTGGTCAGGAGACCACCGCCACAGTCAGTGCCCAGGAGGGCAGCAGTATCGTCACTGGTCCTGAAACCACCACCGGAGTCAGTGCCCAGGAGGGCAGCAGTATCGTCACTGGTCAGGAGACCACCGCCGGAGTCAGTGCCCAGGAGGGCAGCAGTATCGTCACTGGTCAGGAGACCACCGCCGGAGTCAGTGCCCAGGAGGGCAGCAGTATCATCACTGGTCCTGAGACCACCGCCAGAGTCAGTGCCCAGCAGGGCAGCAGTATCCTCACTGGTCCTGAGACCACCGCCAGAGTCAGTGCCCCGGAGGGCAGCAGTATCGTCACTGGTCAGGAGACCACCACCGGAGTCAGTGCCCAGGAGGGCCCCGGCAGCCACAGCCCCGCTGGGCAATGAGGGACCATCATGCCACACACCAATGCACAAGTCAGAGACTGCCATGGCAAAGCACTGCTGAACAGGGAAAAGACCGCCATGGTGAAGACCGCTGAACAGGGCAAAGCACCGCTGAACAGGGCAAAGCACCAATGAACAGGTCAGAGACCGCCATGGCAAAGAACCGCTGAACAGGGAAAAAACCTCCATGGTGAAGACCGCTGAACAGGGCAAAGCACCGCTGAACAGGGCAAAGCACCATGAACAGGTCAGAGACCGCCATGGCAAAGCACTGCTGAACAGGGAAAAGACCGCCATGGTGAAGACTGCTGAACAGGGCAAAGCACTGCTGAACAGGGCAAAGCACCAATGAACAGGTCAGAGACCGCAATGGCAAAGCACCGCTGAACAGGGAAAAGACCTCCATGGTGAAGACCGCTGAACAGGGCAAAGCACCGCTGAACAGGGCAAAGCACCATGAACAGGTCAGAGACCGCCATGGCAAAGCACCGCTGAACAGGGAAAAGACCGCCATGGTGAAGACCGCTGAACAGGGCAAAGCACCGCTGAACAAGGCAAAGCACCAATGAACAGGTCAGAGACCGACATGGCAAAGCACCGCTGAACAGGGAAAAGACCGCCATGGTGAAGACCGCTGAACAGGGAAAAGCACCGCTGAACAGGGCAAAGCACCAATGCACAGGTCAGAGACCGCCATGGCAAAGCACCGCTGAACAGGGCAAAGACCGACATGCCAAAGCACCGCTGGACAGGGAAAAAACTGCCACAACAAGCATCGTTATCCCGTGTGCAGCTGGGACAGTGACGGGACAGGAATCGTCACGGGGAGCCTGATGCAGTCTGGGCACCATTCCCCCTCCAGAACCAGTGGAGACATGCATCCACTCCGTCTGTCCTTAACAGGATGAAGCACTCTGGGCACCAGTCCCCCTCCAGAACCAGTGGAGACTGTTATCCACTTGAGAGACTGTGGCTTTGCACTCCCCAGGATGTAACAGTGAGCAAACCACCCGCTGTAGAGACTTGTGAGACTGTGGCTTTGCACTCCCCAGGATGGTACAGTGGGCAAACCACCCACTGTAGAGACTTGTGAGACTGTGGCTTTGCACTCCCCAGGATGGTACAGTGGGCAAACCACCCACTGTAGAGACTTGTGAGACTGTGTCTTTGCACTCCCCAGGATGGTACAGTGGGCAAACCACTCACTGAAAAGACTTGTGAGACTGTGGCTTTGCACTCCCCAGGATGTAACAGTGGGCAAACCACCCACTGAAAAGACTTCTGAGACTGTGGTTTGCACTCCCCAGGATGTAACAGTGGGCAAACCACCCACTGAAAAGACTTCTGAGACTGTGGCTTTGCACTACCCAGGATGGTAAAGTGGGCAAACCACCCACTGTAGAGACTTGTGAGACTGTGGCTTTGCACTCCCCAGGATACATCAATGGGCATGGAGCCCCGTCGTGGATCTGGCATGGTGCTGTCATCCGGCTGAGGTGCCCCCCCTTCCCTTCCCCCTGAGGTGCCTGTTGTATTTCTATCTGATGCCCCTGCAGTGTTCTCTCCGTTTGTGGACAGGTATCTAGTGTGGGCCTCTCCCATGCATTTTGGGCGCAGTGGTGCACGGACATTGATATGTGCATACCTGCACTACTTCTCGTAATGTATAATATTTTGATTGTGTATATCTATCTGTATATATTTGGTAACTGTGTTTTGATACATTACAATGTTTGAACTGATTTCCTTTTGTCTTTGCATTCTTCCGGGGGGTTGTGGGTTGTTACTGTGATGTTTGGAAATGCATTGGTGTGTGTGTTGTAATGTGCGAGGGTGGGGTTTTTGCGTGTGTCCCCCTGACTTTGGCTCCCCCCTCCCCTATGTCGTAGGTGCAGTACTCACCGTTGTCTTCGGCACCGCCGTTGCTGGTGTTCGTAGACGAGCAGGAAGACAAGGGCAGGGAGTATTTGTAGTTCGGGCTCCATGGTGTCCTCCTTCCTCGTGGAGTGTGTTAAGGTGAGCGTTTTCCCATTTCAGAAGCTGTTTCCGCCGTGTTTTTATCCACGGTGAATCCGCCCCGGAAAAGGTGGCGGATTGGCGGGTTGTAATACTGTGGGCGGTACTTTGTCTTCCGCCTGTCTGTTGACGGTGACCGCCGTGCTGCTTGTCTGTACCGCTGTGGCGGTCGGAGTGTTAAAGTGGCTGTCTTTATTGGCTGTTTCCGCCACGGTCATAATTCCCTTTTTTTTTCCGCTGGCCTGTTTGTGGTATTACCGCAGCTTTAACACCGTCCGCCAGGGTTGTAATGACCCCCTTCATAAATTGTCAAAAAATCCACAAATTGTTATTAGGGGTTCATACAAGGGAGGAAACATTGTGATTTGGCCTATACAAGAATACATGGAAGAAGCCTACAGACAGTTGAATGATGTAACATGTTATAAGAGAATAGATATGAAACATGTTGAAAATATAAAGTTACAATTTGATGTTGAATTGAAACAATTGAGAGACAAAGGCCTTATTAGTGTTCAAGAATATGGGTTTCTAAAGGTAGATTTTCTGAAACTACCAGTATTCTATCTGATACCCAAAATTCATAAAGATGCCCATAAACCTCCAGGGAGACCCATTGTTTCTATCAAAGGGAGTCTATTTGAATTTATGTCACAATATATCGACACGTTTCTACATCCGTTAGTAAAAAATGTATCTTCTTACTTGCAAGACAGTACAGACTTTTTGAGAAGGATTTTTGAAGTGAGCTGGGAAAAGGAATTCCTGTTGATGACGTTAGATGTGACAGCATTATACACCAGTATACCGCATAAGATAGGACTGAATGCGGTTGAGTATTTTCTGAGAGTGAGATCCATTAATTTTTACCAACATAGCAAAATGTTAAGTCAAATGATACAGTGGTGTCCACAACATAATATGTTTTTCTTCAACAATGAGGTATTTGAGCAGAACTGCGGGACAGCAATGGGTATGTGTTTCGCTCCAAGTTACGCCAACTTATTCATGGGTTGGTGGGAAGAACAGATATTAAACAATTCCCCCTTAGACAAATGGAATGAGCACATTATTATGTGGCTTAGATATATAGATGACATCTTTGTAATTTGGAAAGGGGATGTAACTACTGCTATTAATTTTATTGAGGAGATTAACATCAATGATTGCAATTTGAGATTCAATGGGAAAGTTAACACACAAGAAATTGAATTCTTGGATGTCAAAGTAAGTATAGAAAACAATAAAATTGAAACAACAGTATTTAGAAAACCTACTGCAGGGAACAGCATATTACATGCGACCAGCCATCATCCCCAACCTTTGAAAGATAACATCCCATTTGTGAGTTATTAAGAGTGTTAGAAATTGGGTTTTTGGTTGGCAGTCAGGTTACCCCCTGTCCAAGCAAGAACCCTCACTCTAGTCAGGGTAAGTCACACACAATCCAAATTATCCTGTGCCCACCCTCTGGTAGCTTGGCACTGAGCAGTCAGGCTTAACTTAGAAGACAATGTGTAAAGCATTTGTGCAATAAATCATACAATAACACAATATAGCACCACAAAAATACATAACACAGTGTTTAGAAAAATATATAATATTTATCTGGGTATTTGCAGGTCAAAATGATAAAAGATGCAATATGAGATTGTAGAGATATCACTGAAAAGTGATATGAAGTGTCTGAAGTCTTTAAAAAGTAAACAAAGTCTCTTTCAAGCACAAAGTACCTGGTTGGGAGTAGAAAATCTCCGCACAGGGCCGCAGAGGAGGAGATGCGTGGAAAAATGGTGTGTGCGTCGGTTTCGCGCCTTCACACACGGACTTGCGTCGTTATTTTTTTACGCAGGGAGACGTGCGTCGTTTTCCGGGAAGAAAAACGGTGTGTGCGTTGGTTTTGCCCCTTCACACACAGATGCGTCGTTATTTTTCACTCGGGGAAGACGTGCGTCGTTTTCCGGCACGCGTACCGGTCTCCTCTGTGGTTTGCGGGATACCCAGATGTCCCGGGGTCTGTGCGTGGATTCCTGGGCTTGTTGTCCAGCTGCACGTCATTCCGGTGGGCTGTGCGTGGAACTTTCTCCCTCACGGCAGGCGTTGCGTTGATCTTTTGCTTGCGGGGTCGTGCGGCGTCTTTCCGGATCAGCGTGCAGTGAATTTTTCACCGCGGAGCAAGCTGTGCGTCAAATATTGAGGCGCACAAGGAGTCCAGTTGAAAGAAAGTCTTTTTGGTCCTGAGACTTCAGGGAACAGGAGGCAAGCTCTATCCAAGCCCTTGGAGAGCACTTCTGCAGCAAGACAAGAGTTCAGCAAGGCAGCAGGCCAACAGCAAGGCAGCAGTCCTTTGAGCAGCCAGGCAGTTCTTCTTGGCAGGATGCAGGTTCTGGTTCAGGTTTCTTTTCCAGCAAGTGTCTGAGGTGGTAGGGCAGAGGCCCTATTTTATACCCAAATGTGCCTTTGAAGTGGGGGAGACTTCAAAGAGTGGCTTAGAAGTGCACCAGGTCCCCTTTCAGTTCAATCCTGTCTGCCAGGGTCCCAGTAGGGGGTGTGGCAGTCCTTTGTATCAGAGCAGGCCCTCCACCCTCCCAGCCCAGGAAGACCCATTCAAACTGCAGATGTATGCAAGTGAGGCTGAGTACCCTGTGTTTGGGGTGTATCTGAGTGAATGCACAAGGAGCTGTCAACTAAACCTAGCCATACGTGGATTGTAAGGCACAGAAAGATTTAAGTGCAGAGAAATGCTTACTTTCTAAAAGTGGCATTTCTAAAATAGTAATATTAAATCCAACTTCACCAGTCAGCAGGATTTTGTATTACTATTCTGGCCATACTAAATATGACCTTCCTACTCCTTTCAGATCAGCAGCTACCACTTCAACAGTGTATGAGGGCAGCCCCAATGTTAGCCAATGAAGGGAGCAGGTCTCACAGTAGTGTAAAAATGAATTTAGGAGTTTTACACTACCAGGACATGTAAACTACACAGGTACATGTCCTGCCTTTTACCCACACAGCACCCTGCTCTAGGGGTTACCTAGGGCACACATTAGGGGTGACTTATATGTAGAAAAAGGGGAGTTTTAGGCTTGGCAAGTACTTTTAAATGCCAAGTCGAAGTGACAGTGAAGCTGCACACACAGGCCTTGCAATGGCAGGCCTGAGACAAGGTAAAGGGGCTACTAAAGTGGGTGGCACAGCCAGTGCTGTAGGCCCACTGGTAGCATTTAATCTACAGGCCCTGTGCACATACAGTGCACCTTACTAGGGACTTATAGGTACATTAAATAGTCCAATTGGGTATGATCCAATGTTACCATGTTAAAAGGGAGAGAGCATATGTACTTTATCGCTGGTTAGAAGTGGTAAAGTGTGCAGAGTCTAAAAAACAGCACAAATTAAGTCAGAAAAAGAGAAGGAGGAAGACAAAAAGTCTGGGGATAACCCTGCAGAAGGGCCATTTCCAACAAAGAGCAAAAATAATTTGTAGTATGGAAAAGACTTATAATGATGTCCAGGAGGAAATGATTGAGAGATTATGGATGAGAGGGTATTCAAGTGAAATACTTGAGAGAACTACCAGAAAAGTAAAATCCCGATCGAGAGATACTTTACTATTTTCCACAGATATGAGAGATAATACTGTTGGTAAAAATAAGAAAGGAAATCAGAAAGATACAGGAAATATGAGATTTATAACAACTTTCAATACTGCTCACATACAAATGAGAAAACGTTTGCAGAATCATTGGCATATTTAAAAAGTGATCCTGTCATAGGGGATGAATTAAAGAGCAGGCCATTAAAAAAGGGACATCTATGAAAGAGATGTTAGTAAAGAGTGATGTGAGACAACAAACACCCACCAAAAAAAGCTGGTTTGACCTGCAGGAAGGGTATTATAAATGTTTGAAATGTAAGGCATGTAGGAATTGAGAAAATATTAAAACCATTGTCAGAGGTGATAGAACATTATACACCATCAAAGGAAGATATGATTGCAAAAGTGATTTTGTAGTTTACATCTTGAAATGCAGGTGTTCCAAAATGTATGTAGGGAGTACCAAACTCCAAGTACATAAAAGGATTTTACAACACTTAAGACCGATTCTTAACAAAGATGATTCTTACCCAGTTGCCCGACATATACATGAATTTCATGGAGGGCGAGTGGAAGATGTGAAGTATAGCGTAATAGATAGGATAAAAAAAGACATCCGTGGAGGTGACAGGGAGAAGTACCTAAGAAAATTAGAGTCAAAGTACATACTGGCATTAGATACCAAAGAACCACATGGGCTAAACAGTAGTGAGGAACTGTATATTCACCTTCATTGATGGTTCCATGAGTTTATGTATATTGGTAACTCCATATTGATATCGAAAAGGGTTAAATGATAATGGTCCAAGTGTCAACACATATAAATATAATGGGGTGTGACAACAGGGGACTAATGGCGCTCAGGATACTAATTGGCCAAGTAAATGATTAAGGGGTGCCTGCACAAGGGAAAAACACCCCTCCCTCGAAGGTTTAAAATAAACCCAACAATACTTTACACAATGTGAGGCACCCCTCTCCCACAGTTGCCTATTCCACAAATCAAGTGAGTCAAAACTCAAGAAATAATGGTCACGAGAACACATCTATAGATTTAACACCAATTGCTGTACTGTCCAGTCCAATCCAGAAGTTTATTGAATCACATCTTCAAATTTCACAGCATCATCCATGGAAATACACTCCGAGCCAACACGTGTTTCGTCATGGGAAAGTCCTCTAATCCCCAACGACTTCTTCAGGGCTCTACATTATAAGCAAATTATTTATATTAGATACCAAAATGCTCAAACTGCATCGTTAAATAAAATATATAGGTCCCCTTCATAGCAATTTGAAACAGATCCCAAAGTTAAGCGAGAGGAAAGAGATTCCATTTGTTGTGAAGATCCCAATAGATAGATTGAGTTAGCACACCCACATCACCGATCAAAAAGTCACCACGTGAAATCAATAAAAGTGCTGCCAGTCACCAAGTAAACTGCATTTCACATGCAATTCCAAAACTGTGTGACAGTGTAGTCAACTCCTTCGTTCACCAGTATACATGCTCTTTACCAATATCAAAACGCCCAATAAATACTGTCCAAGCACTAGATCCAGTAAAATGATAGTGAAAATCCACAAATAACTTGTACTGTATTATGTACATCTCCTAATCATACCTTATATGCTCCAAATTCCAAATATTTTTAAGTCCCTTCCAGTAGTAGGTATTGTTTCTAATATGTCTGCTCAGTGTAAATAAATCACATCTATTCAAGCAAAGAAAAGTAAAAAAATCCATTTAAGTATATAGTGAATAGTCCCAAATCCCTTAGCAGTATAACTCATTTTTAATTACAACCAAATGGCAACAAGGAAAAAACTCAAACTAAGTAACTTACATCAAACTCCTTGTTTACTGCATGCTCGATATTTGAAAGCCGTTCCCATTCAAAGCTACAACACAAATAAACATATAGAATCTATCCTCAATATTGATCCTTATTTAAGAATCTGACAGCCACCACAGTCTAAAAACACCGTCCTACAAGCACTTACCTAATGTAATATAATCTGATCAAGATCAGTGTTCAGCTACTTCGGAACGCCATGTTGCGAGTACGCAAATCAGCGCGTTTAGAAACGGAAGTTAAATACACTTCCGGGAATGCAATAGCAGTCACATTCTCAACATAAAAAACGGACTGTAGTCCGTTATTGCAAAAACGGGAGTATAATGCCAGACTTCGAGTTCGCATAACAATATTCCCAAAACTGAGGCTAAATAAACTTACCGAAAGCGTGATACTAATCTGCAATCTAACATCAAAGACGGACTGCCGTCTATTGAAAAACTCTATTTTACATGCTGCAAGTGCTCACCCAAGCCATCAAATAGCTTCTATTCCTTTTGGTGAAATGGTAAGGGCACGACAAAATTGTAGTTTGGATGATGAATTCTTGTATCATGTAAATGATATGGGTAGAAGATTTAGAGCACGTGGCTACTCAGACATATTAGAAACAATACCTACTACTGGAAGGGACTTAAAAATATTTGGAATTTGGAGCTTATAAAGTATGATTAGGAGATGTACATAATACAGTACAAGTTATTTGTGGATTTTCACTATCATTTTACTGGATCTAGTGCTTGGACAGTATTTATTGGGCGTTTTGATATTGGTACAGAGCATGTATACTGGTGAACGAAGGAGTTGACTACACTGTCACACGGTTTTGGAATTGCATGTGAAATGCAGTTTACTTGGTGACTGGCAGCACTTTTATTGACTTCACGTGGTGACTTTTTGATCGGTGATGTGGGTGTTCTAACTCAATATATCTATTGGGATCTTCACAACGAATGGAATCTCTTTCCTCTCGCTTAACTTTGGGATCTGTTTCAAATTGCTATGAAGGGGACCTATATATTTTATTTAACGATGCAGTTTGAGCATTTTGGTATCTAATATAAATAATTTGCTTATAATGTAGAGCCCTGAAGAAGTCGTTGGGGATTAGAGGACTTTCCCATGACGAAACACGTGTTGGCTCGGAGTGTATTTCCATGAATGATGCTGTGAAATTTGAAGATGTGATTCAATAAACTTCTGGATTGGACTGGACAGTACAGCAATTGGTGTTAAATCTATAGATGTGTTCTCGTGACCATTATTTACTTGAGTTTTGACTCACTTGATTTGTGGAATAGGCAACTGTGGGAGAGGGGGGCCTCACATTGTGTCAAGTGTCAACGCATAGTAAAAGATGTATTTTACAAATATTGGGCTTTCACAATATAGAGCACAAAATTTAATTCAATGAATAACAATTTAAATGTATTAACAGCTGAAATGATATGTAATCGAATGGAAATAGATTGTGAGTAGAGCATATATAATCATGTTTGACATAAGATGGTGATGATGGGGTAACAGGCGAGCAAGGATACCATGATTGTATTAATTGGTTTTTGAAAAGATTATGGTGCTGAGAAAATACAGGCTCAAAAACAAAATGTAAATGACCTAAAACAAATTTGCGCAACAGGGAGGCCTCGACATTTAATTCATCACGTGCAATACAATCATTGTTTAAACCCATGGTTATTGTCAGTGAAACTGTTGGAGAACCATAAACATTTTGAATACGGTTCAAAACGGTTAGATTAGAGTGTTTACGCTATGCTGATCCATGGTAGATGTGGGTATTGTGTAACCCACTGTCATCGTTAGGATGAGTGAGATATGAAAGGCAATAAATGTAAAAGGATATGTGATTAAATATGTAAAATTGGGGAAGGTATTGTGTGAAAGTAAGATTTTTAACAATGTGAAATTGATTTGTTTTCATCGTATTGTGGCACTGCTTGTTACGATCACATGATATTTAAAGGCAGCAAAGATGGCAACTTACAGGTTGACGAAGGCGGTAACGCCAAAACGCGTTCCTGCTTGTGAAATAAATCTCAAGGCCTAATGCTCGTGGAGTGCTGTCTATCCTTAACAAACAAAAGGAAAGTGTTGTGTATATATATATATATATAGAGAGAGAGAGAGAGAGAGAGACGAGTAACTGTGAACATGGGCCTATTTTGCCATCAAGATTTCTGGTGACATCTAGAAACCATAAATTTTAGAAGGCAATACTCAACCACATACACCTTACTTGTTATGTATTTTTTAGATTACATGATTTATTAATTGAGTTTACTACACTTTAGAAAGATTTTTAAAGCACTTGAGAGTCATCGCTATACTATTAATTGTTTGCCTGATACCGCATATAAATCTGTCAATGACTTAGAAGATGTTGTTTTTGTTGAGGATAATGGGCTATTACTTAAAATATGTTTCATGCAACCAGGTATGTATTTTGAATCAAATGTTAAATGCTAAACATGGTGTAAGGGAATGGAAACAAGCCATTTTAAAATGCACTCTCTTTCGCAAAGTGATTAATTTGTGCTTGTTGTTTCTGGTGCTGAGCACCATATCGGACAGACATAGGTAGGGAAAAACGAAAAAGCGTCACAGAGGGAGAAAGTAGAAAGCTGCTAGAGTGAGCTGAAGGGGCAGCGAGTGGCTTTATATGGATTAAAGAAGCCCGAGATGGCTTTAAGATTACGCTGCCTCAGTATTTAATTGCAGCAGCCAGATGTTTAAGAGGAGGGCTTTGGGCGCCGGCACCTTTTTATTTACAAATTAAGCACTGCTCTTGCAGCTCAATGACACTGTAGAGTAGATTACACATGATATATATATACAAAATGCAGTGCAATGTTTTGCAGAAAGGTTTTGGTGTTTACAGTGTTTATTTTCACACACTGTGGAAGATTCATTGGTAAATGCTTGTATCAAGCCTCGTTCTGGAGGAGGAGGCATGCACCATGGGGGACATTAAGACAATACTAATGTGGTGCTGGGTAAGATTACAATCCCCCTCTCTCTTAACAATAACAAACCTATAATCAGTCACACATATCTTTCTTTCACCCATAACATACATAGCCTTCGAAAATACCCTCTAACACGTACTAGATGTTTTAATTACAGTTTTTATTTGTACTCTTTTTATACAGCCACTCCTTTGAGTAGATTGGTAGCTTCAGTTGGGAATGGAGTTATTTGCAAGTGAAGCAGGGAAACATACAGGGCAGGTCTTGTAACGTATGCTCATACACTTGCTTTTTTCACTTTTAAGGCCCTGCATTGTTGTCCAATTCACCACATGCCACAACACCTACTTCTCCACCAAAGCCCTTACTGGCACCAAAGAGCACCTAGATTCTAGGTACGGGTATGTTGAATATCTACCCTATTGCCTCTGGGTCTAACCCCCTAATTATTGGCAGTATTAGATGTAAAACACGACCATGAATCCTAAAGGCCAACTAAGGTTTAATTAGGCTAGTACTGTACAAATGAATAGTATCTTCCCCTAAAGGCAATTCAGCCCTTCCTTGAAGGGAAAATCCTGCCACCCGCATATTAGATAATTTTCTACTGAGAAGAGAATAACAAGTTTCTGTCACATTATTGATTGTCAATGATTTGCACTGAGAGAAAGCATATGTATACTGGTTTGAATTTTTATAACTTTTACGTCTATGCTCCAACTTTTCTAGCAACTGTCTTTGATCCTTTGCTTTGCTGCTTGCTAATTTGAATTATTCTCATAAACGTACAAGGTTCAACCTTATGGCTTTTGGGCCCACTAGAGTCATAATTTAGCAAGCGTGTTTAGTAGGCTTTTCATTAACTTATTTTTCATCTCTAATGTGTCAGTATTTGTGGCCATGAGTACTGTTATAAATTAACAATGAATATTGACTATAATTCTTTTTTCTGTAGCTGCTAGATCAGAAGATACTTTGGCAAAACCAGCTACAAGGACACTGGTCCACTAGGTCACCTCACGGATATCATCCCGAAATCAAACATCTGTGGCTTGGGATGCCATGTTTATGTTGCGAGATATGATAATTCCATGCACGGGCCAACTCTCATGTTTTTATATTCATAAGTACTAACTGGGGACAGAGGGCATTGAGCTGGACCATACTGCTTAGCCGTCTGCAAGTGGAAGACAGTGGGCAATCGAAGTAAAGAGTCCGATCTCCTCCCAGCACTGATCTCAGCAGCCAGGAGCTGGGCAAGGAGGAGGAGAAACTGGATGAGGACGAAGACACTGTTGCCCCGACACAGAACATCTCCAAGAAGGTCACTTTCGGACCAGGTATCAGTCTTCTTCCAAAATCAGTTCCAAAGATTGCCAGTCCCCAGCCACTGGATAAGAAATTAAGGGCCTGATTACAACTTTGGCGGAGGGTGTTAATCCGTCCCAAATGTGACGGATATCCCGCCCACCGTATTACGAGTTCCATAGGATATAATGGACTCGTAATACGGCGGGTGGTATATCCGTCACTTTTGGGACGGATTAACACCCTCCGCTAAAGTTGTAATCAGGCCCTAAATGTAGATTTATATAGCACAGCTTATCACCCAGGAGAGTCTCAAGGCGCTGTCCATAGGCACGGGGAGATTAAGTGATTTGCCCAGAATCATGGGACGTTGCACTGACGCTGAGGCACAAACCCGGATCTCTAGCTCCTGAGGCCGTCGCTCTAACCACTGCATTACATCCTCTCCCTCAGAAGCAGAAAAGGATGCTTGCTCTGCTTACACAAAACTCATCTCCAGCAAGCCCTCAACTTGCAGGTATCTCTATACAGATTCATACCCACTTCTCCCATTGAAGAAGCATCTCTGGTCTCCTCATTCATCTGAGGTCGAGAACACCCCTGGTGAGGAACCGGTATCTGCCATTTATCATTCTCTTTCCACCATGATGGGCAATGTGCTGTCCATGTCAGATGACCATGCATGCGGGGGCGGTCAGTTGGCATGGTCTAATTCTTCTCTGTCGAAGGATAATGTTTTCCAACAACAGTCTAATGTGAAGGAGGATCTTAATGCAAAGGGCCTACTCTCCATGAAATACCTTTCTACCTTCAAGGGTTCCTTAGGTGATTGACAGGTACATCCACGCCTTGCATAACATTGCACACTATTCCAAAGACATGGCAAAGATACCCAGAACGCTAGAGAAAAAAATGCATTGCAACATGCCTTGGCAATGAAGAGTTAAAGGCAATAAGAAAAACATGCCACTATCATTCATCACGCCCAACAAAAGATTCTGTCAAGGCTATTCGGGCCGGGGGGGGGCACACAACCTGCCTACCTAACACCTCAGCAATACCAGCATACACCATCTCCACCATCTCCACCCCCACTTTCTACACCTCTACCAACACTAAGCCAACCACCCACAATACAAGCACACTCTCTAACAATCTCACCACCAGTATTGTGTAGGTGGAGTAGTAGGATAACCCCCTAAATAATTTTTAGTTTATGAAATTTCTTAACTCCATCCTTGACATCCTCCTTAAAAAACTTAAAAAAATATATAAAACTGTATACCTTTTTAATTAAAAAAAAAACCTTTGCCTACTTCTCATGTGTGTTGAATGTTGGATGTTCATATTACAACATAGGAAAGTGTTTCCTTTTTTTACCTTCAAAGTGTATTACATTTAAAAATGTCATTATGATATTGAAAGAGTCTTCTAAATAACTAAGCAGTTCTTTTGCCTGACATACAATGCATTAACTTGCAAATATTCTAAAAATCAAGACAGTCAATAAGGATTTAAATTTTAGATTTTTTGGAAATAATTTTAATAAAAGAGTGAAATAGGTGAAATGGAGTGCAGCCAATATTTTGACATAGGCAAGGATAGCCTGAGAATGAGCTGTAGGTGAATCAAGCTCCTGCTCCCAGGCTGCAAGCATGTCAAAGCTTACTTTATATGAGAAGTGTTATCTAGCAATCACAACTTTGTTGAACATCCAAATGAGGTTGATCCTTTGACTGTAAATACACCCTCTCCTTCTTAAATAATTATCCCTCAAAATGAGGGGCAAAAAGCAGCAAACACATTCAACAACACAGTAAAGACAGTAATATTTGTTTGGTGTGTGAATCTATTTCGTATGTGGGCAGTCGGGTTTTGACGGCTTCCTTTTTTAACCAACTTTATTAGTTTTTTTTATCATGAACAATACTGTACATAGGCCGACACATGCCGGCTGAATAAATATATCGATACAAACGAGAATTTCACCACATTTGCTACAATCGTGTTCGTTGTAACTGCTTGGTGTTAAAATGTATTTCACTTGTAGATGGATGGTGGAGTTCAAAACAATTTCTCCTTGCATTTTCAGTTGTGTTGCATGTTTTGTAAGCCTTGTTATAAAATTCAACAAGATTAACCTTCAACAGGATTTCCTTAGAAGTTTACAAACATTTTGGATCTTAAAGAAAATAAAGGTTCCTTTATGTTCAAATATATTTCTATAATTATTTGTTAGAAATTTGTGGCAGTATCAGTAGTTGACCATATATGGTGCTGGACTTACTCAAAGGCTGAGGTGGAATATATTTATGAATATTTTGGGTCTTTTTTGCTGTAGTATTTTTAGACGTACCGTTTGTGTAGAGCAATAGGCTTATTCTTTTTTGGGTGCGTGTTTGTCTCTTCCGGCACCCTTTCTTAACACTCCTTTAGCCTCTCCTTACCTTTTGTGCGTTTTAGTAAGTAGTTCCATTTTCCAGCATTTCCTTCACAACTGGAGTGGAAATCTTCGCATAGAAAAAATAGAAGCAGCAGAGGCTAAGAGCCCTAAGGAGGTTAATAAACAGCATTCTATAGTACTTGATTAGTACTACTGCAGTACAGGAAACTTAGTATAAATGCAGTTTGTGAATAGGCCCCAAAGTGGGTGACATTGGTGTAATCACTTTAACAACCTGTTTTGGCTACGAGAATACAATGCTGGATGAAGTGCCTTGGCTATTTGGCAGCTCTGGCAAATTATGTCAAAACTGAGTAAATTATAATTTATATCCTACCGATGTAAAACTGAGTTTGATTCATTTTTCAGAGCTGGAGTAAGTCGCATGAGATCTCACAAATCTTAGTGGCCGTGTCAGACTTAAACATACATAAAAACACTTCCTTTATCTTCTGAGCAGCAGCATATATGAGTTCCCCGAAGACTCACCTGCAGTTCTTCTGATTCCTGTATGACGCTTCAGGATGGTTACCAAGGGCCTCATTATGAGTTTGGCAGTTGGACCGCCAGACCACCGAATTATGAGTCCAACAGGCAGGACCGATGACTGCCAACCAAAAAAGGCAGCCCAGCTGCGGCGTGGAGGCCTGGAAATAGGCTGTCCAAGCTCCAGCCCAGACAGCACAGTGATCAACCACTGACCATATTACAAGGCCATAGTTGCAGTGGTGGCCACCCATAGCGGTCATCCAATGGTGGTCCGAACCATGGTGGTTCAAAGTCACCAAAGTCATACACAACTGCACACTGGAAGGATTTGAAAACAACACAGTTGACACACATTGCCACACTTGACACACCTGCAAAGGACACTATAAAGCACACACCTTCCCACACCACCTTCCTGTGCATTTACAGTGCAACACACAGAAACTACAGCCAATAATTCAACACAGCAGCGCATATGCTAGGCACCACTTTTTTCTTACCGTCTCTTTTCACTTCCCCTCTTTAGTAAGTCACTGTCATTTGTTTTTTCAAATTCCACCATGTCACCTTCTGAAAATCCATGTTTTTCTGAGGATGAGTTGAAAGTCATGGTGGATGAAATCATAAGAGTACAGCCACAATTGTTTGGAGCACAAGTCCAGCACACTCCTCTCAGTAGGAAAATGTAAATGTGGGACAGAATAGTCAACAGAGTCAATGTTGTAGGCACAACTCTGTGCACAAGGGAGGACATTAGGAAGAGGTGAAATTACCTCACGGGCAAGGTCCTTTCCTGGTCTCCAGGCACCAGCTCTTCAGGCCCCATTACATCTCTTTCCATGGGAGGAGAAGGTCTTGGCCATCCTGCATCATGAGGGTTTGACAGGAATAACTGGGGGAGTGGAGTCTGGTAAGTCACAACAATAACATGTCACCTAAATGCAATGTCATGCATGACCATAGCTCACCTTTTGGCACTTTCACTGTCACTCCACTCACCAGCCCAGAGTTCACATGTCCATAGAACCCTATTTGGCAACTTTCAATTGAAGTGTACTCATCTGGGGGATAACATCTGCATAGTGTGTGTTGTACAGGAAGTTACATGACTACAACTCCCAGAAGGCACTGCTACTGTTACCCAAACCAACAGCCCACTATTTCCTTCACCAAATATCCTTGTTTGTGAACTCCCAATTGATTTGTACTCACCTAGGACTTCAACATTTGTATAGTATGTGTAGTACAGGGACTGACATGACTACAACTCTCAGCAGGCACCGTTTCAGCAACTCAAAACACCAGAACAGTGGTCACTTGTTCAAAGATCACTGTCTGCCAACTCACAATTCAAGCTGGGAGGATATCACTTATCAAATATGGGAAGTAAAGAGAGTGACATGACTCGTAAGGCCAGGAACCAACCATCAGCCCAGTGTTCTCTTCTCCAAAGATCATTGTTTGTGAACTCTCAAGTCAAGTGGACTCATCTGGGAATATAACATTTGTCAAGTGTGTGTAGTAAAGGGAGTTACATGACTGCAACTCCCAGGAGGCCCTGTTTCACTAACTCCACACAAAAGTCCAGTGTTCTCTTCTCCAAAGACCACTGTTTGTCAATTCCCAAACAAAGTTTACTCACCTTGGGGCATAACATTTGTTAAGTATTGGGGAGTAATGAGAGTCAGTCACATGACTGCACCTCCCAGCAGGCACTGTTACCGTTACTCAAACCACCAGCCCAGTGTTTTGTCCTCCAAATACCCTTGTTTGTTTACTCACACATGACGTGTACTCACCTGGGAGGATAACCTTTGTATAGTGTGTGTACTAGAGAGAGTGACATGACTGCAACTCCCAGCAGGCCCTGTTTTTGTACTCCAACCACCAACACAGTGGTCACTTGTCCAAATACATCTGTTAGTGAACACTCAATTCAAGTATACTCACCTGGGGGAGAACATTGGTCAAGTGTGTGTACTAGAGAGAGTGACATCACAACAACTCACAGCAGGACCTGTTTTAGCAACTCTAAACACCAGAACAGTGGTCACTTGTCTAAAGACCACTGTCTGTCAACTCACAATTTAAGTTTACTCAGCTGGTAGGGTGCCAATTGTCAAATGTGGGAAGTAGAGAGAGTGACATGACTACTAAAACCAGGATGGCCCTGTGTCTGTTAAACAAACCACCAGCCCAGTGTTCTCTTTTCCAAACACCATTTTTTGTGAACTCTAAAGTGAAGTGGACTCAACTGGGAATGTAACATTTGTCAAGTGTGTAGTGCAGGGAGTTACATGGCTGCAACTCCCAGGAGGCCCTGTTCCAATGCTTCCACACACCAGCCCAGCGTTCTCTTTTCCAAAGACCGCTGTTTATCAATTCCCAAATTAAGTTTACTCACCTTGGGGGATAACATTTGTCAAGTTCTGGGGAGTAGTGAGAGTGACATGCATGCAGCTCCCAGGAGGCACGGTTTCTCTAATGCCAACGACCAGACCAGTGTCCACTTATCCAAATACCCTTGCTTGTGAACTCTCATTTGAAGTGTACTCATCTGGGAGAGATCAAGATACAGACCATGCTCACCTCTAAGATGTGTCTGGCTTCCTAACTCCATCTTGGCCTGCTAACCCAATATGAAACTATTGAGGACAGGAAGGACATCTTACCCAGTGTGTAAAACAATGATCTCAAGGCCTCAAGATGCATAACCAGAATGGTATTGGTAGCAGACATATTTACAATGCACTGACCACATGATGACTGCAATCGCATATACAAGTCCTGGGTCTGCATGCATAACAGTCAACTAGGCCTCAATATGGCCAAATCTATATCTTGCCTAGACACTGTTTGGCCTGCACTGGTGGCAAGATGGCATTCTCAGGCCATCTTCCTAAGGGCTAATCATCTGCACATGTTAGCAGCCGCTTGACTTAAATGGAATTGGCATGCTTCACAAATGGGTACCTGTCATGATAGGATAACCTGCAAATCAACTATGTACAAGGGCTTTGCAAAATGTCATTTTAAACTTTTGGAGGTAGATATCACAATACAACCAGTAACATTGTAAGTTTCACATTAACAGCTAGAACTAACAATGGCCACACACAGCCCACAGAAGAGACTGCCACTAACACCCAAGGAAGAAGCCTTCAGTGATGATGGACATGGAGGACGGTTCTGGCCCATCTGGACAACCTGGTCAGACACCAGCAGTGACTCTCACTGTGGCCACAACATCACCTCCCCGCCCAGTTGTCTCCACATCACAGGCAGCCCTTCGCCCCCCCTAACTGTGTCCCTAGGATAGTGGGAACCGTCTTGTGCCCCCCAGTCCTGGATCCTTAGTCACAGCACAACACCACTGACAATGATGGTCCAGAAACCAGTGGGAGGGGGCACCCTGTGGCAAGGGCACAGGGCTATGGGGGTAGGGTGCGTAGGATGGATGCTGTGAGTCAGCAGGGTGAGGCCACTGAGGATGCTCTTGGCCAGGACATCATCAGCCACGTCTTGGGGGTCTATCAGGAGTAAAGAGGCCAAAGCGCGGCGTTATGGTGAGGGTGAGCGGGCTGGGAGGACGTTGGTGGCTATGCTCTGCAGTGCATGGGCCAGGAACTATATCATTGAACTTGTTGACTCTGGAGGGACGCTGTGCACGGGTACGGCTGAGGTTCAAAGTGTCATAACTGACTTTTACTCTGATTTGTACGCTGAGCGTCTGGGAATGTCTGCTTCGGATGCTGTTAGTTACTTTGAGGAGATTAGTCTGCTTTGGCTAGAGGATTCACACAGGCAACATCTGGACATCCCCTTCACGGTAGACAACGTGATTCAGGCTATACGTAGCCTCCCCGGTGACAAGGCCCCAGGTCTGGATGGGCTGACGCCTGCCTTTTATAAGGCATATGCTGATATTCTGGCACCACATCTCCTTGAGGTTTATGCTGAGGCCCTTGAGGGCAGCACCCTTCTGCCTTCATTGTGGAAAGCTCTCATAGTGACGATTCTGAAACCTGGGAAAGACCCTAGTAGATGTGACTCTTACCGGCACCTCTCGCTCATAAATATAGACACTTAGGGGCATATTTATACTCTGTTTGCGCCGAATGTGCGTCAAAATTTTTGACGCACAATCGCCGCAAACCCTGCCCCATATTTATACTTTGACGTCCGACCCTGCGGGCGTCAAAATTCCACCATGTGCAGCATTTTTTGGAAGGGGGAACCAGCCTTGCGTTAATCATATGCAAGGTAGGCGTTCCCTTCCAAAAAATAACTTTAAGGCCTGTGCCCCTTATTTATACTCTGGCATCATTTTGACGCACAGGAGGGGGTGGGCCTTAAAAAACGGCGCACAGCCTGATGTGTGCCGTTTTTTAACGCCTGGGTCAGGGCAGGTGTTAAGGGACCTGTGGGCTCGGAAGGAGCCCAGAGGTGCCCTCCCCTGCCCCCAGGGACACCCCCTGCCACCCTTGCCCACCCCAGGAGGACACCCAAGGATGGAGGGACCCATCCCAGGGAAGTAAAGGTAAGTTCGGGTAAGTATTTTTTTCAGATTTTTTTTGTGGCATAGGGGGGCCTGATTTCGGCCCCCCTACATGTCACTATGCCCAATGATCATGCCCAGGGGACATAAGTCCCCTGGGCATGGCCATTGGGCAAGGGGGCATGACTCCTGTCTTTGCTAAGACAGGACTCATGTCAATGGAGGTTGGGCGTCAAAAAAAATGGCGGAAATCCGGTTTGAGGCCTGAATTTTGCCTCAGACCTTACGTGCACCATTTTTTGACGCACTACCCCCATTTTCCCATATGCCGGCGCTGCCTGGTGTGAGTCATTTTTTTTGACGCACACCAGTCCGCAGCGCCGGCTAACGTCATTCCATTAATAAGGCGCCCACATGGTGCGTTGGAATGGCGTTAGCCGGCGGTAAAATATTTGACGCACCACTGCGTTGGCGCAGTTGTGCGTCAAAAAGTATAAATATGGGCCTAAGATCTTGGCGAAACTTATTGCGACGTGACTGCAGTCCCTGCTCCCGTCCCTGACATTGCCAGACCAATCGGGTTTTGTGCCGGGTCGCTCGACCTCTTATAATCTCTGTACCTTTTTTGCAATTTCCCATATGCTTGAGCCTGGGGATCGTGCAGTGGCGCGTTTCCTGGACGCCGCGAAGGCGTTTGATTCACTGGCCTGGGTGTATATGTTTGCTTTGTTGACCAGAGTGGGCCTTAGTGCGCGATTCCTTCAGCTGATACATTTGTTGTACTCTAGGCCGACTGCTCGCTTGAAGGTTAATGGGTCGCTATTGGACTCATTTATGGTTGCCCGAGGTACGCGACAGGGCTGCCCTCTCTTGCTGCTTCTTTTTGCTGTAGCTAGGGAACCCCTTGCGGCGCGATTACATTAGCATCACAATCATAGGGGGTTGGCGTTTCGGCACCGTCCTGTTTTGATTTTCCTTTACTTGGATGATGTTATGCTTTATATCCGCGACCCGTCACCATCATCTTGATATCCTGCTGGATGAGGTGGTCCATTTTGGCCGGATCTCTGGGATTATGATCAACTGGTCCAAGTCGATGGTGCTGCCCTTAACTGATGCTACGGTGTGGTGTCCCTCTGGCTATCCTGTATGTTTGGTGGACCGGCCGATGCGATATTTGGGTGTCTGGCTGAGCCGGAGTGTGGATGAGCTTTGGACGGTTAATTATGGAGCGGCGGTTGCATGGCTGGAGGAAAGAGTGGCGCTTTGGTGCTCGTTGCCGCTTTCCCTGACTGGGTGGATTGCAATAGCCAAGATGGTGGTGCTGCCTAAGTTCTTATACCTCTTTGTTAATCTACCTCTTGTTCTTACCGCCGGTTTTCTGAGACGGCTTCGATCCTTGCCCGTGTCTCTTGTATGGGCCAGTAAACAGCCCAGAATTCTCTGGAAAACGTTGACGCTGCTGTTTGAACTGGGTGGTTTAGCAGCCCCAGACCTGAAACTTTATTATTATTGTGCACAGGCCCACTTTGTTTATTTTTGGCTGCATCCTGTTTGCTATTTACTGCATTTGGCTCCCGAGGCTGATTCGGTGTGGCCGGAGAGATTGAGCGGGGTGATCGTCAGTCCGCCTCGGCCCCGTAGCCATGATGTGGACACTGGGGAGTGCTCGGCAATGGCCTGGTCTTGCTTGCTGCGGCGGGCTAAGCTGCCTGAAGTATTTGCGCCGTCAATGCTGGTGCGGGATGTGGCAGGCCTGTCCCCATTGGAAGATGGTCAGCTTTCTGAGCGACTCCAGGAGTTGGATATGACTACTCTTGGGGCTTTGTTCCCGGCGGGGACGTTTGCCTCGCTGGAGGCTGCGTTGGGTGAGCATGGTGAGTCTGCGATTTATAGGCTACTCTTTTTTCGAATCCAGGCTTTACTGCGGGAGCGGTATCCCTGCTTCCCCGAGGAGCCTCTGCTCTGCCAGGCGCTGGAGCTACTCTGCACGGCAACATCTGCTCGCCGACCTATCACACGTTTATATGTCTGTTTGCAAAGTACGGTGCCTTTTGCTGAATCTAGGGCTCGAGAGCACTGGGAGGCAGAGCTGGCTGTGTCTATTTCTGAGAAGCAATGGAGCTATTGTTGCACCCAGATGAAGGAGCTCTTCGCTAACTATAGACTTCGCCTGATACATTTTAATTTCCTACAGCGGGTATATTACACGTCTGGCAGACTGAAAAGAATGGGGCTGGGGATGGATGCTCGCTGAGATCGTTGTTCGGCTTTGGAGGTGGGCTTTTTACATTTGGCGTGGGACTGTGGGGCACTGCGTGAATACTGGTCTGAGGTGCTGAGTGCGCTTGACGAGATGACAGGCCTGGAGCTGCCGCGCACCCCTTTGGTGGTGCTTCTCGGTTATGTGCGGGGGTGCCCCCTGCCTTTCGTAGGCTAGTGGGTTTGTTATTGCTCCTTGCAAAGCATAGGGAGGCAATATGCTGGGGTTTGGGGCGTGAGCCCCGCTGCGCGGACTGGCTGAAGGATGCTGCATACTGTCAGGAACAATTGGCAACCTATTGGGAGCTGATGACGGAGGGATCCTGCCCGCACAATATATGGTCTCCCTTGCTGGCGTACCTGGAAGCTCGCGCTTGGGGAGCAGATTAGCTTCCCATGCCTCCCCTTCAATTTATTCTGAGGCGCCTGGCCTCTTCCTGAGGTGTTGAGATGATCGGATCCCCTCTCCAGGACTGTTTTGTAACAACGCTGCTTTTTCCTTCTCCCTCTTTCTCTGCTGCTTTCCTCTCTGTCTCTAGCTTACCAATCTTTTTTTGTTCTGTTTTTTCATTTCCATGCCTTGCCCATTGATGGATGTTCATGTTATGATAAGCGACTGCAGTATCCTGTTACTTTCTTTATTGCTCAAATGGTTGTTGCCTCCGTTAGAAGCTTTGCAGTCTACATTGGCCTTTTTTGCTGTTTGGCATGGACCTTACTTCACTTGCTGGTTGCTGTATATCTAAAATGCAATAAATAAATAAATATATATATTATTTTTTTTAAACACACCCACCACTGCCAACCAGTGATCTCCTCCAAAATGACCTCCTTTGTGTGCCACATATTCACTCTGTTGACTGTTCTTTAACCACCTTCCATTTCCAATGGGAGTAATACACTTGACTTTGGACTTCCAATGGTGTGGCATCTATTCCAAAGATTTCATACACCATGAATGAACGCTTCACTTTTCTTTTCCATCCTGCCCCAATTTTGTTTTCTGTACAAATTATCAATAAATCCACCTATTACAAAGCCATTGTCTGCTTGCTTCTGTTCCACATCTTGCTATGTAAAGATGTAAGACCATGTGAATCACATGAGGAAGACACAAGATACTAATGCAAGGAGGGATATGTTACAGGTACAGTGTCCTGCTAAGGTTTACTACCAACACACACAAACACTTTGCTACAAGTGTCTGGTCACGTCAAACATTTCATTCCTTTGTACAGCACATAGGCTGTTGAAATGTCTGAACTGCCATTGCCAAGAATAGCTGACTCATATTGTGTCAAGGTATACATACTAGGGTACAACCCCCCAGACCACGGAAGGGAGGGCCTTGTCAGACATTGTCCTCTAGAATAGGCAAACAGAAAAATGTATGGTGTCACCAGCTTGAGCCTTATCACATACCACAACAAAGATACCCAACATAACATAAACAAAAGTATAGACAGAGGACAGCACAATAGTCCTGCACCACAGGCCCATCATAATCCAATGACCATGCATCTGGTGGTATGACACAAACATGTGTCAGGGTTGTGACACAGGCACTCTGGCCTATAATGATTAAACATATCCACAGCAACATACAGGTCATACAAGAATAGTGATTAGCCTATGTGAAGAGTGAATGCCTTGCTTGCAATTGATGACAACATATTTCATGCCCACATGATCACACACAATGCAATCGGCCCAGCACAGCACACTAAACAAGTACAATGTGCACTTCTGACCTTCCACCCAAACACTGTTCAGGCTGCCTCAACACAGGTCTCATACACCCCAAATCTGTGAACTACAGTACCTGGAACAATCCATGTCCACTTCGTATGTCAGAACTGCATAAGATTCCTGTAAATGCCCACATGAGGATGTCATGGTGAAAGTATTTGTATAAAGACAATACAAGGAGTATAGGCTTGAAAACATACCCATTACACAAATCACACAGCAAGCATCTGGAATGGAAATGACATTGCAATGAGACTGACACAAACAAAGTATCTACATCAAGGTGGGATATGTAAAAGGCTAACTTTTCAAGCACACTTTGGCTGAATATTGCAGAGAGTCTACTCCGTAGTTTTTTCCAAAACACTCAACTCATACATTCTCACAACTACAGTTCTTCGTACATTCACAGTCATCACATCACAAAATACTTAACTCATGAAACGTAGCCATTGATGAAATCTTCCCACTAGTCAGCTCCTTCTCTTCACCACTGTCATCCTCGCTTGGCATTTCAGGATTCTCACCAGGTGGCACTGCAGGCTCCCCCTCCTCTGGGATGTACAGGATATTCCCCCGCAGGGCGGTGTTGTGGAGCATACAGCAAGCCACAGTGATCTGACACACTTTCCTGGGTGAGTAGAGGAGAGCTCTACCTGTCCAGTTCAGACACCTATATCTGGCCTTCAGGAGCCCAAAAGCCCACTCCACTAACCGCCTTGTTCTTCAATGGGCCCTATTGAAGCAGACTTCTCCTGGTGAAGTTGGATTCCTTATTGACGTCAACAACCAAGGACGGTTTAGATATGCAGAGTCTCCTGTTAAGGAATGGGACAAATGTGCAACAATGAGTCTCTCACTTCATGATTGTAACACCTAACATTGCACACACACACACAAACAGGACAGATGTGACTTACTAACCAGCCAGGCCCTCTCTGGGTACAGTTGTTGTAGGAAAGTACCTTCTTTCTGGCATGGTTACCGCCACTTTTTGCCTGTTGTTGGTGTTTTTTGACTGTGTTCACTGGAATCCTGCTAACCAGGACCCCAGTGACTATGCTCTCTCCTTTTTAACTTGGTTGCTTGGACAACACACACCCCACATTTGGCATACTGATGCCCCCTTATAAGTCCCTAGTATATGGTACCCATGTACCCAGGGCATTGGGATACCGGGGTCCCCCATGGCCTGCAGCATGTATTATGCCACCCATGGGGAGCCCATGCCAAATGTTTCTGCAGGCCTGCCATTGCAGCCTGAGTGAAAGGGTCCATGCACCCTTTTCACTACAGGTCACTATACCAAGTTAAGGTAAGTCACCCCTATGGTAGGCCCTCCTAGCCCAGAGGGCAGGGTGCAAGTGCCTGTGTGTGAGGGCACCCCTGTATGAGCAGAGGTGCCCCCACAAACTCCAACTCTATTTTCATGGACTTCGTGAGTGTGGGGATGCCATTTTACACATATACTGGACATAGGTCACTACCTATGTCCAGCTACATATTGGTAACTCCGAACCTAGGCATGTTTGGTATCAAACATGTCAGAATCATATCCCAGTACTGTTGCCAGTATTGGAAGTATGATTCATGCACTTTGGGGGCTCCTTAGAGGACCTCCAGCATTGCTCCTACCAGCTTTTTGGGGGTTTCCAGGCAGCACAAGCTGCTGCCACCCTGCAGATGGGTTTCTGCCCTCCTGCTGCTTGATCAGTTCAAGCCCAGGAAGGCAAAACAAAGGATTTTCTCTGGGAGAGGGGGTAACACGCTCTCCCTTTGGAAATAAGGGTTACATGACTTGGGAGGGATAGCCTCCCCAAGCCACTGGTATGCTTTGAAGGGTACATTTGGTACCCTCCTTGCATAAACCAGTCTGCACCAGTTCAGGGACCTCCAAGCCCTGCTCTGGCGCAAAACTGGACAATGGAAAGGGAAGTGATTACTCCCCTGTCCATCACCACTGCCCAGAGCTCCTCCAGAGGGTTCTTTGATTCTGACATCTTGAATCCAAGGTGGGCAGAGGCCTCTGGGAGCATCTGAGTGGCCAGGTCAGGCAGCTGACATCAGAGCCCACTCTTGATAGTTGGTCACCTGGCTAGGTGACCAATCCCCCTTCGAGGGCTATTTAGGGTCTCCTTCTTGGGTGAGTCCTCAGATTAATCTTGCAAGACTTCAGCAGGACTCCGCTGCAACCTCTTCTTTTACTTCTGGCCACTGGAACTGTGACTGAACCTTCCAGGAACCAACAATCTGCATCCACGATGAAGACTCTACTTGCAACATTATATCCACAGCTCCTTCCAGCTTCTGCAACATTTACCTGGCTGTGCATCCTTCGAAGGTGGCAAGTCTTCAGTCTGCATGCCAAGGAAGAAGGAATCTTCCTTGGAGTGAAGGAGTCACTCCCCTGCATCCACAGGCACCAACAGCAACTACTACCGGCTGCGTGGATCTCCTCTCATCCTGAGCTGCATGGATCCTGCATCACGGGTAGTGGTATGGAGTGTTCCCCTTCGTCTTCTCTGCCAGCTGTCCAACTTTGGTGGAGGTAAGCCCTTGCCTTCCAACCCAGGACAGTACTCCTGTGCACTGCCTCTCTTGCAGCTGCCAAGGTTTGTTGGCATCTCCTTCAAGAGATCTTCAGGATCCGTGTAGCTCCAGCCCCCAGCGACTCTTACCTTTGCTAAGGATTGTTGGTGGCTTTTCACCACCACAGACTGCAATCTTCCGTCCGGCGTGAGACATTGACTGCGACCTCCAGGAACTCTTCACAGACTCCAGGGCTGCATTGCTGACCATCTTCATCCTACCGTCGACCAACTCCTGCAACCATAGACGGGTGAGTGATGGCTCCTGCCACCACCAGACACTGCTATGACTTTTGGACTTGGTGCACTTCTTTTTCAGGTCTTTCTCTTCAGGAATCCACCACTGGTTCCTTGCAGTCTTCTCTGTGTGTTGTACTATCTTCTTATTAGTCCTTTTGGGTGGTTTGGGGAAAATCCAGTAACTTACTCCATTCTTCCTGGCCACTGGGGGGCACTGTGGTACTTACCTTTGGGGTTTCGTAGTTCCCCCAGCCCCCCCTGCACATTCCACTTACCTAGGTGGGGGTCCTGCATTTGCATTCCATTTTTTTAGTATATGGTTTGGGCTTCCCCAGGGTCCCTATTATCTATTGGTATTTGCACTTTCTACTGCTTTTTATGCCTATTTTTGGTTACTAGTGTACATATCTAGTGTGTTACTTACCACCTATTGGAGGGTTGCCTCTCTAGTACTTTTTGGCAATTGTGTAACTAAAATAAAGAGCCTTTATTTTTGTAACGCTGAGGCCCTCATTAAGAACATGGTGGTCTGGACCGCCAAGCCGGCGGTGGTGGTCATTGCTACCAATGGCATGGCGGTCCAGACCGCCATATTCTGAACGTGGCTGAACCGCCACAGTGGAAACGCCGCCACTACCAGGCTCCCACCACCAGGCAGCCTGGCGGTAGCAGCGTTTCAGATCTGCTGCTGCACCCGCCGCTCTGCCACATTGGTGCCGGCTCCATTTGGATCCGGCGTCAATGTTCAGGCCCAGCGGGAAGATCATTATGTGGCCGGTGAGGGGATCTTCTTGCTGGCAGTCTTCTGTCGACCGTCAGCGCAGCAAGATCATAATGAAGGCCTGAGTGATTTCTTTCATGTGTGTAAGTGCTGTGTGACTACAGTGGTATTGCATGAGCTTTTCATGTCTCCTAGATAAGCCTTGGCTGCATATCCACAGCTACCTCTAGAGGGCCTGGCTTTTAGACACTGCCTACACTACACTAATAGGGGATACCTGGACCTTTTATAAGGTGTAAGTACCTTAGGTACCCACCACACACCAGGCCAGCTTCCTACAGTTGTGACATCAGCTGGAGTATGGTGCTGTTCTGCATTATGAAGGAATTATGGGCTGAACCTGGATAACTGGCACAGACCTGTGAAATGTATAGATCCCCCCCAACAGACAACTTGCACGTTGGTGGAATGGGAGTTCTATCTGTTGCAGTAAACTTGTTCATTGGCATGCAGTGGGACCGAGCCATCAATGGCCCCCACCACATGCTGGAGGTGTGGAAAACCATAAACATCAGCCTTCAAATATGCTAAATCCTGATGTTGGGAAAGCTGGATGTAGCTGTCAAAGTGTTTCAAGGAGAGAGGACACCCTTCAACACCAGACTGAACATAGGTTGGGACATGCCAGCTGACAGGGTCAGTGTATGTTGGAAGGGCCCTGTGGCTAGGAAGTGCAATACTGACATAACTTGTACAATGGGTGGTATGCTGGTTTGATAACTGATAGCTGGCATCAGATTTGGCTCCAACTGACCACATAAGTCCAATAATGTTTGTCGATTCAGATGGTAAAGAAGGATTATGTGGTGTTCTTCCGTGGTCTGAAGGTCTGGCTGTGGATACCTATGTATGACAAGAAATTATTTCCAAAATTAGTCATTGTGTCCACAGCAACATACATGATGCATGTCAATGATGTCATGTGACAAGGCATTTCAGAAGGGATAGACATGGCAACAGTACACATAACAGTTGCAAATAGTACATGGGTCACATGTGACCCCCATGGTTTTCCACACATGTACACAACATGTATCTGGAACAAACTTAAAGCTGTGCAACACAATTGCCTCTCAAAAATGTGACTTGATATCCTGACCACCATAATGACCATCAGCCGAGGAGTACTGTGCCCATCTGTCAGGGCTGGCCTTAGCACTGGAGGCACCCTGTGCTCAATGTTTGTTGACCACCAATGCCACGGATTCCCTCACTACCACCCGTTATCAGTGCCCCTTAAGTGTCCATAGCTACTCTCCCAGATGCATTTAATTAGTTTTGTATTGCCACTCATTTCAGTGTAGGGTGTCAGAGCACTGTACATCGCACACATATTATACAGATACAGTCATTCATAAGTTTGCAAATCAGTGTATAAGAAATGTTACATAAGACAGAGCACTAAAAGATTTAGAAGTTTGTCATCCATATTGGTAGGCTGTTTAGTTTAGGAGTGCTTAAAATGTAGAATCACAACCTCAGAATTTTAAATGTAACACCATGGTTGGGGGTTCTCTTTAACAATAAAAATTGATTTATACCCAAATGAGCTTTTTTTCCAACAATAAGATAATGAAAGAAAAATAATAATGCTCTAATCTATACTTTGAGGAATGCATGCAGTTCTTCGATAACTATTAATAGCTTACTGTTCTATATTAGGATATTAACTATATAACTATAAGTAACAAAAGGGCCGCTCTGACAAAAGCAGTAACCCACTGACCCATTTGCGTCATCTGCACTTTGTGATCTATGTGGTACATATTCTTTGCAGGAGGCATATCAACCCACTGTGCCACACTAAAATTTCCACTGGAGAAAACTCCAAAGTCTGTCCAGGAAGAACATTAACCTCCAGAGCTATCTTGACATTTTTATTGTTGCTTGAAAACTACTCGAGACAAGGAACCCTGCAGCAGGGGCTTTTAAAACTATAATATAGTTGCAAACAGGGTGCCCCCTCCCAAAGTCATCACCCAATGCGGTGGCACCAGGCTCACCTCCCTAGAGCCAGTCCTGCCCACTGTTAAATGGCATCTGTGCCCTGCAACAAACTACCATGCTGTTAGATATGTAGGAACTACATGACAAGACAAGATAAGCACTATACCGACCTCTCTATCAGGACCTATCTATCTATCTATCACCCAAGCGGTCCTGATAGAGAGGTCGGTATAGGCGCACAGAGAGCGCCCACCTTTGATGCAAGTCTGACTATAAGGGGACGCTCCCTCTCCAGGATACCAGAGGCTAGTAGCCTCTATTGTTAGGGTCCTCCCCAGGTATTCCCTTGGTTAAGGTAGGCCCTTCCTTCCCTTCCCACCTTTTTTCCTACTGCGATTAAACCTGCAGCGCGCTATAAGCATCTGCAACAGGGATCCAACGCCCTGATGAATGCCCAGAGACCCTCCATAGCTCAAACACAAGGGCAGAAACATGTCGGCTACTCTCTCTAGATAGGTGACCTTGTGAGTCATTGTTCTCACACTGGTTTCCCACTTCTTTTAATCACACCACACAGAACCTTCTATTAAACTCACCCTGGTATCTGAGTAGGTGTTTTTATTCCCATAGCATAGCTGGATCCCTCCTTTCCAGAAATCAAACTAATTTACGCACTCCCTCCTGTTCCTTTAACAGCGAGGTTGAGTCCGCCCAGGTGGTATTGTCCTACCTGGGTGGGGCTAGGTGGTCATATGATGAAGCATGACACTATATAGTGTGTGAGACCACCTAGTCCGTAAAGGAAATCCCCCTCTTCAGACCTCAAACCACCCCTCGTTCCATCCACAATTTATCTTTAGTCGAGATTTAAGATTGGTATAGTGACGCAATTAGCACACTCTCAATCCATTTGTAATTCCAAAACCCCGTACTCTCTTTTGTGATTTAGTATTGTGTTTGGGGAGTCGAGTACGATGGGTGTCTTTTCCCGCTCCCTTATACTCTCCCGTTGTGTACTAACATACCACAGATCCCCACCCCCTGAGGTGGCATGAGTCTGCATTTGTTATGGCACATGTTCACACATGGACAGGGAAGACACTTTTGTAACCACCATGCCAGTCCCTTCATTGTTACCCATGTGTAATGTGCAAGTTTAATATCTGGCAGTTGCCTGTGGGGACTGTATGCAGAAAGTCATTCTCACAGAGTGTGTATGTGTTGATCTATTCATGCCTAAGGAATTTACCCTTCAGAAGCCACATAGGTGTGATGTGTTTCATAGTGGCTCGCATCACAGTCAGCTTGCTAGAGCATGAGCTACATGATGTCAGTAAGCTTGCTTAGTCATTGTAGGGCCTGAGCAGGGTAATGCTTTAGTCTGCAGATAGAGAAATAAATGTCTGTAGTCATGTCCCAGTATTTATTGGCTTGTATGTGTAACACTTGGGGAGTACTTGACAAATAGTAAAGTCCTATCTTGATGTTACTGACAATTATGTGACTCAACCATTTGTGAGTAACTTGTGATCATGATCTCTTGATTTCTCTTTTGCATCCATGCAGGTCAATGCCTACCAGAAGAAGGGATTATGGAGAGCCATCGCCAAGAAGGTGCGGATACTGGGGGTCCACAGCCGGTGGAGCACCCACTGCAGAAAAAGGTGGAAGGACCTGAGACACTGGGCCCATAAGATCGCTGAGGTCCAGCTGGGGATGTCCTCCCAACGTGGATAGGGTGCAGTTGGACCGTGACCCCCGTAATGGCCCACATTCTGGTGGTGGCCTATCTGGAGCTTAATGGGCATTTTAGGGCAGCACAGCAGCCACAAGGAGGTGAGTACACCTGTCACATTGCCAAGTGAATGAGTTAGGTTTTGAATGATGCACCTGACAAATAGGAATGAGCCATGTGTCACACAGTAGATGAGTGATTGTTTGTGTAGACATGTCATGCTGTGAATACTGAAGTGCCTTGCAGATTGGCCCAGGGACCGAGAACACAAAAAGGTAGAATCCACAAACCACTTGCTATGCAGGGATGACAGATGGCTGGGTACATTAATCAAACAACATAGTGTGTTATTTCTATGCAACAGACCACTACTCCTAATTGTTACAGGCCAAAGGTAAGTAGGTGATGGATAACTGTCCTCAGCCATGTGTCTGGGTAAATGGGTATATAGGCATCTTCCACTCAGAGGCTAGTTGTCCTCAGCATATGATGGGTGCCGGTGCCTCACTGCAATCTGTATTGTGAGGATGTCCAACATACATGTGACAGACATTACATTGTTCTTTGGATGCAGCTATAGGTCAATACTTTTCCTTGCTAAGTGGGGAATGTTCATTGGCTTGATTTATGTGCCGCCAATGTTGCCAATATTCCTTGTGCCTACTTGTCAGCATGTGTCCCCTTCTCTTTTGAAAAACATTTGTAAGCCATTATTTCATGCATGATCTACCTATGTTGATGGGACGATGTCTGTATTCCCTCACATATATGTGCATGGCAAACTGTGTAATAGTACATTTATAGTGGGGATATATATTTCATGTTGTGCCACAGGCAAGTGTGTGTCACCATTGTTTATTGGCTGACACATATCTTCACCCATCATAGCATGTCATTTGGCATGTACAACTGCAGTGGCAATGAGGCGCATGACAGGTAGGCCTGGAGTTTGGAGCCACACTGTGAACATCTATGTCCTTGATGAGACATCATGTGCAAAAGTGCACTACACATGTGTAATGGGTAAGGTGTGTGCCCTGAGTATTGGCCAGTTTCATGGAGTGACTTGCAGTTATATTGAAATCCTGCGTGTTTGGGTACAAGCATTCATCCACAAACAGACATCCGGGTCAGCATGCCCATAATGGAGACAATGATGTAGCTTCCAATTTGGCAACATGTCCTTCAACAAGTACTTGCAAATTTCATGGCCCCTCCAACATCCAAGGGACTAATGACGTCTACTGATGCACTCAGAGTATGTCATTGTAAGAGCTGTCAGACATTAATGGTGATTATCCCGGTGCTTGCTGATTCATTGTGTTGTGGATTAAGGGGACATCTCTCCCTGACATATTTCACGTGATGTCTACAGTGTCCATTTCCATGCCACGTGTCAGGCCAATCTGAGCAACATTTATAGTACCTTCATGACCCTTTTGGGACATATATCACTTGGTAAAGTGTGCATTGTTGATATCTTTCCAGTGTGACATGGGTATTTTCACGTCACCTTCTCCAGGCTGTTGTGTTTTTGTCATCAACATGGCAGGATTTTGTATCATCATTTTGTATTCTTGGGTCATTATTTATGTGACAAATAGATGTGTGCATGCCCTTATGTGGGATCAGTGGAAATGCATTTGGCATTTTGCCTACTATTGTATGGCAACAGGTAGCTGAGGTATGCTCTATGGAACAAGGGTTTGAGGGTGATGGCGTCTCCTACTTGGTGAATGGCTATTGTGATTGAACAACTTCAGCCATGCAATTGTAGTTGTCTGAGAGCATGAATTTCCTGTGGGCAACTATTCACTGTTCAGATGGGATGCATGCATATGGTTTGGTGCATGTAGGGGCCGCTTAGGTGGAGTTTGTTGCTTGGGCCTACTTGATATCCTGATAGTATTTGCTAATCACAACTGTTGTTCAAGTGTGACCATGGACATGTGATGACCCTATTTCTCTTTATATTTGCAGCATCAGCACCAGCAAGCAAAGGAGATGGGGCACAGCAGAGTGGGGAAGCATCTGGCCACTGGACGTCAGGTCAAGACACCAGCCACACAGAGGGGCCAGTGGCCTGGAGGGTGAGGGGAGTGCCACAGGGGGATCGGAACATCCTCCTCACCATCGGTTTCTTCCTCCAGTGGACACCCCCTAGTGGTGGCGGACTCATCAGGGCATCCCCCTGTACCATCTTTGTCCGCCACCCCCAGTTCTATCACTGCCCTCCTTGTTGCTCCCCACCCAGTTTGCTTTGACTGCTCACCCAAGAGGGTGGGCGTCCCCTTTGCTGCAGCCACCTCCACCCCAGTCCCTGTTACCCCTGCTGCCCTCGGTGAGGAGGCTATTGACCTCCTGAGTAGTATCTCTGTGGGTCAGTCAGCCATTGTGAATCCCATCTATGGATTGGCAACTCGGGTACAATAGACAAATGCATTCCTGGAAGGCATTCATGGTGCAATGGCTGGCCTGCAGAGATCTTTCCAGGCTCTGGCCTCCTCACTGATGGCAGCCAGTCACCCCCCACCTTCCGTCCCCCCTCCACCTCCCTCTTCCCAACCTAAATCCCCCCTTCCCCTGCCTACCCAAAGCATGTAGACAGGTCTGCACACATCCACATAAACACACAAAAGCAGCACACACAAACACAAGCACCACAAAACACACCAGCACTCAAGCAAACAACATACACCCACAGACACAACAACAGTCACCACTTCCCCAGACACCCCACCACCCCCAGCATTACACACACAACGTCCAGCATACCCACAGGCAACACATCATCAGTCAGTGACGCACCCACCATACCTGCAGACACCACCCCAAAAGACCCCCAGGCATCCAACACAGGCACCATACCCACATACACCACAACAACAGACACACAGTCATCCACCACATTCAGCATATCCGCAGTCACCATCCCAACAGACACACACATCCACCACTCCTCCCCCAGCACCTCCACTTCCCAGACACACAAACACACTCACTCACCCACCCTACAGACACCCACCAAACACAAGCATACTTTCCAGCAGCACACACCCACAGCACCCACACCAACACAGCAGACAACCACTCCCTCAACCTTCAAATCCTAACCCCCTCTGATGACTGTCCCCGAGTCCTTAAGAATTTGTTTTATGTTTGACCTTGCCCTTTCCCCTGTTCCCTCCACTCCCATCCCAAACCAAAGAGGCTCCCACCCACCTCCCAGCCCCTCCCGTCCACCTCCGCGGCCTGCCCTGCTCCACCTGCAAGCACCCATACCTCTCCTCCTCCAAGCCCACCCCTCCCAAAAAGCAGACCACTTCTCCCAAACCCAAAACCAAAATCCCTCAAATCAAGCCCCCCGCCCCTCCCAAGGATGATCCTCGAGGTGCCTGCCTTCCCACTTGATACCCCTTCCTGTGGAGGTTCCATGGAAGTTTAGAGTCAAGTGCTGGCACAATAGTGTGCTATTATGGACAAGTACACAGACTGCTCAATGGCCTTGGACTACTTGAATGTGGATGTCTGAATAAACCCAAATAGTTTTTTGGGGGGGGTACACATTTGTCCTCCAATTCCTTTTCTAACTTTATGTTGTTCCTGAGTAACTTGTGTTGTCTGCCTACAGTTGTGTGTGTTTCAACATGCTTGCTGTTCCTTTTGCTGTTGTTTGCAGTATCTGACTTTGTGGGCATCGCTGGTGTCCCCCAATATAAGGGTATCTGTTGGGTGTATGGATATGCGGGTGTAAATGCAATGGTGGTGTCATGGCATTGAGTACTGTTTGCTAAGTATTTTATCTTGTGTTGTCCAATGTAAGCATGTATGGTGGTAGACTTGCCCCTCTTATATGGATCATGTATTCATCTGGTGAGTTAGCTGGAGTTTTGTTTGTGCAGACATGGAGTGTGTTCAGTTGTGCTACCTTTGCTTGCAATTGACTGTGCATGTGTCCCTTCAGCTGTGTATACCTTGCAGCTAGTTCTTGTAAAGGCTTGTCCCATGCAGTTGGAGTTGTATGTCCTTTGTTGACTTGAACTTCTATATTGTGCAGATAGGCATGACATTTGGTTCTAGCATGGTTTGACCTTGGGATACATGTAGGCCCATTTCCTGTGCCAGTGTTAGAAGGCATGTGCTAAAGTATAGGTGTCCCAGTGCAGCATCCCTCCCTGAGTGCTCCTGATGGACCCATCCCAATTGTGCAGGTCTTGTTTGCAGAGTGAGGTTTGTCTATGTGTCTCTCTGTCTATTGTGCATGCCATTGTCCTTCCATTGTGCTGTAATGTGTGTGCAGTGTGTGTCCATTGTAGGGCTGTTTACTGGGCATGTTGTTTGTGTTCCATGCCAGATCCATGTATATGTGCATTGAATGTGCTGAAATTCCATGGCCTGTGAGAATTGTGAGTGTGTGAGTTGTACTTGTATATGTGATGTTGGTGTCTTGTGGGTGTTGTGTGAGGCAATGTTGTGTACACTTCACTGTCCCTGTGCCTGAGATGGTCAAAAGTGTGTTATTGTGTAGTGTTGTGGTGCAGTGTGAGTGACCTCCCTAAAAGGGGCTTATTGTGATTGTGAATGTGTCCATCTTGATGTATGATTCTGACTGTGTACACAATTACATTTGTACTTGGTGCCCATACCGTGAGACCCACATCATGTGGACTACAGCACAATGATCCATTGTAACATTAATGACAGAGGTAGGTGTGTGTACTTACGGTTGGTTGCGCCCAGGGCAGTGTGGATTTTGTGCACTTTTGATGAGCAGCAGCAACAGGACATGCATGATGAGCTCCATGGTGGCACTGGACGTGTAAGTCAGCGAGCAGGTGAGTGTCTCCCTTTATATTCCCCGTTCCTGCCAGCTGGGACATGGTGGTTGGCCCGCCATGGTCACATTGGCAGTGTGCAACCTCATAATGTGTCCAGCAGCAACACAGGCTCCGCTGGCCTGTTTATGCTGCCTCGTGATCGTAGCGGTCTGTGCTTCCTAGCAGTGCTGGCGGGACCACAGCAGCCTTTGCTCCATAGGCCCGCATAATTTGTAATCTGGCAGTCCGACTGGACCACCGCCATTGCATTGGCAGTCGGCAGACCACCAAACTCGTAATGAGGCCCCAAGTATTATTTTCAAGACAGACTTTCCCATGGAGGCAACAGGAAACACCATATGGTGAACTGGTGAATGATAATAAAATAACTACTTCTTTAGAATTACCAGAGGTGAAATTACTTTAGTGAAGTAACAGAACATTAAGGCCCTCAATACAACTTTGACGGTTACTGCCGCCTACCGCCACGGCGACGGCCGCCAACAATCTGTCGCCGTGTCTATCAGCCGCCCACCCGCATTATGACTGTAGATGGAATTCCACCAGAAGGCTGGGGGAATACCGTCAACGGTCATCGTGGCGGACGGCGGTAAGGTGGCGCTGCTGCCAGCAGCAGTGTTACGCCAGCAAAACACCACTGACCATATCATGAGCCATGATATGGCCTGGCGGTGTTTTGCTGGCAGACTCCGCTGCTTGCCGCGTCCCGCCTCCTGCCAGAGGACCCCTTGCAAGCAGGTAAGTCGGGTTCTCCATTAGGAGAAGGGGGTGGGGGTTGGTGTGTGTGGGGGTGTTGTGTGTGTGAGAGGGGGTGTGTCTGTTTTTGTATGCATGCATGCGGGTGTGAATCGTGTTGAATGCGTGCATGAATGACTGAATGTGAGTGTACGTGCATGTTGTGTGTTGTGAATGCGTGTGTGCGACAATGTATGTCGGTGTGTGTTGCGGTGTGTGGGTATGTATGTGAGCATGCGTGGGTGGATGTGGGTATGCGTGTGTGTATGATTGTGTATGTGTGCACATGTGGGTGTGTAAATGTGAGCGGGCAGGAGAGGGAGGGGGAACAAAATGGCTGATAGTAATTTTGTATAGAATCTATTTAAGTGTACTGAGTATATATTGACATGAGGTGTGAGATTATTATCAAATATCCAGAAACTGTAAAACTACGTTTCTTGAATATAATTATGTGCATTTAAGATTCAAGAAAAGATCATCATATGTGAAGTTCCTGTATAAAAAAGCCTGTAGCTCAGAGTGCTACTTCCCACTCCCCTTTTCCTCTAAGAATGTACTGTGAGTTGTTGTACCTACCAGCTCACACAGCGTCTGGAGACGATGAGTTGGAATAGCATCTCCCCTGCTGGATTGGTTAATAAATAGACTGTAATCGGTGCTGGTTTTAGATTGACAGATTTCTTAGGCCACTTAAAAAAATCCAGCCAATTGAGCGAATAAAGCAGTAAGCCAAAAAATATTGATTCATTTCCCACGTTATACTTCCTTTCAAGTGGAAAAATCAAATATTCAAACAGGTATTTCTGGCTGTTCATCAGTAGTGGCAATGGAGGGGTCCGCGGAGAGAGAGACTCGCTCTAGTCTCTCTGTGGGCGCATTCAGGCGGACAGGAAGTGGCGCAGATGGACAGGATAGGCTGCAGGTTTTTTAAAAGGGGTATGGAGGGAGTGATGGGCCTCTTTCTGCGCCGACAGTTAAACGGAGCGAAATTTGGCCACGGCGGGGGTTTTTCTCATTGTGCAGGCACGTTTTTGTAACAGCAAGGCTTTCGGCCTTGCTGGGTATTGACTACGCGGCACTCCACCACTATTACTGCTCCAGCGCCATGGCAACCAGCCACGATGCTGAAGCAGTAAGGGCCGCACTTCGCTTCCTCGCCAAAGCCGGCCGAGCTGACCTATTCAGGCCTGGCGTCCTGGACCAGGCCTGGGTCGGCATGATGCGGCCGACGCGGGCAGCGTCGAGCCGGGTCGCGGCAGTTAATGCCGCATGCGCTTCACCTGACTGGGAGGGGGGCGGGGAGGGTGAGGGGCCCCAAATTGTTAGAAAGACATCGGGGGCGGGCGCAAGGCACATCCACTCCCCCCCCCCCCAAGATCAGGTGCCTATGGGCACAGAGCAGCCAGCAGAGGAAACAGGGGAGGAGCCAGGCCCTGGTTTTGCCATATGTGAGCCCCCAGGGAACCAGCAGGTTTTACCAAGTTGGGGAGGGCATGACACAGGCACTACTGTAGGGGAGCAGCCCTTGCCAGGGCCCAGCAACCTATGGGATCCGTTGGATTTGTCTTGCCCCAAGGGAGATACAGCACTCCTTATGGGCCCCAGGCCCCCAGTGAAGAAAAGAGACAAGTGTGCGGCAAAAGGGAAAGGTGAGCCTGCCAAGGCAGGGCAAAAGACCCAAAGTAGGGGCCGGGGTGGGGCCAGTGGGACCTGCGACCGGGGGGGGACCCGTGCTGGGTGGCTGGGACCTGCCTGAGGCTTAGGATTTGGAGGCCAGGATCAAAGAACAATGCTGCATTGTGGCGGAGACTGAAGCCAGGTAGGCACAGATATGTAGAGACAGGGTGGAGTCGGGGGCACGTGACAGGCAGTTTATGAGGTCAGCAGAGGGTACTGGCATGATGGGGCCCCAGCCTACTGGTTTGGGGGCTAATAGCTGGGTCTTGGTGCCACAGGTAGAGGAAGGGAGGGGACAGGAGGCTTGTGCGGCCGGAGGGCAGATCGGCATGGGAAGTCCCAGTGGTGCACTTGGCCACTTTGGGAAAGGTGGACAATGTCAGCAGCTGAGGCTGGCAGAAAAAAGGCGACACCAACGGGGCGCAACACGGCCCCTGCAAGTTGGTCTGAAGCACTAGAGGGGTCTTTGGCGCCCTTCTCTACACCACTGGAGCGTGGGTCTCACGATGATGGTTTGCGCCATGCGAGCCCAGAGGAAAGTTCGGTGACTACTTCCAGAACGAAGGGCGGTGTCACCTACAGGTGTGAGATGGATGACGAAGAGGTGTTTGACCTCGATTATGATGAGGAGGTGGATGAGTGGGAGGAAGGAGAGATTTGCGAGGCGGATGTGAGCAGTGTCAAGGGGAGAGGGCGAGGGCGCAACTGCGGCGCAACCTCTTCTTCTACTTCGATTTTACAGGGTCATATGGCTGCTGACGGGGCAACGGAGGTGCGTCCAGGGATGGTACATGGTCAAGGGTCAAGGAAGGTTGCACGGCCTTTGGGGGCACAAGGCAGAGGTAAGGGGCAATGGTGGTCGGTTTGGGGGGATGGTGCTGTTTCCAGTGGTTCTTGCACGCGTAAATCCATAGGGGTGGGCGACTGCTCGGTGTTTGAGACAGCTATGGAAGGGGTAATGCATGGTGGCAACATAGCAAAAGCCAAGGAGGTCATGTCTACAACAGTTACTGAAACAGGCAATCAGACGTCAGGTGAGGTCACTGGGTCAGAAGACAAGGAAGGAGGGGGACACAAGAAGCGGCTCCCATACATGAGTTTGGCTATGCCTTTGGGCTCGCATGTAGCGAAAAAAACAAAAGCGAGAATTTGAAAACACGAGTATGTGGACGTTTTTAAGCTACTACATAGGGACATACAGGCCAAAGAGGGATCCAAGGAGGAGGAGTGGGACCTAGCGCATAGGCCAAGAGTCCCAATCATGATGGATAATTGGACGTCGGCCTTTCTGATTTTTGCCAGTATCTACTGTGAGAAATTCCCAGATAGGGCCATAGCGCTGTTCAAGTATATGGATATTATACGGAAGGCACAGATGCATTTTGGAGGTTTCCCATGGCTGAGCTACGACGAAGAATTCAGGGATAGGGTGAGTGTTAATCCGGATAAGCCATGGGGCAACTTAGACCCCAAATTGTGGTTGCAGTGGATGGCGTCATCTCAATCCTCGGCATCTACGCATACTGCAAATGGTTTGCCGGTAGTCTACAAGCCTTTTCAGGCCCGTCCCACCCAGGGTGGGGCGGGCATGGGTTCTCGGCCCCCGGTGTCCACCATGGGAGCATGCTGGAATTTCAATAAATGTTTCTGTTCCCGGCAGCCCTGCAGATTTAAACATGTCTGCTCCAAGTGCAGGGGTCGTCATCCAGTCACTCAATGTTTTTTCCTCTCCTGCCCGGCAGAGCAATGGAGGGCATCCAAGGGGCGAGGCATGCAGGGCGCTCCTGCACCAAAAGGGTCCTACGCTAATTAGGTTGCAGGCCTTACTGCCCTGGTTGCGCGTTTATCCAGATTCTGACAAGGCTTGTAAGTTAGAGTGGGATTTTCAAGAAGGTTTCTGGGTGGGCCATCAGGGTCCCCGGGTGAGAAGATGAGCAGACAATTTACGGTCTGCCAAGGAGCTGCCACAGATAGTGTGGGCCAAATTAGCAAAATAAGTTTTGTTAGGTAGAATTGCAGGCCCCTATTACGATTGGACAAGCGCAGATTTAATGATATCCCCTTTGGGGGTGGTGCCTAAAAAGGCCCCAGACGAGTTTCACCTGATTCATCATTTGTCCTGACTGGAGGGCACTTCTGCTAATGACTTTATCCCACCTGAGGACACTAAAGTGGTTTATGCATCAGTGGATGATGCCAACAAGTTGGTCAGTGGGTGTGGGCAAGGTGATGAATTGTCGAAATGCGATATTCAGTCTGCCTTAAGGCTGCTGCCAATACACCCGGAAGATTTTGATCTGCTGGGTATGCAGTTGGACGGGGCCATTTATGTCGACAGGGTGCTTCCCATGGGCTGTGCCATTTCATGCGCACGTTTTGAAACCTTCAGTACCTTCCTACAGTGGGTTTTTGTCAGACAGAGTGGGCACCGTACGGTGACTCACTATTTGGACGATTTTCTGTTTGAAGGGACAGCCACTTCTGGGGCCTATGGGCAGGTGCTGACAACCTTTCAAGACCTAACTCAGCAGGTGGGGGTGCCTTTGGCTCCAGAAAAGACGGGAGGGCCGCAATCAGTCTTAACCTTTTTGGGCATAGAGCTGGATGCGAACGCCTTGGTAGCCAGATTGCCGGCGCCTAAGGTGAAGGAGATTTTGGAATTCCTAGGTGCTGTGCGAGTGCTCCGCAAGATTGACCCACGGACTACTCAGAAGTTGCTGGGCTACCTTAATTTCACCTGCAGGGTAGTGAGGGGTGGAAAGACCTTTTGTAGGCGGTTAGGGTTAGCCATGTCAGGAGCGGTGCTGCCACACCATAGGATACGAGTATCAGTGGGCTTGAGAGAGGACATTAAGGTGTGGGAAACTTTTTTGGCAGATTTCAACAGGGTATTCATGTTTTTCTGTGACACCGATACGATGTGGCAAGTACAGACATTTTCTGATGCGGCTGGAGCCTCTGGCTTCGGGCTTTTCTTGGATGAGAGATGATGCGCAGAATGATGGCCTACGCAATGGCTGCAGCAAGAGAGTAGCATTGCCTTCCCATGACCATTGGGGGCAAGTTGGCCGGGGTTTCTTATTACGGGAAACTCTTTTTTGGTTCGGATCCAGCGCGTAATGATTTGCTGGGTAAGATGCTGAAAGGCTGGAGCAGGGTTAGGGCAGGTTCAGGTAGGGCAGCTAGGGAGCCCATTACTTTTGAGTTACTATTAGAGATCTTGCATGTGTTGCCAGTATGCTGCACTGACGAATATGAGTTGGCGTTGTTCCGTTTATATATGGTGTGGATGTTTTTTGGGGCTTTTCGAGTATCTGAATTATTGGGGGTTGGAAGAAGAGTAGGTGTGAAGATCAAAGAGGTTTGCCTGCATGGGGACCGTTTGGGGATCTGGCTCAGGCGCTCTAAGACCGATCAGTTGGGGAAAGGAAAATGGGTATGGCTGGACAGAGGTGGGAATGTGGCCGCGTGCCCGGTGTGGGAATGGTTGAGTTTTAGGGGTGTCCAACACCTGACAGGAGACAGTGGGGTTTTTGTGCATAAGACAGGAGCAAAGCTTACTAGCTTCCAGTTGTTACAGGTTTTAAGGGTGGCACTGAAGCGGACAGATTGTCACCCACTGGAGTTTGGTACTCATTCATTCAGGTTTGGGGCAGCCACTGCGGCAGCCCATTTGCGTTGGAACTGGGCAAGGATTAGGGCCATAGGTAGATGGAAGTCTAGATGCTGTGAGCACTATGTGAGGTCGTAGTAAGGTTTTTGTACTGCATCCATGCGGGCGATTTAGTTGAATCATTTGTTGGGGTAAGGGTGTTAGCTCCTGTGACAACTTTTACAGTTCTTTTTCTTTGCAGGATGTGTGTCTGGCCCACAGAAGGACAAGATGGTAACATGGCTGGTCGGCCATTCATTTATCCACTGGGTGGCGAAGTTTGCAGAAAAAGAGATTTACGGCCGGGCGCTGGGGCTCCCTAGCAGACATCATGAGGTCTTTTGGTGGGGTAAAAGCGGCATGAGGTGGGGAAGTCTGCTTCCATTTATTACTGCTAGTTTGCCGAACTGGGGATGTCCTGACTTGCTGCTGATTCATCTGGGGGAAAATGACCTTGTGAAGCTATCAGGGCTCACACTACTGCAGCACATGTAGAGAGATCTGGAACTCCTCAAACAAAGGTTGCATGGTACCTGTTTGGTATGGACTAAGTTTGTGCCCTGACAAGCCTGGAGAGGGGCAGTTAAACATGGAGCCATGGAGCGGGCTCGCAAAAAAACAAATCGGGCTATGAGCATATTTTGTTGGTCACATGGGACATCACAGAACAGGATGAGGCACTGTTCAGAGTGGACAGGGTGCACTTGTCACAGTTGGGTAATGCATATTATCTCACAGAATTGAGGTTACTAGTGGGGGATTTGTGGGGAGAGAAGTTGTGGTTCAGAGAACAAGTGTAGGAGGTTAAGTCTGCAGTCGCATGTCCAATTTTTTCCTGGGTGGGGCAGCAAAACACCAAGTGGGTTTATGCTGGGTGGCAGTAGATGGGGGAGGGTGGAGAGCTAGATGCGGGCTTGGCCACCCTTCCAAGGGAAAAACAAGCAGGTGAAGGATCAGAGTGTGGGGGATGCACAAAGCAAGTAGGGCATGAAAGGAAAAGGGGAGTGTCTAGGGGAGTGGAAGCGAAATGCGGGTTCGGAACTGAAAAAAGATGAGAGAGGAAATCTTAAAGGGTTGGGGCTCTATTAATGTTGGGGTGTACTCGTTGAAAGTTAAATGATGTAATCTGGTTTAAATCCTGTCCTAAATAAATGACCTTTTACACTAATGATTGGTGTCACTGAAGTGTGTCCCGATGGAGGGGCCCGCGGAGAGAGAGACTCGCTCTAGTCTCTCCACGGGCGCATTCGGATGGACAGGAAGTTGCGCAGATGGACAGGATAGGCTGCAAGTAAGTGGGGGAGGGACTAGGGGTGGGGTTTAAAAGGGGTGTGGGGGAAGGGATTGGCCTCTTTCCGCTCCAACAGTTAAACAGAGCGGAATTTGAAAGGCCAACCACCCACCCGGCAATTGGTTAAGGTAGAGGGGGGAGACAGCGGCGCGAGGAGCTCGGTCAAGGGAGCTAGGGTGGGCTGGTGAGTGTCATTTAGGGCAGGTGGTGACAAAAGGGTGATACAGTAGCTGGGGAAGGGTGGAGAGCCAGATGCGGGCTTGGCCACCCTTCCAAGGGAAAAACAAGCAGGTGAAGGATCAGAGTGTGGGGGATGCACGAAGCAAGTAGGGCATGAAAGGAAAAGGAGAGTGTCTAGGGGAGTGGAAGCAAAATGCAGGTTCGGGACTGAAAAAAGATGAGAGAGGAAATCTTAAAGGGTTGGGGTTCTGTCAAAGTTGGGGTGTACTCGTTGAAAGTTAAATGATGTGATCTGGTTTAAATCCTGTCCTAAGTAAATGACCTTTCACACTAATGATTGGTGTCACTAAAGTGTGTCCCAAGGTTATCTGTGTAGAGCTTGCATAAACCATCAAAATCAACACACCCATCGAGTCAGAATCCATGGGCCTTAGCTCAACAGTTAAAAAGGGATTTGACCCCGTTCTGCCTACAAACGTAACCTCTACCCCACTTGTTTAGACTGTGCCAGCTCCTCATGCACACATTCATCATTGTCTTAGCACCACCTGAACACTTTTATGGTGACCCGAAAAGTTTGCAGTATTTCTAAACCATGTACATTTTTATTTAACCCCTTCTGTGCCGCGGACTTAACAGTTACGTCCCGCGTCACAGTGCTCCTGTGCCGAGGACGTAACCATTACGCCCTCGGCACGGAGCCCGGAGGGAGCGCTGGCGCTCCCTCTGTGGGGTTCCCCCTCACCCCCCCCCAAGGCGGGGATGGAAGGGGAAGACCTTCCCCTTCCATCCCCGCCCCCCACCCCCGTAATGACGTCAGCGCGCGATCGTGCGCTGACCTCATTACCCAAGGCTGGTCGCACTGGAAGCCATTTGCTTCCAGTGCGATCACGGACAAACAGGTAAGTTTCTCCTCTGGCGGGTGGGGTGTTTGGGCCAAAGAGGCACCGGGGGAAAGGAAAGGCTTTTCCTTTCCCCCGGTGTCTCTTTGAGCATTCCTGCTGCCCGATCGCATTGCGATCGGACAGCAGGAATGCCCACTAGACGCCAGGGATTTTTTAAATTTTATTTTGCTTGCATTTGTTTGTGTTTGGGAGTGGCCCCTTGGGCAAGGGTCGCTCCCTTTTGGGGGCATCTTTATTGTGGCCATTTGGGGGGCAGATCGGCCTATTTTTTTTAGGCCCATCTGCCCCCAAGGGGGGCAGAAGCCACTTAGACACCAGGGATAGTGTGTGTGTGTGTGTGTTAGTGGGGGGGGGGGTGGCCCCTTGGGCAAGGGTCACCCCCCCTTTAGGGGCACGTGTACCAAGGCCATTTTTGCCCCCTTTAGGGACAGATCAGCCTATTATTTTTAGGCTGATCTGCCCCCAAGGGGGGCAGAAACCACTAGAACGCCAGTTTTTAAAAAAAATATGTTTATTTATGTGGGGGCGTCCCCTTGGGCAAGGGGCACCCTCCCCAAGGGGGGCATTGAACTGTTGGCCATTTCATTTAGGCCCATCTGCCCCCAAGGGGGGCAGAAGCCACGTAGGCGCCAGGGATAGTGTGTGTGTGTGTGGTTTGTTTTTTGTTTGGGGGTGGGCCCTTGGGGACACACTACTAAAGGTATTTTCTGCCCTCCTTGGGGCAGATAGGCCTATTTTTTAGTAGGCCCATCTGCCCCTATGGCAGAATCCACTTAGGCACCAATTTCTAAATGCTTGATGGTGGGATGTTTGTTAACTGACGAAGTATTTGCATTTGTGATAATTTATTTCCTCCTTTTTGTTCTAGTTCAAAGCTTTTGCTTTCTTTGCTGTGGCTCCTTGTGGTTTTGGCGGTGGTTGACCTGCGGTTTGCATAGTTGCATGTTTTAGGTAAGTAAAAACAATTTACTCCAAAGGAGTATTGTTGCCATGCATGAATGACATGTTTGTAGGTGGTGTACTAAATGCAGGTTTGTGTGAAATTGTCCTTAGATATGTGCACAATGATATTTGTGTTGTCTTATTTCTAATTTTCTTTCTTTTTAGTGGGATATCATTGGTGATTGCTGTGTCTGTGCAGAGTAGTTGCTGGTGATTCAAGCTTTTTCAGGCAAGTGAGCGGTATAGTTTTTGAGTTTATGGCCCTCATTCTGACCCTGGCGGTTTGAAACCGCCAGGGCAGAGGGCAGAGGAAGCACCGCCAACAGGCTGGCCGTGCTTCTTGGGCCATTCTGACCGCGGCGGTAAAGCCGCGGTCAGAAAAGGGGAACCGGCGGTTTCCCGCCGGTTTACCCCTGGCCCAGGGAATCCTCCATGGCGGCGCTGCTTGCAGCGCCGCCATGGGGATTCCGACCCCCTTCCCGCCATCCTGTTCCTGCCGGTTTTTACCGCCAGGAACAGGATGGCGGAAACGGGTGTCGTGGGGCCCCTGGGGGCCCCTGCACTGCCCATGCCAGTGGCATGGGCAGTGCAGGGGCCCCCTAACAGGGCCCCATAATGATTTTCAGTGTCTGCTCTGCAGACACTGAAAATCGCGACGGGTGAAACTGCACCCGTCGCACCCCTACAACTCCGCCGGCTCCATTTGGAGCCGGCTTCATTGTTGAGGGGTGTTTCCCGCTGGGCCGGCGGGCGGCCTTCTGGCGGTCGCCCGCCGGCCCAGCGGGAAAGCCAGAATGGCCGCCGCGGTCTTTTGACCGCGATGCGGTCATTCGGCGGTTCCCTCCAGGCGGGCGGCTCCCGCCGCCCGCCGGGGTCAGAATGACCCCCTATGACTCTTACTAATAAAGCTACACTTTATTACTTATCTTACAAAGTGCTGGTTGGTGGTGGTGCATTTGTCCAGTTAATTTTAGTAGGAAAGATCATGGCTAGCCGCAGGATGACCGCTCAGCAAGTGGTTGGTATGCTTTTTGAGTCATTGTCTGATCATGATTGTGAGACAGACTCTGCATCTGAGGCAGAGGAGGAAGTGAGGGATTCTGGCAATGAAGTTTCTGCCGGAGAGGAATCTGATGAGGAAGCCACACTCAGTGCAGGTGAAGGGCCTGTTTCAGAGGAGGACACTGATGTGCCATTAGTGCAGCAACCTGGGGCTGAAAGATTTCCCGTTAAAAGACCTGAACTCTGGGTTGCCCCAAACATGGAGCAGCCAGAGTGGCCTGCCTTTACTGGTCTCCCGGGGTGTAGAATCAATACTGAGAACTTTTTGCCTGTCAATTTCTTTGAGTTATTTGTGGATGATGTGTTTTTGGAAGAGATTGTTGAGCAGACTAATTTGTATGCGGAGCAGTATTTGAGGGACAACGCTGCTAGACTTAGGCCGCACTCTAGAGCTGCCCAGTGGATTCCCACAAATTTGGAGGAGATGAAAAGGTTTTTAGGTTTGACTCTCTTGATGGGGTTGATAAGGAAGCCGTCACTGGCTTCTTATTGGTCTACTAGTCCCTTGATGGCAACAGCTATATTTCCTGCAACAATGAGTCGTAATCGGTATTTGCTTCTTCTTAGGATTCTGCATTTTATTGACAATGCATTAGCCTTGCCACAAGATAACCCTGATTCTGACCGTCTTTTTAAGATTAGGCCTGTCCTTGATCATTTTGTAGATCGGTTTTCAGAGGTCTATGTTCCAGGCAAAGAAATAGCTGTGGACGAGTCTTTGGTCCTCTTCAAGGGTCGTTTGGTTTTTAGGCAGTACATTCCTAGCAAGAGGGCACTATGTGGAATTAAATTGTATATGCTGTCTGAAAGTAGTACAGGATATGTGTATAATTTCCGTGTCTACACTGGTAGGGATTCCAGTATTGACCCCCCTACCCCTGGTTGTCCTCCCACTTTTGGAGTTACTGAGAAAATTGTGTGGGAACTTGGTAGACGACTGTTCAACAAAGGTCACCATTTGTATGTAGATAACTTTTACACTGGAGTGCAGTTGGTCAAGGAATTGTTTAGAGTGGACACTGTTGGTTGTGGCACAATTCGTTGTAACCGGAAAGGCTATCCAAGGGAACTTGTCTGTAAAAACTTGAGAGGGGACAGTGCAGTTCCCCTTCGGAATGATGAGCTGCTAGCTTTGAAGTTTTCAGACAGGAGGGATGTCTACATGCTAAGTACCATCCATGATGAGAGTACCTCCCCCGTGACTGTTTGGGGCCAGGTTGCTGAAGTGCGCAAACCTGTGTGCATTTTAGATTATAATAAGCACAGGGTAGGTGTAGATAGAGTTGATCAGAGGTTGGAACCTTATACTGCTATTCGTAAGTCTTATGTTTGGTAGAAGAAGTTAGAAATTCACTTCTTCCACTTAGCAACTTTTAATGCTTTTATTGTGTTTAAGGATAGGTCTCCAGAGTCAAAGATGACATTTGTGAAATTTCAGGAGTCAGTGACAGAGAGCCTTATTGTGGTGGAACAGGCCAGAGTTCCTAGAGAAGCGGTGGTGGAGGATGTGGCTAGATTGAAAGATTGCCACTTTGCTGAGCACATTCCTCCCACACCCAAAAAAGACTTTCCAGCTAAGAAATGTACAGTGTGTTTTCGAAGAGGTATCCGGAGGGAGACTCGAATGTATTGCCCAGATTGTCCTTCAAAGCCTGGGCTGTGAGTGGGTGGTTGTTTTAAGAATTACCACACCCAGAAGAATTACTGGGAACAACCATGAGTGTAAACTCATGTCTTTTTTGTATTTTCATGTGTTCAGTTTCATGGTTAGCATTTCTGTCATGTACTTAGTTAGAGCTTTTGTGTTTGTAGTTTTGTAATTGTTTCTAATTAGTTAGGGGTTTCTTTGTTTAAAAAAAAAAAAAAAAGTGATGCCATTGTGTGTGGAGTGGGGCTTGGCTGAGGGTGTACATAGTGTACATTTTGACTTGCTGTTGGCTACTGCAACACACTGCCAGCCAAACACCAGTCCACACACTGCCATCAGCTGGTGTGATTGTTGTATCAGGCATGTGGGCGTGTGTAAGTGATGGGCCCTTGAGTGGCGCTGTCTGTCGATGTGAGTGTTGTAATGTGCTGGGCCCGTGGCTGGCGGTGTGAATGGTCTTGTGCGTGTCATGTATGAAAGGTGTGTGAATGGACTGTAAAGCGGTTGGTGCCTTGTCGCGGCTTAACTGCTCACGAGCTGTGAGTCATTGGTTCAGTTTTTTGCCTTTCAGTTATTAACAGTGCATTTCATTTTTGTGAAATCTCTTGTTAATAAAATGTGATCCACTGAACCATCACTCACCCTCGTGATAAATCCAACCAGTATGTGTGGTAAAAATGACAAAACCTGCTCCGCTGTAATCAGGCGTCGCAGCACACCTGTGACACGCTAGGTACCTCAGGTGGGACCCCGATGATGAAGCATGCCACCAACTTGGTTGGTGGGTGAGGGGTCTTTTTCACATAACCTAAGTGCGTTTCTTTTCACAATTTTAGTGTTTGGCACATCACAGACGTATGTGGACACATCAAAATGATATATTACAAAACTACCTGTGTTTGGGGGGAAGGGGGCACCTATGTTTTTGGTCCTGGGTGCGGCCTTCATCTAGGGAAACCTACCAAACCCAGATATTTTTTTAAACTAGACACCCCAAGGAGTCCAGGGAGGTGCGGCTTGCGTGGATCCCCCAGACTCCTCTGCAAACCTCAAAATTTGCTTAAAAAAGCATATTTTCCTGACTTTCGTTTGTACGATCACCGCTCCAGCACAAAATTCCTACTCCCCAGCGTTCCCCTCAGTCTCCCAAGTAAAATGACACCTCACTTGTGTGGGTCCCCAAAGCAGAGTCAGCCTAAACATGTATAAAAGAAGAATATGTCCTTATCAACTCGCTGTGCTATCCCCTCTATCTCTACAAAGTTGGTCCTTATTCTGTTGCAGACACCTGGCCCACCCACACAAGTGAGGTATCATTTTTACCAGGAGACTTGGGGGAACGCTGGGTGGAAGGAAATTTGTGGCTCCTCTCAGATTCCAGAAGTTTCTGTCACCAAAATGTGAGGAACATTTTTCTTTTAGCCACATTTTGAGGTTTGCAAAGGATTCTGGGTAACAGAACCTGGTCAGAGCCCCACAAGTCACCCCATCTTGGATTCCCCTAGGTCTCTAGTTTTCAAAAATGCACAGGTTTGGTAGGGTTCCCTAGTTGTCGGCTGAGCTAGAGGACAAAATCTACAGGTAGGCACTTTCCAAAAAACACCTCTGTTTTCTGTCAAAAAATGGGATGCATCCACGTTGTGCTTTGGGGCATTTCCTGTCGCGGGCACTAGGCCTACCCACACAAGTGAGGTATAATTGTTATCGGGAGACTTGGGGGAACGCTGGGTGGAAGGAAATTTGTGGCTCCTCTCAGATTCCAGAAGTTTCTTTCACCGAAATGTGAGGAAAATGTGTTTTTTTAGCCAAATGTTGAGGTTTGCAAAGGATTCTGGGTAACAGAACCTGGTCAGAGCCCCACAAGTCACCCCATCTTGGATTCCCCTAGGTCTCTAGTTTTAAAAAATGCACAGGTTTGGTAGGGTTCCCTAGGTGTCGGCTGAGCTAGAGGCCAAAATCTACAGGTAGGCACTTTGCAAAAAACACCTCTGTTTTCTGTCAAAAAATGGGATGTGTCCACGTTGTGCTTTGGGGCATTTCCTGTCGCGGGTGCTAGGCCTACCCACACAAGTGAGGTATCATTTTTATCGGGAGACTTGGGGGAACGCTGGGTGGAAGGAAATTTGTGGCTCCTCTCAGATTCCAGAAGTTTCTGTCACCGAAATGTGAGGAAAATTTGTTTTTTTAGCCACATTTTGAGGTTTGCAAAGGATTCTGGGTAACAGAACCTGGTCAGAGCCCCACAAGTCACCCCATCTTGGATTCCCCTTGGTCTCTATTTTTCAAAAATACACAGGTTTGGTAGGTTTCCCTAGGTGCCAGCTGAGCTAGAGGCCAAAATCTACAGGTAGGCACTTTGCAAAAAACACCTCTGTTTTCTGTCAAAAAATGGGATGTGTCCACGTTGTGCTTTGGGGCCTTTCCTGTCGCGGGCGCTAGGCCTACTCACACAAGTGAGGTATAATTTTTATCAGGAGACTTGGGGGAGCGCTGGGTGGAAGGAAATTTGTGGCTCCTCTCAGATTCCAGAAGTTTCTGTCACCGAAATGTGAGGAAAATCTGTTTTTTTAGCCACATTTTGAGGTTTGCAAAGGATTCTGGGTAACAGAACCTGGTCAGAGCCCGACAAGTCACCCCATCTTGGATTCCACTAGGTCTCTAGTTTTTAAAAAAGCACAGGTTTGGTAAGTTTCCATAGGTGCCGGCTGAGCTAGAGGCCAAAATCTACAGGTAGGCACTTTGCAAAAAACACCTCTGTTTTCTGTGAAAAAATGGGATGTGTCCACGTTGTGTTTTGGGGCATTTCCTGTCACGGGCACTAGGCCTACCCACACAAGTGAGGTATAATTTTTATCTGGAGACTTGGGGGAACGCTGGGTGGCAGGAAATTTGTGGCTCCTCTCAGATTCCAGAAGTTTCTGTCACCGAAAAGTGAGGAAAATTTGTTTTTTTAGCCAAATGTTGAGGTTTGCAAAGGTTTCTGGGTAACAGAACCTGGTCAGAGCCCCACAAGTCACCCCATCTTGGATTCTCCTTGGTCTCTATTTTTCAAAAATGCACAGGTTTGGTAGGTTTCCCTAGGTGCCGGCTGAGCTAGAGGCCAAAATCTACAGGTAGGCACTTTGCAAAAAACACCTCTGTTTTCTGTCAAAAAATGGCATGTGTCCACGTTGTGCTTTGGGGCCTTTCCTGTCGCGGGTGCTAGGCCTACTCACACAAGTGAGATATAATTTTTATCTGGAGACTTGGGGGAACGCTGGGTGGAAGGAAATTTGTGGCTCCTCTCAGATTCCAGAAGTTTCTGTCACCGAAAAGTGAGGAAAATTTGTTTTTTTAGCCAAATGTTGAGGTTTGCAAAGGATTCTGGGTAACAGAACCTGGTCAGAGCCCCACAAGTCACCCCATCTTGGATTCCCCTTGGTCTCTATTTTTCAAAAATGCACAGGTTTGGTAGGTTTCCCTAGGTGCCGGCTGAGCTAGAGGCCAAAATCTACAGGTAGGCACTTTGCAAAAAACACCTCTGTTTTCTGTCAAAAAATGGGATGTGTCCACGTTGTGCTTTGGGGCCTTTCCTGTCGCGGGTGCTAGGCCTACTCACACAAGTGAGGTATCATTTTTATCGGGAGACGTGGGGGAACGCTGGGCGAAGGAAATTTGTGGCTCCTCTCAGATTCCAGAAGTTTCTGTCACCGAAAAGTGAGGAAAATTTGTTTTTTTAGCCAAATGTTGAGGTTTGCAAAGGATTCTGGGTAACAGAACCTAGTCAGAGCCCCACAAGTCACCCCATCTTGGATTCTCCTTGGTCTCTATTTTTCAAAAATGCACAGGTTTGGTAGGTTTCCCTAGGTGCCGGCTGAGCTAGAGGCCAAAATCTACAGGTAGGCACTTTGCAAAAAACACCTCTGTTTTCTGTCAAAAAATGGCATGTGTCCACGTTGTGCTTTGGGGCCTTTCCTGTCGCGGGTGCTAGGCCTACTCACACAAGTGAGGTATCATTTTTATCGGGAGACGTGGGGGAACGCTGGGCGAAGGAAATTTGTGGCTCCTCTCAGATTCCAGAAGTTTCTGTCACCGAAAAGTGAGGAAAATTTGTTTTTTTAGCCAAATGTTGAGGTTTGCAAAGGATTCTGGGTAACAGAACCTAGTCAGAGCCCCACAAGTCACCCCATCTTGGATTCTCCTTGGTCTCTATTTTTCAAAAATGCACAGGTTTGGTAGGTTTCCCTAGGTGCCGGCTGAGCTAGAGGCCAAAATCTACAGGTAGGCACTTTGCAAAAAACACCTCTGTTTTCTGTCAAAAAATGGCATGTGTCCACGTTGTGCTTTGGGGCCTTTCCTGTCGCGGGTGCTAGGCCTACTCACACAAGTGAGGTATCATTTTTATCGGGAGACGTGGGGGAACGCTGGGGGAAGGAAATTTGGGGCTCCTCTCAGATTCCAGAAGTTTCTGTCACCGAAATGTGAGGAAAATGTGTTTTTGTAGCCAAATTTTGAGGTTTGCAAAGGATTCTGGGTAACAGAACCTAGTCAGAGCCCCACAAGTCACCCCATATTGGATTCTCCTAGGTCTCTAGTTTTAAAAAATGTACAGGTTTGGTAGGTTTCCCTAGGTGCAGGCTGAGCTAGAGGCCGAAATCTACAGGGAGGCACTTTGCAAAAAACACCTCTGTTTTCTGTGAAAAAATGGGACGTGTCCACGTTGTGTTTTGGGGCATTTCCTGTCGCGGGCGCTAGGCCTACCCACACAAGTTGGGTATCATGTTTATCGGGAGACTTGGGGGAACGCTGGGTGGAAGGAAATTTGTGGTTCCTCTCAGATTCCAGAAGTTTCTGTCACCGAAATGTGAGGAAAATTTGTTTTTTTAGCCAAAGTTTGAGGTTTGCAAAGGATTCTGGTTAACAGAACCTGGTCAGAGCCCCACAAGTCACCTCATCTTGGATTCTCCTAGGTCTCTAGTGTTACAAAATGTACAGGTTTGGTAGGTTTCCCTAGGTGCAGGCTGAGCTAGAGGCCGAAATCTACAGGTAGGCACTTTGCAAAAAACACCTCTGTTTTCTGTGAAAAAATGGGATGTGTCCACGTTGTGTTTTGGGGCATTTCCTGTCGCGGGCGCTAGGCCTACCCACACAAGTGAGGTATCATGTTTATCGGGAGACTTGGGGGAACGCTGGGTGGAAGGAAATTTGTGGCTCCTCTCAGATTCCAGAAGTTTCTGTCACCGAAATGTGAGGAAAATGTGTTTTTTTAGCCAAAGTTTGAGGTTTGCAAAAGATTCTGGGTAACAGAACCTGGTCAGAGCCCCACAAGTCACCCCATCTTGGATTCCCCTCAGTGTCTAGTTTTCAAAAATGCACAGGTTTGGTAGGTTTCCCTAGGTGCCGGCTGAGCTAGAGGCCAAAATCTACAGGTAGGCACTTTGCAAAAAACACCTCTGTTTTCTGTCAAAAAATGGGATGTGTCCACGTTGTGCTTTGGGGCCATTCCTGTTGCGGGCGCTAGGCCTACTCACACAAGTGAGGTATAATTTTTATCTGGAGACTTGGGGGAACGCTGGGTGGAAGGAAATTTGTGGCTCCTCTCAGATTCCAGAAGTTTCTGTCACTGAAATGTGAGGAAAATGTGTTTTTTTAGCCAAATTTTGAGGTTTGCAAAAGATTCTGGGTAACAGAACCTGGTCAGAGCCCCACAAGTCACCCCATCTTGGATTCCCCTTGGTCTCTATTTTTCAAAAATGCACAGGTTTGGTAGGTTTCCCTAGGTGTCGGCTGAGCTAGAGGCCACAATCTACAGGTAGGCACTTTGCAAAAAACACCTCTGTTTTCTGTTAAAAAGTGGGATGTGTCCACGTTGTGCTTTGGGGCATTTCCTGTCGCGGGCGCTAGGCCTACTCACACAAGTGAGGTATCATTTTTATCGGGAGACGTGGGGGAACGCTGGGCGAAGGAAATTTGTGGCTCCTCTCAGATTCCAGAAGTTTCTGTCACCGAATTGTGAGGAAAATTTGTTTTTGTAGCCAAATTTTGAGGTTTGCAAAGGATTCTGGGTAACAGAACCTGGTCAGAGCCCCACAAGTCACCCCATCTTGGATTCTCCTAGGTCTCTAGTTTTAAAAAATGTACAGGTTTGGTAGGTTTCCCTAGGTGCCGGCTGAGCTATAGGCCGAAATCTACAGGTAGGCACTTTGCAAAAAACACCACTGTTTTCTGTGAAAAAATGGGATGTGTCCACGTTGTGTTTTGGGGCATTTCCTGTCGCGGGCGCTAGGCCTACCCACACAAGTGAGGTATCATGTTTATCGGGAGACTTGGGGGAACGCTGGGTGGAAGGAAATTTGTGGCTCCTCTCAGATTCCAGAAGTTTCTGTCACCGAAATGTGAGGAAAATGTGTTTTTTTAGCCAAAGTTTGAGGTTTGCAAAGGATTCTGGGTAACAGAACCTGGTCAGAGCCCCACAAGTCACCCCATCTTGGATTCCCCATGGTCTCTAGTTTTCAAAAATGCACAAATTCAGCAGGTTTCCCTAGGTGCCGGCTGTGCTAGAGGCCAAAATCTACAGGTAGGCACTTTGCAAAAAACACCTGTTTTCTGTGAAAAAATGGGATGTGTCCACGTTGTGTTTTGGGGCATTTCCTGTCGCGGGCGGTAGGTCTACTCACACAAGTGAGGTATAATTGTTATCGGGAGACTTGGGGGAACGCTGGGTGGAAGGAAATTTGTGGTTCCTCTCAGATTCCAGAAGTTTCTGTCACCGAAATGTGAGGAAAATTTATTTTTTTAGCCAAAATTTGAGGTTTGCAAAGGATTCTGGGTAACAGAACCTGGTCAGAGCCCCCAAGTAACCCCATCTTGGATTCCCCTAGGTCTCTTGTTTTAAAAAATGCACAGGTTTGGTAGGTTTCCCTAGGTGCCGGCTGAGCTAGAGGCCAAAATCTACAGGTAGGCACTTTGCAAAAAACACCTCTGTTTTCTGTCAAAAAATGGGATGTGTCCACGTTGTGCTTTGGGGCCTTTCCTGTTGCGGGTGCTAGGCCTACTCACACAAGTGAGGTATCATTTTTATCGGGAGACTTGGGGAAACGCTGGGTGGAAGGAAATTTGTGGCTCCTCTCAGATTCCAGAACTTTCTGTCACCGAAATGTGAGGAAAATGTGTTTTTTTAGCTGAATTTTGAGGTTTGCAAAGGAGTCTGGGTAACAGAACCTGGTCAGAGCCCCACAAGTCACCCCATCTTGGATTCCCCTAGGTCTCTAGTTTTAAAAAATGCACAGATTTGGTAGGTTTCCCTAGGTGCCGGCTGAGCTAGAGGCCAAAATCTACAGGTAGGCACTTTGCAAAAAACACCTCTGTTTTCTGTGAAAAAATGGGATGTGTCCACGTTGTGTTTTGGGGCATTTCCTGTCGCGGGCGCTAGGCCTACCCACACAAGTGAGGTACTATTTTTATCGGGAGACTTGGGGGAACATAGTATAGCAAAACAAGTGTTATTGCCCCTTGTCTTTCTCTACATTTTGTCCCTCCAAATATAAGAGAGTGTGTAAAAAAGACGTCTATTTGAGAAATGCCCTGTAATTCACGTGCTAGTATGGGCACCCCGGAATTCAGAGATGTGCAAATAACCACTGCTCTGCAACACCTTATCTTGTGGCCATTTTGGAAATACAAAGGTTTTCTTGATAGCTATTTTTTACTCTTTGTATTTCAGGAAATGAATTGCTGTATACCCGGTATAGAATGAAAAGCCACTGCAGGGTGCAGCTCATTTATTGGCTCTGGGTACCTAGAGTTCTTGATGAACCTACAAGTCCTATATATCCCGCAACCAGAAGAGTCTAGCAGACGTAACGGTATATTGCTTTAAAAACCTGACATTGCAGGAAAAAGTTACAGAGTAAAACGTAGAGAAAAATTGCAGTTTTTTTCACCTCAATTTCAATATTTCTTTTTTTCAGTAGTTATTTTCTGTAGGAAACCCTTGTAAGATCTACACAAATTACCCCTTGCTGAATTCAGAATTTTGTCTACTTTGCAGAAATGTTTCAGTTTCTGGTATCCAGCATTGGTTTCTCACCCATTTCTGTCACTGACTGGAAGGAGGCTGAAAGCACAAAAAATCGTAAAAATGGGGTATGTCCCAGAAAAATGCCAACATTGGGTTGAAAAATTGGGTTTTCTGATTCACGTCTGCCTGTTCCAGAAAGCTGGGAAGCTGGTGATTTTAGCACCGCAAACCATTTGTTGATGCCATTTTCAGGGAAAAAAACACAAGCCTTCTTCTGCAGCCCCTTTTTCCCATTTTTTTAAAAAAAAAACTAAATTTTCATTGTATTTTGGCTAATTTCCTGGCCTCCTTCCGGAGAACCCACAAAGTCTGGGTACCTCTAGAATTCCTAGGATGTTGGAAAAAAAGGACGCAAATTTGGCGTGGGTAGCTTATGTGAACAAAAAATTATGAGGGTCTAAGAGCGAACTGCCCCTAATAGCTAAAAAAAGGCTCGGCACAGGAGGGGAAAAAGGCCCAGCAGCGAAGGGGTTAAGTCTACAGCACTTCCTGACAATAAACTCAAAACTAAATCCATATTTTCTAACTTAGTTGGAAACGAGGCTAACATGTCTATTTCATTGAACGAAAAAATATCCTTCATTGTGTAGCTTCGGAGCAGTTTATAATGGAATAAAAATTGTGTTTTCTGGAAAAGCACGTTTTGTTTCTGGACAGAAACTGCCGACATTAAAAAATAGGTCACAGGATTTATTATCACCCATAACCAGGTTTAATAGATGAGTAATTCAGACTGGATGACGAGCAGAAAACATCTCCCAGAATTAAAGAACTGATCAATAGATGCGGGCCGTGGCCGCGCAATCGAAAATGGTGCACGCATAAGTTAGGCGCTCCGGAGGGGCCTACAAATAATCCTGCAAAATCTGCGCCTAGCCCTGGGGCATCCCGCAACTGCAGAGCGGGAGAGCTGAGGAGGACACCGCAGAACTGTGGAGCCTGATCGGGGTGAGGCTGGGTGGCTCCGGTGGAAGTCAGGGAGCCTCGAAGCTGTCTGCTCGGTGGGCCCCGTGCAGCCAGGGACTCGAGTGTGGGCGCGCGGCCTGCTGGGAGCGGCCCGGCGGCCCGCGAGGAACTGGAGGGACCGGGAGTGGCTTGGCAGGTGACGGCATCAGGAGCTGGGGGGCTCTCCCGGGTGGGCGTGCCGCAGCGACGCAGGGGCCGAAGAGTGGGCCCCAAATAAATAAAGCAGCAAGGAAGCAGGTGGAGCCGGCGGGCCTCGATTACGGGGGTGGCCGGCATCTACACCCGGCACAAGGGCAGAAAGGACACGGGGCCCGACCCCCTGTGCACAAGGGAACCCCGGGGAACAGGAGGAGATGGCGGAGGCCCGAGATCGGCGCCCCGGAGCAGGGTGAGTGCTGCGTGTGGCTCCCCTGGCGCTGGAGGACCTTTGGACACCGGTGGGGCCCACTGGAACACACCTGCGCCCCTAAAGATCAGCGCTCTGAGGGGGGCCCTTAAATAAAAACAGAAGGGGAAGAATCCTGACGAGCGTCGGCGGAACCCAGGCCGGGGTGCCTACCGGCCCCGAACGGAGGTGAGCAAAGGGGCGCCGGACTCCCGTGGGACCCCGGCAGGATTGGAACGGCAGGCTGGCACGGGGGCCGCCCGGAAGCAGAGGACAAGGGGGGAGACCAACTGGAGACCGACGAGAACGCAGAACGAAGGGCTCGGTCCAACCTGAGTGGAGCCAAGAAGGGAGGAAGCGTGTAGAAGAGTGACCGAAGTAAAAGTCGGCCTATCGCCCAGATCTGGGTGGTAAGCCTCCCCGAGTGCCCGATGTCCCCCAAGAATCGCCATAAAGGTAAAATATTGGACAGTATGACACCTGCTGAACGCAAGGAGGGAGAGCTGCTGGACCCTCCCCAACTCAGAGTACAGGACACCTTAGATAAGATCCTGGGTGCAATAGAGGACACCAAAACCACTCTGCAACGCAACATCAATCAGGTCGCAGTTCAAGTCGGCCTGCTAAGGGAGGACCACCACAAGTTAGTGGATAGAGTAAAAGAAACGGAGAATGCCCTGGCTGAAATAGCACCACAACAAAAAGACCTAAAAGCCGGGGTGACGTACCTAACAGATAGGGTTGCGCGCCTAGAGCAAAGAGCAGAGGACGCAGAAGGCAGAAGTCGTAGGAACAACTTGCGAGTGGTAGGGCTGCCGGAGGGGGCTGAGGGGGCGAACATGATGAAGTTCCTAGAGGAGTGGTTGCGCACAACTGTCGCACCGGAATGCCTGACCCCTTTCTACACCCTGGAACGGGCGCACCGGGTGCCATTGAGGCCTTTGGCACCGGGTCGTCCTCCGCGTGTGGTGATCGCTAGACTGCTACACTATAGAGACAGGGATATTCTCCTATAAAGAGCCAGAGAAGCGGGCCCCTTTAAAGTTGCGAATGGGGAGGTGACACTATTCCCCGACTTCACGCTGGACGTTCAAACCAAACGAGCCTCATTCCTGACAGTTAAGAGGGCCCTGAGAGAGGAAGGAATCCAATACTCGCTCCTTTTTCCGGCAAAACTAAAGGTGTCCATGGATGGTAAGACTACATTTTTCCAGACCCCAGAGGAGGCGTGGGACTGGCTGGAGGCCCGAGGGACCCAAATGGGACGACATGTAAGTGGGGAACTGGGGGGCGGTGGAGCACGCCGGGGTTCGGGAATACGGCGAAACAGGAACCGACCCCGCTTGGCACCAACCCAGTCGCAAAAGGAAATGGGGAAAAAGGCGGCACTAGAGGCTGCTGCCTCCATGAGCAGAGAGGAGTCGCCCCCCAGGGACTCGGGCGGAGAGTCGGATGGCACGTGATGTCTTCGGTGGACGGATCGAGCTGCTCGGTGCAGGCACCGAGGATGACACCTCAAACAGCGGATGAACTTGGGTAGCCGAGAACGCAGCGCAGCCCTGAGGCGGGGGTGGAAAGCGACCTTGTGGCCCCTCCGGGCATGGCCCCCCCACCAGAGTCTCGTCCATTCCGACAGTCTGGCGAGAACTAGAGTTGAAGGTTTGACTGAGTTGCACGGTTGCACAATATTTTGGGCAGCCTTCTGTTTGGAGGGCGCTTTGGGGAAGGGGAGTTGGAGTTTACAATTGTTAGTTCTGATGGCGCTTCGCAGGAGGTGGGTTGTTGAGGTTAGACATACAGTAAGACGCAGACGGATTCAGGCCACTGGGGCAGGCCAAGAAGGCAATGGCGCGATTGTATCTCCGATATGGCAGAGTATAACCTGCTAACATGGAATGTGCGGGGGATGGGAACGCCAAACAAAAGACACAAAATTCTGTCCTACTTAAAAAGAAGGGGTATTGAAGTAGCGTTCCTACAAGAGACCCACTTAGCAAAAGGGGAAGTAGAAAAGATAAGGCGAAGATGGAGGGGACAGGTGTATGCTACAGAGTACTCAGCATACGCCAGGGGGGCGCTGATATGGGTACGTGCTGGGGTTCTCTTTGCAGCATAATCCACCAATATTGACCATGAAGGCAGATATGTGGTATTAGAAGGAAGATTACACGGTGAGCCGATCACCCTGAGTTGCATTTATGCCCCCAACCAGGACCAGATCCCCTCTATGACACGGCTGTCAGGTCGACTCACGCGTCAGCGGGGGGAGGCCTCTTGATTGATGGGGACTTTAACAGCGTGCTGGATATAGAACTGGACCGTTCTACCCCGCCACTTACTGGGGCAATGACACGTAGGGTGGCCCAAAACCTTAGAGAATGGCTAGACGCATGGGAATTATTAGACATATGGCGTGAGCAACACCCTGCTGAAAAAGATTATTCATACTATTCAGGACTCCACAGAGTGCACACCAGAATTGACAGAGTGGTTTGTACAGCAACGCTGATGCAGGGGATGGTCCACTCTGAATACCTGGGACATACGCTCTCTGACCACAATCCTCTACTACTGACTTGGAGAGTGAAGGAGGATAGGCCCCCCATCCCGATGTGGCGATTGGCCCCTGGAGCTCTAGAGGACCAGACATACAGGGATGACCTTCGTCTCTTCCTGGCTGACCATATTAAAACTAATGAGGGATCCACTGACTCCAGATCCATAGAGTGGGAGACCCTTACAGTGACAACCAGGGGATATTGTATGGGACAGACGACGGGGGAGAGACGAACACTAGAACGGGAACTGAAAAGGCTTGAGAAGGAAATACACGAGGGGGAACAGAGACAGGGAACAGGCGAGCAGGAAAGGGAGAGGTAAGCCCAGGCGCGGAGAGCCCACTCTCAGGCTGAAGAACAACTTAGATGTCATAATGTGCAAAACTACATGGCCTCACTACACTCTGAGGAGGGGAGATCAGGTAGAATGCTGGCGTGGCTGGTGAGACCAGGAGGGGAAGGAGAACCTATCACCAAGGTGATAACCATGGATGGAGAGGAAAGACATAGGGGGTCATTCCGACCCCGGCGGTCATGGACCGCCGGGGTCGGCGGGAGCACCGCCAACAGGCTGGCGGTGCTCCACAGGGCATTCTGACCGCGGCGGTATGGCCGCGGTCAGAACAGGAAAACCATGGGGGATTCCGACCCCCTCACCGCCATCCTGTTCCTGGCGGTTCCGACCGCCAGGAACAGGATGGCGGTGAGGGGTGTCGTGGGGCCCCTGGGGGCCCCACTTTGAATTTCAGTGTCTGCTTAGCAGACACTGAAATTCGCGACAGGTGCTACTGCACCCGTCGCACCCTTCCCACTCCGCCGGCTCCCTCGTGGGAAGGGGTTTCCCGCTGGGCTGGCGGGCGGCCTTCTGGCGGTCGCCCGCCAGCCCAGCGGGAAAGCCAGAATGGCCTCCACGGTCTTTCGACCACGGAGTGGCCATATGGCGGTTCCCGCCAGGCGGGCGGCGACCGCCGCCCGCCGGCCTCAGAATGAGGCCCATAGTCCGAATGCTATAAATGACGCCTTCAAGGAATACTATGCTCATTTATATAGGAAACCCGGGGAACTTGATGTTCCTGCCCTTGGGGCATATCTGCAACAACTCCCCTTGTCAACGCTGACGAATGAGGAGCAGGAGAGGCTGGGAGCAGTAGTGACAGTAGATGAGATACGGAATGCCATATCGCAACTAGCACCCGGGAAGACGCCAGGGACGGACAGCCTACCTATGGATTTCTATAAGAAATACGAAACCTTACTGGCTCCCAGACTGGCAGAGGTGTACTCTGAGGCGTTGAGCCGGGGTGAGTTACCGGCCACATTGAGGGAAGCATTGGTGGTCCCTCTGCCCAAATCCAAAGCTGGAGAGACATCAGTTGCTAACTTTCGCCCCTTGTCAATGTTGAACAATGATTTTAAAATACTCAGCAAAATCATGGCCAACCGGTTTCTCAGCCACATGCCCAGGCTGATACACGAGGATCAGAACGGGTTTGTCCCGAACCGAAGCACATCCCTTAACCTGAGATGGCTATTTGCCATCCTACATATGCCCAGGGAAGCGAAACCTTCGACGGGGGTACTACTCGCCGTGGACTTCGAAAAAGCCTTCGACTCGGTTAGGTGGGACTACCTGAGGGCAGTGATGAGAAAGATGGGGTTGGGAGAGGGTTGGGTAAAATGGGTGGACTTGCTATATGCGCCACCCCTGGCTAGGGTAAGGACAGGCAGGACGGTATCCGACAACTACCCAATTCACAGGGGCACTAGGCAAGGATGCCCCTTGTCGCCACTATTATTTGCACTGGCTATCGAGCCGTTGGCAGCCCAACTGCGAAGGGATGGCAAGGGTAAAGGGATACACTGGGGTCAATCAGAGCATATTGTTTCCCTTTACGCGGATGATATACTTATCTACCTCAGGGACGGAGAGACAGGACTCTCCTGGGCTCTGGATGCTCTGGAGCACTTTGGGACCTTGTCGGGACTGCGTCTCAATAGAGGCAAAACATATGTTTTTCCCATGCTGACGGGTTGCAATCGGCCCGCTTCGTGCCCCGAGGACGTAGGTTGGGCGCTGAGGACATTTAAGTACCTGGGAATACAGGTGTTCCATGAGGTGGGGGACCTCCATGACGGCAATCTTGGGAGGGCACTCCGCTCCCTACGTGCCTCAGTGAAGTTCTGGCGCTCCTTGAGGTTAACCATAATGGCCAGAGTTGCATTGTCTAAAATGATAGTTCTGCCCCGGTTACTTTATTACTTCACGAATCTGCCGCTGCTGGTCACTTTGGCAGGGTTCCGCGAACTTAATACACTGATTAGGGAGCTTATATGGGACGAAGGCCGTAGACGCACAGCACTTTTGACTCTTTGTAGGCCGACACACCTGGGGGGCCTGGGAGTCCCTGACTTTGAGTTTTATTATTTAGCATCACAATTGCAGTGGATTGCTGCGTGGCTGGGAGGAAGGGGACAATTGGATAGATGCACTGCTCAGGGAGAGATTGGAATGGAACGAATCATTGCACAGATGATAAATATGAAAAGGACCACGCAGGCGGACAGTATGATGACGAGCGTAGCAGCAGCATGTTGGAAGAAAAGTATGAGAAGAGTAGGGGTAGGACAGCCATACTCCCTGGAGCTACCGCTCTCGGTACTAAGGGAAGGATCAGATGAGAGGATCCTGGTGGGCTTGGGCCTGGGACCCTGGAAGAAAGCAGGCGTGGGGACAGTTGGGGTGCTGTTCCGAGAGGGGGTGCTGAGGTCGTTTTCGGATCTAACAGAAATGGGAGTCCCAAGGGGACAGTTTCTCCAGTATAAGAAACTAACACACACCCTTAGATAACACTGGGGAATGATTAATGCAGAACCTCCCACCCATAGGGTACTACACTTACTACTAACGTCTGGTGGGGACTCTCACTTAATTGCTAAAATCTACAGGTCTCAAAACGAGGAATCACTGGATGCACTGCAGCCCCAGAGAGAACAGTGGGAAAAGACAGTGAGCAGGGAATTAACAGATGCGGAGTGGGGCAGGGCGCTAGCATATCCCCGGACGGTATCCAGAAACACTCGGTTGAGGTATATACAGTACAACTATATGCATAGAACATACCTCACCCCACATAGATTGACACGAATCTACGGGGGAACCCCAAAGAAATGCCCTAGGTGTGGGAACGTAAGCGCAGACTTCGATCATAGGGTGTGGAACTGCCCAGAGCTCCAGAGGGGCTGGGTTATGGCGCTGGCTGACTTGGCACGAGTGATGGAGGTGGAGCTTGGCCTGTCCCCAGCTACATGCTTACTGGGTTTGAGAGCGGGTATCCCTCTAGGGAGAGTGAGGGGGCGCTTTCTAGATCTAGCACTTGTTCTCTATAGGAGGCGGATTACGAGGGTCTGGAAATCCCCCAGGTGCCCATCAGCGAGTGAATGGAGACGGGACGTGTCAAGGTGGGCTAGAGCAGAACTGCAAGTGTTGAAAAGTGAGGAGGCAAGGGGCATGCGCCAAACCCCCATCGCCCTGGTATGGGAAGAAATACTCCTGAGATGGGACAATTTGACCAGGGAAGGGGAAGTGGCTGAGGAAGGGCCAGAGTGACTAGTAGTGTAGAGCACGGGGCAGCGGGGCGGGCTGGAGAATACAAAAGAGAGAAGGAGCGGGGAGGGGGAAATGGGGACCAACTGGGGCGGGCACTGGAGGTGACAGGAAGGCTAAACCCCACGAGATAGGACATAGATAATCTCACCCCCAAAGCACAACTATCTCAGACGGTGGAGACAGGGATAATGATCAGAGGAAGGTACTGGCTCGACCTCAGTGGAGTGAGAGGGGGAAAAAAGAAAAGAAACAAAGAATAACACCCACCATGGCAGTAAAGGTCGCCGGTTTGCAATAGCGCCATCAAGTTAAAATAATAGGTAGTATTAGTGAAGACTGTTATGCAGAAACACAGGTTAATCCAGGTTACAGACGACCACAGGACAGGGATGAATACCCAAGTCACTGAAACAAGCTAGGCACACTGCAACCTTAAAGACACTAAACACTCCTAAGATAAAAAGAAATGTGGTGGGAGCTCTAGATAATGCAGGAATCCGTTGTATTTTCAAAGATCAATAATGTGCATTAAATGGAAACCTGTTGATGTTACCAATGGTATTGCAAATGTAACGCAGTGAAAAGTTAATAAAGATATATTTAAAAAAAAACTGATCAATAGATGCGTTGGCGCAGGTTGGTATCCACCCCATAGATGTGATGAGTTACTCGATTTTGTAGTCCAACTTGATCATCATTTAAATGAACGAAATAACTTAAAACAAAAAATAAAGCGGCTGTATTCCTAACAGGAAAGACAGTGGGAGAAGAAAATAGAAAAGGCATAGATGGGAACCCGTGTAGTTGGGTAGTGTGAGAGTTACCCTAGCAAAAGAAGAAGCTGACACTAGAAATAACAAGCATGTATATATATATATGTGTGTGTGTGTGTGTGCGTGTGTGTGTGTGTATTGTAGATCCAAGTGCAAAACTGCATAAATTTAAATGTTTATTTAAACACAAGCTAATAGCTGAGGAGATGAGTCTTGGAGTCCTTCTAGAAAAGTAAGGTCAGTTCATCAATGTTTGTTTCATGGATGTCATGTAAGGGTTGCCAGGGGGTCGCAGCGGATACACCTGGCTTGTCCTTTGCGGCCCCTGACACTACATTTGCAACCTTTGGTCTCAGAGGTGACAAAATCAGTGCCATGAACTCAGGGGCAGCTTGAATTTATGGACATCTGTTTTTTTTGTCAATTTTTGTAATTACTCTGTTAGTGAATAACATTATATTATAGTACATTTAGCTGGAATACGACCCTCTCTGGCAGCAAAGGTAAGTAAAAAACGCATTTAAGTGTATGTTGTGTGCATGCGTGCAGGTGAGTGTGTTTATGTGAGAGAGAGTGTGTGTACATGTGTGATTGCCTGTGAACGTAAATGGCGTCTGATGTAACTTCCACTGCACCTGGCCTTTTGGTGAATTGACGTTGATGGTATGTTTCAAGAAAGGTCTCTGTGAGAAGGGGTGTGGCAACGCTCAAGATGGATGACTCCTGCTGGCTCTCTGGTCATTCGAGCTGCTATGAGACATCTATATGTTCGTCTACCCCAACTCCAAATATGGGAAATTCTTCCTAGTTAGTTTAATTTTAATATAGGTCAAATCTATGAACCTGAAAATGAGACTTATTGTGTGAGCAGAGAAGAAGGGCAGTAAGCTACCCTCTTTGATCCGTTAACTATGTACGTTTGTTGCCTGACATACTAATGACCATGACGTTTGAAAATACACAGAGTTAACTACTACCCATGCATGCAGCTGTGGTCCCTATGGTTCATGGCTGCGGACAACAGCAGTTAGGTAATGGTGTTGTCATGTGTATGTGGGCTGGGTTGGGAGTTGAACCCGCTCATTTAAAGTTTAGCTTGTAGAGAGCTGTACAGGTCTCTACCCATCAATACATATAACACCTGAAGGTTAGTTGGCTCCCCTTAATCCCACATTGTTCCTGTATTCCTTAGTCCCTTCTTACCTCTCAAAGTCCATTTTAAGGCCTGGCTTGACATCACAGCTGTCTATAAGACCCATTACCAATTCTTTAAAATATATAATGGACATAATTGCTGCATGCAGGTGAAGGAGCATTTCTCTCTCACCTGATGTTGTTGATTGTTTGGTGTATCATTCCACCTCCTCTGGAATGCTTGCATTGGAATCATGAAGGACTATTTTACATCTCAAAAAACATATGCAATGAATTCTTTATCCTATGGTTGCGCTGTATGAAGAAGCCACACTTTTGTTTTGTTTAGCTTTTTTCACTGCAGTAGGCACGTTAGCTACAGCCCAGATGATATGATATAAGCCTCTGTAGATGCAGAAAAGGCACTGAAACATGTCACATGGGGATTATTTTTCCACAAAATTGAATGTTTGAGTATTTGCCCAGACTTCATCAATTAAGTAAAGGGGTCTTATACTGGCCCCACAGTGCAAACAACTTAGGGGGAGGTGGTGGGAGTCTCTCAGGAATTTTACACTTTACATTTTCGAAGAGGAATGAGACACAACTGCAGCTTGTCACCAATGTCACTTAGAACCAGATGAGGAACTTTATCTGGGTGGGCAGAAAATCCAGACTTCACCCAGAGAAGTTGTGTGCTGCTATAACGATGTCCGGCACTGGGCACTTCAATAGTCACAATTAACCTACATCATCCCTGACAGTAGAGACTCTCCAATGAGGGCAAAGATTAAACACACACACATTGTAACCTCCTGAATTGTTCCAGCTGTATTGTGATACTTCGCATGGGGGGTCAGCACATTCCGTAATGATTAGGCTTATGAGATACTCTTAGGCTACGGTCCACAGGAGACTGAAGATACACCCCTCCGAGGCCATCTCTCTGGGACAATGCAAAGTTCACGCTAGCAGCAAGAGTGTTTATTCTCCACTGTGGGTCACATGTGGGATGAGAATAACTGATCACATGCTTAGTAAAAATCAACAGAAATTATTTCAAGAATTCCACACTGAAAGCCAGATTTAAGGCCAAGTTGCGCAATGCAGCAAGTCACCTTGCTGCACTGCACTGCATGACAGGGAAAGGGCAGGAATGCAGCATAATTAAAGAATACAACACATTCCTGTCTTTCTCCTTGCACTGGCTCTGTTTTGACTGCCTTGCACCAACCAATGCACCCTTGCACCATGGCACAAGGGTGTCTGCTTTGTAAAGACGATTGTTTTTGTGCAGTAAGGGGCATCTCCTGAGGCATTTTCCTCTTTCTATTTGTGCCGCAGAATGCAGCACAAATAGAAAGAGGAAAGAACAAGGAGAAATAAACATATTTCTTCTCTGTACACCTCACTTGGAAAGGTGTAGCATTTCGGTGCATTCCCAAGTCTACTACTTCTGGTAAATGTGGGAATGCGTCAAAATCAATGGATGTTGAGTGGGTACACCCATGCAACTTTCCTGGAACTTCTTCGTGGTGCAGAGTAATGAAACGCAACAATTTGCCCTGCATTGCATTGCTCCAGATTTATCAAGCCACTCAGGGCCATGCAAGGTGGCCTTGGGTGGCTTGATAAATCGCATTTTGGGCTTGCATCAAGCATGCACCTTGTTGTGGTGCAAGAGCAACACAGCCCCAGTTATTGACTATGCCCCTGAATTTTTATGTTTATTGGCAACTCAAATCTGGAGGGGCGGACAACTAACCCACTGCATTAGGGGTATATGTTGTCCTTTTATGTAATTGACATCCCTGATTCTATTATATCTAGCAAAGTAAGGGACAGTTAATACAGTTTAACCTTTTTTCAAACCTGTGGAAAAGGTGACAGGATTTTAGTGGGACAGAAATCTCAGTTGAAAAGACTGTAAAGGAGTGAACACCCTTATTGAATGGACAAAATAGAGAATTACAAGAGTCTAGACTTAAATTCACTTATTAAAAACATTATACTATTGGTATTGAACTCTGGTGACATTGTGTACAGCAAAGGTGGGGATTGACAGCACCGGTTGGAAATGCAAGGCCACAGCTGTAACTTGGCAAAATGCTACAGTCCAGCCCTAACGTGACACGGTACTGCAGGGAGTTCTAGAATACAGAGTGGCTCCCAATACTATTTACGTGTTAGTCCAACAGTCAAACTAGCACTTCTCTTTGACACAAAAGATACTCACTCTCACCTCTCATTTCCTCTTTCATCTTCTACCCTCACCCACCCATCTTTTTCACCACCTACCCTCTCAGGATCTATAGTCTTCCTTCACTTCCCAGCTTCTCCCAATACACCCTCTCTGACCCCTTCCTCCCACCCAATATTTCTATTGCCAAGTTTTAAGGTAAGTCATTGTGGGGGATTGGGGCTATGGCCTGGGATACAGACGCAGATTTTTTGTAACCCTTGGCAGGGGTTTTTCTTGCTTTATTTTAGATTCTGTAAGAGGGTGAACACATGGATAGGATAGTATCCTTTCTTTTCTCCTTTTTGTTCTTCTTCTTCTACTCTGTGGGAGGCCCGAGGTCCTTAAGGGTTTCTTTAATCTTCTCTCTTTCAGGTGGCGAGTTTCAGAGGTCCTCCCCTTGGTCCACGGTTACCCTCGGAAGAACAACAGAGGATACAGCAGGTAAGTGGGACAATACTCCCTTGGTCTATTGGCTTCTGTGATTAGTGAGGGGAGAGGGGTGGTTGTGAGGGAAGTAGTGAGGGGTTAACAAACTCTAATATTTTTATGGAGTTCTTCTTTTAGTGCAGAAAACGGGGTTTTTGTGAGGAGGAGGGAGGGGGGTTTCTCTTTATCTAGAAGTGAGTGGGAGGGTGCCCTGGGTATCCTTCCCTGCTTCCACCTCCTGTCCTTTCCCCACCTTCCCTCTCCCCCTTCCCTTCGTTCCCCTTACTGTTGTTGCCCTTAAAAAGGGCCCGTACCTTGTTTAGCCACGACCCTCCTGGGCCGTGGCAGGCTACTTCGTGTCCTCTGGGGTTCGTTGCTCCGCCCGTCTTCTCTCCGCCGGAGTCCGCTCTCGGCTCCTGTTCTCCTTGTTTGTTGTCAGCAGGGAATTCCTTCGGCTCCGGTTTCACCGCCTCCTCCTCTTTCGCGGCGTCTTCCATCCTTAAAGATCCGGCAACCCGGAAGTCGGGTGCCGATTGCCATCTCCGCCCCCACGCGTCTCCCTGACGACGTGGGCGGAAGTCGGGGAAGGCGTCGGGCGAACGCCAAGTCTGAATGTTCGTAGGCGAGGCGAGCGACGCCCGCCTACACACCCCTTCCCATGAACGGGACTGGTTGAGTAGCGTGGAGTCCGGACATCGGGATAGAAAATCAGCGGGACACTGCCGTGCCCCAGGTATGTGCCGGACCTGAAATGTAAAGGGTTGCAATTCAAGGAACCAGCGTAATACTCGTGATTGGTATCCTTATGGGACGACAACCATGTTAAGGGGGCATGATCAGTGTAAAGGATGAAAGGACGCCCCAGGAGGTAATATTGTAAACACTCTATTGCCCATTTTATGGCCAGGCATTCCTTCTCAATGGTAGGGTAGTTTAGTTCTCTAGGTAACAACTTCCTGCTGATATATACAATGGGGTGATCATACCCTTGTTCGTCTGGTTGTGCTAATACGGCTCCCAATCCGACATTCGAGGCGTCGGCAAAAAGATGGAAAGGTCTGGAAAAATCGTGACATCGTAATATGGGTTCCATAGCTAGGGCTTCCTTTAGCCAGTGAAATCACTGGAATTGCGCGGGGGAAAAAGTGGGAAGGGTGTTTGAGTACTGTTTTTTTAATAAATCAGTCAAGGGGGCTGTAATGGTCGAGTATTGAGGTATGAACCGTCGGTAATAACCTACCAGTCCCAGGAATGAACGGAGTTCTTTCTTAGTCTTTGGAAGTGGTATTTGTCTAATGGTGGCTACCTTATCTTTTTGTGGACTCAGTACTCCTTTACCGATGACATAACCAAGATAGGATATCTGGGTCTGTCCTATGACACATTTTTTGGGGTTGGCGGTAAGGCCTGCTTCTGCTAACGCTGAGAATACTTTCCCTAGGTGTAGGAGATGGTCTGACCAAGTGGAGCTAAAAATGACAATGTCATCGAGATATGCAGCCGTAAAGTCATGAAAGGGTCTCAAAAGACGATCCATCAATCGCTGGAACGTGACCGGGGCACCATGAAGGCCGAAGGGGAGGACGGTAAATTGATATAACCCCGAAGGGGCAACGAACGCTGTCTTCTCTTTGTCTGAGGGAGCTAAGGGAATCTGCCAATATCCCTTCGTCAAGTCAATAGTGGTCATAAAGCGGGCTTGTCCGATTTTTTCTAACACTTCATCCACCCGGGGAATGGGATAGGTATCAAAAAGTGATACCTCATTGAGTTTTCGAAAGTCGATGCAGAAACGGACCGACCCATCCGGTTTCGGCACCAGTACTATAGGAGAGCACCATGGACGTCTCAATAACCCCAAGAGATAACATTTTTGTTATTTCGTCCTCTATAAGGATTTTTCTCGCTTCGGGGATGCGATAGGGACGTTGACGTACAATTTTGCCCTCTGGAGTTCGTATTTGATGTTGGACCCAAGAAGTTTTCCCTGGCAATTCGGAGAAGAAATGGGCATGATTTTGGATTAGCTTCATTATTTGTCGTGTCTCCATCTCCGACAGGGACTCATTGACCCTGGGAAGTTTTTGTGGTTCTGGATGGGAGATGGGACATAGTTCTAAAGCTAGTGGCTGATTCGGGGTGATCAGGCATGCCCGTGCTGGTGTAGGGTTTCCATTTTCTGGGTCTTCCCATTTCTTTAATAGATTGATGTGATAAATTTGGGTCCGTCTGGGTTGGGTGTTTAATTCTACCAAGTAGGTAACCGGTGTGACCGCTTTTATTATCCGATACGGCCCTTGCCATTTGGCTATCAACTTATGCTCTGAGGTGGGACGGAGGATTAATACCTTATCGTCGGGTTGTAAAACCCGTAGTTTAGTACCCTGATCATAGTGATACTTTTGAGTGTCTTGTGCCTTTTCTAAATGTTGTCTCACATCCTCCCACACTGTCTGGAGATGGATCTTTAATTTGTGTATATAGTCTAGGATGGGTTGCTCCTCGCTATTTTCCTCCTCCCATAATTCTGCTGCCATATCTAATAGATTCCTAGGTTGCCTCCCAAACACAAGTTCAAACGGGCTATGCCCGGTAGAGGATTGCTCGTGTGTTCTTATTGCATATAATACTAGGGGACGTTTTTGATCCCAGTCTTTCCCAGTTTCGCTCACTGTCTTCCTTAAAAGGGTTTTGATCGTACAATTGTATCGTTCCACTAAACCATCCGTTTGTGGGTGATATACTGATGTCTTGATTTGAAGAACACCTAGGGACTTACATATCTGTTTCATTAGTCCAGATACAAACGTTGTTCCCTGGTCCGTAAGAAGTTCTTCTGGAAACCCCACTCGGGCAAAGAATGCTATCATTGCTTGTGCTACCGCTCTAGTGGTGATACTAGTGAGTGGAATAGCTTCTGGATATCTACTCGCATAATCTACCAAGACGAGAATATGAGTGTGTCCCTTACTGCATGGCAGAAGAGGCCCTACTAGGTCCATACCGACACGCTTGAAGGGAATATCAATAATTGGTAGTGGCCGTAAGGGGGCTCTCCTTATGGCTCCTGGTTATACCAACTGACATTTTGGACAATGGGCACAGTATCGCCGGATGTGTGCATATACCCCGGGCCAGTAAAACCGTCTTAGTAAATATTCCTCGGTTTTCTCCCGGTCACAATGACCCCCCCCGGTTGATTATGGGCTAGGAAGAGAACCTGTGTCCTATAGGGCTCGGGGACCACGAGTTGTCTCTTTTCCCTATTTGCACTGGTGAGTACTCTATACAGCAATTCCTTGTGTACCAAGAAGTAAGGACCTACCTCCCCAGTAGGGGCAATTTTGGCAGTTTTCCAGGCGTTCACTAGTGTGGGGTCTTCGTGTTGGCTCATTCTAAAAGACACTGGGGCAGTGTCTATATTGGCCACCAGTCTCTCTTTTCCTTCTCGTTCCTGTTTGGTTGCAAATTTTTGTTTCTCTGCTCTCCTTTCTTTCCGGGTCAATGCTTTCCTTGGGTGGGCTACATATGGAGTCCTTCCAAAAAGGGGCTGTACCCCACCATTCGTCTATGGGGTTACGTTTCCTGGTTTGATCAAGAATCTCGTCGAATCTCTGATAATCAGTCCCAATAACGCACTCCTCTATTAATTTATCCATGAGTCCCACGGAGAGAGGGTCTAGGTGAGTGTTCCATCCAACCTCTACCCTTGCAAGTGGATACTGACCCCGGTCCCCATGAATACAACATATAGTGACCCACTGGTCATTAGTCTTTGGCGCCGGGTGTATGAGACTACGACGAATCACCGACTGACTGCATCCGGAGTCAATCAAGGCCAGGACCGGAGTCCCATTTATCCTAAGGGGTACTTAAAGGACACATCACTTTTTCCCAGGCATAGAACTCTTCCCCGAGTGACGCCTATTTCCATCGGTTCTACCCCCTCATGTTTTTTTGGACATCCGCGGGCGATATGACCCCACTCCCCACAACTAAAGCATTGGGGTTGATGCATGGGACTTCTTTCCACGCTTCGTGAGGGGCCTGGTTCTTCAGTTATTCGTCTGGGAGGAAATTGAGGTGGAGGCATAGGCAATTTCCCCATGGGTCGGGTTGGCTGATGTTTAACCTCCCCGGATCTGTGGTAGGTGCATGCCAGTTCGACGGCCATCTCAGTGTCTATTCGGGGGTGTTGCCTTATCCAGTTTCGGGTGCTGATCGGCAGGGAATCCAAGTACTGTTCTAGGATTATTACTTTGATAACATCCTCACGGTCAGTCCCTATGGGTCCCAGCCATTTTAATCCCAGGTCCTTCACCCGGTAATAATATGTCCGTGGGTCTTCATTGGGCCCCCATTTTACTTTTCAGAATTTAGCCCTGTAATACTCAGTGTCATGTCCCACACACTCCAAAATACTTTTCTTTATCTTCGAGTATGGGGTGACACCACCCGGGTTGGCCGCCTGATAAGCAGATTGAAGCGTGCCCGTTAGGAGGGGGGGCAACGTATTGGCCCCACCTGTCTTCAGGCCACTGGGCGGAGGAAGCGACTCTTTCTAAATTCGTGAAAAAAGAATCAGGGTCTTCCCCCTCCTGATACTTTTGTAGCACCGAACTTGGTACATTGGGATGCACCTTGCTGGCAGCGATGGTGTCTGTCAGTTTTTTTAATGCCGTCTCATGGACCAATTGGTTACTGGCCATGATTGTCGCCTGACTTTTTAGAGCGGATTGCAGGGCCTCTCTGTCCTCCTTGGCCTCTCTTTGTTGTGCTTCCCACACTAACTGGAGGTGGCGCTGGCCTTCTGCAAGTTGTTTAATCATGTCCTCAAGACCTGGTTTATCCTCCATGGTATCACTGTCTCTGTACCCCGTTGGGGCCCTATGATCCCACTTCTGACACCACTGTGGGAGATTGGGGCTATGGCCTGGGATACAGAGAACGCAGACGCAGATTTTTTGTAACCCTTGGCAGGGGTTTTTCTTGCTTTATTTTAGATTCTGTAAGAGGGTGAACACATGGATAGGATAGTATCCTTTCTTTCCTCCTTTTTGTTCTTCTTCTTCTACTCTGTGGGAGGCCCGAGGTCCTTAAGGGTTTCTTTAATCTTCTCTCTTTCAGGTGGCGAGTTTCAGAGGTCCTCCCCTTGGTCCACGGTTTCCCTCGGAAGAACAACAGAGGATACAGCAGGTAAGTGGGACGATACTCCCTTGGTCTATTGGCTTCTGTGATTAGTGAGGGGAGAGGGGTGGTTGTGAGGGAAGTAGTGAGGGGTTAACAAACTCTAATATTTTTATGGAGTTCTTCTTTTAGTGCAGAAAACTGGGTTTTTGTAAGGAGGAGGGAGGGGGGTTTCTCTTTATCTAGAAGTGAGTGGGAGGGTGCCCTGGGTATCCTTCCCTGCTTCCACCTCCTGTCCTTTCCCCACCTTCCCTCTCCCCCTTCCCTTCGTTCCCCTTACTGTTGTTGCCCTTAAAAAGGGCCCGTACCTTGTTTAGCCACGACCCTCCTCGGCCGTGGCAGGCTACTTCGTGTCCTCTGGGGTTCGTTGCTCCGGCCGTCTTCTCTCCGCCGGAGTCCGCTCTCGGCTCCTGTTCTCCTTGTTTGTTGTCAGCAGGGAATTCCTTCGGCTCCGGTTTCACCGCCTCCTCCTCTCTCGTGGCGTCTTCCATCCTTAAAGATCCGGCAACCCGGAAGTCAGATGCCGATTGGCGTCTCCGCCCCCACGCGTCTCCCTGCCGCGAGTCGGGGAAGGCGTCGGGCGAACGGCAAGTCTGAATGTTCGTAGGCGAGGCGAGCGACGCCCGCCTACAGTCATCATTACACACAATATCCTTAAAACAGGTATTTCCCCTTTAGCAGACTAAGGCCCTCATTATGACCCTGGCGGTGATAACTCCCATAGACAGTCAATGTACCACATCAACCGCCAGAGCGGACACATCACTCACCACGGCAGTAGCCGTCAACAGCCAGGCGGAAGACAAAGTACCGCCCACCACATTAGGACACTACAATCCGCCAAGTTTTCTGGGTCGGTACCAACGCCATCAAAAGCCTGGCAGAAACACATCACAGAAGAGGAAAGACTCACCATCGGAGACACAGGGAAGAACAAAGCTTCCATGGAACTCGAACTGCAAGTTTTTCCGATGATCTTCTACATTATGCTCCACCTAGAACACCAATGCCGATGAAGACGACAACGGTGAGTACAGCCGCCTAGCACACAAAGGAGGGAGGGAGGAAAACGAGAGTGACACACACATGCACAACACACACACACCATACACACAACCAGCTGCACACGAAAAACAATTTGCACCCAATACACAGCAGAATAATGCAAGGACAACAGGAATGCACCAAGGTGAATGTGTTGATATCAACTGTAAATAAATAAGCCAATTGTCCGTGAAACAGATATGTACAAATGTACACAAAGGGACACTGCCCAGTTCAATGTGCAAAGGGCCCACATGGCCACAGGGCACAGTCCAAGGCCCAATCCGACTCCTGACTTCATCCGTATAGAACTCTGCAGGGGCATCAGTTTGCAAGTGGGCAGGCACCTCAGGGGGATGGTGGGTGGGGGGCACCTCAGCCAAAGTCAGGAACAAGCCCACTGGTCTTGGAGGGGGCTCCATGCCCATTTCTCTGTCCTGGGAGTGCAATGCCACAGTCTTTTGAGTGGGTGACTTTCCGATTGGTTCTGGAGGGGGCTCCATGCCCTTTTCTCTGTCCTGGAGAGTGCAATGCCACAGTCTCTCGGGTGGGTGACTTTCCCACTGGTTCTGAAGGGGGCTCCATGCCCATTTGTCTGTCCTGGGGAGTGCAAGGCCACAGTCCCTAGAGTGGGTGACTTTCCCACTAGTTCTGGAGGGGGCCCCATGCCCATTTCGCTGTCCGGGGATGTGCAAGGCCACAGTCTCTTGAGTGGGTGACTTTCCCACTGGTTCTGGAGGGGGCTCCATGCTCATTTCTCTGTCCTGGGGAGTGCAAGGCCACAGTCTCTGGAGTGGGTGATTTTCCCACTGGTTCTGGGGGGGGCTCCATGCCCATTTCTCTGTCCTGGGAAGTGCAAGGCCACAGTATCTCAGGTGGGTGACTTTCCCACTGGTTCTGGAGGGGGCTCCATGCCCATTTCTCTGTCCTGGTGAGTGCAAGGTCACAGTCTCTCAGGTGGGTGACTTTCCCACTGGTTCTGAAGGGGACACCATGCCCAGTTCTCTGTCCTGGGAGTGCAAGGCCACAGTCTCTCGGGTAGGTGACTTTCCCACTGGTTCTGAAGGGGGCTCCATGAACATTTGTCTGTCTTGGGGAGTGCAGGGCCACAGTCTCTAGAGTGGGTGACTTTCCCACTAGTTCTGGAGGGGGCCCCATGCCCATTTCTCTGTCCAGGGGAGTGCAAGGCCACAGTCTCTTGAGTGGGTGACTTTCCCACTGGTTCTGGATGGGGCTCCATGCTCATTTCTCTGTACTGGGGAGTGCAAGGCCACAGTCTCTCGAGTGGGTGACTTTCCCACTGGTTCTGGAGGAGGCTCCATGCCCATATCTCTGTCCTGGGGAGAACAATGCCACAGTCTCTCAGGTGGGTGACTTCCCCACTGGTTCTGGAGAGGGCTCCATGCCCAGTTCTCTGTCCTGGGGAGTGCAAGGCCACAGTCTCTGGAGTGGGTGATTTTCCCACTGGTTCTGGAGGGGGCTCCATGCCCATTTCTCTGTCCTGGGAAGTGCAAGGCCACAGTATCTCAGGTAGGTGACTTTCCCACTGGTTCTGGAGGGGGCTCCATGCCCAGTTCTCTGTCCTGGGAGTGCAAGGCCACATTCTCTAGAGTGGGTGACTTTCACACTGGTTCTGAAAGGGGCTCCATGCCCATTTCTCTGTCCTGGGGAGTGAAAAGCCACAGTCTCTGGAGTGGGTGTCTTTCCCACTGGTTCTGGAGAGGGCTACATGCCCATTACTCTGTGCTGGGGAGTGCAATACCACAGTCTCTCAGGTGGGGAACATGCCCACTGGTTCTGGAGGGGCCCCTCGTACAGCAGCCCCTGGAGGGTGGCCTACATGGCTTCCGCTGGTGGTGATGGCTGCACTGTGTTGGCAGATGGAGGTGCCTCCTGGGCAGCCTCTGCAGGTGGTGATGGATGCACTGTGGTGGCAGATGGAGGTGCCTCCTAGGCACCCTTTGCAGGTGGTGATGGATGCACTGTGGTGGCAGATGGAAGTGCCTCCTGGGCTGCCTCTGCAGGTGGTGATGGCTGCACTGTGGTGGCAGATGGAGATGCCTTGTGGGCAGCCTCTGCAGGTGGTGATGGCTGCACTGTGGTGGCAGATGGAGGTGCCTCCTGGGCGGCCTCTGCAGGTGGTGATGGCTGCACTTCCTCAGCTGGCGGTGGGGGTCCCATGACCACTGGTGGTGGTGGAGGTGTCACCCTGGCAGCCTCTGCTGGAGTAGAAGGCTTCGTCCTCTCCATGACATGGGGTGTGGAATCCTTCCCTTTCCTGGCAGGGGTTGATGGCTTCTTCCCCTTCATGGCAGGTTATATGTGTTCCTTAGCCTTCTTGGCTGGAGGTGCAGGCTCCTTCCCCTTCTTGGCTGGAGGTGTGGGGTCCTTCCCATTCATGGTTGGTGGTGTGGGATCCTTCCCCTTCGTGGCTGGTGGCATGGGATCCTTCACTGACTTCCCACCACGGCTAGGTGATGCCACCACTGTCCGCATGGAATGTTTTGCTAAGGTGCTGGGCTGGGCTATTGGGACCCTGCTCTTACGGGCAGGGCAAGGGAGGGGGAGGGAAGAGGTAAGGTTGGGCAAGGAAAAGCTTCTTAGGGACAGTGGAGCGGGAGGAGGGATGGGAGTGGAGTTTGAGGGAGTGGTTGTAGGAGGTGAATGTCTGCTGGATTTGGGTGCAGGTGCATGGCAGTATGCTGATGTGAGGTGGATGACTGTTGTGTGTGTGTGAGTGCTTGCGTTTGTGTCCTTTAGGAGGGGGGACAGACAGGGTGGAAGAGGACACAGGGAACGCGTGCATGTATTTTGTGGAGGTGTCTGCTAGTGAGGTGTGTGTGCTGCTTGGTGTGGTGATGATGGTGGTAGATGGTGCAGTGCATGCAGGTGTGAGTGTGGACATGACTGGGAGGTAGGTGGAGGAGGAGGGAGAGACAGTGAAGGCAGTGGATGTTGTTGTGTTTGCAACTGTCTGGTGTTTGCGTGAGCAGTTGTGGGATGAAGTGTGGTGCCTGTGTTTGCCTGTGCCACTCTTGGGTGTTGTCTTGTGTGCATGCTCGTCAGTATGTATGGATGGGGTAGGTTGGGGTTGAGGAGACTGGGACTGGGAACTGGTAGTTGGAGTGGGGACAGTAGAAACAGGGACAATGGCTGCCATCAGAGAGGAGGCCAGAGCCTGAATCGATCTCTGTTGGGCCTCCAATCCACAGTGGATGCACTCCAGGAATGCATTGCATTGCTGCATCTGGGATGCCAGCCCCTGGATGGCATTCACAATGGTTGATTGCCCTACAGAGATGGATCTCAGGAGGTCAACAGCCTCCTCACTCAGGGCAGCAGGGCTCACTGAGACAGTGGCTGAGGTGCCTGGGGTGAAGGAGATGCCTACCCTCCTGGGTGAGCGGGCATGGGCAACTCGCTGAGGGGCTACTAGGAGGGCAGTGCTGGTACAGGGTGGCAGCTGTACCTGCAGCTGGGGTGGTCACAGAGGTGTCTGCCACTCCAGGGAGCTCCCATCAGAGGAGGTATCTGAGTCTGTGTTGTCATTTCCTGTCTCTGCCGTGGTGCTCCCCTTGCCCTCCGTCCCACTGGTTCCCTCGGCGTCGGTGGACTCTGCCTCGTGGGTCCTGTGGGATGCAGCTCCCTCTGTCACCGGTGCCCCTGCTCCTCCACCCCATGATGCTAATGCACACAAGGACAGGATGACAGAACAAAAAAGGGGGAGAGAGAAAAAGTAAACACTGGGTCAATGACTCCACCAACACCACAGTTGGCATACACAGCACTGTAACACACAGGGATCAGGTTTAAGCACTATGCATTGCACTGCCAGTGATATGGCTAGATGCTAAGGCAAGATGAGGACCACACACCGCCAACTGCACCCCTCCTGGTACCCACAATGCCCTGCCTGAAATGGAATGCTAACTAGCTAGGTTAGCTGCATTTGCCATACACCCATTACCCGAGAGTTGACCCACGCTGCAATGTCTGGCTTGGCCTTAGGGGCACCTACTAACTCACATCCACCACCTGGATCCCATCCCACCTGCCAAATTTTGGAATAATACCCACTGTACTCATCCCCTTGTGGCTGCTGTGATTCCCTCAGGTGGCCATCCAGCTCTGGGTAGGCCACCACCAGTATGCGAGCCATCATGGGGGTCAGGTTCCGACGGGCACCCCTTCCTCGTTGGAAGGCCATCCCCAGTTAGGCCTCTGCGGTGTTCTGTGCCCAGCGTCTCAGGTCCTCCCACCGTTTCCGACAGTGGGTGCTCCACCTGCCATAGACCCCCAGGGTCCGCACATCCTTGGCGATGGCACGCCATAATCCCTTCTTTTGATGGGCGCAGGCTTGCAGAGGCAATACAGACAGGAGAACACCATTAAACAAACAGTCCAGCCTGTCACACAAATGGCCCACCATTCTCGTTTCCATCACCATTGGCACACACATCGCCCGGCGCACATCATGTACACCACCACAAGACATTTCCCCCTGCGCCCCGATGACACAATGCTTGCACACACATCTCCATGCATCCTTCACACATGCATCGTGCCCAATGTGTACTCACCTGTTGATCTGGAGGCCCATACTGCAGTCTGTACTGGGGTAGGACCCCATCCACCAGTCGCTCCAACTCCTCTGAAGTGAAGGCAAGGGCCTTTCCCCGGTCACACAGACCATGGTTGATTCCAGACACAGGTCACAGCAGCACATGCAGTGTAGGTGTTCTCCTTGAAGGTCAGGAAACAAGTGAGGAATCAGATAGAAAATGGTGGTCACGTCTGCGGCGGTGTACACCATCACCGCCGACGCAGATCCCCATTGGCCACTGTACTCCATAGAGCCCCATATTATCCAATGAGGAATTGCACGGCGGTGCAAGACCGCCTTCCGCCACAAGACCCCACCATCAGTGGAATTACCTCACTTCCACCTGTCCCTACATACAGGACAGGCGGTTGCCATTTCGAGGGGGGGGCAATGGTCATATTGACATTAACTGCGTCACAGATTAGATTGGCACACACCTCGCCATTAACACTGTCCCATTACATAAATGCACCATGTACACTGAAGTTGTGGTTCCATTGTTCCAAATGTGACAGCCTACTCACTCTTGTGTCCCTTAGATACCTACCACTGCAGATGAATAGGAGGTGGAGACATACCCACGTGTACAGACCCCTTGTGGACTTGGTTACACTGGAGGACAGGCAGATTATACTCACCCATAGACTGGACAGGGCCACAATCACAGAGCTGTGTGCCCAATTGGAGCCAGACCCGATCTCATCTGTCCGTCATCTGACTGGGATCCCCCCTCTTGTGCAAGTGCTATCAGTGCTCCATTTCTTGGCAACTGGTTATTTTCAAGTGACAGTGGGCTTGATAGCAGGAATGTCACAGCCAATGTTCTCAATCTTGCTGGAAAGAGTCTTGTCTGACCTGGTAAATCATGTGCAGCTACATTTCTTTCCCCCAGGTTGAAGATTTGGCCACTGTGAAGGCCGGATTCTATGCAATGGGACATATCCCCAATATCATAGAGGTGATTGTCAGGACACATATTGCGTTTGTCCCTCCCACCACCAGAATGAACAGGTGTTCAGGAATCGTAAGAGTTTCCACTCACTGAATGTGCAGATGGTGTGCTTGGTGGACCGGTACATCTCCCACATCAATGCTAAGTATCATGGGTCGGTGGGGGCGTGGCCAACATGGCGACCGGAGCGGCAGCATAAACTGCAGCTCCGATCCCCGGGCCGAACAAATATCCTGCTTGCGGTGGCTGCACCTCGCTCAAAGGTGTCAGGCGTCGCCCAACCTGCTGACCTAGACCCGCACTGGCAGCCACGGCTATATACTGGATGCCGCGCCTCTTCGCGAGAGGCGAGCAGGCCGCTGGGCGGCCGGGCCCGCGGCCGCGGCTGCGGCCTGGGTGCTCGCATAGCTGCGGGCTGCCTCTCTGGGACCCGCTCTAGATGCCGTACTTGCGACCGGCCCGGAGGCCGTGTCGCAGGAGCTTCGGCCCAGCTGATAACGCCGGTGACGGATGCTAGTCTACAATTACATGTTGGGGTAGCGGCGCCGGGTGAGACTGCCCTGCCGCGGCGCAACACCCCACCAGCGGATGCCTGCCGGAGTGGGCTAATGTACACTCCTCCCGCTAACCTCCGTGTGAGGTTAGCACCACTGCGCACCGGCTCCCCCGTCTAGAAGAAGGGCCCGCACTAGCAGCCGGAGCTGCATATTGGATGAAGCGTCCGCTACGCGGGTGGCGTGTGGCCTGCTGAGCGACCGGGTCCGCGGCTGCGGCCTACATACTCGCGGATTGGAGCCTCGTGTCGCCGTTGGCGGACCGGGGACGGATTCGCGTCCGGCCTGGAGGCCTTGTTGCAGGAGATCCGGCCCTGCTGATGACGCCGGAGGTGGGTGCTCGTTTTTAGCCGCGCTGTGCCCTACACGTCGTTGCCTGCTGGAGCGGGCTTGCACTCTGCTCACCAACAACCTCCATGTGAGGTTGCCGCCACTAGAAGGGGGCGCATCTGGAGTCCTGCTATGCCCCGTGGCTTGGGGCCGCAGCAGCATACCTGGTGCAGGACTCCCGGAGTAGCGAACTAGTAGTGGACGCGCAACAGACCTCCAGTTTAATATTGGGGATTTTACTACTACCAAAGATTTTACAAGCCTGTGGCCTCGCTTGGCACTCATCTGAGCTTTACCACAGGAGTGGTGAAGTAAAAGGATTGAAGCTGGGAGTCAAGCGCATGGAAGGATGGTGAAGCAAATAGGGGAAAAAAAAAAGAAAAAAAATGAGGTGAGCCTTTCGGTGACACTTACCGAGTCGCAGTGCGTAAACGTTACGACCACCTCCTCCTGAACTAATTTATGCGGAGCAACTGATAGCTCCAACAACTTACACGAGGTACTGCTCCCACTCGGCCCTATATATACCCCCTACCAGCGCCACCACCTTCCAAATCGCGCGAGCAACCGCTAATATATATGGCCAATATTTACTTATCTTTCTTCATCGACCCACTATTGCGTTGTCTGACTTCAGTGCCCATGCTGAACTGGTCTGAGGTGCGCTTCCTGACCTGGCCATATGTGACACTTCCAGCTATCTTGCCGCTCCGCTGCCCTTGTGTGGCTCTTGGGCATCACCGTTTCATATGGCTGTAGCAGTATAACACGCTTAGCCCATCAACTGCTTGGAATTGAAGTGGGTGGCAGGCACATGCCAAACCATTAGAGCACCCTTCTACCCACCAGGTATTAGTCAGATTGCATCTCTATCACGACCCTGTACATTTGGCCCGGAAGCGTGGGAAGCATCTCCCATACTCCGCTTACCATCCTACAGACGCTAGTATATAACTTTTGGCCTTCAATAGTTATCCACAGCTCTCTGGAACTGCGTCTTCACTGTGCCACAGCTTGATTTCTTGGTCACCCTGCCCGCATCGCCTCCAACCGGTCCTACTCTGTCAGGGTCCACCTGAAATCGCACTTGTCAAATGGTCAAACCAAAAACCCCACGTGCACCTCCGGGTAAAATGGACCCCAGCACCCCCTCCTCCACTGATGCCCACGTTAACATGCAACTGGCTTTGCAGAAGATGGATCTTACATTACAATCGCACACATCACAGTTTGAGAAGATAATGCAAGCCATCCTAGACACCAAGTCCACCCTAGAAGCCAAAATAGGCTCGGTGACAGAAGACCTCAACATACTCCCTACTGATCAACACGCACCAGCCGACAGGGTGTCCGAACTAGAGAAAGACTCTGCAACCCTACCCCAGACTGTGAAGGATCTCCAATCGCAATTATCACATTTAACAACAGAGGTGGACCTCTTAAAACGCAGAGCTGAAGAGGCAGAGAGCAGGTCTCGGCGCAACAATATACATTTGGTGGGTTTTCCTGAGCGGGTCGAAGGCCCCAGCACAGAATTATTCATAGAACAATGGCTCACGGACACAATTCGTAAAGACAATATCCCGAAATTCTTCTCCGTCGAACGCGCCCACAGGGTCCCGGGCAGACCCCCTCCACCTGGTGCACCGCCTCACCCGCTGATAGCAAGACTCCATAACTACCGTGACAGAGACCTCATCCTACAGTTATTTCGCAAATCTGGCCCGTTACGCTTTGAAAATGCAGTGATCACAGCTTACCCAGACTTCACAGCTGAAGTCCAGAGGAAGCAGAGCTCTTTCTATTGGGTTAAAGAATGCCTTCGCAAACATAACATCAAGTATGCGCTGATGTTGCCAGCCAGACTCTGAGTACAAGATGACACCCGGGTACTTTTCTTCACTACACCGGAAGATGCCTGGACCTGGCTGCACGCCAAGGGCTTTGCCGACCCGATAGACACAAATACTCCAGGTGACAGTTGGTCTTCCCCCAAGACAAGGCGGAAGCAACGCAAAAAACAAGGCGCTAAACCCTCACCTGAACAGTCACAAACTGAACGTTCCCTTCTCCTGCAGGCCACATCTAGATTTGTTAACACATCACCAACTGCCTTGTCTACTAAAACTGATGGGGAACCGGACCATGATGTTACTTCTGACTCGGCGGAATCTGCACGGGGTCCTACTCTCACGCCGCGCACAGCAGACGATATTTGCTAAGCCAATTGAGCCCCACTTACCCCCGCTCTGTACATACAATAACATGACTTCCCTCCCCCGGTTGTTCGGGGATGGCCTGGCGGCACCACAGATCCTTTAACGCAGCACGCTGCCCGCTTGCGGACCTGGGCAGCGTACTCCGCATCATGAGCAACTCGGGCAGGGTAATCTCATGACTTTGAACTAACGCCCTTCGGCACCCCCCTGCTCCATATGGACTGTTTTCTCAAGCCGGCAATAGCCGGAATTGTTTTTGATTTTTTCATTATTCTTGTTGATGTTATATATTTTTTTTTAGTGCATTTTTTTTTTGGTTACTGGGTTTGTCACACGCTAATTAATCGTAAACACAGTTGCAAATGCTTACCCCACATATACCACATCAATAGGTTTACACTTAACAATACTGAGGACACTACCTGGCTAGCCTTGGAGGGTAATCGATACAATATTTCCATAATGGGGACGGGGGACAAACATCTCTCCGGTTCGGTTAAATTTATAAGTGCATTATGGCTTCTCAAACTCAACAAGGAATCTTGAAATATAAGATACTCACATGGAATATTAAAGGTATGGCAACACCGCAAAAGCGGCAAAGGATTCATGCATTTCTTAAAAGACATCAGGTACACATTGCCCTGCCACAAGAGACACACCTCTCTAAATCCACGTTAGAAAACACACGCTTAAAATGGAAAGGACAATTGCACGGCACCACTTCCTCTTCTTTTGCTCCAGTGTGGCGATCTGGATTGCTCCTGGGGTCCCATTTACTATATCTCGCACACAATGCGACCCAAACGGTAGACACGTGATACTAGAAGGCGTCCTTGACGGGTCCCCCTCAGCGCTGGTAGCGCTATACTCCCTGAATTCAAATCAACGCGACTTCCTGAATACGCTCACCACTGGCAATCTTAGTGACCCCACATTAGAGTGCATTTGGGGGGGGCGACTTTTATAGCGTTCTAGATACTCAAATAGACCGCTCATTCCCCCCTCTCGTCGCGGTTCCATCCAATCGTGCCTCACAAGCATTAGCAAAATGGGCCTCTCAAAATGATTTAAGAGACATCTGGAGGGTGCGTGACCCACCGCGAATATTCTTATTACTCTCCAGTACATAAGTGGCATACCAGTATAGATATGATCTTTGTATCCGCAACCGTAATCCAGAAAGTGTGCAGGACCGAATATCTGGCACGCACCATATCAGATCATAACCCACTTGGCGTAATAATGGCCTGGGGCCACATGCATAATCGCATACCAACATGGCGATTGCAGTCAGAAGCTCTCTTAGACCCCCCTTCCACCAGAAATGTCCAAACAATTGGCTGATTATTTTTCACTGAATAAAAATACAACCGTATCTCGTGCTATAGAGTGGGACGCCCACAAGCTGGTGATACGCGGTCACTGCCTTGCGGCCACAGTGGGGGTAAAGAAAACACTCACTAAAGAACTACAAGGTCTGGAGGTTAAACTCCGCAAAGCGGAGGTTGAGGTTTCTAGTGGTGGGACCACACTAGCAGCACTGAATTCGCTTAGAGCCGCCCATAGAGAAGCAGACACTAGACTATGTAAGCACGACTACAGACACTACATGACACGACAACACGCTGAGGAGGATAGATCAGGTAGACTGTTAGCGTGGCTGACCCGCCAACCCTCGCAATCATCACCCATTGGTGCGATACGTTTGAGCTCCGGCGTCATTGTCAACACTCAATCAGAAATTAACTACGCCCTCTCCACATATTACCGTGCCCTATATACACCTCCTCCCCCCCCCCATCGGAGCAGCAACTAGCTGACATATTATCACTTATCTCCCAAAACCAACATATCACTGACAATGCCACCACCTTAGACGGCCCCATTACTATAGAAGAATTGCGCTCAGCTCTAGCACAAATGGCACGTAGCAAAACCCCTGGCTCAGATGGCCTACCGGTAGAGTACTTTAACTCCCACGCTACTCATCTTCTCATCTACTCATAGAGGTATTCAACGAGGCGCGTAATAAATTGCAATTACCAGACTCCATGCGCAAAGCTCTAATAGTTGTCCTCCCGAAGGCAGGCCGCGACCCTCTCGACGTTAAATCATACAGGCCGCTCTCTCTCCTCAACACAGACTGTAAACTATTGGGGAAAATATTGGCAAACAGGTTACTTCCTCACCTAGCAAGCTTAATACACTCTGATCAGTCTGGCTTTATTCCAGGGAGAAGCACCTTTTTAAATATCAGGAGACTGCCCCACATAATGCACTGTAACACAGAATCAAAAGCTATAGCCCTCTCCCTAGACATTGAAAAAGCGTTTGATACGTTGAGCTGGGATTACCTTCTACAAACACTCAAAGCGTTTGGATTTGGCCCCGGTTTCCTCCGATGGATCAAAACGCTCTACTCTAAACCCACAGCTCGAGTCAAAAATGGACGTGCTATCTCTGATGTGTTCCCCATAGGCAGAGGTACCAGACAGGGTTGCCCATTATCCCCTTTATTATTTGCTATAGCCATGGAACCACTAGCAATTAAGATACGCAGCTACGCGCACCTATGGGGCATCACCGAATCTAACACACATCATATTATATCCTTATACGCAGATGATGCCCTGATATACCTGCGCAATCACTCCATCTCCATGGCAGGGGTGCTGTTAATGCTTGACTCCTCTGCTCTCGCCTCTGGTCTACGCGTCAATTGGTCCAAATCAAGTATTTTTCCTCTTACCTCTATACCAATAGACCTTCACATGACATTACCGCAATATCAACTGCCATGGTCACACACTACCTTTAAGTATCTCGGGATACAAATTTATCATTCCATTGCCGACCTGAAAGAGGGCAATATCGATAGGGCACTCAGTTCTACTCGCAGCTCATTGTTGTTTTGGAGCTCGCTCCCCTTATCCCCCATGGGTCGGGTAGCGATAGCCAAAATGTTCATCCTCCCTAGGTTTTTATATTTTTTTACCGCCCTTCCGCTATGTTTACCACGCTAGTTTTTTAGTAAATTGCACTCATTATTAACTGATTTACTCTGGGGCAGGGACAGACGCAGGGTAGCGTTAGCTACAACACAATATCCGCAAGAGGCGGGCGGTCTGGGCATGCCCAACTTTGAAAGATATTATGCAGCTTCTCAGCTGATGTGGGTATCTATATGGCTCAAGGAAACCCCCCTCCCGAATATATAATTCTGCAGGCATATATAGCCCTGCAAAAGTTACTGTCCTCACTTTTATCCGGTCCTAACCGCCTACCCTCAAAAACTATATTGCTGGAAGCAGCTAGTTTCTGCTGGCGTAGATACGTTCAAAGTAAGACCCCCTCACCTCCTTATTCCCCTCTGTTACCACTATTCCAGTTGCCGGGCACCCAAATACTCTCATCACACCATAAGTACACTAAATGTGGGTGACTACTACTCTAGCTCCAAAATGCGCACCTTCGCGGACCTAGTGACCGCTGGGGTTATGCACACAGGAGCCTTTTTGACGTATAGCGCCATTAAATGGCTACTTAACAACCTTTGGGGATCTGGCAACAATAAACCAACCGAATCCCAATTACTTACCATTATCCTTACCATCGGTACCACAAAAGGCATCATAACTAAACTATATAAAGAACTGCTAGCTGAAGTCTGCTCTGCCTTACCGCTCGCTAAAGCACGCTGGGATTCTGTCCTCCCTGCACCATTACCACAAAAAACTTGGGTCGCAGCTCTCACAATGATTAAGTCAATATCCTGCAATCCCCGTTTGCGTTACACCCAATTCAATTATATTCACCACTCATACTTATCCCCGGCCCGCATTCAAAGAATATACCCGAACGCAAACCCGACACGTCCTAGATGCGCTACTCCTGCAGCAGACTTTTACCACATGGTCTGGAGCTGCCACTCAATAAACTCGGCTTGGCATCGGGTTACAGACGCCACAGCAGATATTTTGTCCCATACTCTGTTGTCCACCCCAGACTCTTGTTTACTTGGCATACGTCAACGCGCCAAAGGCGATAAACATTTACATAGATTTATTGATCTAGCATTTGTTGTCTTCAAACGCCTAATAGCTACGCACTGGAAGGCCCCACACGTACCATCTCATTCTGCCTGGCTTCGCGACTTACACAGCCGCTCACAAGCCGAAGCTCAGACACTACGCTTACTACAATACAAAGGCCTACTACAGGATGGCCCCGAAGTTTGGGACACTTTTGTGGTAGCGATCGAAAATAGAGATGACACATACCCCCCCTAAAATCAGTAATGGTATAGGTATTATCTTTCTGTTTAATAACTATAACACGTTATCCTCAGTTGCCCCATCATCACCTATTCTTTACATTAACATCCTCATATCCCCCCTAATGTAATGGCTCTGCTCCCTATCCTGCCCCACAACTCACGTCTCAATTGTGATGCCCTGGCCCCCATACACAATAGTTGGATCTTTCTCATTTCCCCCCAACCCTCCAATTGGTGTAGCCAGTACCAGGTGTGATATTAGTGGTGTTTAGGTGTGACTTCAGTTAATTGGTTGCACAGTTTCAAGTGGTATTTTTTGTATTTCATTGCGCAATCGCGCTGTACAAGCCTATGAATGTGTGTAAACAGATCAAAAAATTATCAATAGCAAAACGTATTGTTGTGTGTGCATAATGTTTAATAAACAGATAAAAAAAAAAAAAGTATCATCAGTCGGTGCATGATGCCTTTGTTCTGAGGAATAGCAGCATCACAAATGTGATGGCCAAACTAAAGAGGCACAGGGTGTAGCTAATAGGTGAGCCTTGGTCCCCACTCACACTATGTTAGTGCATCCCTTCAGGTGTTCCCCCCATAGGATTGTGTGAGGCTAAATGTGGTCGCTCAATACTTGCAGGTGACTCTGGCTACCCAAACCTATCATGGATGCTGACCCCTGTGAGGAATGCCAGGACAGAGGCTGAGGAACGTTATAATGAGGCACATGGGCGAACCAGACGGATCATCGAGAGGACCTTCAGGCTCCTGAAGGCCAGCTTCAGGTGCCTCCATCTGACAGGTGGATCCCAGTGCTACTCACCTGAGAAGGTCTGCCATATAGTAATGGCATGCTGCATGTTGCACAACTTGGCTCTCAGACGACATGTACCTTTTCTGCAGTAGGAGGAGACTGGAGATGCCCCTGCGGCAGCAGTAGACCCTGAGGATAGTGAGGATGAAGAGGCTGAGGATGAGGATGAGGACAACAGAACATCAGTTATCCATCAATACTTCCAATGATACACACTGGTCAATGGACTAGCTAGTGATAGGGGCCCACTGCTGTGCTGTTGCCTCCCTCATGATATTGGCCATGTCGGCCAGCATCCCTGCTATGGAGATCAGGGTGGTGTTAATGGCCTGCAAGTCCTCCCTGATACTGTCCCTCCTGAAGCCTCCTGTTCTCCTGCACGTTGTCAAGGATCTGGCCCATCGTGTCCTGGGAATGCTGGTAGGCTTCCAAGATCTCGAAGAGTGCCTCCTGGAGAGTAGGTTCCCTGGTCCTGTCCTCCCCCTGGTGCACAACAGTCCTCCCAGTGTCCCTTATGGTCTGTGCCTTTGTCCCCTGAACGGTGTGCCCACTGCCACTGACCCCAGATCCCTGATTGTCTGGGGTATGAAGTTTGGACTGGGGTCCTTGTACAGTTGGGCACACTTCTGATTGACGTGTCCTTGGGACAGAGGTGTGGGTATGCTGGGTGTGTGCTGTGGTGTTGGATACTGATGGGGGAGGCTCTGTGGTGGACTGTGAGTGGGCTGGGGTGACAGGCTGTCCAGTGGTCCCTGATGAGCCAGGTTGTTGGTCCAGATCCTGAAGTCCAGAGTTACTGTCATCACTGGGGCCATCTTCTGTTGGTGTTGGGGGACTGGATAGACGTGGCACCTCCTCACCGCTGACATTGGCTGGGGCACCTGTGGGGATGTAAGTGATGTATTATGCTTCATGTCTTTGACATATTGTGCATCCCTATCTTCCCCTTTATCGTTGGTGTTGCCCTGCCAACTTTTGCTTGTGTATGGTGATCTATTGTGTGATTGTTAGTTTCCCTATGCTATGCATGCTTTTGTGAGGGGTGTCCATGCAGGGCTGGGAGGGCTGTCCATGCATTGGTATAGCATGCAGGGCTTGGCATTGGGGTTAGTCGTATGTGTAGGTGTAGTATGTGGGTTGTGGTGGAGTGATTAGAGTAAGGGTATGGGGGTGAGATGGCATGTAGGTATGGGGGGGTGATTAGTAGTAAATATTGACTTACCAGTGTCCAGTTCTCTGGCTTCTCCAGCGAGTCCCTCAGGATGCAGTATTACCAAGACTTGCTTTTCCCATGCTGTGAGCTGTGGGGGAGGAAGTGGAGGTCCACCACCAGTCCTCTTTCTGGCAAGCTGGTGCCTTGCTGCTATGGAACGTACCTTCCCCCGTAGGTCGTTCCACCTCTTCCTGATGTCGTCCCTTGTTCTTGGATGTTGCCCCACAGCGTTCACCCTCTCCACGATTCCCCGCCATAGTTCCATCTTCCTTGCAATGGATATCTGCTGGACCTGTGCTCCAAAGAGCTGTGGCTCTACCCTGACAATTTCCTCCACCATAACCCTTAACTCCTCATCAATGAAACGGGGGTGCCTTTGTGGGGACATGGGTGTTGTGTGGTGTGTTGGTGAGAGTGTGTTGAGTAATGTGGAGGAGTGGGTGATGTGGGGTGCGTGAGGGATGTATGGGTGTAAGTGGTGTGTGTGCCTAGTTGTCACAGTGGTCTGGGTGTCAATCTGGTGGCAATAATTTGCATTCATAAAGGGTTGTGGGTAATGTGGGTGTGTGCTTTATAGTGCTGTGGGTGTGGTGTGTGTATGAGTGTCAGGTGTGTGTTTTTAGTATTGGCCAATGTGGTGGTGTTTTTTATGTGGGTGTCCATTCTGAGCGCGACGGTATGTGCCGCCAATGGTTTACCACCGTTGAATGTCCGCCGTGGTGATTCGTGGGTAATAATGAGATGGGCGTTGTTTTGTTGGCGTAACGGTATGGGTGTTGGGACCGCCACTTTTCCACTGACCTTTGGGCTGGCGGATTTGTGTATGTGGCTATATTCTGTCGGATTGGTGTGTGTGTGTCATAATATGGCAAATGGATATTCGCCACTGGGGCGGTATGTTGGCGGCCGTCACCGCAGCGGTAAGCAGGAGTTACTGCCAATGTCATAATGAGGGCCTGAGGGCCATATGTAGATTTTTGTGAATGGGGTATTCCATCACAAAGGTAGCTGACCATATGACAAGTGCATTATATTAATTGTACAAGGGATGGGGAATCCTCAACATTTGTGATAGTCCCTGACTAATGTTCCTTCCCCCTCTCATCTTCCCTCTTATACTCTCACTCTTATATTCCCTTGTGTATTCCTCCTACCCACTAGCTATACAACCATGCTGTCAGACTGAACACTATTGTTACTCTCACAACCATCTTCCAACAAACTATATATTTCTTGTTTCTAGCATAAGGCCCTGTTGGGTTGTGTACTATCTGAGACCTGGATTGGCAGCTCGTGCATAGTGTATGGTGATGTAAATTGGAATGTAGGTGGTGGGGAGATTCTGGGAGGAAGCAGTTACGAGGGTAGGAGGAGACCTGGAGAGATGTGAGCTGTTAAGTCCTGCGGTTACACAATAAATTAACAGCTTTAACTCACCGAAGAGTGGCTTCCTCATAGTGGTGACGAGGATGACAGCAGTACCTCCACACGTGTTCCAGAGAGCAGTTATTCGGACGATGTTCCAGTCAGCCCCTTGAGTGCTGCAATGGCGGCTCAGCTGACGCGCAGGTCGAATTCGGAGCAAGCCTTGCAAAATGGCACCTGGACTGGCATCACGTAATTCTTCCCAAAGGTACTGTAAAGGGGCATATTTTCTTACGCGCACCTACACATGCACCGTTCAGAGTAACAGTCCTTCTTCTCACGCATACACCCGACGTCATGACGACCTTTCATTCATTATTGTGCATTCCTGGTGATACATACACCAACGTCAAACGCAAAGTGGCCATTGTTGCTAGGGAGATTATTCATGCTTTACAGTGCGTTCATGGTGATACGCACAACCACGGCCATAATATTTTGGAAGCCATAATTTCATATCTGTGCGTTAAAGAGGAGAATTACAAGGTGTGTGTTATCAGTGATACACACACCATTTATGTTGGAATATGCGTTTGCAAGTGTGTTTTCAGTGATACGCACACCAGTAAACTGCAAATATTCTGTGATACGTGTCAATTACATATAGTACCTGCCATTTTGGTTGGGAAGGGTTCTCATACTACGACATATATACATTATATCAACAACAAGGAGTTGTTAGTTCATCCAGAGTCTGTTCCATACGACAACATATTTACAGGAATATACATTTTATCACCAACAAGGAGTCATTTATTTACAATCTTCACCAATTTATCAATTTTTAGTCTCTAGCACCTATATATTTATTATAATGCAACAATCTACAATGCCACCTTCTTGATTTGTTCCAAATCCATCTTAACCTGATTCTGACTGGGAAAAGTGGAAGGAAGCATTTGAAGCGTATCTGGATGCACTAGAAGGAGACAATTACACACATAAAAGGAAATTTGCTATACTTAGACACTGTTTGGGTACCAAAGGATGGAAGATACTAAAACATACACCCAAAGAACTGGTATTGGTAATAGAAGGTGAAAGAGATGGAATTGAAGATGAATATGAGACAGCAATAAAATCTTTCGATACTCATTTAAAAAAATTAAAAAATGCCACCTTAGAAAGACATACATTTTTCAGAAGAGTGCAAGTAGATGGTGAATCCGCCTCAAATTATGTTGGTGCACTAAGAATGCTGGCTGTATCCTGAGAATTGAAGGATTTTGAAGAATAAATGATAAGAGACCAATTGGTAGAAAAGATTAATAATAAGAAAGTTCAAGAAGCTTTATTGTCAACACCCAATTTAACTTTACAAAAGGCGCTAGAAGTTGCCTCAAGAATTGAAAGTACTACATCTTGTATGGAACAAATGGCTTTAACAGAAAACAAAACATAATCTCAACCACAGAGTGCACTGACAGTTCCAAATAAAAATAAGAAGTTTGTAAAGAAAGAATTGCAACAAAAGCAAAATATGATCGGAAAATCAGAAAGAAGATATTCTAGCAGGTTGATGGAATGTTACAAATGTGGTAGCACATCACATTTAGGTAATGCCGAAGTATGTCCTGCCACACACAAAACGTGCTAAATGTTTAAAAAAGGAACAGTTAGCTAGGGTGTGTAGTTCTTCTGCCAAACCAAATCTGAACAAAGTCAATAGTATAGAACTGAACAATAAACCGTCATCTAGTGGGGACAATGAGGTATTTCTCATTAGTGAATCAAAGTCTCCAATATATGTGATCAAAAAGACCATTCTGCCAACTAGTGATAAATGGGATAGAGGTGTGCGTCATGGCAGACCCAGGATCTCCATTCACTTTATTAAGTGAAATTATATGGAATCAGTTATTTAAAAACCATGGAACTTCATGGAGACATTCCAAAATACATCCGGTGGTACACAGAGGAAAAACTATTGAAGTTTTAGGGGAATTTGACACAGACCTGAAATTCAAAAGTATGGTGACACGAGGAATAGTATCTGTAGCCAAGAATGAAGCATGTCTTCTAGGATGGCATGACCAAGGGAGCCTAGGTTTATTATTAGATCCAAACAATTCAGAACAAATCATATTGAAACAGAAATATGTACAAGTGTCAACTATAAAATGTAACAAGTGGGAAGAGTTATATGCAGAAATATTTAATGATAAATTAGCTTTGTTCAAGGAGTTTGTACACAAAATAAAAGTAAGAGAGAACGCTCCACCTAAGGTACACAAAGTACATAGGGTACTATTAACTAACTTTGAGGGAAGACCTTAAAAAAGAATTGGATAAATACTGATAGAAGTATGATATTGAGCCTATTGAATCTTCAGATTGGGTTGTACCAGTTTACATCCCAGTTCAAGACATTACACAGCATTCATTACTCCGGAAGAGCTATTCCAATTTAAGCGCATGCCTTTTGGACCCGCATCGGCCTCAGCAGTATTTCAAAGAACAGTTGAAAGCATGTTTAAAGGCATCCAACGTGTGAAAGCCCCTCAAACCAATATTTTGATATATGGTAAAGATATAATTCAGCATGATGAGAGATGAAGTCTAGTGCTGGACTTATTAACGAAGAAAGGTATATCTCGCAGTCCAAAAAAATGCCATAGTGGAGTAACATCAATAGACTATTTAGGTTTTGAACTATCTGAAGAGGGTACGAAACCTAAAATCAGTCTTGTCAAAGAAATAGAAGAGTTTGCTTGTCCCGAAAATAAAGCTCAGTTAAGATCCTTTATGGGTTTATATGAGTTCTAAACAAAATTTGTACCTAATTGTTCAGAAAAAAAAATTAACATGAGAAGTTTCTTGAAGAAAGATTCCAGATTTGTGTGGAATGAGGTTTGTGATAAGGAATTTAAAAGTATTCAGAAAGAAATAGCTCATGCCATTCCATTGAAACCTTTTGACACCAAGGATCATACAATCATTATGACTGATGCAAGTGAGAAAGGATTAGGTGCGAAATTAATGCAGAAAAGAGATGGGAAAGATGAGATAGCGACATTTGCATTGAGGAGTTTGTGAAGTGCAGAATCTACTTATTCTGTAAGTGAATGGGAAGCTTTAGCCTGTTGGTGTAGTATAACACATTTTAAACAATATGTATGGGGTTCATGATTTACTGTGAGAACGGATCATGAACCCTTAGCACAATTGTTCACAACGAAAGGTGATAAAAAAGCTACCCCTAGAATTGCTAAATGGCAATGGAGGCTTTGCGAACATCATTTTGAAGTTGAATATATTCCAGGGAAGAAAAATGTGTCAGCAGATTGTTTATCAAGGTTGTCAAGTGATGATTCTGGTGCACGTAACGAAGATAACAGTGAAGATGGTGGTGTAGTTGTGTGCTCTATAAAGGATCATTTAGAGGAGGCTATATCAGAGCAAGAGTGGAGAGAAGCATGCAAACCTGATCAAGGGACTAAAATGGTTATGCAAGGTTTATCGCTAGGGTGGTCCAAATGAGATTTTAGAGATGATGATGGAAGGAAGTATAAGCATATTGTTGATTAGCTGTCTACATTGAATAATTTGTTATACTGTTCTAAATCCTTAGTGGTACCTCAAGGTATGAGAAATAAAGTGTTGAACTTGGCCTCTAAATGTCACATTGGCATGTGTGCCATGAAGAGAAGAATTAGAGATAGCTTCTGATGACCTGGTCTTGATAAAAGTGTAGAACATTAAGTTAGAGAGTGTATGAATTGTGCCATAAGTGACAAGTCTCAAGTAACCTATAGTCCTATAGAAGCTGTCAAGGTTCCTGAGAAGGCATGGAGTAAACTGGCAATTGATATCAGAGGACCCAAGACTATAGCGGGAGTGACTCCAGAATATGGCATAGTTCTTATAGACTATTACAGTCGTTGGCCAGGAGTCAAGTTTGTGAAGGTGCCAAATTCAACTAATATAATAGAATTGTTGGAACACATTTTTGCAAGAGAACGTATCTCAGATGGGATTCTAAGAGACAATGGCAGTCAATTCACATCAGAACAATTTTAAAGATTTTTAATTTTCATGGGCATAAAACATACCAAGACATCTTTGTGCCATCCTAGAAGTAATGGTTTGTGGAGAGGCTGAGTAGGGTTATAAAAGAAAATGTACAATTGTACAAAGTGAGTGGTTTAAATTGGAAATCTGAAATAGAAAAACTGTTATGGGCTGTACGTGCTACTGTTGCATGGACGTGTTCCGAATTCCAAGTTAGTAAGAGAATGAATGGGTCATTTTGAAATTCCTGGGAAGAAAATTGAAGATGTAATATGAAAGAGAGAATATGCACAAAATAAGTATGGCCAGTCTCATCACATGATGAGAAGCTGGAGGTTCTAAATTAACGTAGGGGATGAAGTGAGGGTGAAATGTCTGAGAATTATTTCCAAAAGAGAGTCAAAATTTTCAGAGAGGAGAAAAATAGTGCAAGTGAAAGACAGTGTCGTAAAACTGTAAGATGGAAGATGGTGGAGTAAAGATACGCTGTCCATATCCAATTCTCCGGAACTAGGGAAAAATAAAAATGCTAATATCAAAGGAACCAATGAGGTTAAATGTAGTCTATCCACAAGAGTTATCATATTGCCCGGGAAGTTCCTAGATCACAATATGGATTAATGGTGGTGTTAAATTCATGTTGTACTTATATGTAGAATTTAAGTATGTCATAATCTTGTTATTATGATAATGTATATCTATGTATAGTTCTTGTGCAATTTTAGTTGTGTTCAAATATATGGGAAAAAAGATGTGTTGGGTTTTGTATTATCTGAGAGCTGGATTGGCAGCTAGAGCATAATGTATTGTGATGTAAATTGGAATGTAGGTGGTGGGGAGATTCTGAGAGGAAGCAGTTATGAGGGTTGGAGGAGACCTGGCAAGATGTGAGGTGTTAAGTCCTGCTGTCACATAATAAATTAACAGTTTTAACTCACTGAAGAGTGGCTTCCTAAGAGGCCCACAGGAAGAGCCTCAAAATATATCTATTTGTTAAGAGGCTAAATCTTCCATTATTTGCTATTTGTTTTAATTCACCATGATCTCCACGTTCACAGAAAAATCACAAGGGGGCCAGAATTAGGCAGACACAAAATCGGAGAGTATTCCACCATATGAATGGAACACACTGACAGCCAGAGATCACCACTTACTCGTGAGACTAGGTGTCGCTGACATGCATTCAAACATTTACATATCTACTCACAGGACTACCTGATACTTACAAACTTATGCTGCCATCCTCCCAAATATTACAAATATTACAAGCAGTCTTCAGGTATTGCTGTTACCTTAGCTGGTTCGCTATCTCATAAACTAAAATTTATAAGCACGATATGGAACAATGAATGTTGTTTTTGTCACGTCACACATGGTTACCAATCTCTTATGGTCATAGTGAAACTAATTTTAGGTATGGTTGTGACACCACAAATGTTAAAGTTATCTATTGCTTACAATATACATAAAATGGGTTTTGGAACCACCTTTTCAACTGTTGCCTTTCTTCGCCCTAAAGCATTTGGCTGTTTTGGCTCAACTGAGTGGAATACTTACCTGTCACTTAATTCTTTTGGTTGTTTGTGTGAATCTTTCTGTCGACTTCTGCTGGCTCTTTCTCCACCGTCTCACTCTATTGTGCCAATTCTGCAATAGTTAGCACGTTCAACCAGGACCTATGGCTTTTTGGATTTAGATGTTTAGATTTAGATACAAATTTGGGAACACCATTGTTTTACCTGGCCTTTGTGTCTGCTGTAGTGATATTTATAAATAAAACTACGTTTTAGCTTGACTATTAAAGCTAATGTGGATACTAACAGTCTTTTTACACCACGATGTTGACGTTTCATAGCCCATATTTCTGAGACAGGTACTAGACTCCAAAGATCTAGCAGCCCAAGTCATTACCTGCTGTAACACTGAAAAGATACAATAAATAGTCTGTAACTTTGAATAATTTGTCTATGGCTATAATACAACTGTGTATTTTCAGAACCTTTAATCCATTATTAAGATGTGCATAGTAATCAAAAAAGTATGTGATATATATCTATTTGTTATATTTCTCAAGGTTTCTCACTATTTTGATTCTTTCAACGGAATAAGCTTTGAGAGCAAGCTGAGAGAACTTGAGGTCTTGTTACTGATGAAGGTTCATTAGGTTCTGGTCAGCTTTACTACCAGAACACTGCTATGAAGGTCAAGTATGGGCTGCACACATGATTTTCCTATGAAGAAAGACACAACCTATTATCAAGTGTGCAGCAAAGAACCCTTCATTGCACCACCCACTGGTGAGACTTTGACATCTCCTAAGCCTACCATGGCATACCACATACATACTACTTTCTTGCATCCCTTCCTCTAGACAGCACGCTGATACAGCTTAACCCCATGATGCAAGTGATTTGCATATACTCTTCGCAAGTAAATAAATAAAACAAAGACAGGCTATTAAAGTTTTCATGGTGTTTGGCCGGCGCTATTCACAAGACAATTATCATTGCTATCAATAAGGCAGAAATTAAATCAATGCTTTATAAATTCTCTAGAGAGACTGTCACACAGTCTCATTGGGGTCTGTGATCTATATATTTGTCTTATGCAAATTATTTATTTAGCAAAATAACCTGCTGAATCTAAGCCGTGGCTGGTTGATATGAAAATTACCTGAGCAAAGAGAAACACTGACTGAATGCCGCCCCAATCTTAAATTGGGGGATTAAACCTGAAAAGGGTTGGATAATTGCAACCCTCTGACTCCTTTACTTGTGTTTTACTACGCTTTCCTATTTTCACTGTTTATTTTTTGTGGATTTCGGTGGTGTCTTCTCAGCTTTTCCAAACTTTTAAAGTCACTGCTTATTGGTGTTTTTCTAGGTGCTGAACTCCCCAAAAAAGTCAAAAACTGTGCTTTTACAGTGTTTACGAAACATGCTGCTTTTGTTGCAGAGATCGTTATTACACAACATGTTTAATTTAAAGCAAGGCATGTTGAGTCTTCCCACTGGCAGTGTTTCCAATGGACTTATGATAGAATGTGTTAAGCACATATGTCTGTTTATTGCACTCTCATTCACAGATTCTCTCACATGCCCTTTCTAATATCCTATTGCCTCTTACTTTCACTTTCCCGGGACTCTGACTGGTTTACAGGACTATTAATGGATTAGCCAGAAAGGAAGTGTTCTATTCAAATGTTTTTAATAAACAAATTCCTAGAGAGACAAGAGTCATTTAACACCTCTGTATTGAATATCTGAAATTGTAGGGGTGGTCAATCATGCCAACAGCATAGCTTGTAGAACTTTTAGTTCCTCCTTTGTCAGAGGAAAACTCACAATACGAGGCACTTACTGCTCCTGATAAATACATTACCTCTGATATCTATATTTATCAGAAGCATTAAATACCTCACCCTTTATCAGTCCACTTGGATTTGGGTCCCAAAAATTAAATTGAATTCTGTGTTGAAGCATTTTGATCTGCAGGTCATCTCTACAGTGAAACAGATCAAACAACTGTGGTTCCCTCTAATGCACTTTGACCACCAGCCGATGCAGGCAGTATGTGCCACCCTATAGTGCCTGCACACAGAGGGATTACTTAAAGTAAAAACAAGGATAGGTGAGAAAAGGGCTAAGCGGGCCATTTATTCTCCTGCCATTTGCTCCTTTGGGTGCCTGGCAGCAATTTCTCTGTTGACTGAAAGGAACCTACGTGGTGTCCATCCAACAGGGAGGAAGCCTTTGTTGTCTCCACCCCTGATGTGCATGGGTTCCTGCAGGCCTTCTCACATTGGCGGAACTCGGAGAAATCCGCCAGCGCACTCTGTATTTCCCACCCATGCTCAGATCTGGAGTAATCAGGGATAGTGTAAGTCCTGTCAACAGTGGGTGTATAAATCAGATTTCACATTAGTAGCTGGCAGTACACCGACGGAACCTACATGCTGATTTGAAGGAGGCCTCCAAGCAAATAAAGCCCCACAACAATGGTGGTGCTGATGGATGGAGGATCCTGCTGGTAAGATTTTCCAACTATTCTTTGTGCAATGAGGTAGCGGCCATTTTGATTGCCAGACACTGCCTCTCATTCCCTATGTAATGAAAACACGTAATAGAATCTTGTTTAACATATTCACTTTTGTTTGCTGTTCGAGGAGACATACAGATTAAAGAATGTTATGATGAGATTATACTTTCTACTAGTTATTATTTTTTTATTATGTTTTTGTGACGTGCAAAAATTTAAATGTACTATATACACTGGCGTTGCACCACATTCATTAAGGCATATAATTTTTCTTGCAACATGTTGCACTTGGGAAGCAGCGTTCCACCTAAATTAGAACAAACAAGGACTTGTCTCTATTGCGTTACTCACAGCTTACTGGTTGACATCACACCCAGCTCACGCATGGCAGGCTGTGAAGACAGCACATAGGCGTTGTCAGTATTGTAAGAAAGACACGAATCGTAATCACACATTGGAAATATAGAAAGCCGCCCAAGGGGCACTTTGACACGTCCCATTTTTGTTTTTGTATGCTAGATAGTTCCACTGAATGGAATTAGCAAAAACAGAACTCAGGCATAGAAAGACACAGGGGTGTCTGTGGAAATCACAGTTAGACAACTAGAAAAGTTTGTAATTAGGAGGAAAGGAGCAAAGTTGCCTGTGGGAACAAGAAAATAGCAGTATGGGGTTTGTGACAAAAACGTCACTGGTCAGTGTATTGCATTAATTTCACGCTGTTTCCTCAATACAAACACATTTTCGTATACTTTGCTTTATATTTAAAAGTAACCAAAAATTGTGTGTTGCTCATTTCTCCATTCCTTACGCGGCACACATCTGTATCACGTTAATTGGGTACGAATTGTTGTCCAATCACTGCCCAGCCTTAAGGGTGAAAAGCAGATAGAGAGACAGCAGAGACCGTTACCACCTCGTCAGTGCTTTGAGTGGAATGAAAAAGGTGGGGTTGGTGTGGCCTTTAAAAAGTGTGTGGCCAAAGAAGCTTAACTACCAATTCTGTCCTCAATCAGTGCATTATGTAATCAAGGGTGTGGCTTCAAACATGTAAACTAAAATCCTCTGCTTAACACAGAGTCCCACCTGACAGGCTTTCAGGTGCATGAGTAGTTTCTGTTAGTACATCCATTACATATAGCAATGGCTAGACATATAAGCCAAATCAGGACTATTGGCTTTGATGATGCTTGTTAGCATTATCAAATAAATGAGTAACAACAATGATTTTGCTGTGAATAATTATAACTTAACATGTTTCCGTTCAGAAATTATAAAACAGTGAATTAAACATTACTAAAGTCTGTGGAATGGGTAGTGGTCTTTGACGTCTCTTTGTTGCCCTGGTTCTCCCCTTTACTCTACAGCCTTTCAGTCTGGTAATACTGACACGGGAAACAGCCTTTGTAACGAAAGCAATGTCCTTACCACGCATCATTTAGCATGCATTGCCTTTACAATGCAATGCCCTTACCACACATGCCTTTACAAGGCAAGTTAGTTATAATTAAGGTAAGTGTGTGTGTATGTATGTATATATTTATATAAATTGATTATTGCATCCAGTGTTGTTTTTGTAATAATAAAGCTTCACTAACTGAGCGAGCAGAGTGAGCGGAGATTTTCTTTTTCTGGAATGTGATGTGTTTCAGGTGTTTTTTTTTTAATGAATAAACCAGAGCTTAAAGTTTAGTTATAGTTAGGAAAACTTATTTTTCCTATACAAACCAAGTTTAAACTACACAAATTTTAAAAATTCTAAAGTAATAGTTATAACTTTTATTTAAAATGTATTCACCACCTTCAAATTATTATAAGTAGTGGACCTCGTTACACATTATTTTCAGCTCGCTAACCAGACACTAACTATAACTCGCCACTCTACCATGCTCTCAGTTCTCACAAATAACAATACTTCACTGTACAACACTACACTCTACAACACTTTCCAACACTGTACTCTCCACTGAAGTCCTCTCTATGCCACTACACTCTACAACACTCTGCTACACTGAGTGCAACTCTCCAACACTCGATGATAATTCCCTCCACCACACTCCACAGACAAAGAAGCATAACTAACAATTCTGTCCTGGCCAGGCCCTTCAGCTAACCCCTCATTGCGCATGGCCAAAGGACATGTTCATCGTGGGGTTGGCTGCATGCAGAGGGTTGGCCGCAGGGCCTGCCCACAGGCCAGGACCTGCAGCCAATCCCCTGTTGCGCATGGCCAAAAGCCGTGTGCGACGGTCGTTGGATTAATGCATGGTGATTAAATATTACTTTATGTAAAAAAAAACTAGAAATTCACTAAAAAAACAAAGGTTACAGGGATGTTATAGTTAGGAAATAGATTTGAAAAAACCTTAGAAATTCACTAAAAAATCAACAGTTACAGGGTCGTTATATTTAGGTTTAGATTTTACACGCATAACACCATAGAAATTTAGCAGTTATAGTTATCTCAATAAACTTGAACTCATGTCCTGAGGGAACTATATCCCACACACTCACCATGCACTGCTAATTACCCCACGTATCACATCAGTCATAAAATCTTCGATGATATCATTGATAATATCACTGCAACATATACAATAAAGTTATTAATGAGAAAACTGTGCAGGCGGGGGTGCGAGTTATAGTTACCTTAGGGAACGAGTTATTGTTCCTTGATGTAACTATAACTGCTGAATTTCTATGGTTTTATGTGTATAAAATCTGAACCTAACCATAATGCTCATGTAACCTTTGGTTTTTTAGTGAATGTATACACATGTGTAAATTAGGGTTTGAAGTGGGTACGGTTATGGGGTGTAAGAGTATTTTTAGACTTTATGGGTGGGTAGGTGTATAGGGTGGTAAGAGTATTTTTATGGTTTGGGATGGATAGATTTATATGTTGGTAAGGATAATTGTTAGGGTTTAGGGGTGGATTGAAGTATAGGGTGGTAGGGGTAAGTTTAGAGTTTAGGTGTGGGTTGAGATATAGGTGGTAAGGTTAATTTTATGTTTTGGGGATGGATAGCAATATAGGGTAGGGAGGGTATTTTTAGGGTTTGGGGTGGGTAGGGGTATGTGGTGATGAGGATCTTTTTAGGGTATAGGGTTGGGTAGGGTTATAGGGTAGAAGAGTATTTTTAGTGTTTAGGGATGAGTAAGAGTATAGGGTGATGAGGGTATTTTTAGGGATAAGGGATGGGTAGAGACAGTACACAACCGACCACTCACTGGTAAGCTCTCTGTTTTCTTTTCCTTTGGCACTGTCAATATTTGGGCAGCTGTGTGCTTCTTTCCCACTCTTTCCCACAGAAAAGCCTTTACAAATGGCAAATATGTAACCACTGCACCATGCACCTGCTAGAGAGGTCAAGGACTGGATGTGCATGTTGTCTGAATACCTTTATGACTAACTACCAATCACTATGAGGTCACCTCACAGTGCTTCAGCATCAGCTACTTAGCTCTTGATCGTGCCCTTCATAAAAACCAATCCTCAACCTGGGCTCACCCAGAAACACAGAGATGACTCGGATCAATGTACACACTCTTAAAGAGCCATATCTTGTATGAAAAAATACAGATACACAAAAGCAGGCAAAATCAAACACATTTAGGGAATGCAAGATGAAGGAAAGCCTGTGAAATGTAAAAAGGGGCTGCATCGCTCACACAGATTACCTTTAGGGTTTTATTCTGTCCTTGTTGAGAAATTGGTCCCAGTTTTTACCCATACAGTAAAGGACATAAATATAGAGCCCGAAAGGACCCTTTTCACAGTCAAGTTTTTACATAAAGCCCTTCTTGTCCCACTCCTAACTTGATGAGGTCTTACCTTCCTACACACTCATACTTTACCTGTCCCTGTTAACAAAAAAATACTACAACTATAGCTTCCTACATAATTGCCTCTTTAGACTCCGCCCCTTCTTAAGCTCCCAAAAGAAGGGACTAGCAGTCATATCTTCCTGTTTTTTTTTATTCTCGTATGTTGTTATGCAGATTTATAGAGCACACTATCACCCGGGAAGGTATTCTGGTACTGAACAGGTGTGAGGCTAGCCCAATCTAATGCCTAGTGGGAACACTCGAAAAACTAAGGCCTATATTTATACTCTGCGCCACATTTGCGTACTTTTTTTGATGCAAAAACGGCACAAACTTACAAAATATAATTACATTTTTTAAGGTTGCACCGCTTTTGTGTAAAAAAATTACGCAAACGAGGTGCAAACAGAGTATAAATATGGGCCTAGTTCTTTACCTTCTTGTGGAATTCAAGCAGAAGGAGGAGAATGCTCTTATGAGTAGTGTCAGGTCTTTTAACGCTGTAGATGTGATGCAGGATAAACTTCACCCACCAGATCTGGATCTGGATTCCAGACACCTCGGGACCAGCGTAGTTGTCTGGAAGGTTTGTAAAAGCCAATGCAATTGTTGAGGAATGCTTGGCCAGTATTATGTAGTGCTTTGAAAGTTTGGGTAAGAAGTTTGAATTGTGCTTGTTTGTGTATGGGGAGCCAGTGGAGCTCCTTCAGGTGTGGTGTGATGTGGGTGCAGAGTGATTGGTTGAGAGGGATTCTGGCTGCTGAGTTCTGAATGGTCTGCAGCCTTCTGGTGTCTTTTATTCGATCCTGGCACAGAGGATGTTCCCGTAGTCCAGTTTGCTTGTGACCAGGGCATGCATGATGGTTTTCTGGGTGCTAATAGGGAGCCATTTGGAAATCTTCCCCAGCATCTTCAAGGTATGGAAGCATGAGGTGGTGATGGCGTTGTCTTAGGCGGTCATGACGAGTTTGCTGTCAATGATGATCCTAAGGTTCATGGCGTGGATGATGGGTATTAGTTCTAGCTCTGTTGGCCACCAGGCGGACTTCCACGGTGAAATGCTCTTCCCCAGGAGGCCAGTCTCGGAAGCAGACCTGTCCCACTTTAAGGTGAGTCATTCTTTTATTGCATTTTCTGTTTACACACATACTTGCATAAAAATGGAATCCTTCTATGATACATTATGCATACACATGCAATAAACATTCACACAGGAATGTCAGAGCAGGGTCTGGCCATTACACATGAGTGGTTACACAAGTGTACCTTTAGTCATCATGCTCATATGCTTGAAAAGGCCTCTTCAGCTACTGATCACAAAAAACATGGTGCACTGCCTCTACCACACACAGTACATGGCTCTGACACATAAATATTGTAATGCAGAAATATCGTTGTCAAAAATATTGATTTCTTAGGTAAATAATATTGTTTTCAAAGAACATCTGTGTTGTAAATATCATTTTCAATGGCATAGTTGTAAAACATATCATTTTTTAATTATCTTTATGTGTTTTAGTTCACATTTTAATTGTATATGATATATGTTGTTTGTATAGTTCTTAATATTTTTAAATATAGTTTGCAATATTAAGTTATTTATTATTTTTAATTTAATTGCCAATAGTAATTTATAGTGTCATAGCGGATGTGAGTTTTGCAGGGGTACAGGGTGAGAAGTCAATTACGTACAATTAACTAATAATTAATTGTTGATTTAATGTTAACTATTTATTTGATAATTTATTATGTAAATTATGTAGTTTTTATATTTTGTAAGTTATATTTCAGGTGCGGGTTTTGGGTTTGTAGAGGTATTGGGTGGGAATTTAATTAAGTAATAATTCATTTCCAATTAATTCTTCATTTTTACTAATATTTTTATTGATTAATAATAATGTAAATTGTTTATTAATTTCATTGTTTGTTATATATTAGGTGCAGGTTGTGTTTGTAGGGGAATGAAGTAGGAAGTTATTTAAGAAAAAATTAATGAACAACTTATTGTTTATTTTTTAATATTGTTTTTATTGACTACTTAATGAGTCCAATTATATTACACTTTTTTATTTTAATTATATTTTAATTGTGGGCTGCTAGGTTTGTGGCAATATAAAAAGTAATTAAATAAAAACTTTTTATTTGATATTAATTAATGAAAATGTTAATTATGTAAATTGCTTATTTGTTTTTTAATTTTATACATATGATTTTTATATTAGGAGTTTTATATTTTTGGACAATTAATAGTTATTAAAATATGTTATGTGTTTGAGGTGAACTACTTTCTCTACTGCTGCACAGAGTGGAGTGGTGATAGTGAATTGTATCCCTCTGGAGTCCAACACTTTCCATACTGTTGCACAGACTAAAGTGGGAATAGTAAATTTAACCTCTCCTAAGTCCAAAGCTTTTGTCATGGTCCCAGCTGTGAGCAGGGCTAGTCATGCCTTACTCACCCCTTATGAGTGATATCAGAGATGCTCTTATTTTCTTTTCATCATAGTACCAGTTTGAATCATGTTATGTCTTTGAAACCTTGTGTAACTTGGCAACTCAGTTATTAGCATAATGGCAATGTTTACAGCATATCTAGACCAATGCATATTGTCAAGATAACTTATGAATACCTAGGCCTCACCCAGGTAATCCAGGAAGCACATGTCAACTGTCTACAACAACCTGGGCCTCACCCAGGTAATCCAGGAAACACATGTCAACTGGCGACAACTGTCTGTTCTTTAATTGATCTTCCTAATGGAAAAAAGACAGTTGAGAAACATGTGCAATTACAATAATGACTAATGAGTTCCTCTGCTTTCCCCATGTGTTTCCTTGCACCTGGTTTGAGCCAGCTATAAAAGCTGCTGTTTCAGACTAAGGCCCATATTTATACGTTTTGACGCAAAACTGAGCCGCCGCAGTTTTGCGTCAAAAATATCACCGCCGGCTAACGACATTTTGGTGCGCCGAGCGGGTGTCATATTTATACTTTGACGCACGGCGGCGCAAACAACAGGTGGGAGTAATTATTTTTTACGCACACTGCGGCGTCAAGTCGTAAAGGAAAACGACGTAAACGCGGCGGAAATGACTGTGGGTCGATTTACGACACCGCAAACCGGATATGCGCCGTTTTTTTTGACGCAATAGCGTAAAAAAAAAACTGCAAACACAGCCATTTCACCAGAGGAGAGCCAAAATGGATCCCAGATGCCACTACAGACCCCAGGAAGATGACAGCAGACCAGGAACTAGCCAGAAGGACCCACACAAGAACCAGGACACTTTTAAGAAGAAAAGAAAGTGTTGATTTAGTGCAGAGGAGCAGGAAATTCTGGTTAAAGAGGTGACGGAACACCAGCACCAACTGTTTGTCACATCAAAGTTGCCAATCAGTAGGAGAGAGGCTATATGGCAACAAATTGTCGACAAGATTAACAGTGTGGCTGAAGTACGCAGAACAGTCATCGAGTGCAAGAAACACTGGCATGACTGCAAGCGCAGGACCAAGGAAAATATGGCCAGGAACAGGAAGGCAGCACTGCAGACTGGAGGGGGAGTCCAGCACACCAGGAGGCCCTGGACCACATGGAGGAGATGGTCGCAACCGTCATCCCTGAGGAGATCGTCACAGGGATTCAAGGACAGGACAGCGCAGACTACAAGGAGACAACGCACATGCAGGGTAAGTCGCATGGGGAATTATAATGCAATAATGTCATCTACAACCGGGGGGATACCAACCACTAAATGCATGAAAGTCATCTAATACATGGAGTGGCATGGGTAAAGGGGCACGGCAGGGGGGCATGGCCCATTCTGAGAAGACCTGGGGCACACCATTACACAACACCAACAACAGTCCCATGGGGGCATGCTATCATGCCAACGATGGAGCAAAGGGAAAGTCACGACAGGTGGGAAGGCCACTACGTCAAACTGACATCCTGGCACACGTCAGCCAACATACCCCCTACATTAACTAGGGCCCTATTAGCAATCCTCTAGCCATACCGACAACTGCAATGTAACTGCGACAACAGTTGCCACTACCACCTCTGCTCTGTGTACAGCTCAAGTATCCAATGGCAGTAACCTCCCCATGGATCATACACACCTAAATTAGGGGGTGAGGATGACAACTGCAACAATCCCCAGAAACAAGACAAAGTCCCCAGTACTCTCAAATGTCAATGCCCATAGTTGTCGCAAACAACAGCCAATGTAAACAACAATAGGAGCTACACAGCACTAAGGACACACCCATGCTGCATATGTCAGGGTCCATCCTGTGCCTGGGTAACAATGCAACATCCCAAATTTCATAATGCTCAGACAACAGCATTGAGCGGGGGGACACATGTAACTGGTCACTGAAATACACCTGCACAGTCAGAGGAGGAAATAGGACACTGATACGACTATCAGGCCAATCCAATGCAACACACATTCCCCAACATCAGCAGGACACATTAACAATGTCAACATCCATATCGGATCATAACATTGCCATGCATAGGATATGCCACATGTCAATTACATTTAAGTGTATGTGAACGATCAGAGATTGGGGCAGGTCCAGATTGTTAAGTGTGCTGCCAGGGCCATCAGTACACTCACAGCCAGTGAAAGGTCTCTCCATGAGAATGGATGTACACGGAGGGTCGAGTAGGAAAAGAAGGTGGCAATTCTCTATTTGGCATAAATCAACACCTAGAGGCGATGAGGCTGACAAGTCTGATAACTCCATAACATACATGTGGCCTGGAAGAATGCCCACCTGAAGGACTGGAGAAATTAACACAAAACAAGATCACAAAGTGAATTCATCAAAAGACAGGCACGTCACATCAAAATTGCCACAACACAGACACACTAATTGTACCCTGTTTCATTGCAGAGGAAGATGGATCTCCTGCCGATATGCCTGTCCCAGATTTCCCTGATGACATGGATGACGAGCCGATAAACATTCCCCAGGAGACCATCCAAAAGGCCCTTGAAACCCTCCAGACCCCACCTTCTGTCACAGGAGGAGCACAGAACAAGCAGCCATTGCAGAGGAACCACCCACCACCCCAATTGTAAGACCTGCCAGCTCCAATACAGCTGAGGACTCAGACGACACTGGCACCAGCTTTGAGAGAACTGTAGTTGGAGTACAGCGGGAGCTGGCCAAGGAGGTGCGGGTGGGGATGCAAACTATGGCAGCCAGCCTTGAGGGGATGCATTCATGCATGATGTCATCTGCAGATCAGGCAGCAGCTATGCAAGTCCTAACATCTATCTTGCAGGAACTGCAGAAAACCCAGAAGGAAATCAGCACAGCTGTAATACAGTTGACCCAACACCTACAACAGCAATCCTGTCAACACATGCACAAATGCAACATTGAACCCCTCAGAGCCATCGTGATGTGGCAGCTATTCTCAAGAACCAGCAGATCCTCCTTGCTGCAGTACTGCCCTTAAGCCCTTCACAGGGAGCAGCGACCGGGATGTCTGACTCCATGTCTTCTAACACTGAGGTGTGTGTTGCCCCTTCACAACCAACAACAACAAGGACAGTGGAGGCAACACACACATCAGAAGAAGAAGACATGGAACAGATCACATTCACAAGGAAAATGACCGGGAAGCACTAGTCCCTGCCACATGGCCAACTAATACCAAGGCTGTGCGCTTTGTAACTTGCCAGTCTTGATACAACTGTACTCAAGCACTGTTCTGCAAACTACTGTATATCTTGTCACCCAGCCCAGTGAATGTCTCTCTCCTACTCATTGGCAAATTCTGTCCCTCTGCACTGTCTGAAACAGCAACCCCAGCATGTCAAAAGCATTTTGGTAAACCCTTGTGTTGGATCACAATGTAAGATGTCACTATAATGGACTCACTATCATGGACAATGTACAGATAGCACTACAGCACTTTTCAATAAATAGCACTTACACAACAAATCTGTCTCTGGGTACATATCAACTGTGCAGTAGATAACTGAAATGTGCCTACTGTCAAATCACGTAGCTTGTCAATACAACTGTCCTGATAATATGTAGTCAGAGAAATCTTCACACTGCCCATGATTGCATCATACTCTGCCCATCCTGTGGGACAAATCTGATGAAGTGAGAAACCATACACCATCATGCTGTGTTGGACAGAAGAATGCTTCCTCAGGGGATAACTAAGTCATCAAATAATGTTAGCAAAATGTTGTCACCATGCAAAACTAACACAATAAACATGCCACACTAATCTAAGTAAACACTACAAAAACTGCACAAATGAAGGCATCTGAGTTAACATACAAATAGGTAATCATGCCGAACTGTGTCACAAATGATGTATGAGGGTCATGAAGACAAGAATACAAGATTGCCAATGAGAACTCATCTTATAAGGGTGTGCATGATCATCACACTGCAGTCAGACCTAAAACTGTTTCCCCAATATCAAGTCTGGAAGCACTGTTAGTGACTTTGAAAACACACTTATCAACAGAAACACATTGGGATCCATATTAACTGTGATTGGTGGTTGCAACAAAGGGTCTACACTTTGCAAGGTAGCTCTGGGCTAGCTGCCAATCGTACAGCTCAGTTGGGATTTGTTTGTAGCATAGGACACAGATGTTATAGTACCAAATTGATGTACACTGAATCCAAACCCACGATCAAGTACTATTCAACACATACTATTAAGGGGTAACCAAATATTTATTAAATGCTAACCATAGATGAGGAAACTGAAGGAAAAATCTTACCTACCCTAATCTACCCTGACTACTCATTACCCACAACTGTCCCTAACTAACCTAAGCTACACTTACTTATCACATGTAACGAAACGTTCTAAACATTTACCCCCAACCCCCTTATGAGACGGGACACATGGAGGACAACACATGCTAACCTAAACACATACTATACTATCCTAAACAAACATATATTTTTTTGTAATTTTTTTTGTAATTGTTTTTTTTTTTTTTTGTTTTTTACACACAAGAACCCCAACATAGCCCAACACACACCCACCCAGACACGTAATAAGTAAAAGTAGAAACAAGCAGGCCCCCCCACCCCACACCCACTAACACTAACTAAACTAACAGCCTATACTAACCTAACACTAAGCCCACTAACTATAAGAACAAGGAAAGAGGAGGGAGGGGAGGGAATCATGTCCATCAAAAAAAGTGTCTAGAGGTTGGCCCTCCGGAGGGTCCTCTTAATGTCCTTGAGCCGCAGTTTAATGTGCCGCACGTCCCGGCTCAGGTGGCTCAACTTGCGCAGCACTTTGTCCATCTTATGTTCCAGTCTGTTGAAGGCTGCAGGGTCAACAGATGGAGCAGTGGCAGTCTGGGTACCGGTGGAGGAGGTCTGTGTGGGCTGTCCTGCACCGGTGGCAATGCTGGGGCCAGGAAGTCCAGCAGATGTTGGACCAACAGTGGCAGCTGTGGGTGGGGCCACCTGGCTCTGATTGGTGGTTGTGCTGGTGGTGGCTGTGGTGGGAAAAGTAGGCCCACCCTGTGGGAAGGCTCGCCATGCCCCGGAGGCCCGTTCATGGCGATATCGCCGGGCCATCCTCCGGAACCCCAACTCCACCAGCAGGATGTGCTGATATCGCATGGCCCGGCGCTGAAATTCATGGACCTGGTCTGGAGTCATGATAGCAGCTGTGAAGACAAATGCAGATATGCTACATTAGTAACTGCATTGTGTGAAACGGCACAGCAAGTTAATCAGACATTACATCTACTATACTTGTAACAGCTCATATCACAATACAGAGCATTGAATGTCCCTGAGGAAGTATATGGCAGGCCAGACTACAAAGGTCACATCACACAAAGCATATCCATAACCTACAAGATGGGTAATAACTGGCTTTGACTTGCAATCTGAGATGACAGTGATCATCTAAGAATCATGCTGCATATCCTCCGCCAAGAGCTGGTCTACAAATGTCAGTGTACGGAAAGCAAAACTAAAGCCACATGGTCTGCAAGTTGTAACTGGACTTCCCAGTATAGTACCAAGTGCCAAACCTGAGTGTGTATACTAGTATGCAACCAAACAGTCACTTATTCACATGTATGTGTAACATACTGGTAGCATCAGTACTAGGTACCCCATTCACAAACCCATGGTCGTGTTTGAGGGGGGGCGGTGGATACACAACTATAATTTGCCAACAACATGTACACCGAGGACTGTATAGGAAACTCCACACATGTTTGTCTCTACAGACACAGCACAGGTAAGGTCTGTCTACAATTAGGAGTCAGCAAACCCTAGAGCACTCATAGGGTCAGACATGTCAGGAAATGCAGAACTTAGTACACAACATATACTTCCAGTGAGGCCTGACTTACATCAGACACAGAGTTGCTAGAACACCCATGATCATGAATTGCATGCACACCTAGGCCATTGCACTCAGGTTCCACAGACTTGATGCACTACATGTGGAAGTACATGCTGCTAGGAGGTTCTACCTACTGTTTCAAAACTAACGTAGGTAAATAGGGAAGCATATGTCTATTGGAAAGCTATTAGCTCTACCAATCTTAGAGAATGTGGGTCTGAATGGCTGACTAAATTGGGGCTGACTTCCATTGCGACTCTTGGTGATACAAGTGTCATGCACATGACTATCCCCTGTACTCACAGTGGGGCCTACAGGGATGTCCTACAATCCCTACATGATACCATTGGCAAACTCAAAACATGTGAGAACTGCATTCCCACTCATGGAACAAGTGAAAAGCTTGCCCAACGCATCACACCTTGCTATGCGTCCAACTCACACGAGTCCATAACCAGCAAACACAACACATAACAGACATATCAACACTTACTGGAGTGGTCGGGGTCCTCAAATGTTGCCACCTCTCCCACAGTGTAGGGTGTTGGTCCACTTGTAAGGTATGGAAGGAAGAAATGTGCTCAAAATCTGTGCACAGTGCAACAATTTCATAAACATTTACAATGTGTAGGCTTAATAATGAAATGGCAGCCATTCACACATGATGGTAGTGGATCTGATATATCACAGCCAACTTGTACATAGCATGGGTCTCCTGTGACAGTTACACACATATCTGCACACATACATTGGCCCTAACTATCATGTGGTTGCAAATGCCCCATAATTGGTGAGCACTAAATAAAATGGAGTGTAATCGTCTCATCATGTGCATCCAAGAGAGACATCCAAAGCCTGGTTACTTGAGGACTGCATTGCCAGTCAAACATGCCTTGTGGCCATGACACATTTATTGCACATAGGCCCAATGTACAGAGGGAGGGGCAGGGGCTTTTGTAAGCCATCCTGTTGTTACAGTATAGTCATTTGATGTGGCCCAGCTATGGTGATTTGCACCAACCATGGAGATGTGAAGCCATGTGCATACACTTGGACTGCCATCCATATTTGGATTGTGGCTCAACTAATTCCAACAAACATCTTAAGATGTTAGCTGGGGGCACCTTACACCTTTTCAGGATGTTTTCAAATCAAGAACTGACATGTATCCAAAAAGATCAAGGAACACAATAATCCCACACATTCATAGTACTTCTGTGAACGCTTTCCTTCCACACTCACCAGACTCACATGAGACATATGTCTGAGCCATTTTGCTATTATCAATTGACGTGAAGGCAGCACTCATTTTCTGCATCATGTAGTGATTCTAAAGTCAGTCTAGCAATTGCGTCAACATAGTTGGCCTAACTGTTGGTACATCTGTACTTCTCTGTCAATAGTACCCTATATAGACATGATTGGCTCCTATTTTGTTAGGTGTTCTGACAAAAAGGCCGCACCAATTTCCTTTATAGAAAAGTAACCTGTAAGTTTGCTGAGCACGTGCTACCTGACAGCTAGCAATTGTGATCCTTGCCATAGTGCATCAATGATCCCCTTATATTTCCCCAGCATTACACACAGTCAGCAAGTTAGCTGGCAGACATTGCACTAATCCCCTGATGTCACTACAGAGCATTTAATTGTGCACATTAACATAAGTTGTACTCAACAACAGTGCCACCAATCATGATTCCCAGGTGGTCCAAGAGATCCTGCTCCCTGGTGATGAGGTCAGCCCACCGGTGCTTCAGCTAGTGGTCACTCCTCTGGCTGGCATACACACGCTGCAGGTGATGCAGCACCTTTCCCCACCGGATTCTGCGCGCCTCTGTCAGATACCCCTGTATCACCCTGCCCCCTGCCTGGATCATGAGCGGCAGGAAATGCGTCACCAGACAGATTAAGCCCCCCAACTCCTCTTCCCCCATCCTGCCAAGACGTGGCCTACCAGACATACTTATAAGTGACGATAAGGAATAGGGGTAAAAGAAATAGAAAGAGGAAAAGGGTGAAAGTAGGGGTACAAAGACAGAAAAAAAGTAAACCTAAACACTAAGAGAGCCCAACTATCTCCAAACTAACACTACCCACAACAGACTCCCACAAACAAGAAAAACACAAGATAAATGGACAAATGTAGACAAAACACTGTACTACAGTATACACAAACAATATTTATTTCATAAAAAGGACTTTACAGATAGCACACAGGACAAAAACAGCACAAAATCTCAGGACAACACTCTCTACACAGCCACACAGTCTAGAAGGATCATAGACTGCAAAGTGAAAGTGAAAGTACACCCACTGTACATGATCTGTAAACAGGATATCCTATTACATCACTTCCTGTATGAAAAGTCCCGCCTTTTTTGCGTTATGCGTCGTTTTTTATTACCAAAACTGTATTTGCGTCATTTTTTTTGACGCACAGACGTGAATATTAACCCGCATCCACATAATGATGCATGGACTGTACAAATACCAGGGTGCGGGCTAAATTTCACTCCTGTGCGTCCAAAAAAATGACGCAAATACAGTTTTGGTTGTTAAAAAATGACTCACACCGCTAGGGACGTCAAAATTACAGTGCATTAACTGGTTTGGGGGCATTTTTACTTGTTTTTTGGTTATTTTACATCTTGAACACATCAGAGATTGGCTAATTGAAGACAGTATGGTGCTGATGGTGTATGTTCACATGTGTGACATCATACTGCAGCGGAACATTATCCACTACACCCTTCACAGTATTTTTACAGTTGGCTGACGCAATAGATGGTCATAAGTGTGGCCTAAATCTATGTGTTGCACAAATTGTGCATGTTTGGCATAAGGAGAGGATAGCAATGTGACGCACATATGTACAATACCTAAATGCCTTTGGCTCAAAGTGTGTGCTTTGACAACTAATGTGTTGGTTGACCAAGTGTGTGTGTATCACATGAAGCATAATTGTACATATGGTTGTATGAATGTGACGTCCATGTGTCCAATCCTTAGATGCAAGTCAAATTGAAATTGAGCAAGGGCATGTGTTAGTCATACATGTAACAACGCCGGTAAAGTGTACTTCCAAGTTTTAGGGTCACGTAGACACCACATGTGACATAGCATGCACCAGATGGATGGCAGATGCTTGTTCATGTCAATGGTCCACATTTTCTACATCCTATGTCCTAGAGTATTGGTAAGAGCTTCCTAGGCACTACTTAGAGAATCCCACAGTGAGTCATACACATGCATTGAGGAAGTGGGTACCATGTTGTTTGCACAGACAGACAAGGGTGAATCTCACATGTATGATGACACCACAGTTGAGGCCATAGAAGTGAGCCCCAACTATCAAGTGGCTGTGGTGGACCAGCATACAAGACAGCACGTGTCCACATATTTCCAGTGATCAATTGCACATAGGTGTCTTGTTCATGTGTGTGGTCCAATGATGATCCTGTAGATTGTTTGGGGTGTAATTTGTCACAGTTCGGTCCAGGACTCATCATGAGTCAGTGGCAGCTATTCCTGTATCTACTGAGTATCCTTGGTTGATCAATGTGAGTAAAGTAGATGTGGACATGTGAACCAACATGTGGATGGTCCCACCCTGTTACTAAAGACGTGTAATGAGACAGTCAACAGGGCAGCCTTGGTGTGCTGAGTGAGATTATGTCTCAGGTGTCATGTTCCGGCAGGTGTCATTACAACATTTGTACACAGGTTGGCCTCTGCACTTCCCACTGCATCTGGGAACATCATAGCCTCTGTGCTGATTATTCTCGCAGCTATTCACCACACACGGCCCATCACTATGTTGTGCGCACTGTGATGCTGTGTGTGAACTGTCATGGTCCTGACATTTGTGTATTATTCATGGACATTATCAGAGGTTGCTGGTTGTGCTGAAAGCCCCGTACCCAATCCCTGCCTACGGCCCTGGGACACTGTCACACTTTGTCATTCATGCATAAATGCAACCCAGACAAGGGATGGTCCATGAATTTTGCTTTTCCAAGAGGATGTAGCTCAAATGGTACAGTTAAAAGGCAGATGATGCTATACAATGTATTTGGGTATGCATGGAAGAAGTCCATGCCCAATGCCCCCTGATGAATGGGAGGTTTGCTAACGCAAGTGTGGTACATATGTGGACACAGGGATACATTAGTGTGACGCACAGACAGTTGCCAGTCAGGCTGACAGAATGCAAGGTGATTCAGGATCCAGTTACTTGACAAGTTACGTAATCAGTGGTCTGACTGAGACTGTTTTGAGGACAAACTAGACAGTTGACATGTCAAACTGTGTACGTCCTGCGTTTTTGAAGGTGACAAATGAACCCAGTGGCTGTGTTACACGGCTTAATTAGTATCAATGGTTGATGGTGTATCTGACATAATAGCAACTCCTATGCTGTTCCAGGCATCATCAAGGGCAGTGCTTTTTGAAATGGGTGGTGTGCATGGAGTTGATCATAGGTGTTGGCTGCATCTGTTTCTCACTAGTCCTGTAGGTGAGACTTGCATTCTAAGGGCCAACAGACATTTTCACAAGGGGAAGCAATCTACATGTGCTAACAGGGCTTTGAAACTAGAAGACAATGTATAAATTGACCTGACGTCCTTGTAGTCAGATGTTCTATGACAATGGCATACCATAGGAAAGGGTGTAGCACACTGGTTTGCTAATGTTGTTCTGTGTGTGTAGAGGAGGTTTTATCAGGGTACACATCTTAGTATTCCAGGGACCTTTTCCGACAGGTGGGTTGTGACCAGGTGCATGGGTGTGTAATGAGTTAGGAAATGGCCTTACATGTACATGGAATGTCATGTGTGCAATGCATGTCATATGTGTGGCACTTGTGCTGTCTATGTTCTACTTCTATGGAACTCTAGTCACAGATAGTCCTTGCAAATATTGGATGCAGTTGGACTAACTGCTGTCAAGGGTCTGGTCAGGCATTCCTGTTACTGATGCCAAAGCACATTGACTGCCTCATGTATGAGGCTTGTTTTCCCCTTATTGAGTGATGGTGTCTTAGTTGTGTGCCACATGCTGCGTTGGACCTTGCTTTCAACATGTATGTGTGAAATAGTTGTGGTCCTCTGCTATTGGCCTTCAAAGGAGATATGTACATGATATATGTCATTAAGAGTGTGTGTGTATGTGACCATTGTATGTTAGGCATCACATTAGCTCTGGGATGTTCCGTGTCCTACTCAGTATCTCAGCAATGCTCCGTGAGGCAACACTCTTATTCTGATAAGTAGAGATGAAGGTGTGCAAAAAGGAATAGCCAGACCATGATATGGTGATTAGAATAGGTGTTTATTTAAATTCGTTAACTAAAGTGGTGAAGGTGATCATATTCAGAAGAAATTATTTACAATCTGTTGCCGCCTGCGTATACCAGCGGCTGTGTTCTGTAGTTCCCCCTCCTGTTGCAGGCCAGCATCCTCCTCTTCCTCCTCTTCAGGCATGTGTGGCTCTGGTTCTAGGGGGGGAATGTTTCTTTTGATACAAATGTTGTGCAATATTGCACATGTGAGGATGATCCTACAGACCATCTCGGGGGAATATAGGAGGCTACCACCAGTGATGTCGAGGCAGCAGAACCTTGACTTGAGGATGCCGAAGGTCCGCTCGACAATGCTGCGTGTCCTCCTATGGGCGTCGTTGTATGCACGCTCTGCAGCAGTACTTGGGTTGCCAAATGGTGTCATGATCCATGGCTGGATGCCATACCCCTGATCAGCTGCAAGAGAAAATGAAGGGGATCATGTTGATGTAGCTGGCACTATTTAAAAGACCTTTCATGGCAGTAGTTGTCTTGTGTTGTCTGTGACTCTTTTGTGTACTAATGTGGCATCCTTTGCTTGTAGGCTGTACCATCTGCATTGTGTTGTTTCCTTGGCTGAGCGAGTGTTTGTCTGCTAACCCTTTGTCAGCAGTATGTTTTGGGATTTGCAGTACATTGTGCCCTCCCTAGCATTGTGACTTGTGATACAGGTGTCCGTGTGTCTTCACTGGGGGTGAGATGATAGTTCCATGCAGTTAAAATTGAAAGTGTTGTTAACACGTTCATATCAAAGTACCCTGGACATCCCATACCTTGAAACTTATGCAATGGATTAATGTAAAGGTCATTGGGACACTTACAATTTGCAAGGTGACATTTAGGCAACCACACTCATTGACGACTTAACATTAGGCTGTACAGTAATTTCCGATGTGTGACGGGTTCAATGGTGACTTAAGAAACATGGCTAGTGATGTCACAACCTCAGTGTGTTCCTGTTGACAAGTTGCTGTTGTGGTGTATGTGTTGTGTTGTGTGTCCTAGAGGGTTGCTATGCAGGGTGTATATAAGTAGGTTTTTGTACTTACCAACAAGTAGTCCATTGCCATACCGTCCATCCTGGAAGTGTTCATTGATGGTGCAGTGACGGAAGATGTATGAGTCATGTACACTCCCAGGATATTTAGCCACGATGTTGGTGATCAATCCCTGGTGATCGACTATGGCCTGCACGTTGATGGAATGTGTGTGCTTCCTGTTGCGGTAGAGGTGTTCAGTTGCAGCAGGTGGCACAAGGCGTACATGTGTGCAGTCGATTGCACCAAGGACATGTGGGAAGCCACTGATGAGGTAGAACCCCTGTTTTGTTTCCTGCTGCTTCTGCAGTGTGTTAGGGAAGCAGATGTGGTGGGGTGTCAGTCGAATGATGGCATCCAGTACTTTGGGCAAAAAGGCGGAGAATGATGGTTGTGATATTCCGCCAACCAGGGCACCAGTTGTTTGGAAAGAGCCACTTGCCAGCATATGAAGTACGGCAAGCAGCTTTGTTTCTGTTGGGATGGTGCGGGGTGTCACCAAAGTGGGGGCCAACTGCTTTTCAATGTTGCGCAGCAGCTGCTGAATGGCCTGCCAGTTCAACCGGTACCTCTGTGTGATGTTTTGTTACCTGAGGCCCTGAAGGGTGGTTCTTGGGCAGAATATACTCTCCTGCCTTCTGCGCTGCCTTTGGGGTCCCTGCTGGTGTTGTAGTAGCTGCTGTTGTTGCTGCTGGGCTCTGCGTCTGCGTGCACGCTGGATTAGTATCACCTCCATGGCTCCCTGTTGCTGCTCTGCTGTTTGTTCTGTGTGTTCTGATTAAATACAGGTGTGTTTGCTCCATTTTAACGCCTGCCCTGACCCAGGTGTTAATTTTTTACGCAAATCTGGCTGTGTGTCATTTTCTGGCTCCGCCTCCCAGCCGTGCGTCATTTTTGCCCGAAAGCATAAATACGACGCACGGCCGTTTAAGCCATTTTTTGGACGGGAACGCCTATCTTGCATATAATTAACGCAAGGCGGGTTGGGCTCGGGCGTCAAAGTTTAAATACGGGGCAACGTTTGCGCTGATTGTGCGTCAAAGTTTTTGACGCACAATCGGTGCAGACGGAGTATAAATATGCCCCTAAATTCCGCTTAGCCTCATTTAACTTGCAAGCAACATCTACCTGTCTCCAGTCTTCGGCAGCCTTCCCTTCACAGCAGCAGTCCTCTCTTCACAGCGGCATCCATGCCTTAACAGCTACAGGTTTCTCATTGCAGAAATACGTTTCCTGAGTTCTGACCTAGTATTTCCGATCTTCTCTGCAGTTACCACATTACCTGTAAAAGGTGGGCAGCTTGCAATTAATCTTTCACATTGCGCTTTCTTGCTCTAGCAAAAAGACACGAGTCATCCCAAATAAGGTAACACAAGTTTTTCTGTTTAATTTGAGATCGTGATCAGGGCTGATTAATCAAACTTATGTAAAGCCAGCAATAATATTCAGATCAATCTTGTGACTGAAAAGACATTAGAGAAAAGTAATATTTCTTGTAATAGCTGTGCCTTCCTGGATCTTGTGCTCATAGTTGGTTTTCAATCCATGTTTTCTCAATCAGAATCTGATGTTGGTGTACTATAGACTTTTGAGACAATTGAGAATTATAATCTGATTTCCAATGCATACTTGCACATGAACCTTGAACTCTTGAGACTTTTCATCTACTGAAAAATTTGAAGTGGTTTTGTTGTGATTATCCCAGTTATTTTCTCTCAGTGGAAATCCTTGTATGTGATAATTCCAGTTCATGACAATTCCAGGGTTACTCTTGAATCACATTGGAGAATGTTTCTAGTGTGAATTATTGGTATGTTGATTCGATGTTAGTTAATGCCAGAGAACTGTTTAGTTTTTCCTGTTTTCACATCCCTCTGTGAATGTTTTATGTATGTATATGTGTGATGTATCATAGCAGGACTGCATTTTATACAACTATGCATGTAAACAGAATATAAAATAGAATATTGTAACCAGTGTGATTGCTCATGGCCTGACATGGCACAAGCTGGAGGTTATGAAACATCCCCCAGACAGTGAAAGTAGTTTTCCTGAATGCTTGAGGAGGAGGGTGTAACTCTAGACATGTGTGGAGAGATGGAGACAGTACTGCCTTTAGAAACTCTAGGTGACCTCTTATGCTAGAGATTTCAGAGTAGTTCTACTAAAGCACTGCCATTTGCTTAATGGAGGAAGAATGGGATGATTCAGTAGAAAAAACTGCTAGTGAAAGAGAGATTTCTGGGGAGAGTTTGGGTTCTTTGATTTATTTTGAGTTGCCCATCCTGGAAGGCTGATGAGAGCCAAGTACAAAGCTTCACAATTATTGTGCCCATGTTGTGTGTGCTCCTGCTTTAAGCCGGTACTATCGCACAACAAATATGTCTGCACTGCACAGGAAAAATGAACTTTGTAAAGAAACCAGGCCAAACTGTTTTCTAAAACAAGGCAGGTGAATCATATCCCCTATCTAAAATGTCTGTATAAAAGTAAATCCCACACTCCCCTCTTCGTTTCAGATTGAGATGTTTCGCAGCTCAAGGAAGCGCCATGTTCCAGGTTTGGTATTGATAAGCTGATAGCTAGTCTCATGAGGGCAAGAGAATATCCCTTGGTTTCTGCAAACCTTGCCGGAAGAAGCTGTGGCACTGCCAGTGACCCTTGAAGCTGCTTGTCTGCTAAAAGAAAAGAGCCTTTTTTAGCTGGAGTTTCTCTATCTGTGGAGGAGAAGTCAGTTGCTGAGTCCAGTGTGAGAAGCAGCATAGAAGAAACAGAGAAGACATGAGAGTGTGCAGAGAAGTCTTGTGAAGTGCTCAGGGTCCCTAATCCTCCATGCCTGACTGCTGTGTCAATTCCAACTGAGAAGCTAGAGTCAACTGCAAAATAAAGACACACTGATTCAGAGACCACCATGGGAAAAGACACAGATGTCTGTGCTGACTCTAACTTTGTTGTAGTCCATGGACTACACCAAAGCCTGAGCAACCGGAGGATGATCATTTCAGTGCAACCACTGGACAAGACTGCTGGAGGTGTCTTTGTGGAGTCACTTTCCATGTCAGCTGGCTAACCACAGGGGGAAGGAGATGGGTTTGCCTGAATGGGCCTTGGTGAGTGTGACTGCTCGCCACATGCCCTCTCTACCAGCACATGGGAGCCTGGTACTTCTGAGTGTGTATCCCATCAAGTAATTCCGTATTCCTCAGAGACATTGACTATGAACATTTGGCTAACAGTGTTTGGTGGGATTATTTAACAAACCTTGGAATCCCTGCTACGAACTGACCTATCGGTCACAGAGTACTAGGATGCTGCTCTGCTGCAACGTAGATTCTCTTCCTGGGCTTTAAATGTTGGTATAGTTATGTTTACATTCTATAGAGAACTCAGTAGAGCCCATAGTGCATCTCTGTGGGGTTGCCCAGTCCCTCTGTCCTGTATTAAGTTTTATTGTGATTAAAATCCTTACATTTTTCTAAAACAAAACAAGCAAGAAGTTATTGCATCTATTGTGTCACTGAGTGCTGAGCCTACCTCCCTGAGGCACCTTGGACTGCAGACCCTCACTGCACTGAGGGTCAAGTGCATAAATGGTGTTCTTTGCCTTGTGTGCTAGCCACAGTAGGACAGGCCCAACAATAGCAGGGGCAAACAACCTCAACCTTCACAGTTGAGGGTCAGTAGTCCCTTTCTGCTCTGTAGACCCCCAAACAGGGCTTGACCGTCAGTAATTTTGGCATTTGAGAAAATACATATGACACTTACACTGTACAATGCTTCTTAAGAGACTTTCATTTATTAATTGAACAGATGCAAAAAGCAGTCAACTGTATTTCAACTCTTTCTATTATGAACAGCAAGTTTACTTTAGCTTGAACATCTCTTTTGTGACTGCTCAATGACAAATTTAGATGAGCTCTTGGAAAGTAGTTGCCTTTCAGAAATATCTGCTTATGACTCAATTTACCGGAACAACATCTGTAACCTACAATACATTTTTTTAATTGATGGCTCCAGTGCGATTGCACGGGAGGGGTGTGATTTTTTTAGTCCTCTGTCCACACCCTGAGGTCTTAGACAGACAGGGTTTTCTGACCACAGGCTCCATTTCTCAGACAAGTCCTGGTACCAGCACTCTGTCTGCTCCTTTCTACCCCCTCCTCCCGGAGCACGCCTGTGATATCAATCCTCTGTCTTCTGTGTGGATATATGTACTTATGCCTATACACCATTTATACATTCTTACTCAGTGGCGTAACAAAACTTGAGGGCCCCCGCAAAGTATCTGGAGGCTCCTCCAGACTCAGTCAAGAGCACTCAGGCCAGGCCTGATGCTCGGGGCCTGGTGCCGTGGGGGCTAATGTTAGGCCACTGTTCTTACTACAAAGAACCTGAAGATAACGTGACATCCCAAGCATACATCCCAGGTAAGTGTCATACCTACAATGGCGTTCCTTGGTTCATATTACATATAGCCATAGTTTTAATCTTCACTAGCTCAATGATTGGGGTAACTACCTGCTGAAATTGTGAACCCAACACAAGTCCACTATATATGCTTTTGTTTTACAGGACCCAAGATAAGATCGTTGTGGGATAGGGCAATTGGTCTCTGCGTGCTTTTCATGCTGTATGCAGTGCAATAGACGTTAGATTGATTAACATTACTAGAAGGTATTTAGATATTTTAATCCTGTTGAAAGCACTGGACCCTGTGGACTTTAATGTTGAAAGCGGAAACGTGACAACTTTTTAGTAGGGTGTAGGACTATTATCTCCACAAGCACCCCTTTTATGTTTTTTAATCATACCAGGACTAACCAACTGACTCATCCCACTGGTGCTCTTAAGATTAATAGAAAGCCTGTACACAGACACATGGGTAATAATCAAATTGGGCAATGGAACAAGCCTATCCAGGGCAATAGCCACCACGTGGGTTCTTAAACAGGGTTGTGTTTTGGTTCCCACACTTTTCAACCAATTTTTGGCATATTTACCCCCAGTTCTGACCCTCATCAATTTTCATTCTCCAAAGTTTGGCTCAGTATTCTTATCTAACTTCCTGTATACCAGAAATCTGGTATTGATCAGTCGGACGAAGGTGAGCATACAGCATCTTCTGATTGCTACTCAAGAATATTCAAGCATAAATGGCCTGACAATACATATGAAAAACACAAAAATCATGACTTGCAGGAGAACTCACAGGAAAGGCTAATTATTTTCTTGACTCATTCAAGATTGATAAAACCTGCAAATACAAATACTTTGGCATGCTATTTGACAGCAACAGCACTTTCCAACAGCAGAATGAGGAAATAAAAAGAAAAGGGATCACTCTCTCAATGGGGATGAGGACCCTATCTATAAACCATCGTACAGTTCCATCTTAGAACTTGCCAGGGCCAACGTAGTCCCACTCCTGGCATACGGCAACGAAGCCCTACGGGGCAGAGATTAAAACATTTTGGACACAACCATTGCAAAAATACATTGGTAAGCCTTCCAACTCCCTAGCTACACATCACCACCACAGATCAGGCTGGAGTTTGGCCTTATAAAGCAGACACTAGTGAGGCGTGCAGACTTTGTATATTCCTGTTACAGACTTAAATCATCAGAGAAGGACACCCTAAACCACAATGTATGGCATGAAATAACAGATCTCATTCACTGGCCAGAGACTAATATCTCCTTACAACAATTGATAGGTTTGGCCACCTAGCAGAAGTATGGTCAGCAGCAGCTAGCTATGAAATCTTTAAAAGAGTTGTAAATGAAACATCTAAAATTCTATCATCTCTCAAGGACAAAGCACCCTTAGAAAAATGATCACATGCCTGAATGCAATCATGCGTCTCTGAAATCGCAGCAATATTTGGCAGATGATTTTAACAGCAGGATAAAAGTCCAATATCTGAAACACCAATTGAGAATTCTGACCTCAAACATACATGTTACTGTTTGACTGGAAGGTACAGGAGGGTTTAGTCTGTGTGACTACCCAAAGGAAGACATAATCCATGCTTTGTACCTCTGCCAAACAACCCTTAGCCTTCACCCCCATTGGCTTCGTCCAGTCTGGAACCAACTTGCGGTATGCTCCTGCAGACAAGCAATACGGATTTGCTTCAATTCAGCTAAGCCCCAACTCATACCTCAAACTATGAAATATTTCCAGGGGTTTGAAGGGGTGCTAAAGAAAGCACTCAGTCAGACTGATCCTAAAACTAGAAACTCAAGACCTCCTAAAAACTCCTCTGTAGGTATGACTGGACCAAGCAATCCATAACACGCTTTTGTTGGGGCTTCAGAACCAATGGACTGATAGCCCAAACTTATAACCTGAGTTAAATCAAGCGCCACTTTTTACCTCGGTCAGCAGCGGACTGATGTGGCCATAATTAGCCACTAATAACAGTTTCTTTTTTAATCTTGAATGGAATTTCGAGTCCAAGGTACTGCAAGCACTTTTCCCTACAAAAGACTACTTGGAAAATTGATCACAAGGACAAAGGGCCTGATTACGACTTTGGCTGATGGGATACTCCATCTCAAACATGACGGATAACCCGCCCGCCGTATTACGAGTTCCATTATATCCTATGGAACTTGTAAAACGCGGCGGATATCTGTCATGTTTGTGATGGAGTATCCCATACGCCAAAGTTGTAATCAGGCCCATAATCTCCATTCAAACAGTTGTTTGATTGCAATTGTCAAACAAGTGCAATTGTTACTGGACCACTGCACAGGGCAGGTTCACTAAAACCCCACCATGACCTAGAGTGGGTGGATAACTAATGCCCAGATCAAGATCACCTGATTAGCTAACCAACTTGCACTCCGGGGGTCACAATCTTGTACCTTAACTTGCCCTCTTGCACTTTCTGCCCTCATCTGTCCCCCATTCTCAGCACACTAGGGCTAACCCAAGCACCTTAACCCTTTTAACACATTTAAGGGAAGAAAGTGTGGGTTAAGTATGACATGGCACAAATGGGCAGACTTTGAATCCCTTGAGGGGCACACCACCACAGAGCCTTAGCCCCTTTTGGCATGCTGAACCAAGACTTTGCACTTTATTGCACAAAACTGAGCACCTTAATCTTGGGGCTACTGCTGATAACCGATATCTTTAACGTTGTTTTATTTTTTGTTTTTATCAACATTAATGTTTGTACTGCATATTCAAAGGCTTTTGTCTATCTATCTATCTATCTATCTATCTATCTATCTATCTATCTATCTATCCATCTATCTATCTTGCGCTGCCTTGTGAAGTAGCAGAAAATATTATTGCCACCTTTGACATCAAACTAATCATTTATACATGACAGTCATGGCATTTTGTTATTTGAAATCCTAATATATCGACTGTGAAGTGGTTCACTGAAAGACAATGTTAATGTGCATTCACATTAGAATAGTAACTTTAAGTGATGTGGTATAGCCCTAAAACTTCATGTATGACGAATTAATTTGATTTCATGTGTTTCCTTATGTTAATTAATAGTTTTCACTAAAACAATAATGAGGTTCTAAAAAGAAATGTTTCACATGTTACATGCAAATGTTGAAAAGGCAGATCTGCATTATAGCTTAAGGAATCTATAAACAGAATCATTTCATTTTAAAACTACTGAACCCTGGCAAAGATTACTAATGTTGAATTCATATTTTGAATATTATATGTGCCTCGCTTGATATAAATTATTGTGCTATTTTAATTGTCTTAGTGAGGTGAGACCTGCAAGGCCCTGTTTCATAAAACATGTATAAAAAGATTTAGGCCCTCATTACAACCCTGGCGGTCGGTGTTAAAGCGGCGGTAATACCGCCAACAGGCTGGCAGTAAAAAAACAGAATCATTTCATTTTAAAACTACTGAACCCTGGCAAAGATTATTAATGTTGAATTCATATTTTGAATATTATATGTGCCTCGCTTGATATAAATTATTGTGCTATTTTAATTCTCTTAGTGAGGTGAGACCTGCAAGGCCCTGTTTCATAAAACATGTATAAAAAGATTTAGGCCCTCATGACAACCCTGGCGGTCGGTGTTAAAGCAGCGGTAACACCGCCAACAGGCTGGCGGTAAAAAAAAATGGGATCAAGACCACGGCAGAATCCGCCAAAACATACAGCCACTTTAACGCTCCGATTGCCACGGCAGTAGCAACAAACACTGCGGCGGTAACCGCCAACAGCCAGGCGGAAGACAATGTACCATCCACCCTATCACAACCCGCCCATCCACCAGCATTTCCGGGACGGTACCAACGTCATCAAAAGAAGGGAAGAAACTGTACTTGTAAGCGAAACCACTTACCTCTCGACACTCAATGAAGAACCAGGACGCCATGGATCCCAAGCTGCAGGTGCTCCCCATGCTGGTCTACCTCCTCATCTACCAGGAGTACCAACAGCGGCGGCGGCGATGACGGTGAGTACTGCACCTAGGAGACGGGGGAGGAAAAAGAGAGTGACACACACACACGCAACACGCCCCACCGTCACCCACAACCCCATACACACAAACACATGCATCAACATTACATTTACACCCCCCGTAGCTCCCCGGAAGAATGCAAGGACAAAAGGAATTGAGTCAAATCAGTGATATATTAGAAATAGTCAGATATACGTAAGAATTTCTAAAACAGTATTTACAAAAATATACAATATGTATTTAAGGCGGTACATTGTCCACTCAAAATGTCCGTGGGCCACTGGGCCAAAACTCATAGGCCAAGCCCACACTTGACTCCTGCCTCAATACGGACAGAACACTGCAGGGGTATCAGGTCGAAAACACACAGGCACCTCAGGGCGAGGGTGAAGGGGGTGCACCTCAGCCGGAAGATGGGACAACGCCACTGCTCCTGGAGGGGGCTACATGCCCACAGCGATGTCCTGGGGAGTTCAAGGCCACAGTCTCTCAAGTGGGTGGTTTGCCCAGTGCCTGGTCCTGGGGAGTGCAAGGCCACAGTCTCTCAAGTGGGTGGTTTGCCCACTGCTTGGTCATGGGGAGTGCAAGGCCACAGTCTCTCTAGTGGGTGGTTTGCCCACTGCTTGGCCCTGGGGAGTGCAAGGACACAGTCTCTCTAGTGGGTGGTTTGCCCACTACTTGGTCCTGGGAAGTGCAAGGCCACAGTCTCTCTAGTGGGTGGTTTGCCCACTGCTTGCTGCTAGGGAGTGCAAGGCCACAGCCTCTCAAGCGGATGCCTTCTTCCACTGGTTCTGGAGGGGGCTTTGTGCCCCGGGTGCTTCATCCTGCCAAGGATAGGGTCAGTGGATGCATTTCTCCACTGGTTCTGGAGGGGGCTTTGTGCCCAGTGTGCTTCACCCTGCCAAGGATAGGGTGAGTGGATGCCTTCTTCCACTGGTTCTGGAATGGGGCTTTATGCTCAGTGTGCTTCATCCTGCCAAGGATAGGGTGAGTGGATGCATTTCTCCACTGGTTCTGGAGGGGGCTTTGTGCCCAGTGTGCTTCATCCTGCCAAGGATAGGGTGAGTGGAGTGGAGAAATGTGGCTCAATGGTTAAAGTGTCAGACCCTGATGCAGAAATCTGGCCCGGGACCAGGGTTCAATTCCCGCTTAGGCAGATCTTGAGCTCAATTTCCTCGGACCTGATAATTCTCGCATTGGTGCCTAATCTAATTCATGGGTCCCACTCTGTAACTCTGGGCAATAGCTTGCTTAATCTCCACAACGGCCCCAACAGCGCTGGGATGCCTGGCTTCACCTGGGAGGTTGCCCAGGAGTGGGCACCTCACAGGGAAAAGCCAGGAGGGGTTCCACAGCGGTATGCGTACAGCGCCTTGAGACCCTAACGGGTGAGTAGTGCGCTATACAAGTACACAGTTTACAGTGGATGCCTTCTTCCACTGGTTCTGGAGGGGGCTTTGTGCCCAGTGTGCTTCATCCTGCCAAGGATAGGGTGAGTGGATGCATTTCTCCACTGGTTCTGGAGGGGGCTTGGTGCCCAGTTTGCTTCATCCTGCCAAGGATAGGGTGAGTGGATGCCTTCTTCCACTGGTTCTGGAGGGGGCTTGGTGCCCAGTGTGCTTCATCCTGTCAAGGATAGGGTGAGTGGATGCCTCTTTCCACTGGTTCTGGAGGGGACTATGTGCCCAGTGATGCAACACTTGGGGTGTGGCAGTTCACAGTCCCTCACCTGGGTGTCTGAGGCACGAGATTTGCAGGGACCAGGTTGCATGATAGTCCATGGAGGCAGGGCTGGACTCCATCCGGCAACGGCTATGGCTGCAGATTAGTGGTAGTGCCAGGGCTGGTCGGGGTGCTGCCAGTGGTGGAGGGAGCCTCCAGCCCTTCTCCTGCAGTCTCAGAGGGCTGCCTACTGGGGCTGCTGCTGCTGACAGGAGTGGTGCTTGCGGCAGTGCAGGTGGCGGGGCTTGCGTCAGTGCTAGCGGCAGGGCTGCTGGCGGTGCTTGCTGCGGGGCAGGTGGGGGTGCTGGCAGTTGTGCTGGTACACACCAGGCCTTCACCTGCAGCCTCGGATGGCTGAAGTGCCTTGGCTGTTTTTTTCTGCCCCTTCCTCACCTTGGCAGATGGTGGTGTGACCTTGGGTCTGGCAGCTGGAGTCTTTGAGGTGGGCTTGCTGTGTGGTTGTGGCTCCTTCCCCTTGCTGGATCCTGTCCTCCTCTTCACCTTGCCAGGTGGCTGAATGGGTTTGGCCCTGTCAGGGGTTGGTGGCACACTGGCTGGGCTGACAGGTGCCCCCTTTGAGCCTTTGATAGCTGCAGAAACCACAGCGGACGACGATTTGGTGGTTGAGGTGCTGGGCTGGGTTCTGGCCACCCTGGCCCGAGGTGAAGGACGGGGGGAGGGGTAGGGAAGAGGTCAATGTTTGCCAGGATAAGCTTCTGAGGGACACTGGGGCGGGAAGAGGGAGAGGGTTTGGGAGTGGAGGAAGAGGGAGTGGTTGTAGGAGGTGTCTGCCTGCTGAGTTTGGGTGCAGGTGCATGGGCTGGATGCTGTTGCGAGATGGATGGCTGTTGGGTGGGTGGGTGTTTGCGTTTGTGTACTTTGGGAGGAGGGGTCACAGACACACTGGGAGAGGACACAGGGGACGTGTGCATGGATGTGGGAGTGGTGACTGCCAGTGAGGGTTGTGTTGTGATGGGTGTGCTGGTGATGGAGGTATTGGATGACGATGTAGTGCATGCAGGAGTGGGTGGAGATGTTATTGGGAGGGAGGTGGATGACGAGGAGGAGGGGGACACAGTGGAGGCAGTGGATGTTGGTGTGTCTGCATGGGGATGGTGCTTGTGTGAGTGCCTGTGAGATGAAGTGTGGTGCTTGTGTTTGGCTGAGCCACTTTTGTGTGGTGATTTGGGTGAATGCTGGTCTGAAGGTGTGCTTGGGATAGGTTGAGGTTGAGGGGATTGGGACTGGGAAGAGGAAGTTGGAGGAGGGAGGCTAGAGACAGGGACAATGGCTGCCATCAGTGCTGAGGCCAGAACCTGAAATGCTCTCTGTTGGGCCGCCACGCCAGAGTGAATGCCCTCCAGGTATGAATTTGTTTGTTGCAAATGCCTGTCGACACCCTGGATGACATTCAGAATGGTTGACTGCCCAACAGTGAGGGATCTCGGGAGGTCAATAGCCTCCTCACTGAGGGCAGCAGGGCTGACTGGGGCAGGGCCTGAGGTGCCTGGGGCGAAGGAGATGCCCACCCTCCTGGGTGAGCGGGCACGGGAAACACACAGAGGGGCTGCTGGGAGGGCGGTGCTGGTGGGGGGGTGGCGGCTGTACCTGTTGTTGGGGTGGGCACAGAGGTGTCCACCACCACCAGGGAGCTTCCATTGGAGGAGGAGTCGCTGTCTGTGGTGTCCCTTCCTGTCCCTGTCATGGTGCTCTCCTCGCCCTCCATCCCACTGGTGCCCTCACCGTCAGTAGATGTGATTCCAGGCCCATGTGGGATGCAGCTCCCTCCGTCACCGGTGCCTCTGCTCCTCTGCCAGATGATGCTAATGCACACAAGGACAGGGTGACAAAACAAAAAGGGGGGAGAGACAGAGGATACACTTGGTCAATGCCAGCAACAACACTACAGTTGGCGTACACAACTCACAGGGAGCAGCCCCATGCACTAGGCCATGCACTACCAGTTACTAAGATAGTCACCAGCCTATGGGGTACAATGCCTAACACCATTAGCTGCACACCTGAAACCAACAGGACCATGCCCAGTAGTAGATGAACACTAACACTATTGGGGGTGAAGTGCTTCAGAGCCTGCCCAACAAGGGTCCTATCCTGCCATGTTCGCCCTGGCCTAGGGGCACCCACAGCCCACATCCCCCACCCACGTAAACCTTAAAGCATGCACAGTCATGAATCTGAATCTCTACTCACCCCCTTGGACCACCTACCGCAACGGCGCACAACGCCAGCGGAATCACCTCATTTACACTTGTCCATCTGTGCCACCATTTCAGGGGGGCACAGGCCATGGCACCTAACTGCGTCACAACAGACATTGGCACAGCAACTGACTCTCAGATTCAGATACAGGTTCTGTAAAGTAAAAGATGCATCATTATTTCAATTGATGTGTGAATAAGACCCTCTGCTCACCGTTTTCCACCATAGGCTTCTGCCGCTGAGGATGAATATGAGATGGCGACATCCTCCGGTGTACAGACCCCTGGTGGACCTTGCGGCTATGGATGACAGACACATTACCCTAACCTACAGACTTGATCGGGCCACAATCCAAGAACTGTGTGCCCAATTGGAGCCAGACCTGATGTCAGCTATCCGCCAGCCCACAGATATCCACCCTCTAGTGCAGGTCCTGTCGGTGCTCCATTTCCTGACAAGTGGTTCCTTCCAAACAACAGTGGCCATGGCATCAGGGATGTCTCAGCCAATGTCCTCAAACGTGTTGACCAGAGTGTTGTCAGCCCTGCTGAAACACATGCGCAGCTACATTGTATTCCCCCAGGTGGAGGATTTGGCCACAGTGAAAGCTGACCTTTATGCCCTGGGACATATCCCCAACATAATTGGTGCCATAGATGGTACACATGTAGCATTTGTCCCACCCCAGAGAAATGAACAAGTGTTCAGGACTAGAAAAAGCTATCACTCTATGAATGTGCAGATGATGTGTTTGGCGGACCAGTACATCTCCCATGTGAATGTCAAGTTTCCTGGCTCTGTGCATGACGCCTTTATCTTGAGGAATAGCAGCATCCCATATGTGATGGGCCAACTCCAGAGGCACTGGGTGTGGCTAATAGGTGAGCCCAAGGTCACCACCCAGTATATGTTTGTGTCTGGGTATGTGGTTGTCCCTAAGGGGTAGTGTGTGTCTAACAGGTATCCCTCGATATTTGCAGGTGACTCTGGTTACCCCAACCTCTCATGGCTACTGACCCCAGTGAGGAATGCCCAGACAAGTTCAAACGAACGTTAAAATGAGGCACATGGGCGAACAAGGAGGATCATTGAACGACCCTTTGGCCTCCTGAAGGCCAGGTTCCGGTGCCTCCATCTGACAGGTGGATCCTTGTACTACTCACCCAAGAAGGTGTGCCATTGTTGCATGTTGCATGTTGCACAACCTGGCCTTGAGACGCCAGGTGCCTTTTCTGCAGGAGGATGAGCCTGGAGATGGTCTTGTGGCAGCGGTGGAGCCTGTGGACAGTGAGGAAGAGGAGGCAGAGGAGAAGATATGGACAACAGAAGTAATATAATTCAGCAGTACTTCCAGTGGCACACAGGTAAAACACTGTAAATTCACTTTACATTTCAGTTTTCTGTTCGACATTGTACATGGCAGCCTGATTTCCCTATGCCTATGGTCTCTTACTGTACCCTTTGGCATCTCTATTTTCAGATCTCTGTGGCCCACTCTGGCTCCTGGTATGTTTACTGCTGCCCACTAACGGTCATACCAATGTATAAATGGCTGTATGTATGACTTGCAATGTTTTCAGAATGTTGCACTAATACATGATTCAATAATTTGACAGACTCAAGATTAGCATTTGTTCCAATGGTGTTTATTTAAGTGCTCATACGTAGAGGGGGATGTGTAATGGGCTGGGGTGATGGTGGAGGAATGTCCAGTTAGAGTCCAGTCTCTTTGTATCACAGGTGCATTGTCCAATGGGGCATAGGAAGTGGAGTAATGGCAGTTCAAGGTGGACGGGGTGACAGAGTGGGACAGAAGGGTGACATCATGAGAGTCTTATTTCCTGGCGAGGGTCTTGGCAATGTTCTCTGGCTTGTGCCTGGATCGCAGGGACCATTTGCGGGGTGGTTCTCCTTCTGCAGGGGGTGGGATGCTGGTGGCCTGTAGGTCCTGTGCCGGGGCCTCCTGTCCACTAGCGCCGGAGGAGGTGGAGGGCTGTTCTTCGGTGTGGCTACTGTCAGGGGCCCATTGGTGTGCCACTGCCTCCCTCGTGGTCATGCCCATGTCTGCCAGCACCCCTGCAATGGTGACCAGGATGGTGTAGATGTTTTTGAGGTCCACCCTGATCCCCTGGTACTGTCCCTCCTGCAGCCGCTGGGTCTCCTGCAACTTGTACAGTATCTGGCCCATGGTCTCCTGGGAATGGTGGTATGCTCCCAGGATGTTGGAGAGTGCCTCCGGGAGAGTAGGTTACCTGGGCCTGTCTTCCCCCTGTCGCACAGCAGTCCTCCCAGCTTCCCTGTTGTCCTGTGCCTCTCTCCCATGAACTGTGTGCCCACTGCCACTGACACCAGGTCCCTGATCATCCTGTGTTTGTGGGGTTGCCTGGGGTCCCTGTAGTGGTGGACACACTGCTGATTGACGTGTCCTGGGGACAGTGGCATGGGCCCCCTTAGTGGGTGCTGTGCTGGTGTTTCCTGAGGGGGGAGGCTCTGTGGTGGGTTGGGACTGTGGCAGGGTAACCGACTATCCAGAGGTCCCTGATGAGCCAGGTTGGTCATCGTGATCCAGGCGTGCAGAGCTGCTGTCATCACTGTGGGCCTCCACTGGGGAGGAGACTGGATGTTGGTGGCAACTCCTCTCCAGTGACGTTGAGTAGGGGCCCTGTGGGGATGAAAATGCAGTGTTATTGTATCTGCATGTGACATCTTGTGCATGGGTTTGTTTCCCTGTATGGTTGGGATAGCCCTGGCAGCTTAGGCTTGTGTGTGTGGTGATTTTGTCAGCTAGGTGATTCTCACTAATGGGCATGCTGTGGTGATGGGTGTCCATGCAGGTCTGTGATGGGGTCCATGGATTGGTGTTACATGCAGGGCTTGGTTTTGGGATGGGTGGGTTGTGATGGTGGGGTATATGTGAGGTGGTGGAGTGATGGGGGTGAGAGTAGGGGTAGGAGTTTGTGTTGGCATGCAGGTAGGGTGGGGTATATAGTAGTAAAGATTTGACTTACCAGAGTCCAGTCCTCCTGCTACTCCTGCGAGGCCCTCAGGATGCATTATTGCCAAGACTTGCTCCTCCCATGTTGTTAGTTGTGGGGAAGGAGGTGGGGGTCCACTGCAAGTCCTCTGTATGACTACCTGGTGTCTTGCAACCACGGAATGCACCTTCCCCCGTAGGTCGTTCCACCTCTTCCTGATGTCATCCCTTCTTCTGGGGTGCTGTCCCACGGCTTTGACCCTGTCCATGATACTCCGCCATAGCTCCATTTTCCTAGCAATGGATGTCTGCTGCACCTGTGATCCGAATAGCTGTGGCTCTACCCGGATGATTTCCTCCACCATAACCCCTAGTTCCTCCTCTGAAAACCTGGGGTGTCTTTGGGGTGCCATGGATGTGGTGTGAGTGATATGTGTGAGGATGTGTGGGGTGATGTGTTGTGGTGTGTGGTGTGAGGTGCGTGGATGGTGTATGGGTGATGGTGTTATGTGGCTCAGATTGAGTGGGTGCTCCTGGCTTGTGTCTCTCTGTGTCGGCAATCTTTTTTTTCGTTGAAAGGGTTGTGGGTAATGTGGGTGTGTGTTTTATAGTGGTGTGACTGTGTGGGTGTGGTGTGTGTATGTGTGTCAGGTGTGTGTAGTTTGAATTGTCCAATATGGTGTAGTTTTGTAAGTGTGGGTGTATTTTGAGCACTGTGGTTGTGTACAGCCAATGGTTTACCGCAGTTGAAAGACCGCTGCGGTGATTCGGGAGTCCTGATACTGTGGGCGTATTCCTGTTGGCGTAACGGTGTGGGTTTTGGTACCACCAATTTATCACTGGCCTTTGGTCTGGCGGACTTGTGTGGGTGTCTGTATAGTGGTGGATTTCTCAGTGTGGGTCATAATACCCGTAGCAGAATACCACTGCGGTCACAGTATGTTGGCGGCCGTCAGACGGCGGTAGGTGGCATTTACTGCCAGGGTTGTAATGAGGGCCTTAGCCATTCTTGCTAATGTGACATTCTTCCTATGAAATGATAGCTTGAAAATAAATGTCCTTACGCATAGTGAGCCTGAGAAAGTAAACTTGAACCCAGTACATTGAGGAACTGTGGAAATGGACTATATACAGTTGTTTCAATCCGGACAAATAAGATAAGGTGGATGCCTTTCCCATTTCGGTAATGGGAATCTTTCCTGATGTTTCAAATGACTGTCGCATGATGGACATTGATTGGACAGTTACACCTTCCTATTCTTATGGAGTGATGGATGAGCAAATCATCTTGCACTTTGGACTTTAATATACCATTCCCCAGTTGGATCAGAGGCATTTTTTCCAGACCCCACTTGAGCACTCTGCTCGCCACTGTTGTCCTAGTACTCTTCTTTCTGGATCCCCTTGGACTCTGAAAGGTACAAAATATTTCACCCTACCCAAGTAGAAGACTCTTGACCGAGCTTTTGAAATGCTAACACTTCCCTTTTTACCTACTTTTTGCCAACTTTGATTGGTCACTTTTGCCCCAGATGTCGTTTTTCCTCATTTTTTTGTCCTCTAGCTAGCTAAACCTAGATGATATTAAATTGCCTTCATGCTTAACTGAACAGCCCTTGTTTTCTACTGACCAAATAATTATTTTTATGTTTTGTATTGCTATTGCTGATCGTTTAGTTCTTTTGATGTTAGTTTGTTTAAATCTTTTTCATAGCCTTGGTCAACCCAAGGTGATTCTGTATCTTTATAGTCTTATTTTGAGAATCATTCACATAAATTTGAGCCTGAATCTGTAATAAAACCCTTGACTTTATTTGAGACTGGAGTTGTCATTGTATGGCCAAATGGGTTATACTGTAATTCCAAACTGTATTGTTTGAGTTTTACTCCTAGTTTTTCTTCACTTTCTGCTGGGTGAAAAGACTCATTGGCCTCGTTTAAAGCAGAATCTGGAAATGCTTTTTCACTTGTGTTACTCCAGATTTACTAAGCAACACAGGACCATGCAGGGTGGCCTTGCTTGGTAATTTGATTTTAGTATTGCATTGCCCTTTTGACACCATGAATGACACAAAGGCAATGCAATACTATGATAAACTGGCCCAAGGTACATAACTAATGTCTTGTACTAATGATGTTTAAGAATGTGATTATAAGCACACTTTGTGCCTTTTTTTGTGTTGACTGCAACTCTGACTACAGGGCTCCTGAGGAAGAGCCACCACAGGCCTGAATTGCATTAGGGTAGAAAAAAAGCTGAAAATTAAACAATACAAGCTTTTAATGAGACTTGAATTTGATGACGTTTGGGTATTAAAACAATTCAAATTATGATTTCAATATGAAATAAATATGCACTGCTAGAAATGGAGTCTCTTGTTGACAGTGGTTTTCACCCTGTCCAAGTAATGACACTCACTCTAGTCAGGTTAAGGGAGTCACAAAGCTAAGATAACCGCTGTTCACCCCCTTTGTAGCTTGGCACAAGCAGTCTGGCTTGTCTCAGAGGCAATGTGTAAAGTATTTGTATACACACACACAGTAATACAGTGGAACTACCACAAACGTACTCCACACCAGTTTAGAAAAATAGCCAATATTTACCTGAGTAGAACAAAAACAAAACAGCAAAAATCCAACATACAAAAGTAAAGATACACATTTGCAAAGATTAAGGCCCTCATTACGAGTTTGGCGGTCTATTTGTAAGACCGCCGTGGTGACGGCCGCCAAGAGACCGCCAGTGATGGCGGTATCCCGACCGCCGTATTATGAGTCACATACTGAAGACCGCCCAAAAACAGTCACAAATCTGAGACCGCCAGGCCAACCGAAGGCAGGAAAGAGGCGGTCCCACCACCAGCCCGCCCACGCCGACAACATCTTGCCCTCCTTATTAAGACCCACAAATCAGCAAAATGATCATTGCACAGCAGAAAACTATTGGCGGTGTGAACTGCTGCACTCAAATTGCCAACACCACCAGAACCCAACACCACATTGGACAGTATGAACACCCCACACCTGACACACATTCCCACACTACACACACCCACCACTATAAAAAATACCCACGACTACCACTATAAAACACAACCACACACACAACCCACAATCCTTTGCAACTACAACCACAGACAGACAGCGAGGAGCCACAAACCCATCACCTACCTTTTATACTCCATAGGCACATAGACATTACACATGCAGCACACATCACACAACTGCACTATCAACACCATACACACATTACAACTGCACACTGTAGGGAAATGCCTCCCTTGGCATGGTTACCCCCTAACTTTTCACCTTTTGTTGATGCCAGTTATGATTGAAAGTGTGCTGGGACCCTGCTAACCAGGCCCCACCACCAGTGTTCTTTCCCTAAACTGTACCTTTGTTCCCACAATTGGCACAGCCCTGGCACACAGACATGTCCCTTGTAACTGGTACCCCTGGTCCCAAGGGCCCTGTGACCAGAGAAGGTCTCTAAGGGCTGCAGCATGTATTATGCCACCCTGGAGAACCCTCACTCACCACATGCACACTGCCTCACAGCTTGTGTGTGCTGGTGGGGAGAAAATGACTAAGTTGAGGAGAAAATTACTAAGTCGACATGGCACTCCCCTCATGGTGCCATGCCCTCAACCCACTGCCTGTGGCATAGGTAAGTCACCCCTCTAGCAGGCCTTACAGCCCTAAGGCAGGGTGCACTATACCACAGGTGAGGTCATAGTTGCATGAGCACTATGCCCCTACAGTATCTAAGCCAAACCTTAGACATTGTAAGTGCACGGTAGCCATAACAAGTATATGGTCCGGGAGTCTGCCAATTACGAACTCCAAAGTTCCATAATGGCTGCACTGAAATCTGGGAAGTTTGGGATCAAACTTCTCAGCACAATAAATGCACACTGATGCCAGTGTAGAATGTATCGAAAAATGCCCCCTGTATAGCAGTCCAGTTCCTAGTGTGAGGTTGACCAGTTCCTGCCAGCCTGCCACAACCAGATGAGTTTCTGGCCACATGGGTGAGTTCCTTTGTCACTCTGTGGCCAGGAACAAAGCCTGCACTGGGTGGAGGTGCTTCTCACCTCCCCCTGCAGAAACAGTAACACCTGGCGGTGAGCCTCAAAGGCTCATGCCTGTTGTTACAGCACCCCAGGGCATCTCAGGTAGTGGAGATGCCCGCCCCTCCAGACACAGCCCCCACTTTTGCCTGCAAGCCCGAAGGAGATAATGAGAAAAACAAGGAGTAGTCACCCACCAGTCAGGACAGCCCCTATGGTGTCCTGAGGTGAGGTGACCCCTGCCTTAAGAAATCCTCCATCTTGGCTTTGGAGGATTCCCCAATAGGAATAGGGATATGCCCCCCTCCCCTCAGGGAGGAGGTACAAAGAGGGTGTAGCCACCCTCCAGGACAGTAGCCATTGGCTACTTCCCCCCCAGACCTAAACACACCCCTAAATTCAGTATTTAGGGGTGACCCTGAACCCAGGAAATCAGATTCCTGCAACCTGAAGAAAGAAGAAGGACTGCTGACCTGAAAGCCCCGCAAAGACGACGGAGACAACAACTGACTTGGCCCCAGCCCTACGGGCCTGTCTCCAGACTCAAAGAACCTGCACAGCAACGCAACCAGTGACCTCTGAGGACTCAGAGGACTGACCTGCACCTAAAGGACCAAGAACCTCCCTAGAACAGGGGCTATGTCCAGAAACAACAACAAAGCAAGCAACTTTAAAGAGACTCTAACTTCCCACCAGAAGCGTGAGTCTTCCCACTCTGCACCCGACGCCCCTGGCTCGAGCTCAGGACAACCAACGCTGCAGAGAGGACTCCCAGGCGACTCCAATGACGTGGACACCCTGAGTCGACCTCCCTGCACCCCCACAGTGACGCCTGCAGAGAGGATCCAGAGGCTCCCCCTGACCCCGACTGCCTGGTAACAAAGGAACCCGACACCTGGACCAAGCACTGCACCTGCAGCCCCCAGGACCAAGAGGAACCACCTACAAGTGCAGGAGTGACGAGCAGGCGGCTCTCATCCTAGCCCAGTCAGTGGCTGACCTGAGAAGCCCCCTGTGCCCTGCCTGCATCGCCAGAGTGACCCCCGGGTCCCTCCATTGTTTTCAATACAAAACCCGATGCCTACTTTGCACACTGCACCCGGCCGTCCCTGTGCCGCTGAGGGTGTGTTTTGTGTGCTTGTGTGTCCCCCCCCAGTGCTCTACAAAACACCCCTGGTCTGCTCCTCGAGGACACAGGTACTTACCTGCTAGCAGACTGGAACCGGAGAACCCCTGTTCTCCATGGGCGCCTATGTGTTTTGGGCCCTCCTTTGACCTCTGCACCTGACCGGTCCTGTGTTGCTGGTGCTGTAGCTTTGGGGTTGCCTTTTTGCCCCAACAGTGGGCTGCCTATGCCCAGGAGACTGACTGTGTAAGTGCTTTACTTACCTGAGAAACTAACGTTTACTTACCTCTCCCAGGAACTGTTGATTTTTTGCTGTGTCCACTTTTAAAATAGCTATTTGCCATTTTAACCAAAACTGTGTGTACTACTGTTTTAAATTAAAGTTCTATACTTACCTGTGTGAAGTACCTTACATTTTATGTACTTACCTCAAATTTGAATCTTGTGGTTCTAAAAATAAATTAAGAAAATATATTTTTCTATATAAAAACCTGTTGGCCTGGAGGTAAGTCTTTGAGTGTGTGTTTGTCATTTATTGCCTGTGTGTGTACAACAAATGCTTAACACTACCCTCTGATAAGCCTACTGCTCAACCACACTACCACAAAATAGAGCATTAGTATTATCTAAGTTTGCCACTATCAACCTCTAAGGGGAACCCTTGGATTCTGTGCACACTATCTCTCACTTTGAGATAGTATATACATAGCCAACTTCCTACATACACAAACACCACAACACACCAGCACACAAAACTAAGCAACCCCCACACCCCATCAAGCCCCAAACACCCCACCCTTGCACACAATACCCCTCCCCCAAACCACATCGCAACCACCATGTCCCCTCAAAAGCACCCACGATTCACAGGCGAAGAGTTGAGGGTCATGGTACATGAAATCGTCAGGGTAGAGCCACAACTGTTGGGAGCACACCCCCAGAAAACATCCATAGCCAGGAAAATGGAGTTATGGCAGAGGATAGTTGACAGGGTCAACTCAGTGGGCGCTCATCCAGGAAGAGGTGGAATGACCTTAAGGGAAAGGTGTGTTCCATGGCCTCATGACACTAGATTGCCATCAAGAAGACTGACGGTAGTCCCCCACCTCTTCCCCCAGAGTTCACATCGTGGGAGGAGAAGGTCTTGGAGCTCATGCATCCAGAGGGCCTGACTGGAATAACTGGTAACTCAACAACACTCCCCTGGCACCAATGACTCCTGTATAGCATGCATCCACATCACCCTATCACTCCCCAATTCACCCAAACTCACACTTCTGTACACCGTCCCAATCACCTAATGTCCCTTCCCTGCATGCCACACCACCCAACTGCCACTATCCCCACACAGTCCCTCCCTTGTGCACGGGTAGCACTCACAATGGCAAACACCACAACTCCCACAAAGCATTACTCCCTACGCATGAAAAGCTGCAATACCCACTTCACAGTGGAACACCTGCACGTAAAACCATTGCACCAGCTACACAAACTGGATATGTCGACTGCCTACTACTACATGGCAATGACAGCAATGCTATCCACAACCCTGAATGGAGCATGGAACCAATGTCACAATGCATGTCCCACAGACAATGTCTGCAGTGTTGCACCTGTCATTGCCATCACTGGGAAGCAAGTCAAGCTGTATGCACCAGACTATGAAACAAAGAAGTACACCTCCACAGTGTAACTCTCTCCCTCTCCATCCACAGGTACCCCTGCAAACCAGCAGAGGATGCCATAGACAGCCAGCCCTCCCCAGGATAAAGGCCCCAGTGAATGTCTGGACATCTGGACTATGACGACTTACCTGGCCCATCTGGGACAACTAGGCATTCCACCAACACTAGCCCCACCCTGACCACATGTGAGTCGACCACCCAAGTGGCAACAACAGCACAGTCAACACCTCGCCCCCAAACCTGTGGTCCAAGGACTGGTCAATCAGCAGTATGCCCCACAGTACAGGGACCAGAGTCAGCTCCTCACACCCAAGAAGATGAAGGTCCTGGTGTAACTGGGAGTGGGCCACACTGTGCCAGGGGCACAGGTACAGGGGGCAAGGGTCAGTTGGAGGGTACCAATTGGCCAAGGGATGGGGCCCCCAAAGGAAACGAGTGGCCAGGAGGTCATCTCCAAAGTCCTGAGAGCATACCAGCAATACCAGGACAAGATGGGTCAGATCCTCTCAACCTTGCAGGCGAACTAGAGGCTGCAGAGGGAATACCACCAGGAGGCCATGCTATGCAGCAGTGGCAGGCCCACAATACCACCATGGCCTCCATTGCAGGGGTGCTCAAGCAACTTACTACCATCCTGCGTGCGTCCTCCACCCACCAGCAGGCCCCTTCCACTAGCCACATACCAACTGAGCCATCCACTTCTGCTGCAGCTAGTGGAATGTAGGCCCTGCCAGAGGACCCACAGGCCACTAGCACCCCTCCCTCTGTAGCTGAGGAACCCCCACGCAAACAAGGTCGTCCATCCAGACATCCTGCAGGACCTGATGCCAAGACCAAAACCACTGCCAGGAAGTGAGGATCTCCTGAACATTTCCCTTATGTGCCACTGAGACACCCTGTTGACTGTCCAGCTGTAATGTCTCAAAATTTTATCATGGCCCTTGGATACTGGACCTGAACTACCTACAGCTCGGCCAACTACTGTGATGATTTCTCCCAACATGACCCCACTCATCACCCATTGCACTTGTGTAGCACAATAAACAGCAGTGAGCACATCTACTGCTTACCTGTCTTTATTGTAACAAGTAAGATTTACTATTGTACAAAATGTCATTATAGTTGACACATTGACCATTAAAAGTCTGGAAGATGGACAGAAGTGTAGATTTACTGTTGTACAAAATGTAATTATAGTTAACACATTGACCATTAAAAGTCTGGAAGATGGACAGAAGTGCAAGGGTATGACAGTAGAACAGACATATTCTGAAATCTTGTGTCAAGGGAGCCACCATTCAAGCCAGGAACCGGAGTAGCACCTCCCAACAGACCCTCAAAGAGACCAAGACAGGGACAGCCGTCACAATAGGAGTCAATGTTGCACAACCAACACAAATGCAGTACATTGTCGAGCTCCCTAGTGCGAATAGGCAAGTGGAATGTTAACGCAGCAGACCCACATGTTCCAGACATGCATTCCCAATGGTACATCCCTCACAGCTGACGTTACTCCACTAAAGGCAAGTTCCACTGTCAGTAAAAGTTATGTTCCATAAATGTCAATTGTCTACAGTAAGGATAGGTAGCAATACTGTTAACCACAATATGTGTGGCAGTCCTCTTGCAGTTGACATAGCAGTACAGGGAACATACAACATGCCCAAGTCATTGCAAATGTGATGCTAGACTACAGCATAGTAAAAATAGCTCTGACATCAGAACAGTAACTCCTCTCCTGATGGCCAACATGTTGTCCCCCAAACCCATACAGTGGGATAGCTGCACTTGCCAGCTCCACTGATGGCAAACATCAGGAAGAGATTTGTCACAAGACAGAAAGCAGTACAGTACACATACAACAGAATAAACACCTTTAGGAAGTATTGATAGAACAACTCTGTTCTAGTGTCAGCTGCATCCTCATCATTTGCATCCTCATCACTATCTATGTCACCATCATCAGCCACTGGTCCAGCTGCCACCTCCTCAACATCGAGTAATGGGATGTGTCGTCTCAGGGCTAGATTGTGTAGCATGCAGCAGGCAACAACTATCTGGCAGACCTTCTGTGGTCTGTAGAGCAGGGCACCTCCTGAGACGTGTAGACACCGGAATCTGGTCTTCAGTAGCCCAAAGGTCCTCTTGATGACACGCCTCATCCTGCCTTGGGCCTCATTTAAATGGTCTTCCACATCTGTGGTCGGGTATCTCACTGGTGTCAGCAGCAACGGCAAGTTAGTAGAGCCAGAGTCACCTGTGAGCACGCAGATTTGACACATCACAATACCGGTAGAGGGCAGTATGTGAAGAGAGGTAAGATAACTGATGCACACATACAATAGGAGACATACCAATAAGATAGGCCCTCTCTCTCTGTAGTTGTGCCATCATCTGTGGGACATTGCTGTTCCTCAGAATGTAGGATTCATGCACAGAATCAGAAAACTTGGCTGTCACTTGGGAGATATACTGGTCAGTGAGACACACCACCTGGAAATTTATGGAGTAAAAGTTTTTCCTGTTCCTTTACACTTGTTCATTAGCCCTGGGAGGTACCAAAGCAACGTGGGTGCCATCTATGGCCCCTATTACATGAGTGATATATGCCATATTATAGACGACAGCTTTAACAGTGGGCAAATCCACACATTGGGGGAATCTGATGTAGCTGTCCAGATGTTTGAGTAAAGCACAGAGTACATTCTTCAACACATGACTGAACATGGGCTGTGACATCCCTGCTGCCAAGCCCACTGAGATCTGGAATGAGCCTGAGGCAAGAAAGTATAGCACAGACAACACCTGCACTGTTGGAGGTATGGCATAGGGATTACGTATGGCAGGCAAGATATCTGTCTCCAACTGTGTACACAGTTCCATGATGGTCTGACGGTTAAGACAATAGGTATGTATGATGTGTCTTTCTTCCAGGGTAGAAAGATCGACAAGGGTCTGCTACACAGGTGCATGTCTTATTCTCACCATTGCACGGAATCTAGGAACGGGAGAGAGAAATAGCCACAAGTTGATGTTGTCAGTTCACAAGCCACCCATCACAATACACGTAGCACAAGAGTGGTGTGGACATAACACTGAAGTACACTGAATCCATATGGCCATGTTGAGTGACCCTGTATGTCATCGTTGATGACAGTTCCAGGCCCAGAGAGACAGTTTGGCAGACACAATACAATTGAGACTTCCATGTAACAATACCCTATTTCCACAGGTAATGAGGTCTATGTGAAATTTGAACATATAGAAATGGTTACTCCGTCTATGAGCCAGAATGTGACTGCACATGTCATAGTTATCCAACAACACTATGCATGAATATCAAATGTGTGTACCATGTTGTGATGTGTGAACATAGGTCATCTGTGCACAGCTCACTAAAATCATCCATGACACACTTATCATTCACCTACAATACACAACATACATGTAAAATGTCAGCCGCCTGTACTGCAAGCACAGTACAGATGGAAGTGACCTAATTCTGCCAGCGTTAGTCATCATGGCGGTAGGCAGTCTCAACCGCCATGCAACTCCTCATTGGCTAACATTGTTGCCTATGGGAAACTGGGGATCAATGACGATCACCGCCAGCAGTAACAGGCATGTCTGCGGCAGATGTCACCTCCATTTTTTGTTTCATAGCTCACTTGACTCCTGACACTCGTGCAAGCAAAACCTTCACTGCGTGTGCTGCTGTGTTCTTTCTCTGGAAGCAATTATGTCACGTTCTGCAGGAGATAGGGCCCCTGCCTTCACCCAGGAAGAGCTGGAGAAGCTAGTAGATGGGGTCCTATCTCGGTATGGACAGTTGTATGGGGCATCAGAGCAGCAGGTGAGTCAAATGTTCCTGTCCTGTCTGCTTGTGATGTGTGTGGGTGTGAAAGGCGTTGTGACAATGCACACCGAGTGGATGCATGCAGAGGCCAAAGGATTTGGTGCGTTAGTGGCACATGTGCACTTTTGTGTGGTCATGAGATGTATCTGATGTGTGGAGTCCACTGCTGTTGCTGTGATGCCACTCAACATGACTTTCTCCTTCTGTCTGTGTCACCCATGCAGTTCAGCACCCATCAGAAGAAGGGGATTTGGCGTGCCATCGCCAAGCAAGTGCGGACCCTGGGGGTCCATGCCCGGCGGAGCACCCACTGCAAAAAGCAGTGGGAGGACCTGAGACACTGGGCCTGTAGGACTGCTGAGGCCCAGCTGGGGACATCCCCCCAACTAGGGAGGGGTGCCTGTTGGACCCTGACCGCCCAATGGCCCACATTTTGGCGGTGGCCTACCCTAAGGTGGATGGGCACTTGAGGACAGCACAGCAACCACAAGGGGGTAAGTACACACTCACAACTGGCTAATGGTAGGCATGTATGGGTTTGGGTAGCATACTAGTGGGAAGATGTGGTGTAGATCATTGACACTTGCACATTGGCTAAGGGTAGGAGCCACCCTGGCAGGATTTTTCTCGATTATGTTTGCCAATGCCAAGCAGACCATGACTCATGAGGGAACTTACACCCATATTTGAGTTTGTCAGGACACATTACACATCTTTTGAGTGATCAGATCCTTCCATCAGCATCAGTATACCTGAGGTGTCAGGGCACTGCCATCAGTCTGCCACCATGGCAGAGGAAATTGGTGAGCTCTCAGTCAGCTGCCTCATACTGTAGGTGTAGATAGCTGCAGGGGATCAAGATATTAATGTACACATTGTGAAAGGATTTGTTCGCATGCTACCTTGCCATGCAGGAATCGTATGGGTAAGGAGTACAGGGTATGTCAATGTAAACAAGCATGTAGTGTGGCAAGTACTGTGCATTGTAGGACCCTTCAACAAGTCAAAGTGTGCCATATGTTTCCACATCAGTAGGTTTTCATTGCATAGTTTCTGTTTGCCCTATGATTTCAGTCAGATGTGCATGTCAGTTCAAAGGCATGAAATGGCATGGCGTAACAGCAGCTTTTGAGGTTGTTACTCTATGTGAATGATGGGTAGGTATTGACCCATTGCACCCTTTCTTTCTCTCCAACCCTCCCTCTCCTCCTCTGTCTTTGTGTGCATCAGCATCATCAGGTGAAGAGGAAGGGGCACTGGCGAGCACGGAAGCTGCAGCCCACGGGACCCAGGAGGCTGAGCCCAGCAGAGACAAGGGGACCAGTGGGACGGAGGGCGAAGGAAGTGCCACAGGGGAGACCGGATAAACAACATCATCTACGGACCCATATGAGACCAGCCCAGCACAATCCTTTTCTGCCACCCCCCTTACCAGCATCGCCCTCCCTGTAGCTCCCGACCCAGTTGCTCATGCCCGCTCACCCAGTAGGATGGGCGTCTCCTTCACCGCAGGCACCTCCGCCCCTGCCATAGTTAGGCCTGCTGCCCTCAGTGAGGAGGCTATTGACCTCCTGAGGTCCATCTCCGTGGGACAGTCAACCATCGTGAATGCCATCCAGGGACTGGCATCACAGATGCACCAGACGCATGCCTACCTGGAAGGCATTCACGGTGCCCTGACTGGCCTGCAGAGATCCTTTCAGGGTCCCCCTTCCAACTAGCTGTGCCCACACCCCTCTCCTTACCCCCCATCCAAATCACACAGTCAGGCCAACATTCATCCACCTCAACAGACACGGTTCGCAAAGACAAACACAGAGACCACAAGTCACCCGCACAGACCCACCCAGCACACACATGGCATCCACCACCCTACACTAGCACCCAAGGTACACTTACACACCTCTCAAGTACTCCCTCTCCCTCCACTCCCAAAGGTTTTCCCATGACTGCCCTTGTGTTCCAAAAAAAATGTTTGTATGAGTTTGCCCTATTCCCTCCCACTGACCCAGTCCCTGTTTCTCCCATGCACCCTGCTACCCTCTCCAGACACAGTCCTTCTACCTCCCAGTCCTCCCATGGCCCCCCTGGTACTGCCCATGCACCTACCACAGCTAAGACTTTGACCCCCACAAAAGCTAGGGAGAGCCCTCCCAAACCCAAAACCAATGGCCCTCCCCCTAAGTCTAAGTCTAAGGGCAAACCCCACTTCCAAGCCTAAACCAAAGGAGCCCCTTCTCAAACCCAAGCCCCTTCCTCACCCCCCCCCCCATCATCCCTGAGGTGCCCGCTTGCCCCATTGATGCCCCTGCCATGTGGAGGCCACTTTGCAGTCAGGAGTCAAGTTGAGCCAAGAGACATTGCACAGTGTACCAGGGGCACTGAGGACTATTGGAGTGGCCAGTAGGCCCATTTTGTATATATTTGTTTACACATCTATTTATATATTTTAATATATATGCATCACTTCACCGTTGGTGTTGATGGTTACAAACTTGTCCTGGCTTTCCTTCCACATGTATGTGTTGTACATGTGCAATTTGGTGTGTGTCTTCTGTGTATGTTATGTGTTTGTGTAGCAGCATGAGTTGTATGGGTGAGTTGTGCTAAACACTTGTTGTGATGTGTTGTGTTGGTGTTGTGTGGCACTGTGTGGTTGTGGTGTGTGTGTTGTGATGCATCTGTGATGTACTTTGTGTGTTGGGTGGACGTGGCGTGTGCTCAGGCACATTGTTTGGCAGTGTTATTGTTTGTATTGGTTGTGCACTGTTGTTATGTGTTGCTGCCAAACAAGAGGAATGATCTGTGTCAGGTTTTGTGGCAAGAACTCCAAAGAAATAGTGAGCATCCCGCTGCACTCTATTTGGACAGAGCAATAAATGCTCGTGCTGCGTGAAAGCTGGGAAAGTAACATATCTGTAGCATGTTTCAAAAGAGTAGTAAACAGTAAAACTAAGATGCTATCTTTATTGAAGGATAAAGAAATATTATCAAAAAGATCTCATGCATGGGGGGTGTTAAACAATTATAAACTCCTTCGACATCAGCTCTATTTTGAAGAAGGCTGGTCCCCTGTCCTAAGAATGGAATTTTTGCATTTTCGACTCAGGAAGTTACCTGGTGATAATAAAGACTACTCAGGGGGAGGGGGAGCTCAAATGAGAGTTGTAGGTTATGCATTAAGGGGAAGAGGCATTTGATACACCTCTTATGTCTGTGCCCTGCCCTAGCGCAAGAAAGAAAATGCCTGCTAAAATCGCTTTTTAATCAACGTGCTATATAGGCAAGCAGGCTAGCAGTAATAGCATGCCTAAAACCAGCTGACCCAATCCTGAACTGCCGTATGGTGAAAATTTTAAAGAGGGCATAGACAATTTTTTTAGGAAAGGAGTGAATAGAACGATGCGATCAGCAGGCAGACCAATTAAGACGGAGGTCATTGCTAAAATCTGCCTTTAAACTGTATTTTTCATTTAAGAATTGTAATTTATATGCATTTTAAATGTTAAAATTTGATTTTATGCAGGCAACATATGGCACACTTTTGTAAGGGTATTTATTAACTGTACAATAAAGATTATTCATTCAGCCAGTATGTGTTTTCCTGTAGAGGTGTGTGGTGTGCCTCTCTGACAATGCGTTTGTGTGGTTACGATTGTGTTGTTGTTGTGTGACTCGGTGGTGTTGTGTGTAGATGTGTTTGGCGGTGGTGTGTGTGTGTGCGTGGTGTGTGCATGGCATGTGTATTTTGGCCGGTGGTGTGATTTGCTTGTGTGTGGGTGTGTGTCTGTAGATGTCTTTGTGTGTTGGTACGGGTGTATATTTGCGTGTGGGTGTGTGGCAGTGGTTAGCCATGCTAGGGTTGTGTGTTGTGTATGGGTGTGTACTCATGGCCTTCCCTCCACTGTGTGCTAGGTGGGTGTCGTCTTCGTCGCCGTCACTGGTTCTGGAGTAGTACGACCAGCAGGAGCTGTGTCTCCTTTTATGTTGTTTGTTTCTGCCAGGCTTTTCGTGGTGGTGTAACCGCCCTGGAAATCCTGGTGGTGTGCAGCTTCGTAATTTGGTCAGCGGAAACATGGTCTCCGCTGGCCTGAAGATGCCTGCCGCTGGCCGCGGCGGTCCGTCGCACTGGCAGTACTGACGGTGTATTGGCTGTGTTCTGCTGAGAACATCCTATGCTCATAATATGGCGGTCTTTTCTGCCGGGCCGCCGGCGATACGACCACCATCGCCACCGTGGCGGTCATGGGACCACCAAACTCGTAATGAGGGCCTAAATGTAGTATAGTGCTCAGAAACACGATAGTTTCAACTGGGGCTATCACAGCGGCTTGACAGAGTTGCTTTCAAGAGCCTGGCGCCACTTGAGAGGGAGTGTGGCCACCACAGAGTCCTGTAGATCTTGGTCTTGGAAACCGATGAGGAAACAAAAACACTGCACGGTGTTGGAGAGGGGAGGCGGCGCTGAAGTCAGTGCGGCATCGGTTCCTTACTGCCACTGGGGAGGTGAGGTGTCAGTATCTTACTGCTAGGCAGGAGAGGTGAGGCGTCAGTTTCTTACTGTTGCTGAGGAGGTGATGCAGCGTTGGCAGAGAGGCATCAGTTCCTTACGTCAAGTTGGGGTCGGTGAATCTAGCAGTTCAAGAAGCGAGGCGCCCACTTTAGGGTTTCACGATCACACCACAGGGCCACAGGTGCTGCGGCGGTGTCAGAGTCGGGTGCCACGGATGTTGGTGACACAGAACTCTGGATTCACGCTGTGGTGGGACTTCAGAGGTGCTGCAGCAGCATCAGGGCCTGCGTTGTAGGTCATGTTAGTTGCACTCAGCAGGGACCATGGCTCTGGTCAGGTAGCGGTGCGGGGGTCGGAAGGCGGCACTGGTTCCAAAGCTGTTCCAGAAGTCGATTTACTAGTTACTTCCTTATTGCACCAGAACTCCCACCCAGGGGCCATGAACTGGATTTGGCATCACTTGGCAAGTCAGGACTCTCAGCAAGAGCGCCCAGGCACTGACAGGTGAAGTTTTTGATGGCCCTGAGATTTCTTAACAGGAGGCAAGTTCAGTTCAAGCCCTTGGGGAACCTTGGAAAGCAGGATGTAGAAAGCAAAGGCCAATCCTTTCACTCCCAGGACAGAAGCAGCAAGCACCAGGCCAGCACAACAAAGCAACAGCCACAGTGGCAGTCCCTCCTATAGCATTCAGCTCTTCTTCCTGGCAGAATGTCCTCAGTCTAGAAGTGTCTAATTATATGGTGTCAGAGATCCAGTATTTATACGAATTTCTGTCTTTGAAGTATGCAAACTTCCAAGAGAGGTCTTTGTAGTGCACAAGACCCTGCATTTCCCTGCCCTGGTCCCAGGCACACTGCAGGGAGTTGGAGACTGCTTTGTGTGACTCATCAGCCTGGTGATGGCCATCAGGACATGCAGGGCACACCTCAGCTCCCTTTGTGTGACCGTCTAGAGTAAATGCACAACCAGCCCAACTGTCATCCTGACCCAGACATGTATTCAGCAGACAGGCTGAGGCACAGAATGGTTAAGCAGAAAATGTCCACTTTCTAAAAGCGGCCATTTTCAAACTTACAACTTAAAAACCAACTTCACCAACAGATGTACTTTTCAATTGTGAGTTAAGAGACCCCAAACTCCACACCACTATCTGCTTCCAATGGGAAATTGCATTTAACAGATATTGCAAGGCAATCCCGTGTTACCCTGTGGGACAAATAGGTCTTGCAATAGTGAGAAACGAAATTAGTAGTATTTCACTATCAGGACATGTAAAACACACAAGTACATGTCCTCCCTTTTAAGTACTCTTCACTCGGCCCATGGGTTGCCTTGGGCCTACCTTAGGGATGTCTTATAGGTAATGAAAGGAAAGGTTTGGGCCTGGCAAGTGGGTGCACTTGCTAGGTTGAAATGACTGTTTAAAACTGCACTCACAGACGCTGCAATGGCAGCCCTGAGCCATATTTACAGTGCTACTACTGTGGGTGGCACAATCAGTGCAGCAGGCCCACTAGTGGCCTGTGATTTACAGGCCCTGGGCACAGACTGTGTAGTGTACTAGGGACTTACTAGTAAATCAAATATGCCAGTCATGGAGAAACCAATCACCAATACATTTTAGACAGAGAGCAAATGCACTTTAGCACTGGTTAGCAGTGGTGAAGTGTCCAGGGTCCTAAAGCCAACAAAAATAGCAGGAAGAAGGCAAAAGTTTGGGAATAACCCTGCAGAAAGGTCCAGGTCCAACATGTACTTTATACATGATTCCTGAAATGATGGATGGTATTTGATATATTCTTTGCAGGAGTGCTACACTTACCCGAACTTAGTGTTCTACTTGTTGAAAATGTTATCAGGCCATGAAATGGTGCTGATTATTAGTGTATAACACAGTTTCATTGTAAAATCTGCGCCTTCAAACACCATCTCTTCCGAATCAACGTCTATTAGGTTGTTCCTGGTTGTTGTTCGCTTGCGTTTTTTGCTCACTGCTCAATAACATTTCCCTCCATTTCCAATCATTTTCCGTATGACTTAGTATGTGCCGATTTCTGTAAATATTTTGGCCTTTTACTGCTGTTGGCTTTTAGCAGAGTACAGGGTGCCGTGGAATGAATCCACAATCCCGCTTTATACACGGTCTCTTAATAATTGCATGCTACTTTTGCTTTGGATCTTAACTATCTGGCAGTCTTAACGTTGTTCTTCTTCTTAATCCTTACAAACACTAGTGCTTAATTTGAGCTTCTGATTGCTAGTGCGGGGCCAGGCCACCTGCACTTTTTTCCCACATCAGACATTTTGAGAGCAAAGAGAGACTAAAAAAACTGTTCTGGACAGAAAAAGGAAAAGAAAAATGCAAAACCGTCTGAAGGAGATAAAGCAGGAGCCTGCAAGAGTGAGATAAAGGGCCAAGGAGGGTCTGCTAGTGCAATATAGGGGCATGAGCTGGATGGAGAGAGGATGTGGCCAGAGCTGCTGACTTTGGAGATGGGAAGCCGGGCTTTAATCTCAGGGTTGCCTCAACATCCTATGATTCTGGGCAAATCACTCAATCTCCCTGTGCCTACCAAAATAAAATGAACGCATCCTTGTGTAAGCTAACTTGTGCTCATGTAAAGCACTCCAATACTTGGGTCGAGTTCGCTCTACATAAAAACTGCAAAAAAAATAAAAAAAAAGACTACCAGCCTTGGTATTGGGTACGCTGTTGTTTAATTCCACTGGCCATGGGCTTCTGAGAAGGGGATCAGCACCAGCACTCTCCCCTTTTACAAAATAAGTGCTGACCAAGACAGGAGTCTCTTCAGAACGGCTAGCGCAGCTTGTTTGTTGGGCTTACTTCCGAGGTTCACAAACATTATGGCCACCTTGTTTTGCAGACTGTCACGACTATCATGTGCAGTCTTACGTAAACAATATCGCAATCGCCTGAACATTCGACTATAAGGTATTTACCAACTCCAGCCGTAGTCGGGTTGGAGGAATGGGGTGATTTCCAAGATGGCATCAAACTGCAAATTAATATATTTCAGCACTGCTTTAATGTGGGGAATGAACGAGAGCTCAGAGTCGAAAGCACAATTATACTGCAAAATAGTCTACAGGGATTTCCATGTCTATGGAATAAATGCTGTTTTAATAAACGAAAGAACTCAACCCAAAAGTTCTCTTTGCTGATGGCATGAGCGTGGCTTGGTCAGTAAAACTGGGGGGTGTGAGCTTTAGATTTTCCGACAATCACACTGGCATATAATTTAAAACAAGGCGGTAACCAAACCTCCCAAAGGAGGGACAAATGTAAAGCATTTACTAATGATAATGCTGAAGCAGATGTCTTAATTAGAAATTATTAATCAGTGTTTATGTATTTTGAATAATGAATATTGTAGAAAATGAATAACGTAGAAAAATAATGTGCACGTTTGAAATTGTGACCTCGAAGAATGGCCACCACTCTACACGAAATGTACTAATTTATGATTAATACTTACGAAATATTGAAAATATATTAGATTAATGTAGTAGTATGTCATATTAAGGGTTATGAAATATGCTTCAGCTTATGAATTGTAGACCTTAACTTAGCGAGTGTCTTGGCCTAGTTTGCCAGGTCTCATGCAGAAGCTGTATTTCTTAGCGTTTAATAGAAAATGCTGACAGAGTGAACTAACTGTGAAACGTTCATTGTTTAATAAAAATGCTTAGCAGAAACTTTCATGAGAACCGACTAACAGAAGACAGTGGGGGTGATGCTCACCCTGGCGGGCGGCGGAGGCCGCCCGCCATAGTTCCCCCCTCCAAAATACCGCTCCGCGGTCGAAAGACCGCTGAGGGTATTTTGGGTTTTGCACTGGGCTGGCGGGCGACCGCCAAATGGCCGCCCGCCAGCCCAGTGCAAAACACCTTCCCACGAGGACGCCGGCTCAGAATTGAGCCGGCGGAGTGGGAAGGTGCGACGGGTGCTGTTGCACCCGTCGCGTATTTCAGTGTCTGCAAAGCAGACACTGAAATACAAAGTGGGGCCCTCTTACGGGGGCCCCTGCAGTGCCCATGCCATTGGCATGGGCACTGCAGGGGCCCCCAGGGGCCCCACGACACCCCATACCGCCATCCTGTTAGGATGGCGGTATGGGGTGTGAGAATCCCCATGGCGGCGCAGCGAGCTGCGCCGCCTTGGAGGATTCTTATGGGCAGCGGAAAACCGGCGGGAGACCGCCGGTTTTCCTCTTCTGACCGCGGCCAAAGCGCCGTGGTCAGAATGCCCTGCGGGGCACCGCCAGCCTGTTGGCGGTGCTCCCGCCAACCCTGGCCCCGGCGGTCCATGACCGCCGGGGTCAGAATGACCCCCAGTGTCCTTAAAATGTATTGGACTATATGTAATGTGTGCAAGAGGTTCTTTCCCAGGACGCGAACAATGAAGACACTGACTGGAGACGAAGATGCAACAAATTCGATACCTGACGAGCCGGTTGATGAGAACATCGTAAAGTGGACCAATCAACGCTGTGTTAAAGGCGAAATATTAGAATTCATAGATTTGGTATAGAATCACTATTGGATAGAGTAGTAACGTACGATTAATTGACCAATTGGGAATTAGGGGATAGTTTGGGTGACTTTGGTATAACAACGTGACTGAGGAAAAAGAGATCAGATCTTACCCCGTTATGAGATGCAATATTGAAAAGAAGAGATAAGAGATCAGATCTTACCCCGTTATGAGATGCAATATTGAAAAGAAGAGACTCGAGATTATGTCATTGGGCTCATACTCTCTGACTGAGGGCCTGATGTGTTGCTGATCGATTGATGACCTGAGGACGAAGACTGATTCTGTTTTGCTGACCCATACCGTGGATAGGTAGATATGACAATATTACTGAAATGTATTTTTATGCCTTTTCTTTCTAGGTACCACTGCGCTGCCTTGATAGTTTTCCTTAGCTAGATGTTTTCCTAAATTTGTGTTCTAAATTTTTTGCATGAAGCCCCACATGCTGATGCTAATCTGTGTTAGTTGAGGCTGTTCACCTGATGACTGTCTATTTAGCAGGGAAAAATGTTTGACGAGATACCTTGCTGAATTCTATGTATTATATATCCCTATCACAGGCTGACTCTGTTATTGATTTGCACCGTTGCCTTAGAATGCGTTGGATTTAAGCCTTGGTTAGATTGTGTTTCTTTAGTCGCTTTGGTCAACTAGTATTGTTTCTAAATGTGTTTCATTTGATATTGAGAATAATCTACATGACTTTAGCATTGTTCATATAAGGGAAATTAACTTACTAAACTTTTATTAAAGTGTGGTTATTCATGGCTGAAAAATCATGGTGTGTGACAATTACTCACTCCATTGATTATTGATTTGACTAATGATTGTTGATTATTGTTATGTATTGATTATTGTTCCTGTTCTGGAGCTATGGTAAGAACATCTTAAACGAGTCAAAAGGTTCATCGACCTATACGTGTCCACTTGTAAGTTTACTTATTAAGGACCGACGCGCTAACAATAACAAAAGATTTTTGAAGGGCAAGCCCACGAACGAGTGATAGTGATGTGCATGTGGTGACCGTGGTTAAAAGTTCACAGGTAGATTACAACAGGTCAGAGCTCTTGCGCGTTTGACTTAAAGATACATCATACGAGAGCAGGTCACATGAGAGAAACTTAAGGGGCAGTGGAAATGGAGAGCATTGCAGGTTGCTAGGGGCACTAAGTGGGGGACAACAGTATTTTGTAAACTTACCAACATTCTTGAAGACTTCCAAAACACAGAAAGGGAGTGTGTGTGTGTTTTTGTCTGTGTGTGTATGTACTAATTCCTGATGAAATCTGACAGACACCTCACCAGGCCCGACTAAAAGCAAGTGTACCCAACTATTTAGCAGAAAATCAATTTATTGCGGGGGTATAACACCCCAAATCCCCCACTCTGATTGAAAATAGGGTTCAGCCACCTTAGTTTTAAAGCAGTGATAAGTTTAGAACCTTTTCACTCAGCTAAAGCTGGTACCAGGAGCCCTCACTCTAGAGTGTGGAGTAGTGTGGAGAAACAAGAGGGACGGGAACATGGGAAAGGGCCAGATTAGCACAGCTGAGATTTACACCACCCAAACAGACACAGCAATGTCATTAGCCACATAACATAACCTTAAAACTGACATCTTCTGATCAATTCGTTTTGAAATAACAATGTATTTACCAACACCCTATGGTGGGATGATACAGTGAGGTTATCAGTCCTATATACTTCTGTATCCATAGTCATAATCCAAGAGTGATGATGGGAACTGTAAGCAGCCACCTTTCTCAAGAGGATATTCCCTATACCTTTACTGTGAGGCCATAATGTGAAACATACAGACTACTGTGCAGGGCATTGTCCACCGAGGTGTAAGATATTGCTCACAGCTGTCCAGGTTGGACAATATCATGGAAAGGTTCTGGCAATGGTGTTTGATGGTGCAAGTGTATGATTTAGTTAATTAAGATACAGATGCTTGGTGTTGAGATGGCACAGAAGAACCAATAACAAACCTTAAGTAAAATGTGATAGAGGGTGAATCTTCTTGAAAGAACTGAATAAATGGCTTCTTAACAATCAGCCTGCATTTAAACCCGCAAGGGGTATCAAACCAGCTGCAGCCTACACAAGAGCGGAGCACCTTTACATGGAGGACCAGCCCCTATTCATGGATGAGGGCAAGAATACGGTCCTTGTACTCCTTGACCACTCCATTGCTTATGACTGATTACTACTCAGTAACAATGGGTGGAGTTTCTGGACCTACTCTGTCATTTATTCAATCCTTTTTTACAAACCACAGCCAAGATAATTTTGATTGGAACAGTAAATGTCCAATCATAGCTCGTAGAGTACTTTGGGGCATATTTATACTCCGTTTGCGCCGAAATTGCGTAGTTTTTTTTAACGCAATTTCGACGCAAAACTAACTCCATATTTATATTTTGGCGTTAGACGCGTCTAGCGCCAAAGTCCATGGAGTTAGCGTAATTTTTTAGCGTGGACACCTACTTTGCGTTAATTATATGCAAGGTAGGCGTTCCCGTCTAAAAAATCGACTCCGGGGCATGTGCGTGGGATTTATACTCCCAGGCAAAAATCACGCCCGGGAGTGGGCGGGTCAAAAAAACCCACATTAGCGCCGGATTTTAGCGCCTGGGTCAGGGCAGGCGTTAAGGGACCTGTGGGCTCAGAATGAGCCCAGAGGTGCCCTCCCCTGCCCCCAGGGACACCCCCTGTCACCCTTGCCCACCCCAGGAGGACACCCAAGGATGGAGGGACCCACCCCAGGGACATTAAGGTAAGTTCAGGTAAGTATATATTTTTTTTTTTTTTTGTGGCATAGGGGGGCCTGATTTGTGCCCCCCTACATGCCACTATGCCCAATGACCATGCCCAGGGGACAGAAGTCCCCTGGGCATGGCCATTGGGCAAGGGGGCATGACTCCTGTCTTTGCTAAGACAGGAGTCATTTCAATGGGGGTTGGGCGTCGTAAAAAAATGGCGCAAATTGGGTTGAGGCGATTTTTTTTGCCTCAGCCTGACTTGCACCATTTGTGGACGCCCATACGCCATTTTCCCCCTACGCCGGCGCTGCCTGGTGTACGTCGTTTTTTTTAAGGCACACCAGACAGCGCCGGTGGCTAACGCCGGCTAACATCATTGAATAAATACGGCGCCCGCATGGCGCTTCAGAATGGCGTTAGCCGGCGCTAATTTTTTTGGCGCAAAACTGCGTTAGCGCAGTTTTGCGTCAAAAAGTATAAATATGGCCCCTTGTATCTCCACAAGGATCTTCTTTGTCTTTTCTATTGTTCAACACTCAGGCACCTTCCATGTTACATCTACTTGAGCAGCCTCAGATAAACTTGCGCAAATCCATTCCCAGCTAGATAGAATAGCATACAATTCTAGCAATGTTTTCTCATGTTTGAACTATGTGCTCACGCAGAAGAAGGAGCATTTTTTATGCAACAGAGACATGACTGAGATCTTAATAGTGGGTGAAACAGAGTCCATCGCGTCACTCATTAACTGGTGCACAGACCTTGGAATCCACCTATTAACAACTTTATGAGTGAACAATGTGGAGATCTTCTTCAACTACGACTCCTGTTCTATCCTCATTGATTGGTCTCCACGTCTTGGAATCCATCTAATAATAACTTTATGACTGAGGAATCTTGAGTTCATCTCTGATTCTAGTTAATTTCACAAGTCTACGCAATGGTCAAGAGTGCGAATATTTACCTCTTCTAATTCAAGGTTTGCTGCCCCACCCATGAAGCTTCTTAGGGCAAAGGTTAGAAACACCTGCAGAAGCAGGCATCACACTACACCCAACTAGACGTCTTTACTCGGCCTCCCCTCACCAGTTATCATTCAAGCGGATCAAGCAGAGAGAGAAATCCTTGGGTTACAGAAAGGATGCACTAAAAAAGAATTTCAAGTCTGAATCCAATCACAGTGCCTCAGGCAACCCCAGAAAACCACACTCTTTAGGTTTGCCTTTCACTAAATTCTGAGCAGACCAAGGGATCATGATGAAGAAGGTCAGGTGCAGGCCTTAGCCCATCAATTGGGCTCTACCTTTCCCTTTCTGAGTAGCAAAGAGCACAGTTGTCACCTCCTCTAGTACATTGAAGGAACTGAAGGTTCCTGCAAGACTGGTCTCCCTTAAATACCCGGTTGTGGGGCTGCTCATCATCACCCTCCCTGCCCCTGCTCGAGAAGGAACCACAACTTGCAGTTGGGAAGCGGGGGGGCTTGCAGCTTCACCTGCCACAAGTAAGCCCTCTTGAGTGTAATCGAAGAGCCCGCCTCACACCAGCATGTCACAAAGTGGGTGTGCACTGATATGAATTTCACACTGACTGTCCTGCACCCTTACAGACAGACAGACAGACAGGCTCAAAGTTGACCAGGTTTGAGAGGTGAGAATGGTGTTCTACCTTATGTCGTGTGCTTCAAGTGGTGTCTGTGAGAGGCCTGGTTTCCCTAATCTGAACCCAATGAAATTCCCAAATACAATTATTAGTGAGTGCAGGAAGCATGCAGCCCCATTAACTATCATTAGATTTGTTTTGATTTCAGTTAATGGAGGTCCCTGCACATGGACCAGATGCATTAATCAAAGTCGAAGTGCCCTTTCTTCGTGTGTCTGAACAATCTTATGAGGAGTTATTTATCTGTAAAAAGCAGAATATGTTCGGTGTCAGCCTAAATTGTTGCCACTGGCTTTTCACAGCTTCATTTCGCAAAAACAGGACTGTGTAAGCGCATGCATATGTATGAATTATGTTGATGCTAATAACGAAATCACAGAATTAAAATCATCACGGTTCAATGCAATCACCACATTAGGGTTATTAGATAAGAATACTCGCTCAATTTGAGCAATTGTAAATATCCTCACAGGAGGCATATGTTTACATTAATTTACATTCATTTGCAATGAATTGAGCATTATCAGCGAGTTCTCAGGCACGGCCTGAGCGGTCTAATGGCACCTCCCAAACTCGAGAATGTTTTCCTGGGGGACATGCACAAAGTAATTTGCAATGCGATAAAGGAGAGGAGGTATAGCGCTTAATCAGATATTCAGAGGATAATACGTGGCTTGCCGTGTAATGAATAGATGATTTTCATATATTCAATGTCTCTCACTGGGATATCTTTATTGATTTTATATGGGTTTAAAGAACGCTACTAGGTTCACCTATGGCACACCACACTTCTTTTGCATTTAATTGACAAAGTATTGTTAATATTTAGTACTGCCTGTCACACAACTACTGTCCAACTCTCAAATGTGTACACTAACCTGATACAAGCGCAAACACGTTGTTTCCCAACTAAATCGTACATATTTTTTCGATCTCTGAAGGATGAAAGGCGGAGTGGGTAATACGTGTTGAGTGATGCAGAAGCCTAAGTGACACATTAGGTGGACAGGCGCTCACTTTATCATTTTTTTAATTGGCACAAGTGGCACCTGTCAGAGGACCCGCGCCTCCTTGATGGGACATTTGGCTGTAAGAAATCATCTAGTACAGGTTTATAACCATGCACTTAATGAATCTGTCGCATGGCAGACATCTTAAACCTTGCAACAGGCAAGCTGGGATACTTCATCCACCTTGGCAGAGAACGAAGGTTGTTGATTTTTCCCAGTTTAATGGGCAAGCATTGAATGGCGCCCAAACTTATCCCAATGTTTTCCTAGACAAGGCCATCAGTCTCTATGCTCTCCTGTACAGTTAAGCTGTTTAACATACACCCACTTGTGCAGTCCGGAATAATTATTGTGTGCGGGTACTGCAACGTCAGCACATGAGTAAAAGTCATGAGTGATGCCAGTGATGTAATCAATGGTGTCATCTACAGTCGCGGCCCGTGGCACACAGAAGGGACAGGATGGCACATGGGAGGGGAAATAAAAATTAAATTAATACAAAAATAAAATAAAGACTTACCTCGATTGCCCCTGCCACACCGCTCCATCCGCTTCTCTGCTGCAGCCAATCCTGACGCTGCTCAGGCAGACTGGGAGCCTGTGCATGCTCTCTCCAGCCCGGCAACTGTGTTGCTGGGCTGGAGAGAGCCTACTGCGCATGTGTGTTTGGCCAGCTCGAGACTGCCGGCCAAACATACATGCATACTGAGGGGGAACACTGCTCGTTACCCTGTGTCCCTGCCCCTTTACAAGAAAACAATAATAAACAAAGTTTATTATTGTTTTCTTGTAAAGGTTTTGCAGCTTCAGCTTCTGGCGGGGACCAACGCTCCTCCGCCCTAATGGAGGAGCCACCTCTGGTCATCTAATATGTCACAAGTGATGTAATAAGAAAGGTCATAAACTTTGTGTGACGGGGGGCACACGTTAGAGAGAATTCACTAATCTACAACTAGTGAATTTATGTGTTTTTTCTTTTATTACAGATAATTCACAAATTTACAACAGGTGAATTTCTGTGTTTTTTTTGTCTTTTAAAATGTTAGATCTTATCTTATTTCAACACCTAATTATAACATCACTTTAACCCTTGATTTTGTCCATGAACTTCTGTGTTTTTTGATAATATTCAAATTTGAGCGTATGCCCAACCACTTCAGGCAATCTGCTGCCAATCACAATGTTATGCATTGGCATTGATAGGGAGGTTGGTCGAAGGGCTAGGCCCTGCACTGAACACTCCCATGGGCACCAATCTCCTGCAGCACATGGCCTTTGGCAGAGTACAGTTGGGAGTCTGGCCAGAATCACTCAATCACCGCTGGTGTTGAATGGAGTGTTGGGCCTATGGTCAGGCCCTTCAGCCATCCCCACTAATGTAAAAAGTGGGTTAAGATTTGTAAGGGTCTAGGGGGGTCATTACGACCTTGGTGGGCGGCTGAAGCCGCCCGCCAAGGCCTGACTGCCGGGCGGCCGCCAATGCAGCCGCACTCGTGCCACGGCCATTATGAGATCTCTGCTGGGCCGGCAGGCGGAAACCTAGTTTCTGCCCGCCGGCCCAGCGGGGATCTCGGCTGCAACACAGGAGCCAGCTTCAAATGGAGCCGGTGGTGATGCGGCCGTGCGACGGGTGCAGTTGCACCCATCGCGCTTTTCCCTGCCTGCATAGCAGACAGTGAAAAGCTGCATGGGCCGTGGAAGGGGGCCCACGCACTACCCATGCCAGTGGCATGGGCAGTGCAGGGGCCCCCAGGGGCCCCGCGACTCCCCTTTCCGCCATCCTTCGCCATGAAAAGGCTGGAGGGAGGGGTACTCGTAATCCCCTGGGCAGCGCTGCCCTGGAGGATTACTCTCACCGGGACTAAAGTGACGGGAAACCGCCAGTCCCAGCGGTGCGACCAAGGATTTTACCGCCAGCCTGCTGGTGGTGAAATCCGCCAAAACAACCCTGGCAGTCAAAGACCGCCAGGGTTGTAATGACCCCCTAGGTCTTCTCAAGTCAGCAACCTTCCATCAACCAGGAAACAAGTACCCCTTTATACCACTTAACTAGCAGGGTAGCAAGGTAAAGCATTTCATTGCCTACTCAGAGGAGGTGGTGTGGGCTAGTATCCTAGCCTGCAGACATGTAAAGAACAACACCCAAAATCATATTCCAGCCAGTGTTTTTACTTATAAAAAAGGAAATGCACTTTAATGTGCACACACTGCTTCATACTATGCATTAATTTACAAATATGTACAAGTAGGCAGGTGAAAATACCTATGGTGACACGCTCATAATAGTCCACCTATGTGCTGAACGCTAAGACCATGTGTTGTGAACTCCTAAAGTTAGACTCCATTTTAAAAAAAGTTAAGCTAGCCTGCCTGCCTTTAGTCCATATTCAGCATGTCATTACCTTTCACAGAATTTTTGAAAGTGTCATTTCAGCTATACACTGATTTGTTATAACATCAGGTGACACAAGTCTGTCATTAATACTTATATCTGCATTTCAATGTTTAACAGTAGACATGAAAGGTAAACATGTAGTCTGAGTTGACACATTTTCATCTCACTGATTCAGAACGGCTGCATCTCGGATTTTGGAAAAACCCCACTGGATTTTGCAATAACGGGTAAAAGTCATGGTCAATACCCTATATAAATCCCCTTAAATTGACCACAGAGTTGGAGAAGCCTTTGCACCACATAATCACAAAAGGTCCAGCAAGACTGCTGGAGCATCCACTCTTATGTCAATAGCCAATCTAGTGATGAGAGGAGCTGAGCCCAGCTGATCGTGTGTTTTGCTTCCAAAGGAACCCTCGCTCCTACCTGAAAGCTGACAAGCACAGCTGACTTGCTGTAAACAGGTATGCAGTGCAGTGGGCCTCAAGGAACACTAGAGGCAAGTTACCTATTCCATGATCTCATAGTGTAGAGAACTAAAGTTGTGTGAGGGTGGTAGGCTGCTAGGAAAATTCTAAATATGTGAGAACCGCTCACCTTATTACCACTGCTAACTACCTGCACAAGTGCTGATTTCATTATATTCTGTGTGGTTAGTATTACTGTACTAAGCAACAGAATGAAACTGTTGGAATAAACACTTATAGGGCCTCATTTACAAGAAAATGATGCATTGACATAGATGCTTCAGATTTCTTATGCCTGCCGCAATTCCCTTAACGATGCCATGGATGCACTATATTTACAATACAGTGCTCCATGGCACACGTTTTCACTGATGCGTCAGAAATTCTGATGTATCTGTTGGCATTAAAGTGACATGTTGCTAGATTTCCGTTGTAAAACTGACGCAACTCCAGCGATGCGTCAGAACACAGAGGAGAGTCCCATTTTAAATAGCCCTGTGTCAGTTTTACACTTGGTCTGAGAAGGTGTTAAAATTTTGACGCAGTGAAGTTGTGGAGTGACAGTGAAAAGTTGTAAAATTCACTGTGTCAGTTCCAAATGGCTTTTTACGTGGGAACGTCTACCTTACATACATTATACCTGGCACAAGTAAAACGTGACAAGAGCTTTACAAACTGAAGCATTGGGCCCACCCAATTTGCTCTGTTAGGGTGTCACCACATTAATAAAAGCAGAAACAAATCATAACAGACCAATGCAACCATTAGAACTGTTAGGGATGGGACTATTTTAGAATAGCATTCATTACAGCATGTAATGACTTAGGGGGTCATTTTGACCTTGGCGGACGGCGGAGGCCGTCCGCCAAGGTACCGCCGCTGAATGACCGCACCGTGGTCAAAAGACCGCGGCGGCCATTCAGACATTTCCTCTGGGCCGGCGGGCGCTCTCCAAAAGAGCGCCCGCCGGCCCAGAGGAAATGCCCCTGCAACGAGGACGCCGGCTCAGAATTGAGCCGGCGTAGTTGCAGGGGTGCGACGGGTGCAGTTGCACCCGTCGCGTATTTCAGTGTCTGCTTAGCAGACACTGAAATACTTTGCGGGGCCCTCTTACGGGGGCCCCGCGGCACCCCCTACCGCCATCCTGTTCCTGGCGGGAGACCCGCCAGGAACAGGATGGCGGTAGGGGGTGTCAGAATCCCCATGGCTGCGGAGCGCGCTCCGCAGCCATGGAGGATTCACAAGGGCAGTGGTAAACCGGCGGGAGACCGCCGGTTTACCCTTTCTGGCCGCGGCTGAACCGCCGCGGTCAGAAAGCCCTCGGGAGCACAGCCAGCCTGTTGGCGGTGCTCTCGTGGTCGGTGACCCTGGCGGTCACCGGCCGCCAGGGTCAGAATGACCCCCTTATTAGTGTTAACCTGATGACAATCAATAAAACATTCCCATGAGTCTTTCTTATACTTTCAACATTCATCAAGTAGAGCCGGAGAACCTACTAACAAGTGTCCTCGCACCCCAGGATCTCTGAACAAGAAACAAAATCTCTAAGAGTGATCAGAAATGTCTAAAAATTCTCCTGGGTTCACAAATTTCACCCCTTAGTAGACTTAGAGAGACTGTTACAAAAACTTTAGTGGGGACACACTCTTTGGAGTCCCACAAACATTTAAGAACACTTTTATGGTGCCTGCACTCTCTCTAGGACTCCTGAAATGAAATATGCAAATTTTAAATCAGTCTCGCAGATCTCAGCTGATTAAAGTCCACAGCAGCCCTTGATGTGGCCAACACTGGAAACGTTTTTTTCTTTCTTTTTTCTTTATTTAAAGGGTGCCCTGGTCCTACTCAGGGCATCCACACCCTTTCCCTTCATTGGGGCCATTTGGTGGAGACCCTGACACTTCTCACATGCTTGGCACAAATACTATGGGCAGCACAGGAGCTGGCTCCATCTTCTGCTCCCCCTGGAAACAAAAGGGTTGGGTAAGTCACAATACAAATGGCACAAAAAGGTATTGGCATGCATGCTCACTGATCACATTTTGCCACTGTAACTGCCACTCCACTCACCACCCCTCTGTCCAACTGTCCAAATACCCCTGTCTGGCATCTCATATGTGAAGTAGACTCACCTGGGGGGTACACATCTGTGTATGGTGTGTGTAGTACAGGGACTGGCAGCACTACAACTCCAAACAGGCATTATTCTACCATTGCAAAAACCACAACAGTGTAACACACCCATAATCACCTTTTGTGCAAATCACTTGTGAACTGCAAAGGGCCCCATCAGTGTAGAGTGTGCGTAGGACCGATGATGACAGGAATGCTAAGGCCAGCAGGCACTGGGACTCAGACTCTACTCAGCAACAACACTGTCCTCTGCTACAATCACCCTTCTCCCACTCTTCAGTTATTGAACTGTACTTACCTCAGGGGATCTCAACTGTATAGTGTGTGATACTAGGACAGGCAATGGCAGGAATGCTAAGGCCAGCAGGCACTGGGATTCACACTCTACTCAGCAACAACACTGTCCTCTTCTACAGTAACCCTTCTCCCACTACTCAACAAGTGACCTGTACTCACCTGAGGGGATCTCAATTGTATAGTGTGTGGATATAGGACAGGCAATGACAGGAATGCTAAAGCCAGCAGACACTGAATGCAAAACAGCAGCCCACTGTGCATCTGTCCTAACATCCTTGTACGCAACGGAACTGTACTAACCTGAGAGGATGACTTATGTATGCTGTGTGTAGTACTTGCTCTAACATGACTATAAATCCCAGGAGGACCAGTCCCTCTAACTCCAATGACCAGGACAGTGTCCACATGACATTGTGCAGCTGTCGGTGAGCTCACAAATGAAGTATACAAACCTGGGAGGTACCCTGAAACAGATAATGCTACACCCTGTGATGTGCCTAATTGACTAGGTCCTTCTTGAGCAGCTAAGCCAACAGGAAAATAATGTGGACAGGAGGGGCAGTGCCAAATCTATGAAATACAAATCAAAGGTCACAAGATGGGTCATCTAAATGATTGTGGCAAAACACATATCCATAGTGTACTGACCACATGATAATAACCCACAGATACAACAACAAGGTTACTAGTCTTCCTGCATAACTGTCAACTAGGTGTTAAGATGACCTAAGCCACATCATGCCCAGCCACTGTTTTGACTTCATTGCTGTAAAGATATGAGTCTATGGGCAGGCCTCCAAGTGCCAAGGTACACAGATATCCTGTAGCAAGTTAGCTTTAAATGGAAATGGTCTGTTCACCAAATGTCTGTTCTAAACTGTTGATAACAGGTGTGCCTGTCACTTAAGGGAAAACTACAAAGCCAATGTGTACATGGCCCTAAACAAATGTCACTGTAAACAGTTGGAACTACATGTCTCAATACATCCTGTAACATTCCGTTTCTCACTCCAACAGGTCAACCTGCCACTGGGACCATTGACATCACTCCAGAGACTTCCACTCCCCCCAGATGAATCCCTCAATGAGGACTGCACCCTTGGACGTGTGAACATTGAGCATGGCTCAGGCCCATCTGGGGAATCTGGTCAGACAACATCTATCAGCCTCACCCTGCCCACATCTACTACTACCAGCAGCTGGAGCCCGCAAGGCGCTGAGGGGCGCGGGGCAGTGCATGGGGGGATTTAGAAACCTACAACATTAAAAAATATATAAAAACACTTACCTCCGTTCCTGAGATGCGATGCTCTTTTCCTCTGCTCTTCCCTTGATCCCTCCAGGCACAGGCTCCAAGCCTGCCCTGTGGCCAATCCTGACGCAGAGCCAGGATTGGCTGGGAGCGCCCAGCCAGGACTCTTCCAGGCAGACTGACTGAGAGCCTGTCCAGGCTCTCTCCAGCCCAGCAACAGACAACATTTTCACAATTGTGAAGCATCCAAAAATAGCGTCTAATAACAATGCATGCCTCTAAAATGGCAGTCTCCTGATCTACTCCACTGGACATTGGGAACAGCCTGCGACCGCCGGAGGAAGGTGTCATGGTGTTACTTGTATACTACCGTGGCAGACACTGCTTTGGATAACATTGTTGCCTGTGTCGGTCTTGGGCCAATGGCAGTGTCTGCTGGCAGTGATGGCTGCGTATGTGACAGACGTGACTGCCATCTCCTGCTGAATCTCTCACTCAGCTTCAACAAGACATCCATGACCTGAGCTGCTGTGTACCCCCTCTGGGAGCAATCAAGCAGAGTCCTACAAGTGATATGGCCTCTGCCTTCTCACCAGAAGAGATGGAGAAGCTTGTGAAGGAGGTCCTACCCTTGTATGAACACCTATATGGTACCCCCGAGGAACAGGTAAGTGCACCATGTCCACACCTTTCTCTGTACCTCTACTTATCTTAGTTTTAGTTAGGCTAGATTTAGGCCCAGTTTGCCAGATTGCCTCCTCAATACCCAGTAGGTGCTGTCAGTGTGAATCAATGGTAGGGTCAATGGGCATATACCTATGTCAAGTGACAGGTTTGGAGTCCTGAGGCAATGTGGTGAGTGTGCAATGAGTGTTTCCTGACCCTAATTGTGTTTGATGCACATAGCTGGGTGAGGTGTCATGACAGCCATCTCCAGGCAAATCTTGCCAGACGATGTAGAAAATGTCTAGTCACGTGGTGGCATGACAGCAGGAGGGGTGATTGCATGTTGTATTGGTCAGTTGCTTGCTATTTGAGGCCTTAGATTGATCTCTGCCACATCTGGCCTTGTCAGATTCTTGTTCTGAAGCCAAGTAATGACTCACTATGCCCCTCAGCTCTGCACATAAAAACCCATTGGTAATTGGCTGTGGGCTACATGATGTCCTGGGATGCATATGATTTGTTGGACATGGTGTATTGTGTAGGTCTGTCTGCTCAGCCTGCAGAGAATGGGCATTGTTAATTGTTACTCACTGCAAAACCTGAAATCTGGGCTGATATGGATTCCATTTTGCACTGCAAGTGTGACACTGTGCCCACACCCTGTATCCCTGGACAGCATGTGATGTTGCCAAATCGTGCCTCAGTGCCAATATGCAGCTTCTTGAGCCCATGTCTACTGATTACTATGAAAATTGCATTGTGGGAATTGTGTTGATCTGTGACATATGTGCTCATGTCAACTCTGACAATAGGTCACATATCCTTGGCTCTCGGATCCCACAGCCCTGTTGTCTCTTTCATCCAGGTCTGATGTGTCCTGTACAGGCTCATTGCATTTTGGAAATTGCAAACCTGCAAAATGTGTGTTGTTCACTGATGTGCCATGATATTGGACTCTGTGGTTTGGTCATGAGGCGGGACATGTGCTGTGCATGGACAGGTTTCTCTTACTGTGTCATGGTTTTTGTGCACACAAATGTGTGGTAGTGTGTATATCAATGTTGATGTGTCACACAGACCCACACCCCCTGAAGCAGCAGGTGCCTGCCTCTGTATCTGCACATATCCACAAATAAATAGGCTTGCCTCTTTGTGTGCTCTGCATGTCAGTCCAAGCAAAATGAGTCTGTCTGTACACTGGCTGTGACCTGTAGGGACTGTATGCAGCATGTGACGATCAGAAGTAGTGAATGTTTCTGTGCATTGTTAGCTGTGTGTTGTGCCTGTCACTTGCCACTTTCTGTGATGTGTTCCATCGTGGTCCAGGTCAATGTCATGTGGTTAGCTCATGTCCCACAAAAGACACTGTTTTCCTGCCTGGTCAGTGCTGGGCCTGATCTGGGTGTTAGGGGGGTGTAGAGCACCCTATTGGGGAGTGTTTGCAGTCATGTCCCTGTGTCCAAAGACAGGTGGACAGGATGGTCAAGACAGGATGTTATTAGCTAGGTGCACTGACATGTATGTGAAGCAGCCATTTTATGTGGGAATTGAGGACATACGATCTTGTCTTGCCTTTTGCATCCATGCAGTTCTATGCCCATAAGAAGAAGAGGATCTGGCAAGCCACCGCCAAGAAGATGCGGACCCTGGGGGTCCACAGACAGCAGAGCACCCACTGTCGGAAGAGGTGGGAGGACCTGAGACGCTGAGCCCGGAAGACCGCAGAGGTGCAGCTTGGGCTGTCCTCCCAGCAAGGACTGGGTGCCCATCGTAACATGACCCCCCTAAAGGCCTGCATTTTAGTGGTGGCCTACCTGACCTTGGATGGTCATTTGAGGGTAGCATCGCAGCCACAAGGAGGTGAGTACAATGCAATTACATTATTGACCATTTGCTAGGTGATTGAGTGAGGGACAGAATGCTACCCCTGACAATGTAGAACGTGTCATGTATCACAGATCATCTGTGATCATGTTGGTGTAGATGGGCCATGTGTTCCCAACTGGTTTGCTCATGCTTTTGGGTCTGGGACCTGTGACTGAACTGGGGAAACCCTTCAGTCCTATTGCACAGCAGGGAGCACATTTGACTGAGTTTAGTGTTCAATTATTCTGCTTTAACTACCCTGGTGGGTGCTAGTTTCCACCAACAGAACACTCCTCCCAAACGTCACAGTACAAAGGTGGATATGATGTGGCCCACTGTCCTCAGTCATATATCTGGGGATATGTCTAGGTTGAAATCTTTAAGCCAGGGGCACATTTTCTCCATTGTATGTTGGGTGCTGATCTCACTGCGGTCTGTGATGCATGGGTTTCCATCATACATGTGACACGACTCACATGGCAAAATCTTGACAGCTGTAGCAAGGTACTTTCCCTTGGTAAGTGGGGAACGTGCTTTGTCATGGATGATGTCTCATAGGTGTGGCTAACATACCTTTTGCATACCTTTGTGCAAGTGGTCTATTATCACTGGGACACATATGTATACAGTAGATGTAAACTTGTGTTAGTCATGCAGATGGCATGATGTCTCAAATCTCTCACATGTATGTCCATGGGGCTCTGTTGTCGGTATGATACTTTTACAATGGTTGCCCATTCACTGTGATGCACCAGACAGGACTGTACCAGCATCACATGTAGTCAGACAGATACATTTATGGCCCATGGTGTGTACCTTGTCATGTATAACTGCATTAGCTATGATGACCATGACAGGTAGGGCCAGGGTGTTGATCCACTTCATGATCTATTGTAGCCTTGATGTTATATGTTGTAGGTGCACAACACGTGTGTGTTGTTTGGAAAAAGTCCCCTGACTGTTATGATGCATCATGGAATGACTTGTAGTGATGTTTGCATTACTTTTGTTTGGGATCAGGGATACTTCCACAGGCAGATGCAATGCTTGTCATGTCTGAAATGTAGGTAGTGATGTTGTTTCTCATTGTACCACACGTTGGTGTCCCCCTGTTAGTGATTGCAAGGCCTGTCTCCCTCTTTCCAGCACAGTACCGTTGTCAACTACAAACACACTCAGAAGTTGACATGGAAATATATGCGAGACATTGGTGGGTGCCATCCTGGGCCTTACAGGGCCATTCTTGTGAGTAATCTGGAGACATTTCTCCATGATGTTTTGGACATTACTTCATTGTTGTCCCTTGCAACACCACATGTGGGGCACATCTGCTTGACCTCGATACTACCTCGTTGACTCAATTAGGACAGGTGTAACTTGTAGAGCAGTAATTTTTTGGGATGTGTCCATAGAGACATGCATGTTTCCATGTCACCTAATGAAGGAATAGCATGTTGGTACCTGTGTTGTCTGCCTTTCCCTAGCAACATCTGTTTTAGTTTATACATGATACCAGTGGAAGGTAGATGCGTGCATAGGACTGTGTCTGTGTAATCGGTAGGGTACCTTACAATGGTATCCAATTGTTGGCTACTGGTTCACTGTGTTGTGCTGCATGTGGCACAGGTTTGGGATGGAATGGTCACCTAGCTGTGGTATGGTTAGTGTGGCAGCTAGACATCTTCCCTGCTATTGTAGTCATCTGTGATCAAGATTTGCTCATGTGTTACCTTTGCAATTCAGGGTCGCATGCATGGTTTTGTGTAAGCACATGATGAGGTTGTAGGAAAGTACCATCTTGCCTGGCATGTTACCCCCATTTTTACTTGTGTGTCAGTTTGCTTTTGCCTGTCTCACTGGGATCCTGCTAGCCAGGACCCCAGTACTCATAGTTTGTGGCCTAAATGTGTTCCCTGTGTGGTGCCTAACTGTGTCACTGAGGCTCTGCTAACCAGAACCTCAGTGCTTATGCTCTCTCTGTCTTTAAAATTGTCATTGCAGGCTAGTGACCATTTTTACAATTCTGATTGGCACACTGGAACACCCTTATAATTCCCTAGTATATGGTACCTAGGTACCCAGGGTATTGGGGCTCCAGGAGATCCCTATGGACTGCAGCATTTCTTTTGCCACCCATAGGAGGCTCAGACAATTCTTACACAGGACTGCCACTGCAGCCTGAGTGAAATAACGCACACGTTATTTCACAGCCATTTTACACTGCACTTAAGTAACTTATAAGTCACCTATATGTCTAACCCTCACTTACTGAAGGTTAGTTGCAAAGTTACTAAGTGTGAGGGCACCCTGGCACTAGCCAAGGTGCCCCCACATTGTTCAGGGCAATTTCCCCGGACTCTGTGAGTGCGGGGACACCATTACACGTATGCACTACATATAGGTCAATACCTATATGTAGCTTCACAATGGTAACTCCGAATATGGCCATGTGACATGTCAAAAATCATGGAATTGTTCCCCCATGCCAAATCTGGTATTGGGGTGCCAATCCCATGCATCCCCGGGGCTACAGCATGGACCCCGGGTACTGCCAAACTAGGTCTCTGGGGTTTTCACTGCAGCTACCGCTGCTGCCAACCCGCAGACAGGCTTCTGCCCTCCTGGGGTCTGGGCAGCCCAGTCCCAGGAAGGCAGAACAAAGGATTTCCTCTGCGAGAGGGTGTTACACCCTCTCCCTTTGGAAATAAGAGTTAAGGGCTGGGGATGAGTAGCCTCCCTCAGTCTCTGGAAATTATTTGAAGGGCACAGATGGTACCCTCCTTGCATAAGCCAGTCTACACTGGTTCAGGGATCCCCCAGCCCCTGCTCTGGCGCGAATCTGGACAAAGGAAGAGGGAGTGATCACTCCCCTGTCCATACCAACCCTAGGGGTGGTGTCCAGAGCTCCTCCAGTGTGTCCCAGACCTCTGCCATCTTGAATGCAGAGGTGTGAGGGCACAATGGAGGTCTCTGAGTGGCCAGTGCCAGCAGGTGACGTCAGAGACCCCTCCTGATAGGTGCTTACCTGGTTAGGTGGCCAATCCTCCTCTGAGGGCTATTTCTGGTCTCTCCTGGGGGTTTCTCTTCAGATAACGAATGCAAGCGTCCACCAGAGTTCCTCTGCATCTCTCTCTTCAACTTCTGCCAAGGATCGACCGCTGACTGCTCCAGGACTCCTGCAAAACCACAACAAAGTAGCAAGACGACTACCAGCAACATTGTAGCGTCTAATTCTGCCAGCTTTCTCGACTGTTTCCTGGTGGTGCATGCGCTGAGGGCTGTCTGTCTTCACCCTGCGCTGGAAGCCAAGAAGAAATCTCCAGTGGGTCGACGGAATCTTCCCCCTGCTAACGCAGGCACCAAACTTCTGCATCACCGGTCCTCTGGGTCCCCTCTCATCTTGAAGAGCGTGGTCCCTGGAACACAGGAGCTAGATCCAAGTGACCCCGACAGTCCAGTGGTCCTTCTGTCCATATTTGGTGGAGGTAAGCCCTTGCATCCCCACGCCAGACAGTAATCCTGTGTACTGCATGATCTGCAGCTGCTGGGGCTTCTGTGCACTTTTGTAAGGAATCCTTCATGCACAGCACAGCCCAGGTCCCCAGCACTCCATCCTGCATTGCTCAACTCGCTGAGTTGACCACCGGCTTTGTGGGACCCTCCTTTGTAGTGTTGAGACGACTGCCATGCTCAGATTTCTTGAATGCCTGTTCGAGTGCTTCTGTGGGTGCTGCCTGCTTCTGAGTTGGCTTTTTGTGCTGCTGAGCATCCCGTCCATCTCCTCCTCCAAGGGGCGACCTCCTGGTCCTTCCTGGGCCTGGGCAGCACCCATTTTCTTCAACCACGACCTTTGCAGCTAGCAAGGCTTGTTTGTAGTCATTCTGCATGGAAACAACTCTGCATCCTCCAGCACGACGTGGTACATCTTCTATGCAAAGGAGAAGTTCCTGGCATTTTCCACTGTTGCAGAATCTTCAGCTTCTTCCACCCAGAGGTAGCCTTTTTGAACCTTCATCCGGGGTTTAGTGGGCTCCTGCCCCCTGGACACTTTCGTGACTCTTGGATTTGGTCTACTTCCTTTGCAGGTACTCAGGTCCAGGAATCCATGTTCAGTGCTTTGCAGTCAGTTGTTGTATTTGCACAATCTCCTATCACAACTTTAGTGTGTTTCTGGGGAAGTAGGGTAACTTTACTCCTACTTTTCAGGGTCTTGGGGTGGGGTATCTTGGACACCCTCAGTGTTTTCTTATACTCCCAGTGACCCTCTACACACTACACTAGGCCTGGGGTCCATTCGTGGTTCGCATTCCATTTTTAGACTATATGTTTCCCCTAGGCGTATTGCATCCTATTGTATTCTACAGTGTTTGCACTACTTTTCTGTTTACTTACCTGTTTTTGGTTTGTGTGTATATTTTGTGTATTTTACTTATCTCCTAAGGGAATATATCCTCTGAGATATTTTTGGCACATTGTCACTAAAATAAAGTACCTTTATTTTTAGTAACTCTGACTATTGTGATTCTTATGATATAGTGCTATATGATATAAGTGGTATGGTAGGAGCTTTGCATGTCTCCTAGTTCAGCCTAAGATGCTCTGCTATAGCTAACTCTATCAGCCTAAGCTGCTAGAACACTACTATTCTACTAATAAGGAATAACTGTACCTGGTACAAGGTGTAAGTACCATCAGGTATATAAGCCAGGCCAGCCTCCTACAAAGGCCACTTTGCTGTCAATTCATGCGGGGGGCACTTGACATGATGGTATGGTTTGTCTCTCAGAGTTGTGATTGATGTATTATCATGTACATATTATGACCCTACTTCACTTTCTTTTGGCAGCATCAGCACGGGCAGGTGATGGAGATGGAGCCGCACCGAGTGGGGAAGCAGTGGGCCACGGGATCTCTGGTCATGACACCACTGACACAGAGGGACGCAGTGGCCCGTAGGGTGAAGTGAGTGCCGCGGGGTAAACGTAGCATTCATAAACATCATTGCATTTCTCTTCCAGTGGCCACTCCCTAGTGGTGGCGGACCCATTGGGGACCACCCAAGTACCATCTTTGTCCACCACCGTTGTTGTTCCCCACCCAGTTGGCTGTACCCGCTCACCCTTAAGGGTGGGCGTCTCCTTTGCCGCAGGCAGCTGTGACCCAGCCCCAGTTACCCCTGCTGCCCTCAGTGATGAGGCTATTGACCTCCTGAGGTCAATCTCTGTGGATCATTCCACCATCGTGAATGGCATTCAGGGACTGGCGACACAACTCCAGCAGATAAACGCGTTCCTGGAGGGCATTCACAGTGCATTGGTTAGCCTACAGAGACCTTTTCAGGATCTGGCCTCCACACTCATGGCAGCCAGTCACCCCTTGTCTACCGTCCCCCTTCCACCTTTTCCTAGTCCAAAACCCCCCTTCCCCGATGCAGCCAAAGCACACAGACAGACTTGCATGCCCCCACCTCAACACACAAGGGAAGCACAGTACAACACAAGCACCACAAGATGCACCACTAGCATGCACACAAACGACATCCACCTGCAGACACAGCAACAGTCACGACTTGCCCTGATACCCCCACCACCCCCAGCATAACACACACGAAATCTGGCACACCTACAGACACCACATCATCAGTCACTGACACAGCCACAACACTGATCCTACCCACAGACACCACCCCAGCAGACCCTCAGGCATCCACCCAAGTAACCACACCCGCAGACACACACAACCACAGACACACCTACATGCAGCATATCCGCCATACCTGCAGTCACCACCCCAACAGACACCCACCCACCATGGCAACCCCCAGCACGTTCACCCCCCTCAGTCCAAGACACATAAACGCCCTCACTTACCCACCCAACAGACACCCACCACACACAAGCACACCTCCCACAAACACCGACCCAAGACAGAATCACCTACACGCCAGACAACCACTCCCTCAACCTCCAAATCCAAACCTCTTCTGATGACCATCCCTGTTTGTCTAAAAAACTTTTCCTTTGTGAGCTTGACCTTACCCCTGTTCACCCCACCCGCAGGACACCCTCAAAAGGGCCATTACTCTCCCAAAGGCCATTGCTTCCACCTCTATGGCCTCCCTTGCCCCCCCTGCAAGCACCCATGCCCCTCCTCCCACCAAGATGAAGCCTACCCTTCCAAGTAGAATCCCCCTTCCCAAGCCAAAACCCAAACCCAAACCCACTTCTCCCAAGCCCAAACCGCCCGATAATCCCTGAGGTGCCTGCCTGTCCCATTGACGCCCTTACCTGTGGAGGTTATATGACAGTCAAGAGTTGAGTTGGGGTCCAATACTGTGCCTTTTGGGCTACAGACTTTGGACTGGCCTATGGCCTTTGACAATAACTCCTTTAACTGACTTATTTATTATTAAAGTCGAACAGTCGTTGGTTTTTTGGCTACACCTTTGTCCTGCATTTCCTTCCCTAGGTTTCTCTTGTTCCAGGCTTACATTGCTTATGTGCCTGTAGTTGTGTGTGTTTGTGCTGCTTCCTGCTCCATGTTGCATTTATTTGCAGTTTGTGAGTTTATGTGCAGTGCTGTTGTCCCCCAAGGTTAGTGTGTGTGTGTTGTGTGATGGGTATGTTTATGTACCTGAAATGTTGGTGTCATGCCATTGTGTTATGTTTGTTGTTTGTGTTTCATATTCTGATGTGTGATGTGGGCATGTATGGTGTGTGACTTGTCCCCTGATATGACTATTGTCTACATGTGATGTGTGTTCTTGTGTTTTGTCAGTGCAGACATGAAGATTATTGATTTGTGGTAGTTTGCTTCACACTTGTGTGTGCAAGTGTCTATTTAGGAGCATGCCCCTCTCAGCTGGTTGTTGTAGGGGTACGTCCCATGGAGTGTGTTCTTTGTTTCCTTGCCCTTCACTCATTGTGTGACTGTGCATGACAAGTGATGTTGGTATTGCTTGTCCCTGGGATCCAATTGAGGGCAATTCCTGTGTGCATGTGTTGTGGGCCCTTGTTCAACATGATATGTGTCCCAGTCCAGCCGCCTTCCATGTATGGTCCTGCTGCTCCCATTGTAATGTGCAGGTCTTGTTGTGGTGGAGTGCTTTGTGTCATTTGTCTATGTGTGTTTGTGTGTATTGTGTATGGCATTGTGCTTCCATTGTGCAATGTGTGTGTGTGATGTGTGTGTCAATTGCAGGGTTGTTTGATGGGGTGTTGTGTGTTCCATGGCACATGGATGTATATGTGTGTTGTATGTGTGGGAAGTCCCTGGCCAGTGTTGGGTGTGTGTGTGTGGAATGTATTTGTATGTGTGCAGTAGTGTGTTGTGGTTGCTGTGTTTGTGTATGTTGTGTGGCCTTCAGTGTCCCTGAGCCTGTGCTGTGTAGCCGTGTGTATATGTGTAGTATTGCTGTACAGTGTACAGTGTGCGTGTGCTGTCTGCAGTGTGTGTGTTGTGAATGTGTGGGTGTCAAAGAATGGCTCCATGGTAGCTCCGGTCATATCTGCAGGAGAGTGTCTCCATTTATGCTGTTTGTTTCCGCCTCCTGCTAAGTGGTGGTTCGACCGCCACGGTCACATTGGGGGTGTGCAACCTCCTAATAGGTCTGGCAGACACGTGGTCTCTGCCAGCCTGTTTGTGGCTCAGATAGACCGCAGCAGTCTGTGCTGCCTGTCAGTGGCAGCGGACCACTGGCGGTCTTCTGCTGCCTCCACAGCCAAACTCATAGTATGGCGGTCCGCTCCACCAGCCTGTTGGCGGTCGGGCCACCACCGTCAACATGGCGGTCCTTGGACCGCCAAACTCATAATCAGCCCCTTGATGTGTGAACATGTTTACATGCCACAGTAATCCTCGACAAGAGTTAAGATGACATCAATATTGATTGTGGTGGGAATTGTTGATGATTCAAAGAGACCAAGGTACATGTTTAAGTGTGCTTCTTGTGAGTGCATCAATGAGAGCCTCGAGTGCAATAGCGTTGGACAATAGCACAAATTACATGATCCATTTGGCTCACATCTGTATTGGATACAAGTTAGGGAATTTAGAAGTATATGTTGTTCTATGTGGTAAATAGTAAAAATAGTCCATAGCAATATACTATATCCCACCACATACTAAATGATTTCATTTTCAATACAGACCATCATAAGAAGCCCCTTTCTGAAGGACTGTGCAGAAAACTACAGAATAGAATATACCTTACACAGCAAGATTGATGTGAAACAAATCAGCATATGTGATATGTAGCACCGTCTAAGAGATAAGCAGCTGCCCACGTCAGCTAAACATGGAAGTTGTTCAGATGTTTCTCCAACACCAGGCACTGTCTTTTCATACAAATAAAATGTCAGTGCTGAGATAGATAATTGTTCAGTGTATAAAGTCCTCTCAAAGGGGTAGGGTGACCTCACTAGTCTGTGAGACATGTTCCTCTCAGAGAAGGATGAGCTTATCTTCAGATAAAAGTGCTATATGCAGTCCTAGTAAATTTCTACATTTGAGCTCAATCCTGAACTATCAACGGCATCATTAAACCTTGTTGCCTTATGATGAATGCGCACAAATCTTACCCATTATGGCATTTTATTTCCACATCAACAGTAAATTTAAAGTGTGTGAAAAACAACTGATTGGACTGACAGAACCAGAACCAAAGATATGTAATTTTACCAACCAAGTGTTCATGAAACCTTCTGCATGGAAGAAATTGTTAGTACTTCAAAACATTTATTTCAGTCCATTTTCCTGGTACAATCGGTTAAAATGCTGACAGCGAGCAACGGAAACATCTGTAAGTGAACCACACCCTGCAATGCAGCCAATAGTATAGCTGGACACTGAGGTACATAGCAGAACAGATCAGTGCCACAGACACAGATTCAATTGTCCAGTCAAGAAGCACACCAAAGTGAACCCCTTTCCTTTGCTAATGATAACCATATAAAACATACTGTGTTCATACACTCAAACAGACCCTTGGTGAAAGCTCACTCGAGCTGGAACTGAGATTGCAGCACCATCTATAACTCCTCTTTTTGAGGTAAGTTTGCCAGTCTACTCAGATGGTTTGTCCAGCGTCACCTCATCTCTACGATGAGTAGCAAAGAAAGGAAAAGCACCCTGGTCACATAAATAATTTTCTTCATTACCCTTTCATACATCAAAGGGACTAAGGCCCATATTTATACTTTTTTAGCGCCGCATTTGCGCTGCTTTTTGATGCAAAAGCGGCGCAAACTTACAAAATACAATTGTATTTTGTAAGTTTGGTCCGCTTTTGCGTCAAAAAGAGCCGCAAATACAGCGCTAAAAAAGTATAAGTATGGGCCTAAATGTACTGTTGAGTATTTTCCACTTAAGACAACTGGGGTGTTCTCCAGCCTAGTTCAGGCACCCTTGTCCTGATTTTTGAGGTAAGTGCTTTGTGTTCTAAAAAGTGGACTCAGCCAGTTGAAGACTGGCTAAAAGAAACTCCAGAATCAATAGAGATTGACTTTTACGAAGTTAAAATTTAGGCACTGATTTGGGTAGGAAGACTGATCCCTGCTAGGCTGTTGGCCTTCCGCAGAGAAGAATATATGGGGTGGAAAGTGTTTTTGCATTTTTTAGTTGACATTGTTTTCTAATATATGTGTTTCCACCTTTCCTGTGACCAGCAGCCAGTGACTAACAAATGGCTTTAGTCCTTAGAGCTTTAGGTCCAAGGATGATTCCCTAGAACGTGCACCTCTGTTTTATCTGTATTCAACTTCAAAAGGAAATTGGTCGCCCAACACTACTGCAGCAATTCCTGAAATATAAGGAGAGATTGAGTTACTACCACTTTGTTGTATCATGAATTGTATATCAACAATGTATTTAAAAACGTAAAGTCAAAGGAACACATTAAGACAACTAAAAGGGTTTTATTAAATATAAAATAACTCCACAAAGTATACAATTCTTAATAAATCAGTGTCCAGTGTTTTTCATTAGAATAAATAGTTGACTTCAAACACAACTAAGTACTAAGCATAACATTACAAATGTGCACAGTAAAAATGAGAGCTCTTCAGCACCACCTGAACTAGAGATCTATGTCAGGAGATCTCTTAGTGTTCAGTGATGTGTAACCCCTCCCTATGACGTCTGTCCAAAGTAAAGAATGGGAAGCCCTTTCTACTGAAGTTGCTATAAAAATCTGAATACAACACACACCCTTCTTGCATTTGTCTGGAGTTCACTGTGAGAAAGGACCTTGTTTGAAATGGTAGCCCCCCACTTTCTGCTAGGAAAATGATGCAGTTTTAAACTGTAAGTGCCCTGGCCCCCTGCTAAACATGTTCCCAGGGCCAGATCTCTTTCCCCAAAATTGTCCTATGTATTGGCACTTCAGCCACCCTGGTAGGTCCCTAGTAAATGGTACCTCTGGCACCTAGGGCATGAGTACTGAAGAAGGGCCTACAGAGCTGCAGCACCAATTGTGCCACTCTAAGAGGCCCCACACCAGCCTCATGCAGACTGCCACTGCAAGTGCATGACAAGGTGTATACAAAACTACAAACTCATCATGTCACTCACCAAGAGTGCCATGCCCATTAACACTGCATGCAATATAGGTACGTCACCCCTCTGGCAGCCCTTCCAGCCCAAAGGCAGCGTGCACTATAATGTATGTGAGGGCCTATGTGTGCATGAGCAAATACGGACCTACTGTGTCTTTACAAAACCTTAAGACATAGTGAGTGTACATGGAAGCCATAGCAAATACATGTGCTGGACACTGATCATTAAGAGTTCCCCAGCTACATGATGGCCTATCTGAATACTGGGTTGTTTGGTATCAAACAACCCAGAATACTAACCCCACACTGATGCCAGTGTTGGATTAACTATAACATGTACCAAGAGTGCACCTTAGAAGTGCCTTCAGCAAAACCAAACAGCCCTGGCATGGTTGCTGACTGCTTTTTACCAGCCCGCGACCACCAAACACAAATATGGACTCCTAGGGTGAAAGCCTCTGCTCTCAGGAGCCACATCACAAAGCCTTTCCAGACTGGATCGGTCAGCTTCAAAGGCTTTACCACCTTTTAAATCTGACCTCTGGCTCTGCTGCTAGCAGCAGATGGGCGTCCAATGGTTTTTCGAGTGGGAACACTTAGTCAGAGTAGGAGGAACGGCCCCCCTCAGCTTGCACCACCCTCTAGGCGTGGCAGGCAAGGTGACCACTCCATTTCATTTTCCTCCATCTTGGATGGCAGGAAAATAGCCAATCAGGCTTAGGAATGTGACCTCTTCTAACAGGAAGTGGTCACATAGTGGGTGTAAGCACCCTAAGGTAGGTGTCTCATTGGAAACTTCCAGGTACTCCCCTTAACACCCACAAAATGCAGTATGGAGTGGGCATCCCTAGACTTGCAGTTCAGAGTCGATGGGCACAAGAAGACCAGAGACAAAGAAGACCCAAGGCTTGAAAACAGAATACCTCCTGCAAGAAGAAAAAGGTGCCAAACCTGCCTGCTGCACCCAGGTCTCTGCAATCACCACTGAGGGGTAGACTGGACATTGGACGTACTCTTAAGAAACCACAGAGGACCTCCAGCCTTCTGAAAATTTCCATAGAACCTTCCTCTTAGTGAAGGCATCACTCCCTGCACCCTGCAGGCAAGAAATCAGTGAAGTCCAGTTCACTAACCAACAAACGTGACAAAGCAGCCCAACCAAATTCCACCCAATGGATGCAGAGGACAAACCCTGCCAGTGGCTAAGATGTGCCATAGCCTGGGGTACTTGACCCCAATGTCGGGCACCCAGAAGAAATGTCCACTCCGGACTCTCTGAAGACCAGAAGCAAGCGTCACTTGAGGGACTTCAGGACAATCGAGAACACCCCCAGAGTGGCCCTGATGACCTGCACTCAACCCTCGAAGTGACCTGCACCTGGCTCCAAAGACTCCTTGACGCACAACCTTTGGCTGACCTATCTGCACTGCACCCGGTCTCCCTGGCCCCTGCATTGGAAAACTAGCTGTGCTCTAGGGGCCCCAACCCCTTTCAACCGCTAATCTCCAAAAGGACCCGCTGGACTTACCTTTAAGTCCAAATGTGCAGTGTGTTTCCATGTGGTCCCCTTCTGCGATCTGCAGCAGCTCCAAGACAATAGACATACTACCTTTAAAACCATATTTAATAGTCAATAAATCCAGGCTGTTGGCTTTAACCTGAAAATCACATCACTGTGTGGTCTCTGCTTAAAGTAGACATTGACATTAACAGTAAGGTTCCGATTTGTAAAATCTGAGCCTTTCCAATTGCAAAAAAAAACACTTTTAAATTTACCAAACCCAATTAGTGATTTGGTAATATGTTACCGAATATTGCTAAATCACTAATTGGGTTTGGAAATAGAAACCAAATCAATATTTGGAAGGGGTGTGTTAGGGTGTCCCTTCCAAATACTGAGATGCATTAATGTTTTGCAACCAAAATCTGGTCACAAAACATTAATAGTTATACCACGTCCTTAAAGAAGGTAGAAAGCCATTCCTAAATTGGAAGGGGTCTTCAAGGGGCCCCTTCCCCTTTCTCAATGTTAACAAAAAGTTTTTTCCATGATACCACTGCCTGCTCATAAAAAAGGTTCGGGTACATTTGTTTTAAATGCATCCCATTTTCGTTTAAGGGAAACGGGCTGCATTAAAAAAAACTATTGCTTCATTTAACACCCAACTAATTACATAAATACTATAATCAAATGACAAATGTTTACATTTTTTTAGGTGGAATTACAAATTGGAACCCCTTCTATGGGGACTTTGCAGAATAACCAGGGAACCAAACACAGAGCATAAATATCAAAGGGGCATTAAATCTGTAAATGACTGCTCCAGTTATCTGTGAGGTACTATGTAACAATTTTTACACAGACAGGCTTTAATCGTAGAAAAACATAATTTTCCTTTATCTGCCTATTGGAAAACAAGAGTCTTATCACAACCAAAAATGTTAAGTCGACAGGCTTTGTCAAGTCATTCATAATGTAAGATGAGACGCCTTTTGCCTTTAAATACCACGTTTAAAAGTCAATAATGGAAGCTTATCAACTTTAACTTGGATATAAACATAGGTACGACTAAGTGAAGAAAGGAGTAAAGAAGACACATTACCAATGCTGCACCTCACTTCTGCAACCGTTAACCTTAGGTGCCTGTACATGTGTTTAACAAAGAAATGAATAGTTGGTGTATGTGATCCAATGCACAAAGTTTTATTTTTGTATGTTTTTGATTAAAAAGATCAACATTATTAATCTTGAGATTCATAAAATAAGTCAGTTTCCAGTATAAAAATGGCTTCATTACTATTCACAGTGATCACATCTATAGCCACTATGTATAGTGATTACATCAGCAGCCAACATGTTTCACTGCCAAACCACTTCCTCAGGACTCACAGAACATACTGGTTGTTAGACTCTGGAAAGTAGCATCTAATTCGAGTTCCTGTTCTTGAGGTGTCTCACTTCATACTGATAACATACTTCACACTGATAATATAGCCATATCTCATAATAACATCATGACTGAGAAACGAACAATGAATAACAGAAATAATTATTTTGCCAATATAGGAATAAAGGTTTCCTTTGTTTGGAAAATCGATTTTGAAAAAGCGAAGGTATACAGGCCCATATTTATACTTTTTGACGCTAAACTGCGCTAACGCAGTTTAGCGTCAAAAAGTTTTGCGCCGGCTAACGCCATTCTGCAGCGCCATGCGGGCGCCGTATTTATTGAATGGCGTTAGCCGGCGCAAGCAGACCGGCGCTGCCTGGTGTGCGCGAGAAAAACCACGTACACCAGGCAGCGCCGGCGTAGGGGGAAAATGGCGCATGGGCGTCTTAAAATGGGGCAAGTCAGGTTACGTCGAAAAAATCGTCGTAACCCGACTTGCGCCATTTATTTTCGACGCCCATCCCCCATCAACATGACTCCTATCATTGTAAAGATAGGAGTCATGCCCCCTTGCCCAATGGCCATGCCCAGGGGACTTCTGTCCCCTGGGCATGGTCATTGGGCATAGTGGCATATAGGGGGGCACAAATCAGGCCCCCCTATGCCACCAAAAATTATTTAAAAAAAATAAAAAAAATACTCACCTGAATGTCCCTGGGGTGGGTCCGTCCAGCCTTGGGTGTCCTCCTGGGGTGGGCAAGGGTGGCAGGGGGGGTCCCTGGGGGCAGGGGAGGGCACTCTGGGCTCATTTTGAGCCCACTTGTCCCTTAACGCCATGCCTGACCCAGGCGTTAAAAAGCGGCGCAAATGCGCCGTTTTTAGCCACGCCCACTCCCGGGCGTCTCTTTTGCCCGGGAGTATAAATACCACGTAAAGGCCTGGGAGTCATTTTTTAGACGGGAACGCCTCCCTTGCATATCATTAACGCAAGGAAGGGGTTCACGCTAAAAAATGACGCACATTCCGGGAACTTTGGCGCTATTCGCCTCTAACGCCATAGTATAAATATGGCGTTAGTTGGCGTTAGTTTTGCGTCGAAATTGCGTCAAAAAAAACGACGCAATTTCGGCGCAAACGGAGTATAAATATGCCCCACAGTATGACAGTGATGTTAGCATCCCCCACATTGTGGGTTTCATATGCAGTCTTTCGACAAATATACGATGTAAGTATTAGACTGCATCTTATACGTGGAACGCTTAAAAACTTTCCTAGAAAAACAGATAAGCAGATTTGGAGTGACTGTAGTGTTGTAGAGTGTTCCATATCAAAGAGCCGCTTTCCACCCAAAACGTGGGAACTACCCAGTTTCCCTATTTCTTTTCTTGCAAAATTAATGCAGCACTCGAAGCTTCAAAGGGCATTGTTATGAATTATGCTGGGTGCTCCCTTGTATCTGGACAAAGCAAGACCTCTCTAACAAGCTCTAATAAAATTGAAACACGTGTGTCAGGGACTGATTTGATGCATTCATTTCAGGTTGGCTTGGATGTTAGTTTACAAATTAAAAGCTATAATACTCTTCCTGCCTCACATTTTTTTAGCTCGGCATGGATGGGCTTGTGCTACAAAAACAGACATTTGAGGTGAGCAGATCTGGAGTGTTGGTGGTGTTATACAGTGTTCCATGTCAAGGAGGTACTCTCCAACTAAAATTTGAGACCTACGCAGGCTTCCCTGCTTACATTTTTGCATGATTTATGCAGCACTAAAACCCTGAAATAGCACTGTTTTGACTGATTTTATACACACACACACATACACACACCAAAAAATTAGGACCATGTTTCCATTGAAAAAACGTTTTTTGATTTGCTTATATCTTTGTCACCGTTTGATGAATCTTAACTAAATTTCCCCCAAAAAAGTGTTGCAGTGATTCTTGTTGCACACGGAAAGTTTCAGAGTGATCCGTCAAGCAGGGACTGAGAAAAAGGGGGGGTGAAAAAAGTTTAAATTCCCATGTGTTGTATTGTTCTGTTCCGCACGCTGCATGCCGCGCACGGGCGCACACAGCGCGTGGAACAGAACGTTAGAGACGATTTGGACAGCGATGTAGACGGCGGCCGTTGTGGTCTCCCTCCCGTTTTTTTCTAGCATGAATAAATCATATTTATGAACCCATGGTGAGCTCTCATGGATTCCTTCACTTTCGACGAAGGTATGCGGCTCTGCTGACCGGGAGGAGAGACAAGGAGAGACGTGTTTTATTTCTTTAGTGTGACAACGGCTATTAATATTGCTTCAGCTGTCAGTTTCAGTCTTAAAAAAAAAACAAAAAAACGTTTACTGGAGCCTCTGAACAGCTGTTTGTTCAGGTTTCAGGGAATCAATTTCTTCCCAGTTAAGAGGCTGAAACGATCATCGTGTGGGAGTGTTGCTTGGCAACAGTTTCAAGTTTCTTTGTCAACAGCAAATGGTGGAGTGCTTTGGAGTTTTCAAGCCTGTATTAGTTGCCTTGCAACCGTGAAGGATTGGATGTTTTTTTTTTTTTTTTTCTTTCAAGACGATTAATAGAGAATTATTTCAACTTTTATAATAACAATGGAAGGTTTTACTGCGGCAAGTTTTTTTTTTAACACTCCTAGAGAACCTGTCATATCTTGGGAGGACTGGAAAGAGGGTTTCGAAGCGTATGTCTTGGCTGTTGGTGGTGATATATTCACGGCATCCAGAAAACTGGCTATGTTGAAACATTGTTTGGGGGCAGAAGGAAGGCGCATTTTGAAACATTTACCATATCCTGATGAGGATGAAGACCAGAATGAGGATGAGTACGAGATTGCCATGGAACAGTTGAACTCCAATTTTGGAGAAAAAAAAGAATGTTGTCGTGGAGCGTTTTAAATTTTTAAAGAGAAGCCAATTGCCTGGAGAATCAGTTGAAAGTTATGAGGCAAGTTTGAGGATTTTGGCTGCAACTTGCAACTATGGTCATTTCCAGGATGAAATGCTGAGAGACCAACTGGTTTTGAAAGTTAATGATAAAAAAACTCAAGAAAAATTGTTAAATACAGAAGATTTGACATTACAAAAAGCCATTGACTTCATCAAGAGAATTGAAATAACGAGTGATGGTCTAAAGGAACTGTCTTCTACGTCGGGAACTGTGAATGCGGTTGTTGGAAGAGACTATAAGTTCAAAAAGGAGGATTTGTTAGCAACTTCAGCGAAGATGGAGGGAAGAAAAGATACTATTTGCTATAGGTGTGGCCTCAAGGGGCACATTGCGTCTGATGTGTGCTGTCCTGCTGCTAGCCAAGTGTGCAGGAAGTGCAAGTTCAAAGGACATTTCGCCCCTGAGTCAGGGGCGAGATATACTTTGATCGGAAAAGAAAATATGTCTAGTTTTCCTGCGCATGATATTAAGCCTCCAGATGTGCGTTTACTAGCGTATGGTAACAAACCTATTGAGCTTGTGGGGTATATGGATGCTTCTTTAGAATTTCAAGGTACAGTAGTCAAGTCAAAGGTATATTTTGTGGAGGAAGGTACCAATTTGTTAGGTTGGCCGCAGCAAAAGGACCTTGGCATTATTCTTGAACCTAATCACCCCGATCAAGTGTTGGGGTCGAAGTCCAACGTACATATGGTGGAAAAGGCCAATTTTGTACAAGAGTTTCCCCAAGTGTTTAACAATAAGTTAGGAAAATTAAAGGGGTTTGTGCATAGAATTATTTTGAAGCGTGATGCTGTACCAAAGGCGCATAAACCTCGTCCTGTGCCTATTGTGATGAGGGAAAAATTACGACGTGAGTTATGTAAGTTGTCAGAGCAAGATGTGATAGAAGAGATCGAGGCGTCGGAGTGGTTGGCGCCAGAGGTGATTGCTAAAAAGGCTAATGGAGACATGCGTTTGTGTGTGGATTTGCGGGATCTTAATGCTGCTATATGGGTGGATAGACATCCTTTGCCCAATATTGGTGAAATGTTATCCACAGTGAGTGGGGCAAGTGTATTTTCTACCTTGGATTTGTCATCAGCATATCACCAAATTGAGTTACACCCAGAGTCACGAGCATTAACCTCTTTTATCACTCCAGAGGGGGCGTACAGATTTAAGCACATGTCTTTTGGTTTGGCGTCAGCATCGTCAGTGTTTCAACGGGCAATGCATCATTTGCTTAAAGATGTATCTGGCGTTACTTATTTTCAAGATGATATATTGGTGTTTGGTGGAGACCAGAATGAGCATGATTGTGCAATGAGAAAGGTGTTGAGTGTTTTAAGGGTCAACGGGCTGACGATCAAATTGGAGAAGTGCAAGCTGAGTGTGCCTAAAGTGGAATACTTGGGTCCCTCAATTAACAAAGATGGTATTTTGCCTAAATTGGATTTAGTGAAGGCAATTGAAAGTGCGCCATCTCCCGCTTGTAAGGATCAATTGAGATCGTTTTTAGGTCTTGCAGAGTACTATTCTAAATTTATTTCCAAGTTTGCTGACAAAACAGTGAATATGAGGAGGTTGTTGTGCGTGAAAGAACAATTTATGTGGTGTGAGAATTGTGAGAGAGAGTTTTGTTTGTTGAAGAAACAAATTGCTTCAGCTCCAGCTCTTAAGCCGTTTGATACTAGGAATGAGATTATAATTAACACTGATGCCAGTTCCGTGGGACTGGGAGCAGTGTTAATGCAAAAAAGAGTTGGAAAGGAAGTGACAATAGCGTATGCTTCTAGACCGTTGAGTTAGTCGGAAATGAATTATTCCACCATCGAAAAGGAAGCATTGGCATGTTGGTGGGGTGTTAACAATTTTCGTAAGTTTGAGTGGGGTTTGAAATTTGAAATTCGTACTGATCACCGTCCGTTGGTGGAAGTATTTTCGACCAAGGGTGCGGGTAGGGCCACGCCTAGAATAGCTCGTTGGGTGGCCAGAATGTTGGAATACAACTATGATATGGTGTATTTTCCCGGAAAAAAAAATGTGTTGGTTGATTGCCTGTCAAGGCTTCCAGTAAAGTCGGTACAAGGTGATGAATCTAAACCTGATGAGCTCATAGCTTTTGTGGACGTGGATGTAGGGAGTGTGACAGAAGGCAGGATTTCACATGAAGAGTGGATTACTGAAGTTCAAAAGGATGGCGTGTTACAAGAGGTGATGGGTTATTGTCGTCAAGGAGGGCCAAATAGAGGGAGTGCTTCTTGTGAGGCTGAGTACCTTCGACAAGTGGGCGTAGAGTTGTGCATGGAGAACGGTGTTGTGTTCAGGGGTGAGCAGTTGGTGGTTCCAACTGTTTTGCGAGAACGGGTGTTAAAGTTGGCTCACGAGGGTCATCTTGGGATGAGCGCGACTAAGAGGCGGGTCAGATCTGAGTATTGGTGGCCTGGCCTGGATAGGGAGGTGGAGCATCATGTGAGAGAGTGCGTGTTGTGTGCGTGGAGCGACAAGTCTCAAAAGTTGGCGAAAGGTGATATTGTTGTGTCTGATAAGTCGGACGGGCCATGGAAGAAAATTGCTATTGACATTATGGGTCCGTTTAATATTTTAGGAAGTGTGCCTAAATATGCTTTGGTGGTTGTGGATTATTTTTCCAGGTGGCCAGTTGTAAAATTTGTAGAAAATATAAATACAATGTGCGTTGTGGAGTTTTTGATGGATTTATTTGACTCAGAAGGAATTCCTGAGATAATAGTTTCTGACAATGGTGTACAATTCGTATCTAGTGTCATGAAAGAGTTCTTATGTAGATTTAACATAGAGCACATCAGAGCATCTGTTTATTACCCACAGAGTAATGGTTTGGTGGAGAGGTGGAATAGAACGTTGAAAGAGGGGTTGCAATTAGCGATTTATAATGGAGTGAGGATCTGGTTTGGTCTTACCGTACTTCTCCGCATAGTGTTACGGGAAAGTCACCTTTTGAGGTCATGAGAGGTAGAAAACCGAGAGCTTTGTTGACAAAAGGTGTGGGAAGAAAGCAATTGGAGATGAGTGAAATTCCTGATGATTACAAAGTTGGAGATTGGGTGCGAGTGGTGAAGGGTGCATGGTCGGCTAAAGGGGAATCTAAATTTTCAGAGCCTCTGGAGGTGAGAAAAGTGTATAAGTATACTTTGTTGCTGAGCGATGGAAATGTGTGGAACCGAGGAAAAATTATAAAGGTTCCTCCACAGTTTAATCAGGAAAAATTTTGGGAGGTGGAAAACAGTTTGGAAAACAGTGTTGGTAAGAGTTCAGCGAGTACTAGTGTAACACCCTTGAATAAGAGTGGACATGTTGGTGTGATGGTGAGAGACAGGTCGATGTTGAGGAAGCCTAAGAGGTTTGTTGATTTTGTCACTGCTTAAAGTAAAGCTGTTGGTATCCACAATATGTGTGCTACACAAGGATATGTTTTTTGTTCTTGTTACTGTGTCGATGCATTACACAAATTAATTATATAATTATCTTATTAAGTTATGTTATGTATTCTATGATATGATGTTTGATTTGTGTTGTAATCACATATATATTTGTTTATGTGATGTTGATGCATTCTATGTATTATTGTTCATTTTCATTGAAGAAAGGGGGATGTGTTGTATTGTTCTGTTCCGCGCGCTGCATGCTGCGCACGGGCGCACACAGCGCGTGGAACAGAACGTTAGAGACGATTTGGACGGCGATGTAGACGGCAGCCGTTGTGGTCTCCCTCCTGGTTTTTTCTAGCATGAATAAATCATATTTATGAACCCACGGTGAGCTCTCATGGATTCCTTCACCATGTTAATTTCCACCTTTAGACACATCTATATCCCAAAACAACTGGACAGAATTACACCAAATTTCGTAAAAAAGCTAGCAATTAGTACACAGATTGTGCTTTTGCTTATTTGGTGCAAATCTGTTCTTTAGTTTTTGAGAAATGTAGGGAAATCCAAAGTTGTATAGCTCTGGGTGCAAAGTATTCATGAAAAAAGACGAGCTTGTGCAGGGAAATGCACAGCTCTGATTGGCTGCCTACCAAAACTTCAAACCAGGAGGTGTTGGCAGCCATCTTGGGATTCAGCTTCAGCCAAGTCCCAGAAAAAAATGCAAAAAAAGAAAAGGGGCAAGAGTATGGACACCCTGATTCCCAGAGCAAAAAAAGCATTTTTTATTTTTTGTGCCACAGATTTGTGATATTTGTGAATTTGCATCAAAAAAGTTTTTAAAAAGTGCGGGCTCCCACCAACATAGAGGGCCAGCCTCTAACAGGTTAATATATAAACATCCAGACAACCTCCATATAAATTTTACAAACAAATATAATCCTAGAGCGGTTCATCTATGGAGTAAGGGAAATACAAGGTCTGTCTTGTTGGTTGTCGAAGACATTTCAACCCTTGTCAAGGATATACCGGTCTCATCAGGACAAACAGTGACTTGGGGAATGGTTGCAGTAAATGGTATTGCATTAACTGGCACAACTGGGAATAAGTCCAATCATGATATCAAGGATATTCTGTGGGAATTAAGTTCGATGTCAGGGAAAATAAGAATGCTCCAAAATGGCCCTTTGTCCTTTACGATGCAACCCAACCGCACTTGAAGCATTCCCAGGAATGAGAAATGCCTTTGGCTCCAAAGTTGCCCGTCCTCCGGGTCAGAGAACCAGATATTTTTTAATAAGCCCCCGGGTGGACCAGTTCCTGGGGGCATTCATCATTGTGAATGTGGAGGGGGCTCCAAAGACCACCACCTCCCTGGAGTGATATTTGTGATATATAGGGGGGGGCCCACACACCAAGGGACCTCCACCTCCCCAGGGCAAAATGCTTTAATTGTGTGGGGGGAGCCCATCAGCCTCCCCCGGAGCCCTGGGGACCACCACCTCCCTCGGACGATTTGTGTGATGTATGCGGGGGCCTGCGCCCCCCTCTCCCGTGCCCCTGGAGCCACCACCTCCCTGGGGCAAAATGCTATAATTGTGTGGGGGAGGCCAGTTGGGCTCCCCCACAGCCCTGGAGACCACCACTTCCCCAGGACATTCAACTGATTTTGTGCAGCGGGCTGCGAGGCCCCTTCTCACCCCCAGGGACCACTCCCTCCCTGTGGCACCCTGAGAAAAATAGAAACCTCCCTGGGGCTATGCATGTTGAGAGGGGCCACGTGGGCCCCCTCGAGGAGCCACTGATGGTCCTAGAGACTGCCACCCCCCAGGGCCGGTTCCTGCTATATCCTGGGGTTCCCACCCAGGGACATTGCTGTTTCCTGTGGCTTGGCTGCAGCTTTGACAGCTGCAGCCAAGTCACAGCAAACACTCCGCTTTTTGACAGAGGGACATCAGAAACAAGAGTTTTTATCTCTGTTCTCTTCATGCAGGTATGAGTGTAGGGAACATAGATGGACACATTGCTCCAGGAGCTGCTGTTAAGAGCAGGTGGCTGCTTGCTGGAGCAATGGGGCCTCAGGGGAGGCTTTGAGGCTTCCCCGCAGGCCCAGATAGCCCATAAAGGGCATATAATAAAATACATTAAAAAATAGACAGGGACAGTGGGGGAGGCCTTGAGGCTTCCCCTGCGGTCCCAGATAGCCCGAGGGCTAAAAAACATATGTTATTAAAGAATAACAATAGCTTAAGTGTGAAGGTCACAGAACTTCACATTGAGGGTTTGAGTCCAGGTTTATCTCTTGTCATTTCCCTCCTTTTTTTCAACTGGAAATGTTTAAGGCTCATACTGAAAGGTGTTCTTACTGTTTTTAATTGACATACATTTCTTTTCAATTTGTGCAGAAATATCTAATTCTAAGTATATCATCTATCAAAGCCTAAAAAACTCTCTATCGTCCTTTCACTCTCTTTTTCTCTTTCTTTTAATCGCTTTCTCCTACTCACAGACCCACTCAGACACTCACACATCCACTGACAGACCCACTCACACCCTCAAGCACCCCCTCACAGACCCACTCAGACCCTCTTGAACCCACTGACAGCCCCACTCAGACACTCACAGACCCACTCAGACACTCATGCATCCACTCGCAGACCCACTCAGACTCTTACACCTCCACTCACACCCTCATGCACCAAATCACAGACCTGCGTGGGCACTAACATGGCCACTAAGACACTGATGCACACACTCTCACACCCTGACAGAGTCTCTCACAGCCACTCTCATCCCCAGATATACCTTCTTACACCTATTCTCACACCCAGAGAGATAGGCTGCAGCCAACTCCCGCCACACATGGCCAAACAGGCGTGTGCAGAGTAGGGTTGGGTGGTTGGCTGCAGGGACTGGCTGCAGGCAAGCCTGCGGGCAACGCCTGCTACGTACAGTCGAAGGCCATGCACAGTGCAAGGTTCGGTGCTTATAGGAGGTTGGCCTCAGGGCCTGGCCTGGCCACCCGCTGCCACGCATGGCCAATGGCTGTGCGCGATGATGGTTGGATTAACATATAGTAATGACAATTACTATACGTTAAAAAACCCATAGAAATTTACTGAAAAAAACAAAGGTCACAGGGACACTATAATTAGGTTCTGAATTTACCCGTACAAAACCATAGAAATTTTTATAGTTATAATTATCTAAAGTAACTATAACTTTTGCCCTCGCTATGCCCTGCTAATTACCTCAAACATTACAGCACTTATGACAAAATGGCAAGATTGTATCTCAGTTTTTGTCAATCAAAGTAACACAACAATAATATTGCTTGACTGCAGGTGTTACTGCTTCTCCAAGTGCGAAAATATACCAATCTCCAAAGATGTGTTATGTTGATGGCGATTTCAAAATTAAGTTAAATATCAAATATAAATTGAATGAGGTGAAACATTGACAAATGTGATTGTAAACAACATAATAATCATTATAGTCATCAAAGTTTTAACTGATAATGCTGTCAAGATGATGCATAGCAGAAAAAGTATACTCATTCCGTAGCGGTAATCAGCAAATGTTAAAACATGAAAGGAAAAATGTATAAAGATAAACATATATAACCAACAGGCTGTAATCAGTATTTATATAGGCACCTCGTATAATGTTCAAAAACTTTTTATAAATACATTGGTAACTTCAGTCCATATCCGTGGCCCAGTGGCCAATGTCAGCCTGTTGCGGTGCTGTGGAAAAGGCACTACTACCCCAGAAAATGTTGCCGCCATACCTAAAGCCGTATTCACAAACCTTGTGAAAATACATTAGTAATTTAAACCATATTCATGACCCAAGCACCAATGTCAGCCTATTGTACTGGTGCGGAAATGAGCATTGTTACCCCAGAGAATGTTGCCACTGTACTTCAAGTCATATTTACATATATTTACATAACTCATAACATGAGTAGTCAGAACATCTGTAATTTCTTAGATGTGTTTAGAAGCACAATTACTTGTGTGAGAACTGCAAACAGGTAATAATCACCCAAAGTGACACACAAAAGATATGCATATAACTCAGAGATAACTTCAAAAAAGTGAATGAAATTATTGCAAATAGTTAGTATATTTTTCAAAAGAAAAGAAATGGGTTGTCAACACAGAAAATGACCAAGAGATCAAAATATAAAGATTAAAACCATATTTAAACCAATCATTATTGGAACTATCCAAAGGAAGAGATCTCCATGAGGCAGAGAGTTAGCCAATGTGCACATGGAGTTCCTCATCCAGGTTCAACCCTTCAGGAGCTCTACTATTGAGCTGAATGATATATCCAGACTCCAGAAGCCTGAGTTTCCTTTCTCTGTCACCTCCACGAATAGATTAAGCAATCCTGTAAATTCCAAAAAATGACAAAAGTTCAGGGATCTGTGCATGTTTCTCAGACCAGTGTCTTCAGGGTAAGTCTGCTCACAATTCTCTATTGCTCTGAGGTTCTTCAATACTCTCTTTGTCACTGGGAAAATGGTACACCCCACATATTGGCGACTAGAGGGGCATGTTAAAACATAGACACAGTAATCACTGCTGCAAGTAATGAACTTGTTGATGTTGACTGTCCTCCCTGTGGTTAGTCTGTATGTTTGTTTTATTCTTGCTACCCCTGTAGGCTTTGCACCTTCCACACTTGTAAAAGTCGTTCTGTTCTCACAGACAGTAGTCATTCCCTTCCCGAGTGCCTGTGTAGCTGTGCACTAAAATATCCCTGATGGATTTTGGTGTATGGTGTGTCAGGGGGTGAGGTGTTATCTTGTCTCCTATTACAGGGTCCTATCCGACGCGTAATCTTATCTGACTAATTATTAAGGGGGTCATTCTGACTCCCGCCGGGTGCGGTCACCGCGCGCCCGGCGGGAGCCGCCAAAATACCGTACCGCGGTCGGAAGACCGCGGCGGGTATTTTGAGTTTTCCCCTGGGCTGGCGGGCGGCCTTCAAAAGGCCACCCGCCAGCCCAGGGGAAAACGACCTTCCCACCATGAAGCCGGCTCGTAATCGAGCCGGCGGAGTGGGAAGGTGCGACGGGTGCTACTGCACCCGTCGCGTATTTCACTGTCTGCTATGCAGACAGTGAAATACAAGCGGGGCCCTCTTACGGGGGCCCCTGCAGTGCCCATGCCATTGGCATGGGCACTGCAGGGGCCCCCAGGGGCCCCGCGACACCCCCTACCGCCATCCTGTTCCTGGCGGGCGAACCGCCAGGAACAGGATGGCGGTAGGGGGTGTCAGAATCCCCAAGGCGGCGCAGCATGCTGCGCCACCTTGGAGGATTCTGACGGGCAGCGGAAAACCGGCGGGAGACCGCCTGTTTTCCTGCACTGACCGCGGCCAAAGCGCCGCGGTCAGAATGGCCTGCGGGGCACCGCCGGTCTGTCGGCGGTGCTCCCGCCGACCCTGGCCCCGGCGGTCTGAGACCGCTGGGGTCAGAATGACCCCCTAAATGTGTTTATAAGTCTCACTTCATTGGTGTCCTTTTCCTCACCATGTTTAGTAAGTAAGCTATTCCTAGATAGTTCACAAGCTTTCTCACTTTCTCACTAGTTCTCTTCAAATTTCTCAAAGGCCCTGAATCTCTGTACCATCCTTCCCTCTTCTTCCTTATATGCTTGACAATTGTATTTTGTCCTTAAAAATTCCCCAAATGGAGTACTCCACTTGAGTTTCTTAGGATGATGACTATGGGCATGTAGCACGCTATTGCCTGCTGTGTTCTTACAGTGAAGGGTGGCGTTTAAGGTGCCACTGTATCTCATGTATTTTGTGCTTGAAAGGCAAACTGAGGTTGTTGTCTGAAATGTGTCGAAAATTCACGTCACTGTTGTTCCTCCCACCAGCCAATGGAAATTCCTGTGTAGCGGGAGTAAAGCAGCTTCCCATCATGGCCCCTAATAGTTGCCAAGTACCATACTTAATTAAATAGAAAAAAGTTTTTCTCCAGGCAGAATCTCAGCATATCAAGTAGCACCACTGAGTGATCATACATGCAAAACACTTTGGGGCATATTTATACTCTGTTTGCGCCGAATGTGCGTAATATTTTTTGAAGTGGACCTCAAGTGAGCTGCAAAGTGCATACTGGCAAGGGTAGTCCTGCACATTTTCAAATTATATCCCAAGTGGGTTGCTGAAGCCAAACAAAATAATAAAACACAATTCATTACCCCAGTGGGCAAATTCATTTGTTTTTGCTGCCAATGTTCATACCTGCTGCTCATATATATATCTATATATATATCTAGAGGGGTGGGGCATGTGACTCACCTCCAAGGCCAATTTCAGGCCTGGGAACCCCATCTCCTGGGGCTTGCCATAGTTGAAGAAGGGGCACACATCCCCTCTCCTCAGGCTTATTTAAGATCCAGAGAGTCCATCTCCCGTGACCCAGCCGTAATTAGAAAAGGGAGGGGGCATCTAGCCCCCCTCCTGAAGTCATTATTTGCCTTGGGTACTAATATATTCCTTCAAGAACGGATGTACGCGGAGTTTCTTGATACGAAGTAAGTTTATTTATCACGACCCCGCCCGGCTGCCATGCACGACTCTCCTCTCTCAACCGCCTTCCTTCCCTCTTCGAATCCTCCTCGAGTTGCCGGGAGACAGCCGGGTTCCAATACGTTCACAGAACACAATACAACACATCCCCAATCCTACAAACTACAATAAATAGAAACAATTATAAGTAAGTATACATTACTAATAGCAAATAAAATCCTTCAATAACTTAGATGGTAATTTCCTTCTTGCACTGACTCTTTTCATTAAATCAATCCTACAAACTACAATAAATAGAAACAATTACAAGTAAGTATACATTACTAATAGCAAATAAAATCCTTCAATAACTTAGATGGTAGTTTCCTTCTTGCACTGACTCTTTTCATTAAATTCTCACACTCACCCTTCTTTACCCAATGACTCTTTTTCACCTCTTTCCTTTTCATCCACTCATCTATTTCTATCTCTGAACACCTTACTGTCCTCCTCACATTCCACCAATTACCATCTGACAACTTTACGCAGTTACCCTTCGCTATCAACACACATTTCGGCTCCGATAGTTTGGACACTCCTTTTTTTGCTAAATTTCCTATCATCACTCTTACCCAATCACCTTTTTTGTACTACATTTGCTCTTTCTTGATTTTGTCATTGTGTCTTGACTCATACTGTTGTTGATACGATTTCACCCTATCCCTGATTTGTTCACTATGAATTATTTTTTTTCAATTTCTACACATCCACGCAGGTACAGCTACAGTGCATGGTACCCTTCCCTTCATCAGCACAAACGGAGTCTCACCCGTCACACTATGTGGTGTAGTTCTATAATTCCACAACATGTCCCTGATTTGAGACTTCCATGACAAATTATTATATAGAGCTAACTGAATGTTTTCCCCTAGCACACGGTTAAATCGTTCCACCATACCATTCCCTCTGGGGTGATACACAGGTGTCCTACAATGTCTAATTCCCCATTTTTTGAGAAAACACAAGAACTCATTAGAAGTAAATTGTGGTCCGTTATCACTAACCATTTCCCCAGGACACCCCTCCCTTCTAAATATTTCCTCGCAAAATGCAATGACATTACCGGATTTCGTCTCCCTCACAAATGCCACTTCAGGCCACTTTGAATAATAATCCATCATAACTATGGCATATCTATCAGAACTTCCTAAACACTCAAACGGACCACAAACATCAATGGCCACTTTGTACCATGCTTTTTCCGGCAACTCTTGTGATTTAATCGTTGTTTCTAACAACACATGCGATTTGTCACTTGACATACACGCCACACAATTCCTCACGTACCTTTCAATTTGCCTATCCATACCTGGCCACCAAAAATCCTCCTGCACCTTCTTCTTCATAGCAGATATGCCACCATGCCCTTCATGCATCAACCTTAACACTCTTTCCTTTAGACCCTCCGGCACCACCAATTTGTTTCCTCTTCTCAAAACTCCATCTACAACCGACAATTCATCCCACACGTGTTTAAACTCACCCATGTCAACATCCAAACGCTTTTTCTTAACCAAAGGTAACTCCTTCATTACCTTGTCCAGCGACACATCTTCCCACATAGCCTTCTCCCATTCCACTCAACTTATGGCACCCCCTGCTTCTGATATGTCCGCCACCACCCATTCATCTTCTTCCCACACCTCATTGTCAATCACCGGTAATCTAGACATACAATCTGCACTTATGTTTTTTATCCCTGGTACATATCTCATTTTAAATGTGTATTCTTGCAGTCTAAACATCCATTTTGCAATCCTTGGTGTAGCTCTACTCGCCCCTTTAGTGGTAAAAATGTCAATTAAGGGTTTGTGATCAGTTCGTAGCTCAAACTCTGTGCCCCAAACATATATACGGAAATGCTGCACACTCCACCAGCATGCCAAAGCTTCTTTTTCGATGGTTGAGTATGTCGGCTCTGCTCCCTTCAGCGTGCGTGATGCAAACGCCACTACTCTTTCTCTCCCCTCATGTCTTTGTAACAATGCTGCTCCCAACCCATAATTACTAGCATCTGCAACGATTATAGTCTCATCTTCCGGGTTATATGGTTTCAAGGTGATGGCTTTCACAATAGCTTCCTTAACCATTTCGAATGCTTCCTGGCACTCATTAGACCACTTAAAATGGCACCCTTTTTTCATCAACACTCTTAGCACATGTACTTTTTCGGCAAAATGATCCACAAATTTTGGGTAATATTCAGCCAGGCCCAGGAACGATGTTAGCTGGTCTTTGTTTTGCGGTGCAGGAGCCTTTGCAATGGCATCAATTAATTTTTTTTGTGGTTTTACTCCCTGTTGATTCAGTGTGTGTCCCAAATACTCCACTTCTTCCACTCCAAACCTGCACTTGTTCCTACTGATGGTAAGACCAGCTCTCTCCAACTTCTTTAAAACTGTTGTCAGTACTTCATCATGTGCTTGTTCGCTATCCCCCCAAACTAGCACATCGTCCTGGAACACTAATGTGTTATTAACATTATGTAAAAAAAATTGCATCACTCTTTGAAACACAGCAGAGGCGGATGCCAACCCAAATGGCATCCTAACAAATTGGACGCCCCCTCTGAAGTAATGAAAGACGTCAAATGTCGAGATTCTTCCGACAAGCATACCTGGTGGTACGCATTCGACAAGTCCAATATTGTAAAATATTTTCCACCTCGAACATTAGCCAACATTTCGTGTATTCTTGGCAATGGGTACCGATCTATCAATATGTTGTTATTCAGGTCCCTCAAGTCTACACACATGCGAATTCTGCCATCGGGTTTCCTTGCTATAGCAATAGGACCTAACCACTCGGACACTTCTATAGGTTCTATCACTCCATCCTTACACAACCTGTGGAGTTCCTCTTTTAATTTATCTCTCAGTGCAATTGGCACTATCCGCGCATTGTGTACCCTTGGGACAGCATAATTTTTCAAAATTATCTTGTGTTGAAAGTTCTTGAGGCAACCCAACTTTTCTTTAAACAGCTCAGGAAATGCAATTACCCATTTCCCTTCCTTGCTCTCCCCTGTTAACAACACTTGTTCGGGATGGTTAGGATCCAGCACAATGTTCAACGCGCGTTGTTCCTTCCAACCTAGTAACGATCGTCCTTGCTTTACTACATAAACTCTTGCAAGTGTTTTTCTATCTTTAAACATTAGCTCTGCCTCAAAATAACCTAAAATCAATAATTTGCCACCACTATATCCTTCCGGTAGCACATCCGTGGGTTTAAAATCGTTGCCTCCTAAATCGCCCCACACCTGCTCGTCAATTAAAGTGAATGGTGAGCATGAGTCCGCCCACATGTGTGTCCGTTTTCCATTTATTTCAACAACACACTTAGGTGGATTATACCCCTTAGTTTTATTTCCAAGCTGACTACACACAGTTGTCATTCTTTCCTCCACAGCTAAGACTTCCACTTCATCCTCACTCATGCTGTTATCCTCATGTCCATTTTTTGTTACTGTATTTACAGACTTCCTAGATTTGTTTTCATCAACCTTTCTGCATACTCTCGCAAAATGTCCAATCCTCTTACACTTGAAACACCTCGTGTTTATAGCTGGACAATTTTTTGCCTCCGCCAAGTGTTTGCCACTTCCACACCTGAAACATTCCTTTCTTTTCCCTAAATTATCTTCAAATTTATTTGTGTTTTTCTTTGCATATCGCACTTCCCCAACCGTGTTCTGTTCTTTAGTGTCATTAGTATTGAGTTCTTTAACATATCGAGATGTACTCTCCATATGTCTCGCAACTTCCACCGTCTTATCCAACGTCGGATTCTTTAAACTCAACAACTTCTCCTGTATTTTAACTTCCTTCACTCTGTTAATAAACTGGTCCCGAATGATCTCATCATGCATATCTTTAAATTTGCATGAAATAGCTAACCTCCGTAAACTGTTAACAAACTGATCAATCGTCTCATCTGGTTTCTGGTTGCATGAGAAAAACCTATGCCGCTCTACCACAATGTTAATTTTCTTTCCATAGTTTTCCTCCAATGCTTTCATAGCATTTTCATACACATCTTCCTCTTGATCAGAATCTCCTGCTTGTGCGTCCCGTAGCGGTAAAGTTTTCAAAACTTTCCTTCCTTCCACCCCCAGACAATGCTTCAAAATAGCCAACTTCCTTTTCTCAACAAACATTTCCCCTCCAATGGCCTCTAAGTAAGTCGTAAAAGCATCCTCCCAATCTTCCCAGGCCATGCTGGGCTCACCAGGAAGTTGTAAAAATGCAGGTGGCGGAATTATGGAATGTGTTGCCTTGTTTATTTTCTGTCTTTGTATTATCGTTTTTCTTTTCTTATTTAATTATTTTTTTTATTAACTATTCACTCAATCTTGACCAGTTTTAGTTTAAATGTAGTGTTACATGTTCTTTTCCTAATATTCACTTTGTGTCACGTGACCAAACAACACCTTTGTTGTCCTCTACAATCCTAATAGGCCTTTGCACCCACGTTGTATAATCCACTGTTGCCTAGCAACCCCAGCGTTGCTTTCGTCACACGCGTTGTATAGCTCAATGTTGCCTAGCAACCCCAGCGTTAATCACGTCACACGTGAGCCGTACCCAATCTCTCGTTTACTTTCATCTTTTTTTAATTTACTAGCGTTGCGCTGAAATGCGGTCCAACCTGAGTGACTTCTCGACACTTATTCCTGCTCTGACTACGGCTCCAGCTGTCCGCGCCGAATTCCAGCAGTCGTTCACTGCTGTTACCGGGTCCGGGGTCGTATAACCTACACCCGTGGGCTCCTCAAGATCGTCGCCAATAATATATTCCTTCAAGAACGGATGTACGCGGAGTTTCTTGATACGAAGTAAGTTTATTTATCACAACCCCGCCCGGCTGCCATCCACGACTCTCCTCTCTCAACCGCCTTCCTTCCCTCTTCGAATCCTCCTCGAGTTGCTGGGAGACAGCCGGGTTCCAATACGTTCACAGAACACAATACAACAGGTACCCCAACCCCATGGCCGGCTCCAGCTATGTCCTGGGTGCCCTTCCCCGGGGCAAAACAATTTCCCTTTCTGTACTGGCACGGGCATGGAAACCTGTGTTTGCTCTCATTTGCCAGGAGCAATTTCCAAACTCCCTCCAAGCTACAGCAAATATGAAGTCCACTCCCAGATGTTGGGAGCTTGAAAAATGCTCCCACCAGCTGGGAGGGCACTTCAGATCTGTTTCCCTGGCTGCAGTGATGCTTCCATCCCCTAAAAAAATGGGAGACGGGGCCCCCGGGCCAAATTCGACCCAAGGAGTGGGACACGTGTCCTCTTCCCCGTATAATGTGCTAGGCCCCAGGGGGATGAGGTCCCCGGGCCTTAATCAGACTGAAAAGAGGGGCCACATGCCAACCTTCCCCTGAAATATGTTTCCGGACCCAGGGTCCCGAGTTATAGTTACCTTAGGGCATGAGTTATAGTTGATTGAGATACCTCTAACTATAACTGCTGAAGTTCTGTGGTTTTGTGCAGGCCTGTGTGTGGAGCTCTGCTCCGCTGGTGGAGCTAACGGGGTTTCTGGAACTCTGCACTCCGCTAGGAGCGTGGATTTACCCTAAAAAAACTCCATTAGCCCCGTCAGCAGAGCTGAGCTCTCCCGGTGTGCGCTGCAGCCCAGCACAGAAAATCTGCACTTGCGCTGTGCAGCCCATACCAGGGCTGCAGCGTGCACCAGAGCACAGAGCAAGGCAGCCGCTGTGGAGAGAAACTCGTTGCTGGACGACAAGGTGTGGTGGAGCCCCGGGAAGACCCAGGTAAGTCATTGTCTCTTACTCTCTTTTGCCGTTGTTTGTGCACACTGGTGCACAAAAGGCCTGAAACAGCAGCTTCCACTGCCTACATCCCTCCTGAACTCACCTGATCTCTGAAGCTCTAAGCAGGGTGGCCCGACCCTGCTTAGCGCTTCTGAGATGGCCGCATCCAGGAGGACTCTGTGGGTCACGGAACTCCGCCTCTGCGGAATTCCGCTGAGTTTTTTTTCCAACTCCACGGAAGACAGACTCCGTTTACTCCACCCAGGCCTAGTTTTGTGTGTGTAACATCTGAACCTAACTATAAAGTCCCTGTAACTTTTGTTTTTTTCAGTGAATTTCTATGGTTTTATTAACGTAAAGTAATTTTAATTACTATACGTTAATCCAACAACCGACCTGCATAGCCTTTGGGCATGTGCAGGCGGCCAACCCCCTATAACCACCCAACCTCACACCACATATGACCTTCTGCCATGCGCGTTGAAGGGTTGGCCACAGGGCCTGGACAGACAACAAACACTCTTTTCTTGCTCCCACTCAGATAAGTATTACACGTGTTTACTAATTTGCTTAATGCAACACCACAGATAATTATTTATATTTATTGATGTATGCACTCTTACTGCCATGAACTCTTTCTTGCACACTCCTCTAGTAGTGCTCTCTTCCTCTTGAGGGCTGCATTCCTGAGCTTGATCTCCGCTCAAGTTGAAGCTGATTACCTTAATGGCTGACTTCCCTCTCCTGAACACAGTTTTTTTTTGCCATTCTGGATGCTGCATAGCCCATGTGTGTCCTTGCAAGCTCAGTAGTCACCAGGGAAGTTTTGTTCTCCATGCCCTTGTTCCTCCCCTGGCCTGCTTCCTTAAAGGAGTTGCCTCCTTTTTGTCCTTTCAATTCCAACAGTCGTGGAATCTAGGACTTTCAACCTAATATTTACCACACCCATGCTCTTTTCAGCTCTCCTCCTTAAAGAGCCTGCCCCTTTTAGTATAATTTACAATCCTTTATAAAAGACTCAGTACAACATGCAGTTTCAGTTTCTATGCTGGATATTTCTAAGAATTTGGAGGCCTCTATGGCAAAAATATTATCCAGTTTTGTTGCAGCTTCCGCGAAAAAGGGAAAGAAAAGTGCAACATCTCATGATGTTCTTTCCAAAGGCATTTCCCTCAAGACTGGTCCTCCCATCGAATAGGTTTCAAATTCTAGGATACTTCCTTTTAGTCATTACTCATCTACAGGATACGAATGAGGAGATTGACGATGTGCTTGGTGACAAAGATGATTTTGATGAGACTTCTGATGTTTTGTTCATTCATGTGCCTCTGGAGAAAAGGTGAAAAATGTCTCTACCCACCGGGGGTGGCACCTTTCAACTAGTACACTCTGGTTTAGTGTACTATATTGGTGAACCCATGTTTGACCCTTCCTTGATACATTATCCTAGTTCTACGGCATGGTACCCATCAGAATATGTGTCAGATTATGCCTCCTTTTATTTAAGACATTCCATAGAAAAAAGGTGCAAGAAACAAATTATGCTCTGAGTTACCACGCCATTTGCTTCTAAACAACGTAAAAGACACTCCAGTCATAGATACTAATATGCTTTTGTTTTTTACCAAATTTGGCAAAGATACAAACAAACAAGCAAACAGGACCTGGCCCAATTGCTAGGATAGAGTTCTGAACTTGGTTGGTCCCTTGACAAGAATTTTTGATTTGGCTGAAGAGAGTAGACTGGAGGGTACACAGGTTGACCCCGATACTTTATCTGATTGGGCTCAGAGGGCTATTTGCATGCTGGGTAACGTTAACACAGCCATTGCTCAAGAGCGACATAAAAGTCTTGTGTTAAAAATTGATCCTAAGCTTTACAGTCTTTCTTCCAAAGAAGAGGGTCAATAGGCCAATGGTCTTTTGTTTGGGGATTCCTTTATCAAGGAAATCAGCAAATGCGTTTACACCTTTACCTCCATTGACAAGGCTCAGTTCTGTTAAAAAAAATATTTGTTTCTCTTTTGTTTTTGCCAGTGCCATCAAAGTAAGGAGTTACTTTGCCCATCAATATCCCTTAAGAGGAAATGCCAGTTATGAAGGATCCTTCAGTCAAGGATCACAACAAGATTACTACCCAGGACTATGGGCCTCATTTCTACCCCTGTCATCACAGAGGCTTCAAAAACATGAGATACCGAAACAAAGGAGACCAGTACACAGGTAAGACTTTTCAAATCCGACCTCTCTCCCGTAGGAGGCCAGTTGTCTATACGCTTGGGTTTCCCTCACAGCAGACCCCTGGGTGAGTCAGACAATTCAAGGTCATTGCATAAAGCTTTATCAAGATCCTGAGTGAATGCACTTTCCCTTTTCTGACAAGAACATTATATTGTTGTTTACAAAGAGATTCAGTCTATTCTTGTAAAGCAAGCAATAGAAAGTAACTCTTTCGATCCTACAAGTACCATCTTTTTGGTCCAGAAAAAGAACAACATGTTTCGACCTGTGATCAATTTAAAGACTTCAACAGCAGTTCCAGTTTATCCTTTTTACAGGAAGTATCTACAGTTACAATGAGGGGAAGGTTTCTTCCATTTGAAAACACTCCCTTTTGGACTAGCCACACCCCCTGGTGTTGTACCAAGATCCTTAAACCCGTGGTGGCCTTTCTAAGAGCCCAGACTGTCAGGCTCTTTGAATAACTCAACAATATTCTAATTATCCCCTTCGCTACCAGACCTTTTCCACCTCCTGTGCCGAGCCTTTTTTTTGGCTATTTGGGGCAGTTCGCGCTTAGGCCCTCATAACTTTTTGTTCACATAAGCTACCCACGCCAAATTTGCGTCCTTTTTTTCCAACATCCTAGGGATTCTAGAGGTACCCAGACGTTGTGGGTTCCCCTGAAGGAGACCAAGAAATTAGCCAAAATACAGTGAAAATGTTGTTTTTTTTCAAACAAATTGGAAAAAAGGGGTGCAGAAGGCAGCTCGTGGTTTTTTCCCTGAAAATGGCATCAACAAAGGGTTTGCGGTGGCAAGATCACCATCTTCCCAGCTTTCAGGAACAGACAAACTTGAATTGGAAAACCCGATTTTTCAATACAATTTTGACATTTTACTGGGACATACCCCATTTTTACAATTTTTTGTGCTTTCAGCCTCCTTCCACTTAGTGACCAAAATGGGTAAAAAACCAATGCTGGATCCCAGGAAGCGAAACATGTCTGAAAAGTAGACACAATTCTGAATTCAGTAAGGGGTCATTTGTGTACATCCTACAAGTGTTTCCTACAGAAAATAACAGCTGAATAAAAATATATTGAAATTGAGGTGAAAAAAAAGCCATTTTTCTCCACGGTTTACTCTGTACTTTTTCCTGCGATGTCAGATTTTTTAAAGCAATATACCGTTACATTAGCTGGACTCTTCTGGTTGTGGAGATATATAAGGCTTGTAGGTTCATCAAGAACTCTAGGTACCCAGAGCCAATAAATGAGCTGCACCTTGCAATGACTTTTTATTCTATACCGAGTATACAGCAATTCATTTGCTGAAATATAAAAAGTGAAAAATAGGTATCAAGAAAGCCTTTGTATTTCCAAAATGGCCACAAGATAAGGTGTTGACAATCAGTGGTTATTTGCACATCTCTGAATTCCGGGGTGCCCATACTAGCATGTGAATTACAGGGCATTTCTCAAATAGACGTCTTTTTTACACACTGCCTTACATTTGGAAGGAAAAAATTTAGAGAAAGACAAGGGGCAATAACACTTGTTTTGCTATTCTGTGTTCCCCCAAGTCTCCCGATACAAATGGTACCTCACTTGTGTGGATAGGCCTAGTGCCCACGAAAGGAAATGGCTCAAAACACCATGTGGACACATCACATTTTTTCACAGAAAACAGAGGTGTTTTCTGCAAAGTGCCTACCTGTGGATTTTGGCCTCTAGCTCAGCCGGCCCTTGCCTACAGGGTCGCTCCCCCTGCGTGACATTGGCGCAAAAAAAAAGATCCCCTTTGCCTAGTTGTTTCTGCCCGCCTTGGGGTAGGTTGACCTAAAATTGCCCGATTTGCCCCCAAGGGGGGCAGGAATGGTCTAAATACAATTTACCCCCCAGGGGAGCGACCCTTGCCTAATGGGTCGCTCCCCATCTCTAAAAAAAAAAACAAACAAAAAAAAAACACACATTTTTTTTTGCCCTGGCGCCTATAGGATTTTGCCCTATCGGCCTAATAACAATAGGCCGATCTGCCCCCGGGGGGGCAGAAATGGCCTAAAATAAATTTGCTCCCCCCCTCCCCGGGGAGCGACCCTTGCCTATGGGGTCGCTCCCCTTGCGTGACGTTGGTGCAATAAAAAAAGATCTCCGGTGCCTAGTGGTTTCTGCCCCCCTTGGCGGCAGATTGACCTAAAATCGGCCGATCTGCAGAAAAGGCCTAAATACAATTTGCCCCTCCAGGGGAGCGACCCTTACCTAAGTGGTCGCTCCCTATCTGTAAAACAACAACAACAACAAAAAAATCTCCGGAGCCTTGGGGGGGCAGATCGGCCTAATTAAAATAGGCTGATCTGCCCCCCAGAGGGGCAGAAATGGTCTAAAATAAATTTTCCCCCCAGGGGAGCGACCCTTGCCTAAGGGGTCACTCCCCATCTGTAAAACAACAACAACAACAAAAAAATCCCCGGTATCTAGTGGTTTCTGTCCCCCTTGGGAGCAGATTGGCCTCAGAAAAATAGGCCAATCTGCCCCCAAGGGGGGCAGAAATGGCCTAAATATAATTTGCCCCCTAGGGGAGCGACCCTTGCCTTAGGGGGTGGGGGGGGGAACCCCACAGAGGGAGCGCTAGCGCTCCCTCTGGGCTTTGTGCCCAGGACGTAATGGTTACGTCCTGGGCACACGAACACTGTGCGTCAGGACATAACCATTACGTCCTGTGCACAGAAGGGGTTATGGCATAGGACAAAGTTTGTCTTCTCTCTCATTTAAAGGACTTCTTCAAAATCTAGGTTTCCTCATCAATATTCGAAAATCTTCTCGCCTCCCATCAAAAAGTTTGGAGTTTCTGAGTTTCCCAATAGACAAAACAGAATTTATCTTACAACTCCCTCACAGAAAGTGTTTCTAATAAAGAAAGACATCTGCCATTCTTTAACCCTTCCTCACATCTCTCTCAGATCACTGGCTCCTCTCATAGGTCTACTGGCATCTTCCATTTAAGCTATTTTCTCCCAGCCCTCGTTACTATCGAGCATTGCTAAGATTAAAAATACATCAGTTCCACAGAGGTTTAGCATATTCAGATCCAGTAACATTAGGTTTAGATTCCAGAGAAGAACTCCTATGGTGGCTGAGCCATTTAGATGCCTGGAAGGGGAGAACGATTTTCTCTGTTGACAGTCTCAGCTGGCGGAGCTAAAATATGGTGTTAAAGCCAACCCATAACACCTTAAAATGTCCCACAATTCCAATAAGTGCAGGTTCCCACATACATAACAGTTCTGGTTGAGCAAAGTGTGGGGCTCCGATTAGAAAGTCAAAGTAGGCGGAGTACGGGGAAGGTTTGATAAGTCACCCCAGTACTTGTGTTGTGTATGGTAGAAGTCAGGCAATGTAGATGAACAGCGGCCCTGCTGTTGCAGCAAACTTACCACCAGTATTGTCAAGTCAACAATTACTTGACTCTTTTGCTTATGAATTAATCTTGCTGTTACTATACACATAGCCTTTAAAAAGTCGTCAAAAAGAAACACGTTTTGGCTGCCTGTACTTATTGGAATAAACAGCTCAATTCTAATGGATTTGTGTATTTACTGGACTTACTGGATGGTTCAGTACTATTGTGGGACATTTTAAGCTGCTCTGGTTGTGCCTTATGCTCATGTTGATGTGGGATTATCTCTCACAATATATGGCACTACTCTGGTAACATAGTGCTTCCACCTGTCAAGCAGTCTGCTTCTAGAAGTTTGGATTTACTCTGTCTACTTAAGGGAAGTGCTATACACAGTAGACCACTGCTACTACTCTTTCTCTGCCTTAGAATATGGTGGTGCACGAAGGTGCCAAACTGACCATATATGCTGCTCCTCCGACCTCCACGAGCATGAATGGAGGAACTTCCTTGCTACTAAGTGGAACGCAAATCCAACCAATTCTGGAGTTGCTCTCATGCTGCTTTCACTATGAGAGCAGCTCCAGGGTTGGTGGGACCAGGCTAACCCAGCACTCATTTTGAGGCTGGAGGCCTGTGCCAGCAATCCCCCAGCTGTTTGACAGCGCTAGGATTGCTCGGTCTACAATGTGCATGTCGGGCTTGCCGGAGCAAGACAGCCGACCAACCCGACATGTGCACTGAAAGGGGCAGCAGTCATCCATCGCAGGATTCAGCCCGCCGCCTGCCCTCATGCTCAGGATGTACACAGCATAAGGTGGTGGCAAATGAAATGGCATTATAATGCCATTGTATTTATTTGTGTTTTCCTGCTGCACTCCCAGCATGCAGGACGGCACTCCTATGATCTTCAGAAGGAACCACCCATGTCTGTGACCCCAGATCTTGTCTTAAAATCCTATGCAAGTTGGACACAGAGGAGCACAAGATGTTGTCAGTTCTCCACTGGCTGTACATGTTCGCTTCAAGAGTCAAACTTGCACATCAATTGTTTAGAAATGCTTTCAGGCTCCTTTACAATCCAGACCTTTGCAAAAGACAGAAAAAAATGTGCAATTATTTTATGAATAGACATTCTGTCAGCAGTCAGGTATATAAACCATATTAGAGGTACAAGATCCAAGCCTCTTGCAGACCTGGCCAAAAGTCTCTGGTAATTTTGCCTCCTACGGAACCCATCCATTAAAGCAGAATATCTTCCAGGCAATTTGAACCTCATAGCAGATTGGTGTTCCAGACACCTACAGGACTCAAGTGATAGGTGTCTTCACCCTACAGTCTTCAATCGACTTTCTTCTATCTTTGACGCAATGTCAAAAGATATTTTGGCTTCTCTTTTTTATACCGATCTTCCTTCTTTCTTCAGCTGGAGACCGAATCTGCAGGCTCCGGCCACAGATGCGTTTCTTCAGTCCTAGTCTCAGAAACTTATTTACGATTTCTCTTCCTTTGTGATGCTTTCTCGAGTGTTAGCACAGAATCACAGATAGCAATTGTCTCTAGCAGTTGTCAACCCCTTTTTGGCAAGCTCAACCTTGGTATTCAACGATTCTGGAACTGTCTTTGGATATTCCGGTTCCGATTCCTCATCTTCCTGATCTGCTCCTCAGCCATCAGGGAACCTGTCACAACCTAATTCTAGAAGGCTTCTCTTCCCTCATCCCTTGGAGGATTTTGGCTTTTCGTGGAAAACCCCAGTGATTTCTGAAGAAGCTGTCCAGTTTATCCAACATTCCCGGGCTTCTAGCACAATAAAACTATGCAAATTAGCCTGGTTGGGTTGGGGTAGCTGGTGTTTTGACAGTCATTTAGATCCTCTTGCAGCAAATGTAACTGTAGTGGTCAATTTTTGGGCTTCTTTGGCCACAGAAGGGAAAGCCTATCAAAAGATTAAGGCGGTCATTCCAACCGCGGCGGGCGGCGGTAGCCGCCAGCCATGCGGTAACCGCCATATGGCCGCTCCGCGGTCAAAAGACCGCTGGGGCCATTTCAACTTTCCCGCTGGGCCGGCGGGCGCTAGCCAAGTTAGCGCCCGCCGGCCCAGCGGGAAAGGGGCCTGCAACACTGAAGCCGGCACCGAATGGAGCCGGCGGTGTTGCAGGTGTGCGACGGGTGCAGTTGCACCCGTCGCGCTTTTCACTGTCTGCTAGGCAGACAGTGAAAAGCAGGCTGGGGCCCTGTTAGGGGGCCCCTGCACTGCCCATGCCACTGGCATGGGCAGTGCAGGGGCCCCCAGGGGCCCCAGGACACCCGTTCCCGCCATCCTGTTCCTGGCGGTGAAAACCGCCAGGAACAGGCTGGCGGGAAGGGGGTCGGAATCCCCATGGCAGCGCTGCTTGCAGCGCCGCCATGGAGGATTAGCCCAGCCGGGGAAAATCCGGCAGGAAACCGCCGGACCCGGTTTTCCAACCGCAGCTTTACCGCCGCGGTCGGAATGGGCTTTGAAGCACCGCCAGCCTGTTGGCGGTGCTTTAGTCATCCGCGACCCTGGCGGTCATAGACCGCCAGGGTCAGAATGACCCCCTAAGTGGTACAGATCAGCTATTTCTGCTGAACATGTGAACGTAGATTGAAGATCTATCGGAGAACACGCTTTAGTATGTCACCTTTTGAAGGATGTATGATTTTTTTTTAAACCTCCTGTTTCCAAATATATATTGCCAAGTGGGATGTTAACCTAGTGCTACTATGTTCATCTCTTGGCAGGATAATGTGGATCTCTCTCTTAAACATTTGTCTGCAGTGTTAACTATGCTGCTGTGTTTAATTTCTTTGAAACATGTTTCATGTGTCAGGGCACTTGATATAGTATCAGGTGAATACTCTCCTCTAGATGTTTGTTTCCAGGTTCACAAATGCACTAAAACCAATTTAATGTCCACCTATTATCATTTTTTCCCTTCCCAACCTGGGGTAAATTTGAAATCCTATGTTTTAAGGACTGCAGATTTGAGAACATCCTCTTCTCAATTACTTTTAGAAACCTCACAAACCTGTTTCTGCTACATCTTTGGCCTGTTGGGTTAAATGGATCATGTTTTTAGCCGGTACAGTATTCTTTGGTGCCCATTCTGCCAGAGGGGCAAGTGCCCATTCTGCCACAGGGGCTACGTCCTGTAAGGCTTTTTGGGCGGAAGCGGGTTGACACAACATTCTCAAATCTGCAGATTGGTCTAATGTTAATGCATCCAGAACGTTTTATTGTAAACCTATTAGTCATTTTTCTGAGACTATAATCTCATCACTTTAAAAAAGCATAAGAGAAGCATCTGGTCTTGTAATAAAATTGAGATTTTCCTAGCCATGGTGTAAGAAAGGCTAGATTTTATTAAAGACACTGAGGCGAATATTAGCCCATCACCATTTTATTAATGCTCCCTGTTTTTTTGTTTTTTTTGCAGTTCCAGTACCATCAACTTTCAACCTAACACCATTTTACTGGGCCTTCCTCGCAGCTTACCGTACAACTGGTCATTGTTTCTACAATCATCCGGAACTTTGTTTTTCCTGGACTTTATTAAGGATGTTTTGACTTTATTAGTAACATTATCCCCTAGTTTTTGAATTTTTCTCTGTGTTTCACTCTGACTGACTTGTTTGCAAGAAAGAGGGTTTGTTGCTCTCAGTCATCTTTTTTGTTAGGATACATGACGTCTAAATGGTTTACTATTTTGTTGTCATTTTAGGAGTTTTACTCTCAGGGTTTTCTGGGTAATATACTTTCTCTTTTCTTTCTGGCTGCTGTTTAATAAATGCTAGAAAACAAGGCATTCTACTTACCTATGTGTTTTTAATAAAATCTTGCGTTTCTTACACCAATCTCAATTTTAGTTACAATATAAATCATTTGTTGGTGGTGCCATAAAAATTTTTTGGAATTGTGGTGTGTTCTAAGGTGATTTTACCCAGTGAAAAATGTTGACCTTCTGCTGGGAGTTTATGAATCACGTTTGAGAAAAAACTGTTTTCTCATGATTATATCATAGAGATTATAGAAAGTACTCAAAAGCTAAAATGAGAGCATATTTCTGTAAATTCACATTATCTTTCTCAGCCCTGTGAGAATAAAGTCTAACAGTCTCAGTAAAACATGTACTTCAAACAGGAACAGCCTGTCAGCTGATTCCCTTGTATTCCACTGCAGCATCCCAGAATGTTCTAGAGACCGATTAGAGAACCAACAGTCTTACCTATGACAAAGGTGTGTCACACCTGAAGCCATCTTGATTGAATGAAACTAGTAAAACGTAAAACACTTCATCCCTGAGTTATACTTTTTTCGTGCTGCATTAGCGTCATTTTTTTACGCAAAAGTGGCACAAACTTACAAAATACAATTGTATTTTGTAAATTTGCACCGCTTTTGTGTCAGAAAATGATGCTAATGTGGCACAAAAAAAGTATAATTCAGGGCCTTCATTAAAAAAAGAAACAAAATGAGGGTGTTAATTTTGTTATAGAAATTGGGGTTAGTGCTGTAGAAAGCAAAATTAGGACACATTTTAAATAGGTTCTCAAATACCTTACTCTTCTATTTTATTAAAACAGTCTGACATGCAGACATGCTCTTTTAATACAGCAGCAGACTGCCAGTTATCCCCTTGGTAATCAGCAGCTTTACTGCAGTGTTCTGATGAGCAGCTAGCCTGCCAACATTCTGAATTTAATCCAAAAATGTGGCATATCTGAATGCCATCTTGATGGCAATGAAGTTTAAAACTGAAAGCATTTCTACTGAGGATAATGCACTAAATGAGGATATTATGGAGCTTTATAGCAAACATGTCTTACAAGATGGCCACCAAAGAAAAAAGAGTCAAAGTGTAACACAAATATCACCCAAATGTAGACCAAGTATAGCCCAATAACGTAAGTGTGCAAAATGCTTAATTTTCTTTTTTTTTTTTTACAGCTTTGTACAGCGTGGACTTGACCCAAGGTACTGTAATGCTATACATGAGCACCAGTTACATTACACACTGAGATAGGTCCTAATTTTGACAATGGCGGTAAATGCCACCTACCGCCGCAGCAACGGCGCCAAAAAACCATCACCGCGGCTAACAGACATCCGCCATAGAATGATCACAGCCGGATTTTCGCCACAAGAAGGGCAGAAATCCGGCAGTGGCCATGCTGGCGGATGGCGTTAAGGTGGAGCTGCTACCACCAGTAGCGCCACGCCAGAAGACAGCCGGCAGCCGTATTATGAAAAATAACACATCCTGGTGGTGTTCTGCTGGCAGGCGCTGCTGGCGCTTGCAGTGCTCCATCCCGTCCCCTGCGGAAGACCCCCCAGATCCAGGTAAGGTGAGTTTCCAACAGGGGAGGGGGTGGGTAGTGTGTGTGTGTGTGGGGGGGGGTGTGCATGAATGTGTGAGTGTGTGCATGAATGCAAATGTATGTGTAGTGTTGTTTGCGTGCGTGTATGCATTTGTGAAAATGCATGTATGAATGGATATGTGAATGCGTGTCTGCATGTCAGTGTGAATGTGATACGGATGTGTGCATGAATGAATGGATGCATGCATGTATGAATGCATGTATGCTTGAGTGAGTGTGTGTATGTGTGGGGCATGTCTGAGTGTGTGTGTAGGGGTGGGGGTTTGGAAGGAGGGAGCGTGGATGGAGTGGGTGGGGGTGTCTGGGGAGACGTTTGGGGGGAGGGGGCCTCCTATCAGGAGTTCCCTGTCACTAATAGGGCCTACCTCTGTGGTTTTCGTGGCGTTACGTTTGCCATGAAAACCATTGCGGTAGGCAGGGTCAAAATGCTTGAGGTGGTACAATAGCGGCCGCCGGGCTGGAGATTCTTATCTCCAGCCCGGCGGCTGCTACCGCCATGGAGGTCGGAGTGGTACATTGGCGGGTTGGCTTCAGCCAACCTGCCAATGTCATAATGTGGTGGTATGTACCACCAGCCTGTTGGCGGTATCACCGCCACATTACCACTGACCACCAAGGTCAAAATGACCCCCATAGTCATTTTGATTTTAGGCATGGGGATATTAAGTGAATTGCCCAGAATCACAGGATGTTGAGCCAATGCTGCAATTCGAACCTGGCTCCCCAGTTGCAGTCAGCAGCTCTGGTGGTAACGCCCTATCCTCACCCCTAAGTGTAACAAATAATTAAGTGATCAACTGGTTAGAAAACATAAAGATAGCAAATACTTTAAAAAGGGTTTTGCCTCTATTTGAGAACTCAGAAATGTGCCCTCATTTTAGGTTTTTTAAAGCCCTCACCATAATTTCTATGGGAAAAACACATATTTCTATAATTTCCAAAGGAATGCACCCCAAAGGTCAAGAGTGAGGGCAGTGCACCACAATGGACCATGGAAAGCAATAGACATGAGACAGGGCCAAGTACATGGGCAACACCGAGCAGAGGGGAAAGAGGCAAGGGCTGCAAGCTTACCATACTGGACAGAGAAGAGGGGCAGTTGCAGCACCACAGACCATGAAGAGCAGGAGGGCGGGGGCGGGGCAGGGGCATGTCAATGGACAATGGAAGGCAGGTGGGAGGGGGTAGGGGCCAGCACATGGAAGGGGCATGTCAATGGACAATGGAAGGCAGGTGGGAGGGGTGGGGGCCTGCACATGGAAAACACGGGGCAGGGGGCAAGGGTGCAGGGCAGGCAAGATGGGCACTGGAAGCTTAACGCACCATGGAGGGCAACAGGGAGGCTATAATGGCATGCACACAGGCAATGGAGGGAAGCTGGGAGGGGGTCAGGGCAGCAAGCTGACCACACAAGGCATGTGGGAGGGCCAGTGGCAGCACAAAAGACAATACATGGCAAGTGGGATGGTTAGTGGCAGCACAATGGTTATGGTGAGCAAAATGGAAGGAGCAGGGACAAGCACAAATGACAGTGGAGGGCAGAAAGGAAGGGTGGGGTAGGACACAGACAAGAGAAGGCAAGGGAAGAGGGTAGGGTCTTCACAACAACATGCAGGGTGGGCAGGAGGAGCAGTTGAAGCACAACAGAGTAAAAAGGCCAGTAGAAAGTGGCAGCGAAATGGATCATGGAGGACAGGAGGGAGTGGATAGAGGACTGGAACTCAGACAATTGAAGGTAGGGTGGAGGGGGCAGGGACATGAGGCAGCCATCTGACTATGCTGGACAGGTGGGGGGCAGTGGCAGCTCAACAGAACACTTAGAGTAGACAGGAAGGACAGAGGCAAGTCCATGGAACATGTGGGCAAAAGGGGGAAGGGTTGACATGCACAACTACAATGAAGGGTGGGGAAGAAGGGTAGGGGCAGTAAGTTAAGCATTGAGGCTGAGCAGGATGGCAATGATAAGGGCATAGACTTGAGCAACGGGGGAAAGGAGAAGTGGGAAGGGTCATCAAAGTTACTGGAGGGCAATGGCAGCACATCGGACTATGCAGGGCAGGAGGGAGGGGCAGGTGCATGGACTTGGACAACAGAGGGCAGGGAGGAGGTTTATTGGGGTAGTAAGCTCACTGTGAAGGGCAGACAGGAAGGGCAGTGGCAGAACAATGGTCACAGAGGGCTGGATAAGGGGGGAGTGGTATGGAATTGGACAAAGGGGGAAAAGGAGGGGGGCAGGGCCAGCAAGCTTGGATGGGGTAGCACAACAGACAATGCCAGGCCAGACCCTAAGTCCAGCCCCCACCTTCCGTGCATTACAATAGGCATCTTACTTTAAATTTAAAAAAACTAAGTTTAAAGGGACGTTATAGTGAAGAATTGTAAGAATATTTAACTTAATTTACAAAAACTTTAAAACTTCAGTGATAAAAACAAAGGTTAAAGGGATGTTATATTTCACAAAAAACATACTAAGCTCCTTCTGGAAAGTTTCAGGGTGATCAATCATGTGGGGGGCTGAGAGAAAGGGGGTGCAAAAACATCTTTCCCATGCAATTTTCCATGGGAATATTAGACACAGAGGCAGTTAAAACGGCTGAACAGAATAACACTAAATTTGACAGAAAGCTGGATCTTGTTCCATAAAGAGTGCTTTTTGTGATTTGGTATAAATCTGTTCAGTAGTTTTTGAGAAATTAAGATAAAAACATTAATAAATATATCATGCTGGGAAGGATCTACAGAGCTGACAGATCTCTAGATAAGATCTGTTGGCTATGGCCACATCAACAAAGATGTGATGGCAGCCATTTTAGGACTCAGGGAGTCAGTCTCCTATCCTGAAAAGCAGTTTACAAAAACATATAGTGGACAGGGTAGAGATACACCTCCCCCAGGCCAAAATAGAATTTGTTCCTGTCAGAATTTTTTTAAATGGGCAGAGTCCACTCCACCATTAGCAATAGTAACCCCTCCCACACGTAGGCCAGGGATGTGGGGGGGGTGATATTTTATTTATTTTTGCCCCCTCCCTGAGCCTTAGCAAAGCCCCAGGTTCCTGATCCACTGGGGTCATTGGCAATTTGTTTTGAGAGGGGGTGTGCAGCCCCCCTCTTCAAGTTGTACTACGGTCCCATGAGCTGTACTGGGCCACAGGGACTGTGGCCATAAGTATGGCTTCTGCCTTTCATGGGGGGCAATAATGTTTATGCCAAGAGGGAACACACATTTATGAATGTTTGATCTTGCTGTGGCAGCAGAGAGAAAATCTTCTCTCGCAGGGTGGGAGCATACATGTAGCTGGCTTCTGCCAACACCCAGGATGTGTAACTGGTGCATTTCAGTGGTTTTATTAGCTTAAAACAGTATGAACATTAAGGCTCTGGTTCAAAGTTGCAGGGTACTGGTGGTGGCAAATTTGTATGCCAATTTATTACTATGGTGCAGTTAATCCCTGCCAGGTTTGGTCAATTACATGTTAAGCCCCCATGGAGTGGGGAATTACCAATGGGGTTTAATGCTTACCTTTACCACCTGCTCTGAGTAGTGATAAATGGAGGGTTCTACATCGCGGTAGCGTGGGGAGAGAAAGGGGAGTGTGGGGTATAGGGAAAGGAAGGGGAGGAAAGGGGAAATTCTGGTAGGGAGAGCATTGTATGCACTTTATCTGGGAGAAATTACCTTCTGGTAAAATCTGGTCAGGTGTTCCCACTCTAAACCAGATGCAGCAGAATTCCATGCTGTAATTCTGCCCTCCCTGAAACATAATCAGGGTCTAACCCTTTTTCTGAAGACACCAAGCACATGCTGTGGCCAGGCCTAAATGAGATATGTGTACTAAACCCTTCCTCTTGTATTTGTCAGAGTTGACAATATAAAACCCATTCCTATTGTATTTGTCAAGTAGTTAATAATGTACAGCCACACCCAATGGTGTTTGTCACTGAGACTTCACTATGAAAAACACCTTCCAATTACATTTGTCAGAGTTCACAACTTAAACCCCTCTTCTATCGTATTTTTCAGAGAATTCACAATCTGATGACCTTCCAATAATAGTTGCAGAGTTCACAGTGGGAAAACTCTTCATACTGTGGTTACATCATGCAAAGCCTCTTCCTGCTGTATTTGATCTGGGGTCTGCATCAACAATGTCCCTATCAATTACGGTCAATGAAACTAGAACTAGACCACCTGCATCAGTTGGCAATACCTTTTCTTCCCCATTGGCATCTTCAAAATGCTTCAAATTAGATAACCTATTTCTCACATCTTAGACATTCAATAAAATAGTTAAATGTTGGTCCAGGTCGACCTCTTTCCCCCCAAGCACCTTCCCAAGATAATCCCAGTCAGGTACAGACATTGGTACTGCCAAGAGTATTTTGTATGGAGTGCATCCACCCAATCCTGTTCTATGCAAGTTATTTAATGCTACCAGAGGTACAAACTAAATCATGAAATGAGAACTCTAGCATTTAAGGCTTGTTTAATTGTGCCATTCACTAGCTTGATTAACTCATTACTCTCTGCTTGAAATGGGTTGGTGAACTGAAGACATTGGGCCTCATTATGACCCTGGCGGTAGAGAACCGCCAGGGCCAACGGGGGCGGGAGCACCGCCGACAGGCCGGCGGTGCTCCTTTGGGCATTCTGACCGCGGCGCTTTGGCCGCGGTCAGAAAGGGAAAACCGGCGGTCTCCCGCCGGTTTTCCACTGCCCCTAAGAATCCTCCAAGGCGGCGCAGCTCGCTGCGCCGCCGAGGGGATTCTGACAATCCTTACCGCCATCCTGTTCCTGGCGGCTCGCCCGCCAGGAACAGGATGGCGGTAAGGATTGTTGTGGGGCCCCGCTAGTATTTCACTGTCTGCATAGCAGACAGTGAAATACGCGACGGGTGCAGTAGCCGATTACGAGCCGGCTTCATGGTGGGAAGGTCGTTTTCCCCTGGGCTGGCGGGCGGCCTTTTGGCGTCCGCCCGCCAGTCCAGGGGAAAACTTGGAATACCCTCCGCGGTCTCTGGACCGCGGAGCGGTACTTTGGAGGGGGGAAGTCTGGCGGGCGGCCTCCGCCGCCCGCCAGACTCAGAATGAGGGCCATTATCTGAGAGCAGAGACATCATCCCTATAAACCTCTGAGATAAATTAAGGAGTATTGTCTGAATGAAGTGTATGAACTGCTCACATGGATCTAAAGTACTGCAAGTCCTTTATGATTGATTGAGCATCAGCATTTCTTTGTGGCCACACCCCCAGGAATTGAGAATATGATCAAATTGCTGCCAACATGAATCAGTTGCTGCCAAAATATTTATATTGATTGTCAGAGTTTAGTGGCCCAATATGGTCCAAATATAAAATTCTGAAGGGTAGATTAGAGACACTGAGTGGGTTCTGCTCTTGACTTCTAACAGTAGAAGTTTTAATTTGCGAACAAATGTTACATTGTTCTACATATACATTTGTTTGCTTATAGAAACCCTGCCTCCTGTAATGTTGCTGTTGCATTATAACTATGGCACTCATCCAAGGATGAGCAGAAACTTGCCCTTCATGAGCTGCTTTAATTAAGTCTAATCTCAACAGCTTATTATGTATTATCCTATCTCCCACTCTGGGAATGGAAGCTACTGGACTGTTATGTGAAATGAGGGTGTAGAAGCATCTATGAGGAAAGCCGACAGGAGTATTTCTCTCTTTACTGCTGCCTCTATTGCTGCCAATATATCTGTGTCGATCTTAATTTTAGATCTAGTTATGACTGCTAATTTAGCAGTCTGCTGTAGGAAGCTGGCTCTGTATATACTATCTCAAAGTGAGAGATAGTGTGCACAGAGTCCAGAGATTCCCCAAGAGGCTTGACAGAGGCAATAATAGATAATACTAATGCTCTATTTGTGGTAGTGTGGTCGAGCCGTTAGGCTTATCAGAGAGTAGTGTTAAGCATTTGTTGTACACACACAGGCAATAAATGAGAACACACAATCAATGACTTAACTCCAGGCCAATAGGTTTTTATATAGAAAAATATTATTTCTTAATTTATTTTAGAACCACAAGATTCAGATTCCAGGTAAGTACATTAAATGTAAGGTACTTTGCATAGGTAAAGATAGGACTTTGAATGAAAACAGTAATGTACACAGTTTGGCACAAAATGGCAAAAAGCTTTTTTTAAAGTGAACACTGCAAAATTCAACAGTTCCTGGGGGAGGCAAGTACAGGTTAGTTTGTGAGGTAAGTAAAGCACTTACAAGTTCAGTCTCCAAACACCCAGCGCCAGCACCATAGGGCCGGTCATGTGCAGAGGTCAAAGAGGGGCACAAATAACATAGGCGCCTATGGAGTCTAGGGATGCTCCGGTTCAAGTCTGCTAGAAGGTAAGTACCTGCATCCTCTGGGAGCAGACCGGGGGGGGGTTTGTAGAGCACTGGGAGGGTCCCAAGCAGGCACACAAAATACACCCTCAGCGGCACGGGGGCAGCCGGTGCAGTGTGCAAACAAGGCTTTGGGTTCTGTATAGAAATCAATGGAGAGACCCGGGGGTCACTCAGATGATGCAGGCAGGGCACAGGGAAGCTTCTCGGGCCATCCACTGACTGGGCAAAGGTGAGGGCTGCCTGCTGGTCACTACTGCATGAGTAGTTGGTTCCTCATGGGCTCAAGGGCTGCGGGTGCAGTGCTTCCTCCAGGCGTCGGGTTCTATGTTACCGGGCAGTCGCAGTCAGGGGGGGTCCTCTGGATCATCGTCATCGTGGGAGTGCAGAGAGGTCGGCTCAGGGTGGACACGTCGTTGGAGTCCCCTGGGGGTCCTCTCTGCAGTGTTGGTTTCTCTCGACACAGTCCGGGGGCATCAGGTGCAGAGTGATATGGACTCATGCTTCAGGAGTGAGGTGGGAGTCCCTTTAAAGATGGTTTCTTCTTCTTTCTTTGGACAGAGCCGCTGCCCACGGGAGAATCTTGGTCCTTTGGAGTTGCAGGGCAGTCTTCTGAGTTGGCAGAGGTTGCTGGGCCCACAGTATGCGTCGCTGGTGTAGATTCTTTGAATCTGGAGACAGGCCGGTAGGGCTGGGGCCAAAGCAGTTGTCATCTCCTTCTTCTCTGTGGGGTTTTCAAGTGAGCAGTCCTTCTTCTGGTTAGGTCATCAGGAATCAGATTTCCTGAGTTCAGGGTCACCCCTAAATACTAGATTTATGGTTGTGTTTAGGGCTGGAGGGCAGTAGCCAATGGCTAATGTCCCTGAGGGTGGTACACTCTCCTTGTGCCTCCTCCCTTTGGGGAGGAGGGCACATCCCTACTCCTACTGGGCTAAATCCTCCATAGCAAGATGGACGATTTTCTAAGGCAGTGGTCATCTCAGCTCGGGACACCTTAGAGGCTGTCCTGGCTGGAGGGTGACTCCTCCTTGTTTTTCTCATTATCTCCTCCAGCCTTGCCACCAAAAGTGGGGGCAGTGGCCGGAGGGGCGGGCATCTTCACTAGCTGGGATGCCCTGGGGTGCTGTAACAAAAGGCTTGAGCCTTTGAGGCTCACCGCCAGGTGTTACAGTTCCTGCAGGGGGAGGTGTGAAGCACTTCCACCCAGGACAGGCTTTGTTCTTGGTCACAGAGTGCACAAAGGCACTCATCCCATGTGGCCAGAAACTAGTCTGGAAGTGGCAGGCTGGCAGAGACTGGTCAACCTAGCACTAGCAGTTGAGCTGGCATGCAGGGGGCCTCTCTAAGATGCTGTCTATGTGTATTTCTCAATAAATCCCACACTGGCATCAGTGTGGATTTATTGTGCTGAGAAGATTAATACAAAACTTCCCAGATTTCAGTGTAGCCATTATGGAACTGTGGAGTTCGTGTTTGACAAACTCCCAGACCATATACTCTTTATGACTAGCCAGCACTTACAATGTCCAAGAATTGGCTTAGACACTACAGGGCCATAGTGCTCATGCAGCTGTGCCCTCACCTGTGGTATAGTGCACCCTGCCTCAGGGTTGTAAGGCCTGCTAGAGGGGTGACCTACCTATGCCACAGGCAGTGGGTTGTGGGCATGGCACCCTAAGGGGAGTGCCATGTCGACTTTGTCTTTTTCTCCCCACCAGTACACACAAGCTGTGAGGCAGTGAGCATGTGCTGAGTGAGGGGTCGCTAGGGTGACATAATACATGCTGCAGCCCTTAGAGACCTTCCCTGGCCACGGGGCCCTTGGCACCGGGGTACCTTTTACAAAGGACTTATCTGTGCCAGGGCTGTGCCAATTGTGGAGACAAAGGTACAGTTTTAGGGAAAGAACACTGGTGCTAGGGCCTGGTTAGCAGGGTCCCAGCACACTTTCAGTCAATGCTGGCATCAACAAAAGGCAAAAGGTTAGGGGGTAACCATGCCAACAGTGGCATTTTCCTACATCTGCATTGCTGCCTTTGAGTCTGAGGCAGCAGTACAGTTCCCTTTGGCATGAATCCAGTCATGGTGATGCCCCATAGTGTTCAAGCTTGGCTTGTAAAATAGCTAGCTACCTTTCCACAGAGCTGTCTATTTTTTTCATTGGTTTCCCTTCAGAATCTTTGAATCTTTTCAGGTAGCAATGTTTTAAATTTGTGTTGTACCCTAGCATAGAGAAAGTTGAGTCAGACACTGTTAGTGTTGGAACTGACAGGTCAGCCTTCTGCAATTCAAGTACAAAAGCATGGATTTCTGTATGTTGTGCAGAGCTGTCACCTAACATTTTGGTGTGAGCTGGAATTCACCTCCTTTAGTTACACCCTGCACTGCTGCACAGGCTGTGGAGCACTTTTATTTAGTACTAATCTCAGGATGTGCAGAGCTATTTGTATTAAACATGCTCTGATGAGTCTCAATAGGTAATACTTAGGGAGTCCAAGGTGCATTCTGATCATAATGCAGAAACCCTTGTGTCTGGAGAGTCAGATTATTTTCAAACTTAATGAAGAGGCTTACTGCAACTATCTTGGGTGTAGAGCGCCAGCTTTAGGAATATTTGCTTTAGTGGCCACTTCTACTGTAGGAATGGGAAAGCCCACAATTATACGTTTTTCCTGCACCAAAGGGTGGTTTCACAAATTGGCCATTTGCACACCTACAAGAATTGTTACTATGGAAGCAAGCTACGCTTTGGCAGTAGATTGCAAGTGTGTCTTGTAAGCTGTGGGAATTGCCTGTCCCTCATTGGAGGTTACACTGGTATAATCTGAGGTGCTTGGTAAAAGTCATAGTACTAGGTTTGTCTTGTTATCTCTAGTCTGTAAATATTTTTACTCTAGCATACCAGCTTGTAGCACATGCAAGAAATCAGTGTATTTATCCACCCATTGTTTTAATTCATACAAGGGCTCTGCTCACCCAGCACAGTGTAGCAAGTAAGCCACTGAAATTTGAGGAATCCTAATAGGGGTTGTATTTTCAACATGTCTGGAGGCTGCAAGATAGCACATTGTCTGAGAGGAATCTAGTGGCAGTCACTTGCCCTCATTGGATAATTTACACCTAAAGAAATTTTAGATTTTTTTAGAATTCATTTTGTGACTGTGGGATGTCAGTACTGTCACTATCTGGTCCACCTCAAATAGGTCTTTGCTTAAGTTATCATCTGTGAAGTAAATATCATCAATACAAGGTAGTGGTTGTAAGATCTCCGTAATACATGCTGAAACTAAACCAGGATATTCTTGTATTCCATAACTAGTCTCGTAAAGGAATATTGAATTCCATTGAAACTAAAATAGGCCATGAGCCAGGACCCCAAATTTAGGCCATTGGTACAACTCGGGGGGAGAGGTTCTAACATGATTGTTTTGCAAGGTATGGATGTCTAGAGATGGAAAATATGTGATAGCAAGTCATCACTCTTTACCTTTTGTCTGATATTACTGGATTAGCAACCACAGCCGAAACAAATTCTGGTTTTCATATTTTTGATACATAGCATACAAATTCATCATAATATGTGGAAAAATAAATTGAATTTCAGCAGACTGGTTAAATTCAATATCACTTAAAAATAATTATGATTATAAATTATTATAATAAGAATATAGGGGGTCATTCTAAGTTTGGCGGGCGGCGGTTGCCGCCCGCCAAACGGGAACCGCCAATTGGCCGCTCCGTGGTCAGAAGACCGCTGGGGCCATTCAGACTTTCCCGCTGGGCCGGCGGGCGCCCGCCAAGGGAGTGCCCGCCGGCCCAGCGGGAAAGGGCCTGCAACACTGAAGCCGGCTCCGAATGGAGCCGGCGGTGTTGCAGGTGTGCGACGGGTGCAGTAGCACCCGTCGCGCTTTTCACTGTCTGCTATGCAGACAGTGAAAAGCTTAATGGGGCCCTGTTAGGGGGCCCCTGCACTGCCCATGCCAGTGGCATGGGCAGTGCAGGGGCCCCCAGGGGCCCCAGGACACCCGTTCTCGCCATCCTGTTCCTGGCGGTGAAAACCGCCAGAAACAGGCTGGCGGGAAGGGGATCGGAATCCCCATGGCGGCGCTGCTTGCAGCGCCGCCATGGAGGATTGGGCCAACCGGGGGTTAATCCGGCGGAAAACCGCAGGACCCAGTTTTCTGACCGCTGCTTTACCGCCGCGGTCAGAATGGCCCAGGAAGCACCGCCAGCCTGTTGCCAGTGCTTTCCGTGGTCCGCGGCCCTGGCGGTTTTTACCGCCAGGGTCGGAATGAGGCCCATAGTCCTTAAACTAATAACAATACAACTTCATTGTATTCCTCATATATTTATATAGATGAGATGCATGATTTTCACTTACAACTTCAAATAATAAGAGTTGTCACATCTTACTTAGGCAATGTATGTCATGAGTGAACATAAACACAATGTTTTCATTCACATTCCTTGTCATCATCGACTTCTTCTGAATCAGTGTCATCATTCTCTGCGGCTCTTTGATTTTCACAGATGGGAAGTCTGCATGTCGGTGAACTTGAGGTCATTTAGACAGCACACACATGTTGGTAGTTTGCAGTTCCTAATACAGTTGCAAGATAGTAGATCTAACACAGCCTGAGGTGCTGGCTGTCCCTCCATCCAGCCTACTATCAGTTGCCCTGTTCACTCGTGTTTTCCCAACTTCAACCCCTTCCCAATTGGACTAGGGGCCAGATGTAGCAAAAATGTGCGAGTCGCAAATGGGCAGAATCGCGATTTACGATCCCGCAAAATCGGAAATGGGATGCAAAAATCCCATTTCCGTAGTGCAAATTGCAATGCGAGCCATTACCGACTTGAAAAAATTGCGACCTGATTTTGCGACCCGCAAATAGGAAGACGCAATTTGCGAGTCACAAACCATATGAAATAGCCACTCGCAAATAACGACTAGTCTCAAAAAGCCCATTTTGCACACCCAAATTACCACTAAGTCAGAGCAGGTGGTAACCAGAACCAAAGTATAAAAGGAGACCCAAAAGGCATCTGGGTTACTCAAAATGGCTGAAATATATGTGATAGCAAGGAGGAGGGGAGTCCACACTGTCCTGAGGGGTCTCACCTGTGCCCCTTGCCACCTGCCTGGCCTCTAACATGTCCACAGCGTGACTAATGCGGCCCAGTCCACGCGCCACATCCCCTGCAAAGTGGCCCAGTTCCACCTACAGGCTCACGGTCCGTTGTGACAGGCCTGTGGTGTTCAATGCAAGACGGCCACTGCCTGGACCTGACTCTGCGTCTGCGACGCGGTGATGCTTCTGGCTCTTGCTGTCTCACAGTGTGGCTGGGAACAGGTGTCATGTCTCCTTCCTCCATGTGCAGTTCTTCATCTGGAGGGGACTGTGGTGGTGTTGTGCTGGGCCCTGTATTGGCTGCTGCAGCCTCCTGCCCTGCTTGTGACCTGCTGTCTTCACCCTGGATGGTGTGGCTGGTGCGGGTGTCTTGTGGGAGACCTGTGGGACATAGGGAACACACTGTCAGTCTCTAACATTTGTTGTATGCCTCATAATAAACATTAGCCTATATGCTGCCTACTGTACTACATTGCCCATAATGCACCATTCTGGTGGTTGCTAGTCTGGAATGGAGCTAGTCTGGTTGTGCATGCTGCTGTGTACTGGGTGAGTGTGGGTATAGCATTTATAGGTGTACATGCATGTTACATGGTACTCACTTTTGGATATCCCTTGCGCTGACATGTCCACTGCTCCCATTCCTGACACTGCCTCAGGCTCCAGTGTCCGCTCCACCAATTCCTCCCTGGCTGTGGGTGGTGGGATGGTGGATAGGCCTCCTCCTGTGCCCCTCATCTCCCTGAGGCGCTCTGCCACCCTCTCCTTTGTCCTGGAGCGCAGGTCGTACCACAGTTTTTTAATTTATTCAATGCTTCTGTGGCTCACCCCAATGGCATTGATCCTCTCCTGGATTTCCTGCCAGATCCTCCTCTTATCAGTGTCTGGGACACTCAGGGCTGCTTTTCCAAAAAAGCTGGTCATGGTGCTGGCAGCATTCTTCTGTCAGCACCTCAAGTTCCTTCTCTGAGAATTTTAATTTCCTCTTCCTTCCTGCACTGCCTGTGTCTTCCATGGTAGTAGCTGTTCCTCCAGGTAGTTGCTCAGCAGTTTGAAAAGGGTGTGGTCCTCCCTCCTCCCAGGTGTATTTGATGTCTTCCTGGCTCTGATGTCATCAGCAAGAGCCAGGAAGTGCAGGCAATTTGCGGCACAGTCGCAATTTGCGACACCCGACTCGCAAATTGCGAGTTCGCTTTTAGCGAGGTCGCAAAAAGCGACCTCGCTAACAGCAGACTCACCATCTGCGGTGCGACATCATTTGCGAGTCACAAATTGATGTCGCTGTTTTTTGTTGGATCCCATTTTGCGAGTCAGAAATTGCGAGTCACAATGACTCGCAATTTCCGACTCGCAAATTTTTGCCTTCCTACATCTGGCCCTAGGTGTCTGTGGATCATTCAGAAGACATCTCTTGCTTATAGCCGCTTGATAATTCACATGTTTGACATGTTTTTTATACAGTCCAGGCAAAATGCAAGTTGATGACTGTCTATCTCACCCTTCTTTGCGAAAAATAGGTGATATCTCATGTCATTCACTTGATCAGCCGGAGATTTTGATGTGTACAGCAAGCACGAGCATTGCTCCAATTTGTCCATTAGTTTTTCAGAGAGATCCCATTTGTCTCCGAGCTGCGAAAATGTTTCCTGTGTATATCTATTGGCAGACAGAATTTTAAATGCATTTACTTTTCCTTTTCCGGCTAATGGGCTTACTGTTTCACATCCGGTAAACGTATGGAGACCTATCTTAGCTCGACAAACATTTTCACCAAGAGTTGAAGCTATTTTCCCAATGTCAAGAACTCGCATGGGTATTTTTCAGAAACACTTTTCATTTCAGAAACAATTTAGCCATGATTCTGTCATGGTGTATCCCAAACACATAATAAACACATCGGTGTCATTGGAGCTTATCATTACTGCCTCATAACCCTCATTAGCAGCATGTGCAGCATGCGGCAACAAAGGACCATCTGCTTCTTTGTGTGTACTGTTGAGATCGGGCACTTCGTGGCTCCCTTCAGATGTGGTTTAGTAGCATTTATCTTCACAGTTGATGAACAGTGTTTTATTCTCAAGTTCACAAAATACTCTGGTTTCCTCAATTCATTAACATAAAATGCAATGTTGTTGTTTTATTCCTTACGTGGCTTAGGAATTTCCTCCACTGTCTGACAATCTAGGAAGGTGAGATGCCTTGTAACTGGTGCCCAAGTTCTTGCCCTCTGATTGTCCTTTTGCTGTTCTTAATAGGCATCTCATTGTACGTATCAAACACAACAGCAATTCTTTGGCTCCTATTTCCTTCCTGCAAAGCCATGGACAAGACAGAAATTAGCCACCTCACCAAAGTTTGATTCCTCTCCTTTTACTCTCTGAACAAGAACCATACCATCAGTCAGTGTGGCTGAATTTCCAGGTATTTCCTCAGCAGGGGTAATGTGGTTCTGCAAGTATGTTGCTAAAACAGCTTTGTCTTTCGCAACAGACCTTTTGGAGTTGCTAAAGCCCATGAGGGATGAGAGAGTACATCAACCAATTGAGGGTTCCGATTCTGTGCTGTCACAGTGATTCGAACAAATAGGGGGTCATTACAACCTCGGCAGTCTTTTAACAAGACCGCCGAGGGACCGCCGTGCGGAAGACCGCCAGTAGTGGCGGTTTGCTGCTCGGCGTATTATGACCGTTGGCTGCCCTCTGTCGTTTTTCCGACGGAGAGCCGCCAACAGCCATACTTGTGGGCGGCGGGGAAGTGGAGGTTGCTACACCTCCACCGCCACGCCAACAGAACACCAACCAGCTAATCACGTCCTGTGATTTTGCGTGGCGGTGTTCTGTTGGCTGTGTGGTGTCGGCGGAGCTGCCCCCATGGCTCCCGTCCCCTCCCAGCGGATCGACGGAACAGGTAAGTTGATCATCCGTTAGCGGAGGGGGTGTTGTGTGTTGTGTGGGTGCATGGGGGTGTGCGTCTGTGTATGTAGGGTGGTGTGTGAGTGCGTGTATGCTTGCGGGGTGTTGCGTGTTTTGGGAATGAGTGCGTGTATGTCTGTAGGTATGTCTGTATGGATGTGTGCGTGAATGTTTGAATGTGGGTGTACGTGTCTGACTGTGTGTGTGGATGTTGGCATGTATGTCGGTGTGTGCGCGTGTATGTGTGTTGGTGGTGCCTGCGTGCGTGTCGGGTGTGTATGTGAAAGGTAATGTCGGGGGTCGGGTGGGGAGGGGGGCCCTACCACCTTCGGGGGTGGCAGCGGTGGTGGGGGGTGTAGAGGAGGGAGTCGGGTGGGGGTTTGGTGTGGGGGAGACCCCTATCAGTGCCAGGCAAGGAATTCCCTGGCACTGATAGTGCTTACCGCCATGGATTTCATGGCAGTTCTTACCGCTGGAAATCCACGGCGGTAAGCCGGGTCAAAATACCGGCGGCGGTATTGTGACGGCCGCCGGGCTGGAGACCCAGGTCTCCAGCCCAGCGGGCGGAACAGAGAACCGGCGGATGACCATGGTGGTAACCGCCATGGTCATAATTCCACAAAGTAAGACTGCCAGCCTGTTGGCGGTCTTACCGCCGGTTTAACACCGACCGCCAGGGTTGTAATGACCCCCATAGTGTTTTGTCTGCTTTCATGATGATTGTCCTGCCATTGCTGTTTAAAGCCTTCTTCTTGGACATGTTAGTGAAGGTTTTTAGTTTGTTAATTTTCATTGGGCCATGAAACTTCTGAATAGGTGAACTCAAGTTTGAAGTCTCTATAGCACTGTTCACCTATTTCATGTGCTTTCATTATATCGGATACTATGGCCCTCATTACAACATTGGTGGTAAATCCCGCTTACCGCCGTGCAGAAGACCGGCAACATACCGCTGCAGCAGCGAAAATCCGCTACAGCTATTACGACCCACAGCTCGGAATCTGCCAAAATCCAGACACCCACACAAGTCCGCCACACCGAAGGTCAGTGATAAACTGGCAATGACAAAACCTTCACCGTCACGCCAACAGGAATATGCCCACACTATCACGACCCACGAATCCGCGCGGCGGTATTTCAACCGCGGTTTCCATTGGCGGTACACACCGCCTCGCTCAAAATACACACACATTTACAAAACACAACCACATTGGACAATTCAAAATACACACACCTGATACACATACACACACCACTCCCACACACCCAATCCAATATAAAACACACACCCACATCACCCACAAACCCTTACTACCAAAATTGCGAAAGAAGGCCAGAGAGAGACAGCACCAGCAAGAACAACAGCATCCACAGGCACACAACACCATCACCCACAGAACTTCCACGCACCTCACACAACACCCCACTACATATCAGCACACTTATCACCCCACACATCACCTACACCACCCCATGGCACGGCAAAGACACCCCAGGTTTTCGTCGGAGGAGCTCAGGGTCATGGTGGAGGAAATCGTCTGGGTAGAGCCACAGCTATTTGGATCACAGGTGCATCACACCTCCATTGCAAGGAAGATGGAGCTACGGCGAAGAATAGTGGACAGGGTCAACGCAGTGGGACAGCACACACGAAATCGGGAGGACATCAGGAAGAGGTGGAACAACCTATGGGGGAAGGTGCGTTCCGTGGTCTCAAGACACCACCTGGCGGTTCATCGGACTGGCGGCGGACCCCCACCTCCTCCCCCACAACTAACAACATGGGAGGAGCAGGTCTTGGCGACTCTACATCCTGAGGGCCTCGCAGGAGTAGGTGGAGGAATGGACTCTGGTAAGACAAATCTTAACTATTACATCCCCCAACCTACCTGCATGCCAGCACATACCCCCACCCTCACCCTCACCACCAGCACTCCAACTCCTCACATATGTCCCAACATCACAAACCACCCATCCCAACACCAAGCCCTGCATGCAACAACAAAGCATGGAGACCCATTACTAAAGCATACCCACTGCACATACCCATACACCCCTCTAAACCATCATCACACAAGGTCCCACACAGGAATGCAAGCACTGGGGTACACGGTCACCCACCCATTGCACACAATGACACACACAGATGTAATAACCATCCTTTTATACCCCTGCAGGACCCCTACCCAACGTCACCAGACAGGAGGATCCAGACATGTCCACACCACCAACAGAAGACGCCCACAGTGATGACAGCACCTCTGTCCAACTGGATCTAGATGACCAGCCCGGACCATCAGGGACCTCGGGACAGTCGGTTCCCCTGACACTGGCACAGGCCACCACAGACCTTCTCCCCTCTGGAAACACCAGCACAGCACCCACCCAGCGGGCCCATACCTCCGTCCCCAGGACACGTCAATCAGCTGTGTGTCCACCACTACAGGGAATCCAGGCTAACCCACCACCCCAACAACAACAGGGACCTGGGGGCAGTGGCAGTGGGCACACGGTCCAGGGGACGGAGGCCCAGGAACACAGGGGAGCTGGGAGGGCTGCTGTGCGACAGGGGGTGGACAGGCCAAGGTAACCCACTCTCCACGAGACCCTCTCCTCCATCATGGGAGCCCACCACCACTCCCAGGAGACGATGACAACGGTACTGGCCAAGTTTCAGGAGACCCAGCGCCTGCAGGAGGAACAGTATATGGGCTTCAGGGAGGAACTCAGAACCATCAGCTCCACCCTGGGCACCATCGTAGGGGTGCTAAAGGACCTCGTGAACACCAGGAGGGACACTGTGGCACCACAAGGGGCCCCTGACGCTAGCATGGACGATGAACTGCCCACCACCTCCACCGGCGCTAGTGGACAGGACACCCCGCCACAGGACCACCGCACCAGCACACCACCCCCTGCAGAGGGAGAACCACCCCGCAAATGGTCCCTGAGATCCAGGACAAAGACAGAGCACGATGCCAAGACCCCCGCCAAGAAATGAGACCACCCTGATTGTCATCCTACTGTCCCACTTTGTCACCCTGTCCGTGCTCAAACTGCCCGAGCTCCACTTCCTATGCCCATTAGGGCAATGCACCTGTGAGACTAATAGACTGGACTCTGCCATGGACATTCCTCCACCATCACCCCTCACCATGTCACTACCCCCACCAATATTGAGCACTTAAATAAATACCCTTAAAGCACAAAACACTCTGGAGTCTGTCTGCGATTTCGAAATAGTGTAGTAGGAATTACAGTGACAAAAAGCTCTTTCAATTGTAATGTCAACATACCTATGTCACACAGCTCTAGTCCATGAGGAATCTAAGCAGATGTCACACAGTGGGACCCACATCTGTGAAATCGTAAGGGAAAGTGACAACTCAGAGACCATACACTGGCTGAAAACAACAGACAGTAGAGAGGTAGTAGTGTTAAAGTACATGTAGTAGGCAGGTTTTGTATTCTTACCTGTGTCTCACTGGAAATATTGCTGGATCACTGAGTCCCTGTTGTTCATGTCTTCTTCCTCTGCTTCCTCGTCTTCACTGTCCACAGGCTCCGCAGCTGCCACAACACCGCCATCTGGACCATCCTCCTGCAGAAAAGGCACCTGTCGTCACAAAGCCAAGTTGTGAAGCATACAGCAGGCCACGATGATCTGGCACACCTTCTTTGGTGAGTAGAATAGGGATCCACCTGTCATATGGAGGCACCTGAACCTCGCCTTCAGGAGGCCGAAGGTCTGCTCGATCACCCTCCTAGTTCGCCCATGGGCCTCATTGTAGCGTTCCTCTGCCCTTGTCCTGGGATTCCTCACTGGGGTCAGTAGCCATGACAGGTTGGGGTAACCAGAGTCACCTGCAAAACGTGAGGGACAACTGTTAGACATGCACTAACCTGTAGGGATATCCCCAGACCCAGACAACCATTCCCACTGTCTTGCTTCCAGGTGCTCACCTAATAGCCACACACGGTGCCTCTGGAGTTGACCCTTCACATAAGGGATGCTGCTATTATGCAGGATATAGGCGTCATGCACTGAGCCAGGGAACATGGCGTTCACATGGGAGATGTACTGGTCTGCCAAACATACCATCTGTATATTCATTGAATGATAACACTTCCGGTTTCTGTACACCTGTTCACTCCTGTGGGGGGGGGGACCAAAGCCACATGGGTCCCATCAATGGCACCTATGATGTTGGGGATATGTCCCAGGGCATAGAAATCACCTTTCACTGTAGGCAAATCCTCCACCTGAGGGAAAACGATGTAGCTCCGCATGTGTTTCAGAAGGGCAGACAACATAGGCTGGGATATCCCTGATGCTATGGCCACTGTTGTTTGAAATGACCCACCTGCAAGGAAATGGAGCACTGACAGCACTTGCACTTGAGGGTGGATTCCTGTGGGATGGCAGATTGCTGACAACAGGTCTGGCTCCAACTGGGTACACAGTTCCTGGATTGTGGCACGGTCAAGCCTGTATGTGATAATCATATGTCGCTCCTCCACTGTCGACAGGTCCACCAACGGTCCGTACACCGGAGGATGCAGCCATCTCCTCACATGTCCCAGCGGATGGTGCCTATGAAGAACAACAGCGAGCACAGAGTCAGACAACTCAAAGGTACGTACCCACAGTTTACCCAGAACACCATTCATAGTCAAAACGTGGCCTGTATGTGGGTTGAGTGTAGGCCTAGGTATGTGTGAAGCAGTTGAAAATGAAGCCATGTGGGCCCCTGAAATGGCAGCTGCCTGACTTCTAAAGTGGGACAATGGGATGTGAGATAACTGCGCTGGCGTTGTACACCATCACGGTAGGCGGTCGAAGACCGCGGCGCAATGCTGCATTGGTTAACATTGGTCCTTATGGGTCCCAGGAGCCAATGACGATGTATGCCGGCGGTGACGGTACGCACCGCCGCGGACGTGACCGACATTTTCTATCTGTTCAATCACTTGATACCTGATCTTCGACAGGAGAGGACCTACACTGCAAGTGCTGCTGTAACCTCGGTCCGGAAGAGACAATGGCTCGAGTGTCTGGGAAAAGGGCCCCTGCCTTCACATCGGAGGAGTTGGAGAAACTCGTGGACGGGGTCCTCCTCAGTACACGCTACTCTACGGTCCTCCAGACAAACAGGTAAGTACACTGGGAGCATGATGTATGGGCTATGCCTGTGTGGAGAGGGCTGGATGCAAGAAGGAAGGGGGGAGAGTGCTGCGTGCATGAAAGACGGTGAATGCATGTGCCACATGCCAAGGGTAAGGATGGGGGCCAATCACTTTGACGGTGCAGTTGATAATTACTTACTCTTCCCCCTGTACATTTCATGTAGGTCAGCGCCCACCAGAAGAAAGATATTTGGCGTGCCATCACCAAGGACGTCTGGACCCTGGGGGTCTACCACAGACGGAGCACCCACTGCCGGAAAAGACATTCGCCGCTGGAGCAAGAAGATGGCGGAGGCTCAGCTGGGGATGGCCTCCCAACGTGGGAGGGGTGCCCGTCGCACCATGACCCCCCTGATGTTCAGGATCCTGGCGGTGGCCTACCCGGAGTTGGATGGGCGCTTGAGGGCATCGCAGCAGCCACATGGGGGTGAGTACACTCTCATTCTGCTGACATTGCGCGCACTGGAGGTGTCTGGGTGGGGGAGGTGGGCTGTAGGTTCCCCTAGGCCAGGGCGAGTTCCGTAGGCAAGGCCCCTCCATAAGGCAGGCCAAGTGGCACCCCAGCCCACCTCTGTAGAGTTCCAAGTACACCTAGTCATGCCCCTGTGTCATCTATGTGTGCAGATGTCATCCATAGCCTTGTAGGCCATTTCCAAGGAATTGAACAGTGGAGCCCAAGAGCGCGGCGTAGTGCAGGGGGCTTCTGTGTCTGTCGTGTCTGCCAATGGTAGCGGTAATGCATGCACTCAACATGTCTTTCTTCTGTCCCCCCCCCTTTTTGTGGTCTTCCTGTCCTTGTGTGCATTAGCATCATCAGGCGGAGGAGCAGTGGCACCGGAGCACCAGGGGGCTGCATCCCACATGGCCATGGAGGGCCACACTACGGACTCGGAGTTCACCAGTGGGACGGAGGGCGAGGGGAGCTCCACGGCGGGGACAGGAGCTGACACCAGTGACACAGACTCATCCTCTGATGGGAGCTCCCTTGTGGTGGCGGCAACATCTGTGCCACCCCCATCTACAGGTACAGCTGCCACCCCCCCTACCAGCACCGCCCTCCAAGCAGCCCCTCAGCCTTTGCCCCGTGCCCGCTCACCCGGGAGGGTGGGTATCACCTTCGCCCCAGGCACCTCAGGCCCTGCCCCAGTCACCCCTGCTGCCCTCAGTGAGGAGGCCATTGACCTCCTTAGGTCCCTCACTGTTGGGCAGTCTACCATTTTGAATGCCATCCAGGGTGTAGAAAGGCAGCTGCAACAAACCAATGCATTCCTGGAGGGCATTCATTCTGGTCAGGCGGCCCTTCAGCAAGCTTTTCAGACTATGGCCTCAGCACTGATGGCAGCCATTGTCCCTGTGTCTACCTTCTCCCCTCCAACTTCCTCCACCCAGACCCAATCCCCTGTACCTCAGCCTATCCCAAGCACACCTACAGACCAGCATGCACACACGCCATCACATAAGGGAAGCTCAGACAAACATAAGCACCACACATCCCACAGGCACTCACGCAAGCATCACACACATGCAGACACACCAACATCCACTGCCTCCACTGTGTCCCCCTCCTCGTCGTCTCCCTCCTCCCTCCCAGTCTCGCCTACACTCACACCTGCATGCACTGCCTCTACAGCCACTACTACCATCACCAGCACACCACGCTCACGTGCAGTCACCACCCCCACTACCATTCACACGTCCCATGTGTCCTCTCCCAGTGTGTCTGTGACGCCCCCTCCCAAGATACACAAACGCAGGCACCCACCCACCCAACAGCCATCCACCTCACGACAGCCTCCAGCGCATGCACCTTCACCCAAAGTCAGCAAACGAACACCTCCTACAACCACAACCTCTTCCTCCACTCCCAAACCCCCTCCAGCTACCCGTCCCAGTGTCTCCCAAAAACCTTTCCTGTCCACCCTTGACCTCTTTCCCACACCTCCCCCACCCTGTCCGTCTCCTAGGTCCCGAACTAGCACCTCAGCCACAAAATCTCCGGGACCAGTGGCGGAATCTGGAGTGCACCGGCCACCAGGGCAGCCAGTGTGGCACAGAGCCACAGCACAGCTAGTCCCACACCTGTGAAGCATCAGAAGTTGGCCAAGGCCCGGCGGGAGAGGGGGAAGACTCCAACCACCAAAGCCGCTCCCAGGGGTCCCGGTGGGAGTGTGGAGTCAGCTGTGACACCATCCAAGGTGGGGAAGGGCCACAAGAAACCTGGCAAGTCTGGGAAGAGCAGCACGGCGGAGTAGACCGCCATCATCCCCGCTGCCCAGGAGGCCACCTCCAGCACACGCCCAGCTGCCCAGGACAGGCCCGCCAACAAAAGCCCAGCTGCCCAGGACCGGACCGCCAGCACAAGCCCAGCTACCCAGGACAGGCCCGCCAGCACAAGCCCAGCTGCCCAGAACAGGCCTGCCAGCACAAGCCCAGCTGCCCAGGACAGGCCTGCCAGCACAAGCCCAGCTGCCCAGGACCGGACCGCCAGCACAAGCCCAGCTGCCCAGGACAGGCCTGCCAGCAGAAGCCCAGCTGCCCAGGACAGGCCCGCCAGCACAAGCCCAGCTACCCAGGACAGGCCCACCAGCACAAGCCCAGCTGCCCAGGACAGGCCCGCCAGCACAAGCCCAGCTGCCCAGGACCGGACCTCCAGCACAAGCCCAGCTGCCCAGGACCGGACCACCAGCACAAGCCCAGCTGCCCAGAACTGCCCACCAGCACAAGCCCAGCTGCCCAGGACCGGACCGCCAGGACAAGCCCAGCTGCCCAGAACAGGCCCGCCAGCACAAGCCCAGCTGCCCAGGAGGCCACCTCCAGCACACGCCCAGCTGCCCAGGACAGGCCCGCCAACACAAGCCCAGCTGCCCAGGCAGGACCGCCAGCACAAGTCCACCTGCCCAGGACAGGCCTGCCAGCACAAGCCCAGCTGCCCAGAACAGGCCCGCCAGCACAAGCCCAGCTGCCCAGGACAGGCCTGCTAGCACAAGCCCAGCTGCCCAGGACCGGACCGCCAGCACAAGCCCAGCTGCCCAGGACAGGCCAGCCAGCACAAGCCCAGCTGCCCAGGACAGGCCAGCCAGCACAAGCCCAGCTGCCCAGGACCGGACCGCCAGCACGAGCCCAGCTGCACAGGGCAGGCCCGCCAGCACAAGCCCAGTTGCCCAGGACTGGACCGCCAGCACAAGCCCAGCTGCCTAGGACTGGACCGCGAGCACAAGCCCAGCTGCCCAGGACAGGCCCGCCAGCACAAGCCCAGCTGCCCAGGACAGGCCCGCCAACACAAGCCCAGCTTCCCAGGACAGGCCCGCCAGCACAAGCCCAGCTGCCCAGGACAGGACCTCCAGCACAAGCCCAGCTGGGCCATGAAGGACCTCCATCAAAAGCCAGCAGCCGAGTCCCTGCAATGGAGACCGCCGCCTCAAGCACCGCTGAACAGGGCACCGCCGTCTCAAGCACTGCTGAACAGGGCACCGCCGTCTCAAGCACCGCTGAACAGGGCACCGCCGTCTCAAGCACCGCAGAACAGGGCACCGCCGTCTCAGGCACCGCTGAACAGGGCACCGCCGTCTCAAACACCGCTGAACAGGGCACCGCCGTCTCAAGCACCGCTGAACAGGGCACCGCCGTCTCAAACACCGCTGAACAGGGCACCGCCGTCTCAAGCACCGCTGAACAGGGCACCGCCGTCTCAAACACCGCTGAGCAGGGCACCGCCGTCTCAAGCACCGCTGAACAGGGCACCGCCGTCTCAAGCACCGCTGAACAGGGCACTGCCGTCTCAAACACCGCTGAACAGGGCACCGCCGTCTCAAGCACCGCTGAACAGGGCGCCGCCGTCTCAAGCACCGCTGAACAGGGCACCGCCGTCCCAAACACCGCTGAACAGGGCACGGCCGTCTCAAGCACCGCTGGCCCATGAGCGGTAAGGGCACTGACGCAACTGAGTCCGTCACAGGGTGAATGATGCACTCTGGGCACAGAGCCCCCTCCAGAACCAGTGGAGAGATCCATCCACTACCTCTGTCCTTAGCAGGATGTAGCACTCTGGGCACCATGCCCCTTCCAGAACCAGTGGAGACTATTATCCACTTGAGAGACTGTGGCTTTGCACTCCCCAGGATGGAACAGTGGGCAACCCACCCACTGTAGAGACTTGAGAGACTGTGGCTTTGCACTCCCCAGGATTGAACAGTGGGCAACCCACCCACTGTAGAGACTTGTGAGACTGTGGCTTTGCACTCCCCAGGATGGAACAGTGGGCAACCCACACACTGTATAGACTTGAGAGACTGTGGCTTTGCACTCCCCAGGATGGAACAGTGGGCAACCCACCCACTGTAGAGACTTGTGAGACTGTGGCTTTGCACTCCCCAGGAGGGAACAGTGGGCAACCCACCCACTGTAGAGACTTGTGAGACTGTGGCTTTGCACTCCCCAGGATGGAACAGTGGGCAACCCACCCACTGTATAGACTTGAGAGACTGTGGCTTTGCACTCCCCAGGATGGAACAGTGGGCAACCCACCCACTGTAGAAACTTGAGAGACTGTGGCTTTGCACTCCCCAGGATGGAACAGTGGGCAACCCACCCACTGTATAGACTTGAGAGACTGTGGCTTTGCACTCCCCAGGATTGAACAGTGGGCAAACCACCCACTGTAGAGACTTGTGAGACTGTGGCTTTGCACTCCCCAGGATGGAACAGTGGGCAACCCACCCACTGTATAGACTTGAGAGACTGTGGCTTTGCACTCCCCAGGATTGAACAGTGGGCAAACCACCCACTGTAGAGACTTGAGAGACTGTGGCTTTGCACTCCCCAGGATGGAACAGTGGGCAACCCACCCACTGTATAGACTTGAGAGACTGTGGCTTTGCACTCCCCAGGATTGAACAGTGGGCAAACCACCCACTGTAGAGACTTGTGGGACTGTGGCTTTGCACTCCCCAGGATGGAACAGTGGGCAACCCATCCACTGTATAGACTTGTGAGACTGTGGCTTTGCACTCCCCAGGATGGAACAGTGGGCATGTGGCCCTCTTGTGGATTTGGCGTTGTGCACTCAAGCGGCTGAGGTGCCCCCCTTTCCCTCCCCCTGAGGTGCCTGTTTTATTGCTCTCTGATGCCCCTGCAGTGTTCTCTCTGTCATGGTAGGGGATCTTGTGTGGGCCTCGCCCATACAGTGTGGTCCCAGTGTTCCATAGACTTTATTAGAGCACTACCTGGACTACTATGCTTGGTATATATTTTGTACATGGTGTATATATATATTTTTGCCTACTTGCTTTTAATATATTACAATGGTTACACTCATTTCCTTTTGTCTTTGCATTTTTCCAGGGGGGGGGTGCTTGGGGGGTGTAACTGTAATGTATCATGCTGTATTAGTGTGTGTGTTGTCGTGGGTGAGGGTGGGGGTGGGGGTGTTGCGTATTGCGTGTGTGTGTCACTGTTTTTTCCCTCTCCCCTGTGTCGTAGGTGCAGTACTCACCGTGGTCTTCGCCGCCGGCGTTCGTGCTCCTGTTAGAGGAGCAGGAAGACTATTGCAGGTAGAATTTGGAGTTCAGGATCCATGGCGTCCTCGTGGGTGTGTAGAGGTGAGCGTTTTCCGCCGTTTTTTTATCCGTGGTGAATCCGCCCTGGAAAAGGTGTCGGATTGGCCTGTCATAATAGTGTGGGCGGTACATTGTCTCCCGCCTGTCTGTTGGCGGTGACCGTCGCGCTGTTTGTTTGTATCGCCGTGGCGGTCGGAGTGTTAAAGTGGCTGTCTTTGTTGCCGGTTTTCCGCCACAGTCATAATTGCTAAATTTTTACCGCCCGCCTGTTGGCGGTCTTACCGCCGCTTTAACACCAACCGCCAGGGTTGTAATGACCACCTTAGTGTGCCCCAGCTCCCAGTATATGTCAATGAGCTCCTGGAAGGACTGAAAAGTATCCTTTGCAAAGAGGTCCCCCATATCCGCCTCCCTCCAGCTCTAGAAATCATGATGACTGTTACCTCCCTGCAGAGCTTCCTTATACTAAACAGGGATCTAAGGCGAGTACAAAAGGTGGGACTTCTTACCCTGGACATATTTCTGCCAGCAGTGTTGGGCAATTTGCATCTGAAGCATCTTGTGTGAGGTGGGGCCACGGAGTCAACAACCAGGTATACATATGTAACTTGTCCAGGAGGCCCTGGACGCCGTCCCGCTCCGAACATGAGGTTGTCCCAAGTCAACTCGGCAGCCACCGCAACTGAGCCACCGCGTTGTAAAGCTCATAATTAGAAGCACATAGTACACCCTCATGTAATGGTCAGTTTATCAAGAACCCTCCTCAACTGCCCATCCCCCATATCAGCTTCAATAAGAACTTGTTCAAATCAGTGATAAAATGCACAGGAAAAGCATGAAGGACAGCACAAAAAATATAATAGCTGTGGTAGTTTGAGCATCTTGGAAATCGCTTCCCCAGCCCGAAGAAGAGAGGGGAAGCAACATCCAAAATGGTATGGACCTGCAAACCGAGCCCAACGCTTTGTATACATTCCCCTTCATGAGATTGCCATCTAAATAAATCTGTATGCTCAAGCATTTGAATGTATCAAACTGGAGCCGAGATTAGGGCAACACCCCTCTATCATGCGCTGGAACTGGGAGTAGGGGGACAGGCAGGACTTGGCCAAATTCAGCCTGAGGCCTAACACTGCTCCAAACCATCAAGCAGCATCATCAGCACTGGGAGCGAATCGCAGACATCACACAGGTAAACCAGGGCATCATCAGCATACACGGAGACCAAGCTGTGAACTCCATGTGCTTCAATCCCCCATTGCCGTGCCTGCATGCACAGTTTACAGGCCAACAGCTCTATGGTCAAGGGGCAAAGATCAATGGAGACAGAGGGCATTCCTATCTGGTGTCCCGTTGATTAACAAGCCTTTCAAAAATAAACTGCTCTGTCTTAACTCTCACCACTGGTTCCCCATATAACTGAAAGATCCGTCCAAGGTATCCTGGGACAATGTACATCTCTTCCAGTAAATAAGTAGTCCCATCCCACTTTTTCTATATCTAGTAATACTGCCACATCTTTCCTGTACCATCCAGGTCAGCCATCACCAGACGAAGAGGCCTATGGATAATAAGGAATGTGTTACAGCCAGGGATAAACCCATTTTGGCCCATGTGTATTAAACTACAGACAATGGGGAGCAGTCTATTTGCCAGAACAGTTCCCAGGATCTTGTAGTCAAGGTTTAATAATAGTAGAGGCTGGTAAGAGTGAACATCCAATGGGTCCAGGCTGGGTTTGGGGAACACCACTATTAGTGCCTTACACTCCCGCACCTCAATGTAAACCTCCAGTAACTTTTGGGAGAGGGATGTGCTAAAAGTAGTAATCTATGCCTAGAGTCTTATTAGAAGGTATTTGAGAAATGGCCAACAGATCTCCCTCAGTTGGAGAGGAGCGTCCAACTGCGCCCATTCAAGCGGATGTAGGCAGGGGAGTGGTAGTAACCGCAGATAACCATGCAGGCTGTCCATGGACCGGCACTCGACCGCCGCATAGAGGAAACAATAAACGTCCCCTAAAACATTGTTTTTATCCCCTTGAGTGTTGAAAACCTCACCCGTCCAGTCTAATCGCCCTAATGGGGGGCTGTGTTTGGTCGGTACGAACCAACCACACCAGCATCCTACTGGCACAGTCACCCTTGTCATGGAGTTGGGCAAGGTAATGAGTATAAATGAGCCTCCCCAGTCACGCCATTAGTTTCCTGTGCTCTGTCCACAACTGTCATAGTTAATCAGCCTTTCTGGCTTGCTGCAGCAGCTCAGTCTCCTGTTGTTGCATGTCCCATTCTAGGGCCTAGTTAATCAGCAGGGTCGGTTGAACCCCCCATGTAGTGATGGTGAAGTGATCCCGCACCACCACTTTGTGTGCATCCCACTTTGTTGCTCTAGGGGGTGTGGATCCTGCATTAAAGTCGAAGTATTGGGTAAGATGTGTAGCCAGGGCTTCGCGGAAAGGTGTGTCATGGAGCAACTCAGTTTGGAACTTCCATGTTGGAATGAGGGGCCGAGCCCTTCCCCACTGCACCAACATCTGCAACGGGGAGTGGTACTATGTACGGAGGATTAATGTACCTAGTGATTCACTACAAAGGAAGAGGCCCTGTTGAGTGTTGATGTTGTCCAACCGTGGGTAAAAAGAAAACTCATTGCCCTCCTGGTTCTGGAGGCACCACACATTGTACACTTTATTACTATTCAGCCATTTCCGCAAGTGCTGCATTGTCCTGCGACATGCTACTCGAGCCAACGGCAGGGTAAAGTGGTCCTTGTTATTGTCTAGAATGCGGTAAAAAATCCTCGTCCCAAATGTTAGGAATGTGCGGATCACAGAAGAGAGCCGGAGTCAGCAGGTACAGGATAGCTAAATGACCAGTGTTGGAAGCATAAATAGCTAACAGTCCTAGGGACATCCCAACCAAACAGCCCTCCACCACCACCCTATGTGAATCCTGCACAAACAGAACCCCTGGGGCTATCTAAATTAGAACCCCTTTGGCATAAGCTGAGGCAAGGGTCCCAGAAACATGGCCTCCCCATTTTGTGTGGGGTCTGTGCAGTTCTGTTTGTGTCAAGTGCGTCTCTTACAGGAAGACTATAAGTGTGTATGACGTAGGTATGAATACGGTACCACTTAACAGGAGTGGCCATGCCCGCACGTTCCATGTCAAGAAAGTGTATTGCAGAGTCATAGCCATCTCAGGTGTGCCCTTGTAGAGTGTGTCCTGTCAGCTGGAGTTCGAAGGCCTTGTCCCACCTGTAAGGCAGCCTCCTGGAGTGGGTCCTCCACACAGAGTGGCAATGGTGTTAATGACAGCTAAGCAAACATGCGTGTGCAACTCCAAATCCATGCCAACATTACAAACAACAACCACCAAACCCTTCAAGCCAAGCACACCCCTAGTGCCCAGTCATTTAAAATCCACAAATGAGTAATGACAATACGGAACCTGAATGTAGAACTTAAGTCCATTACGGTGAACCGGGATGCGGCAGGCTGTAGTCAGTGATATTCGGTCCTTGAAATCTCAACACTGAACGTGGTGCCCGACTCCTCTCCCAGCTCACCACTCCAATTCCCCAAAAGCTTATCTGGCCCACGGGGACAGGGGCAGGGCTTACTACCCAACAGAGACATAGTTCATCATAGCAGATCATCCGCCAGTCGTGGTGTCATTTCCGGGCTGTGGGGTTCCTAGCTGGTGGGAACAGCAGTGTCATTGGAAACCGAACCAGAGGGAGAGGAACGATCGGCTTGAAAGACGGCAAAGGTGTTGCGGCTCTAGTGTAGCACATCCTCCACTGCTTATTCATGTTCCTTAGCCACTTGTTCATTCATGGGCCTGTTACATGGCCTACTGGATCGTCTGTGGTTCGATCTAGGGGTCAACCAATACTCAGGGTGCTGCTCCACCGCTGCCCTCTCCACCAGTCCCCTGGCATTCACTCAGGTTAATGTATCATCAGCAGTCAAGAAGAAGTAAGTAGAATCTCCTTCAATCATGCTGAGTTTAACAGGAAACAAGAGTGCATATTTCAAAACAAAGTTCCTCAATTGTTGTTTAATGGCCATGTAAGAATTGCATTGGAGCTGCACTTTCACTGTGAAATCTGGATACGCAGTGATGGTGCTGCCTTGGAATTGCCAGGGACCTTTCATCCGAAAGAGTTGGGGAATTAAGTCTTGTTTCTATAATTTAGTAGCTTTGTGATCACGTAGCAGTTGACGCCCCAGAAGAGGAGGACCCCCTTGCAGGTTTGTGCACGCTCAATCAAAAGTAATTTTGGCACCTTACTGGTCAGCACTGTGGAAATCAACCACTGTTCAAGAAAGAGTTCAATTTTCGGGCCCTCAGAAGGCTCTGGGAAACCCAAGAAGAGGACATTATTGCTCATCAAGCGCCCTTCTGCATTCTCCACGTTCCATTGCAAGGAGGTGATGTCAGACTTCATCCCCTGCAGTTGAGTTTGTAGTTCTTGCAGCATGTGGCACATTGTAGTCAAGCCAGTCTGTTTGCAGTCCACCCTCTCCACCAACCACCGATGCAGCAGGCTCACATCCAGGGAGACAGAACCTATTTTAGACTCAAGGGCATGTAAAATCCATTTAAACTGGCCAAAATGTTTGTCGAGGCTTCAAGGCTATCTCCCCCAGTCTGCTCACCATCCTGGACAATGGAGCCCCATCAGTTGGGAGGGATTCTTAGACATCCTTGGTTTAACCATTGTCCAAGGCCAATGCAGAACAAGGGTGTCCGCAACACCAGGTCTCATGAGGGCAGGCGTCAGCTACTTCCGACTACGCCCAAAGCCACCGGCAGATCAGGCCACTCCATGCCTCCAAAAGTGGCTACAGTCCGCTAGCCAAACGCAGCCCAACTCCTGCCCCTGGCAACTGTTTTGAGGGGATGTCTCAGCTGAGGTCCAGCACATCAACCAGTACAGCAGGACAAGCACAGGTTCAGCTTACTAGTGACTGCTTAGGAATGAGGCGCTAAGGGCCACACAGCCCACCAAGTAGAATCCGGTCGCTAGTTTATTATCTACTCTGGATCCCACTCCTCACCTTAGTCGCTGCCACCGGCATGGACCCCAGAGCCAACAGAGCTCAATGGGCAAGCATACAATCATCCACAATGGGGTATGACCACCACTGGTCCCCAGCTCTTGTCACATCTCCCAAAGCACCCACTTCCACACTCGGGCCTACCTCCAAACAGGGCCCACCAGGCAATAGTATGAATGCCCCTGAGCCCACACAGCTCCATCCAGGGTCACAGGGTGGGTCTTCGATAGACCACCATCGCTCTGCACTGTCCAATGGAGCCTCAGAGGACATGCCTCCCTCGATGCATACAGGTCAAGGAGCAATTCACCAGGCCCAAGGTGCCCATCTTCCGGGCAGATGTCACGGGAGTATGCCCCAATGGACCCCCGCCCCACGTTGCATCGCCCAGCTTTTCAGTGCTGGCTCACGGGAGGCCTCACAATTGGCGATCCATCACCGGGAGGTGCATTTTGGCACCGGCCCGATCATGTCCTCTGTTCACCCCTGTCAGCCAGATCACACACCACAGCAGGCCTCACAGCACCGGGTGGCATGGGGGGGGAATGCAACAGCACGGTAGCGGGAGCATTAAGGTTTGGAAACCCAGGATGATGTAGGATTACAGCTGGGTGAGGGATAGAGCTCAGGAATAGACACCTGCTCCATTCGCCACCTTGGCCACACCCCAGGACTTTTTTACTTAAACTGCAAAATTGCATATCTCTGGTTCTACTGACTGACTTTTTGTCATTTGGTCTCAAATATTTTATTACCCTGAGAGATTTTTCTTTTTTTGTGTTTTCATTTTGTTGCTGTTTGAATTGCTCCAAATACTTTACACATTGCCTCTAAGATAAGCGGGACTGTTTATTGCCAAGCAACCAGAAGGTTAAGCGCAGATGAATTTGGAGTTTGCTTGTAACTTCACCCTGACAGAAATTGTGGCAGCTGCTTGAATAGAGTTTCACCCCCTCAACCAGTAAACAAATTTCCAATAGTAACTTTTTTTAACCCCTTGGGTGCCCAGGACATAACAGTTACGTCCTCGATTGCACTGCTCGGGTGCCGAGGACGTAATCTTTATGTCCTGCTATGGGGCCTCGGGGGAGTGCTGGCACTTCCCCGGTGGCCAAGCACCCCACTTCCCCTTCCACCCCCGCCCCGACCCACCCCTATAGCGTCTGATGACGTCAGCGCGCGATCTCGCCCTGACCTCATCAGAGGCTGCCCCCTCTGCACAGGAAGCCTAGCTTCCAGTGCGTATCGGAAGAGAAATGCTTTAGCATTCCTCCTCCAATCACGTGGAGGGGGTGAGAGAGGCATCGAAGGAAACTCCGTTACTTTTCTTTGATCTCTCTCTCAGTGTTTCTGCCCACTCGACACCAGGGAGTTTTTACATTTTTTTATTTACATATAAGGGGAGTGGCCCCTTGGGCAAGGGCCGCTCTCCAGAGGGGCAATTTATTTTAAGGCCATTTCTGCCCCCCCGGGGGCAGATCGGCCTATTATAATTAGGCCAATCCGCTCCGGGGGGAGCAGAAACCTCTAGACACCAGGAATATATATTATTTCGTTTCTTTGATTTTTTTATATGTGGGAAGCGACCCCTTAGGCAAGGATCGCTCCCCTGGGGGCAAAGTTAATTTTAGTCCATTTCTGACCCCCATGGGGGCAGATCAGCCTATTTTATTTAGGCCAATCTAGACACCTGGGATGTTTGGTTTTTAGATCAGTTTCACGTGAGAGGAGCGACCCCTTAGGCAAGGGTCATTTCTCTGGGAGGGGCAAATTTATTGTAGGCCATTTATGCCCCCCTTGGAGGCAGATCGGCCTATGTTTATTAGGGCAATCTTCCCCCAAGGGGGGCAGAAACCACTAGGCACCAGGGATTTTGTTTTTTGCGCCAATTTCACGCAAGGGGAGCAACCCCTTAGGCAAGGGTTGCTCTCCTACGTGGGACAAATATATTTTAGGCCATTTCTGCCCCCCTTGAGGTACCATTTTTATCAGGAAATTTGGGAGAACGCTGGGTGGAAGGATATTTGTGGCTCCTCTCAGATTCCAGAACTTTTTATTACCAAAATGTGAAGAAAAAGTGTTTTTTTGGCCACATTTTGAGGTTTGCAAAGGATTCTGGGTAACAGAACCTGGTGAGCGCCTCACAAGTCACCCCATCCTGGATTCCCCTAGGTGTCTAGTTTTAAAAAAATGTACAGGTTTTGTAGGTTTCCCGAGGTGCTGGCTGAGCTAGAGGCCAAAATACACAGCTAGGCACTTTCCAAAAAACAGCTCTGTTTTTTTGGAAAATTGTGATGTGTCCACATTGTGTTTTGGGGCATTTCCTGCTGCGGGCACTAGGCGTACCCACACAAGTGAGGTACCATTTTTATCTGGAGACTTGGGGGAATGCTAGGTGGAAGGACATTTGTGGCTCCTCTCAGTTTCCAGAACTTTCTGTCATCGAAATGTGAGGAAAAAGTGTGTTTTTTTTGCCAAGTTTTGAGGTTTGCATATGATTCTGGGTAACAGAACCTGGTGAGAGCCACACAAGTCACCCCATCCTGGATTCCCCCAGGTGTCTAGTTTTGAAAAACAGGTTTGTTAGGTTTCCCTAAGTGCCGGCTGTTAGAAATGGGGTCTTTGGTTGGCAGTCAGGTTACCCCCCTGTCCAAGCAAGGACCCTCACTCTAGTCAGGGTTAGTCACACACAATCCAAATTATCCTGTGCCCACCCTCTGGTAGCTTGGCACTGAGCAGTCAGGCTTAACTTAGAAGGCAATGTGTAAAGTATTTGTGCAATAAATCATACAATAACACAATATAGCACTACAAAAATACACCACACAGTGTTTGGAAAAATATATAATATTTATCTGGATATTTGCAGGTCAAAACGATAAAAGATGCAATAAGAAATTGTAGAGATATCACTGAAAAGTGATATGAAGTGTCTTAAGTCTTTAAAAAGCAAACAGAGGCCCTCATTCCAACCCTGGCGGTCATGGACCTCCAGGGTGGAGGGACACGGACACACCGCCAACAGGCTGGCGGTGCTTCCAGGGCCATTCTGACCGCAGCGGTAAAGCCGCGGTCAGAAAAGGGGATCCGGCGGTTTCCCTCTGGATTTCCCCTGGCCCGGAGAATCCTCCATGGCGGCGCTGCTTGCAGCGCCGCCATGGGGATTCCGACCCCCTTCCCGCCAGCCTGTTTCTGGCGGTTTACACCGCCAGAAACAGGATGGCGGGAACGGGTGTCAAGGGGCCCCTGGGGGCCCCTGCACTGCCCATGCCACTGGCATGGGCAGTGCAGGGGCCCCCTAACAGGGCCCCATAAAGATTTTCACTGTCTGCTTTGCAGACAGTGAAAATCGCGTCGGGTGCAACTGCACCCGTCGCACCCCTGCAACTCCGCCGGCTCCATTCGGAGCCGGCTTCATTGTTGCAGGGTCTTTCCCGCTGGGCCGGCGGGCGCCCTTTTGGCGGTCGCCCAGCGGGAAAGTCGAAATGACCCCCGCGGTCTTTCGACGGGGTTACTTTGGCGGGCGGCGTGCGCCGCCCGCCAAAGTCAGAATGACCCCCAGAGTCTCTTTCAAGCACAAAGTACCTGGTTTGGAGTGAAAAATCTCCGCAGCGGGCCGCAGAGGAGGAGATGCGTGAAAATGGTGTGTGCGTTGGTTTCGCCCCTTCACACACGGACTTGCGTCGTTATTTTTCACGCGGGGAAGACGTTGCGTTGATTTCCGGCATGCGGACAGTCTCCTCTGTGGGTCATGGGGTTTTCAGACGCCCCGAGGGCATATTTATACTCCGTTTGCGACAAATTTGCATCCTTTTTTTCGGCGCAAATTCGGCGCAAAACTAACGCCATATTTATACTTTGGCGTTAGACGCGTCTAGCGCCAAAGTATGATGAATGAGCGTCATTTTTTTGCGTGAACGCCTTCCTTGCGTTAATGAGATGCAAGGTAGGCGTTCCCGTCTAAAAAAATGACTGCGACGCAAATGCGTCGTATTTATACTCTCGGGCAAAAATCACGCCCGGGAGTGGGCGGGGCAAAAAACCTCGCATTTGCGCCTCTTTTTAACGCCTGGGTCAGGGCAGGCGTTAAGGGACCTGTGGGCTCAAAATGAGCCCACAGCTGCCCTCCCATGCCCCCAGGGACCCCCCCTGCCACCCTTGCCCACCCCAGGAGGACACCCAAGGATGGAGGGACCCATCCCAGGGACATTCAGGTAAGTTCAGGTAAGTATAATTTTTTATTTTTTTTAATATTTTTTTTTGGCATAGGGGGGCCTGATTTGTGCCCCCCTACATGCCACAATGCCCAATGACCATGCCCAGGGGACAGAAGTCCCCTGGGCATGGCCATTGGGCAAGGGGGCATGACTCCTGTCTTTACTAAGACAGGAGTCATGTAAATGGCGTCTGGGCGTCGTAAAAAATGGCGCAAATCGGGTGGAGGCGATTTATTTGCCTCAACCTGACTTGCCCCATTTTAAGACACCCTAACGCCATTTTTCCCTACGCCGGCGCTGCCTGGTGTACGTGTTTTTTTTCCACGCACACCAGGCAGCGCCGGTCTGCTAGCGCCGGCTAACGCCATTCAATAAATACGGCGCCCGCATGGCGCTTCAGAATGGCGTTAGCCGGCGCTAAACTTTTTGACGCTAAACTGCGTTAGTGCAGTTTAGCGTCAAAAAGTATAAATACGGGCCCTAGTGTTCTCGATGAACCCACAAGCCATATATATCCCAGCAACCAAAAGAGTCCAGCAGACGTAAAGGTATATTGCTTTAAAAAATCTGACATCGCAGGAAAAAGTTATAGAGTAAAACGTGAAGAGAAATGGCTGTTTTTTCACCTCAATTTCAATATTTTTTTATTCTAGTTGTTATTTTCTGTAGGAAAACCTTGTAGGATCTACACAAATGACACCTTGGTGGATTCAGAATTTTGTCTACTTTTCAGAAATGTTTAGCTTTCTGAGATCCAGCAATCTGTCACTAACTGGGAGGAGGCTAAAAGCACAGAAAATAGTAAAAATGGGGTATGTCCCAGTAAAATGCAAAAACTGTGTTGAAAAATGTGGTTTTCTGATTCAAGCTTGTTCCTGAAAGCTGGGAAGATGGTAATTGTAGCACCACAAACCCTTTGTTGATGCCATTTTCAGGGGAAAAAAATCACAAGCCTTCTCCTGCAGCCCTTTTCTCCCATTTTTGGCTAATTCCTTGGCGTCATCAGGGGAACCCACAAACTCTGGGTACCTCTAGAATCTCTAGGATGTTGGGAAAATAGTACACTAATTTTGCATGGGTAGCTTACGTGGACAAAACGTTATGAGGGTCTATGAGGGCCTGAGCGCGAACTGCCCCAAAGAGCCAAAAAAAGGCCTGGGACCTGAGGGGGAAAAGGCTTGGCAGCAAAAGGGGTTAAATAAAGGGGCATGACTAAACTCTTTGCCACAATTTAGGAATAGTTTCACACCTGCATTTCGAATTAAACGAATGAGGGGGGTGTTGATCCATAAAGCTGGGTCAAACTTTAAGAAATCAATGTGCAGGGAGCGTCATTCGATTTCTGAAACCCTGGGACTTTCAAATCCTCTTCCGTAAAATACTTGATATTTATGGAGGCTGCACTACAGCCTCAGACATAATTTGCTGTGTTTTCATCGACAGGGACAGAACAGATAAAGAGTCCCCGTAGAGAGCTGAGTAATGTTTATAGCAGCTGTCATTTATTATCTAGTATTCAGGTTTACACACTCGTCCGTTAATCCCTGCCATTGTTTAATCTACAACTGCTTGTCTCTATTGTTTTCCATCCTTTTCATTGAAATGTTCACACTAGTACTATTCCTCTTTGAGCATTCGCAAATATTCTGCCCGTGGTTGGGTAATAAAGTTCCAGGTGTAATTGCGAGCCCTTTTGCCATTTAATTCATGCTTCACTTGGCACCTCTTCATTCTTTATCATACCACCCACTTTTTACTGGGTTACAGATGTATGAAGCAGTGGCGGCCCGTCCTTTAGGGCGGTGGGGCCACGCCCCCCCACCTTTTGCCCCTCATGAAGAGTGTCTGTCAGGCTGAACAAAGGCCAGCCTGACAGACACTCTTCATTTTCAGCTCAGACAGCCAGGAGTGAGCCATGCGCGATTTGCGCAGACTCCTGGCTGCCTGAGCTGAACTTTGCTGGGCTGAGGAGGTCACAGCTCCTATGGGCGTGACCTCCTCAGGTCAGCAAAGGTGCCTCGAGGCCCTCCCCTGGGTGACGAGGAAAGCATCACCCATTGGCACTTGCCCTGGGCGCTTCAGGTTTAAGCCCTGAAGTGCCCAGTGCGAGTGTCAATCAGTGACACTTCTTCACAGAGTGGGGTGGTGTCAGCAGTCTCACTCCTGGAACCTGGAGACTGAAGGCAAGTGTGTGTGATGTTTGAAATTTAATGTTTGGTGCGCACATGCATGTTTGAGTGTTGTTATTGGATGTGCGTGTGTGCGTGCGTGCGTGTGTGTGTGAAAGAATGAGTGTCTGTGATCTTTTAAAATGAATCTTTGGTGCATGCGTGCATGTTTGAATGTTATGAGTGTTATTGGCTGTGCGTGCGTGCGTGTGTGAAAGAATGAGTGTGTGTGATGTTTTAAAATGAATGTTTGTTGCGTGCGTGCATGTTTGAATGATATGAGTGTTGTTGATGGATGTGCATGCGTGCGTGTCTGTGTGTGAAAGAATGAGTGTGTGTGTGTGTGTGTGTGTGTGCTTCCCGCCCACCCCCTCCCTCCTAAAGCTGCCGGCCGCCACTGGTATGAGGGTATTTTGATAAATATGTACTTACTTGCCTCTACAATCTCTTAAAATGCCAGACACATGTTGGATGGCCATCTTGATGACTAGAAAGCTGTGTTAAACTACTCATAATGTCAATTATAAGATTGGTTTAAAACATATCATCTTCTAAACCTTCACACTAATACAAGTTCTATTTGAGGAATCAACAGCACCGTAGAGTTAGAGGCCTTACACTGTTTGGCATATAATGCTACTACTGGGATATGCTCACTTTCCATTCTAGGTTCGGGCCTCAAATCGGGCAACCTGCTTCACTGGTCCATTTTCATAAACCTATAGGAAACTATTCAAACAGGTACATTTACACAGTTGGAATTACTCACATTTAAATTTAGTCTTGATCCTAAGAGTAAATCAACACTTTTTTGCTATTCATCATTTCTGAGGTGGGTGCAGGCATGAAAGTCTACACTTACAAGCCTCCATGAGCTGAAACCAGAGAGAAGAGACTGAGGGGCTCATTCCGACCCCGGCGGTCAAGGACCGCCGGGGCCGGGGATGCGGGAGCACCGCCAACAGGCTGGCGGTGCCCCGCAGGGCATTCTGACCGCGGCGGTCTCCCGCCGGTTTTCCGCTGCCCTGGGAATCCCCCATGGCGGCGCAGCTTCCGACCCCCTCACCGCCATCCTGTTCCTGGCGGTTCCGACCGCCAGGAACAGGATGGCGGTGAGGGGTGTCGTGGGGCCCCTGGGTGCCCCTGCAGTGCCCATGCCAATGGCATGGGCACTGCAGGGGCCCCTGTAAGAGGGCCCCACTTTGAATTCCAGTGTCTGCTCAGCAGACACTGGAATTCGCGACGGGTGCAACTGCACCCGTCGCACCTTCCCACTCCGCCGGCTCCATTCGGAGCCGGCTTCCTCGTGGGAAGGGGTTTCCCGCTGGGCTGGCGGGCGGCCTGCTGGCGGTCGCCCGCCAGCCCAGCGGGAAAGCCAGAATGGCCTCCGCGGTCTTTCGACCGCGGAGCGGCCATATGGCGGTTCCCTTCAGGCGGGCGGCTCCCGCCGCCCGCCGGGGTCTGAATGACCCCCTGAATTTCTTAGTGTAAAGTTACTACTAAGTATTTTTCACTTGTAGGGGGCTATCTCCCTTTGGGGAAGTATAAAGAAAATTAATACACTTTATTAATTCTTCCCAAAATTTTAAAAATGTCTTAATGTAAGATAAAATTGTGAATTAAATTAAACTAGTTATTATTAACATAGAACAAATAAAATGCCACACCAGATTAACAATTAAAATATACTAATTTATTTTACAATTATTATTTTTAAGAACATTTAGAAAATCTAACCCTCTCAAGCATTTAAATATTGAATTAATATTTAGTGTAATTAAGTAAAAGCTATATTTTTTAAAATGTGAAAAATATTAAAATGTTAATGTAATATAATGTTCTAGTATATATATATATATATATATATATATATATATATATATATATATATATATATATTCAAAACAAAATCCGGAATGCGGAAGCAGTGTCACAGCAGTACCAGCTGGGCTCCGGAGCTCCCATACATGTATCAAAATTTCCTCTTTATTTAAGGAAAGCCGGGACACCTCCAGGTTGCTGTCAATATAAAAAGACTCCCCTCCAACGCGTTTCGGCCGTAGCTGTGATCAAGGATCAATAACATATACTTATGTTTGCTGAGGTCTCTTCCATTCTGGTGGCGTTCTCAGGTCACAAGTGATAGGAGAATACTACTGTAGTACTACTTCACATAGTATAAAATGCAGTTTGTGAATAGGCCCTTAATCTAATAGTAATTTATAATGACCCATATGAAAGTGAGTTCAGAGGGCATATCTGAGGGTTATCCTATTAACGTCTCTTATCTTTCATTAACATCTTATATGTCATACTTCAACACCATGGATGTAAGTGGTTTGCAGACTGTAATTGACCTGACTGCCCTTTTATTAGTTGGCTCCTGAATCCCCATTTACTGTCACTATTCAAAATCTCCAGTGATGATGAACACATCTCCTCCAAAAGGACAGCAGCGCCGCGGACTGTCTCCAGCCGGAGGACCCCCTGCGTGCATGCAGGTGTGAGTCACGTTGGATGCATGCATGAATGAGTGATTGTGGGTGTTGTGTGTTGTGGATGTATATGTGTGACAGGGTATGTTGGTGTGTGTTCTGATGTGTGGGTATGTATGTGTGCATGCTTGGGTGGAAGTGGGTATGCGTGTGTGTATATGGGTGCGCGTGTGGGTGTGTATATGTGCAGGGGCTGTTACACCGCGGCGCTCGCCGCGGCCGCGGGCTCAGGTTGCCGCGGCGCGGCACGTTAATTTTGCCGCGGCCGACGCCCGGGCCGCGGTAGACGCCGAGGCAGACACCCAGGTCGCGGGGGTCGCCGCGGCTCCGGCGAGGGCCATGAAGGCTCCAGGGAGCCGGTCTGGGGGTCACGGCGCTCGCCGCTCCCCCTTTTTCAAGTTCTGCCTTAAAGGCAGACGCGGCAGAGCCTGAAACCCCGAGGGGGTTTCAGGCATGGCCGCACACAGCGCATTATGCGCTTAACATTTATTTTTCTTGCATGTATTCACCTGCCCACCACCACTTACCGATGTTCCTAGGACAAACCGAACCCTTACACTGGGGGTTCTTTATACTTGCCTTTTTTCTCTTCCCAGCATGCTTACCACTTCCTCTCTACCCAGCATGCATTGTTTAACACACATACCTAATTCATTACTGTTTTCTTTTCCCCAATCCAAGATGGCGGTGTTCTACTTCCTGTTTCCTGTTTCCTGTCCAGGGGTATTTAAGGGGATTCCAACTGCCTGTTCATTGCGTTGCAACACTCCTTGGTGATAGTCACGCTCCTATTTGATATCCTTCTGCGAATCCTGTCTGTTCCTGATTTGCTTTGTTTTCCTGCCTTCCTGAACTGCGGTCCTAATACCCTGGTGTCCTCCTTTTCGTTTCAGGGAGTTCCTGTGGAGGTTTTTTACCCTACTGGGGTTTTTCCTCTGGGACTCCTTCTGGAGGGCACAGACTGTAGTGGTTCGCTCATACCAAACAGCACCGTGGCTACCGGAAGGGGTCGCCCCTACCTCGGCCAGAGCAGAACCCGTCGGAACAAGGACCGTTCCCCTACGCCTCTCCGCTGCGAGGGTAAGACCGTTGAGAACCGCGACAGATTGCAACGCCCACAATTCCAGTTGCAGTCCGGAACTATGGATAACCCAGTGGTAAACACGGAACCTACTAACCAGGACCTACTGGCGACGATACAACAACAGGCTCAAGAACTCCAGCAATTACGTACTGAGAATACTGTTTATCGACAAGCCTTTGCCTCCAGGACCACAGATGTCCCTGCAGTAGCCGCCTCTACACCTCGATTTTCCGGGGATCCCACCACATTAAAAGAATTCCTGGATGCCTTAACGGTGTACTTTGCCTTTCGCCCCTCGCAATTTGTACAAGATAAGACCAAGGTGGGGTATTTGATTAGTGCCTTATCAGGACCAGCCTTGGCCTGGGCCACACCTCTAGTAACCAGAAACGATCCCTGTCTATCTAATTATTCCACCTTTATCACTACTTTTAAACAGATGTTTGAACGCCCTGGACTCGAGGCGTCAGCAGAAGAGGCTCTTTGCGAAGTCCAACAAGGGAGTCAGGATGTATTACAATACATCACCCGTTTCAGACAATTAGCTGCAGAAACAACCTGGGTGGAACGTACCTTGGTGACACTCTTCCGTAGAGGTCTAAGAGAGGACATCAAAGATGAACTAGTACATTCTGCCAGGATAGAAAACCTCAAAGGGTTGATGGACCAAGCACTAACTATAGAGTATCGGTTAAATGAACGACGAGTGGAGAAAAAGAAGAGTCGTTTGCCTTTTCACTCAGTACCATCTCGTCCCTTCGCCCATCGTTCCGAGGAAGCCCACCCTGAATCCAAAGGGAATACCGAGGAAGAGCCCATGCAGATTGACACAGCTCGCGGACCTCTATCCGCCAGCGAAAGGGAACATAGACGAAGGAAGGGGCTTTGCCTATATTGTGGTGCAGCTGGTCACCTAATTCGCGCCTGCCCCATTCGTCCAACCAAGCCCTTGGGAAACGCCAACTCCCGTCCCCAGTAAGAAGGGTGAGGACGGGATATCGTGATATACCTTCTATTTGCTCTTCCAGGGAGGAAGGAACTGCTCTTTTTCTCTTACCAGTTACCCTCCATTTAACTGATGGCCGTGAAGCAAGAACTTTGGCTTTATTGGATTGCGGAGCCAGTGGCCTATATTTAGATGAAACCTGGGCCAAAGAACAACAAATAACACAAATACCCAAAGAAATACCAGAAAAGGTACATACTGTTGATGGGTCACTCTTGGCCTCTGGACCGGTACAATACACCACCCCTACTTTCTGTTTACAGTTCGGTAAACATCAGGAAATTCTCTCGTTTGACTTAATCTCATCACCACACCATGTCATGATCCTGGGAATTCCATGGCTTACACGGCACAATCCTTACATCAACTGGGAAACAAAAACCATTTAGTTATCCTCCCATTTTTGTCAACACCATTGCTATCCGGCCGGGGATTATTGGTCCCCAAAAAGTCTCTCAACAGCACCTGCCCAGGTGGGAGGATCCATTAATGTTCTACAGGGAGTTCCCAGACAGTATCAGGACTATATCGATGTATTCCAGAAGCCAGAAAGACCTGAATTGCCACCCCACAGAGAATACGACTGTGCCATTTCTTTAGAGCCAGACACTGTAGTTCCTTTTGGGCGGATGTACTCCCTCACCGAACCAGAGAAACAAATTCTGAAGGAGTACCTAGATGAGAATCTACAAAGTGGGTTAATAACTCCCTCCTCTTCACCCGCTGGGGCTCCTCTTTTCTTTGTACCAAAGAAAACCAAAGACCTGCGTCCCTGTATCGACTTCAGAGGGTTAAACAGGATCACTATCAAAGACCGGTATCCGCTACCCCTCATCAAAGACATCTTAGAAGCAGTCAGAGGAGCCAAGAGGTTCACTAAGCTGGATCTCCGAGGAGCCTATCATCTGCTAAGAGTCAGAGAAGGTGATGAGTGGAAGACCGCCTTTAGAACACCTTTTGGTCACTACGAATATAGAGTAATGCCCTTCGGACTCACTAATGCCCCGTCCATCTTTCAAAGATTCATGGATTCTATCTTTTCTGATCTTTTGCAACAAACAGTGGTAGTGTATCTTGACGATATCCTAATTTATTCGGTTCATCCAGAGGAACATTCCAAACACGTCCGCCAAGTCTTAGAAAGACTCCGACAACATCATTTGTTCTGTAAGCCTGAAAAATGCGAATTTGATCAGATAGAAGTGAAATATTTGGGATACTGTATAGACCAAACCGGAATTGCCATGGACTCAGACAAAGTACAGGCTATATTGAACTGGCCATCTCCTTCTTCCATCAAGGAGACTCAATGTTTTCTGGGACTAGCCAACTTCTACCGGCAGTTCATAGCAGACTTTGCCCAGAGAACCAGCTTCATTACTCAAACCCTCAAAAAGGAACACCTAAAGAAAGGTTTTTGTTGGACACCAGGCGCTGAGTCAGCTTTTCAGGACTTAAAGAAAGCCTTTAGTCAAGCCCCTATTCTTCGACACCCAGACACTAGCAAACAATTCATTGTTGTCACAGACGCCTCAGAAAGAGCCATTGGGGCTGCCTTGTTACAAAGACAAGACGATGATGACCTAGAACACCCTGTATTCTATCTATCCCACATTCTATCTGATTCTGAGCGAAACTATTCCGTGCTAGAACGCGAATTACTCGCCTTAAAGGTCGCGTGCACTGAATGGAGACACTTTTTGATGGGATCAAAGGAGCCCTTCGAAGCCCGGACCGATCATAGAAATCTACAGTGTTTAAGAAATTTCCAGTGCCAAAATAGCCGGCAAGCTCGATGGGCCTTCTTCTTCAGCCAGTATGATTTCTATATCACCTACATCCCTGGTTCTCAGAACATCCTGGCGGATGCCCTGTCCCGACGTTATCCTGGGTGCGGTGATTCCGCGGTTCAAAACTTATTCGACAACAATAAAATCATAGGGGTAGCACAGACCTTTTTAGATCAAGTTAAGTCTGAATATGCCCGTCTACACGAAACAGAACTAAAGAGGTTACGTCCACAGCTGCACATAGATCATGACTACTATTATCATGATAAGGCCCTGTTTTTACCCACTAAAACAGTGCAAATCGAAGCCTTACACATGTGCCATGATTCTCCTATTGCGGGTCATCGAGGAGTGAAAGCGACTCAAGATCTTTTGCTTCGCTCTTTCTGGTGGCCAACTCTCAAGGCTGACACTGAGGCGTATGTGTTATCCTGTCCTACATGTGCTCAAGCCAAGACACCCCGAACCAGACCTGTGGGCTTACTCCGCCCATTACCTGTTCCCCCAGGCCCATGGCTTACCATATCCACCGATTTTATGTGCGCCTTACCTTCCTCAATGGGAAACCACGTCATAATGGTAACTGTGGACTCCTTCACCAAGATGGCCCACTTCACGGCCTTGAGAAAGTTACCCACGGCAAAGGAGTTAAGTCAGGTCTTTACTCAAGAAATTTTCAGGCTACATGGGCTACCCCAAGTTATTATATCAGACAGAGGTCCCCAATATATCTCCCGTTTCTGGAACCAATTCTGCAAGATCTTGGGGATCCAGGTGGCCTTGTCATCCGGGTTCCACCCTCAAACCAATGGACAAACAGAACGACTCAATCAGGGTCTCGAGCAGTACTTACGTAGCTTCTGTAACACTACACAAAGTAATTGGGCTCCCTACTTACCGCTTGCAGAATTCTCCTATAATAACTCTCTACACAGTGCCTCTAAAGTCTCTCCTTTCTATGGCTCCTATGGTTTCCATCCCAGGGCCTTCCCAACTCCCCTGAGAGACAACTCCAACCTTCCCGCCATCTCCTCTTTCGTTCGACAGCTACGGGGTATACAGCGAATTATCCATTCTAACCTTGTGTCCACCAAGTCCCGCATGAAGACAATAGCAGATAGGAGACGCTGTGCGGCTCCTCTATATCAAGTCCATGATAAGGTCTGGCTCTCCTCTAGATTCCTACCTCTCCGACTCACCCAAAACAAATTCAAACCCCGCTTTTATGGTCCCTTTCTCATTCTCAAGAAGATCAACCCAGTGTCCATGCGTCTTCGCCTACCTCGGACATGGAAGATCCACCCAGTATTCCATGTCTCGCAACTGAAACCTTACCGTCCTGATCTCTTTCATAGGCAGTTGCCCTGTCCCCCTCCTTTGTTGGTTGACAATGTGCCTGAATACGAAGTGCAGGAGGTCTGTGACTCTCGATTTTTCCATGGGCGCCTCCAATACCTTATTCATTGGAAGGGATACCCTTTGAGTGAGTGTTCCTGGGAGGATGCCTCTTCAGTCCATGCTCCTCTTTTAATCCGCCGCTTTTTTCGGCTCTTCCCTCACAAACCCGGGGCCTCGGGGAGGGGGCATACTGTTACACCGCGGCACTCGCCGCGGCCGCGGGCTCAGGTTGCCGCGGCACGTTAATTTTGCCGCGGCCGACGCCCGGGCCGCGGTAGACGCTGAGGCAGACACCCAGGTCGCGGGGGTCGCCGCGGCTCCGGCGAGGGCCATGAAGGCTCCAGGGAGCCGGTCTGGGGGTCACGGCGCTCGCCGCTCCCCCTTTTTCAAGTTCTGCCTTAAAGGCAGACGCGGCAGAGCCTGAAACCCCAAGGGGGTTTCAGGCATGGCCGCACACAGCGCATTATGCGCTTAACATTTATTTTTCTTGCATGTATTCACCTGCCCACCACCACTTACCGATGTTCCTAGGACAAACCGAACCCTTACACTGGGGGTTCTTTATACTTGCCTTTTTTCTCTTCCCAGCATGCTTACCACTTCCTCTCTACCCAGCATGCATTGTTTAACACACATACCTAATTCATTACTGTTTTCTTTTCCCCAATCCAAGATGGCGGTGTTCTACTTCCTGTTTCCTGTTTCCTGTCCAGGGGTATTTAAGGGGATTCCAACTGCCTGTTCATTGCGTTGCAACACTCCTTGGTGATAGTCACGCTCCTATTTGATATCCTTCTGCGAATCCTGTCTGTTCCTGATTTGCTTTGTTTTCCTGCCTTCCTGAACTGCGGTCCTAATACCCTGGTGTCCTCCTTTTCGTTTCAGGGAGTTCCTGTGGAGGTTTTTTACCCTACTGGGGTTTTTCCTCTGGGACTCCTTCTGGAGGGCACGGACTGTAGTGGTTCGCTCATACCAAACAGCACCGTGGCTACCGGAAGGGGTCGCCCCTACCTCGGCCAGAGCAGAACCCGTCGGAACAAGGACCGTTCCCCTACGCCTCTCCGCTGCGAGGGTAAGACCGTTGAGAACCGCGACAGGGGCAGGAGCGGGTGGGGGAGGATGGACGTGGACTCTGGGGAGGGGGTGGGGGGCATGGGAGGTCCCTATCAGTGACAGGAAAGGGATTCCCAGGCACTGATAGTGCCTACCGCCATGGTTTTCGTGGCGGTACAGAAACCACGAAAACCATGGCGGTAGGCTGGGTCGTAATGCCAAGGGTGGGAATGCAACGGCCGCCGGGCTGGAGACCGAAGTCTCCAGCCCAGCTGCTGTTACCACCCTGGCAGTCGGTGTGGTAAAGTGGCGGTGTTGGATGGTGGTAACCGCCAGTGTCCAAATCTCATTTTTTTTACCGATGGCCTGTTGGCGGTATTACCGCCGCTTTAACACCGACCACCAGGGTTGTAATGAGTGCCTTGGTCTCTTTCCCACATCATAGGCATCTCTATCCTTCCGCCCCACAATAATCAATACTTCACAGTCTACATTGCACACCGGTGGAGCCATAGTCCACAGATTTCTACAAATTTAATAAGTGGTACACCATCCAGGTAACCCAGAGCCTCCCGAACTTTCATGGGCAACGTCTTTTTGCATATGTTACCTTTTCTGCCATCATCAATCCATCCATCCCTCTTCTCCATGTATCCACCATTGGGGATGATTCTGATCCCAAAGACGAGCCACATCCCTCTTAGCCACCACCAGCCCTAGATTGCATAATATAAGCCTGGCCCAGGGCAAGTCAACATCATTGGGTATTCCCAAAACAATACATTTGGGGTCAAGTGGAATCTGCTCCGACAGTACCCCCAGCAATTCCCCAACAATCTTTGTCCAATATTCTGTATAACAGGGCATCCCCAGATGGTATGTAGGAAGGTACCAATATGCTCTCTGCATCGAAGACAGTTTGGATGTTGCGCCCTCCCTATAGTGTGTAGACGCTGTCTATCATAGTAGACCCTGTGGAGGATCTTGAACTGGATTAGTCACAGCCGTGACCTAATGGTTGGGAACATCATTGCTGCATCCCAATTTATATCCTCTAGTTCCCCTATATCAGCCTCCCAACGACTGCGGAGTCTGCCAAGTGTGTCCGGCATATTGCTGTTAATGGTCTTACATACCATAGACATGACTTTAGTATCTAACTGTTCCGTCAACAATCTACCCTCCTATGGGGCGTACTCCGGTATTCCCTCCGCTGGGAGGCCCTCTGCCCTCCATGCATGTCTTAATTGAGCATAGTGGAAGAACTGCGTCCTGTTGAGTCCATAGACGGCCTGAAGTGACTCAAAAGGCATGAGGTCTCCCACTCTATTACATCTCTAACAGTGGGGATTCCAATGCGATCCCAAACCTCAAAGCCAGTCAGTTTACCAATTTCCAGCAGCCAACATCCCTCCCACAGGGGCAGTCAGCCTGGTGGATCAACGCATCCATCCCACAACCCTGGTAACCTTAGCCCATGCCCTGAGAACGACCTGGGTAGCAGGTAAGAGGCGCCCCTCCCCCCCACCTCCATATAAGTAGTAGAGACATGATTTCCTCTCTCACTGCAACCTCTCCAACTGAAAAGTAGGGTGGTCCCCCAGGGTATACATCCACTCATTAATATTGATAAGGTGTGCCACCCAATAATAAGCCTCTACATCCGGTAGAGACAGGCAGGCCCCCATTATATTGGTTATGATGCAGTGATTTAAGTGCAATTCCGGGGTGTTTCTTCTCCCACAAAAAGAGCTTCACATCTTGCACCATGGTTTGGAAGAATTCTGGAGGGATCCGGAAGCAATGTATTCTGTAATACTGTAATAGTGGGTCAGGTGATAATAAGGACTCTGAGGCTCGGGTGGGGTGATAGTGTGAATTTATTTGATAGTTCGTATAGTCTTTACTTTAGCACAGGTGTAGAGTAGTTGTCCTTCTTCCTATAATGTGTCCTTCCTGTCTTTTCCTCCTAGGAGCCCTCTTGACCGGCGAGGATGGTCTGCCGTTCTCCCCGTCGTACCGGAAAAGGAACGAAATTTACGGTAAGGCAGGGTTATATATGTTACAAGATCCTAATAGGGTAGACAGGAGGGAGAGAGAGAGAGAGAGAGAGAAAGAGAGAGAGAGAGAGAGAGAGAGAGAGATAGAGAGAGATATCCCGGGTGTTTAGATGGAGTGATGCGAGCGAGAGTGTGTAAAGTCACCTCTGGGTGGTTCACTGTGCGTATGAATTAGAATTAGGTGCTCTTTAGGGTACTGCTTCTATAATTGGAGCTTATTTCCTAGTTCCTGTCTTTTAGTCCTCCTTATTACCTCTCTGTACCCTCCCAGCTTCTCCCCCTCCTCCTCCTGCACTGTCCCTCCCCTCTCCCTTCCTATCGTTACCCTCCCGGTTTAATTTAAAGCTGTCCTTTAAAAAGGACCGTACTTTCATCAGCCACGTCCCTCCTGGGGCGTGGCGGGCTGTAAGCGCGTCTCCGGATTCCTCCTTCCTTCCTTGCTCAGCAACTCCTCTCGGACCCCCGCTGTTCCCGTGTCTCCAGTCAGCATCCTCTTGTTCCTCTCGGTCTCCTGGGCTTTCGGCGTTCTCCTCGCTGTCTGCCTCTTCCGCGTCCTCCTCCACACCCCCTTGTAGTCCGTCCTCTCTTTTTGTTTCCACGAGAACCCGGACATCCGGGTTCTCGAGGGTGGATCTGTTCTCGTTGTCCCGGAGACGGGGCAAGCCGTTGTCTCCTTTGTGGACGCCGCGCAGGCAGCGCCAGTCGGATGCGTCCTGAGCCGGTGTGTTCGACAACCGGCTACACACCCCATCCCAAGATCGGGACTGATATAGTACCGTTGGATCCGGAAACCGAGACAGAAAGTCCTCAGGGCCTTGCAGGGAACCCGGAATATGTCGGATCTGAAAGGAAAACGGCTGGAGTTCCATAAACCAACGCAGTATGTGGGAGTTGGAATCCTTATGAGAAGCTAACCAAGTCAAAGGAGCATGGTCCGTAAAAAGCACGAAAGGGCGGCCCAGTAAATAATATTTCAGGTTGTCTACTGCCCACTTAATAGCCAAGCACTCTCGTTCGATAATTGGATAATTGCATTCCTTAGGAAGCAATTTCCTACTTATGTAGACAATAGGGTGGTCCCATCCCTCCTCGTCGGGTTGTGAGAGCACAGCCCCTAGCCCTACATCAGAAGCATCCGTGTGGAGATGGAAAGTTTTGGAGAAGTCAGGACACTGTAAGACCGACTCTGTAGTGAGACAGGCCTTCAATTGGTGGAAACTGGATAATTGTGTATCTGAAAGGGATGGCAATTTGGACGGGAAGTGTTTCCTGTGGAGATCAGTGAGGGGGGCGGCTAACGTAGAGTATTGTGGTATAAAGCGACGATAATACCCCAATAATCCCAAGAAGGAGCGAAGCCCCTTTTTTGTAGTGGGTATGGGAACCTGTTGGATGGCTTCGACCTTGCTTTGCTGTGGACGTAGCTGGCCTTTTCCTATGAAATATCCCAGGTATGCAATGTGATCGTTCCCCAGATTGCATTTCTTGGGATTGGCTGTGAGACCGGCCTGATGCATGGTGTGGAATATTTCATGGAGGTGTTTTATATGATCATCCCATGTATTGCTGAATACCACAATATTGTCTAAATATGCGGCAGCAAAAGATTGGAAGGGTTTTAAGAGGTGGTCCATCAATCTTTGGAACGTGGCAGGAGCCCCGTGAAGACCAAAAGGGAGAACTGTAAAGTGGTACAGCCCTGACTGGGTGGAAAATGCAGTTTTTTCTTTATCCGCGGGTGCGAGTGGAATTTGCCAATATCCCTTTGTTAGGTCTAGGGTTGACATATACCGAGCTTTTGCCAATTTCTCTAATAAAATCATCAACCCGGGGTATGGGATAGGTGTCAAATAGGGATATTTCATTCAGTCGGCGGAAGTCGATACAAAAACGGATGGACCCATCAGGTTTTAGCACTATGACTACTGGAGAGCACCACGGGCTTGTTGAAGGTTCTATACCGTTTAATTTCAGCATTTTTTAACTTCTTCCTCAATTAAGTGTCTACGGGCTTCAGGAATACGGTAGGGTCATAATCTTATTATTTTTCCCTCCGGGGTTCTTATGTGGTGCTGGATTAAATTTGTTTTTCCTGGGTTTCCTGAGAAGAACTGTTGATGAGTTTTTAATAAGCCCTCAAGCTGTATCTTCTGACCTCCTGTAAGATCGATATTGATATGGGGTGTTTCCACTATCTCGTCTGGTTTTGTAGGATATAATTCTATGTCTAGGGGGTTTCCAGGGGTTACTAAGAAACCTGTAGCCGATGATGTTGGGGTCCCAGTAGGTTCTTCCCATTTTTTTAATAGGTTGACGTGGTAAATTTGTGTTCTTTTGGGGTGTTGGAACAGTTCTATCAAGTAGGTAACCGGGGATATGATTTTAAAGATGGTGTACGGACCTTGACACCTGGCTAAGAGTTTGTTATCGGAACAGGGTCTTAATATCAGGACCCTATCATTCGGTTGGAAAGACCGGGTTTTCGCTCCTTGATCATAATACCTTTTTTGGTTCATTTGTGACTTTTCTAAGTGTTTACGGACATCTTCCCACACGGAATGTAGATGGGTTTTCAAGTTATGTATATATTCTAACAGAGGTCTTTCCTTCCTGCCTTCTTCTTCCCACAATTCCGCTGCCATATCTACTAGGCTGCGGGGTTGTCCCCCGAAGACCAGTTCAAAGAGGCTGTGTCCTGCTGAAGCCTGCTCGTGTGTCCTTATAGCATATAGGACCAGAGGAAGCTTTTGATCCCAATCCCGTCCCGACTCAGAGACTGTTTTTCGTAGTAGTGTCTTTATAGTACGGTTGTAGCGTTCCACTAATCCGTCCGTCTGTGGGTGATAAACCGAGGATTTTAGTTTCTTGATCCCAAGGATCTTGCACATATTATTCATCAGTGAGGACTTACTGAGGAAATCCAACCCTAGAAAAGAAAGTAATCATAGCTTGGGCCACTGTTTTAGAGGTCATGCTAGAAAGGGGGATTGCTTCGGGATACCTCGTAGCATAATCCACTAACACTAATATATATGTATATCCCTTACTGGAGGGCAAAAGGGGTCCTACCAGGTCCATACCGATCCGGGATAAGGGAACTTCAATGATAGGAAGGGGTTGAAGGGGCGCTTTCCTGTGGGGTCCCGTATCTATCAGTTGACACCGAGGGCATCGTGCACAGTATTGTCTGAGGTGAGCATAGACCCCGGGCCAATAAAATCTCCTCAACAGGTATTCCTCGGTCTTTTCTTTATCATAATGTCCTCCCCCTGGTTGGTTGTGTGCCAAAAAAAGGACTTGTAGGCGATAAGGCTCTGGTACCACTAGTTGTCTTTTCTCAATATTGTTAGCCTTTATGACCCTATAAAGGAGATTATTTTGGATAAGAAAGTAGGGACCCACCTCGTTAGTGGACTCTGATTTTGCCGTCCTCCAAGCATGACTTAATGTTGGGTCTTCTTGTTGACTGGCTCGAAACGACGGGAAGGAACTGTAGTATTGGACACCACTCTCTCTATGACCTTTCCTTTCCCAATGGCCTGATATTGCTGTTTGGCTTGTCTCTTTTCTCGTCTAGTAAGACGGGTGCGACATGGTTTATTTTCGATGTGACTATCATGGAATGGTGCTTCTGTCCACCATTCTGTGGACAGGGTCTGGGATTTTACCCTGTCTAAAAGCTCAGGGAACCGTATATAGTCCGTCCCAAGAATACACTCCTCCACTAATCTGTCCATAACCCCAACCGGTAGGAGATCCTGGTTCTCTTCCCACTCTATGTGCACAAGTGCCAAGGGTTAGTTATGTTTGTCCCCCTGTATACAACAAATAGAGACCCATTGATTGGTGTTTTGGTCTGACGGTTTTAGTATATCGGCTCGTATCACAGATTGGCTGCAACCTGAGTCTATGAGAGCTACGAGTACATTTCCATTTACGTTAATGGCCTGCTTGTACTTAGGATTTCCCCCACCGGTACACAAGACCCTCCCCCTTGTGACCCCGATTTCCATGGGTTCGGTTTTGTCCCCTTTCCTAGGGCACAGTCTCGCTATATGGCCCCACTCACCGCAGTTGTAACATTGTGGTTGCTGCATAGGTGGGTTTTCCCCAATTCGGGAAGGCCCTGGCTCCTCTGTGGTTTTCCGAGGAAAGTTCCTGAACGGGACAACAGCCGGTTTTGGTAATATCTTAGGGGTAGGGTTCTTGAAGTCGACCAATCTGTGATAGGCACAGGCTAAATCCACGGCCATATCTGTGTTCACATTCGGGTTCTGTCTTATCCAACTCCGAGTGGATGAGGGAAGAGATTCCAAATATTGTTCCAATATTACTGCCTTTATGATATCCTCCCTCTCAGTACCCAGAGGTCCCAACCACTTTAGTCCTAGGTCTTTGACTTTGAAATAAAAGGTCCGTGGATCCTCGGTCTGTCCCCACTTGATCTTCCGAAAGCGTAGGCGATAATATTCAGAGTCATGACCTACTCGCTCTAATATACTTCGTTTGATCTCTTGTAGGGTGTGGTGCCACCCGGGTTCGCAGCTTGATATGCCGTTTGTAGGATACCAGTTAAAAGAGGTGCAATGTACTGGCCCCAACGCTCTTCTGGCCAGTGGGCAGAGGAGGCCACTCGTTCAAAGTTAGTGAAGAAAGAGTCAGGGTCCTCACCGTCTTGGAATTTCTGTAGCACAGAGCTAGGGACATTGGGGTGGACCTTACTAGCTGCTATGGTGTCCGTAAGTTTTTGGAGGGCCGTCTCGTGCACTAATTGGTTATTGGCCATGATGGTGGCTTGGCTCTTTAGTGCACTCTGTAAGGCTTCCCGGTCTTCCTTTGCCTCTCTCTGATGTGCCTCCCACACTAGCTGAAGGTGTCTTTGCCCTTCAGCCAGCTGCTGTATCATGTCCTCTAGTGTCGGTTTCTCCCCCATGTTTCTTGTGTGTGGGTATCCTTTTATCACCTTTCAAAATCCCACTTCTGACACCATTGTAATAGTGGGTCAGGTGATAATAAGGACTCTGAGGCTCGAGTGGGGTGATAGCGTGAATTTATTTGATAGTTCGTATAGTCTTTACTTTAGCACAGGTGTAGAGTCGGTGTCCTTCTTCCTATAAAGTGTCCTTCCTGTCTTTTCCTCCTAGGTCCCCTCTTGACTGGCGAAGATGGTCTGCCGTTCTCCCCATCGTACCGGAAAAGGAACAAAATTTACAGTAAGGCAGGGTATATATGTTACGAGATCCTAATAGGGTAGACAGGAGGGAGAGAGGGAGAGAGAGAGAGAGAGAGAGAGAGAGAGAGAGAGAGAGAGATATCCCGGGTGTTTAGATGGAGTGATGCGAGCAAGAGTGTGTAAAGTCACCTCTGGGTGGTTCACCGTGCGTACGAATTAGAATTAGGTGCTCTTTAGGGTACTGCTTCTATAAGTGGAGCTTATTTCCTAGTTCCTGTCTTTAAGTCCTCCTTATCATCTCTCTGTCCCCTCCCAGCTTCTCCCCCTCCTCCTCCTGCACTGTCCCTCCCCTCTCCCTTCCTATCGTTACCCTCCTGGTTTAATTTAAGGCTGTCCTTTAAAAAGGACCGTACCTTCGTCAGCCACGTCCCTCCTGGGGCGTTGCGGGCTGTAAGCGCGTCTCTGGATTCCTCCTTCCTTCCTTGCTCGGCAACTCCTCTCGGACCCCCGCTGTTCAGGTGTCTCCAGTCGGCGTCCTCTTGTTCCTCTCGGTCTCCTGGGCTTTCGGCGTTCTCCTCGCTGTCTGCCTCTTCCGCATCCTCCTCCACACCCTCTTGTAGTCCGTCCTCTCTTTTTGTTTCCGCGAGAACCCGGACATCCGGGTTCTCGAGGGTGGATCTGTTCTCGTTGTCCCGGAGATGGGGCAAGCCGTCGTCTCCTTTGTGGACGCCGCGCGGGCAGCACCAGTCGGATGCGTCCTGAGCCGGTGTGTTCGACAACCGGCTACAAATACATAAAGCAACTTTGGGGGAGGAATCATCTTAAACATAGCCACACGTCCCATCAAAGTAAGTGTAAGGCCCCCCCACCGTTCCATATCACCCCAACATGCCCCAGTCACCCTCCCCAGGTTTCGGGCATGGCAAAGGTCCACCTTATGTGTCATGAATATACCACAATATTTAAATCCCTCCCTCGAATATTTCAGTTGACTAGGGAGGGAGTGGACAATACCCCATTGGCAGTTAGCACCTCATTCAAGGCCAGCTGAGAACTAGTGGTAGCTTTGAGGATGTGGAATTTTGGGGAGAATTCTTTTTTACTTCAAATTATTGATGTAAGACATCTTTATTCATCATCTCAAAGTAAATTTGGAGATAAGTCACCTCTATTAGCCATTAGAGATTCAAAATGCACTGAACTCTAAAATATTCTATCATACTATCATGTAGCATCCTCTTACTTCTCTGAAAAACATGTCTGAATGAAACTCCAATCTTACCTTAGATCAAACATGATCCTTGTTTAAGATTCAGTGACTTGAGGATTTAACCTCTTTTGGTAGCAGTATTACATACATACTTTGAACCTTTCCACTGAACTCGCTAAATGTACATTCTGAACATGATAAGCATGCCTTATGAAGAACTTTCATAGACCAAATGAACTCCTTTGACGTCTAAAGTATGCACAGTATGATTATGTTTCTTTGCATTGCTCAAACCTATGTCGTGGCTATGACAGCTAGAACTTTGAGGGCAGCTCAGATTAATCTATTTTTGGAGTGTCTAATATGAAGCATCTAGTTTTCAAACTATTATTTTAAACTGTTTTCAGAAGCTGAATGTATTCAGGCTGCTTTTTTTACTTTTCCCAGGTAACTTCTAATTTAAAATCTTGTAATGTTGAAATGCAATATCTATGCTAATGCGCTCTTCTGGTAATCCCCTTTAATCAGCAGCTGAGCTGGAGGGGCCACCAAAATGTTCAATACTCCAGAAGGCAGATGTGTTTGTCCTCAGGGGAACCAGTAACAAACCACTGGCACCAGAACTGTGGGTAAGTCCACCCACAGCACTGACTCTGAATTCAGCCTGCTCTTTGATCTAATGAAGCAGGGGAAGGGAGGTCAGGCGCTATGTCAGAATTTAAACAGCATCACCAAAAATGCAGCACGTCATAGGAAGGATAATTACTGTCTCATATCGGCAGCTCCTCCATTAGGGTGGAGGAGCGTCTCCCTCCTGCAAGCAGCAGAAGCTGCAAAATCTTTCACAACGAAAGGATAATAAACTGTGTTGGGAGTGCACTGTTCACTCCCCTCAGAATGCATGTGTGTTTGGCCAGCCATCTCGGGCCAGCCAAACACACATGCAAAGTGTGCTCTCTCCAGCCATTGTGTTGCCGGGCTGGAGAGATCTGGCACAGACTCCAGGTCTGGCTTGGAGCGCCCTTGCTGGGCACTCTTAGCCAATCCTGACACTGCTCTGACACTGTGGCTGCAGCGCCGGGAGAAAGAGGAGTGGCACGGCGGCAGATCAGGTAAGTTTTTTACTTATTTGTTTCTTATTAAATTTTAACCCCATCCGCCCCACCCCTCCACCCCCACGCGCCGCACCTGCCCCTTGTGAAATCAAATAGAATGATAGCTGTTGCTTGCATTATTGTCACACCTCCTCGATGTTACTAGTGATGGACACTATGATTTGTGTGACATTAGCATAGGAGATGGTTGAGAAACCAAAAGATCTTATAAGTTTTGCAAAGGGGGGCACGCAAATATTAAATATGGTTGGGCTGAGTGAAGACCCTTGCAGAACACCACAAGGCAAGGAAAAAGAATTACAAAGGAAGTTCACAAACTAGACCAATTGTTCTGTTTCAGTGAGGAAGGATCACAGGAGATTGTATGCTGGCCCACCGAATCCTATCTCAAATAATCTTTGCTTCAAGACAAAATGGTTCATCATGTCAAAGGTTTCTAGTAGCTCTAATACAACCACTGCAACCTTACCTCCATTATCCATGATGTTCCATATCTCCTCTGTGGCTACTACCAGTGCTGTCTCTGTATTGTGAGCCTTTCTGAAACCAAACTGGTCCCCATCCAGAATCTTGTTCTGGTTGAGATATTCAGAGAAAGCAATGTTCTTGTGCTTCTCTAAAATTTATTAGGGTCCAGCAAGGATGTTTAAGCAGTGGAGGGATGGAAGCTTTTTTCCAGTCTAACGGGAAGATGCCCCTGTTAGTGATACTATTTAATAATGAGGTAAGTGGAGGAGTTCCCTGTACCTACAATCCCCGGAAACATTTGTGGCAGACAGGGGTCCGATGGGTGCCTGGTTTACTCTCTTTTATTAGTTCTGACATTTTCTCAATCACAAGAGAGACACAATGAAGGAGCTTTAAATGAATCTGCTCTAAGAGATCATTCTCTGCATCTGGGGTAATAGAGTTTGTAATGGCATTGAAATCCCTATATACAGTCTCAACCTTGCTTTCAAAGAATTCAGCTAATTTGTTATAGAGATTTTGGCTGGGAGTTAACATGGGGCTAGAAAATTTTAATGTCCTCATCTGTGGAGTAATTGCTTCTCCAGACTCTCTCCTGCTTCCTACAGTTCTTTTTCATTTCCCTAAGCTTAGGGGAGAACCATGTCAATGTAGAGCGCATTCTGAAGTATTTAACAGGAGCCAGTTTTTAGCTGCTATATTGATCCACTCCTCATAGCAAACCTTGGTTTCCGTCCATCTGCCCTGCGGGAAAGTTGTAATGGGCCCGGCGGAGAGGTAGCCAGCATGGCGGCAACCTCCCTTTTGGAAGTTCGGCGGACGGGTTACCCCGTCCGCCGAATTCATAATGAGGCCCTCAGTGTTCAACATCTTCTCAAATTGGTTTATATTGGAGTGGGATATACTAAATGTCATTAGAGTCCAACACCTTTTTAAATAATTTGTAAAATGTATGTGTGAATAGTAGATGGTTTTACTATTCACATTATTATACACTGTTTTACACTAAAACATTATTATTTTTTGTACAGTGAATGACGTTATGATTTTTTTATTGTTATTTATTTAATTGTTCATATTATTCTATATGTTGACATGTATTTAAACACATATAGACTTTCTTAACTGTAAAGTAAAAAGCATTACTTATTTTTGTAATAAAGCATTTGTTACAATCTTTTCACAAATTAACATGTGTAATGTATTTTTTAAACATTGTAACATTTTATAGATATGTAAAATGTTTCACAAAAGCGGTAAATCATTATTTTTAACATATACATTTGTTACACATAGATGTTTTAATTTTTACATATTTATATTCTTTTTAAAATACATTATTAGTAGTACTATATTGTAATATTTAATGTTCTTATAGTGCTATTTACATTGCACTTTATAAACCCATTTATACATTGTTAATACATTTTAGATATTTATTGGACAGGACATTTTACAGCATTTTAATGTTTATTTTTTAACATTTTTAAACATTTTTGGTTAAAGTGTCACTGCTTTTTGTGGGGAAATAGTCTTTCTTGCTTTCATTTAGCAGCTTTTTTCACAGTAAGTGTATTTTGTATGTTTATTGCTATCGTAGTTGGATTTCATGGGAGCGAGTTACCTGCTACTGGTCAACGGATGTAGTGAGACGTTTTTTAAGTTCTACTTCGGAGTTTTGGAGGTAGGGAAAATTAGTGTAATCTATAGTAGCAGTTTTGTTTTTGATACTTATTTTGAAGTGGTTTGGCTTACACTGTAAAGTAATGTTATGTGATAGGCCTAATTATAGTTTGTAGGTAGTTTTGTGGTATTTTAGATGTTGTAATATTATTTCTTGTGTTTTTGTAGTTCCATTGTAGTGTTTATGTTGTATTGGGAAATTGCATTTTGTATGGGTGGGTATTATTTTTTATTTTACAGGTTTACTGTTCCGTAGTTATCCTATAAACCTGTGTTTTATACGTATTTTCTAAGGAAATTGTTTTAGTTTATAGTAAACCAATCAATATTTGAGTTTCCTGGAGCAGTTCTTAATTTTTGTTTTTTTCTGATTTTTCTATCGTTCCTAATGACTTTGGGTTACAACAATGGGTTTACTTTGGACTTTTTCATTTTTGCAATTCTTTGGGTTCTTTGGACTTTATTTTTTATTTTTGTGATGATTGGATTTTGTGAACATAGATGTGGACAAAGATTTACAGCTATAGAACTGTAAGTATGAGTGATTTATTTATTATTGGGTGGGAATTGTTTTATTGCGTTATGTATGTGTCTAATTGAAATGTGTTCCTTTTATTTTCAATGTGTGTGATATATTGATTTCATGTTGTATTATTTATAATGTGGCTTTGATTTTAATGAGCAGATTTTTAATTATTAACATATATCTGTATTGTTCAGTCTTTTGGTTATGTTATTAATTTTCTCGACTGATTTATAAAAATAAATTGCTTAGCATTTATTAAAATGGTCATAATATGGTGGTGTTTTCTTTTACGAAGGATTGTTGCTCAGTGTGTAGGTAGGTAGGTATTTTATAATAGGGATTTTTCAATTGCTTCTAAATTGCCTACTCCTTTGTTGTTAATAACATTTCTAACTTGTGTGTGTATAGCTTAAGTACTGTTTGTATCATTGTCTGTTCAAAGTCTATTATACTGTTTTTGTGGGGAGTAGTTTTATTTTTATTTTTTTTGTGGTTTAGTAGTTTGGAGTAAGTGCTACTTTGTTAGGTAGCAATAGGTTATGTTAGTTTTGCGATATTCAACAATGAATTGTGTATATCTGTGTGAATGGTCAAGGCACATTTTGAATGTTCTGTCCATCATCCACATTTCACATTGGCTTTGTCTTAATAATAGATTTGTTTTGTCATGCTCCGGCAGGCCCTAGTAATCCTTAAGCAATATCCTGTGTACAGCGACTAAAAAGTACCTGGGGAAGAAGCCCTGTATGTGGACTGCCGAAACAGTCCTGTGCCGAGTCCCAGAGAGACCTAAAGCATTGCGTGCCATTGAGTGCGGCCCGACCGCGACGCTCCAGACTGCAGCTGAAGCGGCACTAATCGCTGGAACAGGCCGGGCGAAAATTAGGACCCGACCCGAACACTGTGCTGCCTGGGCCTGATGACCGGGACTGACAGGCAAGCAGGGCAGCCCCCTGAGCCCTGTGATGGCGCGGCAGTGAGGAGAGGAGGTGGCATGACGGCGGCCAAAAGGGGTGAGCTGGTGGCCGTGAGACACTGTTGGAAAGAGACAGCAGGCCGGGGAATCCTTGGACCCGACGAGTGGTGAGTGCAGTGCATCCCCACCACTGAAGAGAGGGGGGAAGCGATGACGGCCGGAAAAACAGATGGTGCAGCCTATGCTGCGGAGGACGGCAGGCTTGAAGATGAGGAGACGAGTTCAGAGGGAAGCTGGTAGCTGGCCCCGGAGGTAATGAGGAGAGTAGACTGGGGGAGGTGGGGAATGAGCTGGGTCCAGGCTGTTACCCCCCCCCATAACCTGCACTGGGCCCGGAATGTACTGAGATGGGGGCCCACAAGTTTTAATCTGTGCAGCATCAACTGAACGGGCCCGGGCTAAATGGACAAGAAGAGGACGAGAGTCACCATATGTCAGGAATAAAGCTGTGCGCAGTCCAGGTCCCACCCGACACTCCGCTGTGCAGATTTGTGGCGTTTTATGCGCACTGCTTGTCATCCCCGATTGTTCCAAAAGTGCCCATCAGCGTCGTCTGCCCTGTGGTAAAGTTCATGTAGTTGCAGGTTCAGGACATTGGTGGGCAAGATGCACTTATCAGTGCTATCCTATGAAGGGACTACAATTCCCATGTTTTTAGAGGCAGCAGCCATCTTGGGGTGTGGCAGGCCTATAAAACCCAGCCACACCCAAGCATGTTGCTCCCTATTTTGAAGTCTTCGATGCAGTCAGACCTCGTGGGGGTTTCCTCTGAAGAAGAGCAGAATCCCTGCAGAGCAAATTGTCAGTAACTCGGAGTATCCTTGTTTCCATGGTGAATTCAAATACGTGCAGGTCATACTCGTGGCGTTGAGGTCTTGATGAGCTCAACCTGGAAGGGAGTTGATACTTCCAAAGGTAAAGGCTCCCTTAGCATAATGAGCAAAGCGTTTCCGGCCACATTGATAAAGAGCCCCGGGCATGACATTCAAAGCGCTTCAGTTCACAGGAAGTAAAGCGCCCTTGGCACAGAAATCAAAGCGCTTCAGTTCACATGAGTAAAGCGCCCTTGGCACAGCATTCAAAGCGCTTCAGTTCATATGAAGTAAAGCGCCCTTGGCACCGCATTCAAAGAGCTTCAGTTCACAGGAAGTAAAGCGCCCTTAGCACAGCATTAAAAGCGCTTCAGTTTAAAGCGCCCTTGGCACAGCATTCAAAGCACTTCAGTTCACAGGAAGTAAAGCGCCCTTGGCACAGAAATCAAAGTGCTTCAGTTTACATGAGTAAAGCGCCCTTGGCACAGCATTCAAAGGGCTTCAGTTCACAGGAAGTAAAGCGTCCTTGGCACCACATTCAAAGCGCTTCAGTTCACAGGAAGTAAAACTCCCTTGGCACAGTAATCAAAGCGCTTCAGTTCACATGAGTAAAGCGCCCTTGGTCAAATAATCAAAGCACTTCAGTTTACATGAGTAAAACTTTCAGGTTTAGGTGTCAAATGTGAAAATGTTTCAAAGATAAGCAAATCATAGTTTCATTGTTTTTGGAAGCATAATATGTGAGATACATATTTAAGTCTTTGAGGATATGTGAGATACATATTCAAACCTCTGATGATATGTGAGATACATATTTAAGTCTTTGCGAATTTCTAGACTGAGATCAAATGTTTTATGTTTATGAATGTATAGTAGTTGCATGATTGATATGCAGAGTATATCCATAGTCCAAGGCTCTTGCCTTCTCAAGGTTCAGAGGTCTGTTAGTTCTTGTTCCATGATTCAGAGAAGGGTGACGCCCAGTTTTGTCTAAGGCTCATGACATTCTGAGGTATCATGATTTTACTAATTGTTCTTGTTCCATGATTCAGAGAAGGGCCACGCCCAGTTTTTTGCCTAAAGCTCATGCCATCCTGAGGTATCATGATTTTACTAATTGTTCTTGTTCCACGATTCAGAGAAGGGCCATGCCCAGTTTTTTGCCTAAAGCTCATGCCATCCTGAGGTATCATGATTTTACTAATTGTTCTTGTTCCATGATTGATTCAGAGAAGGGCCACGCCCAGTTTTGTCTAAGGTTCATGACATTCTGAAGTATCATGATTCTATCAATTGTTCCTGTTCCATGATTTACAGAAGGGCCACGCCCTATCCATAAGGGTCTCAACTTGCTATTGCTGAGGCGCCTTTGTCCATAGGTGTATTATGAGTGAATATGTCTTGTTTCATGATTCAGAGAAGGGCCACGCCCTATCTGTAAGGGTCTCAACTTTTGCATCCACAGAGACGCCTTTGTCTATTCCATAAGGGTCTCAACATTTGCATCCATGGAGACGCCTTAGTCTATTCCATAAGGGTCTCAACTCTTGCATCCATGGAGACGCCTTTGTCTATTCCATAAGGGTCTCAACATTTGCATCCACTGAGGCGCCTTAGTCTATTCCATAAGGGTCTCAACTCTTGCATCCACGGAGACACCTTTGTCTATTCCATAAGGGTCTCAACATTTGCATCCACGGAGATGCCTTTGTCTATTCCATAAGGGTCTCAACTCTTGCATCCATTGGGGATGCCTTTGTCTATTCCATTAGGGTCTCAACTCTTGCATACACGGAGACGCCTTTGTCTATTCCATAAGGGTCTCAACTCTTGCATCCACGGAGACGCCTTTGTCTATTCCATAAGGGTCTCAACACTTGGATCCACGGAGACGCCTTTGTCTATTCCATAAGGGTCTTAACACTTGCATTCACGAAGACGCCTTTGTCTATTCCATAAGGGTCTCAACTCTTGCATCCACGGACACGCCTTAGTCTATTCCATAAGGGTCTCAACACTTGCATCCATGGAGACGCCTTTGTCTATTCCATAAGGGTCTCAACTCTTGCATCCACGGAGAGGCCTTTGTCTATTCCATAAGGGTCTTAACACTTGCATTCACGGAGATGCCTTTGTCTATTCCATAACAATCTTAACACTTGCATTCACGGAGAAGCCTTTGTCTATTCCATAAGAATCTCAACACTTGCATTCATAGAGACGCCTTTGTCTAAGTGTATAATTGCATGTTAATGCTGTTATGAACAAGTATATACATACATGCTTAACCATTTTTCCTTTTCAGATCTCTCTCCCCACAGTTCCCTATCCTAATTTCCCTTCCCCCCGCTTGGCTTTATCAATACTCAGTGTTCATTAACTTTCTGAGTTGGTGATGCCGGGAGGTGGGCCTCTTTTTCTACGGCATGCAGATCCAGAGGAAAGGGCACTGTGACACCATAGCGCTGACACTTAGAGGCATAGGGGGAACAAGGGAATAACCAGTGCCAAGGCCACCCGGGGTGGAGTGTGGACATTGTGTAGCGGAATCCCACACGTGGTACTGTTGGATTGAGGCAGGAAGGAGCACATCGAAACAGATCTCTGCATCTGATTGACTGGTGTGCCAGCTGGGGAGACACCTGAGCTGTGGTTTTTTAACTGACAAGGTTGCTGGAGGTTGTCCGGCGAGCACAGAAAATACCTGTGACACTCTATTGTACCATATCTCATTTGGTGTACAAGACGCTAGCATGGTCTGGAGATTTGGGCAAGGATAAAGGGGGGGACGACAATCCCAGGTCAATAAGATTGTTAACTATGCACAAGTCACCCATGATAAAGACAAGATGGGCACGAACGCCCCGGAGGATACTCGGGCGCCATGGAGAGCTGTGACCCTCGCGAACCATCCATGTCTGATATCCTGAGCAAAATAAAGTGCACACACATTGAACTGGTCACCAGAATCGACACTGCTGCGTGTACGCTACATTACTGTGTGAAGACGTACGTAAAGTGGCCGACAGAGTGACAGAGGCGGAGGATGCCATTGGAGTGCTTAACCATGAGGTGGCTACCCTGAAAGAAACTGTCTCCACTCTCCAGAAGCTTACTGTGTGACTTGAGGGATGAGCAGAGGATGTGGAAAGCAGATCCAGCCGGAACAATGTACGCTTCATAGGATTCCCGGAGGGGACGGAAGGGTGAACTGTGGAACAATTCCTGGAAAATGGCTGGTCACTGTGACCCCACCCCCCGGAGGAATGTTCCCCCTTTTTCAATGTTGAACACGCCCACAGGGTCCTGATGCCTACTCCTCGACCGGTGGTGCTGCTGTGTGCTATCATTGCCCATTTCTTCCACTAGAGGGATCGAGACATGATCCTGCAGCAGGTGCGAAACAATGGACAGTCACTCTATTGTGAACACCAAATACTGGTGTTTCCAGACTACATCCAGAAAGTGCAAAGTCTCAGAAAATCCTTTATGGACTTCAAAGAAAAAGATGCAAGAATTACATCTGAGCTACAGCTTGGTGTTCCTGGCAAAACTTAGAGTAATTCATAACAATAAGGTGGGAGGAGCCAAGATGGCGGCTGGGACAGGAGCTTAGACTCGGAGCTCCGGCCCGTGCCTTTCAAAAAAAGATCCTGTGGGTGCCCCACCGGGCCGCTGAGGAGGGCGCGGACGAAGCGGGGATCGGCTCGGGCACCCGGCAACCCTCCAGGACATCTGATCGGCCGCCCTCGCTGTGCCGTGCTCGAGTGGAGAGGTAGCCCGAAGCGGACAGACGGCCGCGATCGCGCGGCGCGCCCGAGACGGAGCTGCAGAGCCGGGAGGCCGCTCGCAGCGAGGCAGCGGGCCCCCCCAGGCACAATACAGACTGGAGCGGGGGTGAGGACGAGGGAGTGCCGCCAGGCGAGCGCTGACCTATGTGTGGGCCGCCCCTACCCCACAGAAGACGGATCGGCTGCGGTGAGGGCGGTGGCCGTCCGGCTGCCCGGGACCAGGCGGGTGCAGCGGTGAGGACAATGGAAGGTGGGGGACCCGAGGTGAGGCTGCAGAGTGACACTCCTGATTGTGGACTCCCCCTCCCCCCTCCGATTGAGTGGAGGTGGGGGAGCCGGTGAAGGCAGCCTGCTGGGGGTGAGGCACCCCCCTTGGGGCAGGGTTAGCATTGGATTGAGGGGGGGGGTTTCCGCCCCCCCGGCATCGATTGCATTGCGGAGCGTGGTGACGCTTGGGGAGAGGAGCAGACCCGGGACCCCAGCAGATGCCAAACTCAAGACCCAACAGAGCATGGAGTTTTCAATCTCCTGAGAGTAAATAGCAGCATCTAACTGGCAGAGGCGCAGGGCACCCAACAAAAGGACCGAGCAATATGCTAGGCCGTTGCGCCCGCTAGGGGGGGAGCAAACAAGGTTCAGGGGGACTGGACGAGACCCCCGCCTCATGAGTATAGCGAGTGAGGGGAGATTGCAAGTTACCTAGAGCGGTGTCCACCTGTTGCCCGCCCCACTTGTCGTGCGCGGAGGACTGTGCGGGCGTCGTCGCAGGGGGAGGATCGTCCGGCTGTCCTCAAGGGCCACACCGGAGTCCTGCACTAAACAGCAGCTGCACGAATTCACGGCCCCACTCACAGCGAGCCGCTCGCCTGCCGCACATTATGGCTGCTAGAAACAAATCCACGAAAAACCAGGACCGGCACACACAGGGGCAGTCAACGGGTGACCAGCAGTTAGCTCCAACCCTACAAGCATTGGAAACCACTCTGCAAACCCACTCAACCCAGTTCGAAAAAGTACTGCAAGCAATTATGGACACTAAAACTTCCCTGGAGAACAGGATCGATTCAGTATCACAAGATCTAAATTTGCTAAGAGTGGATCACCGTAACTTAGCGGAAAGGGTAAAGTCAGCGGAGGCGGAGATAAAGGAAATGAACCCCTCGATCTTGGCTAACCAAAAACAAATACAGCGGCTGGACGCAGAGGTAAAAACACTCTGGCGCCGCGCCGAAGAGGCGGAAGGCAGATCATGGAGAAACAACGTACGCTTTATAGGATTCCCAAAAAAAATAGCAGAACAGAGCACAGAAATAATCCTGGAGCAATGGTTGATCAAGGAAGTGCTGAACGGGTCCCTGTCGAAATTCTTCTCGGTAGAAAGAGTACACAGGATACCGGGGAGGCCCCCGGCTCGGGCCAACCACTGAGACCTCTGATAGCGATATTTTTAAACTACAGGGACCGTGATTTAATTTTGCAGCTATTCCGCAGCAAAGGCCCATTCAGACACGAAGATTCAGAAATCAATGCTTACCCAGACTTCACACAGGAAGTACAAAAACAGCGCAATTCATACGTAAGGGTCAAACAACGCCTCCGTGAGCACAACATCAAATGTGCACTGCTATTCCCTGCAAAGCTAAGAGTCACATCGGATGAACGTGTCCATGTATTTACATCCCCCGAGGATGCCTGGACGTGGTTGCACGCTAAGGGCCTGGCGCGATCCCAGTCCGGAACGGAGGACAGAGAGAAATGGCTGACTGCCCCAATGCGGAAGCGTTCCAAGAGGAGGCCAAGAGGTCACCCAACAGAGGAGCAGGCGGCGGAGGAAAGGGCAAAAGTATTGAGGGCCACTCCGCTTCACACGCAGAACACTTTTGCGGCTCTGAGGGAGATCTCGGCGGACAGCCCGGACTCCGATTCGATCAGCTCGGCATCCGGTCTCACAGATTCGCCTGCGGGGCCGAAGCTCACCCCGAGCAGCGGACGAACTGTAAACACGGACAGCCTCCAGCTCTTCTTCCCCCCCTTCTCCTCCTTCTTTTCTCTTCTCTCTATGACCCCCTTCCCCGCCCCTTCTCTCCCCCCCCTTTCCCTCCCCCTCCCGCCCCCCCCGGCTGCGGGGGGTGACAACTTGGTTGGGGATCCCGTGCCGAATCCATGCCTATCCACGTGCTGGTGAATGCTGCTGCGGGCTTCGAGCGGCCTCGACTGTATCACGGACGGTATTGTTTGGTTCTGGCGGCCTTGGGGACCCAGGGGGGGCCTGGGGGTGCCCAGCAGTACAGGCAGCCAACGGCTGCAGAAGGGTGTGGGCCATATATACGGGCCACATCTGGTCGCTAATATGGCTGCCCCACGGGAGTTCGAATGGACACCAAGTTTGCTGTTTGTTAGTGGGATTAGTAGTTTGTTATTAGTTAAAAGTTTTACATTGAGTGTGAGTAGTGGGTGTGTAGGGGGATCAACAGTCAAGTTGAATTCAAAAGGTCAACACAGGATACAGGAAATATGGCCAGCGCAGACACACAGGTGGACAAAATTGATTGAGCAGGAGGGGACCCGTATGGACACAGCTGGTCTGGGGGGATGGGAGGCAACAATACATAATGTGAAATGGCGCTAAGTGCAAACCTATCTACACACCAATATGATATAATCACGTGGGGGGGCGTGGCCTGGGACCAATGGAGCTGCATGCGTAGTGCGGCGCTCCCGGACCACAATCCAGGCCCGAAGCTTAAATCCTGCCATAATAACGACCGGAGGTCTTAAAAATTGAAGGGAAGTGATCGGAGAATATAAAGCACGAGTAGAGACCGCAGCGATTCACTTTGGGGCAGAGTTTACCCGGAAAACTCCCCCCGACAACTTCGCGGCTGCCGCGACCCAAAATGGTGGCCGCGACAGAGCAGTGAACCCGTTGCAACTGCAGCCTGCGGCTGAGAGGATAAGAAGGTCCCGTGGAGGTGAGGACCCCACACCATCCATTGAAGGGCACAAGGGGCATAGACACCTTCGCCACCAACGGCGTGAGCAACAGTACGAAGCAGAACATCAGCGAATGCAGCATAGTGCGGCGCCCTCGGGCCATAACCCAGGCCCGAAGCTTAAATCCTGCCATTATAACAACCGGAGGTCTTAAAAATTGAAGAGAAGCGATCGGAGAATATACAGCACAAGTAGGAACCGCAGCACCCCACCTTGGGGCGGAGATCGCCCGGAAAACTTCCCCCGACAACTTTGCGGCTACCGCGACCCAAAATGGCGGCCGCGACAGAGCAGTGAACACGCTGCAACCGCAGCCCTCAGCTGAGAGGATTCGAAGGTCCCGTGGAGGTGAGGACCCCCACACCATCCATCGAAGGGCGCAAGGGGCTCAGACATCTTCGCCACCAACGGCGAGAACAACAGTACGAAGCGGAACATCAGCGAATGCGGCGTAGTGCGGCGCCCTCGGGCCACAATCCAGGCCCGAAGCTTAAATCCTGCCATAATAACAACCGGAGGTCTTAAAAATTGAAGAGAAGCGATCGGAGAATATACAGCACAAGTAGGAGCCGCGGCGCTCAACCTTGGGGCAGAGATCGCCCGGAAAACTCCCCCCGACAACTTCGCGACTGCCGCGACCCAAAATGGCAGCCGCGACAGAGCAGTGAACCCGCTGCAACCGCGGCCCTCGGCTGAGAGGATACGAAGGTCCCGTGGAGGTGAGGACCCCACACCATCCATTGAAGGGCACAACGGGCACAGACACCTTCGTCACCAACGGCGTGAGCAACAGTACGAAGCAGAACATCAGCGAATGCAGCATAGTGCGGCGCCCTCGGGCCACAACCCAGGCCCGAAGCTTAAATCCTGCCATTATAACAACCGGAGGTCTTAAAAATTGAAGAGAAGCGATCGGAGAATATACAGCACAAGTAGGAACCGCGGCACCCCACCTTGGGGCGGAGATCGCCTGGAAAACTTCCCCCGACAACTTTGCGGCTACCGCGACCCAAAATGGCGGCCGCGACAGAGCAGTGAACCCGCTGCAACCACGGCCCTCAGCTGAGAGGATTCGAAGGTCCCGTGGAGGTGAGGACCCCCACGCCTTACATTGAAGGGCTCAAGGTGCTCAGACGCCTTCACCACCAACGGCGAGAGCAACAGTACGAAGAGGAACATCAGCAAATGCAGCATGGTGCAGCGCACCCAGGCCACAATCCAGGCCCAAAGCTTAAACTCTGCCATAATAACGACCAAAGGTCTCAAAAATTGAAGAGAAGCGATCGGAGAATATGCAGCACGAGTAGGGACCGACCCTGGGGCAAAGCCTACCCAGAAAACGCTCCGACAACGTCGCGACTGCCGTGACCCAAATGACAGCCGCGACAGGGCAGTGAACCCGTTGTAACCGCGGCCCTCGGCTGAGAGGATATGAAGGCCCCGCGGAGGTGAGGACCTCCACACCATCCATTGAGGGGCGCAAGGGGCTCAAACACCTTCGCCACCAACGGTGAGAGCAACAATACGAAGCGGAACATCAACGAATTCGGAGGGAATAGAGAGCAGCAGATAAGGAACGAAGTACCGGGAACATCGAACGAGAGAGAGACAACTCCGGTGAGTAGGAATACCAGCTGCCGAAAGGCCAGGGAAAACGCAGAAGCCACCTCCCGAGACAGGAACTAATACTGGCACATTGAGAGGAATCGGAGACCGCGGTCTCGCACTGGAAAGGGAGCCCGCGAACTCCGGCACAGAACTTCCCCCTGTTATCAGAACAGTATGCAGTGCCGACGACCAACGCGGGCATAATTATGTGAGAACTCCCTCATGGTCAAACAGCTCAAAACGGTGAACTTCTAATAGCACTCGCCTCGTAAGAGCACAGGGACAGAAACAGGCGACACACGGGCTGGAAGAAGCGGACGAACAATACCACTGTCCACTAATACGAACGGCCCTCGCCAACCTGAGACCTATTACAATGGTAAAACCCAAAAAACACGACAAATCGTCAGCGGGGAACTCCTCGCTCGCTGAGAATCCACCCCCAACGCCCGCCAGAGAATCGCAAACGGGGCACGAACATTAAGAAACAACTCTGGACACTGTGCTGCTGGCCATTAAAGATTCCCAAGAAGTGCTTGAGCGTAAAATCGATAACCTCACCGCAGATCTTTCTCTTTTACGAGATGACCACCGTAAATTAAAGGAAACAGTGGGTTTGCACGAGACTACGCTGACAGGGGTATTAGCGGCACACAAAGACTCATTCTCAGAAATTAAAGACCTAACCACCTGGCTGAAAACATTGGAGGCAAGAGCAGAGGATGCTGAAAACCGAGCACGACGGAACAACATTAGATTGGTGGGGGTCCCGGAGGGGGCGGAGACCACCGCAGCTAATACAGAAATATTCCTGGAACAGTGGCTTAAAGACACAATAGCATCAGAGGGCTTTTCACCATTTTTTGCGGTGGAACGAGCCCACAGGGTCCCTGGTGGACCACCCCCACCGGGAGTCAGGCCACGGCCAATAATCGCTAGATTACTCCACCACAAAGATAGAGACTACATACTGTCACAATCCCGTCAGCAAGGAGAGATTCAATTGGATGGCCAAAAGGTCATGATATTCCCAGACTTTACGAAAGAAACACAGGCACAAAGGGCATCCTACATCGCAGTAAAACGAGCCATGCGTGAGCATGGTATAAAATATGCCATGCTCTTTCCGGCAAAACTCCGAGTGGAATACGATAACAGGACCCATTTGTTTCTCACACCTCAGCTAGCGATGGAATGGCTCGAATCATTGAACATCCACTGCAGAGCAACCCGCGACCGAACATTCCGAAACCCCGGGAAGAAACGTAGCAGATCTCGGAAGAAGACCACAGAAGCGGCTCCATCGAAACGTCAGTCACAACAGGAGATGCGTGATGCGGTGGAAACAGCGGCAGCGTTAAGCGGGGGAGACTTCCATACACGCAGGACCCCAGATGCTGCATCAGACGTTGATTCAAACTGTGAACATTCCTCAGTATCCTCCCAGGACACTCTCATCGGCTTACCTTTGATCACCCCAAGAACGGCGGACGAGATTATTTGACCTCGTGGAAAGAACAAGTTGGCAAGTGAGCTGACAATTGTGGGGGAACCTCACTCTGTTTAGGGACATTGCTGGGACCCAACCGTGAATATAGAGCGATAGGAACCTGGATGTCATTTCTTAACCGGCACATTACACATGATCGGGCCTGGGGAAGGGTCTGGGGCACTGTCTCTTGGTTGCTGGCACGCCTCCCTCCAATAGGTTGATAATTAAGATTACAATAGTTGTAATGGTTTGGACGGGGAGAGTTGTAGGTACCGGTCCTGGGGAGAGGGAGTTACAAAGGGGGTTTGAGTTTGGTTGTGTTGTTTTCAGGGGTTATCAGGCACATCTATCTCGTAGCCCAAACGGTTCACACCTTAGATTACGAAACTCAATAGGTTTGTCCAGTGGTAGTAATAGAGCGGTGTTGGTAGGCCGCCTCCACATTCCTCCTTAAATTATGACCACAGAATACAAGATAATCACATGGAATGTCAGGGGCCTAAGTAACATGTCCAAGAGGTACAAGGTTCACAGTTTTCTTAAACGAAGGGGAGTGCACATAGCTATCTTACAAGAAACTCACTTGTTGGAGCAGGAGATCAAGGCCTTGAAAAAGCGCTGGAGGGGACAAATATTCGCCACTACCCACTCAGCGTTTGCGAGGGGAGTGCTGATATGGATCAGACCAGGCGTTCCATTACAGGTTCTTCATACCTTGATCGACACTGAGGGGAGATACATAGTGATTTCTGGTAGATTGGACGGGAGAGAGGTAACTCTTGCGGGACTATACGCCCCAAATCAGGAACAGGGAAGATTCCTAGACAGACTATCACTGGTCATGAGCACACTTCTCACTAGCAATACGTTAATAGGAGGAGACTTTAATTGCGTAATTGATACCGCAATGGATAGATCGCACCCACCATTGTCACAATCCGTAACCCATAAAACAGCACTGCACTTCCAGTAGTGGCAAAAACACTGGCAACTAACGGATTGTTGGCGCAAACTTAATTCCCCCAATAGAGAGTACTCTTTCTATTCAGCAGTTCACGACCTGCATGTACAACTGGACACCTTTTTGGCGTCTCCAGAGGTGCAATCTGTGGTGGCGAAGGCCGAGTATCTTGGCCGCACCATCTCAGATCATAATCCCTTTTTGATTTCTTTGGCCTGGTGCGGCGAGAGACCTTTGATTCCCACTTGGCGTCTGAGAGCAGAGTCACTTGAAGATTAGGCTTTCAGAGCTCAACTAGGCACGCAGATCACAGAATTCTTCGAGAACAATGCTGGAACTGCTTCGTCCAGATCTGTCGAATGGGAATCCTTTAAAACAGTGATCAGGGGATATTGTATTAGCACAACTGTGGGAGTATGGAAGGTGTTAGAGATAGAACTAGGCGATCTCGAGAACTCCCTTAGGGATCTCGAATGTAAGCACCCAACACAACCCGACCTTTCAACACAACTAGAAGAGACAAGGGCTAGAATAACAGAAACTAACACTAGATTGTCTCATTTCGATTACAAGCAATTCTTGCAGAAGCAACATACAGAGGGCGACAGAGCAGGTGCCCTACTGGCTTGGCTGGCCAAACCACCCCAACATCAAACCACAGTGGTGGAGTTAGAGACCACCCCGGGTATTAAAGTATATGGACAGAAGGAGATCAATGCCACCTTTCTTAAATAATACTCAGAGCTATATGCCCCTCCCACCGAAGTAATCAGCGATGCTCAATCACAAGCTCTGGGGAGCGTCAACCTCCCGGCATTGAAAGGGGAAGATAGAATAGCCCTGGCGACTCCCATATCGCTTACAGAAATAAAGACTGCAATCCAGTGTATGGCAAGGGGCAAGGTACCAGGAGCAGATGGTCTCCCTTTGGAGTTCTATCTTACGTATCAGGATTCATTAACCTCCCAGCTCAGCATATTATATGCAGAAGTATGGAATAACAACAGCTTGCCTCCTTCCACTACAGAAGCCATAATGATTCCCCTTCTGAAACCCACCAAATCCCCCACAGAAGTTCGATCATACCGCCCACTATCAATGTTGAACTTAGATTATAAAATACTAAGCAGGGTACTAGCTAACAGACTTTTACCATACATGTCCTCATTAATCCATCAGGACCAATCGGGATTCATCCCACAGCAAAGCACTGCCCAAAATATTCGTCGAATGATTTCACTCCTTCATGCCCTGCCTTCTGACACAACTAGAGCAGTAATCATCTCGATAGATGTCGAGAAGGCTTTTGATAGCCTACGATGGGACTACCTAGAACGAGTGATGCTGCAGCTAGGACTAGGAGAAGGGTTTGTCAAATGGACAAGGCTTCTCTATACAAACCCCACAGCGAGAGTACGCACTGGCCGTACAATATCCCCTTCCTTTGCCATAGGTAGGGGTACAAGACAGGGCTGCCCGCTATCACCTTTGCTATTTGCGTTGGCAGTTGAGCCTCTCGCCCAATCAGCTAGGTCACAGAGGTTCTACGAAGGCATTACAATCTATGCCTGGACACATCATATTGCTCTTTATGCGGATGACATGTTACTCTTCCTCCGGAACGCAGAGGCTGATCTGCCAGGAGCAATGACAATGTTAGACAACTTTGGGGCTGCATCTGGGCTCCGGATAAACTGGGGGAAGTCGTCCATTTTTCCAGCTACTAGGGGTATCGAAGAACCAATTGACAATCGGGGTCTCCCGTGGTCCCCATCCACATTCAAATACTTAGGGGTTAATATCTATCACTCTGCTGAGGATCTACTAGAAGGGAACATTCAGAGCACGATTAGGAGTATCAAAAACAGCATGGTATTCTGGCAGACACTTCCACTAGCGGTCACTGGGAGAGTTGCACTGATCAAGATGATAGTATTACCTAGAGTGTTATATTACTTCGCAACCATCCCACTCATTATACCGAGGGTGGTATTTAAAACAATTGCGTCCTTGATTATAGGATTTATATGGGAAACCAACAGACAAAGGATAGCATTGCGCACCCTCCAGAGAACACTAGCAGAGGGTGGTTTGGCAGTTCCTGACTTTGAATTATACTATTGGGCGAGCCAACTCCAATGGCTGGCGCGATTCATCAGAGCACCCCCAGTGGGGGAAGCACTGAGAGCCCCTCTCCACTGCTCCCGTGATAGAATTCTGGGCATTCTACTAAACCCCAAGAAACAGAATAAACCGCTTCCGATAGAATGGGAAACATTGCGTCATTGCTAGGAACAATACCTAAAAAGAACACACACCAGAACACCGTACTCGCCTGAGGCCCCCCTGATCTGTATAGGAACTGTCGCAGGAAATCATGTGATAAGAGGCATCACCCAATTCATGGCACTTCAGATCGACACCATAGGGGCTCTATATAATAATGGGAAACTGTGCTGTTATGCAGAACTGCAAGAAAGGTTCCAGCTACCACCAGGGCTGTTCCTAACCTTTAACGCAATTGCCAGAACTCTTCGTAGACAATGGGGCACAGGACTAGAAGAACCCCCCCAGACATACTACCTGTGACCAAATATGCACCATAGGAGACCAAGGGAGGTTGATATCAGGGATATATACATCTCTACTAACCAGCATATGTCTTCCTTTAAATAAACTCAAGACCAAATGGCAGGGGGAACTAGATGTTACAATAGATGACACACAGTGGACCAGAATAACCTCACATATATATACAGTTTTCAGAAACGCCAGGTTTAAATTAATAAACATATATGTCTTTCACAGGGCTTACCTAACCCCCTATATGATATCAAAGATTTATGGTGTAGGAAATGCCAGCTGCCCTCGATGTGCAGAACTAGCAGCAGAGCTGCTGCACATGCTCTGGAGTTGCCCACTAATCGGGGAATACTGGTCGGGGATATTTGAGGCACTTTCCACTTGCACGGGCAGAACATTATCCCGATCAGCCATGGTGGCGGTTTTGGGAGATTTCCCTCGCCCTAGCAAGCATAAAATCACAAACCGATTCATAGACCTGGCCCTGATAGTAGCAAGGAGAGAAACAACTTCACACTGGAAAGATCCGAAGGGCCCACAGATAATTCGTTGGAGAAATGCATTAATTAAGTGGGCGGAAATTGAAGGGACAGTACTACTAAGGGAAACACTCAAGGGCCTAGGAACCAGAGACAATGCTCAGCATTGGAACACGATACTGGACAATTTTAGAACACCCAACACTTCTAACTCTGATGCAGAGGCAAATTTATCAGAACCAGATCATGTATAGCTGACTAAGATATTTCTGTTGAAGATTGCACAAGAGACCAAATAAGTAGCTCATTTGTGAACCGAACAAACACCTTTGTATAATTGAAGGAAAGTGCGAAAGGGAAGAGGGAAGGGGAGGGGGGGGTCACAAAAAGATGGGAAGTTATTTTGTTCTGTATGCGTTTTCATGCAATTATAAAGCAATAAAAGAGATCTTTAAAAAAAAAAAATGATATAATCACGTGGAATGTAAGAGGGTTGGGGGCTCCAAGCAAAAGAAACAGGGTACAAGATCGCCTGAAACGACAGGGCACACATATAGCTATCCTGCAGGAGACACACTGTCTGGAAGCTGACCTATGCGAGCTGCGTGGAAGATGGGGTGGTCAGCTGGTGGGCACTACGTTTTCGGCATACGCCAGGGGAGTGCTGATTTGGATAGCAAGGGGGGTTCCCTTTGTTATAACTCACCATACGATCGATAAAGGTGGCAGATACGTGGCATTATAGGGGGTCCTGGATGGCAGACAGTTATCAATAGTTGGAGTTTACGCCCCTAATAGTGCTACAGCCGAATTTCTGGGTACACTCACCCCATCTTTATTGGTGAACCCCGAATCCCCAGCCATATGGGGAGGCGACTTTAACAGCATCCCAAATACAGAGCTAGATAGGTCCATTAGTGCCCCAAAAGCAAACCTAAATAGAACCGCCAGAAGCCCCCTGTTCGGATGGGCAGCGGATATGAGCATATTTGATTTATGGCGCACGAAATACCCCCAACGGAGAGAATATTCATTCTATTCAATACCTCATAAGGTGCACACAAGAATAGACACTATGGCCCTCATTCTGACCTTGGCGGGCGGCGGAGGCCGCCCGCCAACGTCCCGCCGTCAGGTTACCGTTCCGCGGTCGAAAGACCGCGGCGGTAATTCTGACTTTCCCGCTGGGCTGGCGGGCGGTCTCCTTCAGACCGCCAGCCAGCCCAGCGGGAAAGAGGCTTCCACGATGAAGCCGGCTCGGAATCGAGCCGGCGGAGTGGAAGCTGTGCGACGGGTGCAGTTGCACCCGTCGCGTATTTCACTGTCTGCGCAGCAGACAGTGAAATACATGTAGGGGCCCTCTTACGGGGGCCCCTGCAATGCCCATGCCAGTGGCATGGGCACTGCAGGGGCCCCCAGGGGCCCCGCGACCCCCCCTACCGCCATCCGGATCTCGGCGGTCCGACCGCCGGGATCTGGATGGCGGTAGGGGGGGTCAGAATCCCCGCGGCGGTGCAGCAAGCTGCGCCGCCGCGGAGGATTCAATGGGGCCGCGGTACACTGGCGGGACCCCGCCAGTGGTGCCGGTCCGACCGCGGCTTTACCGCCGCGGTCGGAATCCCCATTGGAGCACCGCCGGCTTGTCGGCGGTGCTCCCGCGGTCCTCCGCCCTGGCGGTCAAAGACCGCCAGGGTCAGAATGAGGGCCTATGTGGGGGACCCGGGATATCTGCGCCCTGACAAATAAGGCAGAATACTTGGCTAAAACATTATCCGATCATTCCCCACTGAGAATAACGCTGAACTGGGCAGGAGACGTTCGCAGATCCCCACCTGGTGGATGCATGGGGAGGCCCTACAGGACCAAGCGTTTAGAGAGGGATTAAACGCAGCGGTGAAACACTACTGGGAAATAAATAAGGAATCAACCACTTCCAGAGCATTGGAATGGGAGGCACATATGGTCGTAGTAAGAGGGTATTGCATTTCAACCAGCTGGGGAGTTAGGCGCACGTTGCACTCGGAAATAAATAAACTAGAGAAGGAAATGGGAGACTTGGAAAAAGCGGTGGCAAATAAAGTGGTTCCTTACTCAACACTGAAAGAGGCACGAACGAAATATAACGAAGCAGACGATCGCCTCCGAAAACACGACCATAAATATCGCTTAATGCGCCTACATGCAGAGGGAGACAGGTCTGGTAGGATGCTAGCGTGGCTTCTCCGCGAGAACTGACAACACTCCCCGATTGGGTCCATAAAAGGGCACGCAAGTAAAATGCTCACTACGCAGGATGAAATTAATGGGGCTTTCAGGGAGTACTACACTAAGTTATACACCAAACGTACCACGTGCACTCTCCTGCAGCTGAGGTCCTTTCTGGAGGACTCTCCAATGGCACAAATATCGTAAGCAGACAGGCAGCAATTAGACGCCCCACTTACAATGAAGGAAATCGACAGAGCAGTGCTGCAGATGCCCAGGAATAAAGCCCCAGGCACGGACGAACTCCCAATAGAATATTACTCCACATGCTCGATGCACCTGAAAACACACTTGATGAAAGTGTTTGAAGAGGCATGGGTCAGTAAAACCCTATCTTCTACACTGAGAGAGGCTATGGTGGTGGTTCTCCCCAAGGATGGACGAGACCCCACCAATGTTAAATCCTACAGACCACTATCACTCCTGAACTTAGACTGTAAAATTCTAGGCAAGATCCTCGCTAACAGGCTCGCCCCGCTAATGCACACTGTGACATGAAGACCAAAATGGCTTCATCCCAAAACGCAACACCTTCTTAAATATCCGCAGGATCCTAGGAGTACTGGGGGATACCCCCCGAGGCTCATGATGAGGTGGTATTATCGCTATACATTGAGAAGGCATTTGACACTCTGGAGTGGGACTTCCTGTTTGCTACAATGCAGTGCATGGGAATAGGGCCGAATTTTATACAGTGGGTGCAGACACTGTACACCAAACCACACGCCAGGGTAAAAACAGGCGGGGTCATATCAGATAGTTTCCCAATCACAAGGGGCACAAGACAGGGTTGTCCACTGTCCCCCCTGTTGTTTGCCATGGCAATGGAGCCACTGGCCACTCGCATACGTGCTGCGCAGGGGAGATGGGGGGTAGTCAGGAGTGCTTTTATATCACGGCATATCGCTGTATGTAGATGACGCGTTAATATATGTGCGAAAAGGGCCTGAGACAATCCCTTTAGTAATGTCACTGCTAACTAAGTATGGGGACTTATCGGGTTGGTGGTAAACTGGGACAAATCATGTATATTTCCGTTAACCAGATGGTCCCCGGCAAGACAAGAGAATGCCACGGCTGGCCATCTGAAATGGTATTTTGACACATTCAAATATTTGGGGGTACATATATACCACAAAAAAGAAGACCTCAGAGACAGGAACCTAGGGAGGGCGCTGACCTCCATGAAGGGGTCACTAAGTTTCTGGACTCATCTTCCACTGTCACCCCTGGGCAGGGTAGCGGTGGCAAACATGTTGCTGCTGCCTAGGTTATTATATTATTTCGCGGCTTTGCCTATCTGGGTCCCCAGGAGTTTCTTCAAAGGCCTGAACACAGTATTACTGCAACTAATATGGGGAGGCGGCAGGATAAGGGTTGCACTCGCCACCCTGCAGCGCCCGCTTGATGGGGGCGGACTGGGAGCCCCTAACTTCGAACTGTATTATGCAGCTGCACAACCACAGTGGATATTGAACTGGTTGCACAGGCCAACACAGGCGGAGTCCAAATGGCTTCTAGCACGGCTGAACGGGGCACCGCTGACTACATGGTTAATGAATAAGACACCAAAGGGGACCCCCGGCAATCCGCTTATGGAGCTAGTGCAACTATGCTGGCAAAGATACATACAAAAAGGCCATAAAACACTCCCATACTTGCCACTCCTAGCACTAGAATCAATCCCAGGCTGCATTAATGCGGTGGGCTCACACACACTCAAGACCAGCACAGAGGCCAGGATAATAACGGTTGGGGACTGCTTCGAAGACGGGAAACTGATGACATTCGAAGCTATCCAAGCCTTAACAGCAGTGAACCCCGGACAATTTCTGTTCTATTATGCAATTGCCCACTTGATCCAAAAGACGTGGGCCACGGGAGATGCGGAACCTGAGTGTTCTTCCATACTTCACCACATGTTGCATTTCGATAACCAAACAAAAATAGTGACGAATCTGTACAAAACTCTGAACAAGCCCTCCGAGCTCAACCAAGAGAGACCAAGGGTCAGGTGGAATGCAGTCCTCACCGACCCAATCCCGCAAGAGGAGTGGCTGAAAGCCCTTTATCACATAAGGGGGGTGTCCAGAAATTCCAGGTTTCACTACACACAATTCAACTAAACGCATCAAACATACCTATCCCCAGCCAGGATATGCTGCATGTTCCCTGGGTCGACGCCGACCTGCCCGCGGTGTGGCGACTCAGGAGCGCATTTCTACCACATGGTATGGGAATGCACCCACATACACAGGGAATGGAGAACTTGACAGAGGAGGTAGCGGAAATAACAGGCCTGACACTCGCAGCAGACCCCAAATCTTGCCTGCTAGGGCTGAGAGTCAGAGAAAAGAAACACCAACACTTACATAAGTTTGCAGACCTAGCATTCGTGCTATACAAAAGGCTGATCGCAATGAACTGGAAGGCTCCCAGGGCCCCCGACCTGAAAGCCTGGCGCTCCCTCACACTGTGCTGAACCAGGACGGAGGCCCTGGTGCTGAGTAAACTTGCACGCGCAGGACAACACCACACAGGAGAGGAAATATGGGAAACACTGATCACCCGACTAGTTGCCAAAAACGATGAAAGGCCGCCATGACACAGACGGAGAGGATGGGAAAGCAAAGAATTGCTAGACACCCTAATAGTGACAGATCAAGCAATCAAACCCAGAGCACAACATATGGCAGAGCTGGAACTCACTCCCCTCCCCTCAGTGAAGCCAGCACAAGCAATAATAGGGGTCCGGTGAGGAACGCACACACGCACCAACAACATGCAAATAATGAACACCACCGAGCCACACACATATCCTGAAATAAACGCTGCCCCCCCACCTCCTCTCAGCACAGTCAACAAGCAATATCAGTGGGCAATATTGCCCAGGTACCCCGAGTTAGATCCACCGGTGCCAATAAACACGCTTATCCAAAGTTACGTGGCAATCAAACAGGACAGACTGTAGTAAAAATTGACCCAAGTGTTCTTATGAGTAAGGTGGTGGGATTTCAGTGTGTTAATGTTGTTGCACGAGTACTGTCTGTTCCACTATTGTTTATCCTGTTGTGACTGCCTCTCCTCGGAAGGCAGAGGAGAGTCGGCACAATAATGTAACTGTGTAACCCTAATTGTGTAAACATTTAAAACTTAATAAACATATTTCAAAAAAGAAAATCATAACAATAAGGTACATTTTTTTACAGACACGCAGGAGGTGAGCATGGCTTGACATGGTGCCTCCACGAGGGGGTCGTCGTGCTCGAGGACGCAACCAGAAACCAGTGGCACCTTTTCTCTGGTATCAACGGGCAGAATTACTGTGCGACTGGATGGCACTCTTGCCGCTGAGGGACATGAATTGTATGGTCAAAGCGCACTTGAAGAACAGTATAGACATCCTGATTTGGACACGGTCGCTACAAGGGGTGGTCAGCCTTGACAGTGTTGAAAGAATGAGTCGCCTACAGTGATTTAGTCCTAGGGGATGTGGGGGAAAACTGCACTATATAAATGGAAGAATGAGGGCGGCACAGCTTCTGAGGACGATTCATGCTGGCTGAACTCATTTTAGCCTCATACGATGATCTATATGCTATTAAGGAATGCTAGATGTCCTATACCAATGTGCAGGGCTGGCTGGCTCTATAGCCCCACGGGGTGCATGTGGAGTTCTGACCACTGGGGGCTCAGCCTCGAGGTTAGGCTCAGTAATGACCTCTGACGAAACGTAATGTTACACATAATTGGTTAACAGGGTACTAGTCTGTTTCTATTACCTAATTGGGTCATGAGGCTGGGCCCGTCGGCCTCTAACCCATTCTGGTTCACACAGGATGAGGATGGCTCATTGCCTAGGGGAGGGGGTGATTTGGGGAAAGTTCGTTGTTTGGTTCTTCAACAGAGGGCTTTACTGCTTGTAATGCATTTTGAAAAAGTGCACTTCCCAGTCGTGATGTACAGAATAGTTGTTTTTGAGATATACCCTAGGTTGCACTCATGACAGATGCTTCTACGATGATATTATGGAATGTACGAGGTTTGACCCAGCAAGCTAAGTGTTACCAGGAACATGCTTACCTCAGACGCTATTGTGTCTCAATACCAATGCTACAGGAGACGCATGCATAGGAGATCTGTATCCCTAGTCTTCAAAACGCAGGAGGGGCCAGTTATACAAAACTTCTTATTCCGGCTCTGCTAGGGGGGGCATTGATTTGGATAGCCCCCATGGTCCCATTACAACACAAAAGTTATGTGCTGGATCAAGATGGAAGATATGTAGTCTTGTTTGGGACCCTGGATGGCCGGAAAGTATGTTTGGTAAACGTATATGCCCCAAACGTAGATAGTGGCACGAAACCCCACCTGACTGGACAGTTGGTAGACACTATGCGAGAGCTTGAGTTGCAGGACCTCTGGCACCATAGAAACCCCACTCTCAGGGAACACTTCTGTTACACCCCGGTGGCAAATACTTATAGTAGACTGGACTATTGCTTAGTGTCTGAGACCCTATCCCCCCAGACACAGGCTACTGCATATTTGGCCTACTACATATCGGATCATTTCCCGCTTCTAGTAAAATTGAATAAAGGGTATAAACGGCCTGCGGTTCTGATGCGCCGATTACAGCCGGAGGCCTTGACAAATGCACCTTTTGAGAAGGCAGTCCGGGACAGGCTGACATAATACTTTGACGCAAACTGGGGAACGTCCACCACTAGGGGATGTTACTGGGAAGCGATGAAGGTTGTGATCAGGGGTCTTGGCATGCAGACCACTTATAGTGTTAGGTGCCAGCTTCAGAAAGACGTTCTCAGAGCCAAGCTCCAAGACTTAGAGAAATGCCTTCCAACGCAGCAGCAAAGAGTAGAAAAATGGCGGCAGGCTCGACGGGCATTACTAGATGACTGGCAACGACTAGAAAGTTATGCTTATAAGGCATACCGCCAACATCTGATTGCGGAGTGCGATAAGGCAGGTGCGCTCTGTGCGATAAGGCAGGTGCGCTCTCGGCGAGTGTGCTCAAGCAACATGTTGACCGTACGCCTGTCACTGCACTGATGGACGTTGCAGCTAGGACAATATGTACGCAGGTAGCAATTAATAGGGTGTTTAGGGTTCATCTTGACAGACTCTATCCTTTGCTCAGGGGTGCCCCCCTGGAGGCTGGGACAACCTTCCTAGATGGGGTCACACTTCCTCAACTGACACGGGTTGCCAGGACCCTAACAGAAGCCCTCCTTGATTGGGACGAAATACAGGGGGCCATAAAATAGTTAAAAGCATCCAAATTGCCTGCTTCTAATGGACTCCCAGCAGAGTTTTATCAAAAGTATGTTGATATTCTCTCTGAGAAGCTGTTGGCGGTATACCAAAAGTCGTCTGCCTGCGGTAGCCTGCCGGACTCAAGGAGGGAGCCCTGGGTGGCCATTATTCCCAAGCCGAATAGAGATCCGCCGGATCCAGCTGCATACAGACCACTGTCACTTTTGATTTTGGATACTCAGCAGCATTATGGCGGCATGCTTGCTACATCATTTGACCTCACATATTCATGAAGATCAGTGTGGTTTCATACCCCACTGCAGCACAATATTCAATATTCATCGCCTAACCCATATATATCACATATACCTGGAGTGAAATGAACCGGTAGTGTGTGCAGTCCTGGATATAGAACAGGCTATTGACTATGTGGATTGGGGGTATCTGTGGCAAGTTATGGTAAAATATATCGCTTGGGTCCAACTCTTGTGTCAGGGCCCAGTTGTTTGCGTGCAAACTGGGGATGTGGTCTCAGAGGTTGTTCAATTGTAGATGGGGACGCAGCAGGGCTGCCCGATGTCACCTCTCCTGTGTGCTATGGCAATGGAGCTATTGGCGGCACACTTGCGTGAGCTCCTGATCCCCTGGGGCTTATGCATTGGTGAGACCACTCATGTGGTCTCCCTATGTGCAGATGATATACTATTCTATGTGCTGCTCCCAGAATCATCAATTCCTGTTCTCTTAAATGCTTTGGAGAAATTTGGGGTGTGTTCTCGATTCCGGGTGAGTTTCCATAAGTCTTACCTGTTCCCGATGGGCGCTTTCCTGTCAGTTGGATTGCTATGGGGGTTGAGGGCCTTTGTTATCTTGGGATACGATTGGCACATACTGCTGATAAATATTATGACCTTAACCATGGCAGAGTGGTGGAGGGGTTGAAGACTTCAGTCAGATTTTGGAAGGAATTGCCGCTTTCCCTGATGGGCAGAGCAGCCATTACCAAGATGGTTATACTCCTGCGATGCCTATATGGGCTCCAGAATACCCTATACGAAGTGCCTAGATCACACTTTGCACAAATAGATAGCCTAATCCTAGCGTTGTTCTAGGCAAATAGGAGGAAAAGAGTGGGGCTGCCCATCCTGCGACAAACATGGCAACGTGGGGGAATTGAGCTCCCTCAGATGGAACTTTATTATTTTGCCTCCCAGCTGCAACAGGCAGTACACTGGCTTGACCATGAAAACAACTGGGAGAAGAAACTTTTACAGGGAGTGTGTAAAAAACATACCCTATCAGCCCTATTACTGGGGAACCGGGCGGTGAGGGAAGGGGCTCCCTATATAGTGTAACAGGTCTGTAATGTATGGACCCATGTGGTGTCCTCTGTGTTGCGTTGAAAATCTTACTTCAAGTATGTACCCATCTGTGATATGCAGGCGTTTGTGAGAGTCGTGTTGGACATATCTATGAAGAGATAGAATGTCGGGGATGTGAGGTAGCAGGACATCTCTTCCTCAGGGGAAATTAATCACCCAGCAGAATGACATGGATGCTTTTCAGTTGGGGAGAGGCCAGTTCCTACAGTATGCAAAAATAGCAGTGACAGCTCATCGTCTGTGGTCTGGTTTTCCTGACGAACCCCCACCTTGGCCACCTTCGATGAACTGCTGTCCCTGGGGGGAGGGCGGAGACTGATTCCTCACATTTATTAAGCTCTGAGAGAGGATATTCCAAGTATTACTCTGGTGGCGCAGTGTAGATGGGGGGGCAGTGCTGGAGGAGGAAATTTCAGCCACAGAATGGAAATGCATGTAGGAAGGGGCAAAGACCAGCAGCTCAAATGCAAGGTTCAAATTCATACAATATAACTATAATCACCAGACCTATCTGGCCCCAAATATCCTTAAGCGTATATATCCTGCGCGATCCCCTTGCTGCTCGTGCTGCGTTGCGGTTTCTGGTGGCTTGTTTCACATAGTAAGGCAATGTAGTGCCCTAGACTCATGCTGGGAAGGTATAGTGACGGCCTTGGAGGGGGCTGTTGAGTGGAAACTGGTGTGTACCCCTAAGGTGATACTGCTAGGGCTGCTTCCTACACGTAGGGGGAAACACCTAAGCCACAAATTTATAGTGCTGGGACTTCTGTTGGCAAAGCGTCGTATAGTAATCAAATGGCATTACCCCATCCCCCCGAGGCATAGGGACTGGTATTGAGTGGACGGTAGCGGAAGAAGTCCGGATGAAACATGTCCACACAGATTCAAAACTGGCAGAAGATATAATGGCTTAGGCACAGATGGTGTAAGATCTAAAAGGGCCAAATATTCCACCAGAAGGGACTAAAATACATACACATGCTTGGCTTCAGTGGGGCAGGCTGTATCACAGAGATGTGGGGTAGGAGGAAAGATTCATGTTTATGAACCTGACACCTGTAAGGACTGAATGCAGGGAAATAGCTTTTAGGTCTGGAAATGTACAGTGAAACGAACAGTAGATATTGGGTGTACAAATATGTTAAAGACTGAGAAATACCAGAAGCAGTAGGGGGGTGGGAGAGAAGTTGGGGGATTTGAATTATTTCAGTTGTGATTACAAAAACGATTATTGCAGAAAGCTCTACAGAATCTAAGTCTAATAATCATCTGCAACACTGTTTGTGCTGTGATACTGCATAAAATAATAAAAATATATTTAAAAAAAAGGTTTGTAGTGTAAGAGGATAGGGTCATCATAATGGGCCTCGTTATGAATTTGGTGGTCTGACTGCAAGACCAGTGCGGTGGTGGCTGCTATAATACTGCCATGTTGGTGATCACACAGACCGCTGTATTACAAGTTACACAGGCAGGACTGCCAAAGGCCAACCAAAAAAACAACACCACCAGGACTCAGGAGGACGGGAAATAGGAGGTCCAACCCCCAGCACCATCAGCCCCTCAACCTATTACGAGTCACAAATCACAATGGTGGTTCTTCAATGGCAGTCCCCCAATGGCAGTCTGAACCACGGCAGTCTGCGGTCATTCGCATACAACACAACACAACATTGAATGGATTTAAAAAACAACATAGCTGACACACCTACAAACACCACTATAATACACATACCTTCACAAAACGCAATCCTTCGCAACTACTCCTCCACACACAGACAGATAGGGCAAGAAACAATATCCAAAACAAAGAATAAGGACCCCTCCAACCTCTCAACCACACATCCCACAAGCACACAATACATCATCACACACAATACCACCTCTACACTCCATGTCATAGCCATTATCACCTCACCACACAGCTTCACACACCATCTCTTAGCATTTGCTTTGTATTCTACCACCATGGCACCACAAAACCATCTCCGCTTCACAGATGACGAGTTAAGAGTCATGGTGGGTGAAATTATTAGAGTGGAGCCACAACACTTTGGAGCACAAATCCAGCAGACCACTATCGCTAGGAAAATGGAAATGTGGCAAAGGATAGTTGACAAGGTAAATTCTGTAAGCAGCTACCCACGCACTGGGGAGGACATTAGGAAGAGGTGGAACAACCTCAGGGGGAAGGTACGTTCCATGGCAGCCAGGCACTAGCTGGTGGTACACAAGACTGGCAGTGGTCCCCGACCTCTTCCTCTACAGTTCACATCATGGGAGGAGAAGGTCTAGGACATTCTGCATCCTGAGGGACTGACAGGAATACCTGGGGGAGTCGAGTTGGGCATGTGCATACACCAACAACGTCACCTAAATGTATTTGTCTGTCATCTTACATGTAGAGAGAACTCACCTGGGGACACAGTATTTGGATGTGGTGTGGGTATTGCAAGGACTGATAGCACTACAAATACCAGCAGGGACTGTTGCACCATAACCAAAATCACAACTGTGTACCGATTTGTAAGAGCCATGCTCAGAAATTTAACAATGGAGAACACTAAAATGAAAGGTATAAATCAGTATACACTGTGGCTATAGGGCAGGCAAAGAGGAGATTGCAATGGACAGCTGCCAACACAAAACCACTTACACTCTGCTGCATCTGTGTCCTCTGCTACTCTGGCCCTTCTACCTCCTATCACCCATAGATTTGTACTCATCTGAGGGGCTGATAATTGTGTAGTCTGTGGGCATAGGATATCTAATGACAGGGATGCAAAGAGCAGCTTCCACTGGGATACTACTTACACCCTGCTACTGTTGTGTCCACTGATACTCTGGCTCTTCTAAGTCCCATCACCCATAGAATTGTACTCACCTATGAAAAACTCATATTTATGCAGTGTGTTGTACTTGCTGTAACCTGTCTCAAATAGCGAGGTAAATGGTCAATCCAAATCTGATGTCCACATCAGTGTCTACATGATAATGTACAGCTGTCTGTTAACTTAAACATGTTGTTAATCTAACTGGGAGGTAGCATGAAACGGATGATGCTCCACTGCTTTCAAGATATGGGTCTATGAACAGACATGCAAGTGCCAAGATACCCAGACATCCTGATGCAAGGTGACCTGAAATAAAATCCTCAGAAAACCCAAAGGGCAACACCGTTATGTTAGAAGTTGAGGTCCCTGTCACATAAGGGCACCAAGCAAGGCCAAACTGTACATGGCCCAAAGCATAACTAACTGTTAGGAAAGGATGGCACATGTCACAATAAAACCAGTAACAGTGTGTTTCGCATCTTCAACAGGTTTACCTGCCACTGGGACAATGCAACCCACTCCTGAGATTGCCACTTCTCAGATGAAGACCTCAGTGAGGACACTACTCCTGGCTGTGTAGACATTGAGGACCACTCTGGCCCATCTGGGGAACCTAGTCAGATGACAACTCTCAGCCTCACCCTGCCCTCATCGACTCCTCCCAGCCTTGTTGCATCAACATCAGAAGCAACCAGGTGGTACCAAACCTGTGTCCTGAGGACAGTTACTTGCCATGATGGGGGAGATCAAACAGATGCAGAGAGACAACCACCAGGAAGTCATGCAACAGTGGTCGGCACTCTATGACCACATGGCCAGGAGGTGCAGATGCCAAGAAACCAACCACTGCCAGGAAGTAACCCCTGACTGATGGAACCCCTTTGTCTGCCACAGATGCACTGTGTTGACTTTTCCCAAACAAATTTCCATTTGCCATCCTTGTGGGACACTGGACTTGCGACTACAATTGTTGTGGCTGTTACTTTGATGATCACATCCACCATGACATATCCCTTCACTGTCTGTTTCTTTTTTATTTCACACACAATCAGCCCAATATCCTGTGCACAAAAAATTAACAGCCCTAAAATACCATCTTTGTATTGCGAGCATTTATCACCAATGTGAGTGGACCTGTGTGAAATGTGTTACATGCTCTAGACTCAAACATAAGAAGGTGATGTCAGGTGAGACATGTCACAGGTAATGCCATGCTGAGGATCCCTAACAACACGAATACCCAAGTAGAAATTTACCTAAAACCATTTTCATTCCACTGTGCAGCACACAGGCAGCACAGTTGTCAGGCCTTTGTGCTCAGGTATCTGTAAGTACCATCCCACTGGTCACTGAAGTCATGGACATGTCAGGCTGTGTCCGACTGAAAAGGCCAACAGAATAGTTGAAATTGTCATCAGCTTCTCCCTTATCACATACCAACACCATGCCTAGCAAAACTACATATCCCATTATACAGACAGAGAACAGTACTACAGTCCCTAGTTATAGATAGTTCCACTTACAATGGTCATACTTCTGTAGGCATGTGACATACATGGGCATAGTCCCCACATTTAGGAAAACTGGTATAGCTGTCCAGGTGTTTTAACAATGCAGATAGTACATCCTTTAAGACAAGACTGAACATAGGCTGGGACATCCCAGCAGTTAGTGCCATTGTATTGTAGCCAGGAAATGCAAAACAGACACGACTTGCACAGTGGGTGGTATGCAGTTTGGATGACTGATGGCAGGCATTATATCTGACTCCAACTGACAACCGAGATCCTTGATTGTCTGCCTATCCTGGCAGTAAGTTTGTATCACAGAACGATTCTCCATAGTCTGCAAATCATTTAGGGGATGGTACACAGGAGGTTATCTGACTCTTCTTATTCCAGGAAAACTATGTGAGAGAAAATAAGAATGTATTTCCAAAAATCATTGTGTCATTTCGACCTGAGCTGCTGTGTACTGCCTCTAGGAGCAATCATGCCATGTCCTACAGGTGAAAGGGCTCCTGCATTCTCACATGAAGAGCCAGAAAAGCTTCTGTAGGAGGTGCTTCCGCTGTATGGACAACTCTATGGTGCACCAGAGGAGCAGGTAAGAGCACCATGTGCAGATCTGTTTAAGTTATTCCCCTCCAAAATTAGTTAGTTTTGCCCCGTCGTATGTGTTAAAAGTGAGGTTGTGTAATTTAATCCATGTAGGTGCTGTCATTGTGCATACATGATATAGTTACTGTGCATGTAACTACATGAGGTAAAGGTTTTGGGGTCCAGAGACAACATGTAAAGTGTTCAAAGAGTGTTCTCTGACTCACCATGTAAATGGTACACATGTGTAGCTAAGGTGTGTGATGGGCACCAGTATGGTGAGTGTGTGCAGTGATTTCTCTCTATCCAACAACTACTATGTGCCACAGGTGGCCAGGATTTTCAGGACAGGATCTCATTGACTAGTTGAATATGACACTGGCTGTGCTTGTGTGGGACTTGTGAACATGATTTTCTTTCTTGTCTTCTGTATCCCTGAAGGTCAATGCCCATCAGAAGAAGGGGATTTGGCGTGCCATCGCCAAAAAGTGCGGACCCTGGGGGCCCACTGCTGGCGAAGTGCCCACTGTCAGAAGGGGTGGGAGGACCTGAGACGCTGGGCCCGGAAGATTGCTGAGGCCCAACTGGGGACGTCCTCCCAACAAGGACGGGGTGCCGTCGGACCATGACCCCCTAATGGCCTGCACATTGGCGGTTGCCTACCCTGAGTTGGATGGGCATTTGAAGGCAGCACAGCAGCCACAAGGGGGTAAGTCCTGTCCTAACTCATGTTTGCCCACTTACCAGATGAATGAGTGAGAGACTGAATGCTACATCTGAGTGTGTTAGAAGTCATGTGTCACAGTTGTTCTCTGCCCAGATTGACGTACTTGGGTCATGCATTGCCAACATGTGTGCACATCCATTCGGGTTCTGGACCTGGTACATACAATGGATTCGCCTCAGTCCTATACTTCAGCATGGCTAAAATTTGAAATTTTATTGTCTTAGTATGATCAGCTGTAACGCACCAGGTGGGTGTAACCTCACACAAACAGGTAGATCATGCCTAATGTTATAGTGGGAAGGTGGGTAGGTTCTAACATATAGTCCACTATTATGTATCATAGGATATGTGTATGTGAGTGTGTGATGCAGAAATGGGCAAGGCATCTCAATGGAATATTATTCACTGATGTGTCACAGCTTTATGTGATGCATTTATGTCCATCATACATGTTATATGATTTGCAGAGATGAACTCTTGTCAGCTGTTGCAGGGTTAATTCCCTTGGTAAGTAAGTTATGTACATAGCCATGTGTAATGTTACACCACAATTGCCCAAATGCATGTTGAATGCCTGTGTGCTTGAGCTACTTTTCCACTATGACACAGTATTGTCTATGAGATGTAAGCATGTGACAGTCATGACGTTGTCCTCATGCATGAGAATTCTGACAATGGTGTCCTTCCGACACAATTAGTAGGATGGTACATAGGCAATGGATGTCCAATCACAGCAATGGACCAGAAAGTCATGCGTCAACATCATTTATATACTGCCTTCAATAATCATACCTCACTGATTGCATTTTGTAATATGTCTCTACTATAGCTATGAATTATCTAACACATAGGCCTGGCTATTTGCCCAAGTTATGTCTGAACATTGACATCATTGGGGCTGTTGCGCTGGTTCTAATACACCTGTGTATAGTTTGGGATGTGTCCACTGAGTGTGGCTTTCCATCATGAATTATGTTCTAACCATGTTCATCTCACTGATGTAGCAAGTCTGGGTTAACCCCACTAAAGGATGCCATGCTTACCATATCTGATTTGTGTGTACTTGTGTTGTTTTTCATTCGGCTGACATTAGGTGTATGCCATGTAGCGATAGCAGGCTCTCTTTCCCTCCTCTGCACAATGCTGTTGACAATGTGATACATAGACCAAGGATACTTTTCTCTTATTGCTTTGGGCAGGTGTTACATGTTGATATGTCATTTGATGGTATGTGTCCTTGGTGATTTGGAGTGTCCAATGTCACTTTATGTAGGTATGACTTGCTTATACCAGGGTTGACTCCCTTTACTTGGAAATCTATGTAATGGTTTGAAAAATGATTTCAGGGAAGGTCTTAGTGAGGATCACTTTGAGTCTGTGTCAATCTTTAGCTACCTTGGCAATGGGAATGCATTGCATGTCTACTGCTTCTTTTTTAGTGCAGTATATGACACCCATTATTGGTAGATAGGTCACCTAGGTATGGCTTAGTTAGTGTAGTTGTTCTAGGTAATCTTTGCTAATGTGATTTTCAATTAGGTAGCTCTGGTGGTGTGTCTCCCTAATGAATGTGATAAATGGGTTGTTTTGCGCAGTGTCATGACGTTGGCATTTTTCAGGCACTTCCTACGGGGGGGTCAGTTGTTCTTAGGATATGTTTTGTACATCTGCATAATGATGGCAGTGTACTTATATGTATGTCCTGACTCTACTTCACTATCTGTTTTCAGCATCTGCACCGACAGGTGAAGGAGATGGGGCACAGCCGAATGAGGAAGCTACTGGCCTTGGAGGGCGAGGGGAGTGCCACGGGGGAGACTGGATCTTCCACTTCAACTTCAGAATCCTCCTCCAGTGGCCATTCCCTAGTGGCGGCAAATCCATTTGGAACCCCCCAGTACCATCTATGTCCGCAAACCCCCGTTCTATCACCGTCCTCCCTGTAGCTCCCCAACCTGTTGGCCACGCCAGCTCACCCAAGAGGGTGGGCATCTCCTTTGCCCCAGGCACCTCTGCCCCAGCCCTTGTTAGCCCTGCTGCCCTCAGTGAGGAGGCTATTCACCTTCTGTGGTCCATCTCTGTGGGTCAGTCCACCATCGTGAATGCCATCCAGTGACTGGCAAGCCAGATCCAACAGAGCAATATGCTCCTGGAGGGCATTCACAGTGCAATGGATGGCCTACAGAGATCTTTTCAGGCTCTGACCTCCACACTGATGGCAGCCAGTCACCCCTTGCCACCTGTCTCCCCTCCACCTTCCTCTTACCAGTCCAAATCCCCCCTTTCCTGACCCAGCCAAAGCACACAGACAGATTTGCAACTATCCACCTCAACAAAAAAGGGAACCACACACAAGACACATCCAAGGCACGCACACAAACAACATCCACAACTTGCCCTGACAGCCCCTCCACCCCCAGCATCACAGACACGACACAAGGCACACCTACAGACACCACACCAACATTCACTGATCCAGCCACCAAACCCATCCTACCCACAGACACCACCGCAGCAAAGCCTCAGACATCCACAACAGTCACCACACCCACAGACACTTGTACATTCAGCCAGTATGGCCTCTTGCTGCTCTCATCGCTGCTGTACTGGTCTTGTTGTGGTGTGTTGCTTTGTCTGTTTGGTATGTTGGTGTGTGTGTGTATTGTGCAAGGCCTTGTTGATCCTATGTGCTGTGAGTGAGTCGAATGCAGTGTGGTTTGATGAAGGTGTTTTGTGTAAATTATGGCACATGGATGTGTATGTGTGTTGTATGTGTGTCCAGTCCGTGGGGACTGTTGTGTGTGGGTGTGAGAATTGTATTTGTATGTGTGCAGTAGTTGTGTTGTTGTTGTGAGTTTGTATGTTGTGTGGTGTTGTGCGCACCTGTGCCTCTGTTGTGTTAGCGTGCACATATGTGTGGTATTGACGTGTAAAGTGTGTGTGTGCAGACTGACGTGTGCGTGTTGTTTATGTGTGGGATTCCTTGATGCTGTATGTAGTGTATGTCAATGTTCTGTGACGTGTGCGTGCAGCCCATCGTACCCCCACCTACTTTATGGTTCGTTACGTTACAGTTAATAAATGTTTCACAGTTGGCACAGGTGAGTGTCTATTTACTTAGGGTGGTTGTCGTCCTCTTCAGCATGGATTCCTTTGTCTTTCTGCAAGCAGGAGCAGCAGGATGACATCTAGGTGTGGATTCATGGCAGCTCCTGACGTGTATGGCTTCCTGGAGGTGAGTGTCTTCCTTCGTACTCTTTGTTTCCACCTACTGATACATGGTGATTGGACCACAGCAGTCACATTTCGGTGTGCTACCTCGTAATAGGTCCAGCGGAATCATGGTCTCTGCCGGCCTGTTTCTGGCTCTGAGAGACCGTGGAGGTCTGGGCTGGCTGGCGGAGCCAAACTCATAATATCGTAGTCCGCTCCACCAGCCTGCTTGAGGACGGACCACCAACATGGCGGTCATGGGACCACCAAACTTGTAATAAACCCTTATGTGTAGGGGTAAGGTGTTCTAGAATTTCATTTTCTTGGTATCTTCTAGGGGCAGTAGGGGTTTCACTGGTGGCTTTCTTAGTGTATACTATAAGGCTTTTTATATCTGAGTATTGCTGCTGTAATGTGTTCAGGTATTTTAGGGAGTATGGTCCTGATTATGAGTCGGCGGACGGGAACACCCATCTGCCAAACACCCGACTGGGTGGTAGCCACTTTAGTCCAGTGGGTTGTATTCTGTTGGAGGAAAGAGTTTCTTTAAGTTAAATTTTAAGCATTTATTTTTGGCGCGTTTCTGAAGTTTTATTTTTATTTGTTACAATTAAGGTTTATTTGATGTTTTGAAGTTATCTGATTTTACTTACTGATAAAGTGCCTTTGTCCATGTGTGTGTGTTAGATATAATTGGTAGTTCTACTGGCCATTGATTTTTTATGTAACTGTTGTTTATTATCTAAACATTGCACAGACATAAAAAAGGCTTTGGTTAGTTATTTATAGTTTCATGTTTTTAAAATTAGGTACTTTACTTTGTGGTAATTTAAAAATAATAACTTACTTGTTAAAATAATTGTAGTTTATTTTCAATTTACTTACTTGGTTTCATATTGGGAATCCAGTAGAGCGTTGTTCTCTTGCAGGTATTATGCTCTAGGTGTGAGATATAGTGACTTTTTTGTTCTTTTCATATTGTTTTGTTAATTAGTTAAGTGTTTAATAGGTTAGTTTGTTTTACGGTAAAATGTATTCGTTTTTTTTCAGTTATTATCTTCCATTGTGGACACTAATTCGTGTTTCTGTTTTAATGTGAAATATATGTTTTTGCTGTTTTGTACTATTATGCATATATTTTTAATGTTCGATGTTATATTTCAAAATTTTAAATTGTTATTATATTTATTTTGCATGTTTGTATTATTTGTTAAGTCATTTATGCATTCTAAGGTACATTTTTGTGTGTGTTGAATGTAGTTTTTATGTAACTATATTTTAATAATAGATTGATTTTGATGATATATTTTTGTTATGTTTAATTTCATTTGTTGTATAGAGTAAAATAGATTTTTATAATAATGTGTAATATTTGGCATATTTGTAGCGATATTGTAGTCTGTATTGTGTTTTTCAATATTTTTCTTACTTTATATAGTTATTTAAAGGCAATTATATTGTTCTTTACAATATTTTGGTTTTTAATATTGGTAAAATAGATATTTTGTCAGCAATAATTTGGTCACTGATATCGGTGTTTTTGTTTATGGGATTGTGATATTTTTGTATCCAATATTTTCAGACAATATTTTTGTGAGTCAATATTGTTTTCCATTATATTATGTTATTAATCCTCCTCACGCATATGGGGGCTTCAGGAAAAAGAAAGATGAGAGACCAAAAAGGAAGCCAGGCAGGTTTCAACATTTTTGCCACTACTCTCCATTTCAGGTATGAGCAGGACTTTGGTAAATGCTTTTCTAAGCCCTAGGGGTGTTCAGTACTTCTCCTCTAGCTATCTACTTGGTAGGACAGTGTGCCTTTGAACAAGAAACAGGGCACATTGTTGCATCATCTTTCAAACAGTTTTACAGTAACTGGGATGGGAGACCATGTGTATGGCAAGTGTTCACACTCAGCGATACAACTCATCTTTCTCTCAGAATGACCCTTTTCCTCTACTTCGGGGTTTACATGAGACTAATAGTGGGCTCTACATACATATGGTACTATGGATCCCTATTTCACTCATGGAAAAGACACCATCAACTCACTGAATAATCCATTCTACCTGGCAACATTTCTGAACCAGCAAGGGCTTTTAATTAGGCTTGCAATTCTCAGATGGATCTGCATAATTTACTGCAATTCTAATATCAGAGAGTTTGCCAAACTTTATTGATTACTATCTTAATAAGGAAGGCCTCTACTGGTGCAGGCATGACACCTGAAGCCTGGAAACTTTCCAATGCTACCCACGCGGGAGACCACAGGTGGTGCAATACTATAAAATCTACTGTAGACCGATCCAAGGCCTCCTTAGAAGAAATTGAGCAAAGAGCTTACTATGTGCAGTCTGCTTCTTTCCTGCCCAGATCTTAAGTGCCTCTTTTGTCCTAGTCAGTTAAGGTAGTTATTGACTAAACTATAACGTGAGCATTAAAATGTTTTTGGAGGAGGTTTTAATGTGAGTACTTGTCTCATTTCAAAACCTAACTATATTATCATTCTATCCTTTAGTTTTGCCAGTGAATATCTGTTCTTTTTCTAACCATATTCTAAATTGGCCCTGCACCTAAACCCTGCACTGCTATCCAACCCACACTGGTTGTGCACAGTGAGGACTGGCTGCAGTGCCTAACCTGAAGACCAAGCTGTGCACCCAAACCCCAGCAGTTGAGCAATCCTCTGCTCGCAGAGCCACTGGCCATGCACAGTAGGGGGTGGCCACTAAGCTGGCACCCAGTCATCTGTGGGTGTTCCTCTGCAGTCACCCAACCACTGTGAAGCACAAAGTTTATCTGCCAAAATTGTTTATATTTTACAATTAGGGAGCTAATAAGCAACTTAGAAGATGAGTGGGTGATTATACCGATGTGAAAAGGAGATGCTGTACTTATGCAAAAGCCTTCCTATTTAACTTATTTTAGCTACTTTAAAAATAGAATGAGACTCAAATTACTAGAAAACTATACCGCTCCTTACATTTGTATCCCACTGGTTTCATACCTGCAGTAACATCCTGATTCTAATTTAATTTAGCCTGCGTCTCAGAAAAGGCTTAAAATTCAACAGCTTCTATTCCCACAAAATGGCATTCAGAAGTGCCTCAATTTTTCTTGAATAGAAAAACTTAGGGCCTTATTACAACGCTGCCGGTCCAAGGACCGCCAGCTTTGAGGTGATGGTTGAACCACTGCAACTGTGCCATTTTACCCACTACATTACAACCCCCGGAGGGCGGACCAACCAGGGTTCCACAGTCTCTGCCAGGAACGTGGTTCCCAATGGGTTGGGAGTTGTAACCAGCCAGGGCAGCGCTGAACTCAGTGCCATCTGGTTGATTACAACCCCAATTTCTGCCAGTCTTTCCATGGTGGTCACCCCGCCATGCAAAGGCTGGCAGAAAGCCAGTGCAGTGTGCTACAGGTGGGCCCCGGTACCGCCCATGCCTTTGCCCAGTACCATCAGAATGTGCACTGTCTGCTGTGCAGACAGTGAACGTTCTGATGGTGCTGGGGTGCTATGGAATTGGCCTCCCGAGGCCAATACCATGGCACTGTTCCCACTGGACAGCCCAGCAGGAACCTCGTTAAACAATGTTCCCGCTGGTCAGCCCGTCGAGAACATTGCAAGACAGTCAGGGGGATGCCACCGCCATGGCAGTGGCAGCCTCTCACACCTTTGGCAGTCCCCTGGTGGGACCGCCAAAGTTGTAATCTGGCCCTATGTGCTTTAGTTGTCAAGCTGCAGTTGACCACTAGGGACTTACTGACAGACTGCTGTTGGTGTTGGGAGCACATGCTTCCGTCTGCATGTCAGAAGGTTTTACTGACATAAACGAGGGACATACTAGATAACTCATATAAAATGTGTCCTGATTTTAGCTTTGGAGAGCACTAACCATAACTGCTATGATAAAACAAAGCCCTCATTTCTTCATTTATTGTAGTATTCTCTTGAAGAAATGTTTTGAATTTTACAGCTTTAATTCCATCACAATAGAGTTCAGGTGTTCCACACTTTCGTTATAGATACAACATGTTATCATTGTAGTTTTTGATTGAAACATTGTGAAGATGCAGAAGCACAGTGGGAATCAGCTGATGTGTAGCTGTTTTTGTTTGAAGTACATGTGTCCCTCAGCATTACAGCCAGACTTTTTTTTCTGACATTGAAGAGGAATATATTTGTCATGGAATGGTATGTGTATTTGTATAGTGCACTATCACTCAAGGGTATCCTATGTGTGCCTAGCCCTGCCTATGGAAGGTTGGTTAATTGAAAAGCCAGGTTCTTAATGTCTTCCGGAATTCAAAGAGAGAAAAGAATGCTCTGGTGTGGAGTGGGAATTTGACAACGTGTAGAAAATGTGCCCTCATTTTGGCTTTCTAGAGCACTAAACATAATTCCTATGACAAAAAGAACCAGCTCATTTAGTTAATTTCTAAATTAACCACTTTCAGATTACCAGACTTGATTCCATCAAGATGGTGTTTAGGTGGGGGACACCTTTGTTTTAAAAAGCTAGAATGTTAGGACTTTAGTTGTCCATTAGAAAACTGTGATGAAGCTCCAGTCGAACACTTGGTAACCAACTGACAGCCTGCTGTGGTATTAGAAGTGCATATTTCACTCAATGCACCAGACTTTTTTCTGGCTTTGATGAAGAAAATATTTGAGAATTTATAGAAAATGTTTCCTCATTTACGCTTTCTAGATTGCTGATCATAATTACTATGACAAATAGTAAACCATAATTTTGTTAATATACTGCTGGATGTTCTGTGGGAAATGCTTTCAGTCCTTAAGATTTGATTCCATCACAATGGTGTTCACTTGTGCTGCACTTTTGTTAAATATACATAATTTAAGCATTCTAGCTGTTCATTAGAACACAATGGTGAAACTGTAGTAGAACACTGGGAAATCAACTCACAGGCTGTTGCTGCTGTTAGAAGTACATGCTTTACTCAGAATATCAGACTGTTTTCACCTAGCTCAAGAAGATAGGGTGAACTAAGAGAAAATGTGTTCTCATTTTAGCTTCTGGAGCACCTTCTACAATCTCTATGAGAAAATCATGAGAGAAAACTGTTTTCTCTCAAACATGGTTCTTCAAACCCCACTGAGGATTAGCATTTATTACAGGTTAAAATCACCTTATAATACACCACAATTCCTAAATTTGGTATTGAACACCACCAACAATTTACATTGTGCCTAAATCTGTTATCTTGCTCCTATGTGTTCCTTTGCCTGACCCTCAAAACAGGATTTCAATACAATGCATTTCAATAGGGACTATATCCCTGAGTCCTGTACCGACTGCACAACATGTCGGTGTTCTGGCCGGACTATTTAGGAGCATCCCTTCAGGACGTCTGCATGACTTTGGAGATCAGGGTATGCTCACCTTGTCATCTCATATTTAAACAAATAATTTTCAGGATGCAGGGACCACGTCCCTGAGACTTATAATAGATGCCACAACATATTTGTTATGTTGTGATCAGCCAAGCAACAGTGACCAATCCCCTTTAAATTGACTAATCAGAGCAAATCTGGACACCAATTTTTTCTTGATGTTAACCCCCTCATGCACACCCAAAGCATTTTCTTAAATAACTAATTTATTGAAAACCACATGACGGAACTCACTAAATAATAAAATGCACACTTTCTGAGCAAAGTTCTAATTTTCTACCAAAAGTGCCAAATATATCATTCTATCCAGCCATTTTGTCTATGTCAGACAGCAAACTTTCCAATGGAGATTATAATGGAAATCAAAGTTTTGAGAACCACCACTATTTCTTGGCCCTCGCTTGAGTGAAACTTCCCATGAAGGATCCAAAGTTGCTGAACTTCTTCCTTTACCGTTTTGTACAGATTTGTTTAACAGTGACAAAGTTATGAAGAAAAGAAAAAATGGCTTTCTTATGGAAAGTAAACTATATCTACTATGGCTATATATATATATATATATATATATATATATATTATTCATGGTGTAACAGTATTTTATTTATATGAACATAATTTTAATAGCTTCCACTCGCACCTATCATCCACCTGCATGACCAGAGATCAGTGACCAGTTAGAAATTGGTGAGATCCTTTGTGCCTCCCTATCCTACAGTCATTCCCTGTTTCCTGCTTAATCTAAGTGGAATCTTGGATCTGATATGTTTCACCTTCAGCTAAGTGGGGAAGCTGTAGATCATCATCAATATCCATCCATGCTTGAGTCCCCCAGAAGTACTGTTTATATTGTGTTTTGTGTGTTTTTAATTGCCTTGCATAATGTACATATATATTGTATATCAGTCACTTTTAAGGCTGCACACAATTGAATTGAATGGAATTGAGCATGTATAAAGTGCAGACTGTCGCTCCCAAAGGAGTATCCTGGTGCGGAAATGGAAATCTGTTAAAACTTGACCAATGTGTAGTTGATGTTTTATTTTATCAAAGAATAGCAAGTATCAGAAATTCCCAAAACCCATGTCTTAAGTTGCTTTCTGAAACTGGTGTCTGAGACAATAAGCCTCAGTTGCAAAGGTAGGTTGTTCCAGGCCTTGGTCCCTAATCTATGAAGGATTTACCCCCTAATTCGTTGTTTAAGCAGATGATGTGAGGACGACCTTAGAGTTCTGCTGGTGGTATAATGGGTGAATCTGAATGCTAGAAATTTAGGTATAATTGTATTAAAGGCTCTGTAAGTCGTCAAAATGATTTTGAACAGTACCCTCTTATGAACTGGCAGCCAATGCAGAGTTTTTAAGGCTGCCGAGGCAGATGAACTTCTAGGCAGTCTAAGGACCGGTATAGCTGCTGCATGCCGACAACTTGCAATTTGCCTACAGTTTGTTTTGTAGATCCAGCATACAAAGTGTTGTAATAATCCATTTGTAAAGAGATATGTGCACATGCCACTGTCTTCCTGGCTGTCAAATGCAGAAAATCAGGCCACCAATGGGCTGGATTGAAGAAGTTCTCCTTGCCCAACCGCATAATCTCGGTTTTTCCTGTGTTTCAGTTAAAATGATTGTCTTGCATCCACTGGATGCCTGTGGTCAGGCAATTTTTGAAATTCAGCTGTGATTCTAGAGCTCTCTTATCCAATGATAGCATCAGCTGGGTATCGTCTGCCTAAGATATAGGTGGTCTTTACAACCCTGGCGGTCGGTGTTAAAGCGGGGGTAAGACCGGCAACAGGCCGGCAGTAAAAAAATTGCAATTACGACCGTAGCGGAAACCGCCAACAAAGACAGCCACTTTAACACTCCGACCGCCACGGCGCTACAAACAAACAGCGGGGCGGTCACCGCCAACAGACAGGCGGGAGACAATGTACCGCCCACACTATTATGACAGGCCAATCCGCCACCTTTTCCGGGGCGGATTCACCACGGATAAAAACACGGAGGAAACAGGAATCCCGAAGGGAAAACACTCACCTCTACACACCCCACGAGGAACGAGGACGCCATGGATCCGGAACTCCAAATTCTCCCTGGAATAGTCTTCCTGCTCCTCTACCAGGAGCACGAACGCCGGCGGCAAAGACCACGGTGAGCACTGCACCTACGACACAGGGGAGGGGGAGGGAAAAAATAGGGACACACACATGCAACACCTCCACCCTCACCCACTACAGCACACACACTAATGCAAATCAATACATCACAGTTACACCCCCAAACCTTCCGGCAGAAAACAAAGACAATAGAAAATGAGTGCAACCAATGTAATATATTAAAAGCAAGTAGGCAGAAATATATATATACACCATGTAGAAAATATATACCAAGCATAGTAGTCCAGGTAGTGCTCTAAGAAAGTCCGTGGAACACTGGGACCACGCGGTATGGGCGAGGCCCACACAAGATCCCCGACCATGACAGAGAGAACACTGCAGGGGCATCAGAGAGCAACTAAACAGGCACCTCAGGGGGAGGGAAAGGGGGGGCACCTCAGCCGCTTGAGTGCACAACGCCAAATCCACGATGGGGCCACAGGCCCACTGTTCCATCCTGAGGAGTGCAAAGCCACAGTCTCACAAGTCTCTACAGTGGGTGGTTAGCCCACTGTTCAATCTTGGGGAGTGCAAAGCCACAGTCTCTCAAGTCTCTACAGTGGGTGGGTTGCCCACTGCCATATCCTGGGGAGTGCAAAGCCACAGTCTCACAAGTCTCTACAGTGGGTGGTTTGCCCACTGTTCAATCCTGGGGAGTGCAAATCCACAGTCTCTCAAGTCTCACAAGTGGGTGGTTTGCCCACTGACATATCCTGGGGAGTGCAAAGCCACAGTCTCTCAAGTGGATAACAGTCTCCACTGGTTCTGGAGGGGGTCTTGTGCCCAGAGTGCTTCATCCTGCTAAGGACAGAGGTAGTGGATGCCTTTCTCCACTGGTTCTGGAGGGGGCTTTGTGTCCAGAGTTCTTCATCCTACCAAGGATTGGGGTAGCGGATGCTTTTCTCCACTGGTTCTGGAGGGGGCATGGTGCCCAGAGTGCTTCATCCTGCTAAGGACAGAGGTAGTGGATGACAGTCTCCACTGGTTCTGGAGGGGGCATGGTGCCCAGAGTGCATCATTCACCCCGTGACGGACTCAGTTGCGTCAGTGCCCTTGCCGCTCATGGGCCTGCGTTGCTTGAGACGGCGGTGCCCTGTTCAGCGGTGCTTGAGATGGCGGTGCCCTGTTCAGCGGTGCTTGAGACGGCAGTGACCTGTTCATCAGCGGTGCTTGAGACGGCGGTGCCCTGTTCAGCGGTGCTTGAGATGGCGGTCTCCATTGCAGGGTCTCAGCTGCTGGTGGTCATTCATGGCCCAGCGGGGCTTTTGCTGGCGGTCGTTCATGGCCCAGCGGGCTTTTGATGGCGGTACTTCATGGCCCAGCGGGGCTGGTGCTGGCGGTGGCCTCCTGGGCAGGTGGTTTGGTGCTGGTGGTGGCCTCCTGGGCAGGTGGGCTGATGCTGGCGGTGGCCTCCTGGGCAGGTGGGCAGCGGGGTTGATGGCAGTCTTCTCCGCTGTCCTGCTCTTCCCAGACTTGCCGGGTTTCTTGTGGCCCTTCCCCACCTTGGAAGGTGTCACAGCTGACTCCACACTCCCACCGGGACCCTTGGGAGAGGCTTTGGTGGCTGGAGTCTTCCCCCTCTCCCGCCTGGCACTGGCCAACTTTTGATGCTTCACAGGTGGGGGACTGTCTGTGCTGTGGCTCCATGCCACACTGGCTGCCCTGGTGGCTGGTGCACTCCAGATTCCGGTGACTACAGGCACCACTGGTCCCGGAGATATTGTGGCTGAGGTGCTAGTTCGGGACCTAGGAGACGGACCGGGTGGAGGACCGGGTGGGGGGTGGGGGATGTGTAGCTGTTTTTGTTTGAAGTACATGTGTCCCTCAGCATTACAGCCAGACTTTTTTTTCTGACATTGGGGGAGGTGTGGGAAAGAGGTCAAGGGTGGACAGGAAAAGTTTTTGGGACACACTGGGACGGGTAGCTGGAGGGGGTTTGGGAGTGGAGGAAGAGGTGGTGGTTGTAGGAGTTGTACGTTTGGTGACTTTGGGTGAAGGTGCATGCGCTGGAGGCTTTCGTGAGGTGGATGGCTGTTGGGTGGGTGTGTGCCTGCGTTTGTGTATCTTGGAAGGGGGCGTCACAGACACACTGGGAGAGGACACAGGGGAAGTGTGAATGGTAGTGGGGGTGGTGACTGCACGTGAGCGGGGTGTGGTGGTGGGTGTGCTGGTGATGGCAGTAGTGGCTGTAGAGGTAGTGCATGCAGGTGTGAGTGTAGACGAGACTGGGAGGGAGGAGGGAGACAACGAGGAAGGGGACACAGTGGAGGCAGTGGATGTTGGTGTGTCTGCATGTGTGTGATGCTTGCGTGAGTGCCTCTGGGATGTGTGGTGCTTATGTTTGCCTGAGCTTCCCTTGTGTGTTGACGTGTGTGCATGCTGGTCTGTAGGTGTGCTTGGGATAGGCAGAGGTAGAGGTAGAGGTGAGTGGGTCTGGGTGGAGGAAGTTGGAGGGGGGAGGATAGAGACGGGAACAATGGCTGCCATCAGTGCTGAGGCCAGAGTCTGAAAAGCTCGCTGAAGGGCCGCCTGACCACAATGAATGCCTTCCAGGAATGCATTTGTTTGTTGCAACTGCCTCTCTACACCCTGGATGGCATTCAAAATGGTAGACTGCCCAACAGTGAGGGACCTGAGGAGGTCAATGGCCTCCTCACTGAGGGCAGCAGGGGTGACTGGGGCAGGGCCTGAGGTGCTTGGGGCGAAGGTGATGCCCACCCTCCCGGGTGAGCGGGCACGGGGCAAAGTCTGAGGGGCTGCTGGAAGGGCGGTGCTGGTGGGGGGAGTGGCGGCTGTACCTGTAGATGCGGGGGGCACAGATGTTGCCGCCACCACAAGGGAGCTCCCATCAGAGGATGAGTCTGTGTCACTGGTCTCAGCTCCTGTCCCCGCCTTGGAGCTCCCCTCGCCCTCCGTCCCACTGGTGAACTCTGAGTCCGTAGTCTCGCCCTCCAGGGCCATGTGGGATGCAGCTCCCTTGTGCTCCGGTGCCACTGCTCCTCCGCCTGATGATGCTAATACACACAAGAACAGGGAGACCACAAAAAGGGGGGGGACGACAGAAGAAAGACATGTTGAGTGCATGCATTACCGCTACCGGACACTACAGACACAGAAGCCCCCTGCACTACGCCACGCTCTTGGGCTCCACTGTTCAATTCCTGGGAAATGGCCTACAAGGCTATGGACGACATCTGCACACATAGATGACACAGGGGCATGACTAGGTGTACTTGGCACTCTACAGAGGTGGGGTGGGGTGCCACATGGCCTGCCTTACGGAGGGGCCTTGCCTACAGAAATTGCCCTGGCCTAGGGAAACCCACAGCCAACCTCCCCCACCCAGACCCCTCCACTGCGCGCAAAGTCAGCAGAATCAGAGTGTACTCACCCCCTTGTGGCTGCTGTGATGCCCTCAAGTGCCCATCCAACTCCAGGTAGGCCACCGCCATGATCCTGAACATCAGGGGGGTCATGGTGCGATGGGCACCCCTCCCACGTTGGGAGGCCATCCCCAGCTGAGCCTCCGCCGTCTTCTTGCTCCATCGGCGAATGTCCTCCCATCTTTTCCGGCAGTGGGTGCTCCGTCTGTGGTAGACCCCCAGGGTCTGTACATCCTTGGCGATGGTACGCCAAATATATTTTTTCTGGTGGAGGCTGACCTGCATGAAATGTACAGGGGAAAAAGAGAAGTTATTACCAACTGCACCGTCAAAGTGATTGAGTGATTGGTCCCATCCCTACCCTTGCCATGTGGCACATGCATTCACCGTCTTTCATGCACGCAGAACTCTCCCCCTTCCTTCTTACATCCAGCCCTCTCCACACAGGCATAGCGCATACAACATGCTCCCTGTGTACTTACTTGTTTGTCTGGAGGACCGTAGAGTAGCGTGTACTGGGGGAAGACCCATCCACGAACTTCTCCAACTCCTTCGATGTGAAGGCAGGGTCCCTTTCCACAGACACTCGAGCCATTGTCTCTTCCAGACCGAGGTCACAGCAGCACTTGCAGTGTAGGTCCTCTCCTGTCAAAAATCGAGTGATTGAACAGATAGAAAATGGCGGTCACGTCCGCGGCGGTGCGTACAGTCACCGCCGGCGTACATCGTCATTGGCTCCTGGAACCCATAGGGTCCAATGTTAACCAATGCAGCATTGCGCCGCGGTCTTCGACCGCCTACCGCGACGGTGTACAACGCCAACGCAGTTACCTCACATCCCATTGTCCCACTTTACAGGTCAGGCAGCCGCCATTTCAGGGGCCCACATGGCTTCATTTTCAACTGCGTCACACATACCTAGGCCTACACTCTACACACATACAGGCCATATTTTGTGTATGAATGGTGTTCAGTGTAAACTGTGGGGACGTACCTCTGAGTTAATTGACTCTGTGCTCGCTGTTGTCCTTCATAGGCACCGTCCGCTGGGACATGTGAGGAGATGGCGGCATCCTCGTGTACCGACCATTGGTGGACCCGTCGACAATGGAGGAGCGACATGTGATTATCACATACAGGCTTGACCGTGCCACAAACCAGGAACTGTGTACCCAGTTGGAGCCAGACCTGATGTCTGCAATCCACCATCCCACAGGAATCCCCCCTCAAGTGCAGGTGCTGTCAGTGCTCCATTTCCTTGCAAGTGGGTCATTTCAAACAACAGTGGCCATAGCATCAGGGATGTCCCAGTCTATGTTTTCCAACGTATTGTCCAGAGTGTTGTCTGCCCTTCTGAAACACATGCGGAGCTACATCTTTTTTCCTCAGGTGGAGGATTTGCCTACAGTGAAAGGTGATTTCTATGCCCTGGGACACATCCCCAACATCATAGGTGCCATTGATGGGACCCATGTGGCTTTGGCCCCCCCCCCCACAGGAGTGAACAGGTGTACAGAAACCGGAAGAGTTATCATTCGATGAATGTACAGATGGTATGTTTGGCAGACCAGTTCATCTCCCATGTGAATGCCACGTTCCCTGGCTCAGTGCATGACGCCAACATCCTGCGGAATAGCAGCATCCCTTATGTGATGGGTCAACTCCTGAGGCACCGTGTGTGGCTATTAGGTGAGCACCTGGAAGCAAGTCAGTGGGAATGGTTGTCTGGGTCTGGGGATATCCCTCCAGGTTAGTGCGTGTCTAACAGTTGTCCCTTGCCATTTGCAGGTGACTCTGGTTACCCCAACCTGTCATGGCTACTGACCCCAGTGAGGAATCCCAGGACAAGGGCAGAGGAACACTACAATTAGGCCCATGGGCGAACTAGGAGGGTGATTGAGCGGACCTTCAGCCTCCTGAAGGCCAGGTTCCGGTGCCTCCATATGATCCCTATTCTACTCACCAAAGAAGGTATGGCAGATCATTGTGGCCTGCTGTATGGTTTACAACTTGGCTTTGCGACAACAGGTGCCTTTTCTGCAGGAGGATGGTCCAGATGGCGGTGTTGTGGCAGCTGTGGAGCCTGTGGACAGTGAAGACGAGGAAGCAGAGGAAGAAGACATAAACAACAGGGACTCAGTGGTCCAGCAATATTTCCAGTGAGACACAGGTAAGAGTACAGACCTGCCTACTACATGTACTTTAACACTACTACCTCTCTACTGTCTGTTGTTTTCACCCAGTGTATGGTCACTGAGTTGTCACTTTCCCTTACGATTTCACAGATGTGGGTCCCACTGTGTGACATCTGCTTAGATTCCTCATGGACTAGAGCTGTGTGACATAGGTATGTTGACATTACAATTGAAAGAGCATTTTGTCACTGTAATTGCTAATACACTATTTCGAAATCACAGACAGACTCCAGATTGTTTTGTGCTTTAAGGGTGTTTATTTAAGTGCTCAATATTGGAGGGGGTAGTGAAATGGTGAGGGGTGGTGGCGGAGTAATGTCCATGGCAGAGTCCAGTCTATTAGTCTCACAGGTGCATTGCCCATATGGGCATAGGAAGTGGAGCTGGGGCAGTTTAAGTATGGACAGGGTGACAAAGTGGGACAGTAGGATGACAATCAGGGTGGTCTCATTTCTTGGCAGGGGTCTTGGCATCGTGCTCTGTCTTGTTCCTGGATCTTAGGGACCGTTTGCGGGGTGGTTCTCCCTCTGCAGGGGGTGGGGTGCTGGTGTGGTGGTCCTGTGGCAGTGCCTCCTGTCCACTAGCGCCGGCGGAGGTGGTGGGCAGTTCATCGTCAATGTTAGTGTCAGAGGCCCCTTGTAGTGCCACAGTGTCCCTCCTGGTGTTGAGAACTTCCTTCAGCACCCCTACGATGGTGCCCAGGGTGAAGCTGATGGTTCTGAGTTCCTCCCTGAAGCCCATATACTGTTCCTCGTGCAGGCGCTGGGTCTCCTGAAACTTGGCCAGTACTGTTACCATCGTCTCCTGGGAGTGGTGGTAGGCTCCCATGATGGAGGAGAGGGCCTCGTGGAGAGTGGGTTTCCTTGGCCTGTCCGCCCCCTGTCGCACAGCAGCCTTCCCAGTTCCCATGTGTTCCTGGGCCTCCGTCCCCTGGACCGTGTGCCCACTGCCACTGCCCCTAGGTCCCTGTTGTTGTTGGGGTGGTGGGTTAGCCTGGGTTCCCTGTAGTGGTGGACACACAGCTGATTGACGTGTCCTGGGGACGGAGGTATGGGCCCGCTGGGTGGGTGCTGTGCTGGTGTTTCCAGAGGGGAGAAGGTCTGTGGTGGCCTGTGACTGGGTGAGGGGAACCGACTGTCCCGAGGTCCCCGATGGTCCGGGCTGGTCATCTAGATCCATTTGGACAGAGGTGCTGTCATCACTGTGGGCCTCTTCTGTTAGTGGTGTGGACATGTCTGGACCCTCCTGTCCGGTGACGTTGGGTAGGGGTCCTGCAGGGGTATAAAAGGATGGTTATTACATCTGTATTTGGCATGGTGTGCAATGGGTGGGTGACCGTGTACCCCAGTGCTTGCATTCCTGTGTGGGACCTTGTGTGATGATGGTTTAGGGGGTTGTATGGGTATGTGCAGTGGGCATGCTTTAGTGATGGGTGTCCATGCTTTGTTGTTGCATGCAGGGCTTGGTGTTGGGATGGGTGGTTTGTGATGTTGGGACATATGTGAGGAGTTGGGGTGCTAGGGGTGAGGGTGGGGGTATGTGCTGGCATGCAGGTAGGGTGGGGGATGCAATAGTTAAGATTTGCCTTACCAGAGTCCATTCCTCCACCTACTCCTGCGAGGCCCTCAGGATGCAGAATCGCCAAGACCTGCTCCTCCGATGTTGTTAGTTGGGGGGGAGGAGGTGGGGGTCCGCCGCCAGTCCTCTGAACCGCCAGGTGGTGTCTTGAGACCACGGAACGCACCTTCCCCCGTAGGTCATTCCACCTCTTCCTGATGTCCTCCTGATTTCTTGGGTGCTGTCCCACTGCGTTGACCCTGTCCACTATTCTTCACCATAGCTCCATCTTCCTTGCTATTGAGGTGTGCTGCACCTGTGATCCGAATAGCTGTGGCTCTATCCAGACGATTTCCTCCACCATGACCCTGCGCTCCCACTCCGAGAACCTGGGGTGTCTTTGCCGTGCCATGGGGTGGTGTAGGTGATGTGTGGGGGTGGAGTGCGTGGTGATAAGTGTGCTGATATGTAGTGGTGTGTTGTGTGAGGTGCGTGGAAGTTCTGTGGGTGACGGTGTTGTGTGCCTGTGGATGCTGTTGTACTTGCTGGTGGTGTTTCTCTCTGGCCTTATTTCAGAATTTATTGTCGTAGGGGTTTGTGGGTGATGTGGGTGTGTGCTTTATATTGTAATGGGTGTGTGGGAGTGGTGTGTGTATGTGTATCAGGTGTGTGTATTTGGAATTGTCCAATGTGGCTGTGTTTTGTAAGAGTGTGTGTATTTTGAGCGCGGCGGTGTGTACCGCCAATGGGATACCGTGGTTGAAAGATCGCCGCGTGGATTCGTGTGTCGTGATAGTGTGGGCGTTTTTCTGTTGGCATGACGGTGGAGGTTTTGTTTTCGCCAGTTTATCACTGACCTTTGGTGTGGTGGACTTTTGTGGGTGTCTGAATTTTGGAGGATTCCGAAATGTGGGTCATAATAGCTGTGGCGGAATTCCGCGGCCGCAGTGGTGTGTTGGCGGTCTTCTGCACGGCGGTAAGCGTCTTCTACCGCCAATGTTGTAATGAGGGCCATAGTATTGATACCTGATGACAATCAGAGGGACTGAAAGGGGCAATATGGTTGTTAAAGAGACCAGTGCTCAGCGATTAACTTTAAGGGACAGCTGACACTAATGTTCTGGTGAGACATAAGGACCTAACATCACCTTTTGTCAACGATCTGTAAGATAAAATTGTATCAAAGAAAGGGCTATCCCATTAACTCCACCTTCTTTAATCCATTGAAGTAGGATGCTCTGCGAGATGTTATCAAATGCAATAGGCTAGATTCAACAAGATCAATACTGCATTCATGCCTGCATCCAAGGTCAGCTTGGGAGTGTCTGCGACTTCCAATAGAGCAGTCTCAGTGGAGTGCTTAAGACGGAATCCTGACTGCAGAGGATGAAACAGCTCCACACAACCCTTGGATGGGCATTTGCTTATAATTGTTACTTGGACAACTGTGATACACTGCACCTGAACTAATCCCATCATGCCTCCTCTTCAGCCTTATCCTGCACACTCATATCTATCCAGAGTAAAGAACTCTTAACTGACTCCCTGACTTTCAGCAAATGATTGCTAGGGACTCTGAGAATTTGATCATTTATAGAGTTCTCTGGCCTTCGTAATTACACACTCCAGGAAACGTAGACTGAGAAATTTTCTTAAATAAATGTTTTTTGGGCCATGGAGGGTATTGCTTCTGTGTCCTAGAAGCGGAATTATTGGTTTAACATATCTAGACCTGATAAGGCAAACAATGGAATTTTTTATCAGATTTACTGATGATACAAATTGTGTCCAATTCATGAACTAGAGAAGACCAAGGACAAGAATATTTTTCTCAGAGGGCATGGCCATGCAGGCAACCAAGATGGCGGATTAGCACGAATCACTGCTTGGCAAGGACACTCTCAAGCAGCTAGGAGTTGCCAAATGTGGCCAATATCTTACTGCCTTCTCAGGGTAGGGGGGAGCTCTAAATCCCACAGGGCCACAGAGAACTGTTTTTGACCAGTGTGATCTCCGGTCACGGCTGTGGCCTAGTTGGGACTCTCAGCCTCAAAGGCCTGGCAGTGACAGGAGCTGCTGTTGAGCCTAGGACCAGCTCCCTTGTCCACACACCATGTCGGACAGGCCTTACGTACTGTTTCCCCAGGAGCCACCCCCCAATCTAGGTCCTGTGGCCTGAGTGATGTCTATGTATGGACACAAGAGATGTCAGTGAGTGCTGTCCAGGTGGTGTGCTCTGAGGTGGCGGCGCACCCCCTGGGGAGTGTCTGAAACCAACTTTTTATACTTTTGAGAGGACCCTATAGGAGTGTCCTGTTGGATATACAACACCAACTCTGTTAATTTCTGATGCCCTCAAGAGCCCTCGTCAGACCTTGGCCCTTATGCTGTGCTCAGATAGAGCACTCCCTCGGTCCGACCTGCTATCATGGAGTGCTACCATCCTGACCAGGGGTCTCCTATACAGCCTATCTGACACCTCTAGTTTCTATGTGCTCCACGGATGTATTGCCAGCTGACCTTCAACATTGACCCTCTACTTCTACATTACATTCTACTTTGACTACAATGGGCAAAGGTGACCCTAAGCAGGGGAAACCCCCTTTTGATTCCAAGAACACACTTCATTGCATGGAATCGTTGGTCTCAGTCAGGGGCCTCCAGATCTGTGCTCGTTGTGAGGTGACTATAGACACTACACTCCCATCCTGATGGTACTAAAAACTGTTTGCAGTCCATCAATGCCAAAATTGATTTGATGGCTATGCCACTCGAGCACCTGGCAGAACGTATGGACAGACAAGTGCTCCAAATCGACAGAGCTGAGGGCTGAATTTGAAACCTTAAGGATGACACCAGTGACACCAGAGCTAAGATCACTAAGTTAGAAAAGCAAACTCTGGCTGTGATGAAGAAAGAAAATTTGGATGTGCGCTCCAGGCTCAATAATGTGTGCATAATGGGCATTGCGCCACCAACGCTGGCCAGATGACAACGTATGTGAAATTCTCGCTTAAATCCCTCTTCAACTGTCAAGTTTTCTCTGAGGTGTTTCTTGTGGAGCAGGCCCACAGGTCACTTCGTTCTCAACCCCCTTTGGGCACACCCCTTGTGTCCAATTGCAGCCAAACTCCATGTTTAATGATCAAGATGCTGTCTTACGCCTGGCTCGTAAGAGGATACCTCTTCAACATTAGGGCTCCGTAATATGTCTTTTAAGACTTCATTACTACTGTCCAGGATACCACATGTATCCTGCATGGCTTCAACATCAGATATCCAGCAAGTTTGAAGCTGCAGCTTGACAGCAAAGTTGCATTTCAGTATGCTACAGACACCATCAAACTTTGTTAGACATTGTCCACAGCAAGGACCTCACACACATCTCCGGCAAGGTCCTTGAAAGGTAATCGCCCGATGACTGGGAGCGAGCTGCTTCAGGGGAAGAATGATGCGCTGTGTTGGTCTGACCCTCTCTTCTTTCCTTCATAGTACAGGAGGTATCTAATTCTTGATAGTTATTATTTCCTTTTTATTTCCAGGACTAATTGTGATATTTGCATTCTTACCATCCCTTTTAAGCACTCTCTATGACCCGCTGGTTGAGGCACTCCCTCCCTCTTGTTTCGACCTGTTGTGTGATTCGCTTACTTACACTTGCCCAAGGGCGATCTCTTGTCCCATTGTGTGTATCACCCTTTGGTGGTTTCTATTTCACTACTGGGTGTTTGGTCTATGAGGAAAGGCATAGAAAGTTGGGGTTCTCAGTGTGGGAGAGAGGTGTGGTAGGGGGTGTTGTGATGTTCACTGGTCATGAAAGTTTAGGGATTTTCAATGTATGACTTTTTGTCACTCAGATCTCTCACACTCATTGGGTTCTCCTCCATCTTTTTTGTTCTATGACGTCTTGTCAGCACACAATCAAATGCCATACCTGCAACATAAGTAGCCTTAATGACAGTCACAAAGTTAGTAGGGTGTTGACTGCCATGAGGGTGATGTGGCTTTCTACAAGAGACACACCTGGCACCCAAACACCCATACACCTTTGCCCCAAAGTGGTCACCTCACCAGTATTTCTCCTCATACCGTTTTTTATTCCAAGCGTGTGTGTATTCTGCTTCATCTCCGCGTAGCTTTTAAACTTCAGATACCCTCGGAGGACATTGCTGGCAGATATCTTATTCTAGTGGGTACCCTAGAAAACATAAACTTACTATTGGTGAGAACCTATGCACCGAATGTTGATGATCCTCAGTTTTTTCTTTTTGGAGGTTTTCACCAAATTCACAATTTCTGTATTGACATCATGATATGGGGAGGCGATGTAATTTTTTTAGAGTGTTTGTTTGTCATTGTAAAGTGTAAGGAATAAGCACAAGTAGCTGGTGATTGCCAGAGCACTATATACCTAGCACATAACAATAAGTTAGCTGGTACAGTATTATTTTGCATACCTGTCATCTCACTGTACATATCTGACATCAACATAAACGGTGCATGTATTACCCTAGGCCCATTGCAATGCATGTATTAAGCTTTTTACATGAATGGTTGTTATGTGATATGTGCGTGAGATGCCTGATTAGAAGAATCAAATGGTTTGGAAAACAACAAAACAACTAGAATCAAATGGTTTGGAAAGACCAACATGCACTTCCCAATTGTCACAACTTGTCGTGTACTGCAGTGTCTTATATGTTTAGTGATGCAAGGCTTGAGATGTGCAAATGCGTTTCCTCATCCTTCACAAGTATCAAAATGCTTCACTGAGGTCGACAGAGCTTTGGACCCAGTGAAGAGTGTGGTTAACCATGCACAATCATTTAACATAGCAAGGGCTTCTAATTGTGTGGGTCTTGGCGGAGGCTTTAATTCGCCTAATATTCTCCTCAAATTTTCTAAAATTCTCATATTAAAAGTTCCATAACAAGGAAAAGCTAATGGACCTTCTTTCTTAGTGATCTTCCACCACTGTTTAACCCAAATGCATGTTGAAACTTCTCTCGCCTCTAACACTTCATATGCTGGTGTTTCTTCGGGTGCTACCTGTTCACCCTTCCTAACTAGCATAAACACATCTTCTCTCAGCACACTTCTTAAAGCCTTGAAAAACTACATTTTCACACAAATTCAATTAAGAACACAAATTTCATTTAAACCAGGAAGTAAATTCAAACCCACAATGCTTATCGCAAGCTATTCTCAAACAATGACAACGCAGTGCCACCAATACAAGCATGGCTTTCTCTCTAAATGGCCAATCACAGAGTGGTACAAATGATGTCATACTCACTTCACTCAGCAGCTGCAGTCGTTTCGCAATTGTCTTTCACACAATTACTCACACATAGACTAAATGTAAAATATTACGGGCACTTCAAAAACCAAAAACCTGTCTGCGCACTATGGGTGGGGCTCAAACGCTTTGAAAGCGGTAAGGCTTACACATCTGGCTGTGGATTTCACAATTATACATGAGTGAAACTTGAACAGCAATTCTCATCCTGGTTGATATGGTTACTCCCTAGGCCTTCAGGATTCACCTAATAAAAGCCAATAAATCACACCAACTCAAAGAAAATGATGGCACTCTCAATGGTACCTCATGACCAGTATCTCACTGCAGACAATAAATTAACCAAGTGTCTTCTACACTTGTACGTTATCCCAGGGCCTCAGGCCTCAATGGACCCATCAACAACAACAACAACCATGGACAATTTTGAGCACAAAGCGCTACAATCACTTTGAGTACAATGACTCCGCAAACACCTCACAACATCACACTTCAACGCAATCTATAGAAAAAAGCATTGCAGGTGCAAATCCCTACTCATAGTTACACCTCACTACAATTTTACACACAATGCTGGAACTTCATTAGCTTTCTAACTAACCATAGAACAACTCACAGGGTGGGCAATTTTTGGATTGAACAATGACATGTGCCTAATAATGAACAAAAAAAGGCAACCCCTCTCATGGGATGAAACCATCACTCTGCTACTACATTTACAAATGCGCTTTCTTATCCTTTACTGAATCAAAATGCTTCACCGAGGTCAACAGACCTTTGGATCCAGTGAAGAGTGTGGTTAACCATACACAACCATTTCAAAGTTACCCGAATAAATTTCAACACCGTGACCAATGTGGCCACAGAAGGAAAACTCCAATCAATAAACGTTTCAAGGCTTTATTCATATCCACAAAGCTAAAGCTATGTAAATTGTGCACGTAATCAAATTATAAAAATAAATCACTACGATTGGTTGCCCAAAACGGCGAAACACATTTAATCCACTTATCAACACCATTAAACGTTCAAGCAGAACAATGCATATCAATAAAATTATTATTTGAGCAATAGAAACATGTCTCAAATCAGACTGTGTTGACATTTGACAAATCAAATTAGACAGAGATTAAGAATTAGAGTTGGACATAGGTTATCCCTATAACTAACCAAATGAGAACATGCGTGTGTGAGAGTAGATTAACAAATGCAGACAAAATACAAAATAAGGCAAAAATAACTTGAAAACAATCTATCTCCGGCTAAAAGAAACTAACTAGAAAAATAAAATAGACATGTGTCAGCATGCTAACTTCTATTAGAGAAAAAGGAAATATCAAAAAAACAATAACAGGGAGTTATACCTCTCCTAGAGAGCAAACAAATGATTTCTTCATCAGGAAAGCATGTAGATCATCAGCAAAGTCTGTTAGAAGCACTATCAGGATAAGTGCAGAAAACAAGCTGCACAAATAGCAGTTCTCAAGAACAAGCAGAGGACAAACAAAGAACAACTAACTGAAACTTACGAAGTCCATCCCTATGGTGAAGTACGCGACATTTCAGTGATTCCACATCATGCAAAAGGGGCAATATCCAATCGGAGTCTAGGCACAAATCAAATTCGCAACATGGCTAAGTTTTCTTAGGTTTGGTCTGAAGTCATCTTCTTCTTCCGTGTGAATACAATAGTCAATTACAATTTTCTATCACTTTGCAATAACAAGAATACTTCCCATGATATACAATGGACCCGTCTTCTTTCCATGTGAAAGTACATGTTAAAAGAAGCAATTTACTTCACGTTTAGTCACAGACCTAAATGTTCCAGAACCAGGTTCATTTAGAAACAGTCTTGTGAGATTAAACAATGGGACCCTTCACTTATTCATAAAAACAACCTAATAGAAAAATTCTTGTAAGAGAAAAAAAATGATTCATCATATTACATGACTGCAAGTACAAAGTCTGCAGGCCTAGTTATGCCTACACAAGAAATATAATTAATTAATATCATAGTTAATAAATCACACTTTAAACATTGAAAAATCAATTTGTTTCACTATTAGCAGTTACTCTGATGTTTAAAATATACTTCACCATTATTTAAATCTTGTTAGCACATAGTAAATCCTGGTAGGCACAATGGTGTCTGCCACAAAAACATGATCACTATTAAAATTCGTGTCAGTGCAGCTTTTCTATACGTTAAACCTTTAACATGAAACCTTCTGCTGATGTCTAGGTAACTAAAAAGCATTACTAAATGTTACACTCCAATAGATGTTGGTGTTGCTGTTTTGTCCCTAATAATTCTCAGCATAGGTGTGTGGTGCAATGGATCAGGGCTCCTGTTAAAGGGTGCTTATCCACTTCAAGTATGTCAGATGAAGGAGTCACACCCCTTGAACCGCAACGGTCTAGCAATTGCAATCTCATGGTGGGTGCTTATCGGATTTCATCAAAAAAAAAAATTGAGATACTCATCCCAGGATGGAGGCAATCTGAATTTGGTGATGGCTCCACAGTGGGACTGCTATGCAACCCAGAGCTCCCATCACACTCATGCGGTAAAAATATTACATAATATCATTACCCTTTATGGGCTGTCGGATCTGTGGCATTCAGCAAATACAGCAGTCAAAGACTATACTTTCTACTCCATGCCTCATGAGTCCTCCTCCCGGCTTCATTACCCACCTTGGTTATTAGTTGGCCACTCCTGAAATTGCACAATTTGTGTCAGCTCACTTAATGATCACTCACCAATCATTTTTTACCTGACCCATCCTCTGTCCAGATTTTGTCAACCGCACGGACAATTTCTGTCTTGCCATCGATTAGACCCAGTATTTAGAGATAAGTTTCAATCTGCTGTGTTAGAATATGTTCATATTATTGTGGGCACAGTAACAAAGTATGCTGCAGACTGGGAGGTCTTCAAACCTATATCCGGGGGCAGTCTACAAAAAAACATGCAGGAGTCGTGAAAGACATTTGAAGCCGTTAACCCATTTAGAATAAGCCCTCAATTCTCTAGAAAACGTGATTGACCATACAGCCCTAAAGTCTCATCTATAAGAACAATATTTGCTCTTACAGCAATTTATAGACTTTGGGCCCAGAGAGGTTCATCCATTACCTGTAGAACATGTGCTGGTGAGCCAATATGGCAAAGGGGAGAGACAGGGCAAGACACTGGCTTGGTCGCTTAAAAGGGAGAGGGCTAGATCTCATATAGATGGTGTAGAAGGAGAGAACAGATTAATGCTTACTAACAATGGAGACATCCTGGGAGCAATTGTGCATTATTACTCCCATCTTTATGCTACTGGGGGGACGAGATCCCTGATAGATATTATTAACTTCCTAGATGAGGTGGCGTTGGTATGGCTTGAAGACTATCGCCAACAGTGTCTGGGTCACCCAATCTCCCTAGAAGAGGTAACTATTCCCTCAATTGAGTTGCTCGTTCCAAGGCTGCTGGCACTGATGAGCTCCCCACTGATTTATATAAAGCATAATAACAAATCCTTGCTCCTCACCTCATTGAAGTTTACAGCAAGGGACTTTAGGATGAAGAACATCCTCACTCTATGCGAAAAGCAATAATTTCTATTCTCCCTAAACCCAATAAACACTACACTAAGGGGCATATTTATACTCCGTTTGCGCCGGAATTGCGTCGTTTTTTTTTACGCAAAACTAACTCCATATTTATACTTTGGCGTTAGACGCGTCTAGCGCCAAAGTCCATGGAGTTAGCGTCATTTTTTAGCGTGGACACCTACTTTGCATTAATTATATGCAAGGTAGGCGTTCCCGTCTAAAAAATCGACTCCGAGGCATGTGCGTCGGATTTATACTCCCGGGCAAAAATCACGCCCGGGAGTGGGCGGGTCAAAAAAAATGACGTACGGCCGCTTTTGCGCCGTTTTTTAGCGCCTGCAAAAGGCAGGCGTTAAGGGACCTGTGGGCTCTGAAGGAGCCCAGAGGTGCCCTTCCATGCCCCCAGGGACACCCCCTGTCACCCTTGCCCACCCCAGGAGGACACCCAAGGCTGGAGGGACCCATCCCAGGGACATTAAGGTAAGTTCAGGTAAGTGTTTTTTTTATATTTTTTATGTGGCATAGGGAGGCCTGATTTGTGCCCCCCTACATGCCACTATGCCCAATGACCATGCCCAGGGGACAGCAGTCCCCTGGGCATGGCCATTGGGCAAGGGGGCATGACTCCTGTCTTTGCTAAGACAGGAGTCATTTCTATGGGGGTGGGGAGTGAAAGAAAATGGCGCAAATCGGGTTGAGGCGAAAAAATTGCCTCAACCTGACTTGCCCCATTTCTTGACGCCCAAGCCCCATATCCCCCTACGCCGGCGCTGCCTGGTGTACGTCGTTTTTTTTAACGCACACCAGACGGCGCCGGCGGCTAACGCCGGCTAGCGTCATTCAATAAATACGCGGCCCGCATGGCGCTTCAGAATGGCGTTAGCCGGCGCTAATGTTTTTGACGCAAAACTGCGTTAGCGCAGTTTGGCGTCAAAAAGTATAAATATGGGCCTAAATGCACTGCCTATCGACCTCATTCATTGTGACAATAATATCTTTGCTAAAATTATTGCTAGCAGGCTGTTTTTCTCATGCTGGAGCACATAGACACTCCTGTACAGTCGAGATTTTACCCACATAGGTCCAAAACATGAAATCTCTGCATAATATTATCAGTACTCAATTAAACTCTAAGGTTAAGGCAGCAATCACACTATTTGATGCCAAAAAGGTGTTTGATTACTTGTAATGGTTGGTTTTCTTTGAGACACTCCAACTATGTGATATCTCCTAAAATATCTTTGCTATGGGAACAACCAGTAATCTGAGATTCTGCAAATTGCCTCATGTCTGATAGCTTTCCAGTGGGGGGTGCAGAAAAGATATTCCCTATCCCCTCTAAAGTTTATTGTGGCCATGGACCCATTGATCTGACTGCTACATGAAAGGCACTTGCACAGAGGCCGCAGCTTTCATCGTGGATGCCTTCAGCTGTCCGTGTATGTGGATGATCTGTTGCTATTTGTAAGAGATCCAGAGGATTATCTCACCACCCTGATATGAGAGATCATCAGACTGAGGATGTATTTCGGCATTTTAGTTAATTGGTTTAAATCAGACCTTTATGATCATGGTTAGCACCGTGCTGGTCGCTGTGGACAATGCTATTCGCTTGATTACTGAGTCTGCTAAATATTTGGGTATATTCCCTCAAAGACAGCTAGAACAGGTCCATCTGGCTCAACTATGGCACAGTGATTGCCAACTTATCACATTGTGTAGATTTGTGGCTCAAACTTTCATTGTCTCTGGTAGGCAGAATAGCCCTACTTCAAATTATAGTTCTCCATAAACTATTACACCTCTTTAAAAATATCCCTCAGCAAGCACTTTTTTACCACACTTCGGACTCTCCTGATCAAGCTGATCTGGGTGAATATCTGGGTGAGTTTGAGGTTCCGGATTCTGAACTATATAAGATTTTGGCTCAGTGTCACTTTGCAAAATTCTGACATACCCGTAATGCCTGTATCCCCTATCTTGTTCCTGAGTGTGAGTACACTAATGGGATCCCACTAGCCTCACTTTTAATGCTAGGTCTTCCCAAGAAGCAAAAAGAAATCACAGCAGTAGCTATCACTTGCTTGCCCTGGAGAACTCTGTCGGGAAACTGCTAGGCTATTAAGTTGCTTTCCAATACTTAACTTCCTCTCAAAAGTGAATGCATAGGGCAGTACACCCTGCTGATGACAGCTATAATGGAAGGAGGCCAGTTGTATAGAGAGGGAGAGCTCTTATCATTGGAGCAGTTCAGCTCCAGCAGCAATGCCACCTCACTTGACATATTTTTTTACCGCAGGTTGTGTAATATCGTAAAAGGGTGCATGGCCTGGTTTTCTAGATGAGCCCGCTGACCTTCCCCCACAGCTCATAACCTCTGGCAGTACCACTGGATGGAATTTTAGGCTTTATGCCTGCTTGCCTCACTATAAACGGGTTCAGGCAATGCATCCAGGGAGACTTGGGAGGCAGAACATGGCGAGTCCCTGAACGAAACTCACTGGACTTATTGTTGTACACAGACCAGCAGATGTTCTAGGAATTATGGACATTCCACAGGGTATTCACGTTTGAGTGCTATGGCCCTTCTTTTAGCCAAGAGCTGAGTAACTATGAACTGGGGACAGACCAGGGTGCCCACTTGCGTTGAACAGTTGTGAGACATGGTGAAATGCAATGATTGAATAGAAACATACACCATGTTACAGCCCCTGCATCTGGACAAGGCATCTGGGGATTTTTTCAGTCTCATCTACCAACAACTCTGCTCATCCTCTTGTGGGAGAGAGCAAATAACAGCTCTGCCTTTCCATTACTGTCTTCAGATTTTTGATGCATGCTCTGTTGATGTATAACGCCCCTTTATTTGGTTCTCTGTACTCTACTACGGTTTCACTTCTCCTCTTATTTCTAGCTCCTGTCAATGTAGGCCCTCATTAGGAGTCTGACATTTGCTTATGCAAGAATCGCCTAGTCTTGGTTGCGATTGAGTGTCAAGCTTTATAAGTGTTTTCTCTCACTACACTGAGTGTAACAGTTTAAAATATAAGTATAATATGAGCAGCAGATTGTGAGAAGGAGCCTGTGCCCTACTTACGCCTTCAATACAAGTGGCCCATTCTTTTGCGAACTGCTCTAACAGAGGTTTGGCTCAGGGATGGGAATGAAATGGTTTGCAAGAAATACCATGTTACCCCGTACTTTTCCACATATAGACTTAAGGAAGTCAAACTGCTAGAGTTTACCAGTGAAATGCTCAGGGAAATGCATCAAGATCTGCATGCTGTGCCCCATTTTAAGGGGCTAAACTTGTAGGTAATAATTACTTCACTGGAATTCTTATCTCCTGGATACTGGATTTTAACAGGTGAGACAATTATAGCATTTTCCATAGGCCACTGAAAATGAGAAACTATGAGCTAAATTACCTTTGTTTCAGAATTCCAAGTTCTGTGATAATCCCCTAATAGGTTTTGGCAAGTCAAGCCTGCTGAAAGGCTTGTGAAACTGGTAAAACCAGTGGAATTCGGTGCTTTAAACAAATATTCCACATTGTATGGCTCATTTCCAAGTGGGTTAACAGCTCATGTGAGCGCTGAAAAGTTTACTAAAAAAATATTGCATGTATCATGTATTTTTCATCTAAAATTAATTAGTGTAGAAAATAACATGCAGCTTAAAAATGTGCCCTCTTGAATGGCCGCCATCTGCTACGTAATGTTTTATTAAAGGCAGTAATATGTTATACTTATGATTAAGTGATATGTATTTGCTTCAATTAACTGTAGGCATCAAGTTAGCGAGGTTTAGGCATTGGTATTACATAGCCTCATATTGAAAAAATGCATTGTAATAATAAAATATGATCTCACGCTTGCTTAATAATAAAGATGCATTGTTTTAACTGAAGGTTGACCAGAATTATAGTAGTAGCAAAAATGTTTTTCCTGTTTTCACGAGAAACTGTTAGGAAATGTGTGTAGAAACCTGAATGTTCTAGAACTATTACAAATGTTAACTCAAAATGTGTGAGAAAGCGATGTTCCCAGGAACTAACAAGGGATGCACTGTCGGACAAGCGGAAGGACATAAAAGTTGCTTCTTGACGAGTCGAACAAGGTGCATAAAGAAGAGGAGTCAACCATCAACGTGTGAAAGACTGTTTAGTTATATCTTAGATTTGAAATAAAAATATTATTGGACTAATGGCTATCGCATGATTCTTTGACTAATGACAATGTGGGACAGTTTTAATTTAACCACACTGCACTAAAAGTCTTCATCACTTCACTTCAAGTCACTTCAAGTCACTTCTTCGCGCTCAGCAGAGATCTACTTCACTCGATACTTCACATATCTAGTGCTCCAGGTGGGATGCTGGTGTTTACTTTCGCGCTCGATACTTAGAACTAGTAGCGCTTTGCTGCCTACCTTAGACATTTTCCTTCTGATGGTTCGGAGAGCTTAGAGTCCCTGATTCTGAACCATTACCCCTTTCAAGTCCTGCTGCCGATGCTGATCTAACTGATGTCCACCTGACGAAGACTATCACCGTTTGCTGATCCAAAAGGACAGGTATAACAAAACTGCTAATGTCTTTATTGTTGATTTGTATTTTGTTTCTAGGTACCAACTGCTGCCTTTTGATAGAGCCATAGTTAGATGTTTTCCAAAATTGTGTTGAATAAATTCTTTTGCATGAAGGCCAAACACGCTGATGCTAATCTGACGTTAGTGAGTTTTCCTCCATTCAACTAAATTGCTAATTGATGTTACTCAATTGCTGAATTCCAACGTACGTTATTACCATTGCACAATTACTCTTATTGTTGATTTGTACTTTGGCTTTAATAGGATTAGTTATTAAGACATTAGTTAAATTGAAATTCTTTAGAAGATTTGGTCGACCAGTATTGTTCTAATAATTATATCATGTGGTTTTGAGACTAATTTACGCCATTCTAGCATTGTTAATCTAGGGAAATACATTTTCTAACTGATACTAAAGGCGTGGTTGTCCATGGCCTAGTGGGTCATGGTGTGTGAGAATTTCTGACGCCAAGAGATCCTAATGTTTGTTTGATGTATGGACTTAAAGTGTTGACATCTAAAAACAAGTCAAAAGGTCCATCGACCTTTGAACACATCCCCTTATCAATTAACATAAAGAAGCCAATAAGTTCAGACGCGCTCGCAAGAAATGGTAGCAGAGGATGGTTTGTCTCCTTAAAAGTACATCCTTAAGTACAATTCACGGTTTGTCTCCTTAAGAGCACATCCTTAAGTACAAGTCATGGTTTGTCTCTTTACACCATAGAGTCCCGTGGAAAAGATAAGAGGTCAAATTGATTGGTTAAGATTTTTCAGATTCAATGGTACAAAGTAGAGAGAAAATGTATCCCGAAAGGCCATGTCCTTGGAGCTTGCCTATGATTTTTTTTGAAGATGTTCTTGACGTTCTAGTGACAGTGTGAATGTAACAGGTTTTGCGCTTGCACAGCTTATGCTAAATCACAGGTGAATTGTGATGTTTGTGAGGGTTTTGTGAGTTTGCGTAATACTAATAAAGTTGTTGAAGGCGTTTGCATACTCCGAGATATGAGAGTAGAGAAGTCATCGAACTTCACGTGTGTGGCGCTTTGTGCTAAAAAATTGTCCATGTGGTTGTTGATATACGGAGCTTGAGAGTCTAAGACTCCACAGTATACTGAAAAGTGTATGAGACACTTGGTTTATTGTGTAATTTGTCTGTTTAGTAGGTCAATCGGGCGTGGTTGAAAACTCGAAAGTGCGTGAAAGGTTTCTTCGACTGAGATCTGGTGAGTCCTATGTGCACCAGGACAGACCCACTGATCAGTTGTGAGAAAAATGTGCAGGTCAAATTTTGCTTGCGAATCAAGGGAACTGAGAAAGAAAGGGTAGCTTCTAAAGCCAAAACCGTCAGTGAAAATTCCGTAAGGTTTCTGAAGCGACTGTGTTACCCTAACTGTAGCAAACAGACAATTTTGTATTTTGGGTTTTGTTGAGGCGCTCGCAATAATTTTGCATTAGCTTGGTGTGAATCTGAGTTTAGGAGAACAAGCCGCAATACTTTGTCAGTCACAGTACGTCTGAGTGTGACGTCATTGGAGCCTCGCTGGGATAGGTTGGTTAGTGAGAAGGGTGGCACATGGATTGGTGGACAACCTTGAAGCACAATTGGTTGAGAAGGTCGGTAGAAAAGATTTTGGGATCAAAAGTAACTTCTTGATTTGATTGAAACTAGCATAAATTTGCAAAAATGAAATTTTTCAAAGCTTTAAAGAGTGCTTTAAGAGGACTGTATATATTCCAGCCACAATAGGGGAAGCCACTCCACCAGAAGGTACACCCGCATATGTTGTGTTCAAAGAGCAGGATGCTGCACCATGCCTTTGGTTAAAACATGGGTGCAAAGCAACAAAAAAAGATGGGAGTCTAGCATTTCCTCCTCATGGGACATTTAATTTGAGGATTTTAGAAAATTTAAGGAGGGTATTATATGACTTGATACCTCCTCCGAGACCAGCACAGTTCGAAGCATTAGTAATTTGGGAACTAGACAGCAACAGCAGTTTAAATTTGAGAGATGGGTGAGAAAGGCTGAAAAAACACTAGCAGAGGCTAGATGGGACAGTGATCAGAAATGTTGGAGGTCTGAGACTTTATAGGGAATTAAGGGGCATATTTATACTCCGTCTGCACAGAGTGTGCATCAAAAAATTTGACGCACATTCGGCGCAAACCTTGCCCCATATTTAAACTATGACGCCCGAGCCCGCGGACGTCAAAATCCCACCGTGTGCGTAATTTTCTGGATGCGGGAAACCACCTTGCATTAATCATATGCAAGGTAGGTGTTCCCGTCCCAAAAATGACTTAAACGGCCGTGCGTCGTATTTATGCTTCCGGGCAAAAATGCCGCACGGCCGGGGAGGCGGAGTCGGAAAATGACGCACAGCCCGATTTGCATAAAAAATTAACGCTTGGGTCAGGGCAGGTGTTAAAATGGGGCAAACACACCTGTATTTAATCAGAACATACAGAAGCAACAGCAGATTAGCCAAAGGGAGACATGGAGGTGCTTCTCATCCAGTGTGCACGCAGACGCAGAGCCCAGCAGCGACAACAGCAGCTACCACAACACCAGCAGGGACCCCAAAGGCAGCGCAGAAGGCAGGAGAGGATATTCCGTACCAGAACAACCCTTCATGGCCTCAGGGAACATGACATCATCCAGAGGTACAGGTTGAATTGGCAGGTCATTCAGCAGCTGCTGCGCAACATAGAGCCAAAGTTGGCATCCACCTTGCTGACACCCCGCACCATTCCAACAGAAACCAAGCTGCTAGCTGTACTTCACATGTTGGCAAGTGGCTCCTTTCAAAGCACTGGCACCCTGGTTGCCGGAATATCACAGCCATCATTCTCTGCCTTCTTGCCCAAAGTACTGGATGCCATCATTGGACTCACACCCCGCCACATCTGCTTCCCAAACACACTGCAGAAGCAGCAGGAGACAAAACAGGGGTTTTACCTCATAAATGGATTCCCACACGTCCTTGGTGCCATCGACTGCATACATGTACGCCTTTTGCCACCTGCTGCAGCTGAACACCTCTACCGCAACAGGAAGCACACACACTCCATAAATGTGCAGGCCATTGTGGATCACCAAGGATAGTTCACCAACATCGTGGCAAAGTATCCTGGGAGTGTCTAGGACTCATTCATCTTCCGTCACTCTACCATCAATCAACACTTCCAGGATGGACGATATGGCAATGGACTACTTGTTGGTAAGTACAAAAACCTACTTATATACACACTGCACAGCAACCCTCTAGGGCACACAACACATACACCACAACAGCAACATGTGGACAGGAACACACTGAGGTTGTGACATCGCTAGCCATGTTTGATAGGTCTGCAGTGAACCTGTCACACATCTGAAATTAGTGTACAGTCAAATGTTAAGACGTCAATGATCACAACGCATGGAGAGGTTTGGCTAATTGTCACCTTGCAAAATGTAAGTGTCTCACTGATGTCTAAATTAATCCATTGCATAAATCTAAAGGTATGGGATGTCCAGGGTACATAGATGTCAACGTGTTACCACCATTGTCAATTTTAATCTGTGTATGGAACTATCATCTCACCCCCAGTGAAGACACAGGGACACCTGTATCACAAGTCACAATGTTAGGGAGTGCACACTGTACAGCAAATACCCAAACATACTGCTGACAACCCGTCAGCAGGCAAACACTCGTTCAGCCAAGGAAACAACACAATGCAGATGGTACATCGTACAAGCCTAGGAAGGAACACAATAACACAAAAGAGTCACAGACAACACAAGACAACTACTACCATGCAAGGTGATAACAATGGGGTAAGCTACATCAACATGATCCCATTCATTTTCTTTTTCAGCTGATCAGGGGTATGGGATCCAGCCATGGATTATGACACCATTTGGCAACCCAAGCACTGCAGCAGAGCGTGCCTACAATGAGGCACATAGGAGAACACGCACTATAGTGGAGAGGACCTTCGGCATCCTCAAGTCGAGATTCAGGTGCCTCGACATCACTGGTGGCAGCCTCCTATACTCACCTGAAATGGTCTGTAAGATCATTTTAACATGTGCCATCCTGCACAACATTTGCATACGAAGGAACATTCCCCTCTTAGAACCAGAGCCACAAATGCCTGAAGAGGAGGAAGAGGAGGGTGCTGGCCTGCAACATGAGGGGGAACAACAAAACACAGCTGCTGGATTGCGTAGGCGCCAACATATTGTGAACAATTTCTTTTAAAACAACTCACCATCACCACTGTATTAACTAATGTAAATAAACACCAATAATAATCACCATATAATGGTCTGGCTAATAATTTTTGCTCACCTTTATCTCTAACTATCAGAATAACAGTGTTGCCTCATGGAGCATTGCTGACATACCGATCAGGACACAGAAATTTCCAAAGCAATTGTGATGCGTATTATACAACAGTCACATACACACACAATGTAAATGACATATATCCTATACATTTCACCTTTGAAGGGCAATACCAGAGGACCACACCTATTTTGCACATACATGTTGGCACTAATGTAGGTATCTATGATCCATGGGGACGTTACTGCCATTGGCTACTTGAGCTGCACACAGAGCGGTGGTGGTAGTGGCAACTGTTGTCACTGTTACATTCCAGTTGTCGGTATGGCTAGAGGTTGTTAATTGGGCCCTAGTTAATGTAGGGGGTACAGTGGCTGACATGTGACAGGATGTCAGTTTGACGTTGTGCCCTTCCCTCCTGGTGTGGCTTTACCTTTGCTACATCGTTGGCATGGCAGCATACCCCCATGGGACTGTTGTTGGTGTTGTGTTATGGTGTGCCCCAACTTCTCTCTGTACAGGCCATGCCCCCATGCCATACCCCTTTACCCATGCCACTCCATGTATATCATGGCTTCCATGCATTTTGTGGTCGGTATCCCCCCCTGCTTACAGTTAACATTAGTGCATTTTAATTCCCTATGCGACTTACCCTGCATGTGTGTTGTCTCCTGGTAGTCTGCGCTGTCCTGTCCTTGAATCCCTGTGACGATCTCCTCAGGGATGACTGCTGCGACCATCTCCTCCATGTGGTCCAGGGCCTCCTGCGGTGCTGGACTCCCACCTCCAGTCTGCAGTGCTGCCTTCCTGTTCCTGGTCATCTTTTCCTTTGTCCTGCGCTTGCAGTCATGCCAGCGTTTTTTGCTCTCGATGACTGTTCTGCGTACTTCTGCCACACTGTTAATCTTGTCAACAATTTGTTGCCATATTGCCTCTCTCCTACTAATTGGCAAACTTTAAGGTGACAAACAGTTAGTGCTGGTGTTCCGTCACCTCTTTAACCAGAATTTCCTGTTCCTCTGCAATGAAGCAACACTTTTTTTTCTTCTTAAAACTGTCCTGATTCTTGTATGGGTCCTCCTGGCTGGTTCCTGGTCTGTTGTCATCTTCCTGGGGTCTGTACAGGCATCTGGGATCCATTTTGGCTCTCCTCTGCTGAAATGGCTGTGTTTGCAGGGAATTTTGACGCTATTGCATCAAAAAAGGCCGCATATCCGGTTTGCGGGTCGTAAATCGACCCACAGTCATTTCCGCCGCGTTAACATCGTTTTGCTTTACGACTTGATGCTGTGGTGTGCGTAAAAAAAATGACTTACACCTGTGGTTTGCACCGCCGTGCGTCAAAGTATAAATTTGGCGCCCGCACGGCGCACCGAAATGGCATTAGCCGGCGGTAATATTTTTGACGCAAATCTGCACCGGCGCAGTTTTGCGTCAAAAATTGTACATTTGGGCCTAAATTGTTTCCTGCAATTACACAAGACCATGAAAACGAAGTGAGGAAAGCCACCAGAAAGAAGGGTACAGGTCCTTCTGAGGGTAAAGACCAGAAGTCGAAACTAGGAGGTCTTTAACTCTCAATGAGAGTCAGATGATGATGAGTTCATTTTACAGTTGCTGAGAAACCGTCCCCCACCTTATGCAGCACAAGAGAAAAGTTCAAACACTAATTTAGACCCTACAGCACCAACACAAGTCAACCCGACACAGAGTCAGGTACAGAGTAATCCTAGAGGACCTACCACTTTAGTAGTTCAAAATCTGATGCCACAGCCAAACATTGCCAGAATCTACCCAGATATGGCCATTATAGATACGGCGATGAACTTGATAGTGCCGACAGGACAAGTTTACCCAAAACTAGCATTGGTTCAGATAGAGTCAACTCCGAATTTAATGCCTTCAATGCAGTCACAGACGATTCCAAGGTATACCCCTATCACAGGCTCACAGACATAAACGTCTGCTCTGATGAGTCAGAATACAGGAATAATGCACCCACGACACCCGAATGTTAGATCAAGTCCAGACGCAGTGTCAGTACCAGTTACCATTGGTCCAGTCATACCATTGTTTGCACAGTGAAATGGTGAGACTCGCGGACAAAGAGTCATGAAACAGAGCCTATCGAGAGAAAGGCTAGAAGAAAGTGCTAGATTAATATCCCCCATGAGACCAACACTTAATTGAGCAGGACTGTTAATAGACTTGAGTCCTTATAGAGCTCCTCCAAATACTGAGTTGAGATCATACATAAGCCCTAACCTGAGCTTAGTGACACCAGAAACTTCGAACATAACTTTACAGCAGTTGCCAAATGCAAAGCCCAACAACATTTCATTGCCAGGTTTGTCAGCCCATCAATTTACCGAATGGCTGGAAAAGCTGAGTAGCTCTCAAGACGATATTAGTGGAGGAAATTACCTAAACTATACTAGACAGATATAGCAGACAAATATGATATAGACCTTGAGAAAACTAAACATTTGAAGAGAGGTTACAGGTTAGAATTTGACACAAAAGATTGTGAACACATGAGAACTGCAGGAATGAAAACACACCTTAGAGAGTTGCTTCAAATCATCCAAACATGGAGAGCATTAGACAAACGGGAAGGCCGATGGCTGAAGAAAATATTCAGCAGACTGTGGACCGAGTAAAAATGTTACCAATGAGAGAAATTCCAGGAGGGAACTTTGTTCATGTCCCTTGGAGCAGAAGTGACATTCTGTCATTTACAAATGACCACCCCAGGCTGTGAGAGAAACCTGTAGAATGGTACCAGCAGACGGATAGGTTCGTGAAACTTGCAAAATGCCTATGGGAAGACTTGACCACTCTGTTAGAGATAGTAGTCCCAGCAGATGTTTGGGTGGAATGCAAGAGGAGTGTAGATTGGCCGACAAAGGAACCAGAGAGATATCCGGCAACAGGTGCACCATCCCCCGAAGAAATGAAATATTACTATAAGGTGATTGAATTTTTGAAAGGGAGGATTCCCCCCACGAACATTAACTGGCAGTGCATAGATAGGACAGCTCAGGAAGCGAAAGAGTCAATACATGCCTACTACAAGAGATTGTTGCAAGCGTTTAAGAATTACAGTGGTACCAAAACAATTGAACAGAAAGACATGATTCATTTTGTGTTCAGATTTGTTGAAGGACTGAGACCTAAAATTAGCCAGATGACTAGGAGCCAGATAACTAAGAGCCACTTGATTTGCTGGCGTGCAAAACCAATAGATGAGGTGTTTCAATATGAAAGTACTGTAGTGACAAGTTTGAGTTGAAGCAGAGAATGTTGAAAGAGAAGGCAGCCCAACAGGCTTACAGGGAAGTTTTCCACAGCTGCAATAGGGAAATGCGCCAATTCAAAGTCAAGGCAGAGGTCATGGAGGAATGGGAAGTATGAATCGTGGTCCTGATTTGAGTGCTGTAGTAGTACAAGGTGAAGTGCAAGGAATGAAAAGAATGCTGCTGTGTCACAGTTGCGAAGGCCTTGGGCATTGGAAACAGGAGTGTCCGATTGTAAAGCAGGGAGGTGCTGTTCAGCAAATCAGTGATGTAAATTCTTTCAAAAACATGAGAGGGACAAGAATGAAAGGTCCAATTCCAAATTTTCAAAATAATGTGAATGTGCTGCAAGGTTTCCAGCCCATGCAGCGCGTGCAGTTGCCTCAATTACAGATACCCCAGACACAACAGATGCAACCTCAAGTCCAAATGGTGTCTAGACAACAAATTCAAATACCTCAAGCCCCAATGGAACAGCAGCAAGTAATGCTTCCTCAGTCGGTCACAGGTCAAAGGTTTAAACACAGTAATAATACTGTACACCAATTTCTCCTACACAGTGAGAATGGAGTAAATGATGACTGGGTGAGTGAGAGTTTGGAAGAGGAAGAATGCGTGTTAGCCACTTCACTAGAGGTAGATCAGAAAGGTGCCTATGATAAAGGAAAGGTGATAGGTCACAAAGTCTAATTTTTGGTTGACACTGGAGCTACACGCCATACAGAGAGAACTGGAGAACTTCCAAACTTGCCTCTTTGGGGAAAAACAGTTCAGGTTGTAGGAGTCGCAATATTTGACAAACCCAATTACGCAACCAGTCCCAGTCAAAATTGGCAATTTCATGATACTGCACAAATTGGTGGTTTGTGACAAGAGCCCTGTGTCTCTCCTGGAAAGGGATTTGTTATACAAAACGAAATTCTCAATTACTTGCTCAAATGATGGAATTGTAATTCAGGCGAACAGTGATGATGAAGATGATTTACCTACACAGGCAAATTGTGACACGGTGAGTGAGGAATACCCTCTGATTAGTTTCTTTCCAGTTTTCACTGTGAGAGATTTACAGGGGAATGTCATGATGAAAGTGTGGGATTTTTCAGGAAAAGATATCGGATTGGTAAAGGGAGTTGAGCCAGTTAAAATTACTGTCAAGCCAAATGCAGTTTTTCCCCAGATTCCATAGTACCACATGACAAAAGAGACAATTGAAGGTTTGGCACAAATAATTGCAGAATTTGTACACCAAGGGCCAGATGTAGGTAGAAATGGGATTGCGACTCGCAATCCCATATGCAGGATGGTGTCCCTGACACCACCTGCGAATCACAAGGGGGTCGCAAAGACCCACCTCATTAATATTCATGAGGTGGGTCGCAATTTGCGACCCCCTTGCGATTCCTTGCACTCACAGGGATGGTGGCCTGCTGGAGACAGCAGACCACCATGTCTGTGACTGCTTTTTCAAAAAAGCAGTTTTTTTTGGTATTGCAGCCCGTTTTCCTTAAAGGAAAACGAGTCGAAATACACTCGTGAAAATGAAACCATTTGGTTTAATTTTTTCAGAGTAGGCAGTGGTCCATAGGCCACTGCCTGCTCTGAAAAAATATTTTTAGGGCCATTCACAAAGGGGAAGGGGTCCCGTGGGGACCCCTTCCCTTTTGCGAATGGGTTAGCACCCACTTCACATGGGTGCTAACTGCGAATTGCTTTGCGACCTCGTTCGCGGTCACAAAGCAATTCTGCATAGCGACGCAAATCGCAAATAGGAAGGGGAACACCCCTTCCTATTTGCGAGTCGCATTTCCATTTTGCAAGTCGGTACTGACTTGCAAAATGGGAATGTGCATCGCGATGTGCGTTTTGCATGGCGCAAACTGTGAATTTCGCAGTTTGCACAATGCAAAATGTTTCCTATATATGGCCCCAAGTGTTTTAAGAGAGGTGCTGAGCAGTCCATGTAACTCACCAATAATGGGATTGAGAAAACCATGTGGAACGTTTCGAATTGTTCAAGTTTTGAGAAAAATAAATTACATTGTGGTGAAATATTGCCCAGTGGTACTAAATCCTGCAGTGGTTATGTTTCAAATACCGTGCGATTCTGAATGGTTCACTTTAGTGGCCCTGTCACAAGTATTCTTCTCTGTTCCTATTCATGAGGATAGCCAATTTCTCTTCTGTTTCAAATTCTTAAATCGGATCTACTGTTGGTGTAGAATACCACAAGGGTTTTCAGGTTCACCTTCCATTTTCAATCAGATCTTGAAAAAGAATTTAGAGTTACTGGAAATGCCTTGCCAATGGACATTGGTACACTACATTGATGATTTTTGTTGATTGCATCAAAAACAAAGGAAGCCTGTAAGTAAGATACTATCGCTTCACTGAATCACCTAGGGAAGAATGGTCATAAAGTGTCCCCAGTTTGTGTATTCCCTGTCTCGGTCAGTATGACAGTTAAGCTGGTTGCACCTCTCACTAGACAGTGACACAAAGGGAGCTGGGGTGTAGTCCCGATGAGCCATCTGTGCTAGGAGGGAGGGGAGGAGTCATCACTCACACCTGAAAGGGCTGTGCCTGCCCTCACACAATGCAGTCTCTAACCCCCTGGTGTGTGCCTTGGGCTTGGCCTGGGCAAGGCAGCATTTCACAAACAAGAGAGGCTTTTCTTTGAAGTGCAAAATGGGTATAAGAAGGGCACCCAAAACCACAGACTTTAGACTACTTCTGGAAACCAAGAGGATCCTCTGCCTGGAGAAGAGCTAAAGAGCTGAGGAAGAAGAGCTGCCCTGCCTGTGACTCTGCTTTATGGAGCTATCCTGCAGTTGCTGCTTCTGCCAGAGTAAGAGATCAAAGACTGGACTTTCTGTGCCTTTAATCTTGTGGAGATCTCCAAGGGCTTGATTTAGACCTGTTGTTTGAAGTCTCAGGGACAGCAAAGACTTCTCTCTGCCAGCACCTGGAGTCTCTGGAGAGACTCCTACCCTGCCAAGTGGTCCCCATCCAGTTCCTGGGGCCCTGAAAGGAGAAGCAGGCAGCCTAAGAGGAAGAAATCCACGCACAGGACACCGTGCGGGGAAAAGATCAACGCAACTCCAATCTGCGGCTGGAAAATCGACGCGCCGTCGGCTTTGCAGCTGAAAACCGACGCTTGCCTGCAACGCGACTGAAAGATCGACGCATGGAGCTGGGGAAATGATGCGCAACATCCCTGACGGAGGCTGGTGAGATTGCAACCCACGCTGCATGGTTTTCAGATCATCATGCGGCTGAATTTCCGGCGTAAGTACCTGGTGGGTGTGTAAAAACAACGCAAGGCCTGCCCGGACCTGAGAGTGCTGACCAGATCGACGCATTGCTCTCCTGCAGAAAGAAGAAACGACGCGTCCTGACCCGACGAAAGAAGAAACAACGCAAGGTCTTGCTCGTGAGTGAAATCAATGCATCGCAAGCCCTTTTTTGACGCACACTTGCCCGTGCTGGGTTATTTTTGACACACCCAAGGTACATTTTCATGCTAACAGTATTAGTGTGTGTTTAAAATTGCATGAAGACTCTTTTTGCATTTTTATTGATAACTTGACTTGTGTATTGTGGATTTTTGTCATTTTGGTCTTGTTTTGTTTAGATAAATATTTCCTATGCTTGGACAGGGGGTAACCTAACTGCCAGCCAAAGACCCCATTTCTAACATTTACTGTTTTGCAGTTCGCTGTAATGTACTTATAGTAAGGTAAAGCATAGTGATACATTATAGTGTAAAGCATCCTGAGGCTGCCTTGCAAGAGTTTAGTTTTCTCCACGAGCCTACATATTGTAACATAAATAGTCTGATTTACAGAGACATTCAGTGTGGGGCAACTGCACATTACAACGTATTTTATTGAAAAACGCTGTAATTTCCTTCCGAGCACTAATAACCACAAACAAGGGAAAACAGGAAACAATCAAATATGTAATAAGCTTGAAAACGAAATCTAAACCAAATAACTGCTGTGGAAATTAAAAAGTATTTTCTGTGCACTATCCATTACGTTAAGGATATGGCAGTTATTATTCAGGTGCCCGAAGGGATAACTTAATAGGATTAATATTATATTTATAACGGTTCTTCATCCATTTAGCTCCATCTCGGTTCACTTTGCTTGCAGGCACTGACAGGCATTACAGCCAATTCATGACTACATCTCAGCCACTAATCTCTATAATCGCCAAAGATTTATGGCAGAAACACACAATCTGAAAACCCTTCAGAAATAGAAGGAAAGTGCTTAATCTACGAGAAATAAGCAAGGTTTGTTTTTCAGCTATTATCAGGGGGCTGATTACTTCCAAGATTCCATCTAAAACGCTTCCGGGTCAGGACAAGGGGAAAGTAATGGGCTGTACCATCTGTGCATCTGTACTGCCTCCTGGCTCCGCTATGTCACTGGTCTGAGTGCTGTCATAATGACGAGCCAATTATAGCCGATTAGTAAATGCATCCTGGAGAGAAGGGCAAACGAAATTTAAAGAGAAGCACCTCAGGGAAGCCGCACTTGATCTGGGAACAGACAGTCTGGCTTTTAAAGAGCCACGTGCAACACATCGAAAATGTCCTGTTCGTCGAGAATTAGCAGCTCGCGGCCACTAAAACCTCTCAAACAAACGGTTTATTAGGACACATCTCTGATGTTGTTATCACGATAAAGCTAATTATTTGATATCTACTAGTCGTTGTATCTAATCGTTAGAAAACAGATTTGGAAGCCTAACCAGTTGATGCTCTCAGCAGAGGGCCCACGGTTCATATTGACACGAGGTCGCTTCCCTTTCAGCGTCTAACACAAAACCTTGTACTCATGGAGGACATTGAAATCAGGCCAGAACTACAGTTAATTGGCAGGTGTTTGTTTACAGTCTTTATTAAATTAGTCAGTCTTTCTATGCATATTTTTCTTCAAAATGACATACTGCCATCTATACTGTTTAAGGGGAGATTTCTAGGGACGTCATCGTTTCTGATCTCCTTTCCCTGTTGCAGGCAGCATTGTGCCCGTTGCACTGTAGAGCTTGGAGCATGCACCATACAAATATTGTCCCGTAATGTAGTAATGTATTGATGGTCCCACTTTTGATCATCATTTCTGCTTCTATAAAACAAAAAGACCCGATTTCCTAATGTGGAAGTAGATCCAGGGTAACGAGAGGAAAAACGGGCTATCAGAGTTTGCGTCCTCCTATAGACGCCAAAAAAACAAAAGCATATGTGCCTGGTCACAAAAAGGCAAAGAAAATGTCTCAGCCATAGGGAGTTACCCGTTATTTGGGAGCCCTTTCTATCCATATAGTGTCCCCTGACATATGTAAAACCAATGGGATTAACAAACAATTGATAGGTGTGATCCCACACCCCCCCCTTCCCAAGTGTATCCCTCTGGATTATCTATGTATTTGCGGTAGACCCTCCAAATGTTAGTGATTCTATTGTGGGAGGACTCTGAAAAGTGTTTCCTGCTTGCTGCTCTGGGAGTGTCCCTGTCACATGACGCTGCGCGCGACACATCCTAACATCACAAACAAGCACAGCTGCTGGTAATTGGATTCTGAGATGGTAAGCAGTGCAATGCATCACCATTGTTTTTAAAAAATCCCTTAGGTCCACCCTTCATAAATGTAAATTCTGAGGTTTATGGCTTAGAGATTTTTATATCCTCTAGATCCTGATTGCGCAGACACCCAGCCTAAGAATTACTCCTCGCAAAAACGGGGAGCTCAACACCACTACAACGTTCTCTGGTGACTGAGGCGTGGGCATTGTTGAAGTATGACAGCCAGGAGAGTGTGTGAGGCCATGAATATCACTTTTTTGCGAATACTATTGGTTTCACAATGTGGATGGGAAGGGCTCCCAAATTATGGGTAATTCCCTATGAGTAAGCCCTCTTCTTTTTGAGACCAGTCGTGAATGCCTTTGTTTTTCGGCGATAATTTCTACATATCCTAAACCTGCAAAGGAGGTAGCTCTTCTCAACACAGACATTACAATTGTGGAAGAAACTACAGAAGAAAATCAGGGTGTGAGATTTCCATTTGTGTGGTATACCTTTAAGACATTAACAGAATGTCTGTTTTTTTATTGTGTTGTTTGTGCTACTGGGTTCCATTGATGTCAGTGTGGAACTGTCTGTCACTGAGGACACCACACACGGTCCCAAATGCATTTAGTAATTGCTTTGTTCTTGAAAGTCATGGCAAGCAAGAGTAAGTCCTTAAATGGTATTTACAAAGCCACGCAAGGGGCTATTTACACTGCCTTATGGGACATTGTGAAGAAATGTAATGCAACACAGCGGCTTGTGCTGCATTACATTTCACAGTGGTAGGCATTTCGTGGTTGGAGCATGGGTGTTGCCATGCATACACCCATGGAATTTGATGCAGCCCCAGATTTACTGAAATCAGAAACAGTTGGCACCTCACTCAGAAAGAGGCAAAACAAGGAAAACTTCTCATTAGGATCCGGAGGCCTCCAGACGGCCCCCACTCACCCCACCAGAAATACACAGACCGACAAACTTAACTCGTTGGAAGTGGTTTTTATTATTAAAAACATTTCAAAACATCTTATAACTCTTAAAAACAAAATTATTTCTAACAAGTATAAAAAGGTTATTCATTCCACAAACATTTTTATATTTACATGTCATGAGAGTTTTTGTGACCATAAATCAAATCTGACAGGATCCCTTCCTGTCCGAACCACCATTGGACCACACAGGTGACCCATGTCTCACTTGTATCCATAGGAGGAGCGGTTACCCTGACTACACCGTACCTTGTCCTCATGTTTCCGGTTCCGCCCTCCTCCAAACACCAATCAGACTCGGGGTGTAATGGGGCGGCCAAGAGCTGGAGCCCCATTTTCCCCCCAGCGATCTGAGTTCTCTTACCCCCTGATCTGGTGTGTACATCCGCTGGTTGGCTCAGAACTTCAGGGCCCTATCCCAGGTGTCCTCCCGGGGGCCCAACCTTGGGGCCTCCCCCTGTTGTTTCTAGTCACATTTACATCTCAATTTCCGCTAAAACCTCACTTCCCAACATAACTAAAGGAGAGGGCGGGTGGGTCAATCGCGGGCTTCAGCACGAATCCCTCCGCCGCAAAAAAGGTAAAGAAAGACTAGCCTTCTTGGTGGGGGCTCTTAAGTAGCCCCCCACCGGATTGCGGCGGCTGGATCTGGCCAGAAACCAACGATGGGCCCAGGTCTGGCCCCCTGCTGTACTTTCGCAACAACGCCTCGCGAGGCGCGGGGGCGGAAGTCCGGCCAGCACTGTGCACCTCCGGTGCAAAGAAAAGGGGGAGTGAGCCTAGGGCCTCGGAGGCCCTGACCCCTAATGGGCCGTGCCCCCCCACTTTGGTTAGGGCGCTTTTCCCTAGGATCTGGAGGCCTCCAGACGGCCCCCACTCCCCCCACCAGAAATACACAGACCGACAAACTTAACTCGTTGGAAGTGGGTTTTATTATTAAAAATATTTCAAAACATCTTATAACTCTTAAAAACAAAATTATTTATAACAAGTATAAAAAAGGTTATTCATTCCACTAACATTTTTATATTTACATGTCATGAGAGTTTTTGTGACCATAAATCAAATCTGACAGGATCCCTTCCTGTCCTGAACCACACAGGTGACCCATGTCTCACCTATATCCATAGGAGGGGCGGTTACCCTGACTACACCGTACATTGTCCTCATGTTTCGTGTTCCGGCCCCCCCTCCAAACACCAATCAGACTCGGGGTGTAACTGGGCGGCCAAGAGCTGGAGCCCCATGTTCCCCCCAGCGATCTGAGCTCTCTTACCCCCTGATCTGTACATCCGCTGGTTGGCTCAGAACTTCAGGATCCTATCCAGGTGTCCTTCCGGGGGCCCAACCTTGGGGCCCCCCTTGTTGTTTCTAGTCACATTTATATCTCAATTTCCGCCACGAGGGCGACCAGCGCCCAAAAGGTCCTTCGCCCTCCCCACCCAAGAAAAGAATGCACACAAAACCCCACATGTCACGGATAAATTGATCGATCCCATCGTCGGATAAATGCACCTGGTCCCTGTGAAACATGTGGGCGCCCTTTAATAGTTTGTGGGGGATGTTCCATAAGCGCCCTGGGCCCGGGCAAAGCTTTGCCATCTCAGCATTAAGCCGGCGAACTGACACATTGATAGTCCTCGATCTTATCCCTGCGCCCCATTTACGACGCAGCACCATGTGTGACCAAGCAATTACTGCCTTTGGAACTTGTTTTGCCAATTTAGTGATTTCTAAGAATACTGTCTCCCTCAGTGCCTTACGGCCCAATCGCACCAAGTCGTTGCCTCCTAAGTGAATAATGATTAGATCCAGGGACTGCAGCCCCCCACATCCTCTCGCCATATTGACCAGATGCTGTAGTTGCGTGATGCCTACTCAACCAATTCCGCACCAGCGAAACGCCACACCTTGCACGATCGACGGATCCGACCAACGGAGCTGTTGCACCCGGTACGCCGCCCGTCGAACAAATGAATGACCCAAAACCCAAACTACACGTTGAGACATTTGACTGAAAAGAAAAAAAAACGAGCGTGAGATATCACATACAAGCATCAGTGCCGCCATTATACCAAATCAGGCCTGATGTAGCGCTTGTAACATTCTGACGACCACCGCCCGATGCCTTTAACTGCGGTTGCCGGTAGGCCAGCGGCCGCCACGAGCGTGGCTGCCCCTATTCTAAACGAATGGGAGATTGATCCACCCCAATTGCTTTTAGGGCCAACTTGAAGACTTCCAAGAACTGGTAGCACGATAGGCAGTCCCCGTTGAGGTGTATGAACAAGGCCGAAGAGCCTGCTGGAGGGCGGACCGCAAGGTATCTGTCTGTTAACGCCACCGGGCATAAGAGGGATCCGGGCGCGGCACAGAGTGTGATGCGCGCTCCTTTTTTAAGCTGGTCTGTTTTTGATTTGTGCAACATTATAGACAGGGACCCTGCGCAGACAGTCACGTCTTCCCACTGTAACCCCCCTGTGTGGTCGCCCCTGGAAGAGCCCACCAATTCGCTGATGTGAAAGGCCCCGTAAAAGGCCACCGCGAAAGCTGCGGCGAATAAAGCCGACACAGCCGGTGAAGAGCAGATGACTCGGAGTGCACTCAAGAGGTTCTCCAACAGAGGGGCGGTAACTGGGCACCTAGCATCTGTGCTAACGTGGGTCACCTTGGCCCAACCTACTGCGGCCTGCCTTATAGTAAAAGTATTCAAAGGTCCCTCTAAATTTTTGATCCTTGCAAAGAGGCGTATCGCCACCAAGTAAGCCTTTGCGCATGACACAGGGCGCCCTAAGCTTTTTAAATGCTGCAGGAAACCCCAAACCGCGGATTCAGTGAATGTTTCTGAGATATGCTGCGTCTGCAAGAACCGCCTGTAATGGTAAAAGCTGTTCTCATAAGCTGTTTTAGTGCTTGGTGCCAGAGATGTTGCTAGTAAGTCTGGGAGGGCGGGGCACCAATCATCCACAGAGATTCTGGGAACTCTGTCATCTTCTCCATCGCCTGTGGGTGATACCGCAGAAAATCCTGCATTAATGAGCGAGACAGAGCGTCAGCTGCGTTGTTATGAACCCCAGGCACATGTTTTGCCCTGAAAGTAATGTTGCTTTGCAGACAAGCCAAAATCAAGTGTTTCAACAGGCGCAGGACCAGAGGGCATGAAGCCCCTTGGCGGTTAATAACTTCTACTACCGCCATTTTGTCAGACCAAAGAATTACAACCCTGTTCTTTAATTCTTCCGCCCAGATATTTACAGCTACCACGATAGGGAATAATTCCAAAAAGGCTATGTTCTTAGTCCATCCCCTGCAGACCCAATCTTCCGGCCAATTGGCCCTACACCAAAATGTGCCCAGTATTGCGCCAAAACCTATGCTACCTGCAGAATCAGTGTATAGGCCCAGCTTGGGGCTGGATATCGTTTTGCGTGGCCAAATGACAGCTCCATTGAACGTTTGCAGAAAAAGATCCCACAACCTTAAATCCTCCCTAATCTCCCCAGACAAACGAGTGTGGTGATGTTTTTCCTTCAGCCCCACCATTGAAAGAGCGATTGATCTGGAGAAGGGGCGGCCCATAGGAATATTTATCAGCGCGAAATTCAGCTGGCCAACTAGTACCAGGAGCTGGTGAAGGGTCACTTTTTCCTGAGACAACATTGCACGAATGGACCCTTTGAAAGCTAGCAGCTTCTCCTGAGGCAAGCAACACCCCCCGCCACTGAATCAATCTCAATCACCAGGAAAGTGATTCAGGTAGAGGGGCCGACTGTGTTCTCTGGCGCCAAAGGTACCCCGAATTCCTCAAACAAAGCGATCAAAGCCCGGAGGGCCCACCCGCACTTGTCAAAACTAGGAGGGCCCAGTATTAAGAAATCATCCAGGTAATGACTGACCTCGCGGTGACCAGTACGAAGAGAAAAAACCCACTGAAGAAAGGAGCTGAATTGTTCAAAATAACTGCATGATATACTACAACCCATGGGCATGCATTGGTCATAGTAGTATTCTCCCCGGAATTGAAAACTCAATAGGTGGTAATCATCGGGGTGGACGGGAAGCAGTCGGAAAGTTGACTCAATGTCGGTTTTTGCTAACAAAGCCCCCCGGCCTAACGACCTAACTTTTTCCACTGCATTGTCAACAGATGCATAGTGAACCAAGCAAAGTTAAGGATCAATGTCATCGTTGACTGATGACCCCCGAGGGGCCAACAAATTGTGAATCAGTCTGAACTGTCCTGGTTCCTTCTTAGGAACCACTCCCAAAGGGGAACACATAAAGCCTGTTAACGGCGGACTTTTGAAAGGGCCTGCTAGCCTGCCCAGGGCCCGTTCTTTTTCCAGCTTCCTGGCTACCACCAAAGAGTTCTGAGATGTGGAGATTAAGGCCCATATTTATACTTTTTGACGCAAAACTGCGCCAGCGCAGTTTTGTGTCAAAAATATTACCGCCGGCTAACGCCATTTTGGTGCGCCGTGCACAACCACAGGTGGGAGTCATTATTTTTGACGCACACCGTAGCGTCAAGTCGTAAAGCAAAACGATGTTAACGTGGCGGAAATGACTGTGGGTCGATTTACGACCTCGCAAACCGGATATGCGCCGTTTTTTTACGCAATAGCATTAAAAAAAAACGCAAACACTGCCATTTCACCAGAGGAGAGCCAAAATGGATCCCAGATGCCAGTACAGACCCCAGGAAGATGACAACAGACCAGGAACCAGCCAGGATGACTCACACAAGAACCAGGACACTTTTAAGAAGAAAAGAAAGTGTTGCTTTAGTGCAGAGGAGCAGGAAATTCTGGTTAAAGAGGTGACGGAACACCAGCACCAACTGTTTGTCACCTCAAAGTTGCCAATCAGTAGGAGAGAGGCTATATGGCAACAAATTGTCGACAAGATTAACAGTGTGGCTGAAGTACGCAGAACAGTCATCGAGTGCAAGAAACGCTGGCATGACTGCAAGCGCAGGACTAAGAAAAAGATGGCCAGGAACAGGAAGGCACCACTGCAGACTGAAGGGGGAAGTCCAGCACACCAGGAGGCCCTGGACCACATGGAGGAGATGGTCGCAGCCGTCATCCCTGAGGAGATCGTCACAGGGATTCAAGGACAGGACAGCGCAGACTACCAGGAGACAACGCACATGCAGGGTAAGTCGCATGGGGAATTAAAATGCAATAATGTCATCTACAACCGGGGGGGGGGAGATACCGACCACAAAATGCATGGAAGTCATCTTATACATGGAGTGGCATGGGTAAAGGGGCACGGCAGGGGGGCATCTCCCGTTCTGGGAAGACCTGGGGCACACCATTACACAACACCAACAACAGTCCCATGGGGGCATGCTGTCATGCCAACGATGGAGCAAAGGGAAAGCCATGCCAGGAGGGAAGTCCACAACGTCAAACTGACATCCCAGCACACGTCAGCCACCATACCCCTACATTAACTAGGGCCCTCTTAACAACCTCCAGACATACTGACAACTGGAATGTAACTGCGACAACAGTTGCCACTACCACCTCCGCTCTGTGTGCAGCTCAAGTAGCCAATGGCAGTAACCTCCCCATGGATCATACACACCTAAATTAGGGGGTGAGGATGACAACTGCAACAATCCCCAGAAACAAGACAAAAGCCCCAGTACTCTCAAATGTCAATGCCCATAGCTGTCGCAAACATCAGCCAATGTAAACAACAATAGGAGCTACACAGCACTAATGACACACCCATGCTGCATATGTCAGGGTCCATCCTGTGCCTGGGTAACAATGCAACATCCCAAATTTCATAATGCTCAGACAACAGGATTGAGGGGGGGACACATGTAACTGGTCACTGAAATACACCTGCACAGTCAGAGGAGGAAATAGGACACTGATACGATTATCAGGGCAATCCAATGTAACACACATTCCCCAACATCAGCAGTACACATTACCAATGTCAACATCCATGTCAGATCATAACATTGTCATGCATAGGATATGCCACATGTCAATTACATTTAAGTGGATGTGAAAGATCAGAGATTGGGGCAGGTCCAGGTTGTTAAGTGTTCTGCCAGGGCAATCAGAACAACCACAGCCAGTGAAAGGTTTCACCATGAGAATGGATGTGTATGGAGGCTTGAGTAGGAAAAGAAGGTGGCAATTCTCTATTTGGCCTAAACCAACACTTAGAGGCGATGATGCTGACAAGTCTAATAACTCAATAACATACATGTGACATGCAGGTGGGCCATAGGCCTGGAAGAATGCCCATCTGAAGGACTGGAGCAATTAACACAAAACAAGATCACAAAGTGAATTCATCAAAAGGCAGGCACGTCACATCAAAATTGCCACAACACAGACACACTAATTGTACCCTGTTTCATTGCAGAGGAAGATGGATCTCCTGCAGATATGCCTGTCCCAGATTTCCCTGATGACATGGATGACGAGCCGATAAACATTCCCAGGAGACTATCCAAAAGGTCCTTGAAACCCTCCAGACCCCACCTTCAGTCACAAGGAGGAGCACAGAACAAGCAGCCATCGTAGAGGATCCACCCACCACCCCAATTGTAAGACCTGCCAGCTCCAATACAGCTGAGGACTCAGACGACACTGGCACCAGCTTTGAGAGGAACTGTAGTTGGAGTACAGCAGGAGCTGGCCAAGAAGGTGGGGGTGCAAAATATGGCAGCCAGCCTTGAGGGGATGCGTTTGTGCATGATGTCATCTGCAGATCAGGCAGCAGCTATGCAAGCCCAAACATCCAACTTGCAGGAACTGCAGAAAACCCAGAAGGAAATCAGCACAGCTGTAATACAGTTGACCCAACACCTACAACAGCAATCCTGTCAACGCGTGCACAAATGCAACATTGAACCCCTCAGGGCCGACCTGGCTGCCTACCATCGTGATGTGGCTGCTATTCTCAAGAACCAGCAGATACTCCTTGCTGCAGTACTGCCCTTAAGACCTTCACAGGGAGCAGCGACCGGGATGTCTGACTCCACGTCTTCTAACACTGAGGTGTCTGTTGCCCCTTCACAACCAACAACAAGGACAGAGGAGGCAAAACACACATCAGAAGAAGACATGGAACAGATCACATTCACAAGGAAAATGACCCGGAAGCACTAGTCCCTGCCACATGGCCAACATTTACCAAGGTACTGCACTTTGTAACTTGCCAGTCTTGCAACAACTGTACTCAAGCACTGTTCTGCAAACCACTGTATATCTTGTCACCCAGCCCAGTGATTGTCTCTCTCCTACTCATTGGCAAATTCTGTCCTTCTGCACTGTCTGAAACAGCAACCCCAGCATGTCAAAAGCATTTTGGTAAACCCTTGTGTTGGATCACAATGTAAGATGTCACTATAATGGACTCACAATCATGGACAATGTACAGATAGCACTACAGCACTTTTCAATGCACTTACACAACAAATCTGTCTCTGGGTAATGTGACATATCAACTGTGCAGTAGATAACTGAAATGTGCCTACTGCCAAATTACGTAGCTTGTCAATACAACTGTCCTTATAATATGTAGTCAGAGAAATCAGCACAGTGCCCATGATTGCATCATACTCTGCCCATCCTGAGGGACTAATCTGATGAAGTGAGAAACCATACACCATCATGCTGTGTTGGACAGAAGAATGCTTCCTCAGGGGATAACTAAGTCATCAAATAGTGGCCGCAAAATGTTGTCAACATGCAAAAATAACACAAATAACATGGCACACTAATCTAAGCAAACACTACAAAAGCTGCATAAATGGAGGTGTCTGAGTTTACATACAAATAGGTGATCATGCTGAACTGTGTCACAATTGATGTATGAGACTCATGAAAACAAGAATATAAGAGTGCCAATGAGAACTCATCTTATAAGGGTGTCCATGATCATCACACTGCAGTCAGACCCCTAAAACTGTTTCCCCAATACCAAGTCTGCAAGCACTGTTTGTGATTTTCAAAACACACTTATCAACAGAAACACATTGCCATCCATATTAACGGTGGTTGGTGGTTGCAACGAAGGGTCGACACTTTGCAAGGTATCTCTGGGCTAGCTGCCAACCGTACAGCTCAGTTGGGATTTGTTTGTAGCATAGGACACAAATGTAATAGTACAAAATGTATGTACACTGAATCCAAACCCACGATCAAGTACCATTCAACACATACTATTAAGGGTTAACCAAATATTTATTAAATGCTAATCACAGAAGAGGAAACTGAGGGAAAAATCTTACCTACCCTAATCTACCCTGACTACTCATTACCCACAACTGTCCCTAACTAACCTAAGCTACACTTACTTATCACATGCAACGAAATGTTCTAAACATCTACCCCCCACCCCCTTATGAGATGGGACACATGGAGGACAACACATACTAACCTAAACACATACTATACTATCCTAAACAAATATATATATATATATATATATATTTTTTTTTTAATTGTTTTTTTTTAAAGTTTAAACACACAACAACCCCAACATAGTCCCCCACCCACCCACACACTTAATAAGTAAAAATAGAAAGAATCTGGACCCCCACCCACTAACACTAACTAAACTATACTAACCTAACACTAAACCCCCTAAGCCCACTAACTATAAGAACAAGGAAAGAGGAGGGAGGGGAGGGAATCATGTCCATCAAAAAATGTCTAGAGGTTGGCCCTCCGGAGGGTCCTCTTAATAGACTTAACACGCCGGTTAATGTGGCGCACATCCCGGCTCAGGTGGCTCAACTTGCGCAGCACATGGTCCATCTTACGTTCCATGTTGTGGAAGGCTGCAGGGTCAACAGATGGAGCTGTGGCAGTCTGGGTACCGGTGGAGGAGGTCTGTGTGTGTGTGGTGCCAGGCCTAGTGGGCTGTCCTGCTCCGGTGGCAATGCTGGGGCCTGGAAGTACAGCAGATGTAGGACCAACAGTCCCAGCTGTGGGTGGGGCCACCTGGCTTGGATTGGTGGTTATGCTGGTGGTGGCTGTGGTGGGCAAAGTAGGGCCACCCTGTGAGAAGGCTCTCCATGCCCCGGAGGCCCGTTCATGGCGATATTGCCGGGCCATCCTCCTGAACCCCGACTCCACCAGCAGGATTTGCTGGTATCTCATGGCCCGGCGCTGGAATTCACGGACCTGGTCTGGAGTCATGTTTGCAGCTGTGAAGACAAATGCAGATATTCTACATTAGTAACTGCATTGTGTGAAATGGCACAAGAAATTAATCAGACAATACATCAACTGTACTTGTAACAGCTCATATCACAATACAGATCATTGAATGTCACTGAGGATTACATGGCAGGTCAGCCTACAAAGGTCACATCACGCATAGCACATCCATAACCTACAAGATGGGTAACAACTGGTTTTGACTTGCAATCTGAGTTCTGGCAGTTATCAGCTAAGAATCATGCTGCATATCCTCCGCCAAGACCTGGGCTACAAATTTCAGTGTACGGAAAGCAAAACTAAAGCCACATGGTCTGCAAGTTGTAACTGGACTTGCCAGTATAGTACCAAGTGCCAAACCTGAGTGTGTACACTAGGTTGCAACCAAACCGTCACTTATTCACATGTATGTGTAACATACTGGTTGCATCAGTACTAGGTACCCCATTCACAAACCCATGCCCGTGTTTGAGGGTGGGTGGGTGGGTGGGTGGATAAACAACTATCAATTTCCAACAACATGTACACCGAGGAGTGTATAGAAAACTCCACACGTGTTTGGCTCTACACACACCACAGGTAAGGTCTATCAACAATTAGGAGTCAGCAAACCATAGAGCAATCATATGGCCACACATGTCAGGAAATGCAGAACTTGGTACACAACATATACTTCCAGTAAGGCCTGACTTACATCAGACACATAGTTGCAAGAACACCCATGATCATGAATTGCATGTACAACTAGGCCATTGCACTCAAGTTCCCCATACTTGTAGCACTACATGTGGAAGTACATGCTGCTAGGAGGTTCTGCCTACTGTTTCATAATTACGTAGGTAAATAGGGAAACAGATGTCTATTGGAAAGCAATTTGCTGTACCAATCTTGGAGAATGTGGGTCTGACAGGCTGACTAAATCGGAGCTGACTTCCAGTGCGACTCTTGTTGATACAAGTGTCATCCAAATGACTAACCCCTGTACTCACAGTGGGGCCTACAGGAATGGCCTACAATCCCTACATAATACCATTGGATACGCATTGGCCAACTCAAAACATGTGAGAAACTGAATTCCCACTCATGGAACAAGAGAAAAGCTTGCCCAACGCATCACACCTTGCTATGGGTTCAACTCACACGAGTCCATAACCAGCAAACACAACACATAACAGACATATCAACACTTACTGGAGTGGTCGGGCTCCTCAAATGTCGCCACCTCTCCCACAGTGTAGGGTGCCGGTCCACCTGTAAGGTATGGAAGGAAGAAATGTGCTCAAAATCTGTGCACAGCGCAACAATTTCATAAACATATACAATGTGTAGGCTGAATAAGGAAATGGCAGCCATTCAGACATGATGGTACTGCACCTGATATATCACCGCCAACTTGTACATAGCATGGGTCTCCTGTGACAGTTACACACATATCTGCACACATACATAGGCCCTAACTATCATGTGGTTGCAAACATGCCCCCTAATTGGTGAACAGAAAAAAATATGGAGTGTAATCGTCTCATCATGTGCATCCAAGAGAGACATCCAAAGCCTGGTTACTTGAGGACTACATTACCAGTCAAACATGCCTTGTGGCCATGACACATTAATGACACATAGGTACAATGTACAGAGGGAGGGGCAGGGACTTTTGTAAGCCCTCCTGTTGTTACATTTGATTCAATTGATGTGGCCCAGCTATGGTGATTTGCACCAACCATCGAGATGTGAAGCCATGTGCCTACACTTGGACTGCCATCCATATTTGGAATGTGGCACAACTAACTCCAGCAAACATTCTAAGATGTTAGCTGAGGGGACCTTACACCTTTTCACAATGTTTTCAAATCCAGATCTGACATGTATCCAAAAAGATCAAGGAACACAATAATCCCAAACATTCATAGTACTTCCGTGAACGCTTTCCTTCCACACTCACCAGACTCACATGAGACAGATGTCTGAGCCACTCTGCTATTATCAATTGACGTGAAGGCAGCACTCATTTTCAGCATCATGTAGTGATTTTAAAGTCAGTCTAGCTATTGCCTCAACACAGTTAGCCAATATGTTGGTACATCTTTACTTCTCTGTCAATAGTACCCCATACAGACATGATTGGCTCCTATTTTGTTTGGTTTTCTGACAAAAAGGCCTCACCAATTTGCTTCATGGAAAAGTATCCTGTAAGTTTGCTGAGCACGTGCTACCTGACTGCTAGCAATTGTGATCCTTGCCATAGTGCATCAATTATCCCTTTATGTTTCCCCAGCATTACACACAGTCAGCAAGTTAGCTGGCAGACATTGTACAAATCCTCTTATGTCATTACAGAGCATTTAATCGTGCACATTTATATGATTAGTACTCACCAACAGTGCCACCAATCATGATTCCCAGGTGGTCCAAGAGATCCTGCTCCCTGGTGTTGAGGTCAGCCCACCGGTGCTTCAGCTGGTGGTCACTCCTCTGGCTGGCATACACACGCTGCAGGTGATGCAGCACCTTTCCCCACCGGATTCTGCGCGCCTCTGTTGGATACCCCTGTATCACCCTGCCCCCTGCCTGAATCATGAGTGGCAAGAAATGGCACACAAGCCAGATGAACCCCCCCCCAACTCCTCTTCACCCATCCTGCCAAGACGTGGCCTACCAGACATACTTGAAAAGTGAAAGGGAATAGGGGTATAAGAAATAGAAAGGGGAAAAGGGGGAAAGTAGGGTTACAAATACAGATGAAAAGTAAACTTAACCACTAAAAGAGCCCAACTCAAATTAACGCTACCCACAACAGACTCCCACAAACAACAAAAACACAAGATAAATGGACAAATGTAGACAAAACACAGTAGTACAGTATACAGCAACAATATTTATTTCACAAATGGACTTTACAGATAGCACACAGGACAAAAAAGCACAAAATCTCAGGACACCACTCTCTACACAGCCACACAGTCTAGAAGGATCATAGACTGCAAAGTGAAAGTGTAAAGTACACCCACTGTACATGATCTGTAAACAGGATATCCTATTACATCACTTCCTGTATGAAAAGTCCCACCATTTTCGCGTTCTGCGAAATTTTTTGTCTACCAAAACTGTATTTGCGTCATTTTTTTTTACGCAGAGGAGTGAAAATTAGCCCGCATCCACATAATAGTACATGGCCTGTACAAATATCTGGATGCGGGCTAATTTTCACTCCTGTGCGTCAAAAGAAATGACGCAAATACAGTTTTAGTAGACCAAAAATGACGCATAACGCTAGTAACGTCAAAATTTCAGTGCATTAACTGTTTTTGGGCAATTTTTCTGGGTTTTTTTTATGTTACATTTGGGACACATCAGCGATAGGCTTATTGAAGACACTATGGTGTTGATGGTGTTTGTTCACATGTGTGACATCATACTGCAGCGGACCATGATCCGCTACTCCCTTCACAGTTTTTTTACGGTTGGCTGACGCAATAGTTGGTCATAAGTGTGGCCTACATATATGTGTTGCACAAATTGTGCATGTTTGGCATAAGGAGAGTATAGCAATGTGATGCACATATGTACAATACCTAAATGCCTTTGGCTCAAAGTGTGTTCTTTGGCAACTAATGTATTTGTTGACCAAGTGTGTGTATCACATGAAGCATATTTGTACATATGCTTGTATGAATGTGATGTCCATGTGTCCAATCCTTAGATGCAAGTCATTGTGTAAATGAGAGAGGGCATGTGTTAGTCATACATGTAGCAACATCCGTAAAGTGGACTTCCAAGATTTAAGGTCACGTAGACACCACATGTGGCATAGCATGCACCAGATAGATGGCAGACGCTTGTTCATGTCAATGGTCCACATTTTCTACATCCTATGTCCTAGAGTATTGGTAACAGCTTCCTAGGCACTAGTTGGTGAATCCTACAGTGAGTCATACACATGTATTGAGGAAGTGGGGACCATGTTGTTTGCACAGACAGACAAGGGTGAATCTCAAATGTATGATGACACCACAGTTGAGGCCATAGAAGTGTGCCCCAACTATCAAGTGGCTGTTGTGGACCAGCATACAAGACAGCACGTGTCCACATATTTCCAGTGATCAATTGCACATAGGTGTCTTGTTCATGTGTGTGGTCCAATGATGATCCTGTATATTGTTTGGGGTGTAATTTGTCACAGTTCGGTCCAGGACTCATCATGAGTCAGTGGCAGCTATTCTTGTATCTACTGAGTATCCTTGGTTGATCAATGTGAGTAAAGTGGATGTGGACATGTGAACCTACATGGGGATGGTCCCACCCTGTCACTAAAGACGTGTAATGAGACAGTCAACAGGGCAACCTTGGTGTGCTGACTGAGATAATGTCTCAGGTGTCATGTTCCGGCAGGTGTCATTACAACATTTGTACACAGGTTAGCCTCTGCAATTCCCACTGCATCTGGGAACATCATAGCCTCTGTGCTGATTATTCTTTCAGCTATTCACCACACACGGCCCATCACTATGTTGTGAGCACTGTGATTCTGTGTGTGAACTGTCATGGTCCTGACATGTGTGTATTTTTCATGGACATTATCAGAGGTTGCTGGTTGTGCTGAAAGCCCCGTACCCAATCCCTGCCTACAGCCCTAGGACACTGTCACACTTTGTCATTCATGCATAAATGCGACCCAGACAAGGGATGGGCCATGAATTTTGCTTTTCCCAGAGGATTTAACTCAAATGGTACAGTTAAAAGGCAGATGATGCTATACAATGTATTTGTGTATGCAATGAAGAAGCCCATGCCCAATACCCCCTGATGAATGAGAGGTTTGCTAACGCAAGTGTGGTACATATGTAGACACAGGGATAATTTAGTGTGACGCACAGACAGATGCCAGTCAGGCTGACAGAATGCAGAGTGATTCAGGATCCAGCAATTTGACAAGTTACATAATCAGTGGTCTGACTCAGACTGTTTGGAGGACAAACTAGACAGTTGACATGTCAAACTGTGTATGTCCTGTGTTTTTGAAGGTGACAAATTAAACCAAGGGCTGTGTTACACAGCCTAATTAGTATCAATGCTTAACGGTGTAATTGACTAAATGGCAACTGCTATGCTGTTCCAGGCATCAGCAGGGGCAGTACTTTTTTAAATGTGTGGTGTGCATGGAGGTGATCACAGGTGTGGGCTGCATCTGTTTCTCACCAGTCCTGTAGGTGAGACTTGCATTCTAAGGGCCAACAGACATTTTCACACAGGAAGCAATCTACAGGTGCTAACAGGGCTTTGAAACTATAAGACAGTGTATAAATTAACCTGACGTCCATGCAGTCAGATGTTCTATGACAATGGCATACCATAGGAAAGGGTGTAGCACACTGGATTGCTAATGTTGGTCTGTGTGTGTAGAGGAGGGAATATCAGGGTACACTACTTAGTATTCCAGGGACCTCTTCCGACAGGTGGGTTGTGACCAGGTGCATGGGTGTGTCAGGAGTTAGGAAATGGGCTGACATGTACATGGAATGTCATGTGTGCAATGCTGCTCATATGTGTGGCACTTGCGCTGTTTATGTTCTGCTTCTATGGAACTCTGGTCACAGATAGTCCTTGCAAATATTGGATGCAGTTGGACTTACTGCTGTCAAGGTTCTGGTCAGACATTCCTGTTACTGATGCAAAAGCACATCGACTGCCTTATGTATGAGGCTTTTTTTTCCCCTTATTGAGTGATGGTGTCTTAGTTGTGTGCCATATGCTGCGTTGGACCTTGATTTCAACATGTATGTGTGAAATAGTTGTGGTCCTCTGCTATTGGCCTTCAAAGGAGAAAGGTACATGATATGATGATATATGTCATTAACAGTGTGTGTGTATGTGACCATTGTATGTTAGGCATCACATTGGCTCTGGAATGTTCAGTGTCGTAATCAGTATCTCAGCAATGCTCCATGAGGCAACACTCTTATTCTGATAAGCAGAGATGAAGGTGTGCAAAAATGAATAGCCAGACCATGATATGGTGATTATTATAGGTGTTTATTTAAATAAGTTAACTAAAGTGGTGAAGGTGATTATATTCAAAAGAAATTGTTGACGATCTGTTGCTGCCTGCGTATACCAGCGGCCGTGTTCTGTAGTTCCCCCTCATGTTGCAGGCCAGCATCCTCCTCTTCTGGTTCCAGGAGTGGAATGTTCCTTTTGATGCAAATGTTGTGCAATATTGCACATGTTAGGATGATCCTACAGACCATCTCCGGCGAATATAGGAGGCTACCACCAATGATGTCGAGGCACCGGAACCTTGACTTGACGATGCCAAAGGTCCACTCGACAATGCTGCGTGTCCTCCTATGTGCGTCGTTGTAGGCACGCTCTGCAGCAGTGCCAAATGGTGTCATAATCCATGGCTGGATGCCATACCCCTGATCAGCTGCAAGAGAAAATGATTGGGATCATATTGATGTAGCTGGCCCTATTGAAATGACCTTTCATGGCAGTAGTTGTCTTGTGTTGTCTGTGACTCTTTTGTGTTATAGTGAAGCATCCTAGGCTTGTAGGATGTACCATCTGCATTGTGTTGTTTCCTCGGCTGAACGAGTGTTTGTCTGCTAACCAGTTGTCAGCAGTATGTTTTGGGATTTGCAGTACAGTGTGCCCTCCCTAGCATTGTGACTTGTGATACAAGTGTCCGTGTGTCTTCACTGGGGGTGAGATGATAGTTCCATACACAGGTTAAAATTGACAGTGGTGGTAACACGTTCATATCAATGTACCCTGGACATCCCATACCTTTAGACTTATGCAATGGATTAGTGTAAAGGTCATTGGGACACATACATTTTGCAAGGTGACATTTGGGCAACCCACTCCACATGTTGTGATCTTTGGCGTCTTAACATTAGGCTGTACAGTATTTTCCTATGTGTGACAGGTTCAATGGTGACCTAAGAAACATGGCTAGCGATGTCACGACCTCAGTGTGTTCCTGTTCACATGTTGCTGTTGTGGTGTATGTGCTGTGTGTCCTAGAGGGTTGCTGTGCAGTGTGTATATAAGTAGGTTTTTGTACTTACCAACAAGTAGTCCATTGCCATACCGTCCATCCTGGAAGTGTTAATTGATGGTGCAGTGACGGAAGATGAATGAGTCATGTACACTCCCAGGATATTTAGCCACAATGTTTTTGATCAATCCCTGGTGATCGACAATGGCCTGCACGTTGATGGAATGTGTGTGCTTCCTGTTGCGGTAGAGGTGTTCAGTTGCAGCAGGTGGCACAAGGCGTACATGTGTGCAGTCGATTGCACCAAGGACGTGTGGGAAGCCACTGATGAGGAAGAACCCCTGTTTTGTTTCCTGCTGCTTCTGCAGTGTGTTAGGGAAGCAGATGTGGCGGGGTGTCAGTCCAATGATGGCATCCAGTACTTTGGGCAAAAAGGCAGAGAATGATAGTTGTGATATTCCGGCAACCAGGGCACCAGTTGTTTGAAAAGAGCCACTTGCCAGCATATGAAGTACAGCAAGCAGCTTAGTTTCTGCTGGGATGGTGCGGGGTGTCAGCAAAGTGGGGGCCAACTGCGGTTCAATGGTGCGCAGCAGCTGCTGAATGGCCTGCCAGTTCAACCGGTACCTCTGGATGATGTTGTGTTCCCTGAGGCCCTGAAGGGTGGTTCTGGGTCGGAATATCCTCTCCTGCCTTCTGCGCTGCCTTTGGGGTCCCTGCTGGTGTTGTTGTAGCTGCTGTTGTTGCTGCTGGGCTCTGCGTCTGGGTGCACGCTGGATTAGAATCACCTCCATGGCTCCCTGTTGCTGCTCTGCTGCTCTGCTGTTTGTTCTGTGTGTTCTGATTAAATTCAGGTGTGTTTGCCCCATTTTAATGCCTGCCCTGACCCAGGTGTGAAATTTTGACGCAAATCGGGTTGTGCGTCATTTTCTGGCTCCGCCTCCCGGCCGCGCGTCATTTTTGCCCGACGGGAACGCCTACCTTGCATATGATTAATGCAAGGCGGGTTGCCGCATCCCAAAAATGACGCACATGGCGGAATTTTGTCATCCGCGGGCTCGGGCGTCAAAGTTTAAATACGGGGCAACGTTTGCGCTGAATGTGCGTCAAAATTCTTGACGCACATTCGGCGCAGGCGGAGTATAAATATGCCCCTAAGTTCCTACAGTGATTCACAGGAGAGACATTAGAGGCAGGTATCCTGAAACCAAAGGAAAAACCGTGAAGAAGTACCAATGCGGAATCCAAGGCCGGGTAAGCCTGCAACCATGGGCGCAACACGTCTAGCCTAATAGGGGAGGGCAGGGGGCGATCAATTTGATGGCTTACTAGGATCCCTGCCCCTCTCTTTTGACTTCTTGATACATTTAGATTCAGGGTGGGACGGGTGCCCGCAAAAGGAACAGTTGTGTCTGAACTTGCAGGTTCCGGCGGGACGTGAACACACCTTTCTGTTGAATGCCCAGCAAGACCCCTTCTTCTCACCTGACACCTGTGGCCGAAAGGGCTGCCTCCCGGAGACCTTGTTGTTAACGCATTCAAGCCACACATTAACCTCAGTCTGATCCCAGCCAATGGATGGATCTTCTACCTTAGCCCAACGAAAATCTCTGTCATATTCCAACCAAGACGACCCCCCCATAAGTGTGTTGGGCCTTCAATATTTTATTTGCGTAAGAGGTGCCCAACTCTGGTTTTTTCTCCAACTGAATTGACATGAATACGTTAAAACCGAATAACCAATTTGTCATGTTCTCTTCTATTTTGGGCTTCCTTTCCACATAAGAGGATGATTTAGGTTATTTTTCTTTCACCTCAACCTCCCTCCTTTTTTGCCCTTATCAATGAAAAGATGTCCACAAATTCCCCCTTCAATATCTTTTCTTTAACCTCCGTACTGACGTGTGCTGCCAGCTTACCTGGTCTGGATAGTAACGCATCTGTTGTCCCTTCCTTTGTAGGGTTGACCTGACCAGGAACCTTGCTGGAACTAGGCAGGACGTTTTGAACTACGGGGGGTGAAGTGAGAACGGCGCCCGGTGTCGGGCGACACTCAGGCTATTAACTGAAGCTTGCAGAGGATTTGAGGCATGCGCTGCCGCCAGTGCGTCCACCTGGTGCTTTAGGTCAGTTAGTGTATTCTGCCAAGAGTCGCTTGACCCCCATGGTGTTGTAGGCGGCGGTGTGTTGATAGCTGGGGCATTAATACTGGCCAACAACTTGGATACCTCTAGTAACGCCAACCTGGAAGGATCCTGATCCTGCGCCTGTTGCTCGGGAAAGCGCATCGGCGGGGGCCCTGGTGGAGCAGGCACAACTACCCCTGGTAAAGGAGTGGGTGGTGCCCCCGGCTGTGCTGTAGGCACCAAGGCAGCCAGGGACTTACGGATATCAGCTAAGACCCCCTCTAGGCCCAGACCTGGTGATGCAGTGGTGCCTGCATTTAAGACTGGAGGCGTGGGGGGGAGGGACTGCGGATGGGGCCGGGGGATCAGGTAAGGCAAACTGTGCTGGTGGACTAACCGCTGTGGTGGGCGCCTGATTAATGGAGGCCGGAACCGGCGCTTTCCCATTCTTCCTGCCGGGGGGAAAGCAGCGCTGGGTGCCACATGGGACCGCTTTGGGCGGGTGCTCCTATCCCCACTAACTTCTTTTTCAGGGGACCCATTGACCTCAATTGTGTCATCACTCCCCAATTTTTCTAAAACCAATCTTAAGAGCTGGGACAACTCGGGGTCCCTTCCTTTTCCCTTTTGGGTGCTAGCCTTATTTGGTGGCATGATGGACTGCAATGGAAGAAACTACCCTGAGGCTGAAATGAAGAAACATTTTTTTTTTTTTAGATTGATGACCCTGCAACAAGACGAATACAACACAGTTAACCACAGGATCAAGAGGATAACCCCTCTTAAGTACTTAACTCAGCCACGACCAGCTTAAATAATTAGTGCCACGATACAGGCCATATAACCCTTTGGCTGAATTAGAGTAAGCCCCTTATCAAATTAACAATATTTCTTTACATACGCGCAACACAGGCAGGTCTAATACCCCACTAACAAGCAGCAAAATACATTTCCCCGTGGTACAACATAAAACCACAACTGCACTTAAGCTCTTTGTGTGTCAGTAAACTTAAATATACCTTTCTAACAGCGCGACTCACGCACACAAGACCAATTGGGCCAAGCGCGCAATCAGCAAATACACGGCGCGCCAGAAATTGGCTATTTCACAGAACCTGCCAGCTGAAAGTCACGCGTCTAAAGATCACGAACAATTGTTATAACACGCGCCTGACGGGTGCTGGATCGCATGCTGCTTTCTTGCTGAACAAAGAAAACACGTCCCCCAAGACCCAGCTGCCAACAATTGTTTAAAAACGCTCCTGTCGCGCGCTGTGTTATATACAAACTACTTGCGTTACCGGCGCTAGGGTCTCTTTAATGCAGGGAGTGAGTCAATGTTTTTATTTAAATTGCCAAACACGCAGGCAATAAAATTCTTTTTAACAATTCGCCTGTCGCGCAAAACTCCCTATGCGGCTCGTTGGAAGGCGGTGGGGCACTAACAACAACAAGCACTGCACGCAAATACTCACAGATCCCGAGGACCGAACACCTCCTGCACAGCTCCGCTCCTCGAGGAGTGTAGGGCACCGACCCCACCCAAAAAGCGCATCCTAATACCCGGAAGCAGGAACAGATATCGACTTTGTGGACTGGAAACCTCAAGGGATGTAGGGCACCGACCCCTCCGAAGTGCGAACCAATGCCGGAAAAAAGGGGAAGACGAAGGAACCTCCATCGCGGGCTCCAGCACGAATCCGGCCGGCGCAAAAAAGGTAAAGAAGGACTAGCCTTCTTGGGGGGGCTCTTAAGTAGCCCCCCACTGGATTGCGGCGGCTGGATCCGGCCAGAAACCAACGATGGCCCCACGTCTGGCCCCCTGCTGTATTTCCGCCCCAACGCCTCGCGGGGGTGGAAATCCGGCCAGCATTCTGCACCTCCGGTGCAAAGAAAAGGGAGAGTGAGCCCAGGGCCTCGGAGGCCCCGACCCCTAACGGGCCGCGCCCCCCCACTTTGATGAGGACGCTTTTCCCTACTTCCTCTTCATGTGCGTGACGCAGTCTGCATCACACATAGGAAGGAAAATGCTTCTTTGGATTGTTTTTATTTGGGAAGGTACAAAAAATAATCCTGCCCATAACAAATACTCCTTTCTAGCATGGTGCAAGGATGCCTGTGTTGGTGCTAGGCAGCCACAACTGCCAGCACTGGGAAAGAGATAAAGAGCGTCACATAGTTGTAAATGCATATGCATTCCTTGGCATTATGCTGTGATTAGTTGAAAGCAGCTTAGCAAGAATGTCATAGGTTTTAAAGCAAGCAAGGGAAAATAGCTCTCTAACTAAACTCTGTAAATTACATCAATAATATGGGCACTGTGGCCTTCTAACACCCCTGTGCCCTGGTGCTACTTCACCTGCGATAGCTGTGCCTCTGGCAGTAAAGCCTTGTGTTGAACCTTTGCCATGCAAATGTGTCAACTTTGTTAGAGAGCAAGTTTTATTAATAACACCTGAATTACTAAAATGCAAACTATAAATGTAACGTGTGTTTAAAAGCGTAACTGAAAAACGTGTGTTAGAAAAAGAAGCGTGTACTTCTAAAATGACTAACATTGTGGACACGATAAACAATGTACGTTATGAAAAATAATGATGTCTAATGTAGAAATATTTGAATTATTCATAATTATATGCACTAGAGAAGATGAATTATTGATGAATTATTAAGAATAATAGTTTGAAATGATTACTAAAATGTTTTATTTTCTTCATGTGTTAGCATTAGTGAAAGGTCGATGTTTAGCATTCTCTAAAGGCCTGTGTTTTAGCATTTTCTAGAAACTCTATGTTCATTGTTAATTTGTTGCTGACCTTACAAAACATTCTGAAAGTTTAGTTATTTAACATCCTGTGTTACTTGCACACATGGAAAAATTACTTGCATTTGTTCCTTCCTGAGATAATACAAATGTCTTAAACAATGAGCTTCAGTGCTCAATGTCATGTTTCATGTTACTTTTAAATGTGTAACAATTGTATTCAACTACAGAAGCCAGTGACCAGAGACGGGAAAAGATGAACCAATCCAAATGTACTGTCCGAAAAAGAAGATACACCAAATACGCAAGCAAAGCCTGATTGGCTATTAACACCCTTACTCTAGAGTCTTGTCCAATAGAAGCTTAGCTAGTTACTTTCTGAGACTTTAATATAGCAAAGTTTTAGGTGATGAAAGTCAATGCTTGTCTTGAGTTAGAGAGATGATGTGTTTCTGTTACTTAGCTATTTTCTTATGATTCGTGCAGTTCAGATACATTAAGGCCCAACTTTACAGAATTGTTCCCCTATTCATGATCTAATACTGATGCTGCCCAATGAAGACCAGACGCTCAGTTGATGAAGACATTGCTGTCTGCTGATCCATTTAGAAGAGGTATAACAAATGTGCATTTGTCTTTCTTGGAGGTTGCTCAGTTTTTTTAAAAAGAAAATCCAACCGCTTATTTTTGTTAGAGCCATAGCTAGATGTTTTATAAATCAATTTTTGTCTTATTTTTCTTTTTGCATGAAGTCTAAACATGCAAATCCAATTAGAGTAATAGTCAGGAATGCCCAATATCTAAATTTGACTGTTTTATAAATTGATTGTGAATACTTCTTTTGCGATAATTAAATGTATTCTGTATCTATTTTCCATCTTTTATCGTTGTTATTCTGCATTGTTGTTTTGGAATGTCTAATGATTAATGCTTTGGCTAGATTGAGATTCTCCAGACGTTTAGGTCAGCCTGTGTTGTTCTTATACGTTTATGATTTGGTCATGCAAATGATTTACATGACATTAGCATTGTTAATCTAAAGGGCAATAAATGTTTAAACTTTACTAAACTGGTGTGGTGATTCATGGCCACATAGCTCTGGTGTGTAAAGATTATTGACTCTAAATGATATATTTGATGTTTATTGACTTAATATTGTCTGTTAGGTTGTACTTTTACTCCTGTCTGAGTCCAAAGATCCGAGTTGACTTCTAAGGGTAATAGATGACTTACCCCTTAAGGGACACCTTATCATAATAAACTAAATAAAATAAGGTCTGTCACGCACACAACCTGAAGGTCCAGTTTAAATCTCAGCAAGGTAGGTTCAGGCTTTGGTCCTTCTGAGTGGAGGTAATTAATTGTGAACAAATAGGCAAGAACATCTTTGGAAAGGACACTCCCTCCAAATGACATATAGGAGTATATTTCAAACTTACAGCTATATCTTTCGCAGGTTACACGTCTTCTGAAATGAGCATAATGAAAGGCGCCATTTTCAAATGGCAGGACAGAAGAATGACAGCCACATAGGGTGGCTCAGACGTTCTTCTGTCCTGCGATTTGAGGATGGTGATTTTCATGGCAATACAGAATACATGAAGGTGTGAGTCAGTAATCGGTCCCCTCGATTTCCCTCCTGCCTACCCCCAATACCCCTTGTGTTTGTCTTGAAATGATCCCTGGTTTTCAACTTCTCTATAGTTTTTCATAGACTCCTGACTTCCCCTGCGATCAGGGTTGACTATATGGAACGTGCATTTATACTTTGCTATGGAAGTCCCCTTTCTGGCTTTGGCAAGTAGGACTCAAGCTGCCATCATGGAGGCATGCATTTGTCTTTGATTCTCAGGCACCCTTCTTGGTTTGCCTGGGGGATAGTTACAGCGATGCTGCCTAAGCATCATGGCTAGGCCTCTCACACTTCTGAGACTATACCTACTTCTTATAGAGTTCTGTACCAGTACTCAAATTATCACTGTCTTGTGTTTCTTCTTGACAGTGTGTCATTCTGTACTCCAAGGCCTCCAGTCCAGGACATTTAACAGGCATCCTGATAGACACCAGGGACTTGTTGTCTTTTACTCTCATGCAACACTTACCCCTCTTCACCTAAGTTACAATAGGTCCTGCATAGTCTCCTGGACACTGATACAGGGAATGGGACACCTCTAAGGGAAGAAGGTGAGATTAGCCTCACCATCTCACGAGCCATTTTGGAAGGGTTGTGATGATAGGCACACACAGAAGTAAAACTAGGAACAATGAGAATAAGCAGCAGTAAGAGTAGAAAAGTAGACGTAAGTAGGAGTAGGATTAAGCTGTAAGAGTGCCCACACATAGAGGAAGTTTTTTGGGATTCTAATAATATTCCATGTCAAATAGGAATGATGCAGAACGTTATGCTTTGAAAAGAACAGCACAAGGGAACTCATAAGTTGGACAAAAATAAAAGAACCCTATATTTAAAAAAAGTGTGTTCTTTTCAACAGTCATTTCAAATTATTTATTTTCTTAATCAGACAATAAACTATTGTGTGTTATTTATATTTGTAATTAGTTTTTCCTCAATTACATTTTTGGGAACAACCCAGTACTTCAGAAAAACTAACTAGCAGCCCAGGATCGTTAATGCATTCTTTCCTAGACACAAAGATACCATTGTTTACAATATGCTAAAATAAAAAATACTTTCTTAAAAAATTCACTGCACCAGCAAATTAACAGTTGCACTCTCATAGGAAAATGAGTTAGTACTGTAAACTAACGGAAAGGTAAAAAGAGGATGTTTTGTACTGGTGGCCTTTGTGAAAATTGCTGACTACACTTCAAAATTGAGTGCAGCTGAATAGTATGAATGCTTCCAAAATAACAGTGCGCTGTCTGAATGCATTCTCTTTTCGGCACAAAGCTGCATTCATGAACCAAAATAAAGAAGCATTAAAAAAGCCAATAGGTCTAGACTCGAAAACTAGTGCAGTGGTTAAATGTGTCAATTGTTCATGGTCAGTCTATTCCACTTAAGAAAAAATACCTCTGTCTAAACATGGCAGCTGTATCTTTGCAATAACGATTTTAAATTTGCAAAAATTAACTATCGCATATTATTTTAATAGAATTGTGCAGGTGCTTCTAAGCATGCAGTGGTACTTAAAACAGATCTAGAAACTTCTTTCAGTTTTAATGTACCTAAGGTAATATTGACGTCAAACAGGGGCATTTCCTTTGCAACGGTGAAGGAGAGTCACCCCCCTGGCTAAGATCCAGGAGCTGTAAAATAAAACAATATTTAATTATCGTTTTATTTTCAGTTGCTGGCTGAGCCATTAGCAGGGCAGGGAGGGGCGGGTCTGGGCCACGGAAGGGAGGAGAGGGGTGGGGAAGGAGGAAAGAATGCACCTAAGTTCGTATATGTGTTTGGCCGGTTTCTACAGCCAGTCAAACACACATGCCCAATTAGGTTTCTCCAACCAGGCTGGAGAAACTGCACAGACCCAAGGGTTGTGTCCAAGCGGCAGTCCAAGCCGTTCAGTCCAATCCTGACACTGCTTTCATGCTAGGTTATTCATGAAAGCAGCACCAGGATTGCTGGGAAGCCTTTGCTGGTGTCCCAGTGAATGCTGGGACACCAGAAGAGAAGAGGAGTGTGCGAGGCGGCGTCTGAGAAGGTATGTGTTTTTTTAAAGTTTTTTTTATTTACCCGTCCCCCCGTTCTCACCCCCCCCGATCTTCCCCTTGAGATTTCTGGCGACCGCCGCTGACATCGAATTACTGTAATTTAAAGACAGAGTTTAACACACAAGGATCACTAAATAAATTTGGATATAGAACCATGGATGCTATTTAGAGGTCACCAGGGGTCGCAGCACTCCCTTTGTGACCCCAGACCCCAGAGGTGGGGCTCTACACTCTTGGTTTTCTGTCAATTGTTTTATTACAATAATAGTCAATTTTTTCACATTATTCACTATTGGTGTAATAAAACCCAGAGTGCAATAGCTGGAATATGACCTTCCACAGAGGCTGAGGTAAGTAATAAAATGCATTAAAATATATGTTTGGTGAGTGCTTTGGGGTGAGAGTGTGTTTTCTGAGAGCGTGTGTAAGTGTGAAAATGTGTAAGCATATGTGTGTGAATGAAAATGAAGGTCAAAGGTGTGTTGTCACTTGTGCTACCCTTGGCAATTTGGTGAACTGACGTTCATGTACAGAACTTAAAAAAATGGATAAATGCCTTGCCCCAGAAGTCCTGGCACTAAAGTGCATTTAATTAATGTGTTCAGTACTTGTCACAAAGCCAGCATCATTCGCAATGCTCAGCAAATTAAAAGAAGGCTGTACCCAAAAACTCTTCATTTACTTATCATTCAGGACACATGATGCATTCTTAAAGGCACCTGCAATTTGAAAGCAGAAAAACATTCAGCATCATTATCAAATAGAAACTACTTTGTCAATCACCAGAGTAAAAAGAAAACATTGGCAAAAACTCATCAAAGGGAGACTGGATGCAACTTCTCACAAGCAATGACTAAAGTACAATGACCCAAATGCAACCAGTTGCTGAAGGGTGCTGACCCAAAGCCCCTCTATATATGTATATATATATATTGTTTACATTCTGCATGAACACTTGTAGCCGTTTAAGCAGTCTTTAGACCAACCTAAAAAAGTAAAGCTGAACTCAAAATTAAATGTTCTTCTCAAATTTCTCTTCAGAGCATCATAATGATTTAGCATTGCTCCAAAGATTTCAAATCTTAACCTCTGTAGGAGGCTGGCTCTCTATATCGTGTATGAAAAAGAAGTGTACTGTGTAGACTCCAAGCAACCCACCTTGGTATCCAGAGGTAAAGAGCAGATCACCCAATGCTCTGTTTTTGTGGTAGTGTGGGCGAGCAGTTAGGCGTATCTTGGAGATGTGCTAAGCATCTGTTGTCCTTACAGTATCAATAAATGTGGACACATACTCAGAAGAATAGCTCAAGACCAATTTACAAAAATACACCATATGAAAGAATAGGAAAAACTGTAAAAATGCATAAAATCAGGCAATGCTCTCACAAATGTCACTTTCTGTTTTTAGGTTGAGGTCGTCGAGATGTCCTGTGGCCATTTGGAGAAGTTCAGGTGATTCCCGGTTCAAGCGGGAGCAGTGGCTGAAAGTCTTGGAGCTGGTGCAGAACGGAGAAGGGGACCACATGGAAACACACTGCACAGGTGGACTTAAAGATAAGTACGGTGGGCCCCTTGGAGCGTAGATGTCGCAAGGGGTTAGGGACCCCTAAAGCACAGCTGGTTTTCCAAAGCAGGGGCCAGGGAGGCCAGGTGCAGTGCAGATAGGTCAGTCAATGGTTGTGCGTCAGCGAGTCCTTGGAGCCAGGTGCAGGTCACTTTCAGGGTGGATTGCAGGTCAGAAAGGCCACTCAAGGGGGTGGTTCTTGGATGCCCTGAAGTACCTTGACTGGGGCTTGCTTTTGGTCCTTGGAGAGACCAAAGTGGACTTTTCTTCTGCATGTACAACATTGGGGGGTCCAGTACCCTGGGCAATGGCATGTCTCAGCCACTGGAGGTTTCAGTACCATGAAACGTAGCACACTGGCAGGGTTTGTCTTCCAGGTCAGTTGGGTTGAATTTGGTTGGGTTTCTGTGCCTGGTTTGTTGTTTAGTGGCCGGTCAGTGAACTGTACTTCCCTGCTTTCCTTGCCAGCAGTGTGCAGGGAGGTTCTTGGCAATCTTCAGAAGGGTGGAGGTCCTCCAGGGTTTCTTAGAGACTATCCGTTGTCGAGTCAACCCCTCATCAGCGATTGTCGAGTCCTGGGTGCAATAGGCAGGGTTTGGCACCTTTTTCTTCCTGCAGCAGGACTTCTGTTTTATTGCCATGGTTTTTCTTGGTCGCTGATCTTCTTGTGTCCATCGAAATTGATCTGCAGGTCTAGGGATGCCCACTAAAAACTCCATTTAGTGGGAGTTAGGGGGTACCTGGTAGTGGCCAATGGGCCAACTACCTTAGGATGGCCACTATGTGACCACTTCCTGTGGGAAGGGATCATAACTCTAACCCCAATTGGCTATTTTCCTACCATCAGTGGACACCTTAGAGGTGCCCCCTGCAAAACAACCAGCCCTGGTGTGGTTGCTGACTGTTTTTTACCAGCCTGCCACAATGAGACTGGAGTCTGGACTCCTGGGGTGTGAGCCTCTGCTCTCAGGAGCCAGAACACAAAGCCTTTCCTGGGTGGAGGTGTTTAACCTCCTCCCCCAAGCAGGCACCCTGCCCCAGCAATCAGCTTCAAAGGCTTTACCACCTTTGACATCTGACCTCTGATTCTGCTGCTAGCAGGAGATGCCCACCCAGTGGTTTCCACACCACTTTGAGCAGGAAAACTGGTTGGAAAACTTAGCCCGAGTAGTATGAGTAACCACCCCAGGCCTGCACTACCCAGGTGTGGCAGGCGAGGTGATCACTCCATTCCATTTTTCTCCATCTTGGCTACATGGTTTAATAAATACAACACTGGCATCAGTGTGGGTTTATTTATTCTGAGTTGTTTGATACCGAACAACCCAGTATTCAGAGGGCCATCATGTAGCTGGGGAACCCGTAATGACCAGTGTCCAGCACATGTATTTGTTATGGCTTCCCTGTACACTTAACTATGTCTTAAGGTTTTGTAAAGACACAGTAGGTCCATATTTGCTCCTGCAAACATATTCCCTCAAATCCATTATAGTACACCCTGCCTTAGGGCTGTAAGGCCTGCCAAAGGGGTGACTTACCTGTAGTGCATGCAGTGTTAGTGGACATGGCACTCTTGGAGAGTGCCATGTCGAGTTTGCAACTTCTAAATACAACTTGTCATGCACTTGCAATGGCAGTCTGCATGGGGCTGGTGTGGGGCCTCTCAGAGTGGCACAATTGGTGCTGCCGCTCTGGGTGGCCCTCTTCAATACCCATGCCCTAGGTACCAGGGGTACTATTTACTAGGAACTTACAAGGGTCGCTGGAGTGTCAATACATAGTACAGTTTTGGGGAAGAGATCTGGCCCTGGGAACCTGTTTAGCAGGAGCCCAGGACACTAGACGTTTGACACCACATCATTGTCCAGGCAAAACGTGGGGGCTACCATGTCAAAAGAGGCCTTTTCTTGCATATTCAATACTACATTATATTGTTGTTGTCTTCATATGTCAACCACAATCAGAACTTGATGAGTGCCACGTATAAATAACTTTTAGATTGAATTGCTTCATATGCAATACCTACATGCCCTACTTCATATTTAAATGCACAGCAGGTATTTACATGTGTTTATTAGTTCATACTATGTACATTTTTAAAAGTTTATAAATGCCTGGATTATGTTTTAGATGTAGACTCCCATACTGACTAGAGCATTAATTGCTTTGCATTCTAACACAATATGTACTTGTATGTGTAGCTTAGATATGCACATATGCAGTAAAGATTGCATATCAGCTTTGACTTTAATATAGTTTAACTGATTGGGAAGGCCTCCTATTGTGAGGGCCCCCATAATAGCCTGGCCAGTGTGCTTTGGTTTTATGGAGTAGCTTGTTGCACCCCTTCTCTAGGTACTGGCATCAAACCCAGATGTAATTAGTTAGGAGAATAATTATGATGTGCTGCAACCATAGTAAAAGAGGATATGACAATTTACCCCATGTTTCTCTCATTCCAAAGCAAAACCTATCAGTGTGATAGAGAGATAGATAGATAGATAGGATAGATAGATAGATAGACAGACAGATAGATAGATAGATAGATAGATAGATAGATAGATAGATAGATAGATAGATAGATAGATAGACAGAAATAATTAGAAATTCTGATCATATATACATACATGTTTCTTTTGTTTATTACAAGTTATTACAAGTTATGTTTAGAAAACATCACAAAGTTTATACAGTTAATCCAAGTTTCAGATTATAGACAGTATTGCAAGAGATACAGGTTAAATCTGTATTTTGATGTTGAACGGCTGCATGTTTCCAGAAAAGGACACCCCTCGGAAGTCAGTTACAGTAAATCCTTTCACAGCCGACACATGTTTCGCCCCCCCCCGAGGCGCACAGTCAAACAATGATGATGTTTTGTATATCATTTAGGTATTATAGTGCATCACTTGTGGACAGTGGTCACACGAGTGTCACAGCAAACATGAGAACAAAAAAATTATAAATGCTGTGGTACACTTGCGTTATGCATTTATACGCATAATTTGCAATGAAGTAAATAACTATTTATGTATATATGATCACAATTTCTAATTCTTTATTAAAAAAGAAAAAAAGTAACTATATATTTAAATATATGCATTCATAAATGTTGTTTGTGCTGTTGAACGACTGAAATATAAATCAAGTTATTAAATGCTGTTTTACTCACTGTGAGCACCTCATACTTTTTTCTCCTCGACTTTAATATAGGCCTATTCCCTTCAAGTGAGGGATATGAGGAATAGGATAAGGCACTTATATCACTTCCTTTGATATCACCTCTTGTGATATTATTCCATATCAAGGTATTGAGTAATTAGTTGTCCTGACCTTGTTCAAGAATCAAGTACTACAACCTCTTCCATGAAAACGCTATTGTTTTTAAAGGTCGGAAATGGCAAATATAAATACTTGCTATGCTTATTATTCAGATTTAACATATTGTCAGCAATTCATGAGACCCTGCATGTAGCAAATAGCTATTATTACCGATTAAAGTTAGAAAATACCCCATATGAATAGGTGTAGCGCAACAAAAAATATTAAAAAACATCAGATAATGAGGGCAATAATTTACAAAACGATGTCCTGGAAAGAACAAGACTAGATCACAGATCACTGCAGAAAATTTTGCTTTATTAATATACCCAAACCAAAATAGAAATCAGAGTCCTGACTAATCCTGTATAATTGCCAAGTTAACCTATACTAGTTTGTGGATGCAAGTTGGGGGTGTCCAAGTATGCCTTGGGAGGCCTATTCCTCAAAATGAGTGAGCATATCTACCGTTGAAACTAAGGCAGACATGCTGGTGAAGAAATCCTAAGCTCTCTAAAGTATAAAGTCAAACAAATATCCTGTGGGGCTCATTCACCAACACTTCTACTTTTGCTTTGAAAGTGAAGCTACAAATTGAGTTTGCACAATTTCAAACAAGTAGAAATGTTGGTGAATATGTCTGACAGGACATTTGTTTGACTTATTACACTAACTCTGGTTCTCGTTGGCAATCATGGTGGTTCTTGTGTAGTATACATAAGTTACCTAACAAGCACTTCAAAATTTAGTCATGCTTTTAACATTCTGCCACACAGGGTACTCCGTGACAATGTGGCATATGTTCTGTCCACTAGTATATGCAGTATGGGGAATATACTGCACGTTAATTGAACAGAACACCTGCCACATTATGACGGTGGATTTAGGTCTCAAGCAGGCCATATGGAAGTCCATGATTTCCTGAAGTAGATGAAGTAAAATTCTGTGGCTCCTTGCCTAACAAAGCAGTGGCCCATGGACGTTCGGTATCCATGCACTACCACTGAAAGGATTACCCAATGGCAGCTCCACCTCAGTCGATTTCCCTTGGCAAAGCACACATGTATAAAAATAAAAATAAAAATAAATGGCCCCATATGGGGTCAGCCTAAGGGTTGACACCAACATTTTCTATTTAAAAAATATATATATTCCCAGGGAAAACTGTAATAATTTGTAGCCCCAGCGGTCAGCCAGGGTTCGGGAAGCCGACCCCACCATTTCTTTTTTTTTCCTTAAAAAAAACGTTTTTTTTAATCTGGGGGGCGCGATCGTCCCCCAAAACAACCCCAACCTATTTTTTTTATTTGTGCCCCCACGGGGGGAGGCGTCCCATTTACACAGGGACCAAGCCCCCCCCAAGAAGATCTGTGGTGCCTAGGGGCGTTTCATGGTCATGGATCGCAGCCGCGCTGTAATCCATGGCCAGGAAACTGTACCAGAAAGGCATCAATGGAAAGGGGGGACTCTCCCCTTTCCATCAATGCGTCCCTGGCATCTGGGGAGGCCGTTTTGGCCTTTTTTCCCCACCGGAGTAGGGAGAGGACACTTACCTGCTGCTCCGGTGGGGAAAAATGTGATGTCAGCGCATCTCGCGGCGCGCTGATGTCACAGATGGGTGGGCAGGGGGTGGGGGTGGGGGTGGGGGAGACGTGGAAGTTGTTCTGCATCTCCCGGACTAAAAATAAATATACAAAAAATCCTCTGGTGCATAGCACCGTAGGATTTTTTAACCCCCTCCCGGGTGTTGGCCACTGGTCATGACCCGTACCAGGGAGGTAGTGTGGGCGTCGGCCAGTGGCTTGCACCTGCACTAAACGGGTTAAAACTTGCATGACCGAGAACATCTTTGTGTTTAACAAGACCTAGTATAAACAAACACAAGGGACAGCAATGGCCACCTGTTTCATCCCCAGTTATGCCAATTTATTGGTTGGATGATGGGAGGAACAGGTGCTCTGAAACGAGTATGTCCCGCTAGACGGACCAGATCTTTATCTGGCTCCGTTACATCGACAACATTTGCTATGGTCTTAAATACAAATGACCTAAATTTAAAGTTCACTATGGCACACAGAAATACTCATATGTGGTGACTGGAAAAGTTATGACCCTCTGACGATCTTGGACCGCCTCCTCAATTATTCAAGGAAGTTAAAAACCTTGGAATCACCATGGACTCCAAGTTAACTATGAATTCCCAAGTGGACAAATTAGAACAAGCAAGCTTCATCACCCTGAAGACTCTACAACGCATCTTCCCCCACCTCGGATTTCCACACAAGGTGCAAGCTATTAGCTCGCTTGTACTATCCAAACTGGATTATGCCAATGGCCTCTACCATGGATCATCTCTATCTATTATGAAAAAACTACAACGTATTCAGAACTCTGCAGCCAGGCTACTATTATATGTAAAGCCACAGGCCCACATCTCCCCTGCCTTTAGAGCACTACACTGGTTGCCAGAAGATGCACTTTCAAGCTGCTTTGTATCACCCAAAAAGCTATACATGGAACAGGACCACTTTTTATCAGAAACAAAATAACCAAATACATCCAACAAAGAAACCTCCGCTCAAGATTGGCACCCGCCTTAGAACACCACCATACAAGAAAAAGACTATAGGTGGTACATCCTTCTCCGTTCAAGCAGCCAAACTATGGAATTCATTACCCCCAACTATAAGAGCCACAGATAACTTTCTTGTCTTCAAAAAACTACTCAAGAGTTGGCTCTTTCCTTCATACCCACCATATTCAAACAACGATGGACTTCATATGCCTATGTTGATAAATATTTTTTTCTGATTATGTGTATATTTCTAGTTATGTATAGTGCTTTAGAAAATATGTATTGCTACTATGTCATAACAATAAAATACAAACACACTCTTTAAACCTGTTTAACTAAGTATATTTACCCATGGTTCTAAATATGTATTGTATGTGCTTATATGTGTACATATGTGTGTGTGTATGTATGTGTGTGTATATATATATATATGTGTGTATATATATATATATATATGTATGTGTGTATGTTGTTCTGTGCTTGGCATGTTCATGGGTCATTGCATGGCTCCTGGGTGGGTTGTTATACTGGATATCTATGAATCCCTGCTCTCATCTTCTATCACACTTATCTGCCCATCATCATATGTCATGTCTCTATCAATCTATCCTCAATTCCCACTCTGACTCATCCCAAATCCATTCTACTACTTTCATCTCCTAAATAACTCTGCCTAAGCTCTTCCCTCCGCTTCCACATCTAACTCACTTTACTACCATGACCTCCCAAACAACCCTACTAAATTCACCCTCATTTAACTCACCCTGCTACTATGATCTACCTAACCACTTCCACAGACTCTTCCCTCCTCCATCCCCCTTTACTCATCCCAAGCCTAAATCCTATTACCATATACTCCCAATTAACATTTCTGGATTCTTTCCTCCTCCACCCCTCCATTACTCCAGTCAATCTAACTAACAAACTCTCATATCCGTGGCTCAAATTAACTCATAATAATACTAAAACTGTACTCATATTTCCCGATACTAATCCATCACTAATTCTTGTTGGGTTCCGAAGTAGCATGCTACTCGCCAAAAAGCACTTCGACGCCTCGTCAGGGGTAATAGGCGATATATAAATACTATTACAATTACAATACAATACAATACAATTACATGTCCTTGTGGGAAGTGCTACATTGGGTCTACGTTATTCCCTGTGAAAAAGCGTATTCTAGAACATTGGCGGGTCATTACAAACAATGTTGGTTCTTATGGCGCAGCCAAACATTTTTAGTGAAGCCCACGCCGATGATTGGAAAAAAGCCCGATTGTTTTGCACTTGACTCCATTCCCAAAAGAGGTGACAGGTTATCTAAGTTACGCCAGCTTGAATCACTGTTTATTTTGGAAGCAGGTTGCCTGAGCCCCAATGGTATGAATACTGAGGAAGGTTTAGCAACCCACTTGTTATGATTAGTGCTGTCAGCATGAGAGCAAATGTATTTTATTTTTCCTTTTGTGTATTTTAACGCATTTTTCTTATAGAAGTGTTTTTATGTCTATGCTCCTGACAGAATTATAACATGGTGATTATGAGTATATTATTGGAGGGGGTTTATTGGTTTGTTGGAAGAGTAACAATTGACTTACAAATTGCATTTTCATCTATTTTTTAGATAATACCAGGAGCAATGCTTGTTGAGCACAGATAGACAGATAAGGATCGATCATCAAGACAGGAAGAAAAAGATGAGTAGGCTACTGTAGCTATATTTTTGAAGGATGCAAGAATTCCTTGGATGTACTTGAATTAATTTGTAACAGCTACTAGAGCATTACTGTTATAAATGTTAGTACTGTCTAGCTGTTTACAGGTAATGAGTCAAATGAATTTTGTTTGAACACTGAATTTGTATTCTATGTGGATCATACACAAGAAATATTGTAAATTATTTTGTTATATTTGCAACCACAGGTTTGATTTACTTGATGAATTCGGCATAAGCAGTGTGGCATATTAACTTGATATGTAAGTCTACTTTATTTAATTTTTAGCTCAATAAAATGAGTGAAAGCATACGAATAATCATGTGACCAAGCCCTGTTCCGGGTCAAATGGGTTGTTTTTGTTTCGTTGCTGCTAAGAAATATATCTTCTGCACAATATATTACTACTTGCTGTGGCAAATATGAGTGCGGGGAAAACAGATGAATACATTGCTCCCACAAACAGGGAGCTGCTATTAAAAGCAGCTCTCTGCTTGGGGGAGCATGCCGGCTCCCACAGGATGTCAGGAGCCAGCTAGGACCGCAGGGGCCTTGAGGCTCCCTGCAGTCCTGTCACTCTCTCTCTCTCTCCCATATTGGGATGGAAGAGAGAGACATTGTGTTGCATTTACCTTTATAATAGTTATTATTTGTTAACGATAATTGTTCTTATTAGAATTATAGTTTGTTAAAGTTACCTATGAGCTATGTTTATTTTTGTAAGCCTATGTCATTCCATTCACGCTCCTCGGATTCCACTTTCAGGTGTGGAATGCGAGAGTGCAGTGGTTGGAGAACAGAGGCATGGAGCGGACATTTTTCAAGCTGGGTAGGGTGTTTCAACTTTAATAGATTTTACTTAAATTAGTCGGCTCAGACTTTACACTTAGTCATTGCAATGGTCTCTCCATGGAATGACTACAGTAAGTAGTCATGGTGGCACAATGATTAAGGTCACAGATCCTCACACTGAAAGTTGTGGGTTCTAGTCCAGGTAGATCTGTGGTAATTTCCCTACTTTCATTTCTTTGAAACTTTACATGTTTAAGATTCATACTAAAAAAATGATCTCATTCTTTTTAATTGACAAATTCATTATTCTTTTCAATTTGTCCAGACATATCTCATTATCACTAAATATATCATTCATCAAAGCCTAAAAAACTCTCTATCTCTCTTCCTCTCACTCTCTTTCTCTCTCTCTCTCAAATTCTTTTTCACCCACTCACACACTGTAGGAAAGTCCTCCTTTTTGCCCTGGTCACCCCCACACTTTTTGGACAGGTACTGGTGGTTACTGACTCTTGGCTGTGCCCTGGGTACTGCTTACCAGTCCCAGGGCCAGTGCTCTGTGTAAAATGGATATGCAAATTAGGCTAATTATAATTGGCTAAGTTAACCTACCTATAAGTCCCTAGTATATGGTAGGGCATGTAGGTTTAGGGACCACAGCATAGGTAGTGCACCCATAGGTGCACTGCTGAGGTGCCCAGTGTCATTTTAAAGGCAGGCCTGCCTTGCTGGCTGCTTTTAAATTAAAGTTATATGCAAATTCGACTTTGGAATTAAAAGTAGTTCCAAAGTCTTAAACAACCTTATTTTTACATATAAGTCACCCCTAAGGTGTGCCCTATGTGCCCCTAGGGCTGGGTGCCATGTAACTATAAGCAGGGACTTTATAAAAATAGTTTTATAAGCCCTGGTGAGGTAAAAACAGCCAAATTCGTTTTTCCCTCATTGTAGTAAATGGCCTTCATAGGCTAGAATGGGGAGACTTTATTTTATTTTTAAAGTCTCCTTAAATGATGCATACCAAGAATTTGGTATCAAATTAATTGTTGTAATAAATCCCACAACTTTCAGTTGTGGGATTTAATATAACTTGTTCAGGTAAAGAGTTTTAAACTTTACCTGAAAAGTTGCCAAGTTCAGCCCTGCATTGTTTTTGCTGCTTTGCTCTGATTGGCCAGCCTCTAGCAGCTTAGCCAAGCTGCCTTGATGAGGTGTGAAGTGGCCTGGCTTCACACAAAGGAATGTGCCTGTGGGAGGGAATCTCCCCTCAGCAGATGGTGAGGCGGGAATAGGGAGGGCTGCCAAACTGGTCTTCAAAGGCAGAGAAGGAAATTTGGAGCAACCAGCAACACCCCCCACATCCTGCAACCCCAGACAACTAGGTGCCCCCTTGATTAGATTAGGAGAGGGCAGGAGAGGGGTGTGTTTATGATTTTTAGCCACACCAGTGGGTGGGCTCAGCCAGATGTTACCTCCAAAAGTCAGATTCAGCCATGATGGATTTTTAGAGAATGTTGCCTCCTGGGATTGATTTTTGCCACACTTCAAAGGAAGTGGTCATCACAAGGGGAAGGACCCGGCACCTGATTGGAGAACCAGGACCCCCCTGCTTTTCACCCAGGAGCAAGGATAAAACTGGCAGACCTGCACCCACACCTCAGATCCCCATCAGATTCCAACAAGGAAGAACCAAAGGAGAAGAAGGACTGCCCTGCTGGACCCCTGGCCTGCACCTGGAACCTGCACCCAGAAGCACTGCACCAGCTGCACACTTGGGCTTCACCACAAGAAGGACTTTGCCTGGCTTCAACTGGTTCAAGGAGGGACACCCTGTTTGCTGCAGGTGAAAAATTGCTATCCAGAGTCCCCTGCACCAACTCCTGAAGAAAGCGACCAGCTGACCACTGTCCAGTGGCCAAAAAGGAGTTTGCGCCAGGTGCATTCTGGGAGTTGTAGTCCGCACCCCCCAAGGACCATCTCAGAACTTCTGGACCCTTGGGGTGAGCTGTGGACCCCAAAAGAACCTTAAAAGGACATCTGGGAGAAGCCCCAGAAGTTTGGAGAAGTTTGGACAACTTTTGAAAAAAAGCTCCATAGAGGGACCGACCCGCCGCGGCAACTCTAGCCGGCTTGCCTCAACCGCGACCCGGCCTGATTTGCTGGTTCATCCCGGTAAAGAAAAATCTCAGAAAAAGAGACTAAGCTTGAAGGTAAAAAGTTGACCGGGACCTCCCAGCCAGCGTATCCGAGGAGGGCTCCATGGACGTCGGATCAAGATCCAGGTTTACCCCGGTCGAAGGATTTTCACCTCGAAAAAACGACTAAGTCCGAAGGTAAAAATCTCCACTGAGGATTCCAGCATCGCGTATCCGGAGAAGGGCTCCAGGAGGTCGGATTGGACTGGCAGGTTTGTCCCGCAGAAGAAAATCTTCGAAAAAAAGACTAAGGCAGTCATTCTGAGATTGGCGGGCGGCGGTTGCCGTCCGCCAAGCGGGAACCGCCAATTGGCCGCTCCCCGGTCAGAAGACCGCGGAGGCCATTCTGACTTTCCCGCTGGGCCGGCGGGCGCCTGCCAAGGGAGCGCCCGCCGGGCCAGCGGGAAAGGGCCTGCAACACAGAAGCCGGCTCCGAATGGAGCCGGCAGTGTTGCAGGTGTGCGACGGGTGCAGTTGCACCCGTCGCGCTTTTCACTGTCTGCTAAGCAGACAGTGAGAAGCATACTGGGGCCCTGTTAGGGGGCCCCTGCACTGCCCATGCCAGTGGCATGGGCAGTGCAGGATCCCCCAGGGGCCCCAGGACACCCGTTCCCACCATCCTGTTTCTGGCGGTGAAAACCGCCAGAAACAGGCTGGCGGGAAGGGGGTCGAAATCCCCATGGCAAGCAGCGCCGCCATGGAGGATTCTCCCAGCCGGGGCTAATCCGACGGGAAACCGCCAGACCTGGCTGGGCGACCGCGGCTGTACCGCCGCGGTCGGAATGACGTGTGAAGCACCGCCACCCTGTTGGCGGTGCTTCCGTCATTCGCCGCCAGGGTTGGAATGAGGGCCTAAGTGTGAAGGTAAAGCTTTAACTGAGGCCTCCCGCGGCTTGTAGCCGAGCAGGGCTCCATCGCGGTCGCCCTTAAACTTTGACTTTGCCCCGGTCGAGGTGCAACCAGATAACTCGATTGGCGCTTTTTTGTTTCTAGGCGCAAAAAAAAAAAGAAATTCTTTAAAAATTCATAAGTCCGGTTCCCCTTATCCGATTTTATTCGTTTTGGTGTCAATTTAAAGATAAAAATATAATCTATTTTTATAAATTGGTTTTGGATTTTTAAACTGTTTCCTGTGTTTTATTTAAATACTGTTTTGTGGTATTTGAATGCTTTACACTCTGTCTCCTAAGTTAAGCCTTGACGCTCGTTGCCATGCTACCAAGGGTTGAGCTGGGGTTAATTTAATGAGACGTAACTGGACCTTAGTGGAGGTTAGAGGCCTATTGCTAAGTGTAGGTACCTACCTGCCCTTACCAATAACCCATTTTCCAACATTGTTGGTGAGCAGTGGTGGGATCCTGTACTTGTGTTCAGTATCACGTTACAGTTTTAAGTAAAACAAATAAAATATCCTTTAAATTGTCCTAGTGCAAAAATTGTTTTTAATTTTTAATTTGGATTAATTTCAATTATTGAATTTTTGTGACTTTTCTAAATTCTTGTTTCCAATTTTTGCAAAAAGTTTTTGTTGACACAAAACCAGGGAACCATGGAGCTTGATCTGGCTAGCCTACCCACACTGACAGTAGTCCAGCTTAGGGGGTTGTGTAATGAAAGAGGGTTGCCTGCAACCACTGACCTCAGGAAGCATGTCCTGATCAAATCACTGACAGCATGGGCTGAGGCCCAAGAGGTAGACTCAGAAGAAGTTCCAGAGGAGGGAGAAGTAGGGGAGGATGCTAGCTCCAACCACTCAGGGTAGGGAGGGCATCTGAGCCTAAGTGAGGATGAGGAAGACCGGTCCTCATTACATACAGTCACTAGGGGCAGACCCAAAGCTAGTTGGGGGAAGGGGGTCCCTTCAGGAGGAGAGAACCTGTCCCTCAGGGAAAGAGAGCTGGAGGCCCAGCTAGCATTCATAGCTTTGGAGGCAGAGAAGCTGGCCCTAGAAAAGAAAAAGTGGGCAAGGGAAGAGAAAAGAGATGGTGGCAGCGACAAAGAAGCTGAGGTGTCCCTGGGTGGGGGTTTGTGCCCCAGATTACCCAAAGGGGTGGTTCCTGCCTATGTAGAGGGGAATGATATAGATAAGTGGCTGGGGGCCTTTGAGAGGGCTCTCCAGATTAGGAGAGTCAAGCCTCAGTACTGGGGTTCACTTCTTTGGGAGTTGGTTCCCAACTCTGGGAGGGATAGGCTCCTAACCTTGAGGGGGGAGGAGGCAGACTCATACCCCAGTATGAAGAGATGCTTGACTAAAATGTTTGGTCTGACCCCAGAGCAGTATAGGCTCAAGTTTAGGGACACCCAAAAGACAAGCACCCAGTCATGGGTGGACTTTGTGGACATTTCAGTAAAAGCACTAGAGGGCTGGATGCAGGGCAACAAGGTAAGTACCTTTGAGGGGCTGTACAATTTGATTATGAGGGAGCACCTTCTAACCAATTGTGTCCAAGAGAAGCTCCGCCAGAATATAGTTGACTCTAAGTTGACCAACCCCACAGAGCTGGGGGAGGCAGCAGATGACTGGTTAAGAACTAGGGTTAACCAGAAACCCCCAGGGGGTGATCAGAAAAAGGGAGGACATGGTTCTTCTCAGGGGAAGAACCAAGGGAAAGATGACAAAAAGCCCAAGGAGTCCTCACAAGAGTCCCCAAAAACTTCTCAGGGTGGGGGAGCCCCGAGCCATTTCACTTCTAAGGGGAAAGGGTATCAGGGAAAGAATTATGATCCTGCTAAAGCAGGAAAGTTTCAGGAGCTTGCTAAGGCTGGCAAGTGTTTTGAGTGTCATCAACCTGGACACAAAAGAGGACATGCTATCTGCTCCAAGAAGCCCCCCACTGGTGGGCAATCCCAGGGGATTGCTAGTGTAGGGTTGGGGGTGGAAGTTGGCCCAGGGCTGGGATCAGGGTACACAGAGGTCACCTTAGTATCAGTGGGTGGGGTGGACATTGCAACTATGGCCACCTTACCTCCCAGCATGGAGAGGTATAGGCAGAGGCCTAAAGTCAATGGGTCTGAGGTGGAAGCTCTGAGAGATACAGGAGCCAGTGTGACAATGGTCACGGAGAAGCTGGTTTCTCCAGAACAGGTCTTACCTGGTGTCTTCCACCAAGTGACTTATGCAGATAGCAGAACCAAACTCCATCCCATGGCCATGGTGAGTCTGGGATGGGGCGGAGTGACTGGCCCTAAGAAGGTAGCTGTAGCTCCTGCCCTCCCAGTAGAGTGTCTGCTGGGAAATGATCTTGAAGCATCTGAATGGTCAGAGGTGGAGAGAAGGGTCCCTGGAACAATGGGCCAAGCCTCCAAGAAGAAGAGAAAGGGCACTGGGTCTGGCTTGCCAGCCCAACAAGTACAGAGGGTCAGGAGGAATCCAACCCTAAGGGGGAGGATCTGACCTCTGAGGGAGGGACTCTTCCCCTGCAAGCTCTGCCTGACTTGGCAGAACTGCATGGGGCAGGTGGGCCCACCAGAGCAGAGTTGTGCCAGGGACAAAGAGAGTGTCCCACTCTTGAGGGCCTGAGGCAGACTGCTGCCAGGCAAGAACAAGGGGATACCAGTGGGACCCACAAGGTTTTCTGGGAGGATGGAGTTCTCTACACTGAGGCAAGGGCCCTTAAACCAGGAGCCACCAGGAGAGTAGTGGTGCCTCAGAAGTATAGAGAATTCCTCCTTACCTTAAGCCATGATATCCCCTTAGCTGGACATTTGGGACAGACCAAGACCTGGACAAGGCTGGTCAACCATTTTTATTTGCCCCAAATGTCAGAAAAAGTCAAGGAGTTTTGCAGCTCCTGTGTCACCTGCCAAGCCAGTGGCAAGACAGGGGGCAAGCCAAAGGCTCCCTTGGTACCACTGCCAGTGGTTGGGACTCCCTTTGAGCGGGTGGGGATTGACATTGTTGGTCCCCTAGACCCACCAACTGCCTCAGGTAACAGGTACATTTTGGTGGTTGTGGACCATGCCACCAGGTACCCTGAGGCAATACCCCTCTGGACAGTCACTGCTCCCACAGTGGCTAGGGCCCTACTTGGTGTGTTCACCAGAGTGGGGTTCCCAAAGGAGGTGGTCTCAGATAGGGGCACAAACTTTATGTCAGCCTATCTGAAAGCCATGTGGGATGAGTGTGTTGTTACTTATAAGTTCACCACCCCCTATCATCCACAGACCAATGGTCTGGTGGAAAGATTTAATAAGACCCTGAAGGGCATGATCATGGGTTTGTCTGACAAACTCAGGAGGAGATGGGATGTTCTCCTCCCATGCCTGCTGTTTGCCTACAGAGAGGTGCCACAGAAGGGGGTTGGATTCAGCCCCTTTGAGTTACTGTTTGGGCACCCTGTAAGAGGCCCATTGTGCTTGGTGAGAGAGCCTTGGGAAAAGCCTCTCAGAGAGTCCAAGGAGAATGTGCTAGATAATGTGCTGGGCCTGCGGTCACGCATGGCTGAGTACATGAAGAAGGCAAGCAGAAACCTGGAGGCCAGCCAGGAGCTCATGAAGCTCTGGCATGATCAGAAGGCTACCATGCCTGAGTATCACCCAGGACAGCTGGTGTGGGTTTTGGAGCCCATGGTTCCTAGGGCACTTCAGGCCAAATGGACTGGGCCCTATCCAATTCTGGGGAAAAGGGGTGAGGTCACCTACTTGGTGGACCTTGGCACCCCCAGGAATCCTCATAGGATCCTGCATGTTAATAGGATGAAACCCCACCAGGACAGGGCAGACATGACCATGCAGATGGTCACTGATGAAGGGAAGGAGGAGGAGAGTGAACCTGTGCCAGACCTCCTGTCCTCAAATGCACAAGATGGGTCAGAGGAGGGAGTGGTACTCTCTGCCAAGTTGACAGACCAGCAACAAAAAGACTGCAAACAAGTTTTGGAACAGTTTGCTAGTCTGTTCTCCCTGACCACTGGACTCACCAATTGGTGTGTCCATGACGTTGACACTGGTGACAGCTTGCCTGTCAAGAACAAGCTGTACAGGCTGTCTGACCAGGTCAAGGCCAACATCAAAGCTGAAGTGGCTAAGATGTTGGAGCTCAAGGTAATTGAGCCCTCTGACAGTCCTTGGTCCAGTCCAGTGGTACTGGTGCCCAAACCTAATCCCCAAGGTGGGAAGAAAAAATTGAGATTTTGTGTGGACTAAAGAGGTCTAAACGCAGTCACTAGGACTGATGCTCACCACATACCTAGAGCTGATGAGCTCATTGATAGGTTGGGGGCTGCCAACTTGCTGAGCAATGGCAGGATAATGGCAGATTGCCTTAAGTCCAGGAGCAAAGGAGAGGTCAGCATTTTCCACACTAGAGGGCCACTTTCAGTTCAAGATGATGCCCTTTGGCCTGAAAAATGCTCCTGCCACCTTCCAACGGTTGGTGAATAGAGTCCTGTCTGGGTTGGAATCTTTCACTGCAGCTTATCTGGATGATATAGCTGTATTTAGTTCCACCTGGGAGGACCACCTGGTCCACCTGAAGGAAGTGCTTCAGGCCCTGCTTCAAGCAGGCCTGACTATCAAGGCAAGCAAGTGCCAGATAGGGCAAAGCTCAGTTATGTACCTGGGCCACCTTGTTGGTGGAGGCCATGTACAACCTCTCCAGCCCAGGATCCAGACTATCCTGGATTGGGAGGCTGCTAAAACCCAGACTCAGGTCAGGGCCTTTCTTGGCCTGACTGGGTACTACAGGAGGTTTGTTCAGAATTATGGGACCATAGTGGCCCCTCTGACTGAGCTTACCTCCAAGAAACAGCCCAAGAAGGTCATTTGGACCCCAGAGTGTCAGAAAGCTTTTGACAACCTAAAACAGGCTATGTGTTCAGCCCCAGTGTTACTGGCCCCTGACTATAGCAAGGAGTTTATAGTGCAAACAGATGCTTCAGAGGAAGGGATTGGGGCAGTGTTAGCACAAGTTAATGAAGAGGGCCAAGATCAACCAGTTGCCTTCATCAGCAGGCGACTACTCCCCAGAGAGAAAAGATGGATTGCCATTGAGAGGGAAGCCTTTGCTGTGATCTGGTCCCTGAAGAAGTTGAGGCCTTACTTGTTTGGTACTCACTTCCGTGTACAAACTGACCACAGACCTCTCAGATGGTTGATGCAGATGAGGGGGGAGAACCCAAAACTGTTAAGGAGGTCCATTTCCCTACAGGGGATGGACTTCACAGTGGAGCACAGACCTGGGACTGCCCATGCCAATGCAGATGGCCTTTCCAGGTTTTTCCACTTAGCTGATGAGGACTACCAGGGTGTAAGTTAGTACCCATCACCTTTCATCTGGGGGGGGCAGTGTAGGAAAGTCCTCCTTTTTGCCCTGGTCACCCCCACACGTTTTGGACAGGTACTGGTGGTTACTGACTCTTGACTGTGCCCTGGATACTGCTTACCAGTCCCAGGGCCAGTGCTCTGTGTAAAATGGATATGCAAATTAGGCTAATTATAATTGGCTAAGTTAACCTACCTATAAGTCCCTAGTATATGGTAGGGCATGTAGGTTTAGGGACCACAGCATAGGTGGTGCACACCTAGGTGCATTGCTGAGGTGCCCAGTGTCATTTTAAAGGCAGGCCTGCCTTGCTGGCTGCTTTTAAATTAAAGTTATATGCAAATTCGACTTTGGAATTAAAAGTAGTTCCAAAGTCTTAAACAACCTTATTTTTACATATAAGTCACCCCTAAGGTGTGCCCTATGTGCCCCTAGGGCTGGGTGCCATGTAACTATAAGCAGGGACTTTATAAAAATAGTTTTATAAGCCCTGGTGAGGTAAAAACAGCCAAATTCGTTTTTCCCTCATTGTAGTAAATGGCCTTCATAGGCTAGAATGGGGAGACTTTATTTTAATTTTTAAAGTCTCCTTAAATGATGCATACCAAGAATTTGGTATCAAATTAAGTGTTGTAATAAATCCCACAACTTCCAGTTGTTGGATTTAATATAACTTGTTCAGGTAAAGAGTTTTAAACTTTACCTGAAAAGTTGCCAATTTCAGCCCTGCATTGTTTTTGCTGCTTTGCTCTGATTGGCCATCCTCTAGCAGCTTAGCCAAGCTGCCTTGATGAGGTGTGAAGTGGCCTGGCTTCACACAAAGGAATGTGCCTGTGGGAGGGAATCTCCCCTCAGCAGATGGTGAGGCGGGAATAGGGAGGGCTGCCAAACTGGTCTTCAAAGGCAGAGAAGGACATTTGGAGCAACCAGCAACACCCTCCACATCCTGCAACCCCAGACAACTAGGTGCCCCCTTGATTAGGTTAGGAGAGGGCAGGAGAGGGGTGTGTTTATGATTTTTAGCCACACCAGTGGGTGGGCTCAGCCAGATGTTACCTCCAAAAGTCAGATTCAGCCATGATGGATTTTTAGAGAATGTTGCCTCCTGGGATTGATTTTGCCACACTTCAAACGAAGTGGTCATCACAAGGGGAAGGACCCTGCACCTGATTGGAGAACCAGGACCCCCCTGCTTTTCACCCAGGAGCAAGGATAAAACTGGCAGACCTGCACCCACACCTCAGATCCCCATCAGATTCCAACAAGGAAGAACCAAAGGAGAAGAAGGACTGCCCTGCTGGACCCCTGGCCTGCACCTGGAACCTGCACTCAGAAGCACTGCACCAGCTGCACACTTGGGCTTCACCACAAGAAGGACTTTGCCTGGCTTCAACTGGTTCAAGGAGAGACTCCCTGTTTGCTGCAGGTGAGAAATTGCTATCCAGAGTCCCCTGCACCAACTCCTGAAGAAAGCGACCAGTTGACCACTGTCCAGTGGCCAAAAAGGAGTTTGCGCCAGGTGCATTCTGGGAGTTGTAGTCCGCACCCCCAAAGGACCATCTCAGAACTTCTGGACCCTTGGGGTGAGCTGTGGACCCCAAAAAACCTTAAAAGGACATCTGGGAGAAGCCCCAGAAGTTTGGAGAAGTTGGGACAACTTTTGAAAAAAAGCTCCATAGAGGGACCGACCCGCCGCGGCAACTCTAGCCGGCTTGCCTCAACCGCGACCCGGCCTGATTTGCTGGTTCGTCCCGGTAAAGAAAAATCTCCGAAAAAGAGACTAAGCTTGAAGGTAAAAAGTTGACTGGGACCTCCCAGCCAGCGTATCCGAGGAGGGCTCCATGGACGTCGGATCAAGATCCAGGTTTACCCTGGTCGAAGGATTTTCACCTCGAAAAAACAAATAAGTCTGAAGGTAAAAATCTCCACCGAGGATTCCAGCATCACGTATCCGGAGAAGGGCTCCAGGTGGTCGGATTGGACTGGCAGGTTCGTCCCGCTGAAGAAAATCTTCGAAAAAAAGACTAAGGGGGTCATTCTGACCCCGGCGGGCGGCGGTCACCGCCATTTGGCCGCTCCACGGTCAAAAGACCGCTGCAGCCATTCCAACCTTCCCGCCGGCCCAGCGGGAAGGGGGCCTGCAACACTGAAGCCGGCTCCGAAGGGAGCCGGCGGTGTTGCAGGTGTGCGACGGGTGCGGTTGCACCCGTCGCGCTTTTCACTGTCTGCTAGGCAGACAGTGAAAAGCAGGCTGGGGCCCTGTTAGGGGACCCCTGCACTGCCCTTGCCAGTGGCATGGGCAGTGTAGGGGCCCCCAGGGGCCCCTAGACACCCGTTACTGCCAGCCTCTTCCTGGCTGTGACAATCGCCAGAAACAGGCTGGCGGTAAGGGGGTCAGAATCCCCATGGCGGCGCTGCTTGCAGCCCAGCCATGGCGGATTCGCCCAGCCGGGGGAAATCCGGCGGGAAACCGCCGGACCCGTTTTAATGACTGCGGCTTTACTGCCGCGGTCAGAATGGGCATGGAAGCACCGCCAGCCTGTTGGCGGTGCTTCCGTCATTCGAGGCCCTGGCGGTCATGGACCGCCAGGGTCGGAATGACCCCCTAAGTGTGAAGGTAAACTTTTAACCGAGGCCTCCCGCGGCCTGTAGCCGAGCAGGGCTCCATCGCGGTCGGCCTTAAACTTTGACTTTGCCCCAGTCGAGGTGCAACCAGATGACCCGATTGGCGCTTTTTGTTTCTAGGCGCTAAAAAAATAATAATTCTTTAAAAATTCATATCTCCGGTTCCCCTTATCCGATTGTATTCGTTTTGGTATCATTTTAAAGATAAAAATATAATCTATTTTTATAAATTGTTTTTGGATTTTTAAACTGTTTCCTGTGTTTTATTTAAATACTGTTTTGTGATATTTGAATGCTTTACCCGCTGTCTCCTAAGTTAAGCCTTGACGCTCGTTGCCAAGCTACCAAGGGTTGAGCTGGGGTTAATTTACTGAGACCTAACTAGACCTTAGTGGAGGTTAGTGGCCTATTGCTAAGTGTAGGTACCTACCTGCCCTTACCAATAACCCATTTTCCAACACACACCCACTCAGATCCTCACACACCCACTCAACAGACCCACTCAGACACTCACCCATCTACTCACAGACGCATTCACACTCTCACACACTCACTCACAGACCCACTGAAAACCTCACACACCCACTCACAGACACTGACACACCCACTAAGACACTGATGTACTTACTCTCACACCCAGACACTGACACACCTACTCACACACCCACTCACACACCCACTCACAGATCCATTGAAACCCTCACGCACCCATTCACAGACCCACACAGCACTGATGCACCCACTAATGCACTGATGCACCCACTCTCACACCCAGACACACACTCTCACAACCACTCTCACCCCCAGATAACCTTCTCACACCTATTCTCACACCCAGAAAGGTCGCTGCCAACTCCCGCTATGCATGGCCAACGGCCATACTCAGTGTGGGGTTGGGTTGTTAGGGATATTGGCTGCAGGGACGTTATAGTTAGGCTCACATTTTAAAAGTACCAAACCATAGAAATTCACCAGTTAGAGTTATCTCAATTAACTATAACTCGTGCCCTAAGGTAACTGAATTGGATGATAGCCCTGGAGTGATCCCTGGGGGTGGAGGGGGGGCAAACAGCCCCCTGCATATTACTTTAAAGCCCTGGGACTGTCCCCGTTACAATTCTTTAACACCCAGAAGAGGTGGCAGTCCCTGGGGCTGCAGGGGGGGCAGGCGCACAGCCCCCCTGCATCATCATTTTGGATTAAAGCTCCGGGGAGAATTAGCAAGTGTGGGAGCCCGTGCTTGCTTTTTTAATTGTCATTTGTATTTTTGCCAGATCTGCCACAAATCACGGCAAACATTTTTTGAAAATGCTTTTTAGCATGGGAGTTCCCTCTGGGACCCCAGCACCACAGCTAAGGGGTCAGGGTGACTCTACCCTGGCTTCTTTTGTTTTTTTTTAACACTTTTTTCTGGGACTCGGCTGAAGCTGAGTCCCAACATTGGTGCCTGCACTTTGTTGTTGAAGTGTTGACAGCCAATTAGATCTCAGCACGAGATCTGGTGGGTTTGGGAAGCCTTCGCATCCATATAAATACAAATTTGGATTTTCTTTAATTTCTTAAAAACTACTGAACGGATTTACACCAACTAACAAAAAGGGCTCTTTCTGGACCAAGAGCTACCATTCTGCTAAATTGGGTGTAGTTCCGTCCAGTGTTTGGCGCTATCGCTGCTCAAAATCCCTATGTAAAACTGAATGGGGATAACACGTTTTGGGACCCCCCTCTTTTTCTTGGCCCCCACTTGACGGATCTCCCCACAACTTTCCAGACAGCAGCTGAAGTGACCACTATTTTGGGGGGGAACATTTCATGAAGATTCATCAAACGGGGCCAAAGTTATTAGCAAAACAAAAAACACTTTTTCTATAGAAACTAGGTCCTAACTATAACTACCTAGTGGCGACTCCCACTAGGTAATATATATATATATAGGACCCTTTAGCCATTCCTCTTCATCCATTGGTTTTGTTGTGTCATTAACATTTGTTTTGGGCCCACTGCAGCAAACAGCTGGCCCAATGGGTGAGTCCATTTCAATCATTGGGTAACTACACTGTGAGTGATCACACTCTGCCCTTTCACAAGGAGCCCAAAGTAGTTCCTCAATACAAGAGACTACTATGGCAATATGTGTTTTCGAGACCAAAAGAATTAGCTCAACTCATTGCGTTTTGTAAGTGGAAGTCATTTTGGTCTTTATTGCACTCTCATTTCATCTCATACCACACACAGACACACAGCAGTCTCAATGCATTAACATTTCTACAAGTACCTCTGCATTCTACCTTGCATACAGTATTTGAGAAGGAAAGTTCTTGATAGTTAACAGAGATGGCTTCTTGTTTGATGATTTCTACCTACACTGTAACTCAAATGAGTAGGGAGAGTTCTGATGCAGGTTCTGAAGTTGAGACTACATGTAAGGGAGGGGATCATAATCTAGAAATTATTCTTCAGTTGGTGAGATCTAGCTGATGATAACTCCTCTTCCAGTTATTCTGAAGAACATGGGCATGGAAGCTGTGATGTTCCTTTGAAAGCAGAGAGACAGTGGTGATATAGCCCAATTCAGAGGGCAGACAGTCACTGCATGGAGCAAAGAGACAGTAATCGTTTTGCAGCTATGACAGGTTTTTCCAAATTGGGCTTGTTGTGAAACATTTGTATGCCAAGTTTCTAGAGATTTATACACCTGAGAACAAGAAAGCATTTTACCAGTTATTGATCCCTAACAAAGGGTGGCTGTTGTTGAGACAGAACCAAAGAGCTTGTTACGGCGTCATGCTGTACATGTTCTGCGGGACCACTGCTTACACATACCTTCTGAGGCAATATACTGGAAGTCACTCCACTATAAATCCTGCAGGTTTCCCTACCATATTAGGAATTAATGATAACATAGTATGAGAGCTTGCACAATCTCTGCATCATAAAATGTATAGCCTTTCTGTGGCCAACATCTAGTCAGAGGTTCAGCTGTTCAGTGAGCTACACAATGCTAGCACTGTGGCTTGTGGTACAATTGAAAGAAAATAATTCTCTCACAAGCTTGTTTGTAAGAAGCCCCAAAATGGCCAGAGCTGCATGTTGCATAGCAACTAACTGCTGACCTTCAAGTTCTTAGATAGGGTAAGTATATGTGCTAACTTTAATTCCTAATGACAGATATGGTTCAAGTTACGGTTTTTGGTCAGTAGGCAGCCACCTACAAACCCAAATGTATACCTGATTACAACTGGTAAATGAGTGGAGTGGGAAAAAAGAACCAGCTACTTCAACCATAGAATGTGAAAACTTGCATATGTTATAAGACGTTGGCTGCCACATAATCTACTTGGCAACAGACAGTGCACATGTTGTCTATCATCAGACTACTGCCGGAAGACTGATGTAGTTCCTTGAGTTAGCCCTTTTTTAATTTCTTTCTGCTGTAGCAGCAGTAACCTCTATGTCATCCTTTGTGAGAGACGTTGAAACGTTGTAGAATCAGCACTTTGCTAATCGTATTCCTGCATCACAGAAACAAAAGTCAGCCATATTGCTGATACAGAGTTTACACTCTTCAAGGAAGGAAAGTAAAGAGTCATTACTAATGTTCCCAGTGCCCATCTCAGCCAGGCCTATGTTTTACAACTTGCTTCACTGTGTACTGACTGAAGTGGAGGAGTCAGAGGAATACTTAGTAGGTGCCTTAAAATGGCTGTGCATAGATTCATTGCTTTCACGATCCATTACTTGGCTCGCTATACATCCTTTCAAATTGTTCCATCTAATCTGGAAAATCTTTCAATTAGTTCTCAACCGAAGAAGTGTCATAATCAAATACTTTTTTTCTTGCTAGCCTATACTAGAGTCAATGTCTTTATTGACTCTAGCAAATCGGTACACATTGGGCTTGCTTGCAGCTTGCTTGCCATCTTCATCCTCCTTCAAAACGTGGCAGGGATTCTGCTCCCATATTTCAAGTACGTTAAAGTCATTGCACTACATATAATGGTGGACTTACATGTGCCACGTTCTGACAGAGTACTCTGATTGCAAACCCTAAGGCCCCTAGTATTTCTGAAAGTGCTCTTTAGGGAACTTAGGAAAGTCTGCCACAGCATGTTTACTTCAGTTTTCAAATGTAGTTTTGCTCACACTGCCTAGGGGATGAGAAAAGAAACAACTTCAGACAACCATCAACCTACTACCATACAGTGGATGTAAATGGGATTAGCGCAGTAAGGGCCAGATTTATGGCACCCTTGCGCCTTTCCAATGTCACATTTGCGTCATTTTTTTAAACGCTAATGTGGCATTGGAAGGGGAAAAACCCCGCACCATATTTACAAAGTGGTGGAAATCATGCATTGCACCACTTTGTAACCTGTTGCACCATATTATGCCTGTGCCAGGCATAATGTATGCAAAGGGGGTGTTCCTGCATTATGGGGGGGGTGAAAAAATGGTGCAAAAGAATCTATGAGATTCCTTTGAGCCATTTTTATCGCCATTGTTTAACGCCTGCTAAATGCAGGCATTATAAAGAGGCTCACATTGATTACAATGGGCCTCTGGGTGCTTTGCAGGATTAGCATCATCATTTTTGACACTAGTCCTGCAAAGCATCGGACTAGAGTCAAAAATTATGACGCTAGTCAGCCTAACTACCACTATGGTGCACCATATTATTAACACAGCACTACCATGTTGACGTTAGGGGGGGGCGCTAAGGGGTGCAAGAAAAGTGGAGCTGCACTAGGTGCAGCACCACTTATCATAAATGTGCCCCTAAGTGTGATAAAGGCACTTGAAAGACAAGTGTTTCTGAGCCTAAGCAAATTTCATAGGAAGGCATTAGAATAGCTTACCTGCACCCACACAGCATTAGTCAGGGGTCTGAATGATACAAAGACATGAAGATGTAGTCAAAGTTTAGCCTAGACTTGTTTTCATAGGGATCTCATGTAGGTAGAAGGCTAATGGGAAAGGTAGGAGTTACATACAGACTCTGCACTCATCACTACTCGCCTAGTCGTACTACAAACATACACCTCTCTACCCATCCATACCGGTCTGAAAGTAAACCCTATACTTGTTTTTTACAGGTGCCAGACACCACACTAGGAAGATCGCCAGTGCTTGACGGGAGGACCCAACGAACATGAGTAAAGACCTTTCCTTTTTTCTCATTTTCCAAATGCCGTCTATGGTGATGTAATGTTGGGTGTGACAGGAGTACTTTGGTCTTAGTTGGATCCCCACAGAATCTGGAACTGTCCCTCAGAAATGTGAGGAAAAGACATAATTGTAGCCAAAGTTTGAGGTTTGTAGGGCATTCTATGTAAGATAAAGTAGTGAGAACCATGCCAATCACACAACCCTGGACTTCTCTGAGTATCTAGTCTTCAGAAAAGTCTGGGGTTAGTAGGTTTCTTTGGGTGGTGACCCAGGGCTAAATACCATTGCTATCCACATAGCCAAAATGGGTCAGATATCATAAAACAAGATGTCTCCATGTTGCATTTTAGGATACTTTTCCCAAAGAGTAGATCATCATGTTCCACACATTTTTGCGCTAAAATCTCTAAACAGTGCTCACTGAATTTATGTTTCAACAAACGGTCATCTTCCTCACTTTCAGGAACGCTGAGGGCCTCATTTACAAGGCCCTTGCACCACAACAGCGTAATTTCTTTTGATGCTGCGGCAGCGCAAAAACAACTTCAAATCTACAAAGTGAAGCTAGAGGCCTCTAGCGGCACTTTTCACTCCTAGGTGCCAGCTACCGGCAATATATGGATATGGCTATGGCGTCCAGGCACAAAGTGATGCAGAACTGAGGCAGGGAAATTTACAACATTTCACTGTATCATTCTGCGCCTTTACTTCGTCAGACTTTTACCGCCAGTTCAGAGCAGATAGCAAAAGTGACGCAGGGCTTTTGTCTATGGAGGCATCTTTGCATTGCTGGAGTAGCGTAATTCTTTTGATGCTAGTCCAGCAATACGTGATTTTAGTGCCACAAAAGCTTCAGAATTTCTGAAAACCTGTGCCATTGAGCTCTTTGTTGTTAATACATGCATCCATGGCGTCATTAGGGGGTAGCAGGGAAGCGCAACAAATTTGACACATCAGAGCCGATGCCTCAGATTCTTGTAAATGAGGCCCTGAACGCAATTTTCAGATATCCTCCGCTCTTGTCCTCCTTAACATTTCACTCCCTGCTTGTGTGGTCATCATTCACTGAAAGTGTGAAGTTTGCTACTGGGCCACAAATAGCGTATTCGGTAAAAATGTGAATGGCTATTTAGAAATTGGATAGAACTTGCAATTTCTAAACTCAACATTTTAGTACTTCTAAATTACAAAACAGAAAATTGCTAATTGTTGCAATCAACTGGGCTTCACAGGCCAAGTCACAACATGGGGGTCACCAGCTGTGAACGAGAGGGGTGCATCAGGACACAAAACTCATAATCAGGGAAGGAGCTCCAGCCATACCTGATGCAAGGCAAGGCTTCGAAGAACTGATTCCACACCAGGAAGTTACATAAGAGACGTATTTGTAGACAGTATGTTCACCCAGAGGAAGACTTAGTGCTAGTGACAGATAGCAGTTGTTTATTTTTACTCAGCCCAATGGTACTCATCTTTTCAAACTCACACACAAATGTAGCCGTTACAGAGTTATTTCAAGTAACTATAACTCGCACCCTCACCATGCACAATTTTTCTTCAATAATTTGACTGCGAATGTTTCATTGATATGTTTATTGACGTTATAAAAGTTGTCATGAGCGCTGTAATATCTAGGGTAATTAGCAGTGCATGGCAAGGGCACATTTTTGTCTAGGTAAATTCAGAACCTTACTATGACGTCACTGTGACCTTTAGTTTTTTAAGTGAATTTCTATGTTTTATTTAAATTATATTTCCTAACTATAACGTCCCTGTTATCTTTGTTTTTTTCAGTGAATTCCTGTTTTTTTGCCCATTTTTTTTTATGTAAAGTAATTTTCATTACTTTATGTTAATCCAACTACTGCCGAACATGGCCTTTGGCCATGCGCAGCAATGGTTGGCAACAGGGCCTGTATCTCTGGGTGTGAGAATAGGTGTGAGAGGGTATCTCTGGGTGTGAGAGTGGGTGTGACAGTGTCCGGGTGTGAGAGTAGGTGTGAGAGGTAGTCTCTGGGTGTGAGAATGGGTGTGAGAGTGTCTTTGTGAGTGGGTCTGTGAAAGTCTGAGGGGGTCTGTGAGTGGGTGCATGAATGTTTGAGTGGGCCTATGGATGGGTGCATGAGTGTCTGAGTGGGTCTGTGAGTGGGTGCATGAGTCTCTGAGTGGGTCTGTGAGTGGGTGTATGAATGTCTGAGAAGGGGTGTGACTGGGCGCATGAGTCTCTGAGTGAATCTAAGAGTGAATGAATTAGTGTATGAATGAGTCTGAATGTTAATTTTTTTTTTTCAACATTATTTGTGAAATTGTTGCGAGGTTACACGAGGGCTGTGCTTAGAGTCACAACATATTTGCAAATATCACATGTGGTGAAAAAAATTAATTTTTAAACTTATAATCTTACAATCAAACACCCCTATATCACACCCTGGGGGTCAGGGTACCTCCACCCTGACCTCTTATACCACTTTTTATATTATTTTTCCACTCCAGGGAATGTGTCCCATAACCTAAAATGGCATTGCAACTTTCTGCTCAGGTTGTGGACAGCTAATCACAGCATTCCTTGTGGCACACGCATTCTCAAATACACCACAATCGTCGCAAATTTACTGCAACGGATCCGCTGCCCTAGGTATACAAATGTATTTTCCCTTTAATATCTCAAAAACTACTGAAAGGATTTAGCCCAAATAAGAGAAAGCACAATCTGTGGAACAAACTCTAGCTGTCTGCCAAATTTGGTGTAAATCCGTCCAGCGGTTCACGCTGTAGTCATGCTCAAATCTCCTGTGGGACTTAGGCCCATATTTATACTTTTTGACGCTAAACTGCGCTAACGCAGTTTAGCGTCAAAAAGTTTTGCGCCGTCTAACGCCATTCTGAAGCGCCATGCGGGCGCCGTATTTATGGAATGGCGTTAGACGGCGCAATCAGACCGGCGCTGCCTGGTTTGCGTGGGAAAAAACCACGTAGACCAGACAGCGCCGGCGTAGGGGGAAAATGGCGCATGGGCGTCTTAAAATGGGGCAAGTCAGGTTACGTCGAAAAAATCGTCTTAACCCGACTTGCGCCATTTTTTAACGACGCCCATCCCCCATCAACATGACTCCTATCATTGTAAAGATAGGAGTCATGCCCCCTTGCCCAATGGCCATGCCCAGGGGACTTCTGTCCCCTGGGCATGGTCATTGGGCATAGTGGCATGTAGGGGGGCACAAATCAGGCCCCCCTATGCCACAAAAAATTATTAAAATAAAAAAAAAAAATACTTACCTGAACTTACCTGGGGTGGGTCCCTCCAGCCTTGGGTGTCCTCCTGGGGTGGGCAAGGGTGGCAGGGGGGGTCCCTGAGGGCAGGGGAGGGCACTGTGGGCTCATTTTGAGCCCACTTGTCCCTTAACGCCATGCCTGACCCAGGCGTTAAAAAGCGGCGCAAATGCGCCGTTTTTAGCCACGCCCACTCCCGGGCGTCACTTTTGCCCGGGAGTATAAATACCACGTAAAGGCCTGGGAGTCATTTTTTAGACGGGAACGCCTCCCTTGCATATCATTAACGCAAGGAAGGGGTTCACGCAAAAAAATGACGCACATTCCGGGAACTTTGGCGCTATTCGCCTCTAACGCCATAGTATAAATATGGCGTTAGTTTGCGTTAGTTTTGCGTCGAAATTGCGTCAAAAAAACGACGCAATTTCGGCGCAAACGGAGTATAAATATGCCCCCTAATATGGGAAGCACTCTCTCTTTTTTAACCTCCCCCCCTCCTCTTTTTTCTCAGCCTTTTTCTTGGCCCTTGCTTGACAGATCACCCCAAAAACATATCATGTGCAGCAAGAATCACCAGCACACTTTCTTTTTTTGGGAAAATTAATGAAGATTCGTCAAACGGTGCCAAAGATATGGGCAAGTCAAAAAATGCTTTTCCTATAGGAACATGGTCCTAACTATACCTTCCTACTGGCGACCACCATATATATACAACTATAACTATATAACGATAACTCATGCCTTCGCCATGCACAGCTATTTACGCCACATTTTATATCACTGATGACACCTACTATGGCATCTTTGATGTTATCACTACAACTTTTGCACTAAAATTAATTATCAGAAAACTGTGCATGCCGAGGGCGTGAGTTATAGTTACCTTAGTTAATTGAATTAACTCTAGCTTTACCTGCTGAATTTCTTAGGTTTTGTGAGAGTAAATTCAGGACCCAACTATAACTTCCCCGTAACCTTTGGTTTTTCAGTGAATATCTATATCAATATGCCCCACCCTAAAAACATAAAATAAAATATTTGAAAAAGAGGGCTGGCATTTGCAGCAATGGAGCAATAGGTGCAAGGGAAGAGGGCAGGGGAGAGGAAAAGGAACATATGAGGCAGAGCAATATGGGACGGCAGGAGAAGCACACAAGCAAGAAAGCATCAGAGAGCGAAGATATGCATGCAGGGAGTTTGGTGGGGGAAAAGCAGACCAGAGAGAGCTTGCAACACGACAAGGGAGATAGCAACACAAAGCACGAGGAGGGTATTTGGCGTGGGAAAAAGCATACAAGGGAGAGAGCTGAAACATGGATACATTTTCAAGGAGTGCTTAAGCAAAAGCAAAAAGTAGGTCCCTAACAGTGAGCAATCGAAGGACAGAAGCCAGCCAATTAGAGGAACGAAAAAGAGACTATGGCCTTCATTACAACCTTGGTGGGTGGCTAAAACCGCCTGCCAAGGTTGGACCGCCGGGCGGCCGCCAATGCAGCCACACTCCCGCCGCGGCCATTATGACATCCCCGCTGGGCCGGCGGGTAGAAATGGAGCCGGCGGTGTTGCGGCTGTGCGACGGCCGCAGTTGCACCCGTTGCGCTTTTCGCTGTCTGCTGTGCAGACAGTGAAAAGCTGCACGGGGCCGTGGCAGAGAGCCCCTGAACTGCCCATGCCAGAGGCATGGGCAGTGCAGGGGCCCCCAGGGGCCCGCGACTCCCCTTACCACCAGCCTTTTCATGGCGGTTCAAACCGCCATGAAAAGGCTGGCTGTAAGGGGACTCGTAATCCCCTGGGCAGCGCTACAAGCAGCGCTGCCCTGGTGGATTAAAACCACCGGGACCACTGTGGCGGGAAACCGCCGGTCCCGGCGGTGCGACCGCGGCGCTTCCACCACGGTTGTAATTCCCTGTGAAGCACCGCCAGCCTGTTGGCGGTGCTTCCTCCAGAACCCCCACAGGAGGGACAAACACAAGATGGACAAGCTGGGACAAGGAAAGGCATTGAATAAGAAGCAAGCTACTGAGAATGATAATAAAGCCAACCAATGGTAAGCAATGGGAGGGCTCAAAGCCCCTGTAAGTTATTTGTAAGTCCTTAATGGGACTTTTGCAAACAGTCAACTTATGCTGTCTGGTATGCTTAACCTAAAAATGACTCAGGGAATCCTCAAACTGGGAGTGGAGGGCAGGGAAAAAAGGGCAGGGTTGTTAGTAGTGAGGTGAATGACTGTACGCTTATTTATTTTTAGAAACTGGCAACAAAGAAATGGGCAATAAGTAAACCTGTCACAGTAAAGCTTTTTAGGGCTTACCTAGCTGCCCACAACCAAGCCGTCCTGTAAGTATACAGCAGGTTTCATGGTAAAATACTGTTAACATTACTCTGGAGGTTAATGCATCTGCTGGAGAGGTCTATTTACAAACCTCTAAATATACATTTCAACAAGCATACACTAGCGCAGCTCATGAATTTGCCAGCTGAACAGCATATTTTGTAAATCTACAAGACAGGTTTAGAGAACATAGCTCAATGGGTTAATGCTTTTATTGCAGAGTGTCAAGTCCAGAGTGTGACAACGTACTTTCTTACTTCCTGCCCACTCTCTGTGGTTTCGCAAAGGCAGTATGGACCGACAATCCCAAGAAAACACTCAGGGCCTGATTACGACCTTGGCGGAGGGGATTACTCTGTCACAAACTTGATGGATATCCCGCCCACTGTATTTCAAGTTTTATTATAACTTATGGAACTTTTAATATGTCGGACGGGATATCCATCACTCTTGTGATGGAGTAAACCCCTCCAACAAGGTCGCAATTAGACCCTCAGTCTCCAGCAGGATAGGGAAACCAGAAACAGCTGAGAGAGTGCCCCCAAGAAAAGGAGCTTTGGGGAACAAGCAACAAACTAAAATAATAATTTAAAATAAACAAGGAGACGTTGCACCTTCACCTGCAAAAAAATGCATACAGTTTGTCACTAGTATTTGCTTTTTCCCCTAACCTCAACCTAGCCTTGCATCCCCTCCGCTAGGGGCCAAATCCGCCTTTTATGTTTTCTGCAGAATCTCAAAAGTTTGATGACTATCTTTTCATTCAGTATCATCAGAGGAAGTGTAGGGACCCAGACAAAGAAGGATGCGTTACCACTACTTATATAGAAAGAGACGAGAAAACATGTTAATACACACAACTAAACTTAAAAGGTGACCTTGTAGGATAACATGGTCACTACCAGTCTGTTGTCTTTTGTAATGATCAGAAAGTCTTTCATTTTTGTACATGGGATTTTACAAGCATAAATGATCAGGCAATCAAACACACAACAATGATAAATCATTCCAATTTACACATTGGCTGTATCAATTGTTGTCCAAGCTTTGTTGCATTGATATGATTTCACACAACAACACAATTATAGGAATATTGAGAATTGTGCCACAATCTCTTACACTGGCTCAAGACAAATACATCCTAGGACGAATTATACCATGAACATACTGGCACCAGGGACCAGTTTAAAAGGCAATTGGTAAATCACAAGTACCAACCATGCAAAGCCTATTGAGCCCTTATGGTACCTGAAATTATGAGTTAGTGGGAACTTACCAGTGGCTTCTGCTCATCATAAAATGAACGGGCAGCCAGTGTTATGACCAAACGCCTGCAAAAATCATTAATTTAAGGGAAAATACAAGACATCTTCATCTTGTTGGTAGATCTGCCCAAGGAAGAAAAAACCTCTATGCCGTAGAGTAGACCATCAGCAATTCTTCTCCCACGTATTGCTTTTGGAGGTCTAGCACAGCAAGAGCAAACATACATCTTCTGCCCTAATACATGCTGCAACCCTGTTTCATCCTGTTCCGAGAGCTCGGTGTGATACCTGCAGGTCACAAATTGCAATCCTTGTAAAATAGGTCAGTGAGTTTGATGTGCGCTGCAAACTACTCTGTACAATTGTTGTGATTGTTAAGGTTTTTCATTCTAGGTACCCCCTTTTAGGCTACACGAGCTAATCCTTTAAAAGTGAATGTTTGTGGCACATATGGAATGCACATTTGTTTTATGTTACTTTTCTTTGCAACATGATAATCAAGTCTGTGTGAATATATTCACAGTGTGTGATCTGATCTGAGTATTCTGTTCTAAATTGTGAACAAAGTTTCATGGAAAGTTGTTATCTATGTATCTTATTTATTGTTTTGTTCAAAAGACGGTCCTCCATGACAGTGCCCAAAATTTGGTGGTCCAGAAAAAAAGGAGAGCGGAGGCGGCCCTGGGAGACCTTAAATGCCAACTCCTCGAATTGGAGAATAACCGGTGTTGGAAATAATCTCTTCCACGCGCAGGAGACAACATCAAAATTTAGCCCAGGAGGGGGCACAGAAGCAGATGCTTGCCACATTGTATTGGCTATATAAATCTGGCTCTAATGCAGGAAAACTCCTGTGGGCGTGGCTGGGCAAGAAAGAAACAGAGGCAAGGTGGGTGCAGAGGATTGAAGGGCCGGAAGGGCCGGAAGGGGAGACATACGGCTTTGATAAACAGATCGTGGATGCATTTGCCCAGTATTACAATTCATTTTACAGGGCCAGACCACTATATGGTGCACGGCAGGTTGCAGGATACCTAACAAAGGTGGTCAGCCTGGTATTAGACACAAAGGAGAGAGATGCAATAGAGGCGGACCTCATGTTGCTGGCGGTACAGTGTGCGATAACAAGACTACGGACTGGCAAATCCCTAGGACACAATGTGATCCAGACGGAATTTTATAAGCGCTGTGCTGGGTTGTTGGGGCCTCATCTAATGAATCTGTTTAAGGAGGTCAAAACGTAGGGGACGCTTCTGCCTGATCTCCGCCAGACCACTGTTGCAGTGATCCATAAGGATGGTAAACCGAAGGAGCATTTTGATCCCTACCACCCAATCTCACTACTTCACTTTGAAGTTAAGATCCTGGCTACAATGCTGGCCTCAAGGCTCCTGCAACTCGTTACACCTCTAATACAGAGGGACCAGTCAGGCTTTATGTCTGACAGGTCAACGAGTTACAGCCGAATGTGGGGGCATAATTGGCTGAATGAGGTGCACACTTCCTCCTTCCGTTAGATGATGAAAAGGTGTTCGATGTAGTGCATAGACCCTTCCTGGAACAAACATTGGTGAGATTCAGGTTCGGTCCTAAATACCAGAACTGGGTGGTGGTACTTTATCAGGCCCTAGTGGTGCTCATGAGTGTAAATGGGATGCTGTCCTCTGACTTTCCCACAGGGAGAGGAATCAGGCAGGGGTGACCCCTGTCTCCCCCTCTTATTTTCCTTAACCATAGAATCATTGGCATGTGTAATACAAGACCATCCAGTGGATCATGGATTCAGATTACCTGGGGGAAGGATGTAGAAGAAAAAAATTTGCTTTATGCGGATGATATCCTGCTCTGTATTACCGACCTGATCACATCTCTACCATTGATTTTTCAAATATTTGAGGAGTATGGGGCTTACTCTGGCTACATGATCAATTGGGGTTAAATCCATTCTGTATTCTCCCTGAGGTTCTGTAGACATGTTCCTACTTCACCGAAATCTGACGTTAGCGGAAGATGGCTTTAAGCCTTTCGCTGCTATGCCTCCCTCCCCCCAAGTGCTGAGCCCTTTTTTGGCTATTTGGGGTAGCTTGAGCTTAGGCTTAAATACCTTTTTGTCCACATAAGCTATCCACACCAAATTTGTGTCCTTTTTTCCCAGCATCTTGAGGATTCTAAAGGTGCTTGTGGAATCCACCAGAAAGGACTGAGAAAATAGGCAAAATACAGCAAAATTTTGAGTTTTTGAGAAAAAAGGGAAAAAGTGCTCTAGATAAAAGTGTCTGTTTTTTCCCTAAAAATGGCATCCACGAAACGTTTGCTGTACTAAAGTCACCATCTTCCCAGCTCTCAGAAACATACAGAGCTAAATTTGTACTACAGTTTTAGCACTTTTCTAACAGTTACCCTATTTTCCCTATTTTTGTGTTCGCAGCTTACTTCCAGTTTGTGGTGGAAACCAGTGTTAAACTCATGGGTGATCCACAACAGCTATAGATTTGTGAAAAGTAAATCAAATTCCGAATTCAGCAAGGGGTCATATGTGTAGATCTCTCAAGGTTCCCCTGGGGAAAAAAACTGTAGAAACAAAGAAATGTTGAAAATGAGCAGGAAAAAAGTGGCATTTTTTGTGTGTGACAACATTTTAATCTGTAACTTTTGTAACAGTGGCAGACTGACAAAAGCAATATACCATTACGTCTGCTAGACCCTTCTGGTTGTAGGGATATATTGTGTGTGTAGGTTCGCAAACAACTTAGCTGCACCGTGTAATGGTTTTTTATTGAGTACCAAATATAGATCAATTCTTATAGTGAAATATGCAAAGTGAAAAATGGGTATCAAGGAAACTTATGTATTTCTGAAATGGGCACAAGAAATAGAGTTTAGAAGGAGTTGTTATTTTTAGACTTCTGAAATTTTGGGTACCTGTAATAGCATATGATTTGGAGGGTATTCTTCAAAATGTCTTCTTTATGATACACTGGCTTACATTTGAAAGGCACAAATGCAGTGAAATCCAATTGATAATAACAAATGTTCTACTATTCTATGCTCCCACAAGACTCCCAATACAAATGGTACCTCACTTGTGTGGGTAGGCCTAGTGCCCGTGACATCAAATAGGACAAAATGCAACATGGACGCATCACATTTTTCCACCCAAAACTGACCCTCTTTTATAAATGTAGGTTACTCTAGATTTTGGACCCTAGCGCAGCTAGCACCTAAGGAAACATAGTCAATTTCTACATTTTTTAAAACTATAAACCTAGGGATAAACAGGGTGGTCTGACTTGTGTGGCTTTCATCACATTTTTATACACAGAATCCATTGCAAACCTCAAGTTTTGACTAAAAAACACATTTCCCTATCATTTCTGAGATGGAATGTTCTGGAATCTGCATGAAGCCACAAACTTCCATCCCCCGGCATTCCCCTAAGTGTCCTGAGGAAAATGATACCACACTTGTGTGATCAGACCTAGTGCCAGTGACAGGAAACGGGCCAAAATGTAACATAGAAGCATCTCATTTTTTCACCAAAAACTGACCTTCTTTTTCCGATGTGAGTAGCTCTAGATTTTGTACCCTAGCTCAGCCGGCAGCTAGGGAAACCTAGCCAACCTGTTTATTTTTTAAAAACAGACACCTAGGAAAATCCAGGATGACATGATTTGCATGGATCCCATTAGGTTTCTTTTACCTACAATGCCATGCAAACCTCAAACTTAACATGAAATCACACATTTTCCTTGCATTTCTGTGATGGAAACTTCAGGAATCTGTAGGAATAAACAAAATTCCTACCACCCAGCATTGCCTCACCTGTGCAGATAAAACCACTGCCCCACTTGTGTGGCTAGGCCTCCTGTCAAGACAGGAATGGATCAAACCAAGGACAATGGTAGCCTTTGCGTGAAGACTCCTACTCACCTCGGTTGGATTCGTTCCTGTTACTGGTGCTAGGCCCAGCCACACAAGTGGGGCAGAGTTCCTGCAGCATTCGCCAAGCAGTGTGTTTACTGGGTGAACAATTACCACCCCAAATCGCAGGCTTGTTGTGACGTCAACCTAAATATATTAGTACGGCCCTTTCAAATAACATTTAGAGGGTAAAAAGGGAAATTGGGAAAGCGTTAAACAGTGGCTGATGTAAGAGGTGTTTCCATGCTGCTGAAATTCCAATAGTCAGGTTCAGAGTGGATGCTCACATGGTTTGAGCTTTGTTGGTGAAAATATCTCTGGTATCCTTGTCCAACCTGGGCCCAGCATCCCCTGCCTCTGCTGGATTCTGCCAACTTAAATTCAGTGTGCCTTTTTTGCTGTATCAAGCAGAGGATAGTGATTGGATTGTCTAGAGGATGAGGAGCTATATTGAGAGGGTTATTCACTCCATGCCTTCTCCCCCTTCTGTAGACTGATGGAAAGTTTATCACACATCCAAACACCCAAATGAGCAATTCCGCACTTCTATCCAAAGGCATTCTAAAGCATGAACTGACCTAGGTGAGCTTTGGACTATGAGCTATGTCCATGTCATATTGTTTACAAAAAGTATGGGGTGCAGCCTATGCTGCTGTTCTGCATCTCACATCAAGGGCAGCATTTTGCTGGCAGGCCTATATGCCGCTCTGGCCCGAGTTATGAGTAGGGCATCCAGCTTTATGGTATTTCTTTTTTATAACATTGCCTTCTGTATTTATCCATATTTATTTTTGGGCTATAATATTAGTATTTATTCATATTTATTTTGTTGTCAGAATAAATGTAGTTCTAAAATGGACCATTTCCATATTTATAAAAGTGTTAATCATGCATTCATACAAGATACCTGTTGCGTTTAGATAAATTAAGCAGCCAAATATAATAAAACTTAAACCCACAGGTATATATTAGCATTATATACAAACATATGTTTACATATGCCTGTATTTTAGGAAATATCTCCCTCTTTTTAAACTCTCTATGTTGTCTATCTGCTCAGATATTTGTGAGGAATTCATGAATGACAGCACGTAGAGTCGCTCAAAAGGAACACAACTTTCTGCATTTTTCTGCTATTAAAAATAAACCTTGGTAGAGTCTGAGTCACAAAATGGCTGTCAGCACTTCCTGTTTTAAGTGTTGGCAGCCAATCAGATCTCTGCACGAGATCAGTAAGATTCACAGATGGTTCACGCCTCTAGATATACAAATTTGGTGTACCTGAAATATCTCTAAAACTACTGAACAGATTTACACCAAATAACAAAAAGGGCTCTTTCTGGGCCAAGAGCTATCTTTACGCCAAATTTGGTGTAATTCCACCCCGCGGTACCGGCTGTAGTCGTGTTCAAAAGCTTTATGGGAAATTGCATGGGGAAAAACACTTTAGGACCCCCCTTTTCCTCAGCCTGCGCTTGATGAATCACCCCAAAACTTTCCTGACAGCAGCAGAACTGAGTGGCAAACCAGTTTTAAAAATTTCATGAAGATTTGTCAAATGACACCAAAGGTATTGGCAAAACAAAAAATGTGCTTCCTATGGAAACTAGGGAGCATATTTACAAGCCCTGTTCACCACAGTGTGTCACTTTTTGTAATGCACCAGGGGCGCATAGTGCAGAGTCATATCTACATGCCCACGCAAACCCATTTTGCATGGCTTTTTATGGCCTTGTAGGTCTAGTGTAAGTTAACGCAGCGCAAGTCACTGCGTTGCCTTACACTGTGTCATTGAGGCATACCATGGGTGTTGTGGTGGGTGTTCCCATGCAACACCCATGGGTTTTGATGCATTCCCAGATTTACAAGATTCTTTAAACCTGAGAATGCATCAAAACAGTACAACTCCCCAGGGCAGGCACAACGAGGAGAAATATGTTTATTTCTCTTTGTTGTTTCTTTTTTCTCTCTGTGCTGCATTCTGCAGAACACTTACAAAGAGGAACATGCCTCCCAGGATTGTTTTTGTGGAGAAAGGTGTTCCTTCCTGCACACAAACAAACCTGCCAAAAACGCAGACATCCTTCCACCGTGGTGCAAGGGAGACTGTTTGGCACTAGCGAGGGGGAAAGGACAGAAATGCACCATATCTTATAAATACGATGCATTTCTGCCTTTCAAATTGGTGTAGGGCAGCACAGCGGAAAGGCTTGCTGGGCTGCCCTATGCCAATTCCTTTTAAATATGCCCCTAGGTCCTACTGGCTACTGTCATTAGGATATATATATATATATATATATATATATATATATATATATATATATATATACACTCACTTAAAAAAACAAAGGTTACAGGGACGTTATAGTTAGGAAATATAATTTTTTTTAAACATAGAAATTTATTTAAATAACAAACCAAAGGTTACGGGGTTACAGGGACGTTAAAGTTAGATTCTGAATTTACTCATACATAGCCTTAGAAATTCACCAGTTATACTTAGAGTTATTTCAAGTAACTATAACTTATGCCCTAAGGTAACTATAACTCGCGCCCACACCATACACAGTTTTTATATGAATAATTTTACAACAAATGGTACAGTGATATTATCAGTGATGTTATAAAATATGTCATCAGTGCTGTAATATCTAGGGTAATTAGCAGTGCATGACAAGGGGGGCACATCATAGTTACCTTAGGACATGTACACTGGTGGTGCACCCTGTGATCCCCCACTGCCATTGTTGGCTGCGCTTGCACAGTTGGATCCCAGGTTCTTTCTTTCAACCCTGATGGTGTGGTGCACCCTGTGACCATTCACTTCCATTGGAGGGTTGTGCTTGCACAGCTGGATTTCAGCCTTGTTCTGTGGACAATAGTGGTGTGGGGCACCCTGTGATTCACCATTGCCAATGCCGGCTGCACTTACACAGTTGGATCTCCAGCTGTTTCTTTGGACCCTGATGGTGTGGTGCACCATGTGACCCTCCACTACAATTGGAGGGAAGCGCTTGCACAGTTGGATCTCAGGCTTTTTCTTTAGACACTGGTGGTGTAGTGATCCACCACTGCCATTGGAGGGTCGTGCTCACGCAGCTGGATTTCCCCTGAAAGTCCACTAAAATGCTGGCAGCAGTCAAAGCAGAAGACGGGAATCTTGAGAGACAGACAGGTCAGGTTCTGAAGGTGGAGCAGTTAACAGAGAATGCAGCATCTGATATACACCAACTAGGGAGGCAAACTGGACCCCTAAAACATAGGATCAGGTTTTACCGGTGGGGCTATTTATGAAGGTTCTCCCCAGATAAATTCCTGAACATCCTAGTTGAACAGAAAGCAGTAACAGCTATGAGGATGGGGCTGAACACCAGAGACAGTGACGCATCATATTAAGTCTGCGGTAAATTTCCAGCGACAGAAGCATGAGTCTTATTTAGAGCTCAGCAGATGCAGAAAATAGGTTAAAAAGTGGTAGATGTCTTGAGGACTGGGTGCCGCCCAAATACCGTGGCCACTGCAATTGCTAGGGTAGGCCCCATGCGGGGAGAGAACCATTGTTCAAGTATGCAGATATTTTGTGAGTAATCTGTGAAAATCATGAAAATTTGTGTATTTTCATGACTATCGTGTGTAACGACGAAAAATTATTTATCTATATATTACCTAGTGGTAGTTGTTGTTAGGACCATGTTTCCATAGAAAAAGCGTTTTTTGACTTGCCTATATCTTTGGCACCGTTTGATGAATCTTCATGAAATTTTCCACACAGAAATGTGCCGATGATTCTTGTTGCACATGGAAAGTTTTGGGTGATCCGTCAAGCGGGGATCAAGAAAAAGAAGGGGCCAAAAAAGTTGCATTTTTCATGTTGATTCCCATAGGACTATTAGACAAGTCTACAGCCTGAACCACTGGACAGAATTACACTAAATGTGGCAGAAAGGTAGCTGTCGGTACACAGATCACACTTTCGCTTATTTGGTGTAAATCTGTTCAGTAGGTTTTAAGAAATTTAGGGAAATTGAAATTTGTATATGTCTGGTCGCTGTGACTCCGGGATTATTTAATAAATTTTCCATGGAAATTCACGAATTTTCACGAATGTGCATGCAAGAAGAAGCGCTGTAATTGGCTGATCGCAACTTGACTAGAAAGTTGCGGCCACCATTTTATTTCATTAGACACAGTCCCCAGAGGTGAAAATCCTAATTGAAAATGGCATAAGGGGTCAGGGAGAAGTTACCTTGACCCAGGGGTGTGATATAGGTGTGTTTTAGGGGCAAATTACAGGTTTAAAATAACTTTTCACTACCATGCATGATACTTGTGAAAATTCACGAATTTTCATGAATGTTCACGAATTATTCGCAAAATATTCGCAAATATGAAAACAATTGGAAGAAAAACCACAGACTTATTCATACAATAATTCATTCACTTATAGATGCAATCAGAGACTCATGCACCCACTCACATACCCACTCAGATACTTATGCACCCACTCAGACCCACTCATAGACTGAGAAACACACTTTCAGACCCTCTCAGACACTCACACACTCACTCACAGATCCACTGACAGAAACAGGGCTTGTGGCCAACCTGCGCTGCGCATGGCAAAAGGCTATGGGTGGTGCAGGTTTGGGTGTTTATAAGGGCTTGCCTGCAAGGCTGCGCCCAACTCCTGCAAGGACCAAAAGCAAGCGAGGGACTTCAGGACACTCAAGAACCACCCCCCAGAGTGGCCCTGATGACCTGAAATCCACCCTCAAAGTAACCTGCACCTGGCTCCAAAGACTCCTCGATGCATGACCCTTAGCTGATCTATCTACACTGAACCCGGCCTCCCTGGCCCCTGAATCGGAAAACCAGCTATGCTCTGCTATGAATATGGAAATGTGAAAATCACCGGGAAGTTCTGCCCATTTGGCCCTGCCCTGTCCACCTTAGTAGTATGCAAAGGTCTTCCCACCTTTTGCCAGGATGATGGACAGCTTACCAAAGGGCCTCCCAGTAAATTTCTACAGATTTTGGTGGTGCATTCTTGATACTAAGGGATATGAGGCTATCCCCATCAAACAAAGAAGCACTTATGTCATATAGCTAAGAGGAAGGACTCTTGGGGGAGATTTATATCTTTGTAGTCTTGTTGGCCTCTCTATAGGAGGATTCATGTTATCACAGAATTCTGGAGAAAGACGCAGGAGGAACAATCACATTGCCAAACACAGACAAGATCACTGGAGCCATTTCCTCATGGCCCATTATGCAGCTGTAGTGTATGAAACACATTGGACATTTACCCAACAAGGTAGCACTTACTAACTAACAAGTAGAAAGTACTTCAGTTGGTTAGGCATTTTGTGCAAAACTGTGGACTCTTTTTGGACAAACAGGCAGGTGAGGTTCCTTTGTGGCCGAGTCACTCATGCAGCTACTGACACAACCACACAGTCAATCACACACCCACTCACAGAGGCACTCAGGCACTCACTCAGACACTCAAGCAGCCACTCACAGACCCACTCAGAGACTCATGTGCTCACTTACAGATCCACTCAGACACTCATGCACCCACTCATAGACCCACTTAGACACTCATGCACCCACTCACAGACTCACTCAGACATTCATGCACCCACTCATAGACCCTCTAAGACATTCATGCACCCACTCACAGGCCGACTCAGGCTCACGCACAGACTCATAGACCTACTCAGAGACTCATGCACTCACTCATGTTCTCACTCAGAAACCCATAGACTCATTCACAGACGCACTTGGAGATTCATGTATCCACTCACAGACCCAGTTAGATACTCATGCACCCACTCACAGACCTATTCACACACCCACTGACAGACCCACTCAGACACTCCCACCCACTCACAGACCTACTGAGACAATTATGCACTCAATCACACAGTCAATGTCAAAGGTTAGTGGTTACAGTTAGGCAGATAAATTTCTTAAAGAACCTTAGAAATTCACTTAAAAAACAAACATTACAGGGCCAGTATAGTTAGGAAACAACATTAAATAGCCTGAGAAACTCACACAAAAAACAAAGGTTACAGGGATGGGTATGTGAGTAGCTGTGTTGGTGCCTGAGTGGGTGCATAATGGGTTGTGATTGGCTGCCTACACTTCAACCAGGAACTATTTGCAGCTATTTTGAGACTTGATTTCAGCCATGTTTAAAAACCAAATGAACAAAAAGAAAAGTGTGCAGGGTGGATTTACCCGTTTACCCTAACCCCCTAGAGTTGGGGCAGAGGGACATAAAAGAATTTCTTTTTAAAATTAACAGTGAAATTCGGAAATATTTGCAAATTTTGCTGTGAATTTTTAAAAAAGCAAGCGCAGTCTCCCATGCTTGCATTTAATTGTGCCCCCAAGTGGGCCAATGCGGGATAAGTAGGAGGGGGTGCACCCCTCCTATGGTGCCCCCATCTTAAGGCTGCTAGATGCCCTGGGGACCACCACCTCCCCGAGGCTCAATGCTAAAAATGTAAGGGGGTGCAGCACCTCCTGACGCCCCTGAGACCACCACTACCCGGGATTTATTTATTATTAATATAATGGGGGGTCCTGCAGACCACCCTGAGCCCAGGTGACCACCCACCCGGGTCTATGCTAATAAAGTATGCAGGTGGGCCACATATGCCCCATGCACCGGGGACTGCCACCACCCCAGGCAAAATATAAATTCTAATAGGGGTGGTCCTGTGGATCCCCCTGGCTCCGGGGATGGCCACCTCCCTGGAGCTATAATTTAGAAATATGTGAGGGGCCACACAGCCCCCCACACCCAAGGACCGCCACCTCCCCAGGGCAACAAAGAAAAACAAATAATAGAGGGGCCTGCATGGACCCCCTACCTCAAGGCTATAGAATTAATTAGACAGGGGGTCCGTCGTGGACCCCCACCCCAGGAACTACCACCTCCCCAACGTTAAATTAAAAAGATTGGAGAGAGGCCATGTTGTCCCCCCCCCATGGAGCCATGCATGGCCCTGGGGACCTCTTCCCCCCCCAGGGCCGGCCCCTGCTACCTACTGAGGTGCCCACAAGTGGCAGCTGATTGACCACTCCCAATTCCTAAAAGCATCATGGAGCTGTCAGCTCCCGCCAAGCCAAAGCAAACAACTACTTCTCTTTCCCGAAATGCAAACATGCGTGCAGGGAAAGAGATGAAAACATAGGTCCTGCAAGTGGGGAGCTGCTATTTAAAACATATCTCTGCTTGTGGGAACAATGCTAGCTCCGGCTAGAGACGGGAGCCAGCTGGGATGACGGAGGGCCTTCAGGCTTTCCCAGCGGTCTCCAATGCAAGTATGCTTCCTCTGCAGCTACACCTTGCAAAGTTAGCTGATGGAGACGCTCAAGGAACAATCACATCGGCAAAGTTACAGAAGCACAAGGTCACTAAAGGCATTTCCTCTGCATCCTTTACGCAGCTGTAGTGTAGCAAATGCACTATACATTTACTCAACAAGGTAGCACTTACTAATTAGCCAATAGAAAGGATTCCATTTGGAAAAACATTTTGCACCAAATGGTGACCTCTTCTTGGATAAATATGCATGGCAGGATTCATTTATTCAACTCAAGTTGAAGCTTCTGTTGTGTAAACCACTAATCAAATTTCTATTGCATGGTCAAGGCAAAACAAGTGTTTTTTTATCTGCATATTCACCCTGAAAGTTATATTTAAACCTTGATGGAGGTGTTTGCATCCTTTCTTTTTTTGAGTGCAATATCTCAAGAAGTGCATGTGACGAGTGGGTTCTTTCTTGTGTACTGCTGCTGAGAGCCAACCCCCACCACGCATGGCCAAGTTCATGTGTGTTCACAGGGTTGGGTAGTTACAGGGGGTTGGCCACAGGCCAGGCCCTGCGGCTAACCTCCACCGCGCACAGCCAAGTGCTTTGCATGGTGCAGGTTTGTGTGGTTATAGGGGGTTGGCGGCAGAGCCTGGCTGCAGGCCTGGCCCTGTGGCCAACCCCTGCTGCGAAAGGCCAAAGGCCGTGTAAGGCACTGGGTTGGATAGTTATAGGAAGTTGGCTGCATACAGCCAAAGAACGACAGCGGTGGTTGGATTAACGTAAAGTAATTAAAATTACTTTACATTAAAAAAAAAAGCATTGAAATTCACTGGAAAAAAACAAAGGTTGCAGGGACGTTAATGTTAGGAAATAGAATGTAAAAAAACATAGAAATTCACTTAAAAAAACAAAGGTTACATGGATGTTATAGTTAGGCTTACATTTTAAATGTACAAAACCATCGAAATTCACCTGTTATATTTAGAGTTATTACAAGTGACTATAAGGTAACTATAACTTGCGCCCCCACCATGCACTGCTAATTACCCCAAATATTGTAGCACTCTTGAAATCTTTTATAATATCATTGATGATATCATTGCAACATTTGCTGCAAAATTATTGATGAGAAAACTGTGCATGGCGGGGGCGTGAGTTATAGTTACCTTAGGGCATGAGTTATAGATAGAAATAACTCTAACTATAACGTGAATTTCTATGGTTTTGTATGTTTAAAATGCGAGCCTAACTATAACAGCCCTGTAGCCTTTTTTTTGTTCAGTGAAAAAAAATATATATATATATATATATAACAGGAAAAATCAGTCATACCCATTCTGTGGGGTTCTATTTATTGGTGAGAAATTACCACATACTACTGGTAATTTTACCTTTACTGCTGTATTGTGCTTTTGTCAGGATTCAGATCTGAACCTACATTGAATATTCTCGTAAAAGCAGACCTTCCCCACCATTCTAAAAAAGGACATTGAACTGAAAGCTCCATGCCGTGGCCTACCACACATGCATGCTTTTTCATTAGCTGCACCCCATTCCCAAACACTTTGACAAAACATACTCCATCCCCCATCACAGGTACTCTTTTTCTCCAATTCAGAACGATGAAAGTCTTATTCAGTCCCACTGAATTTGAACCAGTGCCTTTTAGGTCATACTGAAAACACAAGAACACTCACAACTATCTTATCAACAGAAATACCCATATACCTTCACATCCTTATCATGTGCATTCTATGATTCTTATTAGTATTGGTTAGTTTAGTTATAATGTCATTTTTATATAGTGTGCTATGTCAACAATGACATCAAGGCACTATAATCACAAAAAAGTATTCTACCAATTTACCCTTAATAAATCTTCTGTAATTGTGTAGAGCCTAATAAAGAATGCTTCTGTTAATTAGCCTGTGATTGGAGCTCCCAGCATGGGACTATTTTTAGTAATGAGTGTTCCTGACAATGCTGTGAGGAGGTGTGATAACAAACAGCTGCAATTTCCAACCTTTTCCAAGCTTTAGGGCAGCTCTGATGGGGAGCAGGGAGGCAGGGGGCAGACTGTGGGGGCTTAAAGATAATCGAGCAGACTCCGACCTCAAGTTTCTTCTCTAGCACCGAAAATGACTACTCAAACTTCTGAGTGAGCATTTTAGTAGGACTGGGCACAGACAAACCTTGGGCCCTTATTATGCAAGTTTAGACTTGTGCTACAAAATATACTTCATATTGACAAGTTTTCCTGTGTGTTGATTCCACTCTATGGTATTGGAATTTTGTATCAGTTGACAGAAATATGATGTCCTAAATACCATAAACAATAATATCACCCAATGGAGTTAATGATAGAAAACATACACCGAGTGATACACTGTTTTTGAAATTCCTATGGGCCGGTTTGGCTTAGCGCCTAACCCTAAAATACTGTACACTTTAGAAGCAGATGGTACAACATGAAAGACTAGTGTAACCTAATGGATACCTCTGCATACGGTTTGAGCAAGTACCATACTTGTAACTCAAAGGTAGGCTCTACCATCTGCAATGTATGAACAATTTGTGAGCCAAGATTTTTAAATATAATTCCCACCACAATATAGCAAACATTTGACTCCTTCTTATTACACACATTCGATCTGTCAGACAATGTTGGTTAATTCACAATCTTACTAAAAAGAAATGGTTTAGAAACCTTAGGTATTACAAGGAGGTGTGGGAGGAGATGTAGCCCACCTAGGGTGAGCACCTACATGTAATTTTCATGGACTGTCCGTAAACAAATACTAAGGTCCATTGTCCATGATGGAGATTTCAACTGATGGCATATTTTGTCTCTAATTTTAGTCTTTGTGCTAAAAGATCAATGTTACAGTTTAAATGCCTCCACTGAAGTGTAAAGAGAGAGGCAGACACAAACAAGAAACAAGCTTTCTCTCAAGCGTGCCTGCTGGCTGGAAAGAAATGTAGATCTGTGCAGTTGGTTAATCTATAAATGTAAAGGCTGCTAGGGAGCTGGTAGAGGTGGTGTTAATTGATGGAGGTACTTTAAGGTTCCTGAAGACAAAGATGTATTCTTTTTGAGAGGTATTGTTGGGGTTTTCCAAGCTGAGCTGTGGAGTGCATGGTTTTAATGGATAGTTGTAAAACTACTTGCACTAGGTACAATCTCCATCTTACTATAATCTACACTTTAACCCCTCGGGTGCCTGGTATGAGCTGGTCTCGTCCTTGGCCAGCACTCCCCCGTGGGCTTCCCACCCACAGCCCCCGTCAGGGATGGAAGGGGAATCGCTTCCCCTTACACCCCGCCACACCCCAGTGATGTCTGATGACATTACTAGAGGTCGCCCCTGGATCGGAGGAGAAATGTAAAGCATTTCTCTTCCGATCTGGGTTTGGAGGCACGCAGAGGGATGAAATGAAAGGCCTTTCCTTTCCTTTCATGTCTCTTTGAGCATTTCTGCAGCCCGATCGTGAAGCGATTGGGCTGCAGAAATGGCCACAACACACCAGGGAATTTTTGTTTGTTTGTGTAAACAATAAAGGGGAGCGACCCCTTTGGCAAGGGTCACTCCCCTGGGGGCAATTTTATTTTAAGGCCTTTTCTGCCCCCCACCCCCCGGGGCAGATCGGCCTATTGTAATTCGCAGAAATCTCTAGATACCAGGGATTGTTTACTTTTTTTTTTTTTACAGGAGGGGAGCGACCCCTTAGGCAAGGGTCACTCCCCTAGGGGCAAATTCTTTTTAGGCCATTTCTGCCACCCTTGGGGGCAGAACCCACTAGGCACCAGGGATTTAAAAACATTTTTTTTACAGATGGGGGGCGACCCCTTAAGCAAGGGTCGCTCTCCTGGGGGGCACTTTTAGGTCGTTTCTGCCCTCTTTGAGGGCAGATCGGCTTATTTCTCTTAGGCCAATCTGCCCCCCAGGGGGCAGAAACCACTCAGGCACCAGGGATTTGATGTGTGTATGTGTGTGTTGTTTGGTGGGGCAGCCCCCTGGGCAAGGGTCGCTCCCCATGGGGGCACATTACTGTTGCCCATCTCTGCCCCCCATTGGGGGCAGATCGGCCTATTTTTGGAAGGGGGCAGAAAGCCCAGTAGAGGCCAGGGAAGATTTTTTTTATTTTTAAAACAGGGTGAGGGTATGGCCATACCTCCACCCCGAAAAAATGGGACAACCCATTGGTGGACAGATGGGGCAATTACCCCCAATCCACTCCCTGGGGGGGCAGAAAACCTACTAGATGCCAGGGACTTTAAAAAACAAAATAGAGGGGTGGTGGCTACCAACCAGTATGGGCATGGTTATGCCCCTCACCCCAACTAAAGGGGGCAACAGTCTTTCGGCTTCCCCCCTGCACACTAAAAGATCTTATCCCAACAGCAAGCATGAGTACATTTGATTTTTTGGGGTTTTGGTTTTACATTTGGTCCATGAGAGCTTGTCAAACTCTGAAAATTGTCCCACTTGGAATGGTGAGGGCTGCACTTTTTGGACTTTGGGATGTTGCCATGTAGAAAATTCTACGAGACCTAGACACATCCGAAAACTAAACATTTTTGTGAGTCCAGGGTGGTGTGCTTCACATGTACCTTGCACCATTTTCCTACCCACAATGCCCTGCAAACCTCCAAATTTGCTTGAAATCACACATTTTCGTAAGGGAACCTTACGGAATCTGCGGGATTCCACAAAATTTCTGCTACCCAACATTGTCGCATCTATACCAATAAAAATTCTGCCCCACTTGTCAGCCTAAAATAGTATTTTTTCCAAACTGTCCTTTTGAACCCGCTTTGGTTCCCCTTCAATTTCACCATGTTTTTGGCTCTTCCCTGTCACAGGCACTTGGCCCACCTATGAAAGTGAGGTATCATTTTTATCGGGAGACTGAGGGGAACCTAGGGTTCTTGATGAACCTACAAGCCCTCTATATCCCACAACCAGAAGAGTCCAGCAGACGTAACGGTATATTGCTTTTGAAAATCTGTCATCGCAGGAAAAAGTAACAGAGTAAAATGTAGAGAGAAATTGCTGTTTTTTTCTCCTCAATTTCAATATTTGTTTATTTCAGTTGTTATTTTCTGTAGGAAAACCTTGAAGTATCGCCACAAATGACCCCTTGCTGAATTCAATATTTTGGCTACTCTTCAGAAATGTTTAGCTGTCTGGGATCCAGCATTGGTTTTACACCAATTTCTGTCACTAACTGGAAGGAGGCTGAAAGCACAAAAAATAGTAAAAATGGGGTATGTCCCAGTAAAATGCCAAAATTGTGTTGCAAAATGTGGTTTTCTGATTCAAGTCTGCCTATTCCTAAAAGCTGGGAAAATGGTGATTTTAGCAAAGCAAACCCTTTGTTGGTGCCATTTTCAGGGAAAAACCCACAAGCTTTCTTCTGCAGCCCCTTTTCCCATTTTGTTTTAAAAAAACTAATTTGTTGCTGTATTTTGGCTAATTTCTTGGTCTCCTTCAGGGAAACCCACAAACTCTGGGTACCCTAGAATTCCTAGAATGTTGGAAAAAAAGGACGCAAATTTGGTGTGGGTATCTTATGTGGACAAAAAGGTATGAGGGCCTAAGCTTGAACTGCCCCAAATAGATACAAAAAGGCCTGGCACCTGAGGGGGAAAAGGCCTGGCAGCGAAGGGGTTAAAAACACTTTTTTGTCTTTAACGTAAATTTATGTCCACATTTTGTGGTAGCCTTTCTTATACTGTATTTAATTCAAATTTAAACTAATGACTTACACATTCAGGGCACTTTCTGTGACAGGCAAGGACCTCCCAGCACTAAAGGTTTACTTTTCCCTGCTGGACCAAACAGAATTCAGTTCTATAGGCTTCTGGTTGCACAATCATACATCTGCAGTGAACACATTAACCAACAGATGTTTCATAACATAAAATAGTGTGTTACCCACTGATTTGTTTATCTTGCATTTATGTTGCAAAGAAGGTGTGCATTATTTTATATGCAGTTACCTGATAGTGAAATATAAAAAAAAGTCACATAATTTTTTTTTCTTTTTAGCCATGCCTTTGATTTCATCTCCACACTCACTGACCCCCATCTCCACTGCACTCCGGATTACAACAGCCATACTTTTTTTAATGCCCTTAGGCCACTGAGAAAGCCATTGAGGTTACCATGTGGTGTCCAGCAGTCCCTCACCTTCACTATGCACCTTTGTTTTTAGACTTTGGGGGTCATTCCGACTCTGGCAGTTGACTACCGCCAGGGCCGGGGACCGCGGATGCACCGCCAACAGGCTGGCGGTGCATCCATGGGCATTCTGACCGCGGCGGTACAGCCGCGGTCAGAAACGGGAAACCGGCGGTGTCCCGCCGGTTTCCCGCTGCCCTAGGGAATCCTCCATGGCGGTGCTGCAGGCAGCGCCGCCATGGGGATTCCGACCCCCTTACCGCCAGCCTGGTTCTGGCGGTTTTGACCGCCAGAACCTGGCTGGCGGTAACGGGTGTCGTGGGGCCCCCTAACAGGGCCCCACCAAGATTTTCAGTGTCTGCCAAGCAGACACTGAAAATCGCGACGGGTGCAACTGCACCCGTCGCACCCCTTCCACTCCGCCGGCTCCATTCGGAGCCGGCATCCTCATGGAAGGGGGTTTCCCGCTGGGCTGGCGGGCGGCCTTCTGGCAGTCACCCGCAAGCCCAGCGGGAAACTCAGAATTACCGCGGCGGTCTTTTGACCGCGCAGCGGTATTCTGACGGCGGGACTTTGGCGGGCGGCCTCCGCCGCCCGCCAAAGTCAGAATGACCCCCATAGTCCCAGATTAACCTGTGATCTGTATTTACTCAACATATTGTACTATTCATATGTTAGAAATGTACAAGAACACTGTCCTTTGGTGCTAAGGGGTATTAAGAAAAATAAATTAATCTAGGCTGTTGCTTAATGGAGGAAACCTGGGTTCAAATCCTATTTCACCTGCAGGTGTGAATTAAGTCAAATCAAGTTATTTCATGTGTCAGTTTACTTGTTAGTGACATTTGAGAGCACATTCAAATAATTCAGTTCAAGATGGATCCCGTGTGAAAACCAGTGCTTAATTTCAGCGGGTGGTTTCTGGTGCAGGGTACCGGAATTTATTTGTGAGGGCCGGCACTTGTTTTTCTGCCTCAAGCATTTACTGCAAGCAAAAGACATATGGGAAAGATGAAGGAAGAGAAAAACAAAAAAGCATTGCAAAGGAGAAAGCGGAAAGATGCAAGAGTGAGCTGAAGGGGCAGGGAGTGGCTGTAAATTGATTAAAGAGGCCTGACATAGCTTCAGGATTAAGCTGCCTTAGTAGTCCGTGCTTGCACATTTAATTGCAGCAGCCACATTTTTTCAGCGGAGAGCTTTGGGCTCTGGCACGTTTTTATTTACAAATTAAGCACTGGTAAAAATTTCACTTGTATCTGCTTTAGTAGTCTGTAATATTCAACCATCTGTAAGAATTAAATTGGTTATGAAAAAAGGGACAGCTGACAATTTGTATGCTTTGTTGATTCATGACTTTGTCAGAAGGGAGGGTTAATAAATGTTTTAACGTTCATGTTAAAAACTAACAATTCAAATAAATGTCAAAGCAATGTTGTGATCTAATGTACTAAATTGAAACACTTGCATGTGTTAAAGAAACACTTTCTACATTTTAAAGTCTTTATCCAGTTCTTATATTTTGCTTGCTGTGTAATTTGCATCACAAATATTTTGAAGGTTCTGTACATTCTTTGACACTTAGGGATGAGCCAGACCACTTGCTCAGGCTTGGCTCGACTTCAGAGCCATTTTAAGACATGGACAGAGTGGGGCCCAAGGCCCAACATTCCAAGGGGCCTATCCCCTACCTACCCTCCACAAGCACTACCAATGGACCACTGCACTGAAAGAGTCTGCCAGGGTGGGAGGGTGCTGCTTATTCAATCACTTACCAGTGCCTCTTCTGTTTCTGTTCTCTCTGTTGAGACTGCGCTCCAGGTACACAATACTTTCCAATACTCATGGTGCTCCTGTTGTACCTGGCCCTTTTTGCAGGGTCATCCCCAGTCTTTTTGCCTCCTTCCTCCTAATTTTTCTGACCAGTTTTTGTTGGCTTTAGGACTCTGGGCACCTTACCACTGCAAAAACAGTGCTAAAGTGCAAATGCTCTCTGTGTAAATTGTCCTGTTGATTGGTTTATCAATGATTGGCATATTTGATTTATTGGTATGTCCCTAGTAAAGTGCACTAGAGGTGCCCAGGGCCTGTAAATCAAATGCTACTAGTGGGCCTGCAGCACTGATTGTGCCACCCAGATTAGTAGCCCTGTAAACATGGCTCAGACCTGCCACTGCAGTTTCTGTGTGTGCAGTTTTAAACTGCCAATTCGACTTGGAAAGTGTACCCACTTGCCAGGCCTAAACCTTCCCTTTTACTACATGTCAGGCACCCCTAAGGTAGGCCCTAGGTAGCCCCAGGGGCAGGGTGCAGTGTATGGTTAAGGCAGGGCATATAGTAATGTGTTTTATATGTCCTGACAGTGAAACATTGCTAAATTCATTTTTCACTGTTGCAAGGCCTGTCCCTCTCATAGGTTAACATGGGGGCTACCTTTAAATATGACTAAAGTGTAGATTCTCTTTGGGAGCGGATGGACATGTGGAGTTTAGGGTCTCTGAACTCACAATTTAAAAATACATCTTTTATTGAAGTTGGTTTTTAAATTGTCTCAAAATGCCTCTTTTAGAAAGTAGGCATTTTCTTGCTTAAACCATTCTGTGACTCTGCCTGTTTCTGGATTGTCTGTCTGGGTCAGTTTGACAGTTGGGCTGTTTTGCACCTCTCTAGACAGTAACACAAAGGGGGCGAGGTGTATCATGCATATACTGATGAGCCATCTGAGCTAGAGGGGAGGGAGGAGTTGTCAATCACACCTGAAAGGACTGTGCCTGCCTTCACACAATGCAGTCTCCAACCCCATGGTGTGTGTCTGGGGTCTGGCCTGGGCAAGAAATGATCTGTCAAACACTTGAGACTTTATTTTGAAGTTTGCCAACTTCAAAGGCAGAAAGGGGTATAAGAGGAAAACCCAAAACCCCAGACTTTTAGAATATTTCTGGAATCAAGAGGAACCTCTGCCCAGGAGAGGAGCTGAAGAGCTGAGGAAGGAGAACAGTTCCTTTGCTGGAATGGCCTGCAGTTGCTGCTTCTGCCTGAAAAGAGTGCAGGGGGTGAACTTTGCTGTGTGTCCTGCTTGAGAAGGTTCTCCAAGGGCGTGGAGTAGAGCTTGCCTCTTGTTGGAAGTCTCAGAGACACCAAAGACTTCAGTTTCCTCGACCTGCAGCACTGGTAACTCTGTGTTTTGTGCTGTTCAAGAGAAGAAACCACTGCGTCACCGGCAATGAAGCCACTGGCCGCACGTGACCTGCCAACGGCGCATTGCCCCGCTTCGCACCGCAACCCTCGTCTCACCGACGCCGTCATCAGACGACTTCACCGAGACGCTGCTCGCACCGTGACCTGTGGGCCCCGCACTCCGGCATCGCCTGCTCACACCGCAGCCTGGGCCTCTTCGATGACGATGCTTCTTCTGACACTGGGGTCGCTGCCTGCACCGTGGCATGTGGACACTGCTCATGAGGAGCACAAAGCATCGTCCCATCCCGCACCGCAGCCCCGGTCCACCGATGCCAGCACAATCGACTCCAGTGTCATCACCAGGCATCCCTGCCTGCACCGTGGCCTGTAGAAACTGCTTGAGGATTTACAAAGCACCGTCCCGCACTGATGGCTTGGGCATACCAATGACAGCGCATCCCCAACGACGACGACGGTGCCTGCACTGTGACCTGTGGACACCGCACGTTGCACCACCCCGCTTCACACCGCAGCCCTGGTGTCACCAACGCCGCTGGACGTCGTCACCGAGCCGCTGCCTGCAGCGTGACTTGTGGGCACCGCACATCACATCGTCCCGCTTCGCACCGCAGCCCCGATGCCACCCACGCCAGCGCTCCTGACTTCATAATCCCAGAGCTCGATCTGCAACGCGTGTGACTTCAAGCGCCCGACAACTCATGCACCGATCGCCCTATAAATCCAAGGTACTGTTTGCAGGTCTTTCCGACACCGAAGCTGGCCCGCTTCGCCGCAGCCAGCCTGAACTGTTGGTTTTGTTGATCACGATGCCGTAATAGCCCCAGGTGGAGCTATTGACTTCAAGGAACTGCATTTTTGATCTTGCAGAATTCATATTTTAATTACTGTATGTTGGATTTTTATTGTATTTGGCCTTGTTTTAAATAGATAAATATTGGCTATTTTTCTAAAACTGGTGTGGTGTCCTTTTGTAGTGTTTTCACTGTGTTAATGTGTGTTATGTGCAAATGCTTTACACATTGCTTCTGAGATAAGCCTGACTGCTCGTGCCAAGCTACCAAGGTGGAGAGCAGGGATTATCTGAGCAGGTATCTCCCTTATCCCGACTAGAGTGAGGGTCCCTACTTGGACAGGGTGCAAATCGACTGCCAGCTAGAAACCCCATTTCTAACAGGGCCTATCTGATTTTATGAATTGTCCTGCCTTGTTCTTCTCCTTCTTATTTGCCTGGTTCTTACAATGACTATTTGAATCAGTTGATGCGGATGTCCCATCTGATCTTGACTTCATCCTACTTTTTAATTCTCTGTCTGGTGGTGGGCTCTGAGACATACATAGAGTCCCTGACGCACACTCTAATACAGCATTTGGGCTATTATGGTGCTGTAAGACTACAGACCAGTTGTGGGTACCTCACATACTGGCATTTGGTGTGAGACTGACACCCACACAATACCTCATTACTTTTTAGGGTCGACCCCTCGCAAGCACACAGGACCATGTTGTAATCTGTCTGTGGCCTTCTAACCACGCCTATGTCACGCCTGTCACTTTCATTAGTTCGTGGGCTCACTTTTTAAAAATCAATTGATTCCATTTGTGAAAGGCATGCATACGTCAAGCCTTTTCCAGTGTTGAGCCCTCCTCGAGCGCACCAGTAAACCACTCAAAACATTCAAGGCTCCGTGTTTTCAGCTGGTTTCTGGACTACTTTATCTTTTCATTTCTTGTGCAGCACGATCTCACTGGGCAGAAGTCGAGCACTTTGCATGACATCCAACCTTTTACATGGATAATTGCACTTTTGCTGGTTACATGGATAATTGCACTTTTTCCGGTAAAATGGATAATTGCACTTTTGACAATAAGTTTCACTGTAAGCGTACTTCTGTTTCCTTTTCTGTGTCTCCTTTATGCTCATGGTGACCATAGGCTCTCATATGTGAAACTGTTTTACTTTTCATTATTAGTTTATGTGGCAAGAAAAGTCCTGTTAGGAGTTTACAACGTTAATAGCTCTAACGCGAGCAAACGCGAGACCAGTTGCATTGCAAATGCTTGTTTCTAGGTTTACATTTGACGTCTACTGGAGGGTCAGTTGAGCCAGATGCATGTGTTGTCTAAACTAGCAGAAGGTGAAAAAGTCACTTAATGTTTCTCAAAACTGTTTTCCATGGGTATTGAAATGTTCAGAAACATAATCAAAATGCTGCTTTTTCTCCAAGAAAGATTAGGTATAGTTGGCTAGGAATGATTCCCTTGACACTGTGATCAAGGGCATCAATTTACTATTGAACAAGAACATAATGCACCATCTGACTGTAACATAGCTAAAGGCAATCTCTTACACAGCACAGTGAATAAATAGTGCAATCTAAAAATAGAAAATAAATGCATTCATAAACCAGTGGGGTGCAGAATTTTTGTGCTGGATTTTGATCCTTTGTCCTGAAATTGTATCAGTCCCGCCCTAAATTTGTCTTCATCCCAAGTGGTCACCCTAAATCCACCTGCTGGCTAAGCTGCTACCTGTGAAAATTTACAACATCCATTCTAATCCCAGCTTTCACATTTGATCACGTAGTGTGATCAAACACATATTGTGTGATTCTGGGCCAATCACGTTATCTCGCTGTGCCTGTAATGGTAAGCATCTCTTACATCAAATAAAAAAAAGTTATGCCCCTGCGGTTTTACCCTGCACCTATCACTCCATGTAGGAAGTGGAGTAATATGCGTGGGAAAGTAAGGTGTAATAAGGCAAAATGTGTAAAACAGCAGTGAAGTAAAACTGATCCCACATGCTGTCCCCTCATTCTAACGAGCAGAACTAAGAATGTTGCAGTAAAACTACCAAGGGGGTAAAATGCAAGATGAGGTATTGGTTTTCTCCAGGACAGATTTACCTTCCGTTAATCTTGCACATGGAATGAGGGGCACTGTGTGATGTAAATAATATGTAGGTAGAGTTTTATGGTAAGGCACGGGGCCAATATTATGCATTATCTCTTAACTGCCCTCAAACACAGCAGCAACAAGGATAGAATACAGAATTAGAATCAGAACCTTAAACATTGTAAACATGCATGCTCCTGTTTTACAGAGAACTGTGGGGGTCATTCTGACCTCGGCGGTAAAAGGCGCCTACCGCCGGTCAGAAATCCTCCATAATCCCGCCGCGGTCGCGGAAACCCGCCACGGTCATTCTGACCCGCAGAAGGCAAACCTCCGAAAATCCGACCGCCACAACAGACCGCCAGACCAGCGGTCGGCGGAAAGGTGGAGGTGACCAAACCTCCACCGCCACGCCAACAGAAATACGCCCATCCCATTACGACCCACGAATCCACGCGGCGGTCATTCAAACGCGGTATTCCATTGGCGGGACACACCGCCGCGGTCAGAATACACACAAACGAACAAAACTCAGCCACATTGGACGATTTGAATCCCACACACCTGATACACATACACACACCACTCCCACACACACAATACAATATAAAACACACACCCACATCACCCACAAACCCCTACGCTAAAAAAATCGGAAAGAAGGCAAGAGCGAGACACCAGCATCCAAAAAATAACAGCCACAGCCACTCAACACCATCACCCACACACTATCCACACACAAAACAACACACACCACCACACTCAACTCACTTAAATACACATACTCCACCCCACACATCATACACACCACCCCATGGCACCCCAAAGACAACCCCGCTTCACAGACGAAGAACTCAGGGTCATGGTGGAGGAAATCGTTCGGGTAGAGCCCCAGCTGTTCGGCACACAGATACAATACACCAGCATTGCCCGGAGGACGGAGCTATGGCAGAGGATTGTCGACAGGGTCAACGCAGTGGGACAGCACCCCAGAAATCGGGAAGACATCAGGAAGCGATGGAACGACCTACGGGGGAAGGTGCGTTCCATGGTATCCAGGCACAACATCGCCGTGCAGAAGACTGGCGGAGGACCCCCACCTCAACCCCCACAATTCACATCATGGGAGGAGGAAGTCTTGAACATCCTGCATCCTGACGGCCTCGCAGGAGTCGGCGGAGGAATGGATACTGGTAAGTTGAAGCTTCAATACTGCTTCCCCCCCACCTGCATGCCAAATCAGACCCCAACCCTCACCCCCATCCTCGAACCCCACCCTCACCCCCACCCCCATCCTCACCCCCACCCTCACCCCCACCACCATCCTCACCCCCACCACCATCCTCACCCCCACCACCATCCTCACCCCCACCCCCAGCACACCTATTCCCCGCCAATGTCTCACCATCACAACCCACACATCCCAAAACCTAGGCCTGCATGCGTCCACTAAGCATGGACACCCATCACCAAAGCATGCCCAATGCATATACACATCCCCCCCACAAGCCACCCTCACCAAAGCCCCCACACACGAATGCCAGCACTTGGGGACACGAGAACCCACAGATACACCCATATGCGACACATTTAAACTATAACCATACCTCTATACCCCTGCAGGACCCGACCGTCAACACACCGCGGCGGAGGGGCCAGAATTCTCCACACCCCCCAGCCAAGAGGCCGTCAGCGATGACAGCAGCTCTGTCGACCTTGACACCGATGACCAGCCCGGACCATCGGGGACCTCTGGACAGTCGGTTCCCCTCACACAGGCCCAGGCCACTACAGACCCAAACCCCTCTGGGAACACCAGCACAGCTCCCACCCAGCGGGCCCATGCCTCTGTCTCCAGGGCGCGTCAATCTGCGGTGTGTCTACCACTACAGGGCACCCAGGATAACCCACCACCCCAACAACAACAGGGACCTGGGGGCAGTGGTAGTGGGCACACCGGCCAGGGGGCAGAGGCCCAGGGAAACAGGGGAACTCGGCGGGCAGCTGTGCGACAGGGGGGGGAGGAGAGGCCCAGGGAACCCACTCTCCACGAGGTCCTCACCACCATCATGGGAGCATACAACCGCTCCCAGGAGACGATGGCGACGGTACCGGCCCGGTTCCAGGAGATCCAGGTGCTGCAGGAGGAACACTATCGGGGGTACAGGGAGGACATCAGAGCCATCAACACCACCCTGGTTACCATGGTAGGGCTGCTGCAGGACCTTGTAAACAGCAGGGCGGACACTGAACAACACCCAAGGGCCCCTGCCACTAGCCTGGACCAAGAACAGCCATCCACCTCCGCCGGCGCTAGTGGACAGGAGGCCCCCGCACAGCAGCAGCCCACCAGACCCCCACCTCCTGCAGGAGAAGAACCACCCCGCAAGAGGGCCCTGAGATCTCGCAAGAAGACAGAGTAGGATGTCAAGACCCCCGCCAGCAAAGGATACCACCTGATGTCATCCCACTGTCCCACATTGTCACCCTGTCCATCCTTGAACTGCCCATGCTCCATCTCTCCAAAGGCCTCTGGACAATGCACCTGTGTGACTGTTACTCTGGACTCTGCCATGGACATTCCTTCACCATAGCCCCCACCCACTTGAAACCACCCATCCCATTTTGAGCACTTCAATAAACACCTATTTTGCACCAAAATATCAGGAGTCTGGCTGTGATTTCAATAGATTGTAATTGACATGACAGTGCAAATATGTCCTTGTACATGGTGAAGTCAACAAACAGCTGCCACAAAGCTGTAGTCCATGGGGAAACGAAGCACAGGACTCGTAGTGGGGACCCCAGATCTGAAATAGGGAGGGAAAAGCCAAAACTCAGTCATCATACACTGGGGCAAATAGACAGGCAGCAGAGATGCTGGAGAGTAGTTAACATTTACTAAATTATCTTTGAAATGTTACCTGTGTCCTATTGGAAGTACTGTTCAATGATTCTGTCCCTGTTGTCTGTTTCAGCCCCGTCGTCTTCCTCCTCGTCACTCTCCTCAGGTTCCACCGCTGCCACAACACCACCGTCTCGACCATCCTCCTGCAGGAAAGGCACCTGGCGGCGCAAAGCCAGGTTGTGAAGCATGCAGCAGGCCACGATGATGTGACACACCTTCTTAGGTGAGTACATTAGGGATCCACCTGTCATATGCAGGCAGCGAAACCTGGCCTTTAGGAGGCCAAAGGTGCGTTCGATCACCCTCCTAGTACGCCCATGGGCCTCATTGTACCGTTCCTCTGCCCTGGTCCGGGGATTCCTTACTGGGGTCAGTAGCCACGACAGGTTGGGGTACCCAGAGTCCCCCACTAGCCATACACGGTGTCTCTGTAGCTGTTCCATCACGTAAGGGATGCTGCTATTCCTGAGGATGTAGGCGTCATGCACTGACCCTGGGAATTTGGCATTTACATGCGAGATGTACTGGTCAGCCAAACACACCACCTGGATGTTCATTGAATGGTAATTTTTTCTGTTCCTGTACACCTGCTCCCTGTCTCTTGGGGGAACCAAAGCCACATGGGTCCCATCAATGGCACCAATTACGTTGGGAATATGTCCAAGGGCGTAGAAATCACCCTTCACTGTAGCCAATTCGCCCACCTCAGGGAAAATGATGTAGTTCCTCACGGATTTCATCAGGGCAGACAACACTCTGGATAACACCTTCGAAAACATGGGATGAGACATCCCGGAAGCAATTCCCACGGTTGTCTGAAATGACCCACTTGCCAAGAAATGTAGTACTGACATGACCTGCACCAGAGGGGGAATCCCTGTGGGTTGGCGGATGGGGGACATCAGGTCGGGCTCCAGCTGGGCACACAGTTCATGGATAGTGGCACGGTTAAGACGGTAGGTCAGGATAATGTGGCGTTCTTCCATTGTCGACAGGTCCACCAGCGGTCGGTACACGGGAGGATTCATCCGTCTCCTCGCCCAACCCAGCGGACGGTGCCTAGGAAGGACAACATGGAGCACACAGTCAAGCAACCCACAGGTACGTACTCACAGCTAGCACAGTATACGATTCTCTATGCAGTGAATGGCGTGTCTGAGTGGCTATGCAAGGCCTAGGCCTGTGTGACGCAGTTGAAATTGAGCCATGTGGGCCCTGGAAATGGCGGCTGCCTGACCTGTGAAGTGTGACAATGGGATGTGAGGTCAATGCGCTGGCGTGGCACACCGCGGCGGGCGGCGGGCAAAGACCGCGGCGCGAAGCCGCATTGGTTAACATTGAAGCCTATGGGTTTCAGGAGCCAATGGCGAAGGGCGCCGGCGGTGGCGGGACGCACCGCCGCGGTACGCACCGCCGCGGACGTGACCGCCATTTTCTATCTACTTATCCACTTGCGACTTGAACTTTCACAGGAGAGGACCTATACTGCAAGTGTTGCTGTGACCTCGGTCTGGAAGGGACAATGGCTGCTGCGACTGGGGAAAGGGCCCCTGCCTTCACTGGAGAGGAGTTGGAGAAACTTGTGGATGGGGTCCTCCCCCAGTGTGCGCTACTCTACGGTCCTCCAGACCAACAAGTGAGTTTAATTCAATATGGATTTGGGGCCACTGGCTGGCTTGGGGGCCTGGCGGGGATGGGGGGCATGTTGGGGCTGGCGGGGGGCCTGGCGGGGGGCCTGGCGGGGATGGGGGGCATGTTGGGCATGGCGGGGGGGCATGGCGGGGGGCCTGGCGGGGATGGGGGGCATGTTGGGCATGGCGGGGGGCATGGCGGGGGGCCTGGCGGGGATGGGGGTATGTTGGGCATGGCGGGGGGCCTGGCGGGGATGGGGGGCATGTTGGGCATGGCGGGGGGCATGGCGGGGGCCTGGCGGGGATGGGGGGCATGTTGGGCATGGCGGGGGGCATGGCGGGGATGGGGGGCATGTTGGGGCTGGCGGGGGGCCTGGCGGGGATGGGGGGCATGTTGGGCATGGCGGGGGGCATGGCGGGGGGCCTGGCGGGGATGGGGGGCATGTTGGGCATGGCGGGGGCATGGCGGGATGGGGGGCATGTTGGGGCTGGCGGGGGGCCTGGCGGGGGGCCTGGCGGGGATGGGGGGCATGTTGGGCATGGCGGGGGGCATGGCGGGGGGCCTGGCGGGGATGGGGGGCATGTTGGGCATGGCGGGAGGCATGGCGGGGGGCCTGGCGGGGATGGGGGGCATGTTGGGCATGGCGGGGGGCATGGCGGGGATGGGGGGCATGTTGGGGCTGGCGGGGGGCCTGGCGGGGGGCCTGGCGGGGATGGGGGGCATGTTGGGCATGGCGGGGGCATGGCGGGGGCCTGGCGGGGATGGGGGGCATGTTGGGGCTGGCGGGGGGCCTGGCGGGGATGGGGGGCATGTTGGGCATGGCGGGGGGCATGGCGGGGGGCCTGGCGGGGATGGGGGGCGTTGGGCCACTGGAAAGGAAAATGCTGAGAAACTTGAACGTGGTATTCCTCCCTGTACGTGTCACATAGGTCCGCGCCCATGAGAAGATCGGGATTTGGCGTGCCATCGCCAAGGAAGTCCGGGCCCTGGGGGTCCACCATCGACGGGGCACCCACTGCCGCAAGAGGTGGGAGGACATCCGCCGCGGGACCAAGAAGACCGCCGAGTCTCTGCTGGGGATGGCCTCCCAACGTAGGCGGGGTGCCTGCCGTCAACTGAGCCCCCTGATGTTCCGGATCCTGGCGGTGGCCTACCCTGAATTGGATGGGCGCGTGAGGGCAGCACAGCAGACACAAGGGGGTGAGTACAAGCATTATCTACTCTGTTGTCGCGCAGTGGAGGTGTCTGGGTGGGGGAGGAGGGCTGGGGGTCCCCCTAGGCCAGGGCGATATCTGTAGGCTGGGCACCCCCGTAAGCCCCTGTGTCCCCAGCCACCACCCTCAGTAGTTTGTCAGTACAGCCATCCCTGGGCCGTGTCATCCATGGGTGCAGTTGTCAACTGTAGGCGTGTAGGGCATGTTCCACGGAATGCGTAGCGTACCCCAAGTGTGCAAGTTAGTGCAGGGGGCATCTGTGTCTGTCATGTCCGCTAACTGTACCGGAGATCCATGTACTCAATATCCCTTTATTTCTCTCTCCCCCCCCTTTTTGGTTTGTCTTTCTGTGCTTGTGTGCATCAGCATCATCAGGCGGAGGAGAAGTGGCATCGGGGCAGGAGGGAGCTGCATCTCACATGGCCCAGGAGGGCCATGCCACAGAGTCAGACTGGACCAGTGAGACGGAGGGCGAGGGGAGCTCCACGACGGGGACGACTGGACCCTGCAGTGACACGGACACGTCCTCGGAAGGGGGCTCCCTTGCGGGGGTGGCACCATCCGTGCCCCCCGCCATTACAGGTACAGCCGCCACCCAGCGCACCATCTCCGCCCTCCCAGCAGCCCCTCAGCGTTCGCCCCGTGCCCGCTCTGCCAGGAAGCCGGGCATCTCCTTCGCCCCAGGCACCTCAGGCCCTGCCCCTGTTACCCCCGCTGCCCTCAGTGAGGAGGTCATTGACCTCCTCCGAACGCTCATTGTTGGGCAGACTACCCTTTTGAATGCCATCCAGGGGGTGGAGAGGGTGGTTCATCGCAGCAATGCGTACCTGGAGGGCATTCATTCGGGTCAGGCTGCCCATCAGCGATCGTTCCAGGCTCTGGCCTCAGCACTGACGGCAGCCATTGTCCCTGTCTCCTGCCTGCCTCTACTAACTCCCTCCTCCCAGTCTCCTGTTCCTCTGCCTGTCCCACCCACACCATCAGACCAGCCTGCACACACCTCAACACCCAAGAGAAGCTCATCCAAACATAAGCACCACAGATCACGCAGACATTCACACACGCAACATTCCGATGCAGACATGCCAACAGTCACTACCACCTCTGTGACCCCCACCTCCTCGTCTCCCTTCTCCCTCCCTGTGACGTCTACACTCACACCTCCATTCACCTCACCATCAGCCAATGTTTCCATCACCAGCACACCCTCCACTCCAGTCCGCACACGTGCAGTCACCACCCCCACTGCCATTTACACGTCCCCTGTGTCCTCTCCCACTGTGTCTGTCACCCCCTCTTCCACACCACACAAACACAGCCACCCACCCACCCAACAGCCATCCACCTCACGACAGCCTATCCCTCCTGCACCTGCACCCAAAGACAGCAAACGTGACTCACCTACAACCACATCCTCTCCCTCCACTCCCATTCCCACTGTACCTACCACTCTCCATTGTCCCAAGAAGCTCTTCCTCGCCACTACTAACTTCTTTCCTGACCCTGAGCCCCCCCCTCCTTCTCGTCGGGGTAAGAAGAGCACCTCAGCCACCACCAGCCCTGCAGCCCCCTTGACAAGGGTGCAGGGGTATTGGAGCCCGCCAGCCCGCATGTCTGGATCTTCGCCCAGCAGCAAGGGGACAGGCAGCCCACCCCCTGGGAAGAGGAGCAGAAGGGGGAAGGGGCGCCGCAGGAGCCCGCCTTCTACATCCCCCCCGGACACCACCCAGAGACAGTCACCAGCCACAGCTCCAAAGGGAGGAAAGGGCCACAGGCCCACGACTAAGGAGGGCAAGGGCAGCAAGTCGGAGAGGTCAGGCAGCAGGCCTGCTGCCCAGGAGGAGCCCACAACCCCATAGCCGCTGCCCCGGGAGGAACCGGCACAGCTGCCCCGGGAGAGCCCACCACCCCCATAGCCGCTGCCCAGGGAGGACCCAGCCCAGCTGGCCAGGAGGGCCCCACCACCCACAGCCCAGGTGGGCATTGAAGGAGCACCATCCCCGCTGCCCAGGAGGGCACCACCAGGCAATTAGCAGTTGGCCATAGACCGGCCGCCGTCTCAAGAACCGTGGAACTGGGCCCCGCCGTCTCAAGAACCGCTGAACTGGGCCCCGCCGTCTCAAGAACCGCTGAACTGGGCCCCGCCGTCTCAAGAACCGCTGAACTGGGCCCTTCAAGGCAAGTAGCGCTGACCTGGGCCCCACCGTCTCAAGAACCGCTGAACTGGGCCCCGCCGTCTCAAGAACCGCTGAACTGGGCCCCGCCGTCTCAAGAACCGCTGAACTGGGCCCTTCAGGGCAAGAACCGCTGAACTGGGCCCCGCCGTCTCAAGAACCGCTGAACTGGGCCCTTCAGGGCAAGAACCGCTGAACTGGGCCCCGCCGTCTCAAGAACCGCTGAACTGGGCCCCGCCGTCTCAAGAACCGCTGAACTGGGCCCCGCCGTCTCAAGAACCGCTGAACTGGGCCCTTCAAGGCAAGGAGCGCTGAACTGGGCCCTTCAAGGCAAGGAGCGCTGACCTGGGCCCCGCCGTCTCAAGAACCGCTGAACTGGGCCCTTCAGGGCAAGAACCGCTGAACTGGGCCCCGCCGTCTCAAGAACCGCTGAACTGGGCCCCGCCGTCTCAAGAACCGCTGAACTGGGCCCTTCAGGGCAAGAACCGCTGGCCCTTTGGCAGACGTGGCAGGGCAGGATCTATCTCGGGCAGGGCTGCAGGATGTCCTCTGGCCAACTTGCCTCCTCCAGTGGCAGTGGGGTCTGTTATGGACTGTATGGACTGTGGCTTTGCTCTCCCCAGGATGGCCCAGTGGGCAGGCCACCCACTGTATGGACTGTATGGACTGTGGCTTTGCTCTCCCCAGGATGGCCCAGTGGGCAGGCCACCCACTGTATGGACTGTATGGACTGTGGCTTTGCTCTCCCCAGGATGGCCCAGTGGGCAGGCCACCCACTGTATGGACTGTTTGGACTGTGGCTTTGCTCTCCCCAGGATGGCCCAGTGGGCAGGCCACCCACTGTATGGACTGTATGGACTGTGGCTTTGCTCTCCCCAGGATGGCCCAGTGGGCAGGCCACCCACTGTATGGACTGTATGGACTGTGGCTTTGCTCTCCCCAGGATGGCCCAGTTGGCAGGCCACCCACTGTATGGACTGTATGGACTGTGGCTTTGCTCTCCCCAGGATGGCCCAGTGGGCAGGCCACCCACTGTATGGACTGTATGGACTGTGGCTTTGCTCTCCCCAGGATGGCCCAGTGGGCAGGCCACCCACTGTATGGACTGTATGGACTGTGGCTTTGCTCTCCCCAGGATGGCCCAGTGGGCAGGCCACCCACTGTATGGACTGTATGGACTGTGGCTTTGCTCTCCCCAGGATGGCCCAGTGGTCATGGAGTCCCCTCGTGGATCTGGCGTCGTGTACTCAAGTGGCTGAGGTGCCCCCCCTTCCCTTCCCCCTGAGGTGCCTGTCCTATTTTCTTTCTGATGCCCCTGCAGTGTTCTCTCCGTGGAGTTCTTGTCGTGGGACTGGGCCTTGCCCCTTTGCACAGGACCCCTGTGATCCACGGACAGTGGTTGGACTACATTTAGTAGCTGTATATATTTTGTACATAGTTTATTTATTTATTGGGATTACTGGTGTACATATTTCAATATATCTGCCCGTTTATGATCTCTTCTTTTGGTCTTTGCATTATTTCGGAGGGGGGTGGTTTGTGGGTTGTGACAGTGATCTGTGGGAATGCATTGATGTGTGTGTTGTAGTGGGTGTGGGTGGGTGGGTGTGTGCCGGTAATCTTTTCCCTCCCCTGTGTCGTAGGTGCCGTACTCACCGATGTCTTCTGCGCCGCCGGGCGTGCTCCTGGTATATGAGCAGGAATAGGAGTGCGGGGATGACCTGCAACTCTGGCTCCATACTGCCGGAATCTCGCGTGGAGTGCGTAGAGGTGAGCGTTTTCCCGTTCGTAGTCTGTTTCCGCCGTGTTCTTATCGGCGGTGCTCCCGCCCCGGAAAAGGTGGCAGATTGGTGGGTCGTAATAGGGTGGGCGGTACTTTGTCTGCCGCCGGGCTGTTGGCGGGAACCGCCGCGCTGTTTGTTTGTACCGCTGTGGCGGTCGGAGTGTTAAGTTGGCGGGCTGTGTTGGCGGTTCCCGCCAGGGTCAGAATTGCATATTTTAGACCGCCGGCCTGTTGGCGGCTTGGCCGCCGCTTTATCACCGACCACCAGGGTCAGAATGAGGGCCTGTGTGTCTGAGGCCAGGCTGAGAATGAGAAAGCAGGAAGACGTCACAGGGGTCTACATCCCCCTTCATCAACAAAATAATTCATTCTGAGGGTCTTGGAGAGGTCCGAGAAGCTGGGTGCCACTTACACCCCGATTACAAGTGCCCTGGTGAACTGTGTTTTTTGTGGTTAATCCTGTGGCTGCACACCTGCACACGTCGCAGTTAGGAGTTTTGCAGCAAACACCACACATTGACGATTTTATCCGGGTACAGTGCTTAATTTGTGCTGGTTGTTTTCGGTGCAGAGCACCGGCACTTATTTTTAAGGGCCGGCACTTATTTTTGTGTCGCAAGCATTTATTGCGAGCAAAAAAGACATATGGGAAAGACAGAGGAAGAAAAAAACGAAAAAGCGTCACAATGGGAGAAAGCAGAAAGCTGCAAGAGTGCTGAAGGGGCAGGGAGTGGCTATAAATGGATTGAAGAGGCCCGACATGGGCTCAGGATTAGCTGCCTCAGCATTCCGTGCTCGCACATTTAAATGCAGCAGCTGCGTGTTTAAGAGGAGGGCTTTATGAGCACCTGTACGTTTTTATTTACAAATTAAGCACTGCCCGGGTAAATATAAAAAGGTCAACCCTGCAAATAATTACTGGTGTGAAAAGACGAAGAAGATGCTGGAACATGTGGATTTTGGTGCAATCAGTACCAACATTTGCAAGTAAAGTCCTATTTTCAGGAGTGAAACTCAATCGGAGTAATTTCTCAGGTCCCATAAATCTCCAGGGTATCACTGTTTATTGAATGCAGTAGATAAAGATCCAATGCCAGGGCACTCATACTCAGGTCCTTAGGGGGGCCCACAGCTCCTGCGAGTTGTACATAGCAGTGAAGACCTCAGAAGCCACACAGGCTTGAAAACAGAAGATACTGAATGTAAGGTGTATGAAAGTAGCAAGGGCCCCACACAGTAACCTAAGAATTTAGCCTAAACCAGGAGTCAGAGAACACAGAACCTAGGGAATCGAAACTTTCTTTGGTGCCTTTTGGGCACCTCTAAGATGAAGGGGTAGGCGAGGGGGGAAGAGTCCTCATCTAAAGTTAATGTGTAGTCCCAAAAGGAAAACCCATCCCTGAATTAACCAGAGGGCGGGAGGTGTTAGCATAAAGCACGAACAATGATGTGAAACTTTCCTTTAGATGGGGTGACTCTGATCTAATCCGTGACGGCCCTGAAGCACCGAGGGTCCCGAGGATTTAGTATGAGAGTTATAAGAAGGCGCACAGCTGGGGCAGAGGAAGAGAGGAAGCAGACAGAAGGGAAAGTCCCGGCCTAGACTTTGTAAATATTTAATAATCAGTGCACTAAAAGAATATGGAACACTGTGCATCCACAATCTGTGTGTCTATTTTTTATTCTTGGTTGATTAGATGTTAATTGAGGAGGGTCTGGCCTCGCCCGCTGTCATATTCAACAGAATAAGCAGGAAGGTTTCCAGGATGAATCTATTGTGGGAAAACCCACCTTGTAACGTTAACACCCACTGTATGCCCCCCCCAAGGCCCTTTAAAATGGGTTCTCATGCCAAATCGAAATCCTCACTGCTTTCATGATGTCAGGCCGTAGATAGCTATCCATATCAATTAGACAGATCTCAAAAGATCAGAATTACTCCTCAGATTACAGACATCTCACTAGTCTAGAATGCAAACGTATCTCAGAGGTAAGCACAGATCTTACAGACCCAGGATTGGTATCACATGTTGATAATGTCAAAAAAAAAGCTATGAATATAAATATATATCTTGAAATACATCCATAATTCATGAATTAAAGCTGTCAGAACAAAGTAAGTGCGCTGGGGCACCAAGGAAATCATGATATCCATACACTGGTTTACCACTACCCCCCACCCCCAACCTCTCCCCCGCAGAATGTGAGGAAAAGCCTTTGAGTCTCCCACACCTCACAGATATGGATTGGCATTGAGCTGAAAAGGGACGGCCAGATGGGTTGGGGGTCATGAAGGTGTGCCCCCACTGTGCCACAGGTGCTGGAGGGGTCTACGTTTCACCCCTGCATCAATAATGAGTTATCAGGTCAAATTTACTGCCTTAAAAAGTTAACTAAAAACATAGGTACATACAAAAGCCTGGACATGGAGTACATATAGTTCTTCTAGTAAAGCATTAACACGCCCTCTCAAGTTTGCATCTTGTGAGCTACCATGCTCACGCAATGCACGCATCAGCAGAGAGGGAGATGTGTGAATATCAGTCCAATTTCATAGTGCAATTGCATCAGTAGTGGGATTGACCCCATACTGAAAGAAAAGTGGAAAGAGTATTTACTTTCATAAGGCAAAAGTTAATATGCAGAAAAGCTCTCTCATACCACTGGTGCATTGTCCAGTATTTGCTTCTTTACCTGACCACCTTGCTCCACTGGAAGGCTCCATTAGGCAGAGTTCAGAGCCTAAATCATATGGAGGTCTGGCTCAATGCCTGTATGTTACTTTACAGCTGAAAGTTCCATCGCAACGGTCTGCCTCTGGCCCTACTAAAGGAGTGTCTAGGAGGGTAGCACACGCAAGCTCTTTGACTTGTTGTAATCTATCTGTGGGCTTTATCCACGCACGACCATCACTATCACTTGTTCGTGGGCTTGCCTTTCAAAAGTCCTTAGTTACCAATGGTAAATGCTTTACGTTTGTCCCTCCTTGAGGCAGTTTTGTTACCGCCTTGCAGTCTGCTCCTATTACATGGATAATTGCATGATTGCGATACCTTTGACTGCCAGCAAAACTTCTTTTTCTTTTTGTGTCTCCTTCGCGCTCATGCTCATGGCAGCCATGGCAATTTGAATCGGCTTGCTTATGTCAACTGTTTTACTTTTCGTTTTCAATTTATGTGGCAAGAAAAGTCAGGTTAGGAATTTACAACGCTAATAGCTCTAACTCGAGCAAATGTGAGACCCATTGCATTGCAAATGCTTGTTTGTGTTCAGCAATTACTGTTGCATTCATTTTACTGTGATTCTCCAAGAGATCACCACAACCTGTCGTTTTCAGTGTGTTTTTTCCGAGTTCCTAGACCAGGAGTTTTTGCAAATCCAACCTTGCAATGAATGTTGTGACAAGATTTTAGATACAGTCTTGCTAGCAGATTGGTGAACAATATAGTCCCCAATAAGGTTGAGCACAACTGAATCACTTCTATTGAATTAAACCCTAGTTCTTGTTTTAGAGTAATAACTGGTACAACTGGACCCAAGAGCACTAGCTTTGCAGTGGTCATTCTGAAACTTCCTTTGCACCATTTTTTCTTTCTCACGACTTCTCGCACCAATCTTGTCCTACTGCACCCACTTCTCTGTTTCACATTTGACCCTCACAACACCTCAAATGTGATTGTTTCTATTAAGACATGAGAGCCATTTTATGCACCATCAACCATTTCATTGCCTCCTGTGTCCATACTTCCAAACACATTTGGCCAGCTGAATTGCTTCTTTAATTGTGCGATAGAGCCTTTCTAGCAGACCATTCCCTTGAGGATGGTACAAGTCAAACGTCTTGTCACTTATCTCTCAACACTTTAAAAAATGCTCCATAACACAGGAGAGTAATTGCATTCAATTGTTTGTGAGCAAATTAGATGGAAACCTATCTCTATTACAAATCTCCTCCAAAAAAGCAATCATGGTCCTAATCTCATAATGCTGGTTCATGCCACCTAGAAAGAATGTCTGACATAAACAGAACTTAAACTGGGGGCCTCTCACCACAAATTGCACTAATTACGTTCTAGGACAGTTATTCCCATGGGCTAGCTGGAATTTTCCTACACGTCTTTGGGGATGTTCTGACTGTGCTCACCTTGTCACTAGTGCAGCAGTTCACACAATCTCTGACAACCCTTCTAGTCAGAATAACCATCTGTTGGGTCTTGGATTTGAATTTTTGCATAGAAATCAGAGGCGAGTGTAACACTGGGTTATACAATGTTTCAAAAGGATTTTTGAAGAGAGAGAACCAGTTGGAAAGGGAGCGACTGGATGCAGGGCCGGCTCTAAGGGGGTGCGACCGGTGCTGCAGCACCGGGTGCTGACTTTGGGTGGGAGTGCCTGTTTACAAGTATCGTATCATTTTAAAAGCACTTGTTGCTGCGTTTCTTGCCACCAGCAGTTTTCAGGCAACAATAACAATTTCAAGATAACTCAGGTGAGTAATGTTCTTCCTGGAAAGAGATCGAAGTTTTGTCTAGTGGAAGATTGGCCTCATCATAGGGTAGCGCTACCACAGACGTTTAATATGGCTGTCTGCTGCAAAGAACGTGTACCATGCAGATCACAAAGTACATATAATGTGAATAGGTCATTGGATTACTGCTTTTGTCAGAGAGATTCTTTTGTTGCTTGCAGTTTAAAATCCTAATGTAGAATGATGAGTAATTAACTGCCATTAAAGACCTGCTTGCAAACTGCAAGCTATAGATCCGAGCCTTATGATTTTTGCCCAGTCTTTCATTAACCTAATGTTGCTAAACGTGTTACAGTTGAGTAGAAATCAATTCTTATTATTCAGTTCTGAGTTTGTGCTTCTCCGGACCAAGTACACTTAGACTACACTGCCTACCAGTATGGATGACATGTGACTCCTATACCTTGTAATCCACTGTCTTACGTAACATTTCCTATACACTGATTAACACACCTATGATGATGGTCTCTGTTTAATGTGTGTGTGATGTGAAGTGCTCTGAAATCCTACATTGGTATGAGAGGCGCTACAAAATGAATTAAATGCATCTAAAGAGGGTTGTTAGGGAGACTTGAGGGGCACTGAGGGTGGTAGTGAGGAAATCTGTGGCAAAGGTGGTCATTGGGGGGGGCGCCGACAAACACCGTCGCACCGGACGTCACCAGCACTAAAGCCGGTCCTGACTGGATGTGCTCTGCTCCTGCAGGTTCTGTAGTCACTGAGTAAAAGAAGCCTCACTTACCTCCCTGCTATGATGATTTCTTTGTAGGCCACTAATACTCACAATGAACTCTGCCTCAGTTTTGCTGATACCCTGATGACCTTCATGACTCAATGCTATTAATCCTTCCTAAAGACACATTGGAGGAATCTACCAATTGCCCTTGATTTAAGGAACTGTACTTGTAAAGTTCAGTGAGTACCTTTGCAGGTGTTGTGGCTCTGAAAACCCCTCCAACAGAATATAAAAGAATAACAAGTCGCTAATGCTGGAGCTAGATCTTTTTTGGTTTCTTTGAGATTATTTACAAACAAACTGGGAAAAGGGCCACATTCATCACGACTGAATAGTCCTAATATATTCAAGTATTCATGTGAATAATGATTGTGGAGTTACCCAAAATGCAATATACATCATATATATGTTGCCTTTGAACACTCAAACCAGCCGAGCAAACAAGGCACATGAAAGTGGGCTCCCAGTTCCATATCGAAGCCCGGTTAACATCTTCTATAGATTCCTCCCAGTATTCCCCACAGCAATCTCAAAATGGTTGCCACACAAATGTCTTTGAGCTCATGACAATCAGGGATCAGCATATTATACACTCAGAGCTATCTATTGAAAGTGGGAATAGATTAGTTTTTAGTAGCTTTCTGAGTTTCAGGTAGGGCAGGGGATGTTGCATGGAGGGTGGCTAAGTGTTCCAGACCTTAGCAGCGAGAAGACTGAAATCTGGAACCCTTAACTGGCTGAAAATGAGTGCAGTGAACATAGGGAAACATATTGTTTAAACTTGTGTTGTGAATAATGTGGATCGGTGTTGCTAAAGCTCGTTGACTTAAGTAAAGGGTTCTGAAGATATGTCTTGTCAATTTGCAATCAACTAAGTTACATGGCAGAATTTAATAAGGCCCAATACCAAATGAACTGCTGGGTTTTGGAAACATCGACTCTGAGCATCAAGCAGACCAATGTGTAGTGTGTTGCAGTAGTCGAATCTGGAGCAAATGAAGGCTTGGATGACCTTTTGTTGAACCCTTCTGGAATAAGAGGGAGAATCTTTTTTAATTTTTTAATAAACCAAAACAGGTAGAATGAATGTTTGACGTGCTGATTAAAAGACACAGAGGTATGAAACATAACCACTAGCTTCGAAGTGGAAGAAACTGGTGCTATGGAAGGGCGCAGAGCTTATGACCACCATCCATAGTGTCAGATTGCTGAGGTTCCAAAAACTAATATTTCTGGTTTTGATGAGTTCACTCTAAGTGTGTTTGAATTAATCCACTTTGCAATATCCATCATGCAGGCTCTAAATGTAAGCTGCAGAGATTTGAGGTTGCCATCCAGCTTCAAAATAATGTCGGTGTCATTTGAATTAAGAATAGAAATGAAAACCGTAGCAACATATAATTTATGCCAGAGGGGTGATGCATAGATTGACTTACATGGAGCAGAGTGGTAAGCCTTTGGAACACCAGAAGAAATATGCTTAAATTCAGACTAAAAAGGCGCATATAAACTCCGTGATAGCAGTCTGATATAAAAATGAATATTATCTAACCATTTTCAGCCAATTCATCTTTCACGATTCTAAGTCCCAACAAATCTGGTTCACAGTATTGTTTGAGACCCCAAACTTTCCTGACTTTGTCCTTTACTTTGCATGCCAAAAGATAATGTTTCAGAGTTTCTAACCACCCATCCTGTTATGTCATGCCGATACCTTTACAAATTCCTCCTACAAGATAATGTCGTCATTCAGGGTAACTTGATCATCTTCTTTTGTGAGACATGAGAGACAATCTGCTGCTTTGTTATACACTCCTGGAAAGTGCTCTACAACAAAAGACTACTCTTGTAGGGCACTGCCCATCTAGTAATGAGAGCAGATACTGAATCCAAATCCCTTTTTTCCAAAGACTTCCATCAGGGGCTCACGTCTCTCCAAACTTGGCTCTTCAAAATAAATTCTTCACGTTTTTCACATCCTAACATACCACTAAAACCTTTTCTTCTATGACTGGACACGTTTTCTCTTACCTTTTTGTAGCAATGGTGCTGAGATCAGAAATGTATCCTACTTTTACAATAACTATAGCCAGACCTTTTATGCTGGCATTCATGTTAATGCAACATGTTTCCTTTAGATTAAAACTTTGCAAATCAGCAACATTTCTCAATTAAGACATAACATTCTGGAATTCTTCCTCACACTCACCAAACATGAAAATTCTCAGCCTTTCTTCCATAGCTTCGGTATTTCTACTGTCTTTGATGGTAATCCACTAACAAAGTTAGAACAGAAATCCATCACTCCAAAAAATGCTGCCACTTTTTGCAAATCATCAATAGGTTTTACCAATTTTGGTCAGGGTCTTATCCGGTTTGATGTAATCAGATGTCCCAAATACTCATTTTCAGAGTTCCCAAGCCTGCACGTCAAAGTTAAACCATTAGCCGTCAACATTTCCAACACTTTCCTAACCCTAGAGTTATCCTCACTTTCATTTGTTCCATAAACCAAAATGTCATCTTGATAATACTTAATCCTGGTGACACTACCTAATTCTTTATTTATTCCACATTGAAAAAAGGAAGAGGCTGAGAATAATCTGAAAGGCAATCTCACAAAGCATTAAGTGCCAAAAGGCATCACAGAAGCAGGGAGAGTTTTCGATTCCTCAGGAAGTCTAATGTGATGGCATGCAGATGCAAGACTTTAGGTCATAAAGATTGTTGAACCAGCTGGAGATGCCACAATGTTGGCTATACTGGGTAAGGAAAATCTGTCAAATATCTCACACTTATTGAGGGATTTTAAGCCGATCCGTTATCATACCTCTTAGTAAGACTTATGTATTACCACTAATGAGAACTCCACCACCACAATTAATCCTTTTATAAACAATTTCTCTACTTCTGATTTCACTGCATCTCTCACACCAAATGACATACCTCTAACTATACTGACTACATGACAGAACCTGATTTGAGTTTAATTCTATTTGCCCAATCTTTTAAATAATCCAAATCTTTTTAAACACTTCCAGGAACTCACTGATCAAAACAATTTCACTTCCTACTTCTGCACTTTATCAAGGTTTTCACTATGCTTTAACAGACACAGAGACGTGGGATACAATAATATACTATGTCCCCTTGATGAGGATAAATCAATAGACTGTCCCCAATTTTTGCTAAATAAACTATCCCTTTGCAGCAATCCCCTCGAAATTCAGTGTTAGCATTAAAGATGTAAATAAATCAACTGGCGTCCCACTATAATTGTGTAGGGTTACACCAGGTTCCATCAAAAGTACCATATCTTCAAACCCTTCACAAAAAACATCATGTGATTTGAGATTATGACATATCTCTGCGACCATTAACACTTTGACAGGTTTGTTATTGATACAAACAATATCTTTTGGATGTAATGTGTTGCCATCAATGCCCACTTCATCTAACTCACTCATTTAATGAATCTCATTTCCCTTCTTTCCTAATCTGCAATACCTGGTGTAATGACCTTTCTTCTTACTTATTTTACAAAAAATTTAAAAAGAAAGGCAATCTTTTAAGTTTGCAGAATGATCGGATGACTCACATCTTAAGCAAGCACCTTTCGTTTTTGGTATCTCCCCACCTTTAAAGTTATCTTTCTTTTTAATGCCTATTTGGTGAAGTTCAACAAATGTGTAATTGCAAGCCAGAAAGCTCAGAAACCACTGAGAGGCAATCTTTTAACCATATTTTGTTCCTAATGTTTTCTTAATGTCAATGTAGCATGAAGAGGCCTCTCACGTGTTCTTTCAAAAGAAGCGCCAAAGTTTCAGGAGGGCGCTAACATTTTTAACTTAGTTATGTCCTCTTGTACATTTTCTCCTGCACATTGAAGTCTTTAACCAAAACGATGCTATTCTAGAATTATGCTTACTTTGGGAAAGATTGTAATTTTAGCTTTTTCAAGCAGTTAAGTCGTTAAGAACTCTGCATTCTCATTCAATCAAATCAGGCAAACTGCCAAAGGTATTTTGCCCTCAACTGCAAGGCAGTGCATAAGTAGATATGCTTTCTGCTCTATTGATAAGCTTGTGCATCAAAATTAAGTATGATGTCCAAAAACGTTGTTTTTCATTTTGACAATTTTACTGGTGGTTCACCTCGCGATGAATTAATGATAGAAAGAATGGAGGAACAGAAACAGTTTCCATTCGGAATTCTTAAAATAAGTTTAAATCGTAGGTTTTTCTGTGCACCATTGTACGTTTCACTTATTGTAATGTACCACCCTTTTGTAATTCTTGCCCCTGTACAAGGCTTACTCTAAGGGATGCATAACTTCAATAATATGAAATGACTGGCAGGGCGTTCTCTATATTGGTCTGAGTATGGTTTACTACTGAATATACTGGTCTGGTTTGTTGATTTAGATACTGGTCCTTATAGATTCTGCCCTACGGATACTGCTCCACATTCTGAGACACTCCATGGACTGTGGGCAGGCCATGCCAAGCTGGTGGATTACTTCAGACGCTGTATCATTGAGAATGCTGCCCTTGGTATTGTCCTTTAAATGTTGGGGCATTAAACATAATGGGTTAGTTTTGTGGATTTAAATGCTGGGCTTTACCTGTACTGGCCTTGGCACAGTGTGTTACATACTGGAGTACTGCAAATTGTAGCCTGGTTATGTTGCTTTACATGCTGGGACAGTCCAATACTGACCTAGGCATAGTTTGTTAGATATTTGAGCGTTGAAGATACAGGACCCATTTTGTTGTTTTTGTGCCTCATTGGAGCATCGCACACCTTGGTCTCCAGAGTGCAACAACCTGTATATGCTCTATGCATGACGGATGTCACCACTCTTCTTCTGAATTTAACAACTAAACTCCTATAGCGAATATATCTATATTTTTTAACATTCATGTTTCTCTCCTGTAGCAGGCCAATACTGTAGTATACCTGCTGCTTTAAAAATCAAAACAGCAAATTTCACTTCACTCTGTGAGATATCAGTAAAAATAACAAGGATTCGCAGTGGCCGCTACTAAAATGGAAGCTAAAGTACAATGTGGGAACATCTTTAAGCGACCTACAATCTCTTTAAAAGGCGCGGCCCAAGAAAGGTATTGAAGAAACCTCTGTTAGAGATGTGCCGTAAGAGCATGGTCACGCAGATGAGGATCTCAGTATTGTGGTTTTATTCCTATTTAAGTCTCAATGCACTTGGCATTACCGTTAGTTGCTATATTGGAGACCAGGGCCCAGATTTACTATTGAATAGTGTAGGTGGCCATGTGAGGCTAAGCAACAGTTCAATCAATCAATCAAAAAAATGTATAGAGCGCGCTAATCACCCGTGAGGGTCTCAAGGCGCTGGGAGGGAGTAAGGGGGGGGGAGGGTCACTGTTTGAACAACCATGTCTTGAGGTTCTTTCTGAAGAGCAGGAGGTCTTTGGTTTTGCAAAGGTTGGTGGGGAGGGAGTTCCAGGTTTTGGGGGCGAGGTAGGAGAAGGACCTGCCTCCTGTGGTGGTGCGTTGGATGCGGGCGACGTCGGCTGATCGGAGGTTGCGTGTGGGAGTGTGGAAGTTCACTTTTTCGTTGAGGTAGGTTGGGCCGGTGTTGTGGAGGGATTTGTCTGCGTGGATGAGGATCTTAAATGTGATTGTCTTGTTTATGGGGAGCCAGTGAAGGGATTTGAGGTGTGGTGAGATTCGTTCGTGGCAGGGGAGGCCAAGGACGAGGCGTGCGTCTGTGTTCTGGATTCTCTGGAGTTTGAGTTTGAGTGTGGTGCCGGCGTAGAGGGCGTTACCGTAGTCTAGTCTGCTGCTGATGAGTGCATGGGTGACTGTCTTCCTCGTCTCTGGGGGAATCCATTTGAAGGATTTTTTTAGAGTGCGGAGGTTGTGGAAGCAGGAGGAGGTTAGAGCATTGATTTGCTGTGTCATAGAGAGGGAGGGGTCCAGCATGATGCCGAGGTTGCGTGCGTGGTTTGCAGGGGTGGGTGCGTGGCCTAGGGCAGTGGGCCACCAGGAGTCATCCCATGTGGTTTTGTTGGGGCCGAAGATGATGATCTGTTTTGTTGTTGAGCTTGAGGTGGTTAGTAGTCATCCAGTTGGCGGTGTCGAGGAGAGCAGCGTGTAGGTTGGTTTTGGCGGTGGTGGGGTTGCGGGTGAGGATGAGTTGGGTGTCATCTGCGTAGGAGAGGATAGTGATTCCGTGTGCTCGGAGGACGTTGGCTAGGGGGATCATGTAGATGTTGAAGAGTGTGCAGCTGAGGGAGGACCCTTGGGGGACTCTGCAGATGATCTTGGTAGTGGTGGAGTGGAAGGGTGGAAGGCGGATTCTCTGGGTCCGGTCGGTGAGGAATGAGGTGAGCCAGTCTAAGGCTTTGTGGCGAATTCCTATGTTGTGCGGAGTGTGTGGTGGCAGACGGTGTCAAAGGCTGCAGAGAGGTCTAGGAGGATGAGTGCGACGATCTTGCCTTTGTCGACTTTGGTCCTGATGTCGTCAGTGCATGCGTTGAGGGCGGTTTCCGTGCTGTGGTTCTTGCGGAACCCGGATTGTGAGGGGTCCAGAGTGTCGTTTGCTTCGAGGAAGTGGGATAGGCGGGCGTTGACTAGTTTCTCTGCAACCTTGGCGGGGAAAGGGAGGAGGGAGATGGGGCGGTAGTTGGAGAGGATCTCCGGGTCGGCTTGTTTATTTTTTAGGAGTGCAGTGATTTCCGCGTGCTTTCAAGGGTCTGGGTAGGTGGTGGAGTCGAAAGAGGAGTTGATTATGTTGCGGAGTATGGGGGCGATGGTTGGGCTGGCTTTGTTGTAGATGCGATGTGGACAGGGGTCGGAGGGGGATCCTGAGTGGATGGAGTTCATGTTTTTTTCGGTTTCTTTGTGTGGTGGGGGCCCAGGTGGTGAGTGTGGTGTGGGGGTTGGGTTGGGTGAGTGAGGGGTGTGTGTGGTGGGTGGGTGTGGAATGAAGCTGTTGTGGATGTCCAGGATTTTGTGGTGGAAGTGGTTGGAAAGGGAGTCACATAGGGGCTGTGTGTGTGAGGGGTCTATGTTACTGGCTTTGGGTTTGGCAAGTTCATTAATGATGGTGAAGACTTCTTTGCTGTTTTGAGAGTTGTTGTCAAGGCGTGTCTTGTAGTGATCTCTTTTGGCGGTGCGTGTGAGTTGGTGATGGGTACGAATGGTGGTTTTGAGGGTGGAGAAGTTGGTTGTAGAGGGTTCTAGTCGCCATATTTTCTCAGCTTGGCGGCATTTGCGCTTGGAGTCTTGGAGTTCAGGGGTGAACCATGGGGCATTCTTGATATTGCGGTGGCGATGTGTTTTCTGAGGGGGGCTAGTGTCTGCGCAGGTGGTGATCCATTTGGAGAGGTTGTGTGCTCCTGTGTTGGGGTCATTGGCATGGGGGGGTTGTGAGCCAGTTGGGAGCTAGTCGTTCTGTGGGGATCTTGTCCCACATGCGGTAGGGTGTGGTGTGTTGATGGTGGTGTTTGGGGGGTTTGGTGAAGGAGAAGTGGACGCAGTAGTAGTTAGTCTAGAGGAGTTCGGTGATGTGGGTGTAGGCTATGTGTTGGCTTGAGGTGAAAATTGCATCAAGCGTGTGTCCTGCTGAGTGGGTGGGTGCGGTGACCATTTGTTTGAGTCCGAGGTTGGTGAGGTTATCTATGAGGGAGGTAGAGTTGTGGTCTTGTAGGTTTTCCAAGTGAAAGTTGAAATCACCGAGGAGGATGTAGTCTGTGGAGGTGAGGGCGTGTGAGCTGATGGTGTCGGCGATGGTGTCGCAGAAGGCGGGGCGTGGTCCTGGTGGTCTGTAGATTAATGTACCTCTGAGGGTGGAGTTGTTGTTAATGTGGATCAGGAAGTGTATGTGTTCTGTGTTGTCGATAGTGTCTTGGGAGCTGGTGGTGACTTTTATGGTGTCCCTGTGTAGGATGGCAATGCCACCACCTGGCCTGTTGAGGCGCTCTTTGCGTTAGTTTGTATCCCTTGGGGTGGCGATGGCTATCTCGGGTTCTGCGGAGGCGTTGGCCCAGGTTTCCGTGAGGAAGGCGATGTCAGGTGAGTGTGATGAGGTCCCAGAGTTCTATGGCATGTTTGTGAAGGGAGCGGGTGTTGAGGAGCAGGCAGGTGAGGTGGTTGTGGTGGGTGGTATTGGTGTGGTGCATGAGGGTGTTGTTTCGGGGTGTGTTCTGGTTGTGGGCTGGTGTGTGGCGGGGTTGGTTGGTGGGGGTGGGGGCAGAGCAGGTGAGTATTGTGTTGGGGGTGTTGTGTTTGTTGAAGGTGGGGTCGCTATGGTTAGTGTGTGGTGTGTGGGATGAGGAGCAGGAGAAATGACAGGTGTGGCAGGTGAAGGGGCCATGAGTGTGTGTGTGGGGCTCGAAGGGGTGCACGTGGGGTGGGGGCCTGGGTTGAGTGAGTGGAGGGTGAGGGGGGAGTAGGTATGTCTGCGCCGCGGCTGCCATTAAAGGAGGGGAGGGTGGGAGTGGCAGCTGGGAGGAGGGAGGACTGGTCGAATGGGAAGGCTGGGGTGTGGGGCCGCAGGGGACGCAGCGGCAGGAAATTGACAAAAGAAAAAGACGGTGAGGAGGAGGGGAGGTGGGAGGGGCCGCAGGGGACGCAGCAGCGGGAAATTGACAAAAGAAAAAGACAGTGAGGAGGTGGCGCGGGTGGCGGAGCGGGGAGCGACCTGCCTGCAGAAGCATGGTCAAGGGTTGCTTCAGGAAGCAGATCAGCATTAACGGCAGCATCAATCAACTGTTGAGTGCCGAATAAATTTTTGTGCCAAATGTTGACATGAGCGCCGGGCTAAATGCCTTTGAATTGTGTAGTGCGAAAGCTCTGCTAATCCCAATATATGCAAAATAGTGGAAGCAGAACAAACAGCCCTAGAATTCCATGTAAAGCCAAATCTACTAAACAACTGCAATCTGGCATTGCATTCAATCTCAGTGCAAAATGAAACCAGACACACACAAGGGGCAAGCAGGATATCTTGTGATGTTTCTGGGTTTAACCCATGCAGTTTAAGTGAAGTTACACATTTTACATGGTTTACCCTTACCCACACATATATATCTACTTATTTACTCACACTGGTCCACTCGCCGTTCCGCTTACCCATCCACTCATTGATTTTCATTCATGCCTTGGTTCATTCACCTACCCATATTTCTCCAGCAATTCCAGCACTGCTGCAATAAAAAATAATCTATAATTTTTTGCCACCATGGTGTTGTGCACCTTTGTTGAGACATGAGCAATTCTCTGCCACCTCTGCATTTCACACTGGTTCGCAATGCTAAAGTATGTGAGACCTGATTACTTTTGCAACGTCATCAGCATCTTACAACTGGATGGACATGACTGGAGCATTTTAGGTTCACGTATATTTTAGCTGCTTCAGCATCTTACTCATTGAGGTACCTGACTGGGGTATTTGAGGCCAAAATAATTTTCACCCTAGTAGATCTGATAGGGTTGAGGCTTAATTAATTTCTATGCATTCCTGCACCAACAAAATGACAAATTCATTTGAACAGCATTTAAGGCATTCACAACATAACACTTTACTCAGAAACCCACTCACCTATCAACACTTACATATATGATGCATTAACTAATCAGTTAGGAACTTAACTTAAAAACAGCATCCTAACTAGTGATGTGCACTGTAACCTTCCTTTGATGTCATCCAAAATGCCCAAAGGAGGCTTGCATTGCTGATTCTTTTGCTCTTACTGTTCTGTGTATGCGAGGGCAGTTTGCACTGCTGCTTGCTGTGCTGTACCTGTTCAGTATAATTTCAAATACATCTTTCACAGCTACTGACGTGCTATAGCTGGAGTCCAAGCAATGTAACCTTCCACTGCTGCTGCACATGGTACACATTACCCAAAAAACGAAGACTGCCTGATACCAGCTCTCTTTTCTACAGGAAGTTAAACAATTTCTTCCAGAAAGTTACTTAAGAACTGCTGTTCAACCCTTTGTCATTTTGCATCTGGATCCTGTTACTGCCCTACTCTGTGGCCTCCCAGACTCCAAGTGGCACTTTTATGGGCATTTTACATGCCGTAGCATGTCTCATTCAGAGACTGAAGAAATATGCTCACATCACTCCAACCCTGCTGGAACTCCATTGGCTCTCCTTGCCAGCATGCACCATCTTTAAAACCAGCTGCAGCATTCTGAAGGCCAGCTATGCCTGCACCCCTACTTATCTTGCAGTTAAGTTCACCACCTCTGGTGGTTCTCAGCCCACCTGCAGCCAAGACACAAGAAACAAGACAACAGGCCTGTTCCATCTATGCACCCATAATCTGGAACAGCATATCGGTATCCATCAGGACTGCCCCAATGCTACTCTGTGTCTTCTATTACTCACTGAGTTTAAACTTGCCTTTAATCATATACTGTGCTCCGTTGCCTTTTGGGTAGGTTTGTGTTTAAGAAATACTATATACATACAGACAACATATATACATACATGCTGTAAATGATGTGTGGGTATTTGGGTGGCTGTGTGATGCAAAATGTAACTACAACTGTCCATCGCGTGTGTGCACGCATGAGATATTTTTATATTGCAGTTGGCTTTTAATTCTATGCATTAAACCGACATCATTTATTGCTTTTACTGTTCTCTGGCACACGTGTTTAGGCACCTTTGTTTTGTTATTTTTATTGGGTCTTCTGTGAGATTTGATAACTTTACATGCAATAGGGGGGGTTGCAAGAATCAACTTGAAGGCTCAGAAAGGTTGGGCTGAGCTAGGAGGGATTCACAGATCATAATGTGTACCTTTTAACTTAAATAAGAAAACTTAAATTTACCTTAACGCTTCCTGGTTTTTCAAGGTAGGCAAGCATAAGCGATAACTAGCTTTGAGACAAATAACACTTTATACCATGTGTTACACATTTATAATGATGATTCACGCCCCGCCAGCTGCTCGTGAAGTAGCACGGTGTGGCACAGAAAGCAGAGCAGAGACTACAGCTAAAATAAAACCAGGAATGGTAGTGCGGTGAAAAGTGCTGCTGCTTAGCAGAGCTTTAACACGGCTGCTTTCTAGAACCTAATTCTGGCGTTCTGCTGGAAGGTATTACTGATTTTCCCTCCCTTCCCCCAAATAGGCACTCGGTCTTCCCAGCGCATCGGCTTCTATTGCTAAGAAGGTGCCAGTGAGGGGGAGGAGCAACAGATGCTGATGTGTGAAGCTCGTGCTATTGTCTGCTGCAGGAGATAATGGCCCTCATTCTGACCCTGGCGGTCGGCGGAGAGGCGGCGGTCGGACCGCGAACAGACCGGCGGTATTAAAAATGGCATTCTGACCCTGGCGGGAACCGCCAACACAGCCCGCCAACTTAACACTCCGACCGCCACAGCGGTACAAACAAACAGCGCGGCGGTTCCCGCCAACAGCCCGGCGGCAGACAAAGTACCGCCCACCCTATTACGACCCACCAATCTGCCACCTTTTCCGGGGCGGGAGCACCGCCGATAAGAACACGGCGGAAACAGACTACGAACGGGAAAACGCTCACCTCTACGCACTCCACGGGAGATTCCGGCAGTATGGAGCCAGAGTTGCAGGTCATCCCCGCACTCCTATTCCTCCTCATATACCAGGAGCACGCCCGGCGGCGCGGAAGACATCGGTGAGTACTGCACCTACGACACAGGGGAGGGAAAAGATTACCGGCACACACCCACCCACCCACACCCACTACAACACACACATCAATGCATTCCCACAGATCACTGTCACAACCCACAAACCACCCCCCTCCGAAATAATGCAAAGACCAAAAGAAGAGATCAGAAACGGGCAGATATATTGAAATAAACTATGTACAAAATATATACAGCTACTAAATGTAGTCCAACCACTGTCCGTGGATCACAGGGGTCCTGTGCAAAGGGGCAAGGCCCAGTCCCACGACAAGAACTCCACGGAGAGAACACTGCAGGGGCATCAGAAAGAAAATAGGACAGGCACCTCAGGGGGAAGGGAAGGGGGGGCACCTCAGCCACTTGAGTACACAACGCCAGATCCACGAGGGGACTCCATGACCACTGGGCCATCCTGGGGAGAGCAAAGCCACAGTCCATACAGTCCATACAGTGGGTGGCCTGCCCACTGGGCCATCCTGTGGAGAGCAAAGCCACAGTCCAAACAGTCCATACAGTGGGTGGCCTGCCCACTGGGCCATCCTGGGGAGAGCAAAGCCACAGTCCATACAGTCCATACAGTGGGTGGCCTGCCCACTGGGCCATCCTGGGGAGAGCAAAGCCACAGTCCAAACAGTCCATACAGTGGGTGGCCTGCCCACTGGGCCATCCTGGGGAGAGCAAAGCCACAGTCCATACAGTCCATACAGTGGGTGGCCTGCCCACTGGGCCATCCTGGGGAGAGCAAAGCCACAGTCCATACAGTCCATACAGTGGGTGGCCTGCCCACTGGGCCATCCTGGGGAGAGCAAAGCCACAGTCCAAACAGTCCATACAGTGGGTGGCCTGCCCACTGGGCCATCCTGGGGAGAGCAAAGCCACAGTCCATACAGTCCATACAGTGGGTGGCCTGCCCACTGGGCCATCCTGGGGAGAGCAAAGCCACAGTCCAAACAGTCCATACAGTGGGTGGCCTGCCCACTGGGCCATCCTGGGGAGAGCAAAGCCACAGTCCAAACAGTCCATACAGTGGGTGGCCTGCCCACTGGGCCATCCTGGGGAGAGCAAAGCCACAGTCCATACAGTCCATACAGTGGGTGGCCTGCCCACTGGGCCATCCTGGGGAGAGCAAAGCCACAGTCCAAACAGTCCATACAGTGGGTGGCCTGCCCACTGGGCCATCCTGGGGAGAGCAAAGCCACAGTCCATACAGTCCATACAGTGGGTGGCCTGCCCACTGGGCCATCCTGGGGAGAGCAAAGCCACAGTCCATACAGTCCATACAGTGGGTGGCCTGCCCACTTGGCCATCCTGGGGAGAGCAAAGCCACAGTCCAAACAGTCCATAACAGACCCCACTGCCACTGGAGGAGGCAAGTTGGCCAGAGGACATCCTGCAGCCCTGCGCAAGATAGATCCTGCCCTGCCACGTCTGCCAAAGGGCCAGCGGTTCTTGCCTTGAAGGGCCCAGTCCAGCGGTTCTTGAGACGGCGGGGCCCAGTTCAGCGGTTCTTGCCTTGAAGGGCCCAGTTCAGCGGTTCTTGCCTTGAAGGGCCCAGGTCAGCGGTTCTTGAGACGGCGGGGCCCAGTTCAGCGGTTCTTGCCTTGAAGGGCCCAGTTCAGCGGTTCTTGAGACGGCGGGCCCAGTTCAGCGGTTCTTGCCTTGAAGGGCCCAGTTCAGCGGTTCTTGAGACGGCGGGGCCCAGTTCAGCGGTTCTTGCCTTGAAGGGCCCAGTTCAGCGGTTCTTGCCTTGAAGGGCCCAGGTCAGCGGTTCTTGCCTTGAAGGGCCCAGGTCAGCGGTTCTTGAGACGGCGGGGCCCAGTTCAGCGGTTCTTGCCTTGAAGGGCCCAGTCCAGCGGTTCTTGAGACGGCGGGGCCCAGTTCAGCGGTTCTTGCCTTGAAGGGCCCAGTTCAGCGGTTCTTGCCTTGAAGGGCCCAGGTCAGCGGTTCTTGCCTTGAAGGGCCCAGTTCAGCGGTTCTTGCCTTGAAGGGCCCAGGTCAGCGGTTCTTGCCTTGAAGGGCCCAGGTCAGCGGTTCTTGAGACGGCGGGGCCCAGTTCAGCGGTTCTTGCCTTGAAGGGCCCAGTTCAGCGGTTCTTGAGACGGCGGGGCCCAGTTCAGCGGTTCTTGCCTTGAAGGGCCCAGTTCAGCGGTTCTTGCCTTGAAGGGCCCAGGTCAGCGGTTCTTGAGACGGCGGGGCCCAGTTCAGCGGTTCTTGCCTTGAAGGGCCCAGTTCAGCGGTTCTTGAGACGGCGGGGCCCAGTTCAGCGGTTCTTGCCTTGAAGGGCCCAGTTCAGCGGTTCCTGAGACGGCGGGGCCCAGTTCAGCGGTTCTTGCCTTGAAGGGCCCAGTTCAGCGGTTCTTGCCTTGAAGGGCCCAGGTCAGCGGTTCTTGAGACGGCGGGGCCCAGTTCAGCGGTTCTTGCCTTGAAGGGCCCAGTTCAGCGGTTCTTGAGACGGCGGGGCCCAGTTCAGCGGTTCTTGCCTTGAAGGGCCCAGTTCAGCGGTTCTTGCCTTGAAGGGCCCAGTTCAGCGGTTCTTGAGACGGCGGGGCCCAGTTCAGCGGTTCTTGCCTTGAAGGGCCCAGTTCAGCGGTTCCTGAGACGGCGGGGCCCAGTTCAGCGGTTCTTGCCTTGAAGGGCCCAGTTCAGCGGTTCTTGCCTTGAAGGGCCCAGGTCAGCGGTTCTTGAGACGGCGGGGCCCAGTTCAGCGGTTCTTGCCTTGAAGGGCCCAGTTCAGCGGTTCTTGAGACGGCGGGGCCCAGTTCAGCGGTTCTTGCCTTGAAGGGCCCAGTTCAGCGGTTCTTGCCTTGAAGGGCCCAGGTCAGCGGTTCTTGCCTTGAAGGGCCCAGGTCAGCGGTTCTTGAGACGGCGGGGCCCAGTTCAGCGGTTCTTGCCTTGAAGGGCCCAGGTCAGCGGTTCTTGAGACGGCGGGGCCCAGTTCAGCGGTTCTTGCCTTGAAGGGCCCAGTTCAGCGGTTCTTGCCTTGAAGGGCCCAGGTCAGCGGTTCTTGAGACGGCGGGGCCCAGTTCAGCGGTTCTTGAGACGGCGGACGGTCTATGGCCAACTGCTAATTGCATGGTGGTGCCCTCCTGGGCAGCGGGGATGGTGCTCCTTCACTGCCCACCTGGGCTGTGGGTGGTGGGGCCCTCCTGGCCAGCTGGGCTGGGTCCTCCCTGGGCAGCGGCTATGGGGGTGGTGGGCTCTCCCGGGGCAGCGGCTATGGGGGTTGTGGGCTCCTCCTGGGCAGCAGGCCTGCTGCCTGACCTCTCCAACTTGCTGCCCTTGCCCTCCTTAGTCGTCGGCCTGTGGCCCTTGCCTCCCTTTGGAGCTGTGGCTGGTGACTGTCTCTGGGTGGTGTCCGGGGGGGATGTAGAAGGCGGGCTCCTGCGGCGCCCCTTCCGCCTTCTGCTCCTCTTCCCAGGGGGTGGGCTGGCTGTCCCCTTGCTGCTGGGTGAAGATCCAGACATGCGGGCTGGCGGGCTCCAATACCCCTGCACCCTTGTCAAGGGGGCTGCAGGGCTGGTGGTGGCTGAGGTGCTCTTCTTACCCCGACGAGAAGGAGGGGGGGGCTCAGGGTCAGGAAAGAAGTTAGTAGTGGCGAGGAAGAGCTTCTTGGGACAATGGAGAGTGGTAGGTACAGTGGGAATGGGAGTGGAGGGAGAGGATGTGGTTGTAGGTGAGTCACGTTTGCTGTCTTTGGGTGCAGGTGCAGGAGGGATAGGCTGTCGTGAGGTGGATGGCTGTTGGGTGGGTGGGTGGCTGCGTTTGTGTGGTGTGGAAGAGGGGGTGACAGACACAGTGGGAGAGGACACAGGGGACGTGTAAATGGCAGTGGGGGTGGTGACTGCACGTGTGCGGACTGGAGTGGAGGGTGTGCTGGTGATGGAAACACTGGCTGATGGTGAGGTGTATGGAGGTGTGAGTGTAGACGTCACAGGGAGGGAGGAGGGAGACGAGGAGGTGGGGGTCACAGAGGTGGTAGTGACTGTTGGCATGTCTGCATCGGAATGTTGCGTGTGTGAATGTCTGGGTGATCTGTGGTGCTTATGTTTGGATGAGCTTCTCTTGGGTGTTGAGGTGTGTGCAGGCTGGTCTGATGGTGTGGGTGGGACAGGCAGAGGAACAGGAGACTGGGAGGAGGGAGTTAGTAGAGGCAGGCAGGAGACAGGGACAATGGCTGCCGTCAGTGCTGAGGCCAGAGCCTGGAACGATCGCTGATGGGCAGCCTGACCCGAATGAATGCCCTCCAGGTACGCATTGCTGCGATGAACCTCCCTCTCCACCCCCTGGATGGCATTCAAAAGGGTAGTCTGCCCAACAATGAGCGTTCGGAGGAGGTCAATGACCTCCTCACTGAGGGCAGCGGGGGTAACAGGGGCAGGGCCTGAGGTGCCTGGGGCGAAGGAGATGCCCGGCTTCCTGGCAGAGCGGGCACGGGGCGAACGCGGAGGGGCTGCTGGGAGGGCGGAGATGGTGCGCTGGGTGGCGGCTGTACCTGTAATGCGGGGGGCACGGATGGTGCCACCCCCGCAAGGGAGCCCCCTTCCGAGGACGTGTCCGTGTCGCTGCAGGCTCCAGTCGTCCCCGTCGTGGAGCTCCCCTCGCCCTCCGTCTCACTGGTCCAGTCTGACTCTGTGGCATGGCCCTCCTGGGCCATGTGAGATGCAGCTCCCTCCTGCCCCGATGCCACTTCTCCTCCGCCTGATGATGCTGATGCACACAAGCACAGAAAGACAAACAAAAAGGGGGGGGGGAGAGAGAAATAAAGGGATATTGAGTACATGGATCTCCGGTACAGTTAGCGGACATGACAGACACAGATGCCCCCTGCACTAAGTTGCGCACTTGTGGTCCGCTACGCATTCCGTGGAACATGCCCTACACGCCTAGAGTTGTCAACTGCACCCATGGATGACACGGCCCAGGGATGGCTGTACTGACACACTACTGAGGGTGGTGGCTGGGGACACAGGGGCTTACGGGGGTGCCCAGCCTACAGATATCGCCCTGGCCTAGGGGGACCCACAGCCCTCCTCCCCCACCCAGACACCTCCACTGCACGACAACAGAGTAGATGATGCTTGTACTCACCCCCTTGTGTCTGCTGTGCTGCCCTCACGCGCCCATCCAAATCAGGGTAGGCCACCGCCAGGATCCGGAACATCAGGGGGCTCAGTTGACGGCAGGCACCCCGCCTACGTTGGGAGGCCATCCCCAGCAGAGACTCGGCGGTCTTCTTTGTCCCGCGGCGGATGTCCTCCCACCTCTTGCGGCAGTGGGTGCCCCGTCGATGGTGGACCCCCAGGCCCCGGACTTCCTTGGCGATGGCACGCCAAATCCCAATCTTCTCATGGGCGCGGACCTATGTGACACGTACAGGGAGGGAGAAATACCACGTTCAAGTTACTCAGCATTTTCCTTTCCAGTGGCCCAACGCCCCCCATCCCCGCCAGGCCCCCCGCCAGGCCCAACATGCCCCCCATCCCCGCCAGGCCCCCCGCCAGGCCCCCCGCCATGCCCAACATGCCCCCCATCCCCGCCAGGCCCCCGCCAGGCCCCCCGCCATGCCCAACATGCCCCCCATCCCCGCCAGGCCCCCCGCCAGGCCCCCCGCCATGCCCAACATGCCCCCCATCCCCGCCAGGCCCCCCGCCAGCCCCAACATGCCCCCCATCCCCGCCAGGCCCCCCGCCATGCCCAACTTGCACCCCATCCCCGCCAGGCCCCCGCCAGGCCCAACATGCACCCCATCCCCGCCAGGCCCCCAAGCCAGCCAGTGGCCCCAAATCCAGATAGAATTACACTCACTTGTTGGTCTGGAGGACCGTAGAGTAGCGCATACTGGGGGAGGACCCCATCCACAAGTTTCTCCAACTCCTCGCCAGTGAAGGCAGGGGCCCTTTCCCCAGTCGCAGCAGCCATTGTCCCTTCCAGACCGAGGTCACAGCAACACTTGCAGTATAGGTCCTCTCCTGTGAAAGTTCAAGTCGCAAGTGGATAAGTAGATAGAAAATGGCGGTCACGTCCGCGGCGGTGCGTACCGCGGCGGTGCGTCCCGCCACCGCCGGCGCCCTTCGCCATTGGCTCCTGAAACCCATAGGCTTCAATGTTAACCAATGCGGCTTCGCGCCGCGGTCTTGGCCCGCCGCCCGCCGCGGTGTGCCACGCCAGCGCATTGACCTCACATCCCATTGTCACACTTCACAGGTCAGGCAGCCGCCATTTCCAGGGCCCACATGGCTCAATTTCAACTGCGTCACACAGGCCTAGGCCTTGCATAGCCACTCATACACGCCATTCACTGCATAGAGAATCGTATACTGTGCTAGCTGTGAGTACGTACCTGTGGGTTGCCTGACTGTGTGCTCCATGTTGTCCTTCCTAGGCACCGTCCGCTGGGTTGGGCGAGGAGACGGATGAATCCTCCCGTGTACCGACCGCTGGTGGACCTGTCGACAATGGAAGAACGCCACATTATCCTGACCTACCGTCTTAACCGTGCCACTATCCATGAACTGTGTGCCCGGCTGGAGCCCGACCTGATGTCCCCCATCCGCCAACCCACAGGGATTCCCCCTCTGGTGCAGGTCATGTCAGTACTCCATTTCTTGGCAAGTGGGTCATTTCAGACAACAGTGGGAATTGCTTCTGGGATGTCTCAGCCCATGTTTTCAAAGGTGTTATCCAGAGTGTTGTCTGCCCTGATGAAATCCGTGAGGAACTACATCATTTTCCCTGAGGTGGGCGAACTGGCTACAGTGAAGGGTGATTTCTACGCCCTTGGACATATTCCCAACGTAATTGGTGCCATTGATGGGACCCATGTGGCTTTGGTTCCCCCAAGAGACAGGGAGCAGGTGTACAGGAACAGAAAAAGTTACCATTCAATGAACATCCAGGTGGTGTGTTTGGCTGACCAGTACATCTCGCATGTAAATGCCAAATTCCCAGGGTCAGTGCATGACGCCTACATCATGCGGAATAGCAGCATCCCTTACGTGATGGAACAGCTACAGAGACACCGTGTATGGCTAGTGGGGGACTCTGGGTACCCCAACCTGTCGTGGCTACTGACCCCAGTAAGGAATCCCCGGACCAGGGCAGAGGAACGGTACAATGAGGCCCATGGGCGTACTAGGAGGGTGATCGAACGCACCTTTGGCCTCCTAAAGGCCAGGTTTCGCTGCCTGCATATGACCGGGGGATCCCTAATGTACTCACCTAAGAAGGTGTGTCACATCATCGTGGCCTGCTGCATGCTTCACAACCTGGCTTTGCGCCGCCAGGTGCCTTTCCTGCAGGAGGATGGTCGAGACGGTGGTGTTGTGGCAGCGGTGGAACCTGAGGAGAGTGACGAGGAGGAAGACGACGGGGCTGAAACAGACAACAGGGACAGAATCATTGAACAGTACTTCCAATAGGACACAGGTAACATTTCAAAGATAATTTAGTAAAAGTTAACTACTCTGCAGCATCTCTGCTGCCTGTCTATTTGCCCCAGTGTATGATGACTGAGTTTTGGCTTTTCCCTCCCTATTTCAGATCTGGGGTCCCCACTACGAGTCCTGTGCTTCGTTTCCCCATGGACTACAGCTTTGTGGCAGCTGTTTGTTGACTTCACCATGTACAAGGACATATTTGCACTGTCATGTCAATTACAATCTATTGAAATCACAGCCAGACTCCTGATATTTTGGTGCAAAATAGGTGTTTATTGAAGTGCTCAAAATGGGATGGGTGGTTTCAAGTGGGTGGGGGCTATGGTGAAGGAATGTCCATGGCAGAGTCCAGAGTAACAGTCACACAGGTGCATTGTCCAGAGGCCTGTGGAGAGATGGAGCATGGGCAGTTCGAGGATGGACAGGGTGACAATGTGGGACAGTGGGATGACATCAGGTGGTATCCATTGCTGGCGGGGGTCTTGACATCCTACTCTGTCTTGCGAGATCTCAGGGCCCTCTTGCGGGGTGGTTCTTCTCCTGCAGGAGGTGGGGGTCTGGTGGGCTGCTGCTGTGCGGGGGCCTCCTGTCCACTAGCGCCGGCGGAGGTGGATGGCTGTTCTTGGTCCCGGCTAGTGGCAGGGGCCCTTGGGTGTTGTTCAGTGTCCGCCCTGCTGTTTACGAGGTCCTGCAGCAGCCCTACCATGGTAACCAGGGTGGTGTTGATGGCTCGGATGTCCTCCCTGTACCCCCGATAGTGTTCCTCCTGCAGCACCTGGATCTCCTGGAACCGGGCCAGTACCGTCGCCATCGTCTCCTGGGAGCGGTTGTATGCTCCCATGATGGTGGTGAGGACCTCGTGGAGAGTGGGTTCCCTGGGCCTCTCCTCCCCCCCCTGTCGCACAGCTGCCCGCCGAGTTGGCCTGTTTCCCTGGGCCTCTGCCCCCTGGCCGGTGTGCCCACTACCACTGCCCCCAGGTCCCTGTTGTTGTTGGGGTGGTGGGTTATCCTGGGTGCCCTGTAGTGGTAGACACACCGCAGATTGACGCGCCCTGGAGACAGAGGCATGGGCCCGCTGGGTGGGAGCTGTGCTGGTGTTCCCAGAGGGGTTAGGGTCTATAGTGGCCTGTGCCTGTGTGAGGGGAACCGACTGTCCAGAGGTCCCCGATGGTCCGGGCTGGTCATCGGTGTCCAGATCGACAGAGCTGCTGTCATCGCTGACGGCCTCTTGGGTGGGGGGTGTGGATAATTCTGGCCCCTCCGCCGCGGTGTGTTGACGGTCGGGTCCTGCAGAGGTATAGAGGTATGGTTATAGTTTCAATGTGTGGCATATGGGTGTATCTGTGGGTTCCCGTGTCCCCAAGTGCTGGCATTCGTGTGTGGGGGCTTTGGTGAGGGTGGCTTGTGGGGGGGATGTGTATATGCATTGGGCATGCTTTGGTGATGGGTGTCCATGCTTAGTGGACGCATGCAGGCCTAGGTTTTGGGATGTGTGGGTTGTGATGGTGAGACATTGGCGGGGAATAGGTGTGCTGGGGGTGGGGGTGAGGATGGTGGTGGGGGTGAGGATGGTGGTGGGGGTGAGGGTGGGGGTGAGGGTGAGGGTGGGGGTGAGGATGGGGGTGGGGGTGAGGGTGGGGTTCGAGGATGGGGGTGAGGGTTGGGGTCTGATTTGGCATGCAGGTGGGGGGGAAGCAGTATTGAAGCTTCAACTTACCAGTATCCATTCCTCCGCCGACTCCTGCGAGGCCGTCAGGATGCAGGATGTTCAAGACTTCCTCCTCCCATGATGTGAATTGTGGGGGTTGAGGTGGGGGTCCTCCGCCAGTCTTCTGCACGGCGATGTTGTGCCTGGATACCATGGAACGCACCTTCCCCCGTAGGTCGTTCCATCGCTTCCTGATGTCTTCCCGATTTCTGGGGTGCTGTCCCACTGCGTTCACCCTGTCGACAATCCTCTGCCATAGCTCCGTCCTCCGGGCAATGCTGGTGTATTGGACCTGTGTGCCGAACAGCTGGGGCTCTACACGAACGATTTCCTCCACCATAACCCTGAGTTCTTCGTCTGTGAAGCGGGGTTGTCTTTGGGGTGCCATGGGGTGGTGTGTATGATGTGTGGGGTGGAGTATGTGTATTTAAGTGAGTTGAGTGTGGTGGTGTGTGTTGTTTTGTGTGTGGATAGTGTGTGGGTGATGGTGTTGAGTGGCTGTGGCTGTTATGTTTTGGATCCTGGTGTCTCTCTCTTGCCTTCTTTACGATTTTGTAAGCGTAGGGGTTTGTGGGTGATGTGGGTGGGTGTTTTATATTGTATTGTGTGTGTGGGAGTGGTGTGTGTATGTGTATCAGGTGTGTGGGATTCAAATCGTCCAATGTGGGTGAGTTTTGTTCGTTGGTGGGTATTCTGACCGCGCCGGTGTGTCCCGCCAATGGAATACCGCGTTTGAATGACCGCCGCGTGGATTCGTGGGTCGTAATGGGATGGGCGTATTTCTGTTGGCGTGGCGGTGGAGGTTTGGTCACCTCCACCTTTCCGCCGACCGCTGGTCTGGCGGTCTGTTGTGGCGGTCGGATTTTCGGAGGTTTGCCTTCTGCGGGTCAGAATGACCGTGGCGGGTTTCCGCGACCGCGGCGGGATTATGGAGGATTTCTGACCGGCGGTAGGCGCCTTTTACCGCCGAGGTCAGAATGACCACCAATGTTTGCACACATTTCCTTGGGACGGGTCCAAGTGTTTCTGCTGGTACTGCTCGCCAAAGGCGTTTAGAGAGATGAGTGCTGCGTGGTCTCCCAGCACTTGTGTGATTATATATTTGTGGTCCTGGACTGAGAGTGCTGCTGTTTGTCAGAGGTTTGTTACGACTTTCTAAAAAAATATGCATACAGTAGGCTTCAAGGGAGTATTATTCTCTCCACACATGCTATTGGCTGTCTAGTTTATCGTTCTGCCTCCAAGGAGTCCTTATTGTAGTTATAATTTGCATGTCTATATTACACATACCCTCACCCATCACACTGCAAGGTGCTCCGCCCTATAACACGATAAATGCACCTCAGTGGTCATCAAGCAGAACATGACAACACTCCCCATATAGGCTCAAAAGAAAACACCACCCTCCCACCCATACACTCTACATGATGTGGTCTGCTATACATGTGGGTAAGCGCTTCAGAAGCCGAAATGGAGTTAGTAAGTGCTATACAAGCGCTACAATACAATGCAATCAAATACTCAAGCGAGCAGAGGCTCTTCTAATTGGCAGACCTGAGTGGCATCCAGATGACTGCACCAACTGAGTCCCCAGGCACCAAAACATTTCTAATACGAAGTTAGGGGTGGGTAAAGTTTCTGGTGGAGAGGCCCCAATGTACTTCAACTTTGTGTGCTGTTAATGGTAGGGTGTGGAGGACATTGTTGCAATATTGGCCAAGGGACTGGGATCAAATACCCAGAAATCAGCCGAGCTAGCCTGAGACACTGCAACCAGTCTTGGGCGTTTAGTTTGATTTTTCTGGCCGTGGGGATTGGCATACTTTCATCGTCTAATGCTAATAAAGAGATATTGTGAATCACATATTCACAATGGGAAGGATCAGCAGGACAGGACCAGTTGCCTAGGATTCAGTAAGGCTATCATGAGAGGTAGAGTTGAAGTTGACCAGCCAGAGGAGCTTGGAAGGGAAGATACTTTGTGGCGGTATATATAAAAAGTGTATTTCACAAGGCTCACAGGTCAGAGAAGAGTTGGGCTAAAACTGAAGAAATTGAGAACTATCAAATTGGTGGCATGCTGTTGTCCTAGCCAAAGTAATGGGAGCAGAGTAAGGGCCTGATTCTAACTTTGGAGGACGGTGTTAAACCGTCCCAAAAGTGGCGGATATACCACCTACCGTATTACGAGTTCCATAGGATATAATGGACTCGTAATACGGTAGGTGGTATATCCGCCACTTTTGGGACGGTTTAACACCGTCCTCCAAAGTTAGAATCAGGCCCTAAGTCTCCTTTCACTACATTGCCTCTTTTTACCCTGAAATGCCATTCACTACTAATAATGAAAGTGGAAGTTCTGGGAAGAAGTTCCAGCATGTTAGGAGGATGCCTCATTATATAAACCAGAAAGTACAAGGGTTGCTGGGATCGATGAAAAGTATTGGGCGGTCATGGGTAAGGACAGCCACGTAACAAAAGCTAGCCCGATTTGCTGTTTTGCTGTCAGAGTAGCAACCTACGATGGGTTTTGTATCACGCTCGCTAGTGCGGGGTGCCCCTTCGCCGGAGTCTCAGCTACACCTTGCTTGACTGGTGCTTACCCATCTTTTACCGCCCTCAAGAGCTTGAGAGGTGCTTGGGGTGCGCACGCCCGCTTTAAATTTTGGCTCGCTTCTGTCTCTCATATACCCTCACCCATCACACTGGCAGACACTGAGTCCCGAAACATGATAACAGTACCACAGTGGTCTTCATGCACATCAGCACTTCTTATTCAGGCTCAGAACAAAAATAACACCCTCCCAACCACACACCCTACACAGCGTAGCTTGCTATCCGTGTGGGTAAGTGCTTCAGCACCCACATATATGCAATAAACGCTATAATAAAATACAACTGTCCAAATGATCAGAGGCTGCTGTTCTAATTGCTAGTCTTGAGCGGCATCAATTCCAAAGAAAGAGGGACTATTATACATTTTAAAACTTCTTTATATCACATACGGATTGTAAACACAAACCACTTTTTTCACTGCATTACATCAAACACAGCCATTTTGATGCATTTGTGTAGCTCAAGTGTGATCCTGCTGCTAATCTCTCATAATTGCTTTTACTATTTACAAATCTGGACAGCCTGTCCCACAGTTCCACCAGACTTCAAGTTCTTTTTAAACTGCCAACAGATTTTCTTCACTGCTGTTGGGCTAGAGATTTCTTTGTTTCTTTTTCAGCTCGCAGCATCTGGGGCCCAGTCGCGATTTATTTAGCTCTCTGTACCTTCTCTGACCAGCTGAAGTGCCAAGTAGTTCTTCTGTCTTTTAACCTCTATAGTAAGAGTGCTATCATTATGGTCCTATTTTCTGTCTATTTCACATACAGACAAAAGTAGGACTAGAATGAAGTCCCCCCTTTCTATCCAACCTTCATTTCACGTAGAAATAAAAGCATGGCTAGAACGGGGACTCTCACCAGGCGACTTTCGCTTTAACTTAGGCCCTCATATGTGGCCTCTTAATTCCAGTGGGGTCGGTAGCAGCTTTTACTGGCCCCTTCGGGACACGAGAACACAATGGCTCCCTTTTCTTTACCCGGAGGCATATTTTGGTTGCTGAAAACAGCTAAAATTGCATTCGAAAGTACAGGGGAAAGTATGGAATTACCACAGGAATCAGCCCCGGATCTACCAATGCGTCAAATTCCTCATGTCTCAGTGGATTCTCAATATCCAATTCCTGGGTTGGGGGCCGGATCTCCCCCGACCTGGAGTTACCAGTACCCCCAGTATTGGTAACTCTGTGGATGGGGAAAGTCCAGACCATTTATTAGGAAATTCGCACATAATGAAGGCCTTACTTGTATTGCAAGGTAGCCTTCGATTGTGTCTTGTTTCGGTTTCAATGCGGAAAGAAAATGGTGTGAAAGGAAACCACTTGTTACAGCCCTTCTTTTATTTTATTTTATGTACATGTTTTAATGCCTTTAGTCATCACATACATGGAGAGGGCAACTGGAAAGCCAAAGGAACTGCAAAAAGTAACAGTAGAGCCGACAGACAAATGTGCAGACACCAACATACTGCCTGCTATCTTCTGCTTACACAACGCACAGCCTCTCCCTTCTGCACCCTCACTAAGTGCAGCTTCTCAGCCTTCACCCTGCACACTGTGCAGCTCTTGTAACTCCTGGCGTATAATATTTTGTTTTTATGAACGCAATTATGATCTGTATGGCACTGAGGCATATATTGAGAACATGATTTGTCAATGATCACCCACCTTGACCAACTGGTAATACAGTTAATTCAAATGTTTGTTTCCTTGTTCCCAAGTCAGGATCTTCCTCAACAGGCCACAGCTAATCTCTGCCACATCTCCATTTCTACTAAGGTGGGAGCATGAACGTCAATTCACCAAAATTCCAGGGGTAGCGGAAGTGACATCACACGTCCTTTGACCTGGTTTTTCAGTTTCACTCACGCACACATGCTTACACATACACACATTTACACACATACTCTCTCTCTCTCAGACACACACCCGCGAGCACGCACAACAGCTGTCATTTAAAAGCACTTTTTTAACTTACCGCAACTGCCAGGGAAGGCCATATTCCAGCTAATTGTTATCCCTTTTTATTACACTAACAGTGAATTATGATGGTGTAATAAAAAGTTGAGAGAAAGCAGAGTGGAACTCCAACTAACGCCCATAAGGATGAAATGCCTCTGTGTTCCTGCCACTGATTTTGCCACCTCTGAGGACAGGGGTCGCAAAGACAGTGCCAGGGGTAGCAAAGGGCATGCCAGGGGTCGCAGTGACCCCTAAATGACGTCCATGGGTGGGAGGTGGTGCTGTGGTTCTGTCTGTATTTCTGAATCAGTAGATGTGTTTTAGAAGTGGATAATTATGAAATATGCTATTTCTGAATGCACAATTCATTCAGCATTTGTTTTCTAATACCATCAGTCTACCACATGTTTATACATGGGGACTCCTTAGCCACTAGCAGGCACAGATGCAGAATTTGAAAACGGAGCTTGTAATGTCAGAGAGGATTAGACTTATTTTTCCTGTTGAGTTGATGTACCAACAGAGAGAATATAACCAAGCCAAAGAGATCTGGCTTTAGTGTGGTAACACATACAAATAAGATTGGTGCAATCTTCTATGTGTGTGTGCTATAACAATAAAGCCAGAACTATTGGCTTTGACAATGCTTGTTTTTTTCAATATTTGCAATTACGATATCCAAACTATCTTGACAAGGTAGCACAAGCTCAGTGTAATTTCTTGATGGATTCTGCTTATGAGGCCAGTGTGGTGAGCGTCTGCGCATGCTCCATATAGCAAGCATATGGCAGGTTCCCTAAGCGCTGGTGCAGTGTCTGGTTCAAGTCATATCAGTGCAGAGGACTTTGTGTATTTACCTCTGGAATTTAGCTCTCAGGGCACGCAACTAAACAAAAACTAAAGCGGGTCTTCCATTTAACCTGAAGTGTGTTACAGTTTTCAATGAATAGCTATTTGAGGACATTATAACATCAGTCTGTGATGAGTATAAAGCGTTATTCATTACAGGAAAAACAAATACTTCTCTGAAGAAGTAAGTACTGCTAAAAGCCTGACCACTGAATTGTTGAAAAGGATTACTACGCTTTCAAAGTTTGACCAAAGTAAATTCTTTGTGATAAACTGGCAGATTTTCATTCAGATGAAGGTAAACAGTGTCTATGCTGAATTTGTTGATAGACTAAATACAAACCTCCCAGATGATTATTCTAAGTTACCACTTGTGGGACTTTACGAAAATCTTGATAGAACTGATATCCCAAGTGGTCTGCTCAATTTTTCTCCTCTTACAGAGTATAAAGTAAAAAGACTTTTAGAAACTACTAAATCTGGTTCCCCTTTTGACCCCTGACCACCTTATGTTCTTCACTTGATCTCGGGTGCCACTGCGACTTGCCTGGTGAAACTTCTGAATAACATATTGACCCCAGGCCAATTTCCAACAGCTTGGAAAGAAGAGTCGGCCCTTCCCATCCTAAAAAAAAAAAACCTCTCAGGACCCTACTGTCATCAAGAATTACCATCCTATTTCCCATTTACCACTTTCTGTAAAAATATTGGAAAAAGCTTTAAATGAAAAACTAATGGCCAATTTGGACTTCAACAATGTTTTAGATCCTTCCCAACATGGCTTTAGACCAAAACACTGTACAGAATCAGCCTTAGTTGTCACAACTGAAGAGATGTGACAGTTCATTGACGAGGGAGGAAAGGCTGCGCTGATTCTATTGGACTTCTATGAGAGGACGGTTCTGACCATCAGGTCTGCTCTGATTTTTTGCTTTTTGACCACCTGTTTTTTTATTTTTTACTGTGAGGGAGCCTCCTATGAGGGGACTCACGCACAGTAAACTCATGGTAAAATGGACTGCGCATGTTTACCACCGGTGCCGCCGTGCTAAGGAAAGGCTGCAGTGGTGCAGCAAGAGCAGGAGGCCCCGGGCGGGTTACATGTGATCATGTGTGCACACGCATGTGCACCCATGTGAGGGCTGTGTGGGGAGGATTCCTGGTGTGCACAGCCCAAGAACTGTGCTTAGGTAGCCTGGCACAGGAGGAGCTATGCAGAGTGGGCGGTGACCTGGAGTAGGCTTCATGAGAGGGGTGTACACATGTGGGGGAGAGTCAGTGTGCTTACTGTCTTTTCACTGTAGGGACACTCCGTTAAATGCCAATGTCAGTGTGCTTTATGTATTTGCATTGTGGGGATACCCCATTATATGTCAATGGGAAATGATGGCCTAGGGTGCAACTCCAGTCCTCTGGGGTTCACCGAGACCAGAGTCACACCAAGGGACACTGTAACATGTAAGAAAAGAATAATGCAGTAAGTTACAAGAGGATAGTTGTACAAGTTATGGGTCATCCAGGGATGTCATCTTTCTCTGACTCAGCTCAGGATTAGGGCCAATTACTGCTCTGTCCAGTTGCTTGAGCCAGTCCTTTCATCAATCAGCCAGCTGTCATTCCGTGCCAGGAGCAGGCTGGGGAGGCCCTAGGAAGAATGTCAGTGAGGAGGGGCTGAGACTTTCAGAGCACATGTGGCAACCAACTCCTGGATGATTTAATTTTGAGCTATCCCAGGAGACTGTGCAGGAAGGAGGGGACGGGGGCAAGGAAGTGATGTGGCACATCTGGATAAGCCAGAGGTGCAGGCCTGCTAGACACTTCTGCCCCCACTTAAAAGGTCATGCACAGGAGAGAGCTCTCTCTCTTGGCTGTGCTTCACTGCTGGACACTGGGACAGCAGACAGGCGTCATGGGCAACTGAAAGGAAAAGGCCCCAGACTGCTCCCCTGGGGCAGGGGCTCTGGTCCTGAAGGACTTCAGGCCAGCAAGGCACATGCCAGGGCCAGGTAAGCTGGCCCCCTTAACCCCACTGAGGACTCGTTGGGGAAAAGACCGGGCTAGCGCAAGGAGAGCGCGCTGCCCAGAAGGAAAAGAATGCACCCAGAGGAAAGGCAGGCGCATGGAGTCAGTGGGACTGGCTCCCTATAATCTGAGACCCTTCTTGGCCAGGAGGCCTGAAGAGAGTGTTCCTGGTAGCAAGGGCTTGTCACCAGGAGCAAAACAATGTCAGAATCGTGAAAATCGGCTCGGGGGGGCCCGAGATATCGAGGGGAGGAGGATTGCGACCTTTGACCTTTCCAGAGGCTGCGATGAAGCACGTGGGGCTCCACTGTTGCTCCAGACTGTGCCCCCGGGGTGGGCCAGGGGCTGCCCCAGGAGGAAGAGGAGCCAGGGGAGTGCAGTCGCAATCCCCCTCTGGAAGAAGAAGGGGCCCAGACCCCATCCTGGGGCCCCAGACCCCATCCTGGGACCCCGTGAATCCTGGGCAGTTCAACCTGATGGGGGGGTGCCATTGTGCACCCCCCTGCTGCGGTGGGTAGGAACCCCGGACCCCATCCCGGGGCCCCCTGCGGCCAAATTAAAGTCGGGGAGCGCTGTCGTGCTCCCTGTGAACAGGATGGAGGAAGGGCCCCGGACCCTGCCCAGGGCCCCGTGAAAAAGGATGAGTAGGGTGCCGTCGCGCACCCCCGCAAGATGGCCGCCGGCTGTGGAAGGGGCCGGCAGCCGAAAAAGAAGCCGGGAAGCGCCGTCGCGCTCCACATGAAGATGGAACCTGGGGGCCCCATCCTGGGGCCCCACCAGAAGCCAAGTCAGGGGACGCCGTTGCACCCCTGTGAAAATCACCAAAGCTCCCCGTGGAGGTGAAGAGGAGCCTCGGACCCCATCCCGGGGCCCGAAGTTGCATAGGAGGAGGGGGGGGAGTGCCGTTGCACTCCCCCAGGTGGCCCGTCCGGCCTCAGCCCTGCACACGTCTGCCCGAAGGAGCGGGCAGACACCACAGAGAAGGCCGGCTCCCACGGCAGCACACGGAGGCTCTGGCCGTGCGGGGAGCCGGCAGGGATGGCAGGGGTGGGCTCCCTGCGCTGCCCTCATACGAGGGAGCACTTACCTCCCTCGTATGCGACCTTTGACCCTGTCACAAGGCAGGTCGCTCCCCCCATCTGCCACGCAGCCCCCTGTGGGTTGAACCTCCGTTGCCGCTTTTGCCGCCTGACTACTCGCTCCCTTTTTTATTCTGTACCCCTGTGCTTGGCTTCTGTGCCACTTTGTTTTTTCATTCTGTGCCCCTGTGTTTTGCTTTCTGTACCTCTTTGCTCTGTTGTCCCTCTCCCGCCGTCTTTTCCCGCCGTTTTTTCCCCGGGTTTTTCCCTCGCCGCTGAGCCCCTGCTGCCCCTGCCCCCTTCACTCCAATTGGCCGCCCCGCTCCCAGCTCCCAGCTGCTCCTCCCTCCCTCTGCCCTCACATGGAGGCCGCGAAGCGGTGGTAGAGAGCGACCTTTGACCCTGTCACCAGACAGGTCGCTCCCCCCATCTGCCACGCAGCCCCCTGTGGGTTGAACCTCCGTTGCCGCTTTTGCCGCCTGACTACTCGCTCCCTTTTTTATTCTGTACCCCTGCGCTTGGCTTCTGTGGCACTTTGTTTTTTCATTCTGTGCCCCTGTGTTTTGCTTTCTGTACCCCTGTGCTCTGTTGTCCCTCTCCCGCCGTCTTTTCCCGCCGTTTTTTCCCCGGGTTTTCCCCGGGTTTTTCCCTCGCCGCTGAGCCCCTGCTGCCCCGCCCCCTTCACTCCAATTGGCTGCCCCGCTCACCTCCCAGCTGCTCCTCCCTCCCTCTGCCCTCACATGGAGGCCGCGAAGCGGTGGTAGAGAGCGACCTTTGACCCTGTCACCAGGCAGGTCGCTCCCCCCATCTGCCACGCAGCCCCCTGTGGGTTGAACCTCCGTTGCCGCTTTTGCCGCCTGACTACTCGCTCCCTTTTTTATTCTGTACCCCTGTGCTTGGCTTCTGTGGCACTTTGTTTTTTCATTCTGTGCCCCTGTGTTTTGCTTTCTGTATGTTGGAAAATGGGTTATTGGTAGGGCAGGTAGGTACCTACACCTAGCAACAAGCCACTAACCTCCACATAGGTACAGTTAGGTCTCAGTAAATTAATCCCAGCTCTACCCTTGGTAGCTTGGCATCGAGCGTCAAGGCTTAACTTAGGAGACAAAGTGTAAAGCATTCAAATATCACAAAACAGTAATTAAATAAAACACAGGAAACAGTTTAAAAATCCAAAACCAATTTATAAAAATAGCTTATATTTTTATCTTTAAAATGACACAAAAATGATTAAAATCGGTTCAGGGGAACCGGAGATATGAATTTTTAAAGTATTATTATTTTCTAGCGCTTAGAAACAAAAAGCGCCAATCGGGTCATCTGGTTGCACCAGGACCGGGGCAAAGTCAAACTTTCAGGCCGACCGCGATGGAGCCCTGCTCGGCTACAAGTCGCGGGAGGCCTCGGTTAAAAAGTTACCTTCTGACTTAGTCTCTTTTTTGATGTTTTTCTTCCCCGGGACGAACCTGCCAGTTGAATCCGACCTCCTGGAGCCCTTGTCCGGATACGCGAAGTCGGTTTCCTCGGTGGTGATTTTTACCTTCGGACTTAGTCGTTTTTTCGAGATGAAAATCCTTCGACCGGGGTAAACCTGGATCTTGATCCGACGTCCATGGAGCCCTTCTCAGATACGATGGCTGGGAGGTCCCGGTCAACTTTTTACGTTCGGACTTAGTCTCTTTTTTGGATGTTTTTCTTTACCGGGACGAACCACGAAGTCAGGCCGGGTCGCGGTTGAGGCAAGCCGGCTAGAATTTCCGCGTCGGGTTGGTCACTCTCTGGAGCTTTTTTCCAAAAATTCTCAAATCTTTTCCAAACTTCTGGGGCTTCACCCAGATGTTCTTTTAAGGTTCTTTTGGGGTCCACAGCTCACCCCAAGGGTCCAGAAGTTCTGTGATGGTCCTTGGGGGGTGCGGACTTCAACTCCCAGAATGCACCTGGCGCAAACTCCTTTTTGGCCACTGGACAGTGGTCAGCTGGTCGCTTTCTTCAGGAGTTGGTGCAGGGGACTCTGGTTTAGCAATTTTTCACCTGTAGCAAACAGGGAGTCCCTCCTTGAACCAGTTGAAGCCAGGCAAAGTCCTTCTTGTGGTGAAGCCCAAGTGTGCAGCTGGTGCAGTCCTTCTGAGTGCAGGGTCCAGGTGCAGGCCAGGGGTCCAGCAGGGCAGTCCTTCTTCTTCTTTAGTTCCTTTCTTGTTGAATTCTGGAGGGGATCTGAGGCGTGGGTGCAGGTCTGCCAGTTTTATCCTTGCTCCTGGGTGAAAAGCAGGGGGGCCCTGGTTCTCCAATCAGGGACAGGGTCGTCCCCCTGTGATGACCACTTCCTGGGAAGTGTGGCAAAAATCCATCCCAGAAGGCAACAGTCTCTAAAAATCCAAAATGGATGAATCTGATTTTTGGAGGAGAGATCTGGCTGAGCCCACCCACTGGTGTGGCTAAAAATCATAAACACACCCCTCTCCTGCCCTCTCCTAATCTAATCAAGGGGGCACCTAGCTGTCTGGGGTTGCAGGATGTGGGGGTGTTGCTGGCTGCTCCAGATGTCCTTCTCTGCCTTTGAAGACCAGTTTGGCAGCCCTCCCCCTTCCTGCCTCACCATCTGCTGAGGGGAGATTCTCTCCCCCAAGCACATTCCTTTGTGTGAAGCCAGGCCACTTCACACCTCATTAAAGTAGCCTGGCAGAAGCTGCTGCAGGCTGGCCAATCAGAGCACAGCAGCAAAAACAATGCAGAGCTGAAATTGGCAACTTTTTAGGTAAAGTCTAAACTTTTTACCTGAACTAGTTATATTAAATCCCACAACTGGAAGTTGTGGGATTTATTATAACAATCAATTTGATACCAAATTCTTGGTATGTAACATTTAAGGAGACTTTAAAATTTAAAATAAAGTCTGCCCATTCTAGCCTATGAAGGCCATTTACTTCAATGAGGGAAAAACGAATTTGGCTGTTTTTACCTCACCAGGGCTTATAAATCTATTTTTATAAAGTCCCTGCTTATAGTTACATGGCACCCAGCCCTAGGGGCACATAGGGCACACCTTAGGGGTGACTTATATGTAAAAATAAGGTAGTTTAAGACTTTGGAAGTACCTTTAATTCCAAAGTCGAATTTGCATATAACTTTATTTTAAAAGCAGCCAGCAAGGCAGGCTTGCTTTTAAAATGACACTGGGCACCTCAGCAATGCACCTAGGTGTGCACCACCTATGCTGTGGTCCCTAAACCTACATGCCCTACCATATACTAGGGACTTATAGGTAGGTTAACTTAGCCAATTATAATTAGCCTAATTTGCATATCCATTTTACACAGAGCACAGGCCCTGGGACTGGTTAGCAGTACCCAGGGCACCATCAGAGTCAGGAAAACACCAGCATAAAGTGGAAAATGGGGGCAAAAAGTTATGGGGCCTCTGCAATCAGCCCTAGTTTCTCACACTGTACTCCTGTGCTCTGTTGTCCCTCTCCCGCCGTCTTTTCCCGCCGTTTTTTCCCCGGGTTTTCCCCGGGTTTTTACCTCGCCGCTGAGCCCCTGTTGCCCCGCCCCTTCACTCCCATTGGCCGCCCGCTCCCACCTCCCAGCTGCTCCTCCCTCCCTCTGCCCTCATATGGAGGCTGCGAAGCGTCCGCGCAGCGGGCGCGAAGCGTCCGCGCCTAAGGCAAGCCCGTCTGCGCCTGGACCGCACCCACAACCCCTGGAACCCGCACCCCCCGCAACGCCAGACTGCACTACGACGCAAGCACCCTCCATGCACTCAACACCAGACGAGACCACCCCTGCTACCGGGCCACCCCGAAACGCACCCAGGGGCCTTTCACCTACCGGAACTGCAGATTCACCAGCATCCAACCCTCCACACCACCAGCCAGAGAACCCAACCACCTCCGCTGCATCCTCCTCAACACCCGCTCCGCTCGCAAGCACGCCATCGAACTCTGGGACCTCCTAGACTCCACCGCCCCCGACGTCGCCTTCCTGACGGAGACCTGGCTGAACGCCACCTCAGCACCAGACATCGCCATCCCACAGGGCTACAAGATTTCCTGCAGAGACCGCACCAACGGAGTGGGAGGAGGAATCGCCATCATCCACAAAGACTTCATCAAAATCTCAACGAACACCGGTGACACCCTCACCACCGCCGAGCACATGCACTTCCAGATCCACACCGACCCCAACACCACCCTCAGAGGAACTCTCATCCACAGACCTCCCGGACCCCGCCCACAGTTCAGTGACACCATCGCCGACCTCATCAGCACCCACGCCCTCGCTTCCACGCCGCTGCTGGGGCAAGGTCACCGAGGACCAACTGACTACCGCCCTCGCCATGAGACCACCCACCGACCCCACCGCCCAGACACCGCTGCGACCAACCTCACACAGTGGATCAACGACTGCGCCAACACCCTCGCCCCTCTCAAGACCTCTACAACCAACCACACCAACAAGAAAGCCGCCTGGTTCACAGAGGACCTCCGGATCTCCAAGCACACCTGTCGGAAGCTGGAGAAGAAATGGATCCACGACCGAACACCAGACAACCACATAGCCCTCAAGAGCGCCACCCGCAGACACCACCAACTCATCAGGACCGCCAAGAAGACCGCCTTCAAGGACCGCCTAGACAACAACGCACACAACACCAAAGAGCTCTTCAGCATCGTGAAAGAACTCTCCAACACCAACGACATCCCGCCATCTCAAGACCTGTGCGACTCCCTGGCCAACTTCTGCCATCGCAAGATCACCGACATCCACGACAGCTTCAACTCCGACCCCCCCACACCCACCACCGAGTCCACCACCCCTGTGACTACCACTCGCACCAGTCGCCTGACCGTCTGGTCCAGCGTCAGCGACGAAGACACCATCAAAACCATGAACTCCATCCACTCCGGATCCCCACTCCGGATCCCCATCGGACCCCTGCCCTCACCACGTCTTCAACAAAGCCAACGCAACCATCGCGCCCCACCTCCTGAAAACAATCAACTGTTCTTTCGAGACAGCAACCTTCCCAGAAAGCTGGAAGCACGCCGAGATCAACGCCCTTCTGAAGAAGCCCAAGACGGACCCCAAGGACCTCAAGAACTTCCGGCCCATCTCCCTGCTCCCTTTCCCGGCAAAAGTGACAGAGAAGATTGTCAACAAACAGCTGATTCGCTACCTCGAAGTTAACAACATCCTGGACCCTTCCCAATCCAGTTTTCGCAGTAACCACAGCACCAATACCGCCCTCATCGCCGCCACTGACGACATCCGGACCCTGATGGACAAAGGAGAAACAGCCGCCCTCATCCTCCTGGACCTATCAGCAGCCTTTGACACGGTCTGCCACCGCACCCTATCAGCACGCCTCCATGACGCCGGTATCCAAGAGAAGGCCCTGGCCTGGACCACATCCTTCCTCTCCGGCAGAACCCAGAGCGTCTGTCTCCCACCCTTCCGCTCCAAAACCACAGAGATCATCTGCGGAGTCCCACAGGGATCCTCCCTCAGCCCAACACTGTTCAATATCTACATGGCCCCCCTCGCCCACGTCGCACGACAACACAACCTCAACATCATCTCCTACGCCGACGACACCCAGCTGATCATATCCCTCACCGCCAAAGCTAACCTCCACCGAGGAATGAAGGCCGTAGCCGACTGGATGAAGGACAGCAGACTGAAGCTGAAATCAGACAAGACGGAGGTCCTCATTCTCGGACCCACCCCATCAGACTGGGACGACTCTTGGTGGCCCACGTCACTAGGCACAGCCCCGGAACCCACGGACCACGCACGCAACCTGGGGGTCATCCTCGACTCCACTCTCTCCATCGCCAGGCAAGTCAACGCCATCTCCGCGTCCTGCTTCAACACCCTCTGTATGCTCCGCAGGATCTTCAAATGGATCCCCCTCGACACGAGAAAAAACGTTACCCAGGCCCTCATCACCAACAGACTCGACTACGGGAACGCCCTCTACTCAGGAACTACAAACAAGCTCCTGAGACGACTCCAACGCATCCAGAACGCCTCGGCCCGACTCATCCTCGATGTCCCCCGCCGCAGCCACATCACACTCCACCTGAGAGGCCTGCACTGGCTCCCCGTTAACAAAAGGATCACCTTCAAGCTCCTGAACCACGCACACAAAGCACTGCACAACACCGGACCCACCTACCTCAACAACCGACTCAGCTTCCACACCCCCACCCGAAGCCTCCGCTCAGCCAACCTTGCCCTCGCCACAGTCCCCAGCATCAGAAAAACCACCGCCGGCGGCAGATCCTTCTCCTACCTCGCCGCCAAGACCTGGAACACTCTCCCCACCATCCTACGACAGACCCAGGACCTGCTGGCCTTCAGAAAGACTCCTCAAGACCTGGCTCTTCGACCAGTAGCACCCCCCCTCCCCAGCGCCTTGAGACCCTCGCGGGTATGAAGCGCTTTACAAATGCAGTGATTGATTGTTGTGGGGGTGTTCGGGTGGGACCGGGCACCCCCGAGGCAGAACACCAGCTTCGGCGGCACCACAGCTCTCCCCGGCTTAGCGGGAGAGCCGCTCATTTGGTATGCGGCCGGCCCCTGAATGCCCAGCAGGGTTTAGGCCCCTAACCAGTGTGTGGTGGCCCCAGGAAGATGGGGCCACCACCAAACCAGTGCCCATGGACAGGGGGAGCTGCAGGAGCAGCACAGCCTCTCCCAAACACAGTTTGTGTCCCCACCCTAGGTAGGGTGGGCCTAAAGAATGGTAACCCCCCTAAGGGTTCCAACGCTAGTTAAAGCACAAGGGTATGTGGACTTTTGTTCTGGCTTGTGGGACTGGGCAGACTAGAGGTGTTGGCTGGTATTACACAATGTATTCGACAGTAATTTGATTATTATCCAAGAGTAATTTGAAAGTAATCTAAAAGTAATCATAATCTTTAAATTGCTCAAGTATATTCCTACATGTCCCCTGTTGATGCCAATTTGAAAAATGAGACTGACAGCCATCTCCTGGCAAGATAGACACATTTAATTGCAGATGTAGGTGTGCTTTTTCCACATTACCGTCAAATGTTGCAGGGGGACACCAGGGGTTGTTGTGCCAGGTGGATTGTTGGATTATATTCCCCCTTGGAGGAGACATGAGAGATTACACAATGTCATCCCAGAGTGATTCCATCACTTTGTGTATATTTGTAGATTGTTGCATAGTATTGAGTAGTGTGTGTGTGAGTAATAAATGTACTTTTACTTTATCAAAAGACAAAGCACAGACTGGACAATCAATTATTGCGGGTCATGCTTGTGTGCTCCTGAATGGGGATTACTAGCCCACACCACCTCCCTTGAGTAAGCCTTGGACTACTCTGCAACGCTACCCTATGAGAGTCAAGCGGTACAATGGGGTGTTTGGTTCCCAGAGGCGGTTTCGTGAGGACCCATTACTTGTGCAGGCCACACAACTAATGACCCACCTTCCAACAACCTCTCAGTTGCGTTTGATATGGAAAACCATTCTGTACTTATCAACTGGCTGAAGAGGGCCAGGGTTGGAGGTGCAGCCCTTTGCCATTCTCAGTTCCTTCCTATCCAACAGAGAGCAAATCGCAGATATTTGGATTTATAAATCCAATCCTTTTACCATTCCATGTTGATATTATTGTTATTAAATAGCATTTGTAGAGCACACTGTGACCAGACTGGTATCCTGGCACTATAGCAAAGCAATTTCAGTGGACGGAGCGTAACCAGTGGACATCCAGAAGTTCATTATTTTGGAAAGATAGGGTTCTCCTGAATTTCAACAAATCGGTATGCATCCTGAGGGTGGCTGGGACCTTGTTTCAAAGCTGACAAGCAGCAAAGGAAAAGGCCCGGCCACCTTGTCGAGTTTTACAGAAACTAGGTACCTGCACAATGTTAGCCATGGTAGACCACAGGTGTCTGTTGGGAGCATATTGTTTCAGTCTACGTTCCAACAATACGAGACCCATCCCCTGCAAGGCTCTGAACACAATGCACATAGACTTAAAAAGAATCCTCTGTTCCACAGGGAGCCAATGAAGTTCCCTAAGAACATAGGAAGCAGATGATTTTCAATGCAGATGCATTAATTTTGCAGCAGCTGTCTGCACTCTTTGAAGTCTCTTCATCAGGAAATCAGGGGCTCAAGGGAGGGTAGTGTCTATTACAGTAATAGAGCCAGCTGAGTATAACACCCCATGCAATCAGGCCCATATTTATACTTTTTTTTGCATGTCTTTGCGTCATTTTTTGAAGTAAAAGCGGCACAAACTTACAAAATATAATTGTGTTTTGTATATTTGCGCCGCTTTTGCATAAAAAAATGACGCAAATGTGGCGCAAACAAAGTATAAATATGGGCCTTAGAGATTTAGCGTGCAGCAGCAGCAGCACTGGGAAAAGTTTTCTGAGGCCACAAAGTAACGCAAAACAGACACCAGGCACTTTATTCACATTTCTCAAGAGAGAGTTGTTGATCGAAGGTAACACCCATGTTACGTAGAGCCTCTGAGGGGCACATCTCCACTTCCGTCGGAAAAGGACAGAGGTTTTGAGATAGCACCAACTGAATCTTATTAGATGAGCAACAGAGAAACTCTGTTTTATCCCCATTTAATTTAACTGAGTTTAAGTTCATCCATTTTACAATGTCAGCCATGCACCCCTGAAAGGAGGATACTGCATCCTGCTGATTTTTATTAAAATACAAAATCAATTGTGTATCATCAGTATAATTGATCACCAATAAGTTCTGTGCTTTTATCATAGAGATCAAAGGCTGCATATAGATATTAAATAAAACTGGACTAAGCACAGATCCTTGAGGCACTCCATGTTGGATGTGTCTAAAATATGAGTGTTAGACCTAGCATCCTTGGCGTGGTCTCCCCTAACTTTTTGCCTCTGCTTCCCAGGTTGTTGCCATGTGCTGGACTCTGTTTTTGTAACTCTGGGTACATTACCACTGCTGACCAGTGCTAAAGTGCAAGTGCTCCCTATGTGAAATTGAATGTGTAATTGGCTTTTCCATGATTGGCATATTTGATTTACTAGTAAGTCCCTAGTAAAGTGCACTAGAGGTGACCAGGGCCTGTAAATCAAATGCTACTAGTAGTCCTGCAGCACTGATTGTGCCACTCACATGAGTAGCCCTGTAAACATGGCTCAGACCTGCCACTGCAGTTTCTCGGTGTGCAGTTTTAAACTGCCAATTCGACTTGGCAAAGTGTACCCACTTGCCAGGCCTGAACCTTCACTTTTATACATGTAAGGCACCCCTAAGATCGGCCCTAGGTAGTCACATGGGCAGGGTGCAGTGCATGTTAAAGGTGGGACATGTACTGATGTGCTGCACATGTCCTAACAGCGAAATACTGCCATATTCGTTTTTCACTGTTGCATGGCCTAGCTCTCTTATAGGTTAACATGGGGTCGGCCTTTAAATATCTTTTAAATTCAGTTTCCCTTTGAGGGCAGATAGAGGCTTGGAGTTTGGGGTCTCTGAACTCACAATTTAAAAATACATTTTTAGTAGAGTTGGTTTTTAGATTGTTAGTTTGAAAATGCCACTTTTAGAAAGTAGGCATTTTCTTGCTTTAACTATTCTGTGCCTGTTTGTGGATTCCCTGTCTGTGTCAGACTGACTGTTGGGCTGTTTGTGAATCTCCTCTAGACAGTGACAGAAAGGGAGCTGGGGTGTAGGCTCCATATCCTGATGAGCCATCTCGGCTAGAGTGGAGGAGCTGTCGCTTGCACCTGAATGGGCTGTGCCTGCCCTCACACAGTGCAGTCTATAACTCCTTGGAGTGTTACGGGGGCCTGGCCTGGGCAAGGCAGGATCCTGTAAACAACAGAGACTTTTCTTTGATGTTGGGCAACTTCAGAGCCAGAAAGGGTTATAAGTAGTGAACGCAAAACCCCAGACTTTAGATTTCTTCAAGAGAAACCTCTGCCAAGGAGAAGAGCTGAGGAGAAGTGCTGCTCCTGCCTGTGACTGTGCTTTGTTGAGCTATCCTGCAATTGCTGCTTCTACCTGTGAAATGGGGCGAAGACTGGACTATGTTCCATATTCCTGCTTGAGAAGAATCTCCAAGGGCTTGGACTGAGCTTGCCCCCTGTTCTGAAGTCTCAGGGCCTAAGACTTCCTCTGCCAGCACCTGGACTCTCTGCTGAGACTCCTTCCATGCCAAGTGGTGCCCAATCCAGTCCCTGGGCCCTTGAAAGGAGAAGCTGGTGGAAAATAAAGAATATCCAAGGAAACCAACTTCGGACGATTCCGGACTGATGTCGCTGCTGAATACCTTGACACCACCTGCAACCAAAGCCGCGGCCCTGCAGGCCCGATGCCGCCTCGCTGAAGTCTGCAACTCTGTGGTGTGACCGCAGGATACCGACTCTGCCAGAAGTGCGTGGATCCGCGGCTCCACAGCATGGATCCAACGCCTCTTTGTGACGCCTCCGCTCCTTCGCTCCGCGGCACCAGAACCAACGCCACCTCGGATCCAGCGATGCCACGATCCCCGACTCTGCGTTTTCTCATTTTCACAAGGGCCTGTGTGACCACATGACCGGTGCCATTAGATTGTTGGGCACGACTCCGTCACGATGCCGTGATATCACCTAATCGAAGCATTTGTGTTTCTATGCGCTATATTGAAGTTTAATCTTTAAAAAATTATAACTTGACTTGTGTATGTTGGATTTTTGTTGTTTCGGTCTTGATGTGTTTAGATAAATATTGGTTATTTTTCTAACCTGGTGTTGAGTCACTTTGTAGCGTTGTGACTGACTTACTGTGTGTGTTGGAACAAATACTTTACACCTTGTCTCTGGGTTAAGCCTTCCTGCTTGTGCCAAGCTACCAAGGTGGGGAGCGGGAATCAACCGAGTGTGGTTCTCCTTTGCCCTGACTAGAATGAGGCTCCTTGCTTGGACACGGGGCAACCTGACTGCCAACCAAAGACCCCATTTCTAACAATGAGCAAAAAGGGGGCAAGGCCACCGCCTGGCAGAGATCCTGCAAATATGATTTAATCCACTTTAACACAATATCACCCTGTGGCGGTTTTTTTATTGGGATGCGGGGGCATTGCCCCCCCTGTTTTGTATTGCCCCAGACCCTATATTAAATGATTAATTTTGAATTGTTCCATTTTTTTTATTAGCTGCACTACTCAGTATGATCTGGGCAAAGCTTGCAATTTTGCAGGGACAGTGTAGGTGGCGGGCGGAGTCAGATGCGGGTGGGGGATGGAGCATGAATGCTTGAGTGACACCAGGTTGAGATGGGCCTCCTTGGGGTGAAGTGTGCATGTTAGGTTGGACGGGTAACTTGCTTTCTCCAGTCTGACATGCGCATTTCAACCCTAGCCTACCTGTAATGATAGGAGTCCAGGGGATTGCTGTCAGAGCCTCCAAGTCTCCAAAGGAACATTGACCGCCTCTGACAGAGCGAATGCTCAAGCTGCACTCATGCTGTTTACAGCTAGGGAGCAGCATCCAGATTAGCTCAGGGGCCGCAGGGGTGGGAGGGAGGGCAGAGCTGCTGGTCACAATGCACGTGACACACCAGAATGCAGTGTCACAAGTGTTCTTCTCTGAGATGGACTGACCTTGAGTGTTTTAGTTGGTCTAAGAATTAAGTTAAAACGTAAATCCCTGGCATTTTGTCTGCAGCGATCCCTGTCTAATGTGGAGGGCCTAGTTTTGAAAGTCCATTAGGTAGATCAGTGGGTTAATGCACCTGCTCTTCAGAGCTGTAAGCAATCTGTCGCATTTATTGTTGGACTTTACTTGAGAAGCTTGAAGCAGGAACATGTGGCGCTCCTCGTACCTGATGGCAGCTATCTCGGTTCCTGAAAGGAATCCCCTCTTTTGTATTTAACAAAACGAAAACACATTTTCTGTGTCGAACTACATATTTTGGACAGAACATGCAAAGGTGATAAGATTTGAAGGCCTCCACTCAAACATGCAAAGTTATCTCAATATTATCTTTTAAAGTTGTTTCTCCAAAATTCTGTCATTTCAGAAAAATTCCTGGAGTGCAACCCACTGATCTTTCAGCAAGGAAAAATCTGTGTATGCCAGAGATAATGCCTACCAGGAATTCTTGGCCAAATGTTTATATTTTAAGAAATAGTTTGTAAGATTTCTAGATGGAGCTGTGACTTATAAGTCAATTACTGCGACCAATTTAATCCAATGAGTTCATTTATTTGTTTATTGCTAGTTTTATTTAATCACATCAAAGCTCACACATTTATTAAGGGCAGTGTAAAGCTTTGCTCGGATGACATTTGCCCCCTCAGCCCTAACACACCAACCCTGACGATGCTTTACTTTTCAGCAGTACTAATTTCAGCTCATTAATTAGCTTTTATGTTCTCCAATATATGTGTGAACGTAAGTTTTATTTCTGTCACCGTGAAAGAAGGCTGGTGAGCGCTAATGCCTTGGTTTATGGCCCTACCTGAATTCCATAATTTTATTTTCTCTGGCTATTTGCTTTCCAGCCTCTGGCTCTGAGGCAGTACACTGTGGGGAAGATTTACTCTTCGGTCTGTAATTGGGTGTCTGAGATTCAAAAAAGCTTTGCTGATGGGACCAGAGATTGAGCCTGTCCCTTGTGTGTATTAGTAGCAGGCAGAGTCACTGGAATTAGATGGTTTGCTGCCGCAGCGTTTTTGACATAATTATAGATTTGCTGCATGTGTACCATAATTTGCAAGCAGATCAAAAGTTACTAAAAATGTCAGCGATTTAGTTCCTGTTTATATCTCACTTTTTACTTAATCTTGCATTCCTTAAGAGTGCTCACCTTTTCCAGGATGTTGCATTTCTGTATTTCCTGTATAGCATATCTCTCTTGTACCATGCGTACTTTGAACTGAGTCACCTTTAGGTGTTTTCAACTAGCCACATTTGAGAGCTCTGGAGCTAAGGGTAAGGGTAAGGAAAGCAGTGCAAATTTCTCACAGTGTGTCTCAATGGGTCAAAAAGGTGTTCAGAATACTTGGTCATCCAATCCTTGGCTTCTACGCTGAACAAACAGAGCAATGGTCACTTATTCCAGTTGCAATTGTGATTCTGTGCAACTGTGTGTGAAGGAGGTACACAGCTGCCAAATATTGAGAAGGCAAAAGTAAATGGAAATACAGTACACATAGGTGAGTTGGTGTATTGTGTTTTTGTGGATTGTGAAAAGGAGCTGCGAGGACGTGCATTCAGGATTCAATGAAAGGGGGCTGTCAAAGATGATAAGATATACATATGGATGAGATGGGGAGAGAAAAGGGTCCACATGTCTAACGTAGAATAAGCATAGTGGGCATGATAGAGACACTCTGAAGACCACTACACCTTCCACAGGCCTCAGTAATGTTTAATTCACAGAATCATTGCATTGTTATCTCAAAGTCTGTAATGAAGTTCTCTGGTTATACCGAATAAGCAGCTACAGCTACGTATGCCATTATCATATGATATTTCTTTATTGATGTCATAACTACACTTTCACAATTGCTTTATTAACTTTCTTGCGTTCTCAAATTTGCTTATAAATGCACCATTTGCCCACCCTTTTTTCAAAATTTTCTCAGGGGGAGAACCCCCCTGAACCCTCTTTTTGATGGTCAGACTCGCTATGTCGCCGCAGGGCACTCATCCTCAAGTTTTATGGCCCACCATTTTCAAATGTCACCAGTCGCCACTGGTACCACCAACACCCAAAAATCTAAATCTGGCAAATAGTGTGTTGTGATTGACCTTGTGGAACCCTGTCGACAGATCCAGCAATATTAACAGTATGGACCGGTCATTATCAACCAGTCGGCGCCTCTGATTCATTGCGCTCAGGAGGGCTGTCTCAGTTTCATGGCCAGGCCTAAACCAAATTGTTCTTCCTCAAGTAACAATTGCACGTCCAAGTATTGGGATATGATCCTACCATCATAGTGTTCCAGTATCTCCACAGGGTACAGAAAAAGGGAAATAGGCCTATAATTACCCAGCACTGCCGGATCTTCTGAAGGTTTTTTTTAATGAGGGTGTACCTATGGCCTTCTTCCACTTGTATGGCACCTGCCTTAAAACTCGGAGATTGGTTACATAGAAACTCACAGGTGGTAAAAGCTCATCTGCCCATTTTTTACAATGGCTAGCCAGGAGAGGATCTAATGGTGAACACATTTCTTCTGATATAGGATCAAAGCAATCAATCCAACATTTAGGTTTTCGGCAAATCCTGTCTTATCTCCATAACAGTCCTGACGGCTTGGGAGGCAACAATCTCAGCGGTATCTTTAACATGGGAAGACTGACCCTTCATAAAAGAACCAAAAATGTCCTCTAGAATTTTTATAATCTTATCTTTAAAAAATACTGCAAATTCATTGCATAGTTTCTGTGATGGGCTATTTCTTGTTTCAGACATTTAGAGGTAGACATTTATGGAATATTTCAAAGATTGTGTGGCACTGTTTGAATCAGCTAAAATAGTGTTGGTATAAAATTCACCCTTTGCTTTTCTAATCTTTTTATAACTATTCAAAGCATTCGTCAACTCTTGATTGCCCTCCTCTGCATAGAACTGGTGCCATTTCCTTTCTAATTGCCTACAGGATAGCTTGATTCCCTTTAGTACATCATTATACCAAGGGGCAGAGGGACGAATCCGGGGCCTCTGATGAGTAAGAGGAACCATTTCATCAAGCCTCGCAGTAATTTCTTCCTCAAGAATAACACAGTTAGTCTCAGTGGGATTCTTATGGTCAGATTACTTAGCTAAAATAGAGCACAAGCCCTGAGGATGCTTAGTAAGCATGTGCCAAGCTCTGGCCAGCCTACCTGAATTCCTAGCCTTCTGCAGAAATGATGGTTGTTGCGTAAATAGGGTAAAAAACACTAGGACATGGTTGGTCCAAAATAGGGGGGTCACCTCATTTACAGAAATTAGCCCATCTGTGGAAAAAATAAGGTCAAGAGTATGGCCCCCTTGGTGTGTGGGGCCAAAAACCTGTTGTTGAAGACCCACAATCTCACATGCACTCCACAATTCCTTACCAGAGAGTGTTGATTCGCTTTCAGCCCAGAAATTAATTCTTCATAGAATAAAAAAGTTTGTAAGAGCAAGAGCCAGATTATAAAGCACCTGTATAAAGCAGCGCAAATGCGAGATCGGTGAGCTAAGGGGTCTGTAACATAAAGCCCCTGCAAAAGTGCAGCCCCTAGTGGTCTTCAGTGAAAATCCTAACACCTCTATGCTATCCCAGTCATCCAATGAGATGGGTATAAGGTCCTACTTCTCATGATAGATAATACCCTCTCCTCCCCCGTTTTATTCAACCGAGGTTTATGGAGGACCTTACATCATCTAAGGCAAGCTATACCGAAATCCACCTAAACACTGGAGATCTCTAAATCGGGTGGGGGAGCTGTACCTGTGGTTTGGAAACCCTTCATTGTTTGGTAATGTCTTGCATTCGCCAAATTATAAATAATCCTGAATTTTCTATAGTTCTAGGTCATTTGTTCTATACAAAGATTATTGGTTTGCACTTCAAAACAAAATTTCCGCATGGGATGTCTGCTTGCCATTTTATTACACATGTGCAATATGTGCCCTGCAGTCAACTGTACATAACTAAATTGTGCTACGTTTAACAGAAATGTATCTAATGAGGATGGGACGTGGCTGCACCATTTACGGTAGTGTGTCTTACATGGACAACAGAGCGGGATCGCACTGACTCTGCCTCAGCCCATCCGACATTGCTTCAGTATCTGTCATCTACATCTGATGTAGACATGCATGCCGATGAATACAGACAGTGCAAACGCCAGCAATGAAGGGGCCACACTCTGCTCATCAGATGGTGGTCTGCTAAATCTTCACAAAATAATTTTCCTGAGGCCAAACATAAACCTACCACCCAAACAAAGCAAAGATGGAATCATCTCTCCCATCCCCTCCAGATGTCTTCCTTCTTGGGTCTCAGCAGCGAGCAGAAAATTGAGTTTGAAGCTACCACAGATTGTGGTGAGTGATCTGGCCCCTCAAGGGACTTCAGAACTTCAAATGAGGCTCATAGCCTGAAACATATTTTTTTGAGGTCTGTCTCCAAATTAACAACAGCTATTTAACAACCACTGGCAAACCCAATAGGTGTGTGCTTTAAGTGGTAGAGCTGTTGAGTTGGCTAGCAGGCAAACTTGCATCATTATATATGTTATAGGAAACTTACGCGAAGATGGCTGCCCCACGTCATGATGCATGTGCACATACTCATCACAATGCACACAAGATGATGCATGCATACAAAAGTATCATTATGCTACATCTGCAAGCGTCATGATGCAGTACCCATTTCGTTTTTTTTTTACTCACCATTCCAAGACGTCCAGCTTGGAGCAGTAAATTATATGTGAGTGAAATGAGTGGACCAGCAGCTGCTCAGCCCTCCAAAAAAAGAAAATAATAATATTTTTTGTTTAAAATGAAGTTGACAGGGAGGGCAGGGAAGCAAAGTTAGGGCAGGTGGGGATTCTAATATTAAGAAATAAATAAATAAAACAGAACAACTAGGAGGGGTAAGGGAAACAACATACAACTTTGTGAGGGAATGGAAAAAGAACTCAAATGGACTGCTAAGAGTAACAACAAGCATTGGCCTAGCCAATAGGTCTTGCCTTTGGGACCTTAGAAGTATTTAGCATGCAGCACATTAAACCTTTATCAGAAATAAACTGTGTTTGTGCATTCCTTCATACATTTGGCATTAGACTGCAATAGTCAGAACATCCTCTAGAGGGCACCACAGTAAAAATAGCATTTGGAAGAAACTCAGTCATGTAACCATATATTCAACCCCTACAGGCCATAACCAAAAGAAAAGAGAAGGGCAGAGAGCATATATTCAGCCCGTGTGGAGCATAGTGCATTACACATTTTCAGGTCTAGCTGGCCTGCTAGAATATTATTACAAACAAGGTCCTTAAAACAGAAAAAACTCCCAGCAGTAAAGCAAAAGCTCCAGCCATGAGAGAGCTTAAAAAGATATTGAAAGGTGGGAGAGGTTATAATTTTGACCCCCAACCTAGTGTGGGGACCCAGAAGATGAGCTTGACAGAAAGAGCCTGTCAGGATAAACGTTTTGGTGGTGGTCCCATTGTTCTAGGACCACCACAGGCAGAGTTATGGTCCAAAATTTGTTGTTTAAGGAATGCCCCACAAACCGTTATGGGTTGAGTTTCCCAGGTGCAGTGAATATTGTAGTATCGGCTCTCCCCCTGTGGCGAGGTGAGCCGTTGAGGATTATTTAAAAGGCACCAGTTTGTATATTTTTCAACTGCTAAACTTGGAAAGAATTTTGGAATGGGGCTGCAAATTCAACCGGTGCTCATGTAAAGTGCTCCAATCATCCGGTCAAGTTCCCTCTATATAAATAAATAAAAAAGAATACCCCTCCAGCTTGCAGCCTTTATCTGGTGCCAACACAGCAAAGAAACAGCATGTTGCCAGAGGAAGGAACAACATATCGTGTGAAGCGGAGAGGCAAAAGAAAAAAGTAGTGCACCAACACTGAGGTATATGGCCGATTGTGCAATAATTCATGTAACAGGGTCAGTCTCCAAGGCGGTAACAAAACCTATGTTGGGACAAACCTAAAGCATTACCTAACAAACCAAAGGAATTTTGAAAGGCAGGCCAAGGAACGAATGAAAGTGATGGCTGTGTGATGGGCGTGGTGAAAGCCCACAGAATTAGATTACAGCATGTCGAGAGACAGCACATGCACGCTGCATAGGCTGGACCTAAAAAAAAGGTCCCTTCAGTTAGGAAGTGAAAGGATACAACTCATCCAATCAGAACAACGTGCAACCAAAATGCTCCTGCAAGGACAATTACAAGAACGGGGAGGAAAGCCAATTAATCAGAAGCAGTTAGTGAATCACAAGCAATAGCCTGATCCGAAGCCCCCTATGTGTATGTTAGAAACAAGAGATCTGGCCAACAGACAACTAAAGCTGTTGTAGCTGAGATCTAGAAGGGACATTGATGAGAGGGGGCAGTTTACTCCTTTCTGAATCCTTTCATGTATTTAAATATATAAACAGGGTAGATGGGAAAACTTAAAACAAATGAAAGGAACTATTTGTATATTTACATTATTGTTATCATTAAAACCAATCAATATTTCAGAAATAATTAGCAGATGGTGCAATTGTGACAATTGTTCTGGAAACACTGTAGTAAATGGAACATTTCAGTGCACATTGGAGGATTAACCTTGATCAAAACCTGATGGCATTTAAAGACAGGTTTACCGAATATGTGAGGGATCACTTCAAGCCAAGGATTTTGGGAAAATTGTACACAAAATAGTGTCCATATTGCCCTTTACACTAGAACAATTATTGAGAAATTAATAGAATTTCAAAACAGTTTTACAAGCAGCTGTGGTACTTCTTCAAAAATAATGTTTTGTAACATGAATTGCTACATTTTACCTCCATTGGGCAGGATTATTTGTTGAAATTGCACAGAATTATGCCCTTGATAGATAAATATGTAGCATTTAGCCCATGTTTAATCACCTTCAACAAAAAGCATCAGAGAAAACTAGAGGAGTTCTAAAGACATTTCTAAAAAAGTGGGCACATAGGCATGGACGTACAAGCAAAGTAAAGAGGCACCATGGCTGAGCACATAAAAATAGCCATTATGGCATAGACCCATACATGTGTTCCAGGTACTCCTAGTCAGACTGCCATTCAGGTGTTGTACTTGACTTCTTCAGAAGAGGCAGATGTTGGATTGTCGACAGCAGGACGTGTAAACATGGAAGTAAAGGACCACATGGGGATAATATGGAAGGCCTGTGGCCTAGGTTGTGGATGTGTGTCCATCTTCTAGCCCCTCTTATAGGAGATGGAGCTCCAGCAAGCATACTCTTGAGTGATATCCATGTCATTTGATACCTCTGCAATTAGTAGGAGCTCCACAGGTTGAGAATAGACCCACCCCCTCTCCTTTCCTGGGCATGTCCTCAGGATGGTTCCCCGCAAACATTTACATAATTTTCTGTGGAAAGACACACATGGTGACGTCAGGTGAAGGGCAATTGCAAAAGCAGAATGTTTCTCATCCTTTCGTCATACCTGAAAGAAGAAGAACTTGCTGCCTTTGAAATGTTTATTTCACTCTGGAAATAAAGTCTTTCAGTTTAGCTTGCACGCTGTATATATTCTGAGATGTATGAAGTTTGGATTTAAACTAAGAAGCGCAATTTAAAGAAATATTTTCCAGCCCTGTCTAAAGGGGCCCAGCCCTGCCAGCACCGTAACCCCCATAGCTACAATCATACTTCAGATAGGCTACCAAATGTGGTCTGAATTTTCTCAGTACAAATTAGCCACAGGCACAATGTCTACTTGGTGGAAAACCCACAAGATGCTTTTGTAATTTCCATCAGAGCCCTGGAGTCATGGTTGTTTTAGTTTGTAACAAAGCTATGAGTGCACCAAGGGCTCAAGGTTTTACCACTCGGTTATGTGGTGCAGATCCTTTCCTGGGTTGGAGCAGGAAATTCCAGGTTCTTCTGTTTCAGCTCGTCATAATTCTACCCTTCTTATAAAGCATCCTTTTTGTGCAAAGGCACCTTCAACAGCCTTCCTCAGCAATCATTCAACTCTGTCATTCTAGGAAGGCTCCATGCAACTCTTCTCCTCACAAGTTGTATAACTGTAGGGTTCCTGTTTCCAAACCTAGCAAAGGGAGAGTTGGCAGTCAGCAATCTCAAATCTAGTGCATATGAGTTTATCTGTCTCTGTCGCTGTGGGGCCCTGGAAGAGAAGTATTGTCACCATGGCTGGTAGTTCCAGATGCATACCTATACCAAGTTGCAGACAGAGTTTGGGTAGTGCACAAGTCCAGCTCTAGAGTCCTTTTCAGGCAGTTCCCAACTTATGTCCATTCCTCCTAGAATGGTCCAGTCATAATTTCTGCCTCACCATGTGTAATGCTATCTGTATTTAACCAGCAATTCCATTTTGACCACTGACTCCATTTCGTGCTTAACTTAGTCTCAAATGCCAGTACACATGTGTGGCACAGGTATTTTTTCACGCACAGCTTGTTCTCTACATTGAGCATGTTTTCTCTTTTCTCACCAGAGAAGGGAACATAACATGGGGGATGCAACGATGATAAGAGTGTACAAGGATAGAATGTTTATAGCAGAGAAGGGTACGGCTCTGTCTTGGAAATGCACATTGGGATCTTGCCAATCCTTTTTTGTGTTTTCAACACTGACCAAGTACAGCCAACGCTTGAATTTCACAACTTACTCAAAGGGAGGGGAGGTTACCAGAACCTTCCTCTTGAGTTTGTTTAAGATATATGAGGTGGGAAAAATTGGCAAAAGGCAGAAGGAACTCATTTCTGAGGGTGGGCGCATTGCTCAGAAAATCTGAATCCCATTGGGAAAAATTTCTCCTGTCTCAGCTTTCCAGGGTTCCACAGCTTGACGTTGGCAAAGACGAGGATCATATTGGATTCGATCCCCATGGTGATTCATTTTTAATTCTAGATTATATAGCTTTGTTGTGTGCATGCATAAATATATATATATATATATATATATATATATATACATATATATATATACACATGTATATATATAAATATATATATATATATTTATATATATATATATATATATATATATATATATATATGTTCACTGCATACATATTCATTGTTGATATATTGCACTTTTTCTGATTATTATTATTCAACTGCTGTGATTATTTTAGTGTCTGCACGTGTTTTGCTGCTTTCAAGTTGAATGCTCATGTTAATATTTTTGTATACTTATGTTTGGGACCTGGGAAGTGCCTTAATAAATTCATTACTCAGACTAAGAGTGATGCATTCTTTAGCCTTGTTCCCTCTTAGTTTGAATCTAAGCAGGACACCATGTCAGTAGGAAGGTGGGATGATGTTTGTATTCTTTTGTAAGGAAGAATTAAAAAAGAGGGAGAAGCTTCCCGACCTAACTACCTCTTAACTTGATGTGTGTAAAACTCCTGGAGAAGAATGATGTAGGAAGGGGGTTACCTGTTTCCTTAATATACAAAGGCATCCTCTTCCTCCTGTCCTCTTTTCTTAAAGAGTCTGGTATACTAAAAGGTTCCTCAAAAGTGCATGGGAGAAGCCAAGTTCTATATAAATTCAATTTACAATCACAACTAAAAGCAATCCACATTGCTCCTTCACAGTCACCGACGCAAACAAGTTCTCCATGTCCCACAAGCATGGAGTGAATGACCCTGTTGGAGATTACTGGCAGACCAATTTAAGAAAGAGAGGCGAGTAGTAAACTTACACTGGCAAGCAAAACATAAAAAGGCCTGTCCTACTACATTAATCTGTTGCTGTCACTACTGTCAGTCTTCTACAGCCCAGTGATCTGACCATACGCACACTCGGTAAATGAGGGTGCACATGTTATATTTGTTGTTAATTTCTTTACGAATGTTGATAGTTTTCTAATTTTTACATCATTTAGTGCCACTTCCACTCAAGGAATGATTGCACCAAAAATATAATTTGGGATCTGTTCAAAGCTCTGCTTACTTCTTCACAGGTATAGGTCGATCTTTCAATCTACATTATTAGTGTGATATATTTTAGGAAAAACTAAATCTGCATAACAACTTTCTACCAGGTTGTGCAGCAACTGGAAGTAAGCTGATTTGCCACACACATAAAATATGGCTCTGGTGCTAAACTCAAATTAAGCAAGTACTCTATCCTTTGCCAAATAACTTTGCTAATAACATTCACTGCAACCAACTGTTGCGGCAGTCTCATTCCTTTCTTGCCTCTGTACAAGGCCAAGAAGTACCCTTATTGGCCAAGTCAGATGTAGATTTTTTCATTGACTTTCCTCCTTCTTGTCCCTTATTTCAGGTTTAACTTTATTATTCACCCTTTCTTCTTCCTCTCTAATCTTTTCAGTTAGCTCACCTAAAAAGACAGTTTAATTATAATAAAACTTGCAAGTTAGTTCACGCTGATAAATGTTACTGAGGTTTGCATTAATGAGCTGGGTGAAAGATTCCATCATATGCATATGTATGTCTATTCACTTATAAGCTTTCAAAAATCAATACGTGCTCTAAGAGACATGCATAATCTGAATAAAACAGCTCAATTGAACATTGATGATAAAATAGATTTAGAAAGACGCTACATGAAAAGGCATACAAAAGGGGAAGATGAAAATAGGAAGAACCTTCTAGGGCTGAAGCTGGAAGATAAGAACAACAAAACAGTTCTCAACTTTCATCATCTTGACATACTCAGAAAGCATTTGAAAATAGACGTTATAATCATAAACACTCTCAGACCTGGGAACATGAGAACGTCTACCTACATGAGTTTCTTTGTTATCAATTATTGTTTTATTTTCATTAATCAGGTTTTGTGTAGCATTCCCCTCCAAGAAACAGAAATCTAATATCCACCCAACTACAAAAACTGCTATGGTAAACACCAGAACTACTATTACAATTTTGCAGCTTTTAAACTCCACATTATTCTTACATCAGTTCAAGGGAAAGTATTTTTTCTTGTTACTTGCAATTTGTTGGCCCTCTGTTCCTACATTACTGTAAAAAAATATATGAAGGTAATTAGCCGCTTTAACTGGATGCCTATAGAGCCTAAGGTCCTCTCATCCTTGCCCTAAACTTTATAATTTGTGCCTTATCGTTTGTCAGAAAGTCTGAGGAGCTTTGAAAACTTCCTTTAACCTTTAACTCAATTCACAGAGGTCTGGCAGTGTCAGTCTAGCAGTCATCTGATTTCTTATTGTTTTTCTGGTTTAATTTCCTTTCCCTCCGTGGTCTTTTACTCGTTGTGTGTCCTAAGTCGTTGTCATTGATTTCCTTTAGTCTTTGGTCCTCTTGATCTTCAGACTCTTTGTTTATGGTCTCTGATCTAGTCGATTTAGTTAGTACCCTTTTCCTTCTGCTTTCAGTTTTTGGCCATTTTTCTTTATGATGCACTCTTCTTTCGGTGGTACTTGTTATTTCTGGCTCATGAGAGAACGCTAGGGCTTCTCTCAAGGGCTCAATGGCTCTCCAGCTCAAGTTTCCACCCCTAAAGAGCTTACTTCTACCTGTTCTAGTTCAGCACTCCATGTGTTTCCAGATTCTCAACGTATTTGAAGTCCCAACCTGTGGTCTTGACTGTCACCTGTTGCTGAGGACTCTGCTCCCTCATACTGTCCTTGATCTGACTGTAACTCTGATGCTTGAGGCCAAGGATTCTCAGGTTGGCCCTCTTCTTCTGATGTTTCAGAAATTTCAAATCAACTAATTGAGGTGAACCCGAGGAATCTGTGGATGTTGGGTCCCCTTCTCCCTCTTCTCATCCCACTCTCTTTGTCTGTGAAGTGTGTATCCAGTTAGACAAGCCTGAACATTTTACAGCAGTGTTGGTTACCAAGGTGACCTGATATGGCCCTCTCCAATGTTCTTCCAGGCATGTCTTGTGATTGTGCTTTCCTATGTGAACTCAATCTTCAGGGTTCATTTCTTGGCAGGGGGCTGTTCTCACAGCAAGCGTTGCAATGTCGACCTAGTGAGAGATAGAACCTACCATGTCAGCCAATCACTTACCTTTCAATATTAAGGTAATATGTGATATTTACAAGTGCAAGTGTGTCTGCTGGAACAGAGTGAATTCTCATCACCCTTCCTATCAATACTTTGAGTGGGAAGAGCCCTGTCTCCTGCACAGGGCATTTGTAATACTCATGAGTACTACCAGGAGTGTATCTGGCCATCTGAGAGATGTAGAAGCACATGACCTGGCTAGTTTTGCCTTAATAGTCATGTTCACCTTCTCTACAATGCCAGAGACTTCTGGCCTGTAAGTGCAAGAAATCTCTGGTCAATCCTGAAGGTGGTACAAAGTATGTGCATCACCTTCGTTTTGAAGTGAGTCCCTTGGTCTGACTCAAGATGAATTGGCGTTCCAAAACGCTGATTCAATACCTGCAAGAGTAGTTAGGCAACAGTCAGGCTACAACATCTTCTGGCCTCAACCCAGCAGGAAAATAAGCAGACAACAACTAATATATACCTCAGTTGATTACATCAGGGTATTTCCGGGAAATCAATTTGGAGTTGGTTGAAAGGAACATTGGACTTTCCTATGTGACTCATTTTAAAGACAACCCTGTTACCATCATTCTGCCTTTACCATGTCATGCACTGCTGGCACAGATTCTCGGCCATGTCTCGAAAATGAGGCTTGTACCAATACCAAGACTAATTCTCCCGCCACACGACATGGTTCATCCAAGTAAATATGTGCTATACTCAACGCCACAGAATCCAGCAGCTTCTTCTGCATATCAGTTACCTCTTGTACCAAATCCATCGCCACTCTTGTGTACAGCACACTTCACAACAGCTATCAACCTTTTTATTTGTTTTTAAATACCTTGTTATTGACTGAAGCTGTAGTTGCCTCCCTACAGCAACAACTACAGCTTTTTACACTTCAAGCATGTTTACATCACAACTAATTTTACTTGTCCACATAGCACAAATTTAGTCACAATTACCCCTCAGACAAGAACTGGCCTATCTGCCAGAATAAAAAACATAGGGATAAATTTGTTGCCTCATTGCATCCCAGATGCCCCCTCATTCCCTGGCTGTCCCTACCCATCAGGGCATGTCGTCCATAACTTGTCTCCAAGGCCCCCATACCCTATCAAAGTTTTTGGGACATCCACATGCCTCATACACCATCTTTTGTATTGCATGCACCAATCAACGTTGGCCTCCCAGTTTCCCTGTTTCCAGACCTCAGTGCTTCCCCACGATTTTATGATGTCCTGTTTGGTTAACATTAGAGCTGTATTACAGAGGAGTAGAGCATATATTTCTAAACACTGGTAGCTCCATATGCCCAGGGTGATTGACAGGGGGTGGTCAGATCAGTCATACACTCCAAGACCTCTGTGAGTCACCTCACCACTCCTCCTGAAGTTCCAGAGGAGTGGATATTTCCACGCAAGATGAAGTAGGGAACCTCTGTGCTGACAGCCTCTCACGCAGTTGTCTGAGTCCATCTTCCCCATTCAGAATAATCTTAACATGGGTAATAGGCCCTGTGGAGCAGTTTCGGCTTTACCTGTTGGAAGCCAGCCCGGTTGCCTTGCGGGGGAACCTGCATGCAGACCCCCAGTTGTCACCCTCCATTCTACCTAGGTCTCCCTCCAACTTCTCCCGGAGACAGTCTAGTGGGGGAATGCTACTGAGTAAGAGGGTCAAAAATAGGTGGGACACCGCATGACTGTAGAGGGGATCCCTTCACACCCTGCATTTCAGGGTGGATTTGTATAGGGCATTACCCAGGGCCATCACATGTGGTCCCAGGAGATAACATAATTGTTGATATCTGAGAAAACCTTTATTGGTCTTGAAACTCTTGGAATAGAATCATCTCCTGTCCCCTCCAGATGTCTCCCACCTTGGAAATCCCAATCATGTCCCATTTGGCATACCCATTCATTGACCTTTCAGATTATCAGAGTCCCATAAAGGAGGTTACATCGTCAACCTGTCCCTCCAGCCCAGAGCCATGTTTAACTATTTTTCCACATCTCCACCACCACCTCTGTAGGCCTCGGTAGTGGAGGTAGTCCATTGTCATCATACAACCTCCAAATATACCCCTCAGGGACATTGCTCTCCTGTCTGCCATCACTGATGTCTCCTGTTGTGATGAAAATGTCCTGTCATTGATTGTTCGTAATTGGGGCACCAAGTAGTATAGGTGGAGATCGGGGAGGGTTATGCCGCTGTCAAATGATTTCCTCATAAGGGAAGTCTGTGGTGTTCTTGGAGACCCATCTTGGATCATCATGTATAGAGCTACTCTGCCCAAGAAAGAGAGGTCCTCGGGTGCAATGCAACTCTGCCCCTGCCAGGCCCCCCCTCCTCGGCCCACACCGAAGCCAAACAGCGCCGAGGCTGCATGCTTGCCAGACGGCCCGCTCCTTCACTTTGTTTACTGTAGTTTCTGGCACATGGAGATACTGCTGCAGGCCCGGGCCCCTCCAGTCTCCCCCGGCTGCTCATGACCGCCGGCTAACTGCTGCAGCCACTTTGAGATAACTTTGAGATAACCAGGCAATGCTGCAGCTAATGGGTCAAGGATAGCAGAAAGGTAGGTGTTAGGACATTTGGCCTCACCATGAGTCAGTATCAACACAGCTAATGGGCACCCACCTTGTTAATGACAGAACAGCACACATTCTTTGTTGTAGGCTGGCATTCTAAGAGGAAGTTTACTACATAGGGAATTTTTAAGCTCCTGGAAGCCTCCCATGCTCTTGTCACCCTTTGGTACTGGGTCATTGACATCAGTGTATGTGTGCCGCTATAGGGGCTTCGCCACAAGCAAGAAACTGGGAATCCATTGTCAGTAGTAGCCAACCATTCCCAAAAATACTCTCACCTCTCTCTGTGTGGTGGGAACTTCATTTTCAGAATAGTTTTGATGCACTCATGGGATACTCTCCTTGCTCCTTATTCAATCATATGTGCCAAGTATCTCACTTCCTTCCAACAGTGCTTGAGCAGAGCAATTGTGTCTTGTCTGCAGGCCTTGTTTGTCATTCACACCACAAGCAGGTCATCAATGTGTTGAACTAGAGTGGAGCTATATTGTAACTGTAAGGTCTCTAGACTTTTCTTCAGGATCTGATTAAAGTACGATGGGCTTACTGTGCACCCCTGAGAAGCACAATACCACACAAGAGTTTACTCTTGGAATATGAACATAAAGAGATATTGACCTGTCTTCAAGTAAGGGGATATAAAAGAATGCCTGATATAAGTAAGTGGCCATGAACCTTGGCTTCTGAAGGAATTTGTAACATAACTATAGCTGGGTTCAGTACCACAGGATAGCATAAAAAACTATTTTGTTTATTTTGCAGAGGTCCTGCCCTAATTTCCACTTTTTATTAACTTTTTGGTTATAATCAGAGTCCATTGACTGCTGATGACCTCCTTTCAGATGCCCTGTTCTATCATATCCTCAATAACTGGTGTGATGCAGCTGTGGTTGATCTGAGGGTAATCTTTAGAGGCTTCACATCATTTATCAATCCTATCTCTCAGCCTGTGAAACCCCACATCTCCTCTCTGCCTGTTTTCTTGAGACCGGGCTGTAAATCCTCTTTGGTGAGGATAGAGTACAATCTGATCTTGTGCACCAAGCCAAACCCATACTAGCTGTACTCTATTTCTACGCTATCAGGTGTGCAATAAATCATGCAAGTTGAGTTTGCAAAGCAAGTCTCTTCCCAACAAGTTCACGAGACTCGAATCACAAAGCACAAATTAGTGATGGTCTTGGATGGTGCCCATTTTCACTGGAACTGGGGCTGAAACTTCCTACAATACATTTGAAATGGTTACAATCTGATTTATTTGGGTATACAATTTCTCTGAGTTCTCTCTCAGCTTAGGAAGGGAATTTGTGAAGTGGAAGAGATATGCTCCAGGGAATGTATATACTTGCTCCTTCCTACACCTCCCTCAAAGGGTGTTCTTGTATTGTAGTTGCTGCACTCTCTGCCCTTTCATTCTCTACATGTTCCAATTTCTGTTTCACCTTCGACCCCTTTTTCTTCAAGCCCTGCTTTGTGGAACTTCTCTAAGCTGCTCCATTCTTTGATACTTTCAATCAGCTCCTTCACACATTTTTAACCCTCTCAATGATAGCGATTTTAAGTCCTGCTCACCTATAGTCATGCTAAAAAAAAATTCCAGCTTCTTTCTCTCCGGCAGGCTTTCCAGTTTTCCGCTCACTATAATAACTCAAAAGCTCTTTGTCTACATTGGCCTTCACAATCAGTTGCAGTTCAGTTTTTAACAATGAAATGTTTATTTTCTATGAGGGGGTCCTTTCTTCGCTGCGGGGTTGTTCCAGGAGCCACCGATGGGGCAGTTCCTCCCATAACAGGGTGTCTGTGAGTCCCTCTTCCTGACTGCTAGGAGCCATGCCACTTGGTGAGTCTACAGCCATTTTGAGAATGCTTAAGCAGGAGGCATGTTTATGACTTTAGGGGTACAGGAAAGACTCATGCTAGTCAGGGTCTGTGACATGATTAGGGTACTTCGAGCCATTGTGGTCCGTGAACATCCAGTTTCAGCATAACTCAGGGGTACACTGACCTCAGTAGAAGTAGATGCTATGATTTTGTTTTTAGGTCAGTTCTGAGGTGTTGCCCTCGTTGCGGAGGCTACATTATATGGGGATAGTCTTGTACTCAAGTTTTCACCTAAAAAGCGATTACTCTCATCGCTCTCTATTCTTGTCTTCGACGGGATCCTTTTTTATCATTAATTTTTCCTTTTCTAGCACCTCACTGTCTATCGCTGGGTATGTGCCTACTTTCTTGATCACCTCCTCCCACCACCATTTCTGCCTTTCATCATCTTGTATGTGTAGCCATGCATAGACCTTATTGTGAGTTTTAAATGCAAATCTTTTCTTGTTCTTTGCATTCACTTCCTGCTCTCAAAGATTTAAAGCTCCAAATTGAGTGGGTCTAGGATGGAGTTTTAAATCATACATTCTTCTTCTTAAACTCTCAAGTTTTGCAGTGTGAAATGTTCTACACAAAGAGAACTTAATTCACCATCCTTCTCTGTACATTGATACTATTGTTTTAGTCATATACGTGTATAACCCCCTCTTTGTTTCGATCTCCTTAGTTGGTGTTCTTTCTGGTAGAAATTCTGACTTGAAGGCTTTTTTTTAAAGAGACTCCCTATTTTTCTGTTTTAAATCTCAACAATTGTCCTACCTTTCAGTGGGTGCACTGCTTCTCTCTCTCAAGGAGCTCACAGTTCATCTACCAATAGCAGCGTGTCAAGTGAAAGGTCAACCAGTCACAGTGTGTGCCTGGCTACTGCCGACCTATCCCTACGCAGCACCCTATGAGGCCTCAGACACAGCGATCTGCTTATGAGCTTCAAACGAAAACTCCTCTAAAGTATAATTGTCTGCTTCTTCTAATGGAAAGGAAATACTTATTGTGCTTTAAATACACAGAGCATCTCTTGCAAGAATCACACTCTTACAATGTTAGACCCTTGACCAGCTTGAGTTGGTAATGAGTACATTTACTCATAGAGATATTATGTCCCTATTCTGGTGCAACTGAGAGCGCTTCACATTACACCTCCCCCTAGCAGACAATTTTTACAAACTTCACTTAAATCTGGAGATTAAAACTTTGTTGGACTTGGCCCTTCCCTCAGGGTCATCCTCAAACTTGTTGTCTTCACTATTGGCACTACTCCTGCAGAGTACATAGTGCTCCATTCTAAAGAATGGAATCCCCCTTTTAACGCCTGCTCTTGAGCAGCCATTAAAAGTGCTTTAAAAATGGCATAAGGAAGTCTCATAAATTCCCTTACGCAATTTTTCTGGCTCCCCTAATGGGGGAACGCCCCCTTTGCATACATTATGCCTGGCACAGCCATAATGTAGCGCAAAAGGTTACAGGGTGGCTCAATGCATGTATTGCACCACCCTGTGAATACAACACAGGGATTTTGGCCTCGTTGGGCCACCTTAACATCACAAATATTGACAATGTGATGCAAGTTGACGGTAGGGCATTATAAGTATACCCCTTACTTTTAAGTTTTGTATGTCCTGGTAGTGAAATTCAAATTTGTTTTTCACTATTGCAATGTCTACTTTACCCATAGGATAACATTGGAGTTACTTCATTACATTTAATAAGTTGGAGCTTCCAAATGGGAACAGGTGACCCGTTTGTGTGTGGTGTCTTTGGAATTGAAATGAGAAATCCTCTCTTAGGGTAAAGCCAGATTTTAAATTATGGTTTTGAAAATGCTACTTTTAGAAAGTTGGCATTTTCCTTCCTTAGTAATAAAGGGTCAGATGTAAAAAATTCAGTTTTTATGTTTTCTAAATAGCAATTCTTAAGAAATCACTTGTTAGGAAATGCAAATTGGAATGTACAAGATCAAAGATTTACTAATAGCAATTCCTATAGAATCACTATTTAGGACATGCTAAATCATTTGTTCCTATGGACCTAGGTACGAATGGTTTTGCATTTTCAAATTTGCCATTTCCTAATAGGGAATGGCAAATTTGGAAATGCAAAACCAAGGGTGCCTGTGGGCCTAAGACCCCCCTTGATGCACCCCTAAAAAAAAGTGCTGCACATGTAAAGTGCACAAATGCCCTAGGGGCAAGCGAGCATTCTACAGCACTGTAAAAAAAAGCATTTTTAGATGCTTTTTTTTTTTATTGTGCATGGTTGCCATCGGATTGGATCTGATGGTAACAGCATTTCCTAAATGCTCATTTCTAATTTAGGAAATGCTTGGTACATGTGCTTAGGAAAATGCAAACAGTAAATCCCTATTTGCAATGCCCTATCTGCCTTTGTACATATGGAAAGGCAATTTAGCATTTCTTAACAAACTGAAACTGTGATTTGGTCGTTAATAAATGTTAAATTGTTTCGTACATCTGGCTCTAAGTTCTTGCAGCCTGTCACTGGGTCACAGTACTGGGTGTAGCTGACAGTTGGCTTTGAGCATTCCTCCTAGACTGTCACATACAATAGAGAGCTTAGGTGTGCGTTGGTGGGCCATTACTGGCAGGATGGGAGGGCGGAGCTGGGCACAGCCCTACATACACTTGAATATGCTGTGTCCTGCCTTCACAGAAAGGGCTGCGTATCCACGTTAGTTTGTCAGGAGTCAGGGCAGGGCAGGCAGAAAACCAATGCGCTCCAAAGAGAAACCTCTAGAAGCTTCTCTCAATTCAAAGGAGGCGCCTGGTATAAATATTAGACCTTCGACACCGACTCTTCAGTACACTTCTGGACTTCCGAAGACCCTGTCAGGAAGAAGGACTGCTGTGCTGCTGAAAGGGCTGCCATTCTGTTGGACTGCTGTCCTGCTGGAATACTACCCTGCTGAACTGCTGTCCTGCTGCCCTCCTGGCTGAGACAGAGGGATTAGCCTTGTACCTGAACCCAGGAATCCCAGAGGGACTTCAAGGGCTAGTCTGTTGGTCTCCTGGTTATAGCCACAGTGACAAAACAGGCTCCCAACCACTAGATAGAGCTGGAGTCATCCCTTGAGGTGCCCCTCAGGCCCTGGACCCTTGGTGTGGCCCTAGTGGAGCTGAATCGAAATTTAAGGCACTTTGTGACAATGACAAGTGAATATCTGTCAGCCCAAAAACTTCGAGCTACAGCATTGACCACTTGCTTGGAGTCCCTCTGCTAAGCTCTGGCCCAACCATCCGCGACAGCAAAAGGATCTCTGTGCTACAGAGACAAACATCCACAACATCTGTCCTGCTCTTTGTGCTACAGTTACGGCTGTCTGCAACATATCCCTGCTCCTCACAGACCCCTCTACCACAAATAGGACTCTTTGTGCTGGACTGAGATAGTAACTTTTCAGTGGGACTAACCAGGTCCCTGTGCTCCACCGTTGTCGGCTTGAACTTGTGACTTTCTGCCAGTCTTGCATGATCAGATAGTCGTGAGTGGTGCTTTAGGCTTTTGGGAGCAATTTTCCATTAAATTTTTTTAATTGCATATGTTTGGTTCTACTAAATGGATTTTTGTCCTTTTGATCTTGATTCATTTATGAGATTTTACTTTATTTTTCTGAATTGGATTTTTTGTGTGTTGTGTTTTCACTTTATTACTGTTTGAATTGCTGCATACATACTTTATACATTGCCTCTGTGTTAAGCCTGACTTCTCTGTTCCAAGTTATCAGAGGGTTGAGCACAGCATAATTTGGGATTAGCTTGTGCCTCACCCTGACAAGGATTGTGGTTGCTGCTAAAGTAGGGTTTCACCCGCAGCAACTGTCGTAGTTGGACTCTAGCTTTAGGTAAGACTGCTGGTTTAGGGATGGAACCACTTTTGTTTATAAGTGACTAAGCCAATCCTACAACAAGTCACAGCTGTCGGCCCAAACCTCCCGGCTCACAAGCAGTACCTCACCTCACCAAAAACCCAAATAGTGAAAGGTGATTTGGGGCAGCCTTTACACATGGACTCAAAAGTGCGACATCTCAGGGGAGTTGGAGTTAAATGGAGATTACCCTTTTCTCACATGAGCAACAAGCCTCAGTCACACACAGGCAATGAAGGAGATGCAGTAAAGTTTTCAATAGCTTTTATTAACAAGACTGCAATCTACTGTAAAATGCACGGCCTGCAATGATTAGGATAATGAACAATGCAACAAGCAGAATTGTAAAAACGAGAGTTGTGAATTTAAAGACCCCCACCATCTTGCAATAACATGAGATGTGAAATAGGCCCTTATACCCTAGCATTACAAATCTAAACTCTAACCTAAAGAGAGTTTTGTATAGCTATTTTAGCCATGTTTTAGGCACATTATTTTAGCAAACTAGGCCTGCCGTTGTGCACTTTAGCCCAGCTACATTTTATTCAGTATTGCCTTATTTGTCTCGCATTAGCCAAATTTACGGTGTTGTTTTATCTTCTCTATTGTTCTTTCGCCTAGGAAAGCATCACGTTCTTAGCACTGCATTCATTTCACTTTGTGCTTTCCGCAAGGCTGCAATCAGATAGGATTGCCGGCAAAAGTGGTACGCTGTGTCTCCGACATTCACAGCAATATACATATCCTTACGAGGGGACCTTTTCTTAGAACATCAGTTGTTTTTATTATAAAACCCTTCTTTGTCCCATACAAGTTAGAGGGAGATTCCAGCCAGATGACCACAACTGCATGCTGATTGATGAACATCTTCTCTACAGGTGCTTGCTTAGACTGCCAAGTCCCTGGCCTACTTGGGGACGTTGTCTTTTTAGACAAGAGGCTTCCTTGCTCAGGTATGGGGGATGATATCTTCCCACAGGAGAACATGAAGGGCAGATTAGGGCTTTTCATGCTGTGCTCTCACATAGCTTAGGTAGGAAATTAATATATCATTCCTAGTCTCAGTATGGTGGGACTGTTTTTGCGCTTCACTCTCATTGTCACAATTTTGCTTCGAGTGTGTTTTATCATCCTAGTTATTACATGCCATTTTATCTAAGATGCAATTACTTCAATAAACCTTATTGAGCTATACTCTGTTTCTGTTTGTCTTTGTCTGTGTGAGATTAATGTAACTGAGAGAAAGGGATGAGATCTGATCAACCATGATTCCCTTGAGGAGTATTCTCTGTCGTGTGCCCAGTTGCCACAATCATACCCGCTCTGAGGTGGAGATGAGGCACTGCTAGTTGGCCATAAAACCCTGATTAGGCTGACAGGCGTTCCATGGTGTGGGATTGTACTCAGTACCCTACAATTCAGGTGATTCTGCTGCCAAAATGCAGTAGTCTCATTAAGATAATGAGAGCTTACGCAACAAGAGCTAGAAGTGATAAACCTAATCTGCCAGTACCATGTCCATGAGAAGCACCCCCCAACCCTTGTTACCTTTGAATGAGGTCTCTAGATCAGACTCCATGGGGACATGAATGCAGGGTCTGCAGTAAGGCGACGTGTATCATAGACATCGTTGATGGCATCTGGTAGGAATCCCTCTGATAACCTTGTTTGAGTGAGATGTATTTATACAGATCTTGTAGGACCGCCGATGTAGGTATGTTCCCAAACAATAGATAAGAAGGCATGCTTGGGGCGGCAATTATATAAACAATTCCCTACAAAAGTACATTATGTTCCTCTCACACGTAAGTGGGAAAAGGACATGATATGAATACCTACGTCTATCACTTGTCTTTGATGCTGATAGTGACGCATTCACAGAGTAGCACTGATAACATGAAATCAAAACATCTTCCTAACTATAAACATAGCAGCCATCTTGGAAGAAATTAATAAATAAATTTGCTAAAACAGAGCAGGTTAAGTAGGTTAAAAGTCACTAGGTGATGTAGGCACAGGCCTGCAAGCCAGAAGGCTAAGCTAAACTCCTGATTCCCATTAAAACTAAATAGGATCTACTACACAACCAGTAAGCCAATTTCTTACAAACTTCCATAAATCCTACCAACTTAACTGCTATCAAGCATTTTAAAAAAGCACATATAGAGTGCTGTCATCAAAATTCAAAGATCAAGAAAACAATGACCACAATTCTTAAAAGTTCAAGAATCAAAGGCAATTAGTGTGTAAATTTAAAGTTCAACCACTGCATTCCAAATGGTGTCTTTCAACTACAATTCCAACATAAACCATATAGCCTTGCTCATACTCACATTCTCGCATGCATTGGTCCCTAATGATATTCACTTTGTCGTCTTCAGGCAGCTGTATCAGCTGCCTCGCTTCCCCACAGTCCTTGGAGATCAGGGTCAAGAATGTGGACTGGGTCAATTTGAATCTTGGGGCGCAATCGTGTTTCCCATGAAGGCACCATTTTCAGTCTCAAAAGCCAATTTAACTATGCAGGTCCAATCAGTATTTGACAGATCCAGTCAGAAACCTCAGCTCTGTTACCAAATCTGTCAGCACGCAACCCCACACAAATTTCTTTTATCCTGTGCTCCCTGATCTTCCCGGTCCAGGAGCAGAGTATTCCCTATACGGACTTTGGTGCTCCCAGATGGACCTGTCTCTCTTCTAATAGAAGTTCATTAGTTCACATTGGAGTCTAAGAATGACAGACAAGAAAGCCTCAAGTATAGAGAATTGCTTCCAAACTATTCAAAGTACAAAGGCACAAATTGCAATTAGTCAAATAGTAATAGTACTAATTAGTAATTCAGTCATGCCCAAAATACAGAGAATCATGAATTCAGGAGAGGTCAGAGATAAAACTGACTTAAATTCACCTTATAAGAATGGGATAAAAGAGACTTCCCAACTTTCTAAAATCACACACTTTTGTAAGATTTTAAACAAAAGGTCCATACATTCACTACACTAGTATATGGGTCTCAGGCTCAGGCACTAGTACATGGGTCTCAGGCTCAGGCTCATAACCAATAGAAATCACGCAAAGAGAAACAACTGAAGCAGATACATTTTCTCATGATTATACTACATGGGACTTTCTGCTAACAGCGTGAAGAGCATGGGAAAACAACTATTATATATTATGTTATTTAGTCAAGGACAGCTAAACCAAGCCCCGAGGAAAACATATTTAGTTTCGGGAAAATTCACTAAAGTCTCTTCCTTCCTCTGCAGAGCCTACACATTCTTTTATTCTAATTGAAAGCTTCATGTGACTGTGTGTATTATGAAATTTAAAGAAGTCCCTTAGAACTTTAGAAATAAGTCAATTTAAATGTACCTCATAGGATTTGAACTTTTCATTGGATGTAGCAATCTACTTTCAATTTCATTACAGGCTCATAGAGTGATTTTCCTGGAATCACATAAGGCCTTATTCAGAAAGGTAAATCTATCGGGGGAAACCTCTCTACACATATTCTTACACCTATGCCTGGACATAAAGCTTCACTTACATGCAATACAGCAGAGACTTACCGCTAGTAGTAGCTGTATGTGTCCCTGCCCCCCTACATGAGCAGATGTAGACAAGTACAACTCAAACTATGACCTGAAAGTTACTGCTAGTAATTATATGGGGGTACTTAGCCATAAATCTACCAAATTTAGTTCTATAGAGCATAGGGGGGATCTCTGCCTACGCTATTTAGAACTGGCAACTGAAAGAATGAGGAAAAAGGCATCACCTGAAAAACATAATGTACATATGACAAACATCAAAACTGGGAGCACATAAGTACATGCTACACCCTAGGCTCTTCCTCTTCCCCTTGTGCTGTGAGATACTGTGGATGCCAAACATCAGCTACAGGCATGGGCGTCGATTCACCAAAATGTCAGGGGAAGCGGAAGGGATATCACATAAACTTTGACCTTAATGACATCACAGGAAGTGACTCTTGACCCAAATGTTTTCGATGAAGTCATTGTGACATGATCTTAACCATGATGACATCACAATAATTGACACTGATGAAGTTCCATTATAACAGCATGATTAATATAACAAGACAACATACGGGCAAAGATGTATTTTAACTTTGCCATTTCTAGAGTGTGATACTTGCCCCTAGTTGTAGTAGTGTTTTAAATCCTTTCATTGTGTGCCAAGCTAATGACCCTCCCAAGGATCCCACCATATTTCAAAAGTAGCTCTATTGTGCCAGGGCTAGCATTTTGTTAGGGGTACCCCAATATACCAATGCCAGAATCAACCTCTGCATCTATCACAAGTGACCCCTATGTCAGAAATACCTCAGTATGTCAGGGCCACCAGTTTGTTATGGTTAGCCCTCTCCCATAGGCCAAGTTGCCCTCTTTTATTCAAAGAATCACCTCCAATGTGTTAGTACCAGCCTTTTTCCACAGGTCATGGCAAGAATTACCTCGAGGAGTATGCCATTACCAGCATTTTAACATGTATGCCGAGTGTGCCAAGAATTACTTCTATTGTGCCAGTGCAAGTATTTTGTCACAGGTGTCTGTCATACTAAGAATTGCCTCAAGCACACCAGCACCAGTGTTTTACCATGGGCATGTCTATAAGGCAAGAATTACCTTCAGTTTGCTAGGGCTAGCAACAGACTTGTAAGCATAATACCATATTCTCACTCACATTCACTCATTTATTCTCCCTCATTCATTCGTATACCATTTTAACACTCCCTCACACTGATTCTTCTCATTCACAATTTCTTGCAGTCACTCATTATGACTCACTCATACTTACCAACACTCAATCTCACACTTTCTGAATCACCATCTGTCCTGACTCTCACTCACACACAGCTGCTTACAGATTCACATTAGCTCACACATATGCATGCTCACTCTCACATAAACCCACTCTCACTCACACGCATTCACACAACATACATTTAAAATTATTTTTACTTATCTTACCTGCCACCAAAGGACCTATTCCAGAAAACCGTGCTTCATTTCTTTACACTAATATTGAATATTTCAATATTATTCACCAATAGTATAATGAAAAATGGACAGAAAATCAGGAGTTCTGAGTCTCCCCTGTTTCTGGCCCTGATTTTACCACTACTGGGGTTGCAAACCCAGTGCCAGGGCTTACACGGGAAAGCCAGGGGGGACAGGCGTCCACGAGCACTTCATATCTTCCTAAAGGCCAGGGGTCCAGCAGCGCATGAAAATAGACAACGACTACTGACAGCAACCCTGGTATCTCCTTCTCAATGTTTCCCAGTCCTCCTAGAGATTGCAGGTGAAGTATGTTCCTGTTTGATAGAGTTTAGAGAGTGAGAGGCCTTGAAGGGTGAGTTGCTAGGCAACACTTTGAGCAAACCCTTAGCAAACTGTCACTTGTCTCCAGCTACAGCTGCCTGGAAATCCCAAAGCTGATTTTATTTACAGACAAAAATGTTCTGCTTCCTCTCTTCCCTGTGGTGTACTTTGCAGCCTGAGCTCAGGGGTCGCAAGAACAGTGGCAGAGGTTGCAAGGTGCAAACCAGGGGTCGCAACTGCGAAATTGGCGACCCCTTAATGACGTACATGGCTGCAGTTGTGTTGTGTGGCCTTTTTATGCCCAATGTTTTCACCTTTGGTCATTCAGGTGTACACTGTGATTTGTGAATATGGAGAGTTCTACTAGTAAGGATTAATAAATGAACTGGGTTCTAATAAAAAGGGGGTGCTGCCATGCCATTAATAAAGTTAAGTGATAACTAAGCACACCAATTTAACAGGTAGAAAGGGTTATAGAATAGGGCTAGGACTATTATGTACACCTCATTAAGCAGAGGAATGAACACAGAATAGGGGCTATTGAGTATAATGTGGCAACACCACCCACCACTGCTAAGGCCGGGGCAGAGCGAGGGGAGACGTTTGAGAGCAGGGTTAGCAACACTAGTATCCCAAGCAATAACCTCGATCGGTGCTGTTTTATGTTTTTTGGAGTTTATAACTAAGATAACCTCTCCTGCACAGGCTAGTACACTAACACAAACTAAACACAATTAAAATGACTCATGTGTGCATTTGTTTGAGGGGCCATCTAGGAGGGTGTTTCTGCAGCCATTAGTGTGGCTGTTACATGATGGACATTCTTGCATATATTCTCAGGGCATTAATTACATGGGTAACCAGAACTTGCTGAGCATACATAAGGTTCCTATGCATGCTCTGTGAGTGCAACGCTTTCAGCTTTAATCCCACACCTTACAATGGCCCAAGAAAAGATAGTAAATGAATACAGGAAGAACATTTCTGCATCCAAGAATCAAGTGGTTGACATCAATGAAGAAAAATATAAAATATTGGGAGATTTTTAAATGCATAAAACATGTTCATGTATAAAGAAAATACTGAAGTGAGTGGTGAACTGATCGTTGTGCTTTTTTAATTAAAAGTGTACTAATGTAGAGACATGTGTAACATGAAGATGTGTTTGAATCATGGCTAGGCTGCCTCAAACTTTCACAATTGTGAAAAAGTGATGTAATTAGAACCACAGAGATGAATTTGAAACATCTATAGTTATGAGGTAGGTGTATTGACTGGGGTGAGACCCTAGTAACTGCATGAAACATTGTTGATACTTGTCAGACAGATCAGTGGCAAGGCATGTGACACGAAATGTGAGCTCCATCCTTGCCATGTTTCGAACCCATCGACCATGCTTGTAGAGATTGTGACTTGGATTATGAAGCAAATGGACAAGAAGTATACATGCAATCACTCCTGATTTAGACAGAAGAATCATGATTTTGTAAGTTACACATACACCCATATTGGCTCTTGTCAGTGTAAAACGTCTGTGAAACAGCCCTTATTTGAAGAGGAAAATGTAAAGTCACAGCATGAATGAGAGAAGAAACAAGCACATAATTTCTACAAGTTGGCAAATAAGTGTGCATCAGTCTCCTGGACTGAACAAGCGTGAAACGATGGGATCAAGTTGACAAGCTTGCACTAGTCATACATCAGTCTATGCACTTTCACAGGCATAGAACAATAAGTGGAAACAGAACTGGAGCTTAGCTAAGTGTGGTAGGTAGATATCTCTCTTGTGTAATTTAATCAACTATAATGCTGTTCCAGTTACAATAAGAATTTAGTCCATATATAGGGTGTATATGGTAATAGACCTTCATGACGCTTCTGCCTACGACCCATGCTCCAGTCTCAGGAACCAAGAATCAAAGATAAAGTATTAATCTTTGATATTAAACAGAAGGAATAAAGAGATGTCTATCTAGTGGCTGAACTGAACAATGTAAAAGCAAAAACCTGGGATCATTCCTAGCTTCCCAGCTCAATCGAACTCTGTGACCATAGGCAAATCTCTCTTGTGTGTTTGATTTAATAGACTGTAATATTTCTCCATGTATAATTAGAATCTAGGCCACATATATGGCGCACATAACGATTGACTTTCATGTGGCTTCTGCCTGATTCCAATGTTCAAACCATTCAAATAAAGAGATGTCTGTCTAGTGGCTGACTTACATAATGTGGAAGTAGAAAACCTGTGATCAATCCAGGCTTTACCACTTGATCAAATTGTGTGATCCTACACAAATCACTCTCCTGTGTTTCATTTAGTGGACCATTAATGTTACTCCATGTATAATAAGAATGTAGGCCATATGGGGACGGAGCTAGCCATCGATAACTGCGGCAGCGTGAATCTGCAGCTCCCGACTGGCTCGCACTTACTCTGGGCAAAGTGAGCTGAGCCATAGCGGCACAACCAGGCACGGGGAAGCTCGTGTTGCTGAGGGTGCGGTGCTGTCCTCGAAGCAGCGAGGAGTGACCTTGGCGCAGCAGACAAAGGTAGGAGCAGCAGGAACTCGGCAGGGGCCGAGCGCAGAGGCCCTGTGGACTGGTTGGGTGGTCGCAGCAGTCTTCCGAGATCGGCGGTGAAGTAGGAGCTGGGAGCCTTATGCAACGTGGAGATCGAGGCTGAAGCGGCCAGAGAAGCAGAGTGGGCCCGGGCAGGCTGCCTGGCAGATGAGAACACAGAGGTCACTTTGGGGCAGGGGGTGGCGCTGCAAGGTGAGGAAGGGCCTGGAGGCCCTTGGGATCGGCCCCTGTCCTGCGCTCTGGCCACGGACTCTGTGAACTTGCCTGGTTTGGGGTTGTGCGTGCTGGATGTGAGAGCCCTCCTCTCCCTCGCCATCAGAGAGCATAGACATTGGGCTGCTGTTAAACTTGAATTCCCCTAGGGGTGTGGCACTCCCTCTCACCCTCTGGACCCTGAGAGTGCCAAGGGTCGCATGCAGTGGGCACTTGTAGCCCAGTCGTGAATGAGGAGTGGGGTGGTGGTTGCCCAGAGAGGAGCAGTGGCCCGATGAGTGGAGGCCTGTGCGGACAACCTTGTGGGGACGGTGACTTGGGGCACTGAGGTTTGGCCCTCATCCGCATACATCATGAATTGACGCCATCACATATGTTCCAAGGCACGATGTGGAGGTTGTCTGGGTCTGCCGCGGTCATCTGGCTAGACCTTTTTATATTTGCTCACGTGGCAGTGGCTAACGTTGGTGGCAAGAGGCCACTGCAGACACATTACTTGCAGAAGCCGCACTGAACTGGGACTGTGTTGCTGCCTACTGCCAACATGGGGAAACAACGCACTAGGCCTCAGTGGTCTAGGACATCCAGCCTGAAGCCAGAACACAATCGGCAGGGAGGATGCTGCGGCCGGACTCTCCCTTGCACAAAATACTGGAGGCGATTGAGGAGTCCAAGAGCATGTTGCGACAGGAAATGGGGAAGGTGTCAGTGGAACTGAGTCTTTTAAGAACGGATCACCAAAAACTCTCAGAGAGAGTGAAAATTAATGAGAATACCTTGGCAGATTTGGAACCCTTACACCAGGCCCGGCAGACCCAGCTGACACAACTTACGGACCAGGTGCAGCATTTGGTACAACGTGCTGAACACGCGGAGGACCGCAGTTGACACAATAATACACAGCTTATTGGACTCCCTGAGGGAGCGGAAGGTACTGACAATGTAGGTTCCTTGAGCCCTGGTTGCGGTCTCTCAAGGGTGCTCATCAACTCTTGCAATTCTTTGCCCTGGAGAGGGCGCAAAGGGTCCTGGCCCAACCGCCGGCACCTGGGAGGCCGCCTTGACTGGTAGTGGCCAGACTCCTGCACTACCACGACTAGGCTGCGTTATTGCAAAGAACGCAAGAGGCAGGGCCCATCATGGTGGAAAACAGGAACGTTAACATGTTTCCTGATTTTACAGTGACAGTGCAGGCTAAGAGTGAGTCTTACATGGAGGTGAAGAAGACAGTGTGAGCAGAGGGGATTCAACACTACCTATTGTTTCCTTTCTAACTTAAAATCATGCTTGATGGTCATACGCACTTCTGCCAGACTCCTGAGAAAGCCTGAGCCTGCTTGGAGTCACACGCATCAGGAAGTGATAGACCGAGGTTCACCAGGCCTCAGGTGCCCCAGCACCACAGGAAGAGAAGGCACCCAAGAGACCGGGAAGAGGGAATGACAAAACCCACACCTCAGCAAGTGAACCAGAAAAAGAGGGCGGCTCTCCAGGCTGCGGTGTTCTTGACAGAATTCTGCCATACCGACGGGGAGAAAGGGGACACCACAAATGTCCCTGAATCTGATGACATGTCTGACCTAGATTCCCTGGTTAGCACCCTGGAGAGTGCACCGCATGTGACACCCCAAACAGTGGGTGATTTTATGTAACTGCCAACACTCCTGCACCATTAAACTGATTGCATGGTGGAAGAGGCTCATCGGCCACATGTCTGGGCCGGTCCGGATGATTCTGATAGGTGTACAGTAGATAAACGGAGAACTTAAACCCCGCAGTCATCCACTGGGACAACCGGTAAGGTGACAGTACTGAATTCACATCTATTGTTTTTGATAGTTTGGGTGGTCAGCCATTGCTGTGCTGTCCTGGGAAAGGGGAGTTGGAGTTTACTTGTTGTTACTGTTGCTGATGCCCAAATCTGCCTTTGGTACAATGATGCAATGCTTCTGCGCTGCTATGGCGGGTGCCTCAAAGGGGGGGGGGGGGGGGGGAGAGGGCGCAGGGAGGTTCCACTGTGAATCGAGGGCAGGCACACACATATGGATCCCTTAGGTCGATAACCTGAAATGTCCGGGGGTTGGCTTCACCATCTAAATGCCACAAAATCCTGCAATTCATGAAGAGACAAGGGGTCCATATTGCTATGATGCAGGATCCCATCTTACGAAATCTGAAGCAGGTAGACTCCGCAAACACTGGTGAGGACAAGTGTACACTACCACATACTCTGCTTACACTAGGGGGCACTGATATGGGTGAGAACAAAGTGCCCATTGAGGCCTCCGCAGTGGAAGTAGACAAAGATGGACAATTTGTGTTGGTGAAGAGGCGACTAGGTGGCAGGACTGTAGTGCTGGGGTGCATTTATGCCCAACTCCCATTTCTCTACTCCTTATCAACGCGACTGGCTCGCTTTCCAGGCCGGCCTTTTCTTCTGGGGGGACTTTAATGGTGTATTTGACTCAGAGACTGCTCGCTCCCACGGCTGCAGGGTGCAGCAACCATTAGGGTTGCAGTAGGACTAGCAACATGGATAACACAGTGGGGTATGGAGGACATCTGGCACACCCAGCACCCCCATAATAGGGACTATTCCTTTTACTCCCACCTTTATCAAGTGCATACTAGAATAGATCGGTTTGTATGCTCTGTGTCCCTCAGCAGTTCTCTTACACAGTGCGAATACCTGGGCCGCACGGTGTCCAACCATAGTCCGCTGATCATGACGCTGCAAACAGCTGAGAAATGCCCACCTATTCCAACACAGTGTTTATTTTCTGCAGCAATGGAGGACAAGGTCTTCCAAGATGCTTTAGTGTCCAGGGTATAGGATTATCTCACCTCTAACCAAGGAACGGCCTCCAATAGGGAATTTGAGTGGGAAACCCTCAAGGTGGTGGTGAGGGGACACTGCCTAGGACAAACGGTAGGGAAGAGACCTAGTATTAGACCTTGCACCCTTTGAAGCTGATCTACATAAATGAGGTATCGCCCAGGGCACAGACCCAGATGCCCAAAACATTTTTCAGAAACCTGTGACCTTGGCAACAAGGAGATGGAAAGCCTATAAGTCATATTGTCCAAGGCACATGAAGAAGAGGGCAGAGCAGGTAAACTACTGGCCTGGCTGATTCACCCTGAGGGCAGGGGCGTACCCATCACCTGTCTGATATCCCACACGCATTAATGAAGAATTTAGATTCTATTACATGACCCTGTACAGCCCCACCCTGGACTGGGCTTTCAGATTCACTGGAGGAATTTCTAGATGCCCTACCATGGCCGACACTGGCAGAAACGGACCAGGAGGCCCTGTGTGCACCAATAGCTGTCCAGGAGGTTAGAGCTGCTGTTAGGTCCCTGGCACCTGGGAAGGCGCTGGGCACAGACGGACTTCAGCCAGAATTTAAAAAATGTTTTTAGGGAGAATTGTCACCCAAGCTTACAGAAATGTATGCTGAGGCGTTTAAGAATGTAGTACTGCCCCCTACGACCAGGGAGGCACTGGTGGTGCACTCTCCCTAAGGGTAAGAGCCCTGATGCGATGGTCTCCGACTTCAGGCCGCTTTCCATGCTCAATACTGACTTTAAGTACTCAGTAAGGCCCTGGCTACCGCACATGCAAACGCTAATCCATGACGACCAGAGTGGGTTCATACCCTCCCACAGCATATCTCAAAATTTGCAGAAAATATACTCCTTGCTTTACGAGGATGTGCACCCACCACCCCAACCCACTCCAGATGAAATGATAATGTCAGTAGACCTAGAAAAGGACCTTGACACAGTCCGTTGGGATTACTTGAAGGCCACAATGCTGCGAATGGGGCTCGGTCACCAATGGGTGAGATGGATTGATCTGCTGTAAATCCACCCTATAGCTTGAGTGAAAACCTGTTGCGCATTCTCGGTCAGCTATGAAACCTACCACGGGACCAGACAGGGTTTGTTGCCCTTATTATTCACCATTGCCATTGAGCCACTGGCGGCAAAGTTCAGAGTAGAGTCCAGCTTGGGGAGTGACGAAAGGGGGGATACATCAAGTCATCTCCCTGTATGCGGATGACCTCCTCATCTACCTAAGGGACGGAGAGGCCACATTGCCTCTGGTGTTCCAACTACTAGAAGAGCTTGGGAGATACTCTGGACTACGCCTGAACAGGTAAAAAACCTGTCTTTTCCTGATGGTAGAAGGTGTGTCCCATCCGCTTTCCTGTCCTGACGATCTGTCTTGGGCTCTGTGCACCCTACGTTACCCAGGTGTCCAAATATACCATGGGCTGGGGGATCTCCAAGAGGGCAATTTGCGGAGTATGATGCTCATTGAGGACAGCAGGGGTTTCTGGTGATCCCCATTATGGCATGAATATCCCTATCTAAGATGGTAATGCTCCATAGGCTTTTGTATTATTGTACTAATCTGACAGTGGTCCTACCAGGGTCATGGTTCCGGGCGCTAGATGTGCTCCTGCAGGAGCTATTGTGGGATGGAGAGCGACATTGCGTGGCATTGTCCACCCTTCGCCTCCCCCCTGAGAGTGGTGGACTGGGGGTTCCTGTCTTTGAACTTTATTACACGGCAGCTCAATTACAATGGCCAGCATGGTGACTTCATGGACGGGACTTGACAGAAATGGGCTCAGACAGTAGGTTGAGACACAGCAATAGTCTTATGGCATGTTTGCTTAGACCGAGACGAGGAGACCCCAGATCGAATGTGTTGGTGAAGACCACCCTATCTACCTGCCAAAAAGCCTTTAAGAAAACACACATAACCATGCCATATGCCCCGGCAATACTGTTAATTGGCCTACCCCATGGGGATCCTTAATCCTGCTTTACAGCTAGGCAACTTGAACCCTGGACAGACGTGAGCTTGCTGACCCTCGGAGGGAGGGGAGTTTTGGTACCGTTCGATGAGAAAAGGGAGCTGTGGAGACAAGAAAGGAGAGAAATCAGTCATAGGCCCATAGCACCCCTATGGAAAGAAGTGACTGAGACATGAGATACCCTAGGCACGGCCACAACTAACGGCGAGCCAGTTGAAACGTCCATTGGGGATCCACAGAGTGATGCCACATCTCCATAATGTGACACTGGAAGGACATGCGCAAATCTGAGTGTGACACACATGAGTGCAGAGGCGTTGGATTCCATTCCCCTCCCCACACTGGTTCCCCCCCTCGACAGCTCCCCCATGTTTGTGGATCACCACTAAAGGAGACCTGTGGCCCGGTCAGAAGGCATTGGCCCTCCCTACACTCGCAGGAGGCATATGTTTGGGTAGGGCTTTCAGCTTGTTAAAGGTTAGTATTAAATGGCAATGGTGGCCCGATGCCCCAACCCTGTTGATGGCACTAGCATGCAGATTTTTCAGTTAATGGGATTAATCCTTGATGTTAATCAATAAATAAGATGTGGTGGTGGGGGAGACCCTACCCAGTACAATGTAACAAAATGCATATGCCGTGAATCCAGTTTTAGAATTTGAATGCTTATTTTCCATGTGATATTCTCTAATGGTCACGCTGTATGTTATGCCATAACGTTTGAATCACTAATAAAACAAAAGTGTTAAAAAAAAGAATCTAGGCCACATACAGGGTGCATATCGCAACTGACTTGCATGTGGCTTTTGCCTGCCACCCACATCCTACCTCAAGCACCATGAATGAAAGACAAAGCATTAATCTTTAAAATAAGAGAAATAAAGAGATGACAATCAAGTTTCAGAATTGCGCAGTGTTAAAGCAGAAAATCTGGGATTCATTCCAGATTCCCAGCTTGACTAATTTATATGATCTTAATCAAATCATTCTCTTGTGTTTGATTTAATAGACTATAAAGTTGCTCCATATACAATAAAAATCTAGACGCCATATAGGATGCTGAAGTCAATTGATTTGCCTCTTAGTTCATTAATCGTACTGTTATTACATTAGGGTAGGGGGGCCATGAGTGTTTCTAAGTTTACAGTAAATTCCTGCTGTCACTTTTACTAAATGTCTGTCAATGCAGTGATGTAATCTAAAATACTACGGTGATAGAGTTCTTCCTTTTTCACAAAATACCCTTTTCTGAATTGTGAAGAGACTGAATATTTTGTTGCATACATTATTTCCCAGTTTCATTACTGAGCTCTCCCTGTTAATGTATTCACTCGCCCACTTATAAAGAAGCAAGGAGTTGAAAGCAAGGCTGGGGCCTGAGTTACTGTAATGGTACCCAAAGATACCACTGGGTCCCATGTGTAGCATTCTGTACAAGATAAGATAACTTTTTTTTATTTCGTAGTGGGTTGGGATGAAGTGGTGCTGGGGCAGTAGTACTTACCAGGACCTAGAATGAAGACTTAGATACAGTTGACTCCTGCCTGCCTGACTTCTCCCTCCGGTGTCTTCCTTCCTCTTTCTGTCTGTGTGCACAATGTGATCCAGCTCTTATGGAAGGTAAGACGCAGATTGGCTAAGGCAGGTGTAGGTTCTTTGGAAGAAAAATACCAGCATTCTGGCTACTTACCTTTTTTAATGGTTAGCAAGGAATGCTGATCTTCTGGTTTCCTGCCACGCTGCATTCTGGTGAATGGTAGGGTGGGCATTTTATGCATTCTTTCTATTGATTTCATCTGGGCTTCTGGTGCTGGTCATCCTGGGAAGTATCAAAGAGGCAACACAAGGCATGTTTAAAATAATTCTTTAGCCTTATTACTGCCCTGTATGTGATCATTACAGCAGTGCTGGAATCAGAAAACCTTTCTCAAGGTACTAATTAATTAGGGCTCAAGGTTTGGCAACAAAAAGGGGGTTGCACCATGAGGGGCAGATTAATGAAAAGCAGCCTAACAGAAAACATATACCTCTATTTTTTATGAACTCTGCCAGCCAGGATAAAGGTGACAGTAAATCCATTTTGGCTTAATTGCTAACAAAGGGTGCATTTTAAAATATTTTATGGAGTTGATGCACCAGCTGCAGAGACCTTTGTGTGCCCAATACATCTCAGGGAATATTAATACTGTTAAGGTAACTCAGGTGGTGAATGCACTTGCTAAATAGATCTTTTTTGTCTAGGCATAGTTTTGACTCATAGAGTAGCATAGAGGGTGAATGTGTCTCCTGTAAACCACATTTGGTTACAGGCAGATTGAAGATTTCAGTTTAAGTAGATAGGCAAGTAGGTTACTGCTTTTATAACAGAAATAATTTTGTTACTTGTAGTTCAAAAATGCAGTGCCTCTAACATAGCACAATGAACTATGAACCCGCATCAAGACCTGCATGCACATTTCAAGGCATGGCTTTAGACCCTTACAGTATTTTGTCTCAATCTGCCATTAAGAATAGTTTCTTTTGTTAGTTTCTTAAGGTCTCCTTATTACAGATAAAACTAATCACTGCGTTAGATTTTAAATCCTGACTATGTGTTTCTCCCAGCCATGCAATTTAAACATATAGGCCCTCATTATGACATTGGCGGTAATTCCCACTTACCGCCACGCTGACTGCCGCCAACATATCGCCGCCGCAGCGGATATCTATTCACCATATTATTTCACACACACACACCAATCCATCACTATTCAGCCACAGACACAAGTCCGCCACACCAAAGGTCAGTGATAAACTGGCGGTATCAAAACCCACACCGTCACACCAACAGAACAACGCTCATCACATTATGACCCACAAATCACCATGGCGGACATTCAATGGCGGTAAACCATTGGCAGTACAGACCGCCGCGCTCAAAATACACACACACATACAAAACAACACTACATTGGACAATTTAAATAACACACACCTGACACACATACACACACCACACCCACACATACACACCCCACTATAAAACACACACCCACATTTCCCACAACCCTTTACGACTACAAACCATTGCCAACAGAGAGAAACAGCAAGAGCACACACACAACCAGAGCCACATACCACTCACACCTATACACCACTCATGCATCCCCACATCACACACCCCAACAGATTACCCTACACACCCTCACCTACACACCTTATACAACGACCATGGCACCACAAAGACACACTGGATTCTCATAGAAGGACAGCACCCCAGAACAAGGGATGACATCAGGAAGAGGTGGAACGACCTAGGGGGAAGGTACGCTCCATTGAAGCATTACACCAACTCGCTGTACAGAGGACTGGCGGTGGACCCCCACCTCCTCCCCCACAACTAACAACATGGGAGGAGCAAGTCTTGGCAATCATGCATCCTGAGGGCCTGGCCGGAGTTGGTGGAGGACTGGACTCTGGTAAGTCAACTCTATACTACTATCACTCCCCTACCTGCATGCCAACACATACCCCCACCCTCACCCTCACTCCCATCACTCCACCACCTCCCACATCCCCCACAATCACATCTCACTCATCCCAATGCCAAGCCCTGCATGTCATACCAATATATGGACACCACTCACAGACCTCCATGGACACCTATCACCAAAGCATGCGCACTAGAGAGAATCAGCTAGCCCACCACATACCAACTTACACTCAGGAAACACCACCACAGCACCCACCCAGCGTACCATACCTCTGTCCCCAGGACACGTCAATCAGAAGTGTGTCCACCTCTGCAGGGAACCCAGACTACACCTCGCACCCAGGACAATCAGGGACCTGGGATCAGGGGCAGTGGGCACCTGCTCACATCAACCTCCCCAGACATCGCCTTCCTCACCGAAACCTGGATGAAACCCTCATCGGAACCAAACATTGCCATAGCCATCCCTGAGGGCTACAAGATCACCCGAAGAGTCCGTACCAACAAACCAGGAGGAGGAATCGCCATTGTCCACAGAAGTTCCATCAGAATCTCAACCGACACCCATGACGCCCTAGATGCCGCAGAACACATGCACTTCCAGATATACATCAACGCCAACACCACCCTGAGAGGAACCCTCGTCTACAGACCCCCGGACTCCCACCCTCAATTCTGCGACGCCATCGCCGACATTATCAGCGCCCTCGCCTCCACTGACTACATGCTCCTTGGTGACCTGAATTTCCACCTGGAGAACACCGGCGACAGCAACTCCTCAGCCCTACTGGACAACCTTGCCAACCTCGGCCTCAAGCAACTGGTCATCTCGCCCACCCACTCAGCCGGACCGACCACCGTTGTGTTCATTTTTCCTTCCAGAAACCCACCACCCACCACCAACAGCATCGGATCCATCACCGCAAGTGGAACAAGATCTCCAAGCACCAATTGATCTCCAACCTCACCCACGCCCTACCACCCAAAACCAACGACCCCAACACTGCCGCCCTCAACCTCAAACAATGCCTTGATGACTGTGCCAACACCCTCGCTCCACTCAAGAAAACCACCAACACCCACGCCAACAAGAAAGCTCCCTGGTTCACCGCAGACCATCAGGCCTCCAAATGAGAATGCCAGAAAGCCAAGAAAGATCTGGCACCAAGAACAATCAGAAAACAACCACGCCGCCCTCAAATCAGCCATAATCAAACATCACCAGCTCATCCAGACCACCAAAAGATCTTTCTACAAAGAACGAATTGACAACATCACACACAATAGCAAGGAGCTCTTCAGCATCATCAAGGAACTCACCAACTTCCTGCTCCGCTGACCCACCCCACTCGCAAGACCTCTGCGACTCCCTCGCCACCTTCTTTCACAGCAAGAACACCGACATCCATGGAAGCTTGGCACCGCCGTCCTCCACCACCACCACTGCCAGGGTCGACCCCAAGGCACCCTGCCACACCAATATCCTGAATGCCTGGACCCCCACCAACGATGAGGAAACCACCAAGACCATGAGCACCATCCACTCCGGCTCTCCCGCTGACCCCTACCCTCACCACGTCTTCAATAAAGCCAGCCAAATCATCACTCCCCAGCTCCAGACCATCATCAACAGCTCCTTCGAGACCGCCATCTTCCCGGAGAGCTGGAAACACGCCAAAGTCAACGCCCTGCTCAAAAAGCCCAAAGCCAACCCCGAAGACCTCAAAAACTACCAACCTATCTCCTTACTCCCCTTCCCTGCGAAGGTCATCAAGAAGATAGTCAACAACCAACTATCCCACTTCTTGGAGGACAACAGCCTACTCAACGTCTCCCAGTCCGGATTCCGCAAGAACCACAGCACCGAGACCGCCCTTATCGCCTGCACCGACGACATCAGGAGCAGAGTCGACAAAGGAGAAACCGTTGCCCTCATCCTCCTTGACCTTTCCGCAGCCTTCAACACCGTCTGTCACCACACCGTTTGCACACGCCTCTCTGACGCCGGAATTTGCCACAGAGCCCTGGACTGGCTCACTTCCTTCCTCTCTGGAAGTACCCAGAGGGTCCGCCTCCCCCCATTCCTGTCCAAGGCCACCAAGATCATTTGTGGAGTTCCCCAGGGATCCTCACTCAGCCCCACCATCTTCAATGTCTACATGGCTCCACTCGCCAACATCGTCCAATCCCACGGCCTCAACATCGTCTCTTACGCAGACAACACTCAGCTCATCCTCTCTCTCATGAAGGACCCCGCGACCGCTAAGAACAACCTCCACACCGGACTTCACGCCATCGCCAACTGGATGAAAGAAAGCCGCCTCAAGCTGAACTCGGAGAAGACCGAGATCATCATCTTCGGCCCCAACAGATCAGCATGGGACGGCTCCTGGTGGCCTGCCACTCTGGGGTAGGCTCCAAAGCCCACCACCCACGCATGCAACCTCTGCTTCATACTGGACTCTTCGCTCTCTATGGCCCAGCAAGTCAACGCCATTTCATCCTCAACACCCTTCGCATGCTCCGCAAGACCTTCAGATGGATCCCCGTGGAAACCAGAAGAACGGTCACCCACGCCCTCGTCAGCAGCAGACTGGACCACGGCAACGCCCTCTATGCGGGAACAACGGCCAAGCTCCAGAAGAAACTCCAGCGCATCCAGAACGCCTCAGCACAACTCATCCTCAACCTCCCTCGCCACAAACACATCTCAGCCCACCTCAGAGACCTCTACTGGCTCCCCATCAACAAAAGGATGGTCTTCAAGCTCCTGATCCACGCTCACAAACCTCTCCACGACGCCGGACTGGCCTACCTCAACGAGCATCTCAACTTCCACATGCCAACACGCCAGCTTCACTCCATCAACATCGCCCTCGCAACCGTTCCCCACATACACCGTACCACAACTTACGGAAGATCCTTCTCCCACCTTGCTGCCAAAACCTGGAACTCCCTCCCCGTCAACCTATGTTTGACCCAGGACCTTCTGACCTTCAGAAAGCACCTCAAGACCTGGCTCTTTGAGCAGTAGCACCCCCGCGCCTTGAGACCCTTCCGGGTGAGTAGCACGCTGAACAAATCAATGATTGATTGATTGATTGATTGACACGGTTCAGGGGACAGAGGCACAGGACACCAGGGACACTGGGAGGACTTTTGTGCACCAGGGGGAGGACAGGCCCAGGGAACCGACTCTCCAGGAGGCACACACCGAGATCCTGGGAGCATACCAACATTCCCAGGATACGCTGGGCCAGATCCTGGCCAACGTGCAGGAGAACAGGCGGCTGCAGGAGGGACAGTACCAGGGGATCAGGGAGGACTTGCAGGCCATTAACACAACCCTGGTCTCCATTGCAGGGGTGCTGGCAGACATAACCAACATCATGAGGGAGGCAGTCTTCCAACACCAGGCGCCCTGCCACTAGCCAGACATCTGAGCTGCCTTCCACCTCCGTTGCTGCTAGTGGACAGGAGGCCCCGCCACAGGACCAACAGGCCACCAGCACCCCTCCCCCTGCAGAAGGAGAATCACCCTGAAAACGTTCCCTGCGATCCAGGCAGAGGCCAGATACTATTGTCAAGACCCCCACCAGGAAAGGAGACTCTCCTGGTTGTTACCCTTGTGTCCCACTCTGTAACCCCATCCACCTTGAACTGCCATTGCTCCCCTTCCTATGTCCTCTTGGACAATGCACCTGGGCTATCAATAGACTGGAACAATATCGTGGACTACCCTCCATCATCACCCCAGCCCATTGCACTTGCCCCTCTACTTCTTAGCACTTAAATAAACACACTTTCAAAAAATACAAGTATGGAGTATGTTAAACTTATTTCAGTATGTATTGGTTTAACCAGGTTCAAACATTGCAATTTAAATGTACAGTAATTTTCAAATAGGAAACACCTGTGGTTGGCTGCAGTGATCACACCAGGAGCGATAGTGGGGCACCAATATCTGCAAAATGAGTTGCCAAAGGGTACAGTAAGTGGGCATAGTAGTGGACAATAACAGCATGCCAGTGCCACAGAAATTAAAAATTAATTACAATGAAATGTGAAGGAACATTGTCTTACCTATGTGTCATTGGAAGTATTGTCGAATCACTGCTGTTCTGTTGTCCTCATCCTCATCCTCTGCCTCCTCATCCTCACTATCCACAGGGTCTACTGCTGCCACACAGCTATCTCCAGCCTCCTCCTCCTGCAGAAAAGGCACATGGTTTCTGAGGGCCAGGTTGTGCAACATGCAGCATGCCACGATTATCTGGCAGACCTTCTTGGGTGAGTGGCACAGGGATCCCCCAGTTAGATGGAGGCACCAAAACCTGGCCTTTAGGAGGCCAAAGGTACGTTCGATGATCCTTCTTGTTTGCCCATGTGCCTCATTGTAACGTTCTTCTACTCTTGTCCTGGGATTCCTCACAGGGGTGAGTAGCCATGATAGGTTGGGGTAATCAAAGTCACTTGCAATATTGAGGGACAACATTTAGCCACACACCATCCCATATGGATAGGACTTTGCACAAGAGGGGGGATCCCAGTGGGGTGACGGATAGCAGATATCAGGTCAGGCTCCAGTTGGGCACACAGCTCCATGATTGTGGCCCTGTCAAGTTTATAGGTGAGGATAATATGCCTGTCCTCCAGTGTTGCCAAGTCCACAAGGGGTCTGTACACAGGGGTATGTCTCCATCTCCTATTCATCCGCAACGATAGCAATCTATGGGACAAAAGAGTGAGGAGCTGGTCACAAACTGAACATCGTAGCCACAACAGTACAATGCATGATGTTAAATTTCAATGTGTAAGTGGCATTTGTACTGTAAGTCAAAATTTGAAATGTGACACAGTTATTATCTAGGGCCTGCCCTCTACCCCCTCTGAAATGGCGTCCGCCTGTCCTGTGTGGAGGGACAGGTGGAAGTGAGGTAATTCCGCTGCCATTGTGCGTCATTGAGGGAGGCAGTCGGGAATTGCAGTGCAACTCCTCATTGGTTATTATTGAGCCCTATGGGGTACAATGGCCAATGGTGATGTATGCCGGCAGTGACGGTATGCACCGCCGTGGACGTGATCGCCATTTTCTATCTGATCACTCACTTGCTACCTGACCTTCAATAGGAGAGGGCCTACTCTGCATGTACTTCTGTGACCTGTGTCTGCAACCTAACATGGCTCATGTGATTGGGGAAAGGGCCCCTGCATTCACCTCGATGGAGTTGGAGCGACTGGTGGATGGGGTCCTACCCCAGGACGGACTGCTGTATGAACCTCCAGACCAACAGGTGAGTACACTGTGAGCACGATGCACGTGGCATGTATGCATGGAGTGGTGTGTGTGAAAGCCTTGTGTAGGGGGGTGGGTCTATGTCCCCTAGGCGGCATGCAGCTTGTGTGCTGGGCCCTGTGTGTGCAAATGGCGATGTGAAGGGGTATGGTGGGCCATAAGTGTAACAAGCAGGACGTTCTGACTGATACCTTTTCCTGCATGTATTATCTGCATGTCAGCGCCCATCAAAAGAAGGGTATATGGCATGCCATCGCCAAGGACGTGCGGACCCTGGGGGTCTACGGCAGGCAGAGCACCCACTGTCGGAAACGGTGGGAGGACCTGAGAGGTTGGGCACGGAAAATGGTGGAGGCCCAGCTGGGGATGGCCTCCCAATAAGGAAGGGGTGCCCGTCGAACCCTGACCTGCCTGACGGCACGCATACTGGCGGTGGCCTATCTGGAGCTGGATGGGCACTTGAGGGCATCACAGCCACCACAAGGGGGTGAGTACAGTTCCCATCATTACAACTTAGGCATGGTTGGGGGGTACCCGGGTGGGGGATGTGTGTCAGTTGGTGCCCCTAGGCCAGGCCTGACATTGCAGTGTAGGTCCCCTGGTGGCTGGGGTTCTGAAGGGATAATCCTGCTACTTAGCTTGTAGACATCCAATACTGGTCAGGGCTGTGTGAGTCCCAGGTGTGCTGCCGTTGGCGGTATATGCCCCCCCATGCCCTGGTGGCTAGCATTTTCACTGGTAGTGCATTGGTTTGTGCGTAGGGCTGTTCCCCTGTGTGTGACGGTGGTGTGTACGCCAATGGTGGTGTTGGAGCAGCCATCGACCTAGTGTATCCTTTGTCTTTCCCCCTCCCCCTTTTTTGTTTTGTCACCCTGTCCTTCTGTGAACTAGCATCATCTGGCGGAGGAGCAGAGGCACCATCGACAGAGAGAGCTGCATCCTACAGACCCCAGGAGGCAGAGTCCACCGACAGTGAGGGCACCAGTGGGACAGAGGGGGAGGGGAGCACCACGGCAGAGACAGGAGGGGATAGTTCTGACACAGATACCTCCTTCGATAGAAGCTCCCTGGTGGTGGCGGACACTTCTGTACCCACCTCAGCTACAGGTACATCTGCCATCCCCGTACCAGCACCGCCCTCCCAGCAGCCCCTCATTGAGTTGCCCGTGCCCGCTGAGCCAGGAGGGTGGGCATCTCCTTCACCCCAGGCACCTCAGGCCCTGCCCCAGTTAGCCCTGCTGCCCTGAGTGAGGAGGCTATTGACCTCCTGCGATCCATCTTTGTAGGGCAGTCAACCATTGTAAATGCCATCCAGGGGCTGGCAGCCCAAATGCAACAGACTAATGCATTTCTGGACGGCATTCACACTGGCTTGGCGCCCCAACAGAGCTCAATCCAGGCTCTGGCCTCCTCTCTGATGGCAGCTATTGTCTGTGTTTCTACCGTCCCCCCTCCTACTTCCTCTTCCCAAATCCATCCCCCTCAACCCCAACCTATCCCAAGCACACAGGCAGACGAGCATGCACACAACACACAAGAGTGGCACAGGCAAACACAAGCACCACACTTCATCACACAGGCACTCACACAAACACCATCCAGATGCAGACATACCAACATCCACTACCTCTACTGTGTCCCCCTCCTCCTCATCCTCCACCTCCCTCCCAGTTGTGCCTACAGTCACACCTGCATGCAATACATCCTCATCCACTACCCCCATCACCACCACACCTATCAGAACACACACCTCACTGGCAGACACCACCACAACAGCCATGCACATATCCCCTGTGTCCTCTTTCACTGTGCCTGCCCCCCCAAGGTACACAAATGCAAGCACTCAGACACCCAACAGCCATCCACCTCACAACAGCATCCACCCCATGCACCTGCACCCAAACACAGAAGACACCCACCTCCTACAACCACTCCCTCCTCCTCCACTCCCAACCCTTCTCCCTCTTTCCGCCCCACTGTCCCTAGGAAGCTTTTTCTCTCCATCATTGGCCTCTTCCCTACCCCTCCCCCCATCATTCACATCTGGCCAGGGTGCCAAAAACCCTAGCAAGCACCTCAGCCACCAAGTCCACGGGACCACTAGTTTCCACACCCACTCGTAGTGGGAAAGGATCCAGGGCACCAGCCATCCTCAAAGTAAGTGTGCCTGCCCCAGCTGCTGCCCGGAAGGGCAAGGAGCCTGCCCCAAGTGCTACCAGGAAGGGCAAGGAGCCATCCCCAGCTGCTGCACGGAAGGGCAAGGGACCTGCACCAGGAGGCAGGAAGTACAAGGAGCCTCGTGCAGGAACTCAGTCAGAGCCCCCACCACCAACCATGGTTGTGCAGCTGTCCGAAGCTGCAGGGGATGGTCTGGAGCCTCCCCCCACCACCAGCAGCAGCACCACCACCACCAGCAGTAGGCAGCCGTCCGAGGCTGCAGGGGATGGGCTGGAGCCTCCACCACCACCAGCAGCACCGCCACCAGCAGTGGGCAGCCGTCCGAGGCTGCAGGGGATGGGCTGGAGACTCCCTTTAACACCACCAGCAGCAGCAGCACCACCACCACCAGCAGCAGTGGGTAGCCATTCAAGGCTGCAGGGGATGGGCTGGAGCTTCCCCCCCACCACCACCAGCAGCAGCACTGCCACCAGCAGTGTGCAGCCATCCGAGGCTGCAGGGGATGGGCTGGAGCTCCCCCCCCAACACCAGCAGCACCGCCACCACCACCAGCAGCAGCACCACCACCACCAGTGAGCAGCCATCCGAAGCTGCAGGGGATGGACTGGAGCCTCCACCCCCCCCAGTGGCTGCAGCAGGACCACTACCACCACTGAGCAGCCGTCACCACCGGCGGATGGTCTGTAGTCCTGCCTCCATGGGCTGCTGTGCAGCCTGTCCCCTGCAAATCCTATGAGAATGACACCCAGCTGAGAGACTGTGACCTTGCACTCCCCAGGATCAGAAGCACAGCCCTCCAGAACCAGTGGGCAAGCCACCCACTCACCCCATCCTCCCCAGGATCAGAAGCGCAGGGCACGATGCACCCTCCAGAATCAGTGGGTGAGCCACACACTCACCCCATCCTTCCCAGGATCAGAAGCACAGGGCACGATGCACCCTCCAGAACCAGTTGAAAACACCCACTTGAGAGACTGTGTCCTTCCACTCCCCAGGAAAAAGAGCAATGGGCATGTTGGCTCTTCCAGGGCTTGTGGGCAAGTCACCTACTTGGGAGACTGTGGCCTTGCACTCCCCAGGACAAATAGCGATGGGCATGTTGCCCCCTCCAGAGCAAGTGGGTAAGTCACTCACTTGAGAGACTGTGGCCTTGCACTCCCCAGGACAAAGAGCAATGGGCATGTTGGCTCCTCCAGAGCAAGTGGGTAAGTCACCCACTTGAGAGACTGTGTCCTTGCACTTCCCAGGACCAAGCACAGGGCATGTTGTCCACTCCAGGACCAGTGGTGTTGTTCTATCTCCTGGTTGAGGTGCCCTCTCGTTCCCCTGAGGTGCCTGCTTATTTTCCAAATGATGCCCCTGCAGTGTTCTCTCGATGTTGTTGCAGGTGACAAGTGGGGCCTTGGACTTTGGCCTGTGGCCCTGAGGCCCACGGACAATATGGACTGGGCAGTGTCCCTGGAACTGTACATATGCGATTAGTTAGATTTTTCATATTTCTACCGTATTTATATTATTTCCCTCACTTTTCATCACTTCCTGTAGTCGTTGCATTATTCCAGAGGGATACGGGGTGATTATGTTTTATTCTTGCGTCTGATTGTGTGTTTGGTGGTGGTGGTGGGGGTGTTGCATGTGTATGTCACTCTCTTTTTCCTCGCCCCCTCCCCTGTGTGCTAGGCGGCCGTACTCACTGTGGTCGTCTTCGCTGTTGTTGGTGTTCGTGGAGGAGCAGGACGTAGAAGAGCATGGGGAAGATCTGAAGTTCAGGCTCCATGGCAGCGTGGTTGTTCCCTGTGACTCCAACGGTGAGTCCTTTCCCTTCTGTGCAGTGTTCCTGCCAGGCTTTTGATGTCGTTGGTACCGCCCCGGAAAAGGTGGTGGATTGGGTTGTCATAGTATGGTGGCGGAACTTTGACTTCCGCCTGACTGTAGGCGGCTACCGTCGTGGTGGCTGTTGCTTTCGTCCTGGAAGTCTGTGTGGTAAAGTAGCTGTCTATGAGAGTTGTCACCGGCATGGTAATAATTTGGCGTTAGTTACCGCCAGCCTGTTGGCGGTATTACCACCACATTTTCACCGACCGCCAGGGTTGTAATGAGGGCGATAATGCCTACCAGTAGGGATGATCTGCAATTCCTACACCTTGCAAAGCTCATTGTCTTATGTAACACATCCTCTACATTGATTTACATCCTTGCATGATTTAATGACAATGTATAATGAGTTGCTGTTATGTAAATCGCCCTACATTAGGGTGAATAGCAATAAAAAAACGAAATAAAAAGATTAGTGGTATTCAAATTGTTATTTGTAAAGATACTCGTACAGACCGATACATCTGGCCTTCTTAGAGTGCATGCATGTCTCTTATGTACAAGGATAGAACAAAGTGAAAAGCTTGCCTCTAAATCACAGTTTCTCTTAAGTATGTATTAAGTGATAACAAGCTGTGAGCCTTTCTTTCTCCTCCATTGCATTGGTGGCCAGGTGTTACGATCTATATGGCTCCCAGTAAGGATCATACTTGAACAAAAGGAGGGCTGATGGCCCCTTAAATGTGGCCTTTGTTTGGGGTCCAGATGGAATCTAAAATAAGAAAGACCTTTCCTGTGCATTGCTGCTCGGAAATGAAAAGCAGATAATGTGCGAGTGCTGCTGAATGTGTCCTGGTGTCTGCAAATTACACTGGGATTCAGTATATTTCTCTGGGGCCCAACTTCTTGATAGGGGGGTCAGAACCCACACTGTGAAAAAAGTGGGTTTATGCCATGCACCCCGGGATGTCAACTCAACAAAATGCTGGGGGTAGTGGAAGTGACATCACATGCCCTTGGACCTCCACTTTCACTCAAACACATACACACAAATTCACACATACACACACTCTCACCTGCAAGCACGCACACAACATACATATAAAAGCATTTTTACTTACCTCAGCTGCCATGGAAGGGCACATTCCCTGCTAATTGTACCCCATTTGTATTACACTAATAGTAAATAATATGTTACTATTCACAATTAGTGTAATAAAAAATTGACAGAAAACAAAGAGAGTGGAGCAGTGCTTAATTTGTGCTTGTTGTTTACGGTGCTGTGCACCGTCACTTAATTCTGAGGGCCGGCGCTTAGTTTTGTGTCTCAAACATTTACTGTGAGCAAAAGACACGTGGGAAAGACGGAAGAAGAGAAAAAAGAAGAAGAGTCAGAAAGGGGAAAAGCAGGAAGATGCAAGAGTGAGCTGAAAGGGCGGGGAGTGGCTGTTAATGGATTGAAGAGGCCCGAAGTGACTTTAGGATGACTCTGCCTCAGTATTATGTGCTCGCACTTTTAATTGCAGCAGCCGCAGGTTTAGGAGGAGAGCTTTTAGCACCAGCACCTTTTTATTTACAAATTAAGCACTGGAGTGGAGTACTAACTGACATCCATAAGCATGAGCTTCCACTGTGTTCCTCTCACTGAATTTGCCACCTCTGAAGCCGGGGGTCACAAAGGGCAAGCTGCGACCCCTGGCAACCTCTAAATTACGTCCATGGTCAACTCGGGTGTATTCTCTGGCTTGTGCCCTGACGGTAAGCACAACAGTTTTTTGTTTATCATGAAGCTCCTCTCATGAATAAAATTTAGAGGTATTTTAGCCTCAGAATATAAGTGTTGAGAGGCTAGTTAAGTCATGTGAGATGCAGAGAGACATATAATAACACCTAGGGTAGGCAGGAAAGACAAACAAGGTGACACTAGGAGGGAGAGATTTAAAATGCAGTTTGAGAAATAAAAGCGTACAAGGACTATGAAGGCTGAAAAATAGAAAGGGAAAAGTGGAGAGGGTAGATTTGAGTGAGATTGAACATGATGCAAAGGATACTTAGTTATTTTACTATAAAAAGGAATAAAGAAGGGTGGGTAAGGCACATAAAGCAGAAAGAAGCTGGTGAGGGACAAAGGGGAGGAGTCAGGCAAAATACCAGTCGTGGCTCGCACGAGGGAAAGGGGCTGGGCGGAGCAGCGCATGGCAGGGAGGGTGGGGGGAACCAAAAAAATATATATATAAAAATAATACTTACCTTTTTTCCTGCGCCGCTCCATTCACTCTGCTCCGGCTCCTCAGGCTGCAGGCACAGGCTCCTAGCCTGCCCTGCGGCCAATCCTGATGCTGCTCAAAGCAGCTTCAGGATTGGCTGGGAGCGCCCAGCCAGGACGCTCCCAGGCAGACTGGGAGCCTGTGCAGGCTCTCTCCAGCCCGGCAACTGTGTTGCTGGGCTGGAGAGAGCACACTGCGCATGTATGTTTGGCTGGCCTGAGATGGCCAAACACCCGTGGCCCGCTCACTTCACAACATAATAAACATAAACTTTTGCAGCTCCTTCTGCTGGTGGGGGGCGCCGCTCCTCCACCCTAGCGGAGGAGCCCCCCTTGAAAGATACATGGCGAGATAGAGAGGAGTGAGAGCAGAAAGAGCAACAGAGGACTCTGGAGATGTTGTTATTAAAAACACATGTACATTACAGAACGAACAAAGAAATGTATGGGGAAACTATTTTTCGTGCACAGTCATTACAGGCTTGTTTGTCTCTACAACGGAAACAAGGAGAAGACCTGCCAACTTCCTGAAAAAACATCATGTGAGAGCAGGTAATTAGTAGGGGGCAGGGCCTGGGGAGAGGGTGGTACCTTGAGCCCATTATCTCCCCACCATTGAAAGTGCTTCTAATGGGGCGTGGCCATTGGGAGGGGGTGGGGTGTTGTACAGGTGACTGTTAATGAGCAAGTCTAACCCGCGTGGGGAGTTATAAAATATTGATGGACATCCAACCTGATCAGCCTCTATACAATATGAGCTGGAAATGCTCTCTACAGGGGTTTCCAACACACATTGTTTGCCACCCTGTGATATTGGCTCCTCATTGGGTGACCATGTGAAAGGAGCCCATATTGTGCGACACACAGTGGCACCGTGTGAGGTGGCAAGTCTGAAGTGTAATGTTACAGAACTCCATACCACATTGTTGTACTACTATACTACAGTAACCGTCTCCCGCCAACCAATACAACGAACTAATGAAAGTCACCTACTGCTGTAGAAGTACCTGTGGACCCTTTTAGGAAGGGGACGGTGCTGCATGTATTGTGTGCTTGTGAAATAATGTATGTACAAGGAGACGCTCTTCTTTCTTTTTGAACTGCAGCGACATGTAACAGAACTTTGAAAATGATATGCAAAGGTACGCATAATGTGCACTCTTCAAGTACAGAACCATCCCAGAAGGTCTCCTTGCATTATTCATAGATAATGGATGCTTACTTTTATCCAAATCAAAGGCACACATGTTATTGATGGATGAAAGGTTGAGTTGCCCCAACCCCCAATCTCACCCCCGCCAATTTGAACAGGTCCAGCACTGAAGTTGAGATAGATTTGACAGCATCCGGCATGTGCACATTCAAAACCTTTTCGAACATGTTGCCACATGTGCGCCTATATAAACCATATTAACTTTAACAATATCCTGCAGTCTAACAGCTACTTCTTAATTTGTGGAAAACTTGGGGCTTTAAGAATGACGTGGAATATTACCTAAGTAAAATGGGTGCCAGAATTCACATGTTCACTCACTCATCCACCTTCAAATTCTCTTCAGTGAGTTAAGTACCTGATCCACAGATCAGGTTCTAACCTAGCCGTACCTCAAGCCTCAGCTGTACATGTTCTCTGAGCAATGAAGGTTTGTACTAGTCTGCCATACTGGATCTGTTCGGCTGGGAATGCAAGATTACATTAGCTGCCTTCTGTGACAGTGGAAAGCTTGTTTTGCTTCTGACATCCAATACCAATTCTTTGCAAAAAGCAAGCCTTGCACTGCTGCTGCCTGATTTGTATGTGTCTTTTGATGGGTAAAGCATGTACTGTGGCTGCTCTGCCTATATTAGTCTTCTGAAGGAGGGAAGCTTGCACTATTTCTGCCCAAGGAATACCTGTTCAATGAAGACTGGTGTCTTCCACTGCTGAATGAAGGTGCTTATGAAGAAAGATTGATCTATAGAAATGCACTTGCATAGCAAGCCCTATAACCAAGGACTTTCCCACAATATTTGATGTGAGATGTCAGTAGTCCCAAGGATATTCCCATCCCCAAAGGTACAATATACGGGTGCCAAAACATGTTGACGGAAAAGAGAAGCAGGGTCCAATGCTCTACCATCTGCTTTTAATATTGTGGCAGGAAGACACCAGTAAAAATATTTTAGGCTCCCCTAACACACGTTTAATATAAGTCTGAGAGTTTAACAATGAGACAACGTAAATGTTGACATACGGGACACAACCTCACAAAAACCAGGGAACCCATAACTACGAGGCTGAGTAACCTGTGAACAGTAGTACCCTTGGTTAATAACAATGCTACATGTGAAACCTACTAATGCGCCGTATTACATTAGGAAGGTGGGTTTCGTCATCTTATAGGAGTATCTATGTGATGTGCTTCTTGTATGTTTAAGCATGTTTGCTGAGACTATACAACAGTCTTTTAGCTCCTCTCACTTTCTCCTTAGTGTGTTAGATACCTGTGTTGTTACTGCTCTGCACATTTGAGGCAATCATGTGATGTTCCTCTTCCTCATGCTATCTGCATTTTACTCATTCTTTGTGTTAGGGAACAATACACTGCTTCTGTCCATGATTTGCCTTTATTGTGTTCAGAAGATCCGTATAAATCATTCCACTACACAAAAGACAAAACAATTCACATTGCCAATGCTCATTATAATGTTTGAGGTGAATATAAGAGTGAACCTTCACAAACTGTGTGAGCAGAGTTCACTTTTAGTTTTGTTTGTGAAGCAAGCAGATTTTGAAATTAAGTACATGACTGTATCATTGTGAAACATATCTGACAAATAGCTCCATGTCATGTGTAATGCTTTGTACCAGTTCTATCTTTTAGCCAACATGACTTCGGGCCTGATTTAGAACTTGTCGGATAGGTTACTCCATCGCAACGGTGATGGGTGTCCTGTCCACCGAAATCTAAATCCCATTGGACATAATAGGATTTAGATTTTGGCGGATGGGACATCTGTTACTGCTGTAACAGAGTAATCTGTCCGCCATATTCTAAATCAACCCCTTTGTGTTCTGGGACGTTGTACCCCTGAAGAAAGTGTTAAGTTAAAAATACAAGCCCCACAACGCAATATGCTTATGGCTGAAAAGCGAGGAATGACTGATATTCTAAGTCAGAACCACTAAAATAATGTGATTTTGCTGCCAAAGCGTTTCTAAATAATTATTGATTTGCTGCATGTGCTACATTAGCCATTATATGCTGTTTAATCTGCAGATTCACCAAAAAGACATTTGTTTCTAGCTCAAACAGGTCACAAGTTGCTAACAGCACAGGGACAGGACTTGCCTCATAGTGGAAGGACCTTTGCAAAAAGGTTGACTGGTCACCATTCTATTGCTTATTCTTGTATTTGGGTATAAAACTGTACTAATAAAGTGAAAAATGCGTGGCATAACACTGCACAGTTTTTGTTTCCTTGCTACATAATTTAGACAACCCTGCCACCAGGGTTGCACTTTTAGCAAAATAACATCTTACAAGAAATTATATACGCATAATTGCATAGAAGATCGTTCACTGACAAATCACAATTCATTAATATAACTTGATGCTGATCACCTGTGAAAATTACAAACATACTCCCAAATCTAGAAGCAAGCCCTTCCGATGCCATCCTCGTGTCTGTACCTTTCCACTTTAGAAGGCACATAATGTAGTCCTCCCCGGCCGCATACTTCCAGAGGCCCTTTTCATAGTGCACTTAACAAACTAGTGAAATGCAAAATAAAATTGTGTTCCTGACTTTCTGCCTATTCTCTTTTTCCAAATCCAAACAGGAACAACTTACTGATAATAGGCTTGCATTAACACTACTTGGGGAAAAAACCAGTTTGCCAGGAACACTTTGTTTTCCAGAGCAATGCCAGCAGCAGAGACACTAATGAAAGGAAAAACAATGTGCTGGCCCTCGTATTCCCTAGCGCCTGCCTGTCACCCTGCCTTGAAATGTTTCAGCACGTGCAGTCCTCTAAGGGCTGCCAATGGTGGACGGGCTCTGAGGGCTGCCAATGGTCGACCTAGGGCTATGGGGTCAAACACAGATTTCTGCAAAGGATACATTAGTCTTCTGAGCAACTGAACCCTTACAAAAAAACGTAACGGGCATCTGTACTGTGCCGTCTGTTTGCAGGGAAAATACATGAAACTGCTGCACTGCACAAATTGGCTAAAGAGACTGCTAGTGTAACAATTACTAACAGATAATTCAATTACTTTGAGTCCCTTCTTGTTGATTTCAAGCATTACTTCTTGAGGAGTGTCTACCTTTTCAGACAGACATATGGTTGCCCTGCTGTACTTTCATGGACACAGCCCAAATACAACGATTTAGTCACCATCTATCTTGATATGATTCAAAAGGGTACCATCCTCTTCAGGAAATCTGTAACTTACCAAGCTTTCTTACCTTAAATGGCCTCTTCCAAGGGATGGTGCGTGGGTCCCCATGAAAACAATGTGGAAGAAATGATTCAGAAGTAATAAAATGACTGGTATTGATTTGTACCAATATAACCATATAGACTGCCATAGCGGGCTATACTGGCCAGTAAAGGCCTGCTCCAGCGTTATCAAGGGAGCGGGACTTTAATGCCGGTGTAGCCCAGCTACGGAGGGTTATAGGGCTATTAAAACATTCTGCCACTCAAGGGCAGAATGTTCTAATAAATAAAACAAATAAAACAAAGGCCTCACAGAGCCCGAAGGGACTGAATTCCCCTCGGCTCCGTGAGGCCTTTGTGCACAGCAACAGCTGTGAACAAAAACTTTGGAATGTTGGCGCTCCGGGCTTCTACCAGCCATTAGAAGCCCAGAACACTCTATTGTTTTCAATGGAGCTCCCTACATTCCAGTGTTCTATAGTTCTTCATACACTTTGTTGCTCCAGTCATTATTCATTGAAGAATAGCAACGTTAATATAAAATAGTTTTGACCAAGTGGAGACTTTCCCAGATGAAAAAACACCAACAAGCTAAGATGATGTAATTCTTGTGAAAGCTATTTTACGCCTAGCCTAGACGCAACTCAGCAGAAAGCATACTGGGACAACATTTCCCATTGTCACCACAATGAAGAAGAAAACGCTTAACAAGAGTTGAGGGCAGATCCCGAGTAGCTGCTTTCATATTTCCAGAATGGAAGTGCCTTGGACCGCTTCCCAAGAAGCTGACATCTGTCTCTGGTTGAATTTCCTTGATTTGCACCTGGACAAGGCAAGTTATAAGTTGCTGCAAAAGCAAAACACATCCACATGTTCAAAGGAAAGCCAAAATAACCTCTACTGATTAAGGAAGCATGTCCAAAGGACCAACAAACAATACAGGTTTTTCTGACGTGGGGTGGTACCCTTTACCCACCAAGTTAGGTGAAGCCTAACTCTCTGCTTTCGGGCTTTCTATGCTCATTAAAGGGAAGAAGAACAACAATATGTCTGTCTTAAGAGGTAGAGAAACCACAATGAATATTGACTAAAATGTGGAAGGGGGCAAGGAGGTAATATGCAGTGAAACATATGTCTCCAGACATATTGCTGCATCCAACTCCAATAATAGGCAAGGTTCAGCAGCAAATGGAGAATCCTTGATTTCATATCCTGCGAAGGGTCTGTATGAAAAATGAAGAAATACAATTCTGAATTCAACAAGTGCAGATCTCTATATTGGAGTTTCATAATAATGTTAAAAATGCAACTTCTCTGTGGCCTAGAGAAACAGGCACACAAAAATGTAATTTGTTAAGCTTACCACTACAGTCTCGGAAGAAATTGAATATGCCTTCTCATGTTGCATAAACCATGACTCTGGCATAGTTTTACAAGGTTTGCTTTCCCATTCACAGGTGACTCAGATGAACTTTGGTGCAAGGCACCAATGCTTAATGTAAAAGGCAGGTTATTGTAGCCCCACTGAACCACACCCAATACATTGTTGAAGTGGAAGCATTGCTTTTGGGTTACTAACAACCCCTAAACCGGGATCTGAGGTAATACTGGAAACAGACCTATTTTGCTCTTTACAATACCACACACACCAATGGTACTAAGAAGAATAGATGCTTTCAACTAAATGCTTTTATTGTGGCAGGGTGAACTTGTTTCTCAGCACATCTAAAACAACACACAAAATATCATAAAAACAGCAAACAGGCATATTATGAACAAGAGGATAAAATGAACATTTCTAACATAGTTAAAATGTCATTTAAAACCTAACACCCTAAAATCTAACTCAGTAAGCAATGCTAGAAGAGCATGCAAAGTAGAACCTGAAATCTAAACTGCCTTAGGAAGAACCAATTCACTGCATACCTTGTTGACAGCAAAAGCTGTGGTTATCAAAGAGATATGAAGGCAGTGTTCCCTGCGAAAGCCTCCTCTCTCCTGGATTCAGCTTGTTATCTGCCTCAAGTGCGATGTAGCATCTTCTTGGTGTGCTGGCAACAGTCAAGACTGTCTCCAGGAGTATCCTATGCGATATTCTGGGCAAAGGACCTCTCCTTACAAGTGGTCAAGTGGCAGCTCTTTTATACTATCTCTTATCAAAGATTGGAGTTTCTGACATAAGTCCAGGAATTTTTGACATAGATTATGTGCATCACGGTGTATGTCCCAGACATATCCATATGAACATATAAGGTAAATGGGGGTCAATTCAGTCTACAGTATTTGGGATGTATGCCTGTGTTTGTTCTTAATTGGCCTTGACATTATGATAAGTAGTTATTTGTCCCAGACTGATGTCACATCATGTGTTATAACTGTCATTGTCAGAATGACTTGACACCTTCATAGATCTTGGAATGATAAAGCCAGACAACATCTGCGTCAATGGCAGACATGACAATAATTCTACAAAAGTTGAGGAAAATAGTGACACCCATTACCTAAGATTTGGGAAATGGCAATTCCCATTACCTGAGATGGAGTCGGAGCCTACCTAAAAGGGAGTCAGACCTTAAAGGCTTAATGTTATCCCTGGCTTGCATGTCTGAATGAAACGTCATAGGGGCATTTTCAAAACCTAGCTAACGTGTAAGGAGATTCATACACTTAAATTACTAGAATATAAAACATCTAAAAGGTGATCAATTTCTAAATACAATATATAAGACATTTCATAGAATAAAAAAAAACAAGTAATACATCATCAATATATATGAGTGCAATAATATATGTAATGCGCAAAGTGAAGCATCAATACTTGCTTTGTTTTAAGCAATTCATGATTAAACGTAAAACACAGTCTGTCTAAAGTGTGTTCTAAAGAGAGATGCATTTTGGTTTTTAAACATAACAATGATGTTAAAAATAGGCCAGATTAAAAATATGCAAGATAAAAAAGCAACATTTACAGTGTCTGTTTGAAAACCGCTCTCCCAGTTCATAATATAGTCTCTGTGGTACATAAGCTGGATCTGGGCGACTCAGACGTTGATTTCAGTCCTTATCGTAGGACATGTTAACATCATCAGGTGCACATGAGCCATATGTCTGGTCCTTAGAGAAATCAAATAATGTGTGCAGGTTGTCACTAGCTCACACATTAGATGGACCAGCCATTGGTTGCTCATCTAAAGCACTCAATAATTTTGGAGATTCTTCTTTCGGAGGCTCAAACGTTTAACAATTAATTAAGCCACTCATCGAGTTATTTCAAAAAGTGTCACTGGAGAGGCTGACCTATCATAGTCAGCATCTTGTAGGAGAGATAGATGCATTGCCCAGCATTGTCTCTGGTGTTCTTGTATTGGATGCAGCATAAAGTTAATATCAAGATAAGAAACTGGGGGCTTTTCAAGACGTAGGTCCAAAATTATCTCAGTTAGACAGTTTATGCACCAGACCACAATTATGGTTTAAGGTGGTGGGTAAAAGGCACTCCCACATTACTGTATTGTTTTCAAACCTAATCGCATATGGCTGACTGGGTTCCAGCCCAGTTATAAATAAATGAAAATCATTATTTAACATTTCATGGCATGTGGGGATGGATGGAGTGGGAGTTAAAAATAAAACACATTGCAATCCTGGCATCAAAGCACTACACATTCCATGCAAAGTTGTAGTATCACACAGAAGGGAGTGACCCAGTGGTTTCTGCAATTTGCTGTACTAATATTTACAGGGACATCTTCATTTTCATTTAAACACATGTAAGGAAAAGGAAACTTCCATGAATGGAACAATTGTGCACAGTTTCACACCAGCCTAACGATCTATGTTTTTGGCAGTCGTGAAAACGAAAAGCTGTATTTGGTAGAGAAATTATACCATGTATTAATAATGTCAGTGAAGGTGTGTCACTAACTGAAAAGGTGCTTCTTCCATTTGTTCAGTACTCAATAGTGTATATGTGGATTCTTTCTGTGGCATTGCTTAATGTGGTAATGTCAGACTATAAGGTTAAAAAATAACAGTTTCATTTAAATGTTGGGGAGACACAAAACATGACCTGAGTGTTTGTAATGCCCAATTTAATTGTATTTTAGCTCCTAACCTGGAGTAGTATCTCCATTAGAGCTCAGGGGCTGAGCCCCTCTGAAATTCCTACACATTTACATAAAAAAATATTAAATGGATCGATTTGTTTAGAGACACAATCGTATCTCTAAACAAATTGATGCATTTAAGCCTGGGCTGTCTGTCCTAGGCTGCCTGCCCTGCCTCGCTCTGAAGCAGGAGACGGACGCCAGGCAGTAAATGCCGATGGTGGCGGCAGCATTTGGAAGCAAGCCATTACTTTTTATGTGCCTGAACTGCCCCGCGTCTACTATTGACGGATCGAGGCTCTTTGTACTCGTTCTCATGTTTGTGTTGTACCGGCTTTGATTCACGATCAGTGAATCTTGACACACTTGTGCCTTTCCCAGTCGCTGTTTATTTACTTAGTATGAGCCACAAAAAACGTCTATAAAGGTTTATGTTTGTTCCATTTTCTATATTCCATTAAATTGAACCCTGATCATGACCATTGTTAAATCTCAATATTAGAGCACCCATGTATTTTTCAATAGAGACAGGCACTCTATGCTAAAATGATTTTTTAAACATAATATAGGTATGAATTGTTGACCTATACCCCCATGGCATCTGAATCAAGGATTGCCTTGACAACTATCTGTTGAATACTTTGTATCATTTGTTTTGCACTTTTTCCTCCAGATTGACTTTGCGCCTGACCACCGGTCTGTGTGGTCCTAGGAAGTGCGCTCCCCTAATTGGGATGGTAAGCTCAGATGTTTTAAATGTGCATGTTTTTCTTTGCACTAGTTGACACTCACACTATGTAGCACATGTGTCCTTTACCACCATTTCCCCCCTTTTATATTTACGTTTTGATTAACCTATGTACTTTCATTTCTAGGGCGACAGTTAGGAATTATTTTTCCTCATCAATGTAAGTGACTGGATACTTTGTTTTCTTTATAATTTTTGGTGAATATTAATCCAGACTACCTTGAATTTAGGAGATACACATAGGTGGTCATTACAACCCTGGGGGACGGTGTTAAAGCTGCGGTAATACCGCAAACAGGCCGGCGAAAAAAAAAAAGGGAATCACGACCCTGGCGGAAACCGCCAACTAAGACAGCCACTTTAACACATCGCCCGCCACAGCGGTACAGACAAACAGCGCGGCGGTCACCGCCAACAGACAGGCGGAAGACAATGTACCGCCCACACTATCACAACACACCAATCCGCCACCTTTTCCGGGGCGGATTCACCGTGGATAAAAACACGGCGGAAACAGCTTGTGCTATGGGAAAACGCTCACCTCAACACATCCCACGAGGAACGAGGACACCATGGAGCCGGAACTACAAATCTTACCTGCCCTTGCATTCCTGCTCATCTACGACCAACAGCGACGTAGGCGCAGAACATACCGGTGAGTACAGCACCTACGACATGGGGGAGGAAAAAAGTTACGGGGACACCCACCGAACACCCCCACCCTCGCATATTACAACATACACACCAATGCAGTCACAAAAATCACAGTAACAACCCACAATCCCCCCGGAAGAATGCAAAGACAAAGCGAATAGCGGTCAAACTTTGTATTGTGCCAATATACTACTCATTAAAAAATATACGTATATATATATATCACGAAATCTGTCAAAAATAAATGTACAATACAAGAAGTAGTGCAGAGATGTACACAACAATGTCCGTGCACCAACAGTCAAAAAATGCATGGGCGACGCCCACAATAGATACCTGACCAAAATCAGAGAGAACACTGCCGGGGCATCAGATAGAAACAATACAGGCACCTCAGGGGGAAGGGAAGGGGGGGCACCTCAGCCAGATGAATGCGAAGCCAGATCCACGACGGAGCTCCATGCCCATTGATGTATCCTGGGGAGTGCAAAGCCACAGTCTCTCAAGTCTCTACAGTGGGTGGTTTGCCCACTGTTACATCCTGGGGAGTGCAAAGCCACAGTCTCTCAAGTCTCTACAGTGGGTGGCTTGCCCACTGCTTTATCCTGGGGAGTGCAAAGCCACAGTCTCTCAAGTCTCTACAGTGGGTGGTTTGCCCACTGCTTTATCCTGGGGAGTGCAAAGCCACAGTCTCTCAAGTCACTTCAGTGGGTGGGTTGCCCACTGTGCCATCCTGGGGAGTGCAAAGCCACAGTCTCTCAAGTCTCTACAGTGGGTGGCTTGCCCACTGTTACATCCTGGGGAGTGCAAAGCCACAGTCTCTCAAGTCACTTCAGTGGGTGGGTTGCCCACTGTGCCATCCTGGGGAGTGCAAAGCCACAGTCTCTCAAGTCTCTACAGTGAGTGGCTTGCCCACTGTTACATCCTGGGGAGTGCAAAGACACATCTTCGCAAGTAGATGCAGTTCTCTACTGGTACTGGGTGGGACTGGTGCCCAGGCTGGATGAGTCTCCCCGTGAAAGTACATGTCCTGTCACAGTCCCAGCTGCACATGGGAGAACGATGCCTGATGTGCCGGACTATTCATACCCACACGGTCTTTGCCCTGTTCAGCGGTCTTCACCATGGCGGTCTTTGCCCTGTTCAGCGGTCTTCACCATGGCGGTCTTTGCCCTGTTCAGCGGTCTTCACCATGGCAGTCTTGGCCTTGTTCAGCGGTGCTTAGCCATGGCGGTCTTTGCCCTGTTCAGCGGTCTTCACCATGGAAGTCTTGGCCTTGTTCAGCGGTGCTTAGCCATGGCGGTCTTTGTCCTGTTTAGCGGTCTTCACCATGGCAGTCTTTGCCCTGTTCAGCGTTCTTCACCATGGCAGTCTTGGCCTTGTTCAGCGGTGCTTAGCCATGGCGGTCTTTGCCCTGTTCAGCGGTCTTCCCCATGGCGGTCTTTGCCCTGTTCAGCGGTCTTCACCATGGCGGTCTTTGCCCTGTTCAGCTGTGCCTTGCCATGGCGGTTCTGGGACGGATATTGGTGTGTGGCATTACGATCTCCACACTGGACATTGGTGTGTGGTATGACGAACTCCATACTGGACATTGGTGTGTGGCATGACGAACTCCACACTGGACATTGGTGTGTGGCATGACGAACTCCATACTGGACATTGGTGTGTGGCATGGCGAACTCCACACTGGACATTGGTGTGTGGCATGACGTTCCATCATTGCCCAGCGGGGCTGTGGGATTCTGGACCCTCATGGGCTGTTACTCCGGCGGTGGTCTCCTGACCAGTAACGATACTTGGGCCCTCCTGGGCTATGACTCTGGCGGTGGTCTCCTGACCAGTTACGATACTTGAGCCCTCCTGGGCTGTGACTCCGGCGGTGGCGGTGGTCTCCTGACCAGTAACGATACTTGGGCCCTCCTGGGCTATGACTCTGGCGGTGGTCTCCTGACCAGTTACGATACTTGGGCCCTCCTGGGCTGTGACTCTGGCGGTGGTCTCCTGACCAGTTACGATACTTGAGCCCTCCTGGGCTGTGACTCCGGCGGTGGCAGTGGTCTCCTGACCAGTAACGATACTTGGGCCCTCCTGGGCTATGACTCTGGCGGTGGTATCCTGACCAGTTACGACACTTGAGCCCTCCTGGGCTGTGACTCCGGCGGTGGTCTACTGACCAGTAACGATACTTGGGCCCTCCTGGGCTATGACTCTGGCGGTGGTCTCCTGACCAGTAACAACGGTGCTGGCGGTTGTGTCTGGACCGCCGGAAATGATGGCGCACTTCTCCGCTGTGACACTCACAACAGGTTGCGGAAACTTCCTCGGGACCTTCCCCACCTTCTTTTGAGTTACGGATGACTCACCAATCGCCTTGGATCCCATTTCACTGTTTGTCCCACCAGGAGTCTTGACACGGTCCCGTCGTCCACTCTCCAATTTCAGAGCCTTTATAGTGGGTGGGCTGACAGTGCCTTGGCTCCGGGTCCTACTGCCTGCCCTGGTGGACGGGGCACTCCAAAAACCTGGTACACGCACCACTGGTACTGGAGGCTTTTTGGCTGAGGCGCTACGACGGGACTGATGAATTGGAGGGGGGGTGGTGGCAAAAAGGTCAATTTGACATAGGGACAGTTTCTGACGTACACTGGGATGGGTAGCTGGAGGGGCTCTGGGAGTGGAGGAAGAGGAGGTGGTTGTAGGAGGTGTCACTTTAGCTGTTTTGGGTGCAAGTGCAGGTACTGGAGGCTGTCGTGAGGTGGATGGATGTTGGGTGAGTGATTGCCGGCGTTTGTGTACTTTGGGAGAGGTCGTCACAGACACACTGGGAGAGGACACAGGGGACGTGTAAATGGCAGTGGAGGTGGTGAGTGCATGTGAGTGGTTTGTGGTGCTGGGTGTCCTGGTGTGAGTCCTAGTGCCTGTAGATGTGGTGCATGCAGGTGTGTGTGTAGACGACACTGGGAGGGAGGAGGGAGAAGAGGAGGGGGGGACATAGTGGAGACAGTGGATGTTGCTGTGTCTGTATGGGTCTGATGCTTGTGTGAGTACCTGTGGTGTGTGTGTTGCCTATGTTTGCTTGAGCTACTTGTGTGTGTTGACTTGTGTGCATGCTGGTCTGTAGGTGTGCTTTGGATGGGCTGGGGTACAGGGGATTGGGTCTGGGTGGAGGAAGTTGGAGGGTGGAGGCTGGACACAGGGACAATGGCTGCCATCAGTGCTGAGGCCAGAGATTGCAGGGTTCGCTGAAGGACAGCCTGACCAGAATGAATGCCTTCCAGGAATGCATTACCGTGTTTCAACTCTCGTTCTACACCCTGGATGGCATTCACAATGGTAGACTGCCCAACAGTGAGTGACCTGAGGAGGTCAATGGCCTCCTCACTGAGGGCAGCTGGGGTGACTGGGGCAGGGCCTGAGGTGCCTGGGGCGAAGGTGATGCCCACCCTCCTGGGTGAGCGGGCACGGGGTGAACGCTGAGGGGCTGCTGGGAGGGCGGTGCTGGTAGGGGAGGTGGTGGCTGTACCTGTAGAAGTGGGGCGCACAGATGGTGCCGCCACCACAGGCGAGCTCCCATCTGCGGACGAGTCCGTGTCGCTGTTTGGTGATCCAGTGGCCGACGTGAAGCTCCCCTCGCCCTCCGTCCCACTGGTGAATTCAGAGTCTGTGGTGTGGCCCTCCATGGCCATGTGGGATGCAGCTCCCTCGTGCTCCGGTGCCACTGTACCTCCGCCTGTTGATGCTGATGTACAGAAGGACAGGGAGAGCAGAAAAAGGGGGGAGACAGAAGAAAGAGTTTTAGTGGATGGCATACCGCTACCGTTGGCGGACAAGACAAACGCAGCAGCCCCCTGCATTACGCCGTGCTCCTGCCCTCTGCACATGCAATTTCTGGGATGTGGCCTACATGGCAATGGTAGAAATCTGCCCACATGGATGGCAAAGGGGCAACTATACATCAATTTGCCATTTTTGGGAGTTGGGGTAGAGTGCCACATGGCCTACATAACAGAGGGGCCTTGCCTACATAACTCGCCCTGGCGTAGGGACACCCACAGCCCACCACCCCCACCCAGACAGCTCCACTGCACGCAAAGTCCACAGGATGAGGTTGTACTCACCCCCTTGTGTCTGCTGTGATGTCCTTAAGCGCCCATCCAACTCCGGGTAGGCCACCGCCAGGATCCGGAACATCAGGGGGGTCATGGTGCGACGGGCACCCCTCCCACGTTGGGAGGCCATCCCCAGCTGAGCCTCTGCCGTCTTCTTGCTGCAGCGGCGAATGTCCTCCCATCTCTTCCGGCAGTGGGTGCCCCTTCTCTGGTGGGCCCCCAGGGTCCGGACTTCATTGGCGATGGCACGCCAAATGTCCCTCTTCTGGTGGGCGCTGACCTACATGACATGCACAAGGAAAGGGGAACAGTCATTACCTACAGCACCGTCGTTGTAATTGGCCCCCTCCCAACTCTATCCCTGTGGCCCATTCGTCCCCATGCATGACTGTTCTATGTACTCTGCCCCCTTCCCTCATCCACCCAGCCCTCTCCACCCAGGCCTAGCCCATACAACATGCTCCCTGTGTACTAACCTGTTGGTCTGGAGGACCGTAGAGTAGCGTCTACTGGGGGAGGACCCCATCCACAAGTTTCTCCAACTCCTGTGCAGTGAAGGCAGGGGCCCTTTCCCCAGACGCAGCAGCCATCGTCGCTTCCAGACCGAGGTCACAGCAGCACTAGCAGTGTAGGTCCTCTCCTGTCGAAGGTCAGGTATCTAGTGATTGAACAGATAGAAAATGGTGGTGAAGTCCGCGGCGGTGACGTCCGCGGCGGTGCGCATCATCACCGCCAGCGCACCTGTTCATTGGCTCCTGGGACCCCTAGGGTCCAATGTTAACCAATGCAGCATAGCGATGCGCTCTACGACCGCCTACCGCGACGGTGTCCAATGCCAGCGCAGTTACCCCACAATTCCAATGTCCCAGTTTAGAGGTCAGGCAGCCGCCATTTCAGGGGCCCACATGGCTTCAATTACTACTGCGTCACACATACCGAGGCCTACACTCAAAACCTTTCCCGGATGGGTTAATTGTCTGTTGTAGTCTTGTGTGTGACTGTGGGTACATATCTGGAGGAATGCTGACAGTTTCTTCGCTGTTGTCCTTCTTAGGCACCGTCAGTTGGGACATATTGGAAGATGGCGGAATCCGCCGGTGTACCGACCACTGGTGGACCTGTTGACAATGGAAGAGCGACATGTCATCGTGACCTACCGGTTTGACCGTGCCACAATCCAGGAACTATGTACCCAGTTGGAGCCAGACCTGATGTCACCAATCCGCCATCCGACTGGAATCCCCCCTGACGTGCAGGTGCTGTCAGTGCTCCATTTCCTTGCAAGTAGGTCTTTTCAGACAACAGTGGCCATGGCATCAGGGATGTCTCAGCCTATGTTTTCCAACGTGTTGTCCAGAGTGTTGTCTGCCCTGCTGAAACACATAAGGAGATACATCATTTTCCCTGACGTGGCGGATTTGCCTACAGTTAAAGGTGACTTCTATGCCCTTGGACATATCCCCAACGTCATAGGTGCCATTGATGGGACCCATGTAGCTCTGGTCCCCCCCGCAGGAATGAACAGGTGTACAGGAACAGGAAGAGTTATCATTCAATGAATGTCCAGATGGTCTGTTTGGTAGACCAGTACATCTCGCAGGTAAATGCAATGTTCCCTGGCTCAGTGCATGATGCCTACATCCTGTGGAATAGCAGCATCCCTGATATGATGGGTGAACTCCAGAGGCACCGTGTATGGCTATTGGGGGACTCTGGTTACCCCAACCTGTCCTGGCTACTGACCTCAGTGAGGAATCTCAGGACCAAGGCAGAGGAACGCTACAATGAGGCCCATGGGCGGACTAGGAGGGTGATCGAGCGGACGTTCGGCCTCCTGAAGGCCAGGTTCAGGTGCCTCCATATGACAGGTGGGTCCCTATTCTACTCACCGAAGAAGGTGTGCGACATCATCATCGCCTGCTCTATGCTCCATAACTTGGCATTGCGACGACAGGTGCCTTTTCTGCAGGAGGATGATCCAGATGACGGTGTTGTTGCAGCGGTTGAGCCTGTGGAGCCTGTGGACAGTGATGAGGATGAAGCTGATGAAGATGAAAACGACAACAGGGAGTCAGTCATATAGCAATATTTTCAATGAGACACAGGTGAGTACAATTTCATGTTTCACATTATATTACATTTCACACATCTACCTCTTTCCTGTACCTACATTTCACTCCCTATTTGGTAACTGAGTTGTCCCCTTCCATTTCAGTTTCAGTAATGTGGTAACCTATGTGTCAACAGCTTGCACCCTTGAAAGGCTTGTGATGTGTGACATTGGTATGTTGACCTTCCAATGGGTAACCTTTTTTAACACTGTAATTGACAATACAAAGTTCACAATCATTGACTGACTCCAATATTATTGAGGTTTCAAGGGTGTTTATTGAAGTGCATAAAAATGTAGGGGGGTTGTGAAATGGGGAGAGGTCATGGTGGAAGAATGTCCATGGCAGAGTCCAGTCTATTAGTCTCACAGGTACATTGCACATCTGGCCATTGGAAGTGGAGCTGGGGCAGTTCCAAGCTGGACAGGGTAACAAAGTGGGACAGTGGGGGGACAATCAGGGTGGTCTTATTTCCTGGCGGGGGTCTTGCCATCTTGCTCTGTCCTGTTCCTGGATCTCAGGGCCCGCTTTCGTGGTGGTTGTCCGTCTGTAGGGGGTGGGGTGCTGGTGTGTTGGTCCTGTGGCGGGGCATCCTGTCCACTAGCGCCGGCGGAGGTGGTGGGCATTTCATCGTCCTGGCTAGTGTCAGGGGCCCCTTGGAGTGCCACGGTGTCCCTCAAGGTCTTTTGAATGTCCGTCAGCACCCCTACGATGGTGCCCAGGGCGGAGCCGATGGTCCTGAGCTCCTCCCTGAACCCAAATACTGCTCCTCCTGCAGACGCAGGGTCTCCTGCAACTGGTCCAGGACCGTTGCCATCGTCTCCTGGGAGTGGTGGTATGCTCCCATGATGGAGGATAGGGCCTTGTTGAGAGTAGGTTCCCTTGGCCTGTCCTCCCTCTGTCGCGCAGCAGCCCTCCCATTTCCCCGGTGTTCCTGTGCCTCCGTCCCCTGGACCGTGTGCCCACTACCACTGCCCCCAGGTCCCTGTTGTTGTTGGGGTGGTGGGTTAGCCTGGGTGCCCTGTAGTGGTGGACACACCGCTGATTGACCTGTCCTGGGTAGGGAGGTATGGGCCCGCTGGGTTGGTGCTGTGCTGGTGTTACCAGAGGGTGTAAGCTCAGTGTTGGCCTGTGGCTGGGCAAGGGGAACCGACTGTACTGAGGCCCACGATGGTCCGGGCTGGTCATCAAGATCCAGTAGGGCAGAGCTGCTGTCGTCACTGTGGGCCTCTTCTGGGGGTGGAGTGGTGTTGTCTGGACCCTCTGGTGTGGTGATGTTCCTTCGGGTTCCTGCGGGAGTATAAGTACATAATTATTGCATGTGTGTGTTTCATGGTGTGCAATGGTTGGGTGTGCGTGAACCCCAGTGCAGGCATTCCTGTGTGGGGGCTTGTGTGGTGATGTTTGTGGGGTGTTGTGGGTATGTGCAGTGGGCATGCTTTAGTGATGGGTGTCCATGCTTAGTTGTGTCATGCAGGTCTTGGGGTTGGGATGGGTGGTTGGTGTTATGGGTAGATTAGTGAGGAGTTAGGGTGATGGGGGAGGGTGTGAGGGTGGGGGTGTGTGATAGCATGCAGTTAGGGTGGGGGATATGATAGTGAAGATTTGACTTACCAGTGTCCGTTCCTCCAACGACTCCTGCGAGGCCCTCAGGATGCAGGATGGACAAGACTTGCTCCTCCCATGTTGTTAGTTGTGGGGGAGGAGGTGGGGGTCCGCCGCCAGTCCGCTGTACCGCGATGTGGTGCCTGGATACCGTGGAACGCACCTTCCCCCGTAGGTCGTTCCACCTCTTCCTGATGTCCTCCCTATTTCTTGGGTGCTGTCCCACAGCGTTGACCCTGTCGACTATTCTTTGCCATAGCTCCATCTTCCTGGCTATGGATGTGTACTGTACCTGTGAGCCAAATAGCTGTGGCTCTACCCTGATGATTATCTCAACCATGACCCTGAGCTCCTCCTCGGAGAAGCGGGGGTGTCTTTGGCGTGCCATGGGGTGGTGTGTGTGATGTGTGGGGTGGTGTATGTGTTGATGAGTGTGGTGAGTGTAGTGGTTTGTGGTGTTTTGTGCGTGGATGTTGTGTGGGTGATGGTGTAGTGTGCCTCTGTGTGATGGTGTTATCTATTCTGTGCTGTCTCTCTCTGGCCTTCGTCTCTAATTTGTGGTCGTAGGGGTTTGTGGGTGATGTGGGTGTGTGTTTTATATTGTGTTGGGTGTGTGGGAGTGGTGTGTGTATGTGTATCAGGTGTGTGTATGTGTATCAGGTGTGTGTATTTGTAATTGTCCAATGTGGTGCTGTTTTGAAGATGTGTGTGTATTTTGAGCACTGCGGTGTGTACCGCCAATGGAATACCGCGGTTGAAAGACCGCCGCGTGGATTAGTGGGTCGTAATAGCATGGGCGTGTTTCTGTTGGCGTGGAGGTGGAAGATTTGTTTCCGCATATTTATCGCTGACCTTTGGTGTGGCGGAGTTGTGTGGGTGTCTGAATTTCGGCGGAATCCGTGATGTGGGTCATAATAGCTGTGGCGGAATTCCGCAGCCGCGGCGGTGTATTGGCGGTCTTCTGCACGGCGGTAAGCGGCTTTTACCGCCAATGTTGTAATGACCCCCCATAGTCTTTTTGGTCCTGACGAAGCATCACTGGATCCGTGTGGACCACCAGGATGCGAAACATGTTGACCCATGATAGGGATGGTTTGGAAATTCCCCACCCTTATTTGTTCTTCAATATAGAGTGATTGATCATTGCTTCAGCTTCACTCTTATGACTATTTTTAACCTTGGCCTTGACCTTTTCATCTGGTCCAATAAATCAATTACCCAGTGAGGTCTTTGAAAGCCAATTTTAATTAATCTCCTTTCGTGCTCACTCACTTTTGGGGTCACGGCATCAATATTTTTTCAAAAAGATCTCCGGCAAAGAGCCCCCCCATTCGGGGTGGTGCCCGTCAGACATTGCAGTGCCGGTCTGACGAGGAGCAACTCCGATGATGAAGCATGACATCCTCCTGAATGTGTGAGGTTTTTGCTCCTGAAATTTAGGACCCCCTCTATAGATCCTCTCCTTCCTTTTTGGAACAGTGTATCTTATATCTTAAACGTATTGACTGGGAGGATATACACTGGACCATAATCCATCCCTATCCCTCCACTTTTTTGGAGTAAATGAACTTTCTGCACTGTGACACTCGATGCAGGGCTTACCTTTCTAAAGCCCTTTGTTGCCATTGTGGTCTACAGTGGTATCCAATGTAGGCCAGTGACACTATCTGCGTCACGGTTTCAGGCATCAGAGTCTTGCTCCCTGCGTGATGCCAGACGTCCATCATTCAAAGACATAGATACCACCCTTTACCATTCATCACACCTAGGAGTGGATGCAAGCATGTATGATTTGGTGTCTTGTCCTCTGTAATGGCAATTGTTACAATGCTAATCTTGTGTTATTTATATTGTGCTGAGACCCCGTGTCATTCTACCCTCCCCTACTGTGACACCCAGGCCTGGCTGCAGATCGCAGACTCCTTTAGAAGGGGAGCTGCTATATTTGTTCCCACGCAAATTTGTTCCAAAAGACGAGCAGGGCTCTTGTTCCCATACGATCCAACTATCCAAATCAAGCGCAAAGCAAGACATATGTGCTTACAGTAAAGGCAATTATCTGCTGTATTCCATTAAAACTGCCCTGCCTGCATCAGAAAAGTAGTTTCCCTCGTATTTCCAGTTTACTTAATCTAGTATTCCCCAACAGAGTTAGCTGTTTCATCATGATGTGTTTCTTAATATTTTTTTTGGGGCATCTTAATACTTTTCTACGGTGCATACTCAGGACTCGTGCCAGGTGTTTATGAGGGGCTTTGATTGAGAGTGCTGGTGCTGAGGCTGAAGGCAAAGGAAAGTACCTGTCAGTGGGTTGGCATCTCTGCAGAGCACACAGAGCAATGGTCATGTATTCTAGTTACAAATAAAATTCAGTTCAAATGTATGTAAAGGGGTGCACAGATGTCAAAATATTTAGAAGGCAAAATGAAATAAAGTGCTTAAGTGTGAATGAGTGCAGTGTATGTTTGGGGTGATAAAATGAGGGGGATGCTAGGAAGTACATTGAGGGGAGTGTACAAAGGGTGCTGAAGAGGAAAGAGTGGAGGTTGAAAATGTGCAGAAGGAAGAGATGTGCAGAGAAAAAGGGCACACATATCTAACATAAAGCACACATAACTGAAGGTCATACTCCTTACACAGGCCTCAATAATACTTAATTCACAGTCTCACTATTTCAGAATTGAAACATATTCAATGTTATTTTTTTTAATAAAAAAAATATTATTGTTACTCATTTTCCTTAAACAGCTAACAACCACTGTCAAAACCGACAGGTTTTAGGTGTATATCAGTTGTTATATTTCTGGATGCAATAACATCTCAGAGAGAAACCAAAATACAAATTGGGTGGCACACTATGGGAATCATAGAAATGTATTTTACGTGTTCCCTTTTTGAGAGTCCCCACTTTTTTCATCCAATTTAAAGACCTGTCTGCACACATTTCTGTATGAGTGATTGCAGCCAGCAGTTGTGGATGCTTCCTGATTCCTGGTTAGAGCATTTTCTTCCAAATATGATGCTGCATGCAGTGCAAGACACTGGACAAGCACACACTTTGAAAGGCCTGAAGTTGTTTTGTTGTACAATTTGTACATCAAAGTAACTGTTGAACATATTAATGCAAGATACGGGGCAGTTTTTAATGTGTTTAATATTTCAAGACTGTACGTTCCCACTGCTTTATAATCCTTGCTTTCTCACTAACTTAATTTGCTTACAAATGCACAATTTGTCAATATTTTTTCAAATCTTTCTTGGGAGGAGGACCCACCCTGAACCCCACGTTTGTCCATTAAGCTTGCTTGCTTTGCTCGCTACATAAATGTCACACCCAACTTTTACACCCAACCACTTTCAAAGGTCACCAGCCACCACTGCTTTTAACTGAGCTTGTCCATATTTTAATAGCCCAACATGTCTTTTTATTAGATCTAAGACTGAAGACAGATAATGGTTTAATGACTATGGGGGTCATTATGTCCCTGGCGGTCCTGCCCCGCGATGCTGGCAGTAGCGGCAGGCCTGCCAAATTATGACAACGGTAGTGTTCACCAACTATACCGCCAGGGGGGGTAGGACCACCTGGCCGAAGGTTGACCACCTTTGACCCGGTGGTCCACATAACACCACCTGCGGTATTTTGAGTACCTTACCGCCAGGGATTCAGTGGTGGCAGCCCCGCCGCGAAATACATGGTGGTAAGGATATTGGCGACAGAAATACTCATTCCTGTCGCCACTACAGGACTCCCCAACACCCCCCCCTCCATGTAGGACCCCCCTACCCCTGACCCCATCTGAAGCCCCCCACCCCACCCAAGCAGCGACACCCTCCCTCCCCTGATCCCTGTACTGTACCCCCATCCACGCACGCACACACCACACTTGCATACATGCACGCACACACCACACAGACATACATACATACACGCACACATCCACGCTCACTCATTCACACACACATGCACACATGGCCACGACAATCCCCCAACCCCCGCATACACGCAGTCACACCGGCACACAGACACTTCCACACACGTGCACACAAACACACACAACACTCCCCAACTCCTTCCATTCACACACACACACCCATTCACGCACATAACACTCAATGCCCCCCTCCCCTGTCAGTCGATCACCTTACCTGCTGGTGGCGGCAGTCATCCGGGAGGGAACGGGGTACATGGCTGCTGATGGCTTCCCTGCCAAATAGTGGCGGAGAGCACCCAGCAGCCATAATATGGTGATCTGAAGACTGCCAACACTGACGGTCATGTGGCGTCCATGACTTCGGCAGTCTAAAAAAAGACTGCCAAAGTCATAATTAGGGCCTATATCCTTTTAGAAAACTTGTGCATTCCATTGTCCATAACTTTAATGACTGCTTATAAATGCTCTTGATCTATTTGCCTATTTCTTTCTGCAGCTTATTTTTCTGAGTAATTGTTTAGCTCATTGTAAATGGCATATATTCCTGTTGTCAGGAATATTTTATTTGTTTTAGGATGTGGTTCTAGAAGAAAATCTGAAACATCCATGTTTACTTTAATTAAGGAAAAATGCTCTTTCACAGCTGAAAGACTCAAATGTTCTAACCATCGTTGGCATAGTTTACCTACACTATGCGTAGTGACTGCTATAGATGTTTGCATGTTATAAAGTCGATCAGGATGATTAGCTTTAGGTCTAGGAGTGTTGGAAAGAAAATGACGCATGCAGGTGTCTGACTCAGATGACCAAAAAGCTAAAGCTTCAGTAGGTAACTGAGTGGAATTATAAATTAAAATTTTGGATAATTTCATTTATAGATGAATCTGACGTATTTATTTGCAAGTGGCAATTACTGAACAGGGTCATAATTAATTTGGGTATAGAAGATTTCTTTAGGTCTTTTATAGTACAAAACCCCAGACAGGTAGTCTGTTGGATAGTTTTGCTCAGAAAAATAATTTCTGTAGATATTATGCATGCTCAAATAAGGCATCTTTGCCTTGGATTTGCCAAAATGTTGTTTCCAAATATTTTTCTGATAAATATTTGCTTTCCATTACTCATGTCCCTGGATAGCCAGATGTTGACTAAATTCAGTGGAATACATCAGCTTGTTTGTAGTGATTACATTTTTCTGAAGTTGGCTTCTGTGAGAAATGAAAAGTTGAAGTATTTAATCTGTCATCACTCTGAAAATAAGGGAATTTCTTCATGAAATTAGGGTGACTATTAGGAGGTGAAGCCTCACAATGTCCCCATTGTGTGAAATCGTAGGTTTCTCTTGACTAACTGGTTCTATGTATGTGATAGTGAGCATAGTGATGATAACAATACCTTTTTATATAATTTGCAGAATTCAAATAATGATCGTCATTATTCAGAGTAGCATTGCCTATAAATCTGACATCATTCTTTTAAAAGTCCCTGTGTCTCAGTTATCTGAAATAGAACCTGGAATAATAATGTCATTCATTGAGACCTTTTTTCACTTAAGGTTATTGCAATGTCTCAGTAGGTCCTATTATCCGGTGTGGAATATTTTCCCAAACCCTCAGGCACAAGATAATATGTGATGTTTGAGGCATAGAGATCCCTTTGAGCACTCTTGGATGAAGAGTGTGACTGCAGTTCACGACCCACAGATGGTGCAATTGTTCTTGCATGGACGACATATCTATTCAGTAGCAGTAGAATGACAATTGCCGCTGATAGCCACATGATGAAAAGAAAAGTTCCCAAAGAAATCAAAGCATAGGACCAAGGGAAAATCAAGTATCTGTCACAAAACTAATGATAGGTGCAAAGCAATCTCTGACATAAAATGACTATAGAGTGTATTGAAAGGTCCTCTGTATAATACACAAAGTCATTTTCATAATTAGTTGGCTCTCAGAAAGACATTTGGCCCTCATTATAACACTGGTGTTATATACCGCCTACTGCCACGGCGACAGCTGCCAAAAGACAGCCACTGCGGGTACCAGCCGTCAGCAGTATCATGTCCACAGCCGGATTTCCGCCAGATGGATGGCGGAAATCTGGCTGTGGCCATGCCGGCGGATGGCAGTAAGGTGGCGCTGCTGCCAGCAGCAGCGCCACACCAGTAGACCGCTGCAGACCGTATCATGACCCATGATACGGCCAGGCGGTGTTCTGCTGGCGGACGGTGCTGCTGGCAGCAGCACCCCATCCCATCTCCTGCCGGAGGACCACTCACAAAAGTTAAGTCGGGAGCTCTGACAGGGGAGAGGGGTGTTGTGTGTGTGGGGGTGTGTGTGTATGTCAGTGCATGCGTGAATGCGGGTGTGTGTTGCGTGTAGTATGTGTGTTATGTGAATGTGTGTGTGCTTGTATGTATGTAAGTGTATGTGGATGTGTGTGTGAATGGATGTCTGCATGCGTGGATGAATATGGGAATGAGTGTGTGAATGTGTCTGTGCGTGTGTGAATGAAGGTGCATGAATGAAGGGGGGGTCTGGAGAGGTAAGGAGGCTGGGGGAGAAACCAGGGGAGGGGGGCAGGGAAGACCCCTATCAGTGACAGGGAGGGGATTCCCTGTCACGGATAGTGCCTACCGCCATAGTTTTTGTGGCAGTACGTTTGCCACGAAAACCATGGCGGTAGGAGGGGTCATAATCCTGCTGGCTGGCTATTGATGGCCATCGGGCTGGAGACTGAGGTCTCCAGCCCAACGGTCATTACCACCGTGGCAGACGGTGTGGTACATTGGCGGTTTGGATTGAGCCAAACAGCCATTGTCTTAATATGGAGAAAAGTACCGCCAGCCTATTGGCAGGACTTTCCTCCATATTAACGCCGTCCGCTGGGGTCATAATGACTCCCATTATCTTGAATTATGTTGAGTCAAATGGTAGTTCATAGTAAACCATGGAGTAGCGCTAAATAGTAGCACTCTCTTGCAGGCAGGTCGCTTCCCTCCTCACCACCGATAACTCGATAGCCATTCTCAGCCGGTATTTCTGGTATTTCTATTTTCAACTTTTCCCCGGCTCTCCCTTGCCGCTGGGTCCCCGCGGCCCTGCCCCCCTCCCTCCACCTAGATTCTCCGGTCCGTTTTTCTCTCTTTTTCCCGCCTCTGAGCCCCGCTCCCCTGCCCTCCCTACTCTCCCATTGGTCAAATCCCCCCTCCTCCCAGCTGCCACACACTCCCACCTCCCCTCTTATTCCGGCCGCAGCGCGGACGCGCCGCTGCCGTGCCAATGGCGCACCAAAGGCAAGCCCATCTGCGCCCGTCCGCGCCAAGACCGCGTCCAGCACCAGACCCCCTGGCCAACACGCCCCCGTACCACCAATCACCACTACACTGCCTACAACCTCCTCGCCCTCAATCCAGGATGCTCCTTCACCTGCTTCCAGTCCACCCTGACACGCACCAAAGGACCCTTCTCCTGCAAAGCCTGCAAATTCACCTGCAACCTAACCTCCAAGTTCCAACTCAAGGCCTCAGACTGCCGCCTAAGATGAATCCTACCCAACACCCGCTCAGTCCACAAGCATGCAATCGAACTCTGGGACCTATTGACCACATCCTCGCCCGATGTCGCATTCCTAACCGAAACCTGGATGAATTCGGCCTCGGAACTAGACATAGCCATAGCCATACCAGAAAACTAAAAGATCACCAGAAGAGACCGCAGCAACAAACCAGGAGCAGGAATCGCCATAGTACACAAAGACACCATAAGAGTCTCCACCAGCTCCCACGACACCATCAAATCCGCCGAGCACCTCCATTTCAAAATCCACATCAACGCCAACACCACCCTCAGAGGAACTCTGGTCTATAGACCCCCAGGCCCCAGACCGCAATTCTGCAACGACATCGCTGACACCATCAGCTCCCAAGCCCTCGCCTCAACGGACTACATCCTCATCGGCGACCTTAACTTCCACCTAGAAAACAACAACAACATCAACACCACCAACCTAATCGACAACCTCGCCATCCTCGCCTCAAGCAACTCGTCACGTCACCCACCCACACCGCAGGACACACACTCGAACCCATCTTCTCAGCCAGCAACCACGTCTCCTTCAGCCACACCACCAAACTCCTATGGACTGACCATTGCTGCATCCATTTCTCCTTTCAGAAGCCGGTCACTCACCACCTCATCACCAAACCCCCCTGCCGCTACTGGAACAGAATCTCTACTGAACAGCTGATCTCCACCCTCACCCAGGCACCCCCCCTTGACCCGGGACCCCAGCACAGCCGCCACCTACCTGCACAAATGGCTAGAAGACTGCGCCAACACTCTCGCTCCACTCAAACAACCCTCAGACTTCCACCACAGACCCAAGGCAAGCTGGTTCACCCCCGACCTGCAGGCCTCCAAACGGGAATGTCGAAGAATGGAGAAGACCTAGAGCCTTGCACCCACCGAATCCAACCACACCGCCCTCAAAACTGCCATCCGCAAACATCACCAGCTGATCCACACTACCAAAAGAACCAACTACAAAAGCCGAATAGACACCAACGCCCACAACAACAAAGAGCTCCTTGGCATCATCAAAGAACTCTCCAACACCAGGACCTGCGCCCACAAACCCTCGCCATCACAGGAACTCTGCAACTCCCTCGCCACTCACTTCCATCGAAAGATCGAAGACATCCACAACGGCTTCGAACCCCTGACCCATCAGCCAACCACAGACAACCAAGAACCCTACGCATCTAACAGCACCAACCCTCTATGCTCCTGGACCCATGTCAACAATGAAGACACCATCAACACCATGGGCTCCATCCACTCCGGCTCCCCCTCGGACTCCTGCCCGCACCAGATCTTCAACAAAGCCAGCAACATCATGTCACCCCACCTCTGCGCAATCATCAACAGCTCCTTCGAGACAGCCACCTTCCCAGAGAAATGGAAACACGCCGACGTCAACGCCCTGTTGAAGAAACCCAAAGCAGATCCAGATAACCCCATTAACTACCGACCTGTCTCCCTCCTCCCCTTTCCAGCGAAGGTTATCGAAAAAATCGTGAACAGCAAACTTTCCCACTACCTGGAAGACAGCAAAGCACTTGATGCTTCCCAATCAGGATTTCGCAAAAACCACAGCACGGAGACCGCACTCATTGCTGCCACAGATGACATCAGGACCATGCTCGACAAAGGTGAAACCGCAGCTCTAATCCTCTTTGGCCTTTCCGCAGCTTTTGACACCCTCTGTCACCACACCCTTTGAGCACGCCTCCACAACACCGGGATCCATGGCAAGGCCCTCGACTGGATCTCCTCTTTCCTCTCTGGGAGAACCCAGAGAGTCCGCCTTCTGCCCTACCTGTCCGAATCCTCCGAAATCGTCTGTGGCGTCCCTCAAGGATCTTCTCTTAGTCCAACTCTTTTCAACGTTTACATGGCTCCCTCGCCAACATCGCACGATCCCACAACATCAACATAGTATCCTACGCAGACAACACCCAGCTGATCATCTCCCTCATGAAAGACCCCACCACAGCAGGAAACAACCTACACAAGGGACTTCACGCTATCGTCGACTGGATGAATTCAAGCTGCCTTAAGCTAAACACAGACAAAACAGAGGTTCTGATCCTCGGCAGCAACCTCTCCGCCCGGAATGACTCCTGGTGGCCTACATCCCTTGGAGCCGCCCCCACCACCCAAGTACAGAACCTGGGCATCATCCTTGACTCAGCACTCAGCATGACTCAATAGGTCAACGCAGTCTGCTCTTTCTGCTACAACACCACCTGCATGCTCCGCAAGATTTTCAAGTGGATTCCAGTCGAAACCAGAAAAAAAGTCACCCACGCCCTAGTCAGCAGCCGACTGGACTTCGGAAACACGCTCTATGCAGGAACCACGGCCAAACTACAAAAGAAATTGCAACGCATCCAAACCGCCCCTGCCCGACTCATCCTTGACGTCCCACGCCGCAACCACATCTTAGCCCATCTCAGAGAACTACACAGGCTAACCCATATCGAAGAGGATCACCTTCAAACTACTCACCCACGCACACAAAGCCCTCCACAACACAGGTCCGGCCTATCTCAACGACAGACTCACCTTCCACACCCCCGTCCGCCAGCTCCGCTCCGCCAGCCTCGCCCTCGCCTCCGTCCCCCGCATTCACCGCTCCATTACCGGAGGAAGATCCTTCTCCTACTTCGCCGCCAAGACCTGGAACTCCCTACCGCTCCAACTACACCAGACCCAAGACCTCCTGGCCTTCAGAAAACGCCTCAAGACATGGTTTTCGACGACTAGCACCCCCCCGCGCCTTGAGACCCTAACAGGTGAGTAGCGCGCTTTATAAATTGTTTGATTGATTGACTCTAGTGATAACAGCATCAGATTAGTCTGTGGAAACTATGCTCTGCAAGGTGTGCTCTAATATCCCCCTGGCTGGGAACTCTAATTAGTAAGGTTACTGTTTTGTTCAAAGGGTAGTTCTTTCAGAGTTCTTTCAGAGTAGGAAAAGGCTGAGAGGTACTACTCTGAACCTTTCTTGTTGTCTGTGATGGTTTGTTGTAGAGGATCAGACAAATAATGTTTTTTCACGGGGTTGATGGACACCTGTCTGTTTTTCCTTGAGCCAGACAAAGGAGGCAAGATACCAGTTCTGTTGCTTTGAACCCCTAGAACTGAAACGGGTGGTGGTTCAAAGGCTTGGTTGTTGTGGATTTTTGCACGAACAAGGTCCCCAACCTTGAGAACCCACCTGTTAGCAGAAGTTACAAACTTCTCTTCACAGAAGGTGGTGTCAGAGTGGCTGACATCAGACAGCTTGTCTCTGACTCCTTAAATATTCTGCAAAACATTCAAATATTTCCCCAAGTCAAATTTATCTTCATCCACCATCTTCCCTGAATTATCTAAGCCAGACACATACATAGGAACTCCGAAGAGAACCTCGTATGGAGTGCGGCCTCCCAATACTAATCTATGCTTCATGCAGATTTTGGTACCAACTAGAACCTGAAGTTAGTACCCTACCAGTCAAGGCTTGTTTCATCATGCCATCAGCACACTCAACTAAACTGTTAGACTCATCCTTAAATGGGTTGCTGAATTGCACACAAACTGCCAGATCAGACACTGAGGCCCTCATTACAAGTTTAGTGGTCACCGGACCGCCATGCCACCGGTGCAGACCTCCACATTACGACCCTGGAGGTGATCCGACCACATCACAGCCAATTCACCACCAGTACTGCCAGTGCAGTCGACCGCCGCCAACGGCAGTTGCCATCTCCATGGCGGTGGAAAGCATTTCACCACCCACCATATTACGAGTCAGCAGACTGCCATGATTTCCAGGGAGGTCCGCCCGCCATGATTTCCCAGGCCGGTCTGACTGCCATGAAAAGCCTGCCGGAAATTACCAGTAGATAATGAGACACTCACCTCCAGGGACACAGAGGAGTCCGTGGCCACCATGGAACTTGAACTGGAAGTCTTGGCATTGCTGTACCTTGCCATTCACCTACAGGACCAGCAACGGCAGAGAAGATGACAACCATAAGTACATCCGCCTAGCACATAATGGAGGGAAGGGGAGAGTCACACACCCACATGCAACACACACAACTGGCACAGCCTGGAACTGTAACACACGCAAACCAACATCTGTACCGATACACACAGACACACACAAACTACACACACAACCAAAACACACACACCATGTCTTTTTTTTTTTTTTTTATATGTTTTTATTGTTTTATCAGCCAAATGGCAACATTTAAATGAAATACAAGAGGTTACATTATGTTCAACATGTAGTATACATGTAATTATTACTTCTGCACATTCTGTAAATCCAGTATGAGTGTACAATTACCCGAATTGGGTTCTAAGAGTTGTGTTTCTCCACACAACGTATATTCAACATGTGTGTATTAATTCAAGAGTAAAAATAACATAGAAAGAGAGAGTAAGATAGGAGCTGAGGCGGCCCCAGAGGGCCCGGGCCGAAGGGAGGGGGGAGGAAAGGAGGGGGGAGGGGGAGCAGCAGGGGAGAGCCCAGGCAGAGGGGGGAGAGCCAGCCGCCGCAGGGACAAGAGGCACCCCCCTCGTCCCGTGCAAAGCTAGTACGTGTTCATCACTGCGACAACACCCCCACCACGCGCAGCCGATTCGCACCCAGGCCATAGGGGACCAGCCCGCTGTCAGCCGTGGGTCTCCGTACATGGCCAGCGGGTCACAATATTAAGGATCAGCAGGGTAAGAAGTCCCTCATCCTTGGAGTCCGCCGGGGCCCGTCGGGACTCCGGTGATGTTCCCAGGGGCACCTGTGAGGGGCATAACAGTTTTGTATTGGTTCATCCTTTTTTTTTTTTCCTCTTCGCTCTTCCCCCAACTCCCAGTATTCCTCAGTCGGTCTATATGATACTGTTTTACTGTGATCATTAGTGTGATATCCTTTATCTCTTGCGTATCTGTTTAGGGGGGGCGTTCATCGTCTTTGTTTTCTGCGGCTGACAAGAATAAGTTCCGTACTTCTAGGCCTTTAACTAGTATACCCTTATCCAGTAAATTATGTAGTGTTTGTGTTTCTGCTTTGGTCCATCGTATTACCTCTTCTCGCCACAGAGCAACACTAGGAGCTCCAGGGGCTTTCCATTTCATGGCAATGAGGCGTCTATACAACACCAAAGCCAGGGCAATGCATTTATATGTGCGTTTGCGTTTCTTGGGGTGGGGTGTTATGCCCAACAGGCATACCTCAGGAGTAGACGACAGTGCGGTTTCTGTCCATTCGGCTAGTAACGTTACTATCTCTATCCATGTGTTCCGGATCGGGGGGCATTCCCATGTCATGTGGTAGAAAGTGGCCTCCTCTGTGTCACATCTAGGGCATGTTTGCGGTGATCGGGGAAACATGCGTGTTATACGGTGTGGTGATAGGTAAGTCTGATGCACATAATTAAAGTGTGTGTATCGGAAGCGGGGATTACGTGAGACCCCGCGAGTCATTTTCATTGCTTGTTCCCATGCATTGGGGGATAGTGGTTCTGGTAGCACTCAATCCCATTTATTTTTTGCTTGTTCCTGTTTGTGTTCCACTTGGGTTGTGAGGATGTTGTATATGTTCGATATATTTGATGAAGTATTCGTGGTCCCCAGCAGCTCATGGAGCAGAGGTGAAACATCTGGTTCTATGTTGCCCTTTCTCCAGTGTTCTCTCATTACCTGCCTGATTGCTCCGTAAGCTATAAATCCTCCCCGGCCCAGCGCGTGTCTGTCGGCTAGTGCCTCGTAGGTTTGAAGTTGTCCGTCCTGATAAATATCTCCCAATGTATGTATGCCTTTGCTACCCCACACATTCAGGCCCACCTTTGCTGCTATTTTTGCTAATGTCGGGTGAGCTAGTAGTGGAATCCTCGGTGAGTATTGCGGATCTTTTGCGTTTTGCAAAGCGTATCGGCCCCAAGCCCAATGCGCGGTGTTCAGCAGCACGTTGTTAGTGTGTGCTGGATCAGTTCGATTCATGAGGTATTGCATTATTTCTGTGCCGCCGAGCTCTAGTGACACTCTCTGTGTTTCGGCCCCGGTTGGATTACCGACCCATGAAGATATCCATTGTATCTGGGCAGCTGCATAATATGCTTCAAATTTGGGGGCGCCCAGTCCCCCCAGCCCGAGCGGTTGGAGCACTTTTGTCAGTGCAACGTGTCTACGACCATTGCCCCATATTAAATCCGTTAGTAGGCTATTCAGTAGTTTAAAAAAGGAGCTCGGGAGTATCAAGGGCAGTGCCGTAAAATAATAAAGTAGACTATCATCTTTGCTATAGCCACTCTACCCATTGGGGATAGTGGAAGCGAGCACCAGAAGGGTAAAGAGCCCCTTGTTGATCTGATCACTTGGCCAAGGTTACCATCACTGAGGTCTTGATTGTCGTGATATATATTTACACCCAAATATTTAAGTGTTGTATAACACCATTTCAGGCCGCTCGGGCTCGTTAATGTTCTCGACACCTCGGGGACCGGGCGCATAGGGAATATGCGGGATTTTGTCCAATTCACTGTTAACCCTGCCACCGAGCTAAATTTTTCCAGGAGTTCCAGCAGGCCCGGCAGGGCTCCCGTGTGGTCCCGTAGGAAGATCAGCGCATCATCCGCATATAATGATACTATCTGGTGTGTCTGGCCGTCCAATATGCCCCATAAGGGGGCCATTATGCGAAGGCGGGCGGCCAGCGGCTCAATCGCTAATGCAAATAACAGTGGGGACAGCGGGCATCCCTGTCTAGTGCCTCTACTAATGTTAAATTTTTCGGAGATCGTGTCGCCCGTCTTGACCCTGGCTGTTGGGCCAGTGTATAGTATTTTCACCCAGCTAATATACACCTGCCCGAAGCCCATCCGTTTAAGTGTCTCTATTAAGAATGGCCAACCTAATGTATCAAACGCTTTCTCTATGTCCAATGAGACTGCAACCTGTTGGTTACCCTCTATCGGGGATTTTCTCATTAGCCGCAGCAAGTTCCTGATGTTGTGGAATGTGCTGCGACCGGGTATGAAGCCTGCTTGATCCTGATGTACCAGCTCTGATATATATGGGAGCAGGCGATTGGCTGTGTTTAGTAATGATAATGGTCTGTATGAGCGGACGTCCAAAGGGTCGCGACCTGCCTTCGGTAGTACTGCTATCAACGCCTCGTGACACGAGTCAGGAAGTATTCCTGATTCCAAAGCTTCCTTAAGCATTGCCAAGTATGGTGCCAGAATCTGCGGCTGAAATGTACTATAGTATTCTATGGGTATACCATTGCTGCTGGGTGCTTTGCCGTGTGCCAACTGCTGCAATGCACGTTGGATTTCAGCTATCTCTATCGTGCTATCTAATTCTATAGATTGAGCAACGGTCAGGTGGTTCAGGGTGACACCGTCGAAGAAGCTGTTTAATTGGGCATTGGTGGGCGAAAGCCGTGCCTGATACAACGAGCTATAGTACTCTTTGAAAGTGTTGTTTATCTCTGCCTGTGTATTAACTATCTGGCCTGAGTCCAGTCGGATAGCGCCTATGGGAGTGTTACGGCGTTCATTCTTTATAAGCCACGCTAATAATTTACCGGATCTGTCGCCCTCCGCGTGTGTGCGGGCCATGTGATGGCGATAATCGAAGTGTCTAAGGCGGTTGTCTGACTCGGTCCATTTGGAGCGCATGTTAGTGAGCGTTTCCACTGTTATGGAACCTTTAGCGAATTCGCCTTCAGCTAACTGAATGTCTTGTTCTAATGCACGGAGTTCGCATGTCAGTGTTTGCCGCACTCCTACTGTGGTTGCTATGCAAACCCCTCGTATAACTATCTTGTGTGCATCCCATTCGACGGCCCTTGTGCTGGCCGTCCCTTCGTTCGAAGTGAAGTATGCTGAGATGTGTGTAGCAATATCCTTCCTAAAAGGGGGGTCTTGTAGTAGGTGCGTCTGTAATCGCCAAGTAGGGATACATGAGCGAGGTCTGCCCCATCTTATTTGTACTATGAGTGGGCAATGATCTGATATTACCCTAGCGGAGTACTCCGCTCTCGTTATTTTATGTGTTAGGTTCTGTGAGGTGAGGATGAGGTCTATTCGGGTGTGTAATAAGTGTACTGGGGAGTAGTAGGAGTACACCTTTTCGTGCGGATGCAAGTGCCTCCATATGTCGGTCAGTCGACGTTCTTCCACCCATGTGTCCAATATTTGGTCATTTTTCATTGTTTGGGCGGTCGTGAGCGGAGGGTGAGATCTGTCTTTATCTATGTGTGGGACGCAGTTCATGTCCCCCCCCCATATACATGTTAAAGTTAGGTCGCTGGTTAATTGTGAGGCTTTGGTTTGTAAAAATTCACCTTGTTTGATATTGGGGACATATAGGGAGACCCGCCAGGAACAGGATGGCGGTAGGGGGTGTCAGAATCCCCATGGCGGCGAGGATTCTGCAGGGCAGCGGGAAACCGGCAGGAGACCGCCGGTTTCCCGCATCTGACCGCGGCCGAACCGCCGCGGTCAGAATGCCCTGCGGGGCACCGCCGGTCTGTCGCGGTGCTCCCGCCGACCCTGGCCCCGGCGGTCAGAGACCGCCGGGGTCAGAATGACCCCCATAGTCTGTTTATCGTAAGTTCCTCCCCATCCAACAACCCCCTCAGTTGTATAAACCTGCCCTCCTTGTCTCTTGTGCTGTGTTGTACTGTGTAGGGGACAGCCGGCGCTATCCAAATCAGTACCCCTCTGGCGAAGGAGGAGTCGCCAGCACTATATATTGAGCCCAACCAGCTCTTTTCTAGCCGGGCAGCCTCTGTGGGCGTAATGTGCGTTTCCTGTAGTATCGCTATATGTATGTGATGTCGTTTTAGGAACGCGTGTATTCTGTGACGTTTATTAATCCCGGCCATGCCCTTAACATTCCAGGTCATGAGATTATAACTGGGTTCCTTATTCATTGCGTTGTGTTGAGGTGTAGGGAACTACCTGCGCCGCGCTCGGCGCCGCGCTCGGCGCCTCCGCCCCCCCGCACCGCCCCCATCGCCCCTCCCCCAGCCCCCCCCAACCCCCAAGCCCCGATGAGTGAAGGGGTAAGCCCATAGTGGACTAAAGATAGAGAAAGAGAAAGATAGATATGACAACAAAAAGGATATTGCGGACTGAATGCGTCTGTTGAGTAGAATGGCACAACCGGTGCTTAAAGAGTCTTCCAGAGAGTTCAGGTCCATTCGGTTACCGTTCAGGTGTAGGGGGGGTCGTGGATTCCTTGATGTCGGGCCTTTAGGTGGCCCACTTACAGGATATTTCACACTTCTGCAGTTCCATTCGCCTTGCGCAGCTTTCGGAGAGTCAGTCACAGGTACTCGTGCTAATGGCAGTCACTCGCTGTGGAGCTCAGGAGCAGCAGCCCGGTGCCGGCGACTCGCGACCACCCCGTCACTGCCGTCAACGAAGGGGAGCCATGGCTGCCGTGTCTACATGTTCAAAGTTCGTCTGCCAATCGCGGTGTGAGGTCCAGACCCGCCAGCAACGGAGAGGGGGATGGACTCGTATCTCCCCCATGTGAGGCTGAGTCATTAGTGTCCGTTTCACTCCTAGCATCCAGCGCCCCACGGGCGAATGAGTTCGTGTCCTTTATTGTTTGCGCGCGTTCCAATACCATTTGCGTTTTTGTGGGGCGGAAGGATGTTTTGGTGTTTTTTTTTCTTTTCTTCCTGGAGTTAGCAGTAGACCATTCTTCGGATACTGTGTCTTCCTTGGTCGGGTCGGCTAATACTTTAGCATGGATCCATGTCCATGCATCTTCAGGAGTGGGAAACATTAGGGTTTTCTCGTCCATGACGATGCGTAGTCGCGCTGGGAACATGAGGGAGTAAGTGATGCCTTTTTCACGTAGCAACTGCTTAACCTTGTTATACGCAATTCTTCTATTTTGTACCTCCATTGTGTAATCGGGGTAGGCAGTTATTCTGTTGTTTTCGAGCATGATCTGGCAGACGCTCTGAAGTGCTGAAGGACTAAGTCTCTGTCTCTATAATTTAGGAAGCGTGCTATTAGGGGTCGAGGTGGTGCCCCCGGTCTGGGCGGTCTACCCGGTATTCTGTGCGCCCTTTCGATCACTATTGTTGTGTTGGGGTGCTGCTCTTTAAGTGTGTTCCTCAGCCAGGTCTCTAAGAAATCCTCTGCCTTAGGTTGCTCAATTCTTTCTGGGATTCCAAGGAATCTGATGTTGTTACGTCTGGAGCGGCCCTCAGCTTCCTCTGCCCTGCGTTGTAGTAGTGTTATATCTAGTTCCATTTTTTGCATTTTATTTCTCATTTCTACTACTTCTGGCTGGACAGTTTCTAGTGTCTTTTCAGTGTCGTGAACCCTTCCAGTTAATTTGCGGTGGTCGGCCCGCAGCAATGAGACTTCCTGCACTGCGGCGTCAATTTTCCCTTCTAACGAGGATTTAGGGGGTCATTCTAACCCTGGCGGTAAAAACCGCCAGGGCGAACGACCGCGGTAGCACCGCCAACAGGCTGGCGGTGCACTGCTGGGCATTCTGACCGCGGCGGTTCAGCCGCGGCCAGAAACGGAAAGTCAGCGGTGTCCTGCCGACTTTCCGCTGCCCTTGAGAATCCTCCATGGCGGCGGAGCGCGCTCCGCCGCCATGGGGATTCTGACACCCCCTACCGCCATCCTGTTCCTGGCGGTTCTCCCGCCGGGAACAGGATGGCGGTAGGGGGTGCCGCGGGGCCCTGCAGGGGCCCCCGTAAGAGGGCCCCAAAAAGAATTTCAGTGTCTGCCTAGCAGACACTGAAATTTGCGACGGGTGCAACTGCACCCGTCGCACCTTCCCACTCCGCCGGCTCAATTCTGAGCCGGCGTCCTCGTGGGAAGGGTGTTTCCCGCTGGGCTGGCGGGCGGACTTTCGGCGGTCGCCCGCCAGCCCAGTGGGAAACCCAGAATGACCGCCATGGTCTTTTGACCGCGGTACGGTCTTCTGGCGGTTCCACCCCCTTAGTGTCCATTGTAGCTTGCATAATTTTATCGAATTGTAGGGAGTGCGTGCGTAAGGTTTCATTCAGCTGTAGCTGAGTGAGCGATTACGTTTCTGCTTGGCCATGCGGTTGGGGAGGGTCTCCTTCTCCCGTGAACCCCGTTTTGGGGTGTTTTGGTTTGACCATGATTCTCTTGTTGACCTGTGCCAGTTCGTTACTCCAGGATCACCGGGTAGCCGCCCACCAGGAGTGATCGCTCACGTCTTCAGTTCTCCCTCGGCACGTCCACCGGTTCTTTTGGTCTGTAGTACGGGGGGGTTGCATGCATCTGTTTTGATGTTAGTGTCTGTTTTAGTTTCTCCATTTTCTTACTCCGTTTTATAATTGTGACCCAGTCCGGTGCCCAGCCGAAACCCACCACGCGGCAGCCGCCGCTCCCGGCGACCGGCAGGAACCGGTTGGGTCCGCTGATGTGTGTGGTGCACCACGTCAGGGGGAGACAGCCCGGAATTCAATGTTCTCGAGGATTCCGGAGTTGCAAGCACCAATGATAACGTTAGTGATGCCAGTGGACTGATCAAGTTCGTCGCAGTCCCGCGTGGTGCAGCCAGGCAGGAGCACCAATTCTGTCAGGGAGCCGCAATACCACCCCCAGCTCCCACGTCAGCGGGGCCCGGGTGCCCAATTCAGGCCAGGATGTGAGGAGTTCACTGTGCGGGCGAGGTAATTGGCGTATCTACTTAGCTTTCCATTTTATTATGACTGCCATGGACCAACAGCAAGGGAGCAGGCCGGGAACACACGGGTCGATGAGGATCCAAAACAACGCCGCGCGTCCCCCCAGCCTATAATATCAGGGGTGGTATCTTCCATGCCCCCACTCCACCGATGTCAGCAATGTTTGAGCAGGATCCTAGAGGGAGAGAATAATCTCCCTACGCACCGTGACTCGAGTTGTGTCGCCGAGGGAGGTGCCGCACCGCGATGCTCCGACAAGCCTAGGCGCCCATGGCCCAGCAGGGGGATTCTCAATCAGTCTCACCGATTAGCGCAAGTCCGGAGGCCGCCCCTCCACCGTGGGTCGCCCGCCGAACCGGATCAAGCGTGGTCCCAGCACAAACGGGCCGCGTCCGTGTTATATTCAATGTTCCAGCACGATGGGGGCCCACAGCGAGTGATTCAAATGCCGTTCTGTGCTTATTTGTAATGTTGGTGACAGATTGAGGAATGTTCCACGCAGGTCGCGGGGTCCCGGCGCGTCCGCGGTCCGCTGAGCAGCGCCGCGCCAGGCACCCCAGCAGGCCCGGCTCCGCTGGAGCAGCTCCGGTCCTGACGACGGGCCGCACTCACTTCCGCCCCCGCGGCTCGTCCTCCAGGTCGGGGATCTCCCCGTTCTCCGGCTCCCTCCGGTCTCCCGAGGGCCCCTCCAGGTAATCGCCGAGCGCTAACAGCCCAGGGGAGGAGCCAGCCCGAGTCCCCAGGAAACCGACTCACCAGCCGCGATCGCTGGTGCCGTCACTGCGGGCCGCCGGCTCCTCCGCCGGCCTCGCGAAGAGGATCACCGCCTCGGCCCGTGGTCCTGAACAGTCGAGTGATCGGCGCCCGCCTCAGAGAGGTAGGTGGGCGCCGTTACCAGGATATTAATGTGGGCCAGGCACGGAGCTGCAGTTTTATCCTGCCGCTCCGGTAGCCATGTTGGCCACGCCCCTCACACACACCATGTCTAACACACACCTCTCACACACACCCCGACGCTACATAAATCAATGGCACCTCACATACACCGACCCACAGCAACCCACACTTAATATTCCACAAAAGTACCATATACACCCAAGCGCTTCTGCAGAAAGGCCCACAAAGCATATACACTTGACAACACAATCTGCATAGCACAGGCAACATACAAAACAACCAATTCGGACATGCAAAGGCACAGTACTAACTTCATGTACAAATGGCATACTAATCTCTCCACCCATGCATCTAAATTCACACACACACAAACTACAGAAATGAGCATTCACATACACACCAATACAAATACATAACAATAATTACACTGCCCAAGTATTGGATCCAGCCAAGGCAGCTATACAGTTACCTAGCATACACATGGATAAAAACTGCATCCAAATACATGAGTAACATAAGCATGTAGATTGAAAGACTGGACGAATATGTGCAATTGTCACCAACATCGTTTGTTGGGCAGATGTATTGAAGATTTGTGAATAAAGTATTATTTACAAAAGTGGGCCATTGGCCAGTCCAAAAAAATACATGTGGCACAGGCACACAGGGCTACGCAATTGGCCCAACTTGACTCCTGACAGCCTCATGCCCTCCACAGGGCAGGGATATCAATGGGGCAGGCAGGCACCTCAGAGGCCTAGGGGTGGGGGTAATGGCAGGGGTTAAATTATGGAAGGGGGGGTCCTTGGGCTTAGGTTTGGGAGGGAGTGGGGGTTTGGCCTTGGTTTTTGATAGAGGGGTGGTGGGTTTGGATCTGGGAGTAGATATTTTTTTTTTTTAATGAGGGAGGCTTTTTGGTTGGGGGGAACATGGGAAACAGAATGGGGTTCATGGGAGGACTGGGAGCTAGAGGGACTGGACTTGGGGAGGGCAACATGACGCTCTGGGACAACACAGGGTGGGACTGGATCAGGGAACAGGTCAAGGAGAGCAAGGAAAAGTTTCTTAGGAACAGGGGGATGTTATTGGGAACAGGTGTGGGAGTGGAGTTAGAGGGTGTGCTTGTAGGACGTGTAGGTGTGCTGGACTTGGATGCAGATGTATGCAAAGTTTGCTTCTGTGAGGTGGATGAATGTTGAGTGTCTGAGTGGGGGTGTTTATGTGTCTTGGGAGAAGGGGGAAGAGAGGCTGGGAGAAGACAGACAGGTTGTGTGAGTGTATGTTGGGGTGGTGTCTGCAAGTAAGGTGGGGGTGCTGCATGTGGTCGTGGTGAGTGTGGATGTGGTGTATGGGGTGCATGTCTGCATGTCTGCTGTTGTGGTGACTGTGGGCAAGATTGAACTGGTGGCAGGATCTGGGAGTGAGGATGCAGTGCTGGCTGTGTGAGTGGTGATGTGACTGTGAGGCAGGATGTACTGGGGGACACATTGGAGGCAGTAGCTGTTGTTGTGTTCGCTGATGTGTTTTGAGTGGGTGCATGCTTGTGCTGTGTTTTGTGGTGCCTGTGTTTGCATACCTTGTCTGTTGCACTGGGTGAATGCTGGTCTGAATGTGTGCTTTGAATGGGTGATGGGTGAGGGGAGAGGGGTCTGGGATTGGGCACAGGTAGCTGGAGGGGGGACAGAAGAAGCAGGGACACTGGCTCCTGTCACAGAGGAGGCCAGCACCTGAAATGATCTCTGGAGGCTAGCCAAGGCACCGTGAATGCCTTCCAGGTAGGCATTGGTTTGTTGAATCTTGGATTCCAGGCCCTGGATGGCATCACAGTGGTTGACTGCGCCACAGAGATGGTTCTCAGGAGGTCAATAGCCTCCTCATTCAGGGCAGCAGGGCTGACTGGGGCAGGGGCAGAGGTGCCTGCAGTGAAGGAGACGCCCACCCTCCTGGGTGAGTGGGCACGGGCAACTGGGTGGGGAGCTACTGGGAGGGCGGTGTTGGTAAGGGGGGTGGCAGACGAGGATGTTGCTGGGCTGGTCCCTGAAGGGTCTGCCACTCCCAGGGAGCTTCCATCGGAGGAGGAATCAGATTCAGATGTTGCAGTTCCTATCACCCTCGTGGTGCTCCCCTCGCTCTTCAACCCACTGGTTCCCTCTGCGTCGGTGGACTCTGCCTCCTGGGTCCTGTGGGCAGCAGCCTCCCCACTCGCCGGTGCCCCTATTACTCCCCTGCTGATGCTAATTCACACAAGAACAGAAGAGGACAAGGAGGGAAAGTGGGGGAGAAAGAAAGGGAGCATAGGGTCAATATCAACACATCTAGCACAAATGACCATTACTTTACCCCATTTACAAAGGCCATTACAGAATGCTGAGCCTACTACCTGACCACACAATTGCCTACTCACAACATGAGACCCTGAACTATGAAGGCATGACCATCGTCCATCGACAACACTACACTGGTTCAGCTGCAGACTGTCATGACTCAAAAACCATGGTTGGGAGTGTACTAAGGAACACCTTAACTTACTCCATTACAGTGTCTGACTAACCTGCATTTGCTTGTACATACCACATAGATATGGGAAATAGCTCTACATGAGTTTCACTATGGTACAGTTTAACCCTAGGATGTAGCCCTGTACATATGCAGGCATGCACTGGAATTCACAGCTACCTACCTAACATACTAATAAGCCTTAAAACAATGATGTCAGCTACCTACCCTAGCATGGATCAGACATCCTCCATTCATTACCAAACCTATCCAACCACTTCAGAAGTCAATACAACATGAAGCACCCTCTCAGTACTCACCCCCTTGTGACTCCTGTGCTACCCTCAACCACCCATCCAACTCTGGGTAGGCCACCACCAGTATGCGGGCCATTAGGGGGGGTCAGGATCCAACGGACACCCCTCCCTCATTGGGAGGACATCCACAGCTGGGCCTCCGCGATCTTCCAAGCCCAGCATCTCAGGTCCTCCTACTGCTTTTTGCAGTAGGTGTTCTGCCGGCTATACCCCCAGGGTCCGCACTTCCTTGGCGATGGCACGCCATAGTCTCTTCTTCTGATGGGTGCGGACCTGTATGGGAGACACAGAGAGAAGGACACATTTTCACGCAGCAACTATAATGGACTACATACTGTATACATCTCACATTCATGCTAGACATGACATGTACCGATGTGCACAGCATGCTTGTCCGACGCAACACTCTCAACACTATCCAATGGGCATACAGCATACACACACATGCACCTACATATAACCATGTTGCATCAAATATAGACAAATGGTACTTACCTGCTTACCTGGAGTCCCATACATCTGTCCATACAGAGGTAAGACCCCATCCACAAGCTCTTCTAGTTCCTCTGGTGTGAAGGCTGGGGTCCCATCCACTGTAGAACATGCCATTGTGGCTTCCAGATACAGGACACAGCAGTTCACGCAGTGGAGGTCTTGATGGCTGGAGAGTCAGGAGTTAAGTAAGTTAGGTTGTAGAAATGGCGACCACGGCTGCGGTGGTCCGCACTGTCATTGCCGGCGGTGATCATCATTGGCCCCTATGTTTTCATTCTATTAATACACACATGGTATGTCTTGCAGACCACTACATCTCCCATGTGACTGCCAAGTTTCCTGGGTCTATGCATGACTCCTACATTCTGAAGAACAGCAGTGTCCCACACAAGATGGCACAACTACAGAGAGAGAGAGGCTGGCTCATTGGTGAGTATGATTTGTGTGTTCAGTCACTGTCACTTCATCTATCCTTTCCCTTCACCTCTGAGTACAGCAGAACTGTTATGTATGTTTCCACTATTTCCAGGTGACTTTGCCTACCCTAACCTATCCTAGCTGTTGACACCAGTGAGAAATCCCAGAACAGAGGGTGAAAATCGCTGCAATGAGGCACATAGAAGAGATAGTGATAAAGAGGACTTCCGGCCTTCTGAAAGCAAAGTTTTGGTGTCTGCACATCTCTGGTGGTTCCCTGGTCTGCCAGATAGTTGTGGCCTGCTGCATGCTGCACAATTTGGCCCTGAGACGGCATGTTCCATTACTTGAAGAGGAGGGAGCATCCAATGCACCAGTGGTAGAAGGAACACTGGACAGTGATGACGATGGGGGGGAAGGATGATGTGCACTCAAGGACTCAGCTGATTCTGCAGTACTTCCAATGACAGTCAGTTAGGTTTGTGGCTTTATTTTGCTACTTTTATCCTGAAGTGCAGTGTGGCTGCTGTTAGTAACCTTTCTGTAGTGTGAGCACTGTTCAGTCTCAGTTAGTTACATCAGTGCACTTTGCTGTACAGATAGGATATATTGAGCTTAAGTACTCCTGCCTCTCCTATGTTTCTTATGTATGAGTGTGTTCTAAAGTTGTCCCAAACCATTTTCTAACTCTGATATTGTGGTAGTTACAAAGTGATGTTTGTAATGTACCTTCAAAACTGATGTCCTAACACATCCCCTCAGTGAATTAACTCTCCCTGACTGTTCCCCCAGCACTCATTGTCATTCAGGAGAGGGTAGCATACACACAATAGAGCTATGCTGTAATCCTAGCATGTGTTATGAGGCCAATACTGAGGTTGTGTGATGTGTGTAGTCCTGTGAAAATGTTTGCAGTGTGTTGTATTTTGTGCAAATGATGCCTGTGATTGTAGATTGTATTAATAGACAGGATCATGGAGTGTAGCATTTATTTGGTAGTATTGCATATGTCATGTCTGTTTTACACTTTTCCCGGTGTTGTGGTGGTGAGTACTGAGTTCCAATGTCTTTCTGCTACCTGATTACACAAAGATGTGAGGATGGGGAATGGTGACAGGCAGTTACACAGAGGATGAGAACCTCTACATGACAGTACAATGGATGAAATCTGATGTTTACCATTATTTCCAGTGTCTCATTGTAGTACAAACGTTGCATTGACAGAGAATATATTCACATATACAGTAGCTGTGTTCAGGTGTGTTTATTGTGAATACAAAAAGAAAGGGATGTTGCAAAAGAGTGGGGTGATGGTGGTCGAAATCGTTAGTGTGGTGGCCCAAGCAGTTGGTAGCACAGATCCAGTATCCAGGGGCCATAGGAAAATTGAGCTATGTCAGTAGAAAGTCAACAAGGTGTCTCTGTGGCACACAGGGGAGACAGTTCAGGAGAGGCTCATTTCCTGGCAGTGGGGTTGGTCCTGGCTTCACTCCCTGCAGGATGTCTGGCTCGGCAGCCACAGTCGTGTGGGGGTTCCTCAACTACAGGGGGAGGGGTGCTAGTGGACTGTGAGTCCTCTGGCAGGGCCTTCATTCCACTAGCTAGTGGAATGAAGGCAGATGTAGAGGGCTGGGCAGGACTGTGACTAGTGGAAGGGGGCCTGCTGGTGGGTGGGGTACTCATGCAGGATGGAGGTCAGCTCCTGTAGCAGCCCTTTCATGGAGGCCATGGTGGCATTGTGGGCCTGCCACTGCTGCATGGCCTCCTGATGGTGTTCCCTCTGCAGCCTCTAGTTCTTCAGCAATGTGGCCAGAATCTGGCCCATCCTGTCCTGGGATTGGTGGTATGCTCCCAGGACTTGTGATATGGCCTCCTGGCCAGTCATCTCCCTGGGTTGCCCCACCCTTTGGCCCACAGATGCCCTCCCACTGGCCCTAGTACCCTGTACTTGTGTCCCCGGCACAGTGTGCCCACTCCTACTCACCCCAGGACCTTCATCGTCTTGAGTGGTAGGAGTTGACTCCAGTCCCTGTACTGGGGGGCACACTGTAGATTGACGTGGCCTGGAGACACTGGCTTGGGGGCATTGGGTGATTGGTGTTGTAGCGGCCTCAGTTGTGGGAGGGAATTTGGCGTGGCCTGGGTGAGGTTTGTGGAGGGACACTGACCATGTCCCAGATGGGGCAGGGGGATTTCTTCCAGTGCCAGACATCCCGAGTTGCTGTCATCAATGGGGCCTTCTTCTGGTGGAGGACTGGGACTTCATGGCACCTGCTGCCGGCTGACATTAGCAGCAGTACCTGTGGAGAGCGAAGATTGTTATTCACATCTACCTAATCTGTTTCATATTGGCTAACCAGGGTGATGGCGCAGGATAGTTCCTTCCCAGGAATGGCATTAACAGTGGTGAACATACATTATTATCAGAGGCAGATGAAGTGAGTTTGTCAATAATCTACTCGTATGTGATGACATATCAGTTGTTTAGCATTGCTGACATTACCATCTACTGGTTTGCTGTTGACACCTGCTTAATTAGTGCTATTTGGCATGCTTCAGAATGCAGGGCTAACTATGTGTGCATTGTTAGGTTAGTAAAGAGTTATGCATTATGGGATTCAAAGTGCTTCATGCTCAAAATGCTTTACGTGTATTTGTGAGTGCAGATGTTGGGATGGTGTTAGTGGGGTGGTGTGGGCATGCAGTGGAATGGGTATAGGTGGTTAGGGAGGTGCAGATCAGTGTGGGATGGGGTGATTTGGGGGGTGATGGGGACACATGCAATACAGGTGTACTTAGTGCCAGAGGAGTATAGGTGACTTACCAGTCTCCAGTGCTCCGGTGATTCCATTGAGGCCCTCAGGGTGCAGGATAGCCAGAACCTTCTCCTCCCATGACATAAACTCCGGGAGGGAAGGTGGGGGGCCACAGCCAGTCTTCATCACGGCAATTTGGTGCCAGGATGCCATGGAATGCACCTTTCCCCTAAGGTCATTCCACCTCTTCCTGTGGTCCTCCGTTGTGCGTGGATGGCTTCCCACTGAGTTCACCTTGTCGATGATCCTCTGCCATAACTCCATTTTCCTGGCAATGGATGTCTGCTGACCTGTGCACCGAACAGCTGTGGCTCTACCCTGACGATTTGTCCACCATGGCCCGCAACTCATCTGTGAAAAGGGGGTGCTTATGTGGGGAGATGGGGATGGTGATGTGCTTGTGGAGTGTGGGTTGTGCAGAGGGTGGTGTATTTTGTGGGAGTTGGAGGGTGTGTGGATATGTTTTATTATGTGCAGTTGGGATGGAGTGCAGTGGTAATGTGTGTGTTTGTGTGCAAATATGTTGTGTGATGTGTGATGCATGAAGGGTGTACCGGTGGCTGGGGTGAGTATGTGCAGTGCTTTCTCCAGAGTGGCCATGAGTTGTGTGGTAATGGATTACCGCCATTGACAGACCACTGTGCTGATTTGTGTGTTGTAATATGAAGGGCAGGATGTTGTCGGCGTGGCGGTGAGGGTGTTGGGACCACCTCTCTCTGGCGGTGTCGAGATTTGTGGCTGTTTTCTGGGGGATTTGTTTTTGTGACTCATAATACGGCAGTCTTTTGGTGGCTGCCGGCACTGCGGTCTTCAGAAAAGACCACCAAACTCGTAATGACCACCTGAATCTCTGTAAGCCTTAGAGACAAACGCAGGACCTGTACCTGAGTGAAATGAAAGTACTGCCCCTATCGCTACCAGACATGCAATTCCTTTATGACTGCTGAAGCACATGCATTTCTCTGTGGCCACACCCATAGAAATCGAGAACATTAATCAATACTAATATGTACTTATATCAGTTAACAGAATTTATTGGACTGATTCAATCCAAATAAATGTCCCTGAAAGGAATGTCGGAGACTGTCAGAGGAGTTGTCAAAGGTTTCTTAACAGTGGAAGGCTTAATCCATTGACAAATCTCACACTTTCTAACATAATATCTAGCCTGTTTATAGAAACCTGACCACCAGTAGTGATGCTGTAGCATTGCTATGGTTGCTTTGACCCTTGCGTGTGCCAATCCCTCATGAGCTTCTTTGACTAGTTCTAATTTGGGCAGCCTTTTCTCTATTATTCTGTCTCCCACTCCTGGTAGTGTGACTACAGGAGTATAATCGTAATTAAGAGTGTGAGAATACATGAGAGGAAAGAATGCTAGAGGCTTTCTACCATGTTTGGTTGTGTGTATAGCTGTTAAGACATATGTGTTGATCTTCATTTGTGATCTGGTTTGGACTGCTTTACAGCTAGATCAGTGGCACAGTTCCCTTTGCATTGAATGCTATCACGTTGATTGCTCAAGTGTGCCTCACATGAGCCAGTGGAGGCTTATCTTGTAAGACAACTACCTTTCCCCAAAACTGTCTATTTTTTTTTATAGATTTTCCCTTTGAATCATTGAATCCATATAAATGTCAATAATGCAAGTCAACATTGTAAATGTACTCAAAGAAGGACGAGTCAGACGTAATGAGTGTGGGAACTAACCAGCCAGTCTTTTGTAATGCAAGTAACAGGGCATGAAGTTTTGCATGTTGCACAGTGCTGCCACCTAGAATTTTAGTGCGGGTGTGCAGTGGATGTAATGCACTATCTTTCACTATGCCTTGCACCGCCGTGCAGGCTGCGGAATCCTGAAATTTTGTTCCTATCACCAGTTATGCAGAGCCATCCATATAGAATATGCTTTGATAAGACTCAATGGGCAAGGTAGTTGGAGTTAGAGCAACATCTTGTTCATGGTGGAGAAAAGCTTATTTACAAAGACTGGGAACATATTGAAACATTACATCCACTGACTTAAGGAAGAGGCCCACTACCCACACCTTGGGTGTAGGGTGAGAGCATTAGGAATGCTTGCCTTGGTAGCTGCCTGTAGTGTCACTATAGGAGAAACTACATCCATTAGTTTTTCTTGTACCAAAGGGTGTTCCTTCAAAATAGATGGCTGCACACCTGAAAGAATCAAAATGAGACTTGCATGCAATGGGAACAGCCTGTCCCTCATTGTAAGGCACATAGATGTAACCTGAGTGATTTGCTATGGCTCTGATGACCAGGTTAGTCTTAGTGTCCCTGGTTTGTAAATGTTTAAGGGCCTATTTATGAAAAAGTCATATAGTGCACCGCAGCAAGTCACCTTGCTGAGCTGCACTGTGTGACAGGTAACAGGCAGGGATGCACCGCATTTGAGGAAATATGGAGCATTCAGCTCAGACACTCTTGCACAATGGTGCAAGGGTGCCTGCATTGCATGCAGGATTGTTTTTAATGCAGGAATAGGCACCGTCCTGCACAAAAACAATCCTGACAGACATATTCCTCTTTCTATGTGTGCTGCACAGTGCAGCACACATAGAAAGAGGAAGTAATAAGGAGAAATAAAGATATTTTTCCATGTTACACCTTTTCTAGGAAGGCATATCTTTTTGCTGCATTCCCAAGTTTACCAGTTCTGGTAATTCTTGGAATGCGTCAAAAACCATGGAAGTTGCATTGGAACACAAAAGCAACGCCCATGGAACACCTTCCCAAGGCAGAGTAAGGCAACTCAGCAATACACCATGTTGCCTTACCCCAGATCTATTGAGCCACTCAAGGCCACACAAAGTGGCCCTGCGTGGCTCCATAAATCTGACTTAAGATTTGTGTCACTCTTGCACCACACAAACAGCTTTGTCCTGTCCATTATCGAGCTCTTCAGCATCTTAAGACCTGTCACCTGTAAAAAGGCTTAAGCCATTCACATTTGGTTCCCTTAGATTAAGAAATCAAGGAAGAATTAGTCTGGGGTTAGAACACATTCATGTGTGGAATGAAAGGTCAATTTTCAATTCTGTCACAGCTCTTCTATTTGAATATAAAAAGTTCTTCAGGGTGGGGTACTCGTTGGGACCAGTTCTTAACTGGCAGTGCATTACCTCAGAATGAGTCCGCTATGCACTTAAATTATTCAGAACTGCTTCTAGGCTCTCTTTTGCAATACAGACATTTGCAAAAAAAAGCCGGTTTGCTGCTCTGTCCCTCTAAGGATGAACAATCTGGGAGCCTTGAAATATATCAATCGCCTGTGCAGCACTCTGGCCAATCTAGCAAAACGGCTTTGTGAGTTTTGACTCCAATCACAGCAGAGTATCTTCCAAGTCAACTCACCAAAGTTGGGGAATCGTACTCCCACTATATTAGGGGTTATATCAACTGAAAACTGCATGTGGATTGATACTCCCCCATTTCAGGGATTATAGTGAGTAAAAACTGCATGATCGAGTATTTCAACACATCCAGGACTGAGGGGGCACTTAGTCAATAAATGTGATTGCATCTACACTAAACAACCAACTTCCCTAATTTTACAGTTTGAGACAAGATCCGCTGCGAGAAGATGGGGTTGCTATTCTTCATCCATGGAATTAGTTCCTCATTTTGTGTTTCCTCCTTTTATGATGATTTCCTGCTGTCTCTCCAAAATCAGAAGAGTTAGTTTCAATGGTAATAATAACACCATTTTGGCATCCCCATACCTGTGTTCCAGGCATTCTAAAATTATGAATAGATATCCCAATTCTAGTGCCTCAGGTACACGACCTCCTTCGGAATCCAACAGGACAGTTCCACAAAATATTATTTCGAGCAACCTCAATCTAATAGCATGGAAAGTGTCAGGACTCCTTGATCTGTCCCAGGTCTTCCATCTGAAATTCTCAGTTTATTTGATAAAGCGTGAGCTCTGGGAACAACTGAAGCTTACAAATCAGCTTGATCTTTTGGTCTCGCTGGTGTTTCGGATCAAACACAAAATCTATTTTGCCAAATATTGCTTCTATAGCAAATGGTTTAGGTCATGAGGCCACATTAGGTAAGTAATTTAGAACAGTCAACATCCACATCATAGGTATGTTTAGGGGAAGCCAATCGGCGAGCAAGCACTGATCTGAAAATGACTTTGTGGCATTCGGTTAAATATACTACCTTCTCCTAGACAAAAAATTGTGGGATTTTATTCTGGTTCTCAGACTGTTTTCTGCATGGTCTGACAATGATTTCTAGACATTGAAAATGCCATCAGCTAAACTGTCAAATTCATTATGTTTAATCTCTTTAAAAATAGTAGTCAATGTCAAAGCGTTGGATCTTTCAGGCAGGCAATTTACTCTCTCTGGAGTGCTGTTTCAATATCAAGGAGAACAAAAACCATGACTTCCTCTACCTAGCATCCTACTTTTCCAGATCATTCCTATGCTCGGTGTAGTGAGATGACAAAAAGAGCCTCTTAGAAAGTATTCTGCTCAGTTACTGATTTCGCTCACATTCGCCTGTGTCCTCAGCCAAATAGGTAAAACAGGTTATGGCAAAGCAAGCATGGACATTTCCACTTTAAGTGCAAATTCTCCTGGAGGAGCAAGGGCGTCCAAAGCTTTTTGGGCCCAATCCAGACTTGAAGGCATCCTAAGAGCAGCTAATGGATCAACAGCATCTACTTTGAAAATGTTCTTTTACAAATAAATTTAACATGTTTCTTTATCTGTATTTAATTTGCTTTTAAAAAGTATGATAGGAGGCTGAGGTCTTGATGTAAAATGTTAATTTAAATTTTCTAAGCGCTTTTGCTGGAATGTCTTAATTTTATTAAAGACAGAGATGTGAGCATTTCCCACCTCAAGTCAATGAAATATGGGCATTTCTGTTAAATTCCTTGCTTGCATTTGGATACCACTTCTTTTCTGTTCATAGTTTCACAATAAAGTGTGCCACGATGGATGCTGTCACTCAAGGAGCATAGAATAATGGTTCATGGTCTTCCTTCTCAGTTGTGCCTACTTCTTCATTTGTATCCAGTGTTACATAACTGAATTAACTTTACAGTGAAAGGAAAGAGGGAGTGATGGATATAAGTATAGAATGTTCATGAGACACCTTTGATGTTTACCTTAGATATCAAGCAAGAGTGTTGCTGGGTATTTTCGTTTTTTTTTGTTTTCTTCAATGGTTATTACCACTATCTGGCTGCTAGTGAATACATCAGCAGGAAAGACAGTATATTTCTCACTTTAATGTCGATCCAGCAGTAGCTCTTGGAAAATCCACTTCAAACTGGATATAAACAAGTGTGCTGGAAGGAAATGTTTTCCTGTTACAGGTTGTCAGCCCAAACCCGGATGACCAGCTTAATAACTGACTTCGGCAAAACAAGTCTATATTGTTGGAAGATAAGGCGTTTACTCTGGACTTTATCTCCATAAATTTCCATATGATAAAACAAAAACGTTTATGATAAAATTGTAATCTAACATGCAAGACCTTGTATTCTGATACTGGATGGTTCTTGATGACGTGCTTCCCAGTGATTGATCTAGCTCAGGGATCCATAGGTTAAGTGGCTATGGGGAGTCTTCTTTTTTAGGTTGATGGTGCAGATGGAATTAGATGTTCAGATTTGGTGCAGCTTGTGTTGGAAGGTGATCCCTGGTAGACGTGTGGCATGCTAATGCAAGCACAACCGCAGCGATGAAGAGCAGTACCGAAGTATCCGGAAAACTCTCTACCTGAGGACCTCAGCCAAATACTCCAATTAAAGAAGACATCACAATGTATTTTATTTCATCACAGGTATACATTTATCGATTATAGTTCCTTTTCAACGGCTTCCTATGCATCGCGCATTTCGACAACATGCTGGACATCGTGACTACTGCTTCGCTCTGAGATTCGTCTGAAAAGTATCATGTTGTTGCTGTTGAATCCTCTTTGCTCGTGGTACTTTGGTAACTTTCCAGACCTTTTCATAAACTATAGCTATCCATGTAACTTAGGGGAATGAAAATTCCATGGCCTGGATGGACAGGTACTCTGTCAGGTCTAGAATTGTTAAAGAAAACAATAAGCTTCCAGGCTGCTCCAGGTTGCTTGCCCTGGGTTTGTCCTTTGTTTTGGGCGTTAAAAGGATGCATCCCTTATGCACCAGACTTATAGCAAAATCAGTTTGCGAACTGTGCCTTTTAAGATGTGGCATCTGATCACAGGTTGCATGGTGTTCACAGATCCGAGGACCCCAGGTTCAAGAGTTCTGAAGCAAGGAGAGGCATCTTATCTAGGTGTTTCACAGAGGTTAAGATGCAAAAACTTCAACAAAACAACTTAACTTAGGGTGCCGTACGACCCACCACACTTATAGGAATGACTGGGATACCTACAAATTTGGACTCCAACGTAATACCCATCCCAGCCTTCATTGATGTCTAAATACTGGAACAGTCAAGCATACCGTAAAGCCAGGCTGGGGGCATCGCTGCCACATCAGACTGGTACCAACCGCTGATCAGCTTCACTACTTCCTTGAAATCTCTCAGTCCATGGTGCGAGGATCTTTTCTTCAAAAATCAGTTAAGTTGGATAATAAGTTAATATATTGGGCTGACAATCTGCAACTAAACAGCTGTCTTCCTTTCCCTTGTATCTCAGTCCCAGAATCTTCTCTGATTAAAGAATTCGTGGACAAGACATTTTGAGATATTCACCACTGTCCGTTTGACTTTGTTCTAAAGCGCCAAGTCTGCATCATTACTGTTGCTGTGCATTTTTAAACCTACTTTGGATATCCTTTATTTACTTTTTCAAGTGGTATAAGTAGTTATACAATAATTATTTTGAAAACCACCTTATTTATTTTTTAATCTAGCTGTTCTAAATTGTTTTGGGGGTTTTCGTGCAGCTACATCACCTGCTTCAGAGTTACGCCTTGACTAAGCTACCAAATGGTGAGCCATGAGCAGAGATGTCTCTCATCAGTTTACGAATAAGTAATGCTCGGGCACAATGAGAACTTGTGACTAATGTATTACTTTTTTACTCTGAATCCCTCTCCCGACAAGGTCTACCATTTTTGCTAAGACTCAACTCTGACTTAAAAAGAACTTTAAAAAGCTCTTCAAGAAGAATCTGTCCAAACGTGCCTTGATAGCTAACACTGCTCTACTCCTTCTGTTTTATTAGTGATTTTTTGCTGCATTGCACAAGTTTGATGAACTTTTTCAATTTATAGTTGGTGTTTTTAGCCTTCCTCGCTTATCTAAGATAGTCCATTTTGATGGAAAGCGCTCTTTTGCCCCTGTCGATTGGCCCGTGCTGAGCAAGTACAGTAACGGAATTAATAAATAAATAATAAGGGCAGTGTACCCCCCAAAACTTCAATGTACTATAAAAAAAATTGCATCGGTATTTGTAGCGCAAATCAAGAAACTTAGCAATAAGGTGCTGTGCAGATGAGAGGCGTTGATTGGGTTGCAGTCTCTTGAGCCTCCTTTAAAGGTATGGGTAAGTGTGGCAGGTCCTTTTCAATAATGGATGAAGTGCTCCTCGAAGAAATCTTCATTTTTTGTGAATTTGTAAGCCTGTTATCGTTGGAATACTGGTCCATATTTTTGGTGGCAGCTGTAGAAGATTTGCTTCCGTTTTTTCTATTTTTTTGTGCATTTCTTCACTTCAGCCCCCATGAGATGTTCAATTTTTCGGTCAGGTATTTGCTACCATTTTTTAGATTCTTTACACAGACACTTTACCGTAATGTCTGCTTCAAAAAATAAAGACAATCGCAATGTCTCGGAATCTTGCATCCAGGAAGTACACGGCACGCTTGGATAGGTAGATCAATAATGCTTTAAAAAAACGTTCAACACAAGCCTCTGCGACGGCAGAACAACGTGAAGCAAGATGTCAAGGCTTTTGAGCGGCAGATGTGTGGGAACACAAAAGCAGGAAGCAGATGACGTGCGAGGAGAGGATTGATGAATGGGACGCCGCGCGCCATGGTAATGTGCTTCCCTCTTCACATGACAGAATGTCAAAACATGCATATTTTCTTGTGGGACAGCAGAACAATCTGTACTGTGACATCGCCAGAGTTTCAATTTGAGGAAGAAATTCAGGTTCCATCAACACCTTACGTAGATGTGAAATACTTTGGAAATGTTCGTAATCGACCACTGTAATTTAATGGACGTCATTGCTGTCAAGCCCACGTCTGTGGGCGCTGGCTGACAGAAGAGGTTTCGTGAAGCTTCTTCTCTGAATACCTCCCAGCATGCACCCCACTGAGACATACCAATTCAAAAAGAGATATGGGAAGAAGGGCATGAACTAATACGCGCGTGACTAAAAACGTGCCAAAAAAATAAACAGCTAAATCTCTGAACCTCTGGAATTTGACAAAAAACAAGCTCTGTCAGAGTCTTCTTAAAGAGTTTTGGGGTTCCAGGCATGATATATTTTGGGACCAACTCTTCAGAGCAACTTTGAATTTTCTCATCTATTTTCTAATTATTCAAGCCTGCATAATCCCAAATAATATTACATTCTATTTAACTTTTCATACAGAACAGCTGAAATGTGTCTTACATGAGCTTCAAAAAATCCTTAAAAGTACACTGAATAGAGAGAGACAGGATCAGAGAAGGAGAGAGGGATAGAGAAATCAATGAAACTGAGAAAAGCTGGGAAATATCACTTTATCACGGGGCTCCTTAGAAGGTGGGAGGCTGGGCAATTGCCCATGCCTTGAAAAATATCTAATCCGGAAAAACCAATGCTTTTTATCAGTGCTAAACACCATCAGTAAAAAGCAATGCATTTTGCCAGTACTGTTCAGTATCACAGTATCAGCAAACCAAACAAGCATTTCAATGCAATGGGTCTCACATTTGCTCGAGTTAGAGCTATTAGCCTTGTAAATTCCTATCTGGACTTTTCTTGCCTCATAAATTGAAAATGAAAAGTAAAACAGTTGACATAAGCCAGCCGAGTCAAAGCACCACGTCTGTAATGAGCATGAGCGGGACGGAGAGACACAAAAGGAAAAAGAAATTTGCTCGCAGTCAAACGCATCGGCAAAATTATCCATGTAACAGGGTTGATGGCCAAGGCGGTAGCAAAACTGCCCCAAGGAGGGACAAACGTAAAGCAGTTACCAATGATAACAAAGGATTTTTGAAAGGCAAGCCTATGAACGAGTGATTGTGATGGGTGCATCACTAACACTTCATTACAACACTTCAGAGCGCTTCCACGCTCGACCTCAAAAGCTCCCCTTTCTCATAATACCACATTTTTTATAAGATTCTAAAGTATACATGTCTTTGTGAGGTCTCTGGTCGCATCATGTCAAAGAAGTCATGCCTTCCATCTTTGCCATGATCTTGTTAAAAAAAAGCCTTACCTTCCTAGTGGCCCCTCCCTAGTGTTGATTGAACCACTGGTGATGCAAACTGGGGATTGTGCCCCCCCCCTCTCCTCTCTCCCCCCCGATCTCTCTCGGTTCCCAGACTAATTTCGATAGCTCATGGTCCCGTGGCGTTGAGTGAACCGACAGGGGTTTTACTAAATTGCCTTTGGATTATTGCACAGGATGTCTAAATCTGGAGGCTGCACAGAGATGCTATATACACGAGCCGGCCGTCCACTTCGTTTCTCAAACGTGAAGGTATGCTACAATATGGATGGCTTCAACTCGTATTTCTATAAAGTACTCTAGTTTAGAAAGTGGCAATCAATTATTGCAGTGATTAGTAGACCATTAGCTTAGGTGATTAATAAAAAAAGAAAATGTAAAAGAAATGCCTAACCTCTTAGAAAATATTTCAAAGAATCCTGTGTTATTTTGTGCTGTTGTGTAGAAGCGTGCCCTGCTTCTCGTGCTGCTTTCTGTCATGCTTTCCGAGAGCTCGACCCTCTTGTTTGATCCAAGTCCATGGGCTGACATCTGCCTCTCATCCTTCAGAATTACAATAGCACATCAAATCCCCTATTTTACTACGAGACACAACAGCAGCATTCTTAAAATGTAAATTCTGAATAAAACAAGTGAACAGACAATTCGTGTTTTTTCAAGAAGATGAGAATAATCCATGAAAAATGTACACATTTAGGGTGCAATAGCAGCCATAGGAGTTCTGTTACCCATACCGTCTATGCATACTATTGTAAACTAGGGATCAGTAATTATAATCAGAACTCTCAAAGCATAGTAAAAGCGTTATAATCCGCCCAAAGAAATCAATTGACTACTCCAGTTTTATGTTATCCTAGGAAGACATAGGCCGACGGTTTTCGTTCGCAAGCAATGGGTCTAAGTAGAAATTTGCAACACTGCGGCAATGACCGCGTGAATGAGGTTCCTTTGTTCCTCAGAGGGTGTGCAGGGTTTGCGAGATGGTGAGGTTTGCCACCTGGCAATGTCAGGTGGTTGGGCAACCTACCTGGCCTGGGGCAGACATCTATTCGGTCTCAGAGGGCGTAGAAGCACGGGACAGCGAAAAATCCTTAACCCTAAACTTTCTAGGATTTCCTGCGGTAAAGATGCTAATTGGCAAATTGATCTTGTCTGTTACATGCCACATCTAAACATCTAGAATTCAGTCAACAGTAAAGACAGCTCCACTTGTGCTCACACATTATTTTGACAACCTTAACTAGCCTTGCATTAATCATCTGATAACAATAGCTCAGTATAACCTGTTACATGTTTTTGCAGGATGTTTAGAAACAATTTAAAACATGCCCTTAGGAAAATGTTTGCAGTATGTACTGTTCTAAACATTAATGTATTTCAAATGAAATTTCTACTACAGTTAAATTAACTATATAGTATATCTCCTGCTTGAAAGAATTCCGAAAGCTGTGATGTGCTTTTACCTAAAGAAAAGGGTTATCTGTTCCCATATCACCAATGATGCCTCTATCTTGCAAAGCATATAGACATTTTAAACGTTGGGAACATCCTGTCACTAAGAGCTACCTGTCACAGCTAGGATTGACATATCTTTTCGGAAAAGAAACGCGCATTCAATGGACTCGCAGTGAAACCTATCGGCAAAAGTGAAATTATCTACGTAACCGGCAAAAGTGCAATTAACTATGTAACAGGGTAGATGTTATGCAAAGCGCTCGACTTCTGCCAAGCGAGATCGCGCTGCGAAAAAAAGATAAATAGTAGTCCACAAACCAGAAGGAAAACAGCGAGCCTCGCATGTTTTCAGTACTTGGTCGCTGCGCTCGAGGAGGGCTAACCACTGGAAAAGGCATGACATATGCGTGCCTTCCACTAATGAAAGCAAGCAGATTTAAACAGGCAAGCCCACAAATCAATGTAACACACTGACATGACATCGACGGGGCTCCGAGCCCTTTTCTGACTCCTAAAGCATTTTGCAAGCGAAACGCATGCGCAAGCGTATGTGACGCAGGCTCGACCCTAAAAATGGTGTGATGAGGCAGCCACAGTTGGCAGTTGTATCGTTTATGTGTGTCGTCATAATGACAGAGACACCATTTTCTTTTCTTTCTTATTGACCAATCTAAATTAGATTTTCAGAAATATACTTAAAAAGCTCAAGGTAGCGGGCCAAGGCAGGAGTGGGTGAGAGAGCGGGCTCGGGTAAAGCAATGGGGAGTCAGGGGACACAAAGGAGAAAGCAACATGGGGCGAAGGGGAGAAGAAGCACATAAGTGAGGCAGCAACTTGGAGTACAACACAGAGCACGTGGGTATGCTGGGGAAAATTTGATGGGAGAAAGTGACCAGCTACAACAGAGAGAAACAGCAAACACAGAGCATGGGGGCCTATTTTTGGGGGGCGAGAAACACAAGAGGGAGAGAACTGGAAAACGTGCACTATGATGGAGTGCTTAATCAAAAAGAAAAAAGTAGGACCCTAAAAGAAAGCAGTGGAAGGATTCAAGTAAGCCAGTCAAGTGGATGCAAAGAGACTATGCGCAGGAGATGGGCAAACACACGATGAACAAGGAAAGTAATCAAATAATCAACAAAATGAGAGTGACAGTAATGCCAACCAAAGGATGAACAGGCTAGAAGCCCTATAAGTCCTTGGTAAGCCCACAATAGATCTTTTGCAATCAGATAGGCAATGAGCAGGCTGTAAGCCCCTATATGTTTTTTGGTAAATCCACAATAGGTCTTGCAACCAGACAGCTTGCAGTGTGCGTTAGGTTTGACATGGCACAGAAAGGTAAACATTCACCAATATGTATTCTTCAAGCAGAAAAACGAAAGATGTTGTCTGAGCTGAGCCCACCAACTCTGACAGGGCTCTTAAAAAATAAAATTGAACTTTACTGCATAATTAACAATAGCTCAAAAACACAAGGTTTAGAAAACCTCCAAGCAAATAATGCTTCAAACAGAGATATTAAAACATATCAAATTTCACAGTCGCTTAAAAGCAGGGAAGTTTAAGTCATTGTAACTAATAATACAATGAAAAAAATAAAAATCAAAGTAGATTGAGATTTTTGCAATGCAATGGGTCTCGCGTTTGCTCAAGTTAGAGCTATTACCACTGTACATTCCTAACTGGACTTTTCTTGCCACATAAATTGAAAATGAAAAGTAAAATAGTTGACAGAAGGAAGCCAATTCAAAGTGCCACCGCCATCATGAGCGTGAGACTTATTGTCTCCCTGAGTGAATGTCTACAAAGGATCACGGTTGGGACGAAAGTCAAACCGAAACCGGAGGAGGGGCCATCACACGCTGTAACAGGAGGAAGTGTGACATAGTGTGATAGCCAATAGAAATGTTCACTTAGTGAAATCGCCTGGTAGGGAACTCAGCACACAAAGGAGGGGCATTTCACAAAATGCACCAGTAAAAATGAAGCATTTAAGACAAGCACAACAAAGAATGGATAGCAAGAGTGGGCATGGTTAAAAGCCCACAGAGAGATTACAACAGGCTAGAGCGCTTGCGCACTCAACCCTAAACAGCTAGAATGCCGATTACAATGTCAGTAGTGGAAAACAGACAATTCTGATATCTACCGGAATGTGCTTCTCTGTCACCAGAACATGGATGGCTTAACCAAAGAGTATTCTACTGTTATTGATCACATTTTCACGTTAATTGCTTGCAACCTTCCCAACTTTATTTGCCATTCCTGAAGCCCTAAGCTATTTGTGAAAGCATAACCTATTAGGCTTGAAAGGTACATTTCACTGTAGGTAAATGGTAGGCAGTAGAGGTGCATAATTAAGGCCCCTGCAGCCCCGGTGGTGAGGTGGGGGCAACTCTTCAGGGACCTCCAAGGGGCCCCCCTGAGCCAGAATAATTAATATTTGTGACATATGGGAGACTTAGGGGTCCATCCTCACACTAGGGGAGCATCATTCTGGATTACACCCTGGAGGCAGTAGGCAGATATACATTTATTATCTCATTTGATTAACAAGCATTGGCAAAGCCCATAAGTCTGCCTTGGCATACTCGTACAATAATTAATTTTTTTAAAGCTTTTATTGCCTGTGTACATGACAGAAAGAAAATGAAACAAATGATCACCATGCGCTGGCAATAAAAAATTTAAAATAAAAAAAAAGGAAAACATTCACTATGCTTTTAAAGAAACAAACATTTCGTTTTTGCATGCACTTTACCATTACTTTTTTATGATTGCAACAAGAAAAAAATCAAGACCCCACCAAACACTCAAATTCCAGGCAGCTACAATGTCACAACATCACTTAAATCTTTATAACAAGAACTTTAAAAAGCAATCAAGAAATACATCACCATCAAATTAGGCCTTTGAAGACCAAGCAAAATGAATAGCCATATTGTTTAAGATACAAAAATAAAATTAAAAAACAGGTTTTCATTGAATAGAAAGGAACTATTTTTAAGTGGTTGGGAACAATGTGCAGATACTTTGTGCAGTGACTCAAAGTGGAAGGAGACAGTAGGAAACGTGGGCTGACCCATTGCCCTGTGCTATTTGCTCATGCACTTTTGAGCTGGCAAGAAAGGTGACTACTCTTGCCCATTCAGCGAAATCCAGTTCAAGCTGCATTCTTCACATTATGCCTGATACTATACTAACGATCTGACTTATTTATAGTATTTTGTCCCCCAAAGTATAATGTTGTAGCTGGCCCAACCCATGGAAAGGTCAGTATTCTGGAAACACACTTTATCAAGCAAGCATTAGCTGGGCCAATATACCTGCCCTTCTTTTTAGTAATTGTTAGCTGTCTTTGTGTTTGTTGCCTTCTGCTATCCTGGAAAGAAAGTCCCATAATAAACCAACATCTTAGGCTACAACAATATGGAAGTTGGGAGTAAGGCCATCTTGTTGACTAGACTGCATTAGCAGAGTTTAGCTCTAAGTTCAGAGAAGAGTGCCAGAATATGCAGTTTATTTGTAACTGTTGAACCTAAAAGACATACAGAGAAAAGTATTGCATAATGGCTTTTGCAATATGCCAGTTCTTTGTTGGATGTGTAAGCTATCCTATTTTTATGGAAGTTTTTTAATCTATTATTTAGAAAAGGCTTAAATTCAACAGCAGGTTAGTGTGACAGCAAAGTAAAACAAATTAACGCTCAGCAGTAATATGTGAATAGAACGATGTCGCTATGAATGACTAATGTATTAAAAAAGCATGCACTTCCTTAACATAAGAGCCATATGTCAGCAACTACAATGTCATTGTGTCATCAAAGTAAATGCATTAAAGAACATACACCGAGGTCACACATTGATTCTGAATTGCACCTAAGCCATTTTACATCTGCAAGTTAATAAAAACTACACATTGAAAACTTAGACGGAAACTTAATTGGGACAATGTAGCCATCCATATATTGCCATGTCACCCATGAACAGCGTATCCAAATAATGGAAAATGATGGAATACCCATTAAAACAAAGGCTATCGGAGGGTGACTCAAAATTCACTTTTTGGTGTCCTTCTTATTGCCTTTCTTTGACGAATTGACATGAGGTACTCTACACAACTAAAACTGTCTGTAGCAGTGCTAAAAATAACTCATTTTCCATATCTATTCCCCTAAAGCAACTCAACCCAACCACTACAGTAACTTTTGCAATTAATGTCTACCAATGAATGAATGAATGAATCGCTTTTGTAAAGTCTTCAGATATTCAGAGAGTCTCCCAGTGCTTGGCATAGAAGTGCAGTCCGGTTAGTCAGGTATCCTGCAATCCCTAAAGTTTGAATAGACAAGTTTTCAGCGCTATTTGAAATTTCCTTTATCAGGAGTCAATCACAGGTGGACAGGCATCTGATTCCACGTTTACAGCCATGACCATGAATCAATCATACAACTAGACAGAATAAACAAATAGAAGAAATTCATTTCTGTTCTCTCTACCTGATCCTATGTTAATTGACAACACGGAATATAACCTAATCTGGTTTGATTTTAGGAAACATTGGACAGCTGTTTGTGGTCAAGTAGCTCTAAAAATTGTATCAGGTCCAATCTGGAAAAATCCATTAATAAATGGCATAAAAGCTGAACATCATTAGCTGGAATCCTTATATCCGCAAATCACCCAAACATTTACAAGCTCGCAATATAAATTCTGGATAAGGTAATCATCACCATCTTATCATACAAATAAAGTAATTCACTCTAACAATATCACTGTTTATTTGGCCCACACGACTCATTTGGCTTCTCCTTTCACCTTCTACCCAAACATGAATGAACCCAGAACCTCCCCCAAGTGAGAGCGGGTCTGGGTGCCACCACTGACATCTTTTATGCTTGGCACCATGCCCTTGAGGCAATGATGTGCAGAAATCACATGAAGCTAAACCGTTTTAAAACCAAAATCCTGCCATCATTTCAAGAACCTTCTTTCTTATTTAACAGCTACCACCCAATCCAAATGGGTGGTCCTTCCACGCCTATATCAGTAGGGTTTGAACTGATCCAACTTTACTTTTGGGTCCAAAATAATATTAAGAATAACATTTTTCATATAGTGATGAATACCGTACTTATGGCGTTTCTCAGCGCTGTAAAAAACAGATGATACTATTACCCAATGTAAGATATTTATTTCTCCAGCGTCAGGAGGACATGTGGCTAGGTTTCCTTGCCGGGAGCCATTACCTTCAAATTAGCACATTTGTCAGCAGCAAACTTTCACCTCATTGGGTGATCCTGCTGGCTTAAAGTAAGACAATCTACACAATGCTTACAGCTGCAGACCTTGAAATGCATTTTCACTTTTTCCCCATAGTCACCAGTATGAACATGTTTCCTCATGACTAGATCCTAATTGATTCTGGAGCAGACAGATGGTGTCTTTCTTTGTTTGGCAAGAAAATCACTAATAAATGTGTATGCCTTGCCTGCAATGCATTATGTCAAACCCTGAAATCCTGGTCTGTGGTCTCCAAAACTCAATAACTGCCCTCGCTTCCAAACATTTCCTGCAGGGTTATTGGCCGGGCCACCTGCCAGGTACGTGCCATGGGTTGGGAGAGTGTTGTTCTGTAAAACACAGCACCTAAACAGACACTGAAGCCAGCCAATCACCTAAACAGACAAAGAAGCAAACCCATCACTTAGACAAGGAAGCAACCCAATCACCTAAACAGACACAGAAACAAACCCATCACCTAAACAGACACGGAAGCCAATCAATCACCTAAACAGACACGGAGCCACTGCATCACTTAACTTAAGCAGACATTGAAGCAAAATGATCACTCAAACAGACACAGAAGTAAACCAATCACCTAAAAAGACAAGGTATCCAACCAATCACCTAAACAGACACGGAAGCAAAACAATCACTTAAACAGACACAGAAGCAAACCCATAATTTAAATAGACACTGGAGCAAAACGATCATTCAAACAAACACGAAAGTCACCCAATCACCTAAAAAGACAAGGCATCCAACCAATCAACTAAACAGACTGGAAAGCAAACCCATCACCTAAACAGAGACAGAAGCAAATCCATCACCTTAAGCTTCACAAAACCGTGAAAACATGACCCTATTCACATTACTTTACTCCCTTGCCATCAACAAAGAATTTCATGGTGCTGGGAGGCCCAAAGGCACACACAGGGCTCAATAGATTACAGCAAATACAACACAATAGTTCACCGTAGAGCACATAGCATGACGTTTAGGTTTGGAAGAAGACAGAGGGTCTTTGATCAACAAGAGCAATATTGTGTAGTTTTGGATTTTTGTCTACCAAACCCACCAATGGGCGGAAATAGATGTGTTTTTTCTCGTGTTTCATTCCACAGTCAGCACCTTCTCTTTAACAAAACGTTGGCTGAGCATTTACACTACTTATGTGATGCGGATGGAAATGATGAAGACCTTTAGCGAGACCCAGTTTTAAAGCCTCAGTATTCTGTGGGCCATTAAAGCCTGCATAAATAGCAGCAGCGAGTGGGTATTTTTAATCAAAAGCACTCTGGTGAGCAGAGGGAAGAGAAGAAAGTATTTGCTTTATATTTAAAGATAGGCGGCCACATCTGAGTGAAGAGGAGGAAGTGGTCAAACCCAGTGAATGTAATTCCACTTTTTTGCTTTCACTTCCACATATGTTATAGCTCAGCGGAGCATGACCTGGTTTCCTCTGTGCGAACATGCTGCCGGCTCACAGGCTTTAGTAGAGGGTGCCAATACTTGCAGCCATTAAACAGCTCATCAGTAATAGTGGGGTAATCAGCAAAGAGGCTCAGAGTGAATATTTGTGGCCAAAGAGATGTGTCTGGACAATTCTGAACCGAGAACATCCCGAACGCAAAAACATACAGTGTTGGTCACACACCATTTACTAAAATTCAGTTTAGAAGGCTGGGCTGCCCCATCTGCGCGCTCATCAGAGTAGACAACGATGAAATGACCGGTCATTGATTGAGTGTATTATTTTCCCATCACAACTCAAAAGGTACTGGGTAGCTTTGATAAATTGTTAGGTATGTTAAAAATGTGCCTCCTGCACAATGAACACGTCAGTTTGAGAAATATGGCCTTCTTTGATTGGTAACTAGGACACATGCATATCATGTCAGTTTCTAAACTACACTTTGTAGGGCAAACGTCAGAGTCAAGGGAGTTTTTTTCCCTTTTGTTGTTTTTCTCAAGCTTGCTACAGTGGTTGATATTATTTCTTTATTTCCATATGGTTTTATTGAGTTTTGCGAGAACAAATCATAAGAACAAACGGCAATCATAGGGATAAATCACATGAGCAATTGTCTGATTTCAAAGAATCTAACTAAATTTAGCAGAGTTAGGGCTGAAGTGTGCTCTCTAAAGCGGGGCTAAAATACAACCCTTGACACCTACACCTCGGCTACAGTTTATCATTTGAGAGCACTCTGGGGCATATTGATTCCTAAAATGGGTGTCCCAAATATTGGGCCTGATTATGATTTCAGTGGACGGAAAAGCCCGTCTGCTGAAATCCCAACGGGTAGGTTGCTGCCAGTGTGGCAGCCTCCTTGCCGGGCCCATTACAAGTTTCCCACTGGATCAGCGGGCGGAACCTTAGTTTCCGCCTGCTGGCCCAGTGGAAAACAGCCTACAGCACTGTCTTCAGCTCTTAATACAGCGAGCAGCCATGGTGTGGTGCAAAGCAGACAGTGAACATTACGACGGTGCTGGCCAGCGGGCCCCTGCACTGCCCATGGCAAGTGCATATACTCCCTGGGGCTCTCTACACCCCATCTCCGCCACCCTTTTCATGGCGGTGTCACCACCATGAAATCGCTGGCGGAGAAGTGGGTCGTAATTCCCAGGGCGGCACCGCTGCCTTGGCGGATTAGGACCGCCACGACCGCCAGACCACCGGGACGACTAATCCTGGCAGTGCTGGCGGTCCGACCACGGCGCAACCGACGCGGTCATAATGTGGTGCTCGGACCATCACACTGGCAGCAGTCCAACCAACACCCCGAGTCTGGCGGTCAGTAGACTACCAGACTCGTAATGATACTCGTAGTGCATGAAGTATAATTTTCAAAAACACTGTCCTATGAGGTGTAGATTTTCTCTCATAAACTCCAATGAGTTGATATTTTTGCAAACAATATTTTTTGCATGCTATTTATGTCAGCCGATATTCTAGATATTCTCGTACTACACACCTCACTATTTCATGTGAATATAAGAAGGTCTGCTGCAACCCTGAAGGACTTTCATAAATATTTTATTAATTTTTTATTAGAATTTGGACATTGGTGACGTGAATATTGGAAGTTGAAACCTAGTTATAAGGGGTAATCATAATAGTACCAAGGTGACCCCACCAGGATATCCTGAGTGCACCATTTGTTTAGGACCATTGCAACGTTTTCTTGTGTTAATTTAAGATTATATTTTAGTGGTTTGTCAAGATGTTTTTTGAATGGAATACCACAATGCCAAATATTGTTCTTGAAGAAGGACGGTGGAAGGAGTTTAATTTCATTGTTTTCTAGAATCATCTTGTACGATTGGATTTTTGAAAATTCGGGGATTAGTTTTGTAGTTTCATAGATTGAAAGTACATGATCAGATGACAAGAGTAATGTGTTGCCAGCATAACCTGAGAATTCTACTACGAATTCAGTCAATGTGCAACCATTATTTACTGGGTGCTGGGTCTTTTGAGAAAAGAGCCTAGGAGCAGAACAAACAGTATCGGTATGAGCAGGCATTCTGTGTCCTAATTTAAAAAAAGTCAGATGGAGCCCCACTGATAAGGATGCATGGTTTTAGGATGATGTAAAGGTTTAGAATCATTTGACTACATTTTGATGACAGGCCAGGCCACGGTAGGCTCTAATACAAGAAGGGCCATTCCACCCTGTTATAGGTATGTTCTGACTCAAGGGCACTAGCACACTAGGCCTTGTTCGTCTCCTCGGTGTGTGAAATAGCGCAGGAGCACAATATGATATTAGAGGACAACAACCAATACTTAACAAAGTCACCAATACCTTTGTAAATACTTTTACTAATATCTTCCTATCACCACCGATTAGAGAAATTGTCTTTATTTTAGTGTATTTTTATGTTTTTTTTCTCGTGATTAGTGTGATAATAGTTTCCGAGGGAGAATCCTCAGCCAGCCTCTCAGTTAATAGTCATTATTTAATGAAGATTGTGTAACATATTTATAATAGAGTTCTAAAAGGTTTCATACAATTATATAGGGAGGCGGCAATGGCCAGTGGCTTTTCTTTTTTCCGTTCTGTTCTTGTTTGACAGAAGCCTCAACTTTGAGGCCTAAATCGGAGTCAACTTGATACTGCAGTAAGTCTCAGAAGTAGAATTCTATCTCTCAATGGAATATTTTTTTCTAGTTCACTAGACTACACCTTTTTTGAATGGTGTGGCTGATAAATTTTTTTAAAACTTCTGAGACCAGTTCATGGGTAAGGTGCATACAGTTAGGTTGAATAGCTCATTTAAGTCACTAGACCTCTGGTCTGGCAACATTTCTCAGATTTATTGAGGCCTGAGACAACAAGGGGAAAGCTCACCCCTGTGGGTGTCGGGACTCTAACCTCCTAAATTGCAGTTCATTGTTGTTATAGTAGTTGTGAATATTAGTGTTGTTCACTATTAGTGTAATACAAATAGAGCACCAGGAGCTGGAACAGGACCTTCATTGCAGCTGAGGTAAGCAAAATGAAATGCTTTTAAATACACGTTGTGTGCGTATGTGCATGTGATAGTGTGTTTGTGAAAGAGAGAGTTGTGTATGTGTGAGTATGGGCATATGGGAGTGTATGTGTCTGTGAGTGAAACTGAGTGAGATCATGTGAGTGACCAGTAGAAAATAAGTGCCAGTAAGCGAGATGAGTGAGTCAGAGTAAGTGAGAATAAGCGAGTAAGTATGAATGAGAGTAAGCATGAGCAAGGGAGTGAGAAAATATGAGTGAAAGTAAGAGGGAATATGAGTGATAGTGAGTGCAATTCGATAAGTCAGAGTGAGAATGAGCGAAAGTAAGACTGAGTGGAACTGAGTGATGAGAAGTAAAACTAAACATGAGTTAAAGAGTAAGTGAGAATGAATGACAGCAGGTGAGTGTGGGTGAGGAATGTGAGCATGAGTGAGCATGGGGTGTAATGCTTGTAAGTATGCGCGTGGTCCTGCCATAATGTTTTTGGCTTACTAACGCACACATAGTAAAGTGCTGGTGCGGGCATAAAGGAGCCAAGTCTCAGCAGGCACCTGAGACCAAGTACTGGCAGAGGTATGCTAGATGTAATAATTCTCATATTGCGACAACCAGGGCTAAATGCTGCCTCTGGTATACTAGAGGTTATTCTTGGCCTGGGACACCCATAGAAAAAATGCTGGAGCTGGCAAACTGGGGGAAATTCTTGGCATGATGGATGGTGTTGGCTTAATGGAGCTATTTTCTGGAATAGGAGATGGCAACTGTGACAAAATGCCGGCCTCGATAAGCCAGATGATATTTTAGGCATTAGGGAGGATAGCACGTGGCATTTGGACTGCACTAATGCTAAAATTCTGCCACTGGCATATTGCATGACATTTTTGGTCCGTGTGGTGAACTCAGCACATATGTGAGACATCCATGACAAAATGGTGGCCCTAGCACAATCAAGGACATTTTTGGCACATGAGGACGGAGACCTATAATGAATTCTGAAAAAAATGGGATCAACTCATGAAGAGAGTGAGGATTCATTGGCCTGGCACCATGAAAGGATTTGAATATGTAATAAGTGTCCTTTCAGAGCCTATGGTTTTCTAGCAAATGTGTGTGAAGATTGTGCATTAAAATATACTATGTGACACTAGGAGAGGTCAGGCTGGATCAAAACAATTCAGGCGTAGTATTACCCCCCATTATTTTCAAGGATCACCAGTCACTACTACAAGACCCGAAAGTAAACAGTGTCTTCATGAGCACTGCTTATCTTCTGCAGCTTCCACAGGGACAATTAGCTTTAGGTCTTGCAAAATAGATACATTTAGTAGTGAAATGCACAGTCTTCTAATTAAATAAAAAATATACTAAAACACTTTCTTAAACAGGTTCTTGCCAAGTTTCATTATTGTGAAAACATGAAAAATTATTAGTTTGAATAAAATCTCCACCTCTTGCTTCACGCAAGCGACTGTGCCTTGCAAATGTTCATAAATCAAAATGTATTTACAATAAGGAATAATTTAAGGCAAGAACATAGTTTATCTTTTCCTATGATTTATCAATCAATTTCTTGTAGTAGCATACACCAGAGGCACTAATAAATCATGACAGTTTGTAGTATAGTTATTTTAGGTTCCCAGTTCTGTTCTGTGTTTTGTAGTACTATATCCTTTTCAGAAAAACACATAATTATTCTCATAATAATATGAAAAGTAAAATGCAATGTCCCCATGGAATATAATCTCAACACCCTAAAGTAGCTGTGGTGTAGACAGTCTTTTTGTTTTATTAACCATGCAGGTATTATGAAACATCAGTGATATCAGTAAGTGTGACGTCCTCAGTGTTAAAGTCAAGTGGCATTACTTCCCGGAGAAGAATCAGGGTCAAAGGTCATATGGTATTATTTCCTGTGATATCACTGAGGTCAAAGTGGGTGTGACGTCACTTCCGCTCCCCTTGATATTTTGATGAATTGATATCTATAGCCGCACCCTTATGCCTGGGAGTCTGCCACAACCTCTATTGTCCCGAGACTGAACTGAATTACTGTTTCTGAGTCATCCCAGATTCTGATAAATGTGTAAACCCTTAAGGTCTGATTCACAGAGCTTTCTGAACTCCTGCATATTTTTTGAACTGACAGAGTTGCAAACAAAAGGGGCCATGTGCCAGGGCAATGTCAGATCCTGGCTTACACAATGAAAACTATGTAGCATTTCACATCTGCTCAAGTTCACCTATTTTTATGATTCCAATTTCTGGTTAATGGTTTGAAAAACGATTTTCTATAAAGTGGAGATATGAAAAGCACCTCCCATTGATGTAACATGTTTTATTAAAAAAGGAGGTGTGCCTTTATTCATAGCTCTAAACGTCCTTGACATTAAGAACTAAAGAGTCACTCTGCAATTTAGAGTGCTAGTGGCAGGTGCATCTCAATCTGGAATTGCAGTTCTTGGTACTGAATTTAAAACAGTGTTCTAACACAACCAAATTATAACACAAAAGATACAGTGCAAAAAAAATGTATGTGAAATCTGGAACCTGACTTTGATTATAGGTTAAGAGGAAGCAGAGGCGTTAGCAAAAGTGTTGTTGTCTGCTGTTACTCCATAACTGCTGTACATGCAAAACAACCCCACCAGCCCACACCTTTCGCTTCCACTTTGGTGGTGTGGTCTTGCAGGCTTGGACAGGAGAGCTGGAGGGAAGAAGCTCTTGTAGCCTCAGAGGTGGCATTTTAGACTGTGCTGGTTTGTTATGATATTTACTGCTTGGTTGAGTATAAACGTTAGATGGTGTATGCTATCAGAAGTATCTCTAGTCATAGTGCTGTTGATGAAAACATCCACATGGATCTAAACTACTAAACCGTGTTTATTATTGTTTCGTTTCTTAAAGGGGTGGGGCGTTGGGGATGATGACAATCAAGGGAGTGTGCAGAACACTCCCATCACTGTGCATGTATGTTTGGATGGCTGGCTCGGGCCGGCCAAACAAACATGCGCAGAAGGCTCTCTCCAGCCCAGAAACACAGTCTGCCTGGAAGCACTGTGGCTGGGTGCTCCCAGCCAATCCTGCCGCTGTTCAAAGCAACGTCAGGATTGGCCACAGGGCAGGCTGGGAGCCTGTGCCTGCATCCTGGAGTGACGAGGGACAGAGGAGGGTCAGAGAAGTGGTAGCAACAGAGGAGGTAAGTTTTTATTTATTTATTTTATTTTTTATTAAATGTTACCAGCCCCTTCAAAGGGCAGCGAGCTGCAACTACTTTCTTATATGTATTCCTGAGGGGAGCTGCCTACAGAGGCCTTGCCTTCATCATGCCTGTGGCTTACATGGAGTGTGTCTGCACATGTGAAGGTATGATTGTGGTTGAGATCCAGGATTAGTGGTATGCTTGACTGTGTACATGGGATGATAGAGACTGTGGGAGTGGGAGTGTGTGTGCCCCTTAAAAATGGTGGTTGGCTTTGTGCAAGGCTGCTCAAGGTCCAGGCTCGACCAAATTTACTGTGGGAGTGTGAGTGTGTGTCCCTTAAAAATGGTGGTTGGCTTTGTGCGAGGCTGCTCAAGGTCCAAGCTCGACCAAATTTACATTAAGGGTGACATGTAGCAAACTTTTGCGAGTCGCAAATGGCCCGATTCGCAATTTGCGACCCCGCAAAATCGGAAATGGGATGCAAAAATCCCATTTCCGACTCACAAAATGCGACGCGCGCCATTACCGACTTGCAAAATTTGCGACCCCATTTTGCGACCCGCAAATTGGAAGTCGCAATTTGCGAGTCGCAGACCATATGCAATAGCAACTTGCAAATTGCGACTAGTCGCAAAAAGCCCATTTTGCACTTCCAATTTACCACTAACTCAGAGCAGGTGGTAACCATTACCAAAGTATAAAAGGAGATCCAGAATGCATCTGAGTTACTCAAGATGGCGGAGATATACCTGATAGCAGTGAGGAGGAGAGCCCACGCTGCCCAGCAGACGAGGAGGAGGAGCCAGAGACAGGAGAAGATATACAGAACAGGGCAGACACTTTTCCAACAAACTGAGGAGGAGATTTATGATAAATATAGACTCAGCAGCGCAGCCATACTAGATTTAATAGAATTACTCAAACCACAGCTACAATGCCAGACTGTGCGCGGCTGCGCCATCCCTACGCATGTGCAAGTGCTATGCTCACTGCACCTCTTGGCCTCGGGTAGCTATCAGGGGGTCATTGCTGTGGCAGGTGGGGTATCCCAAAGTGCACTCTCACGGTTCTTTAGGGCATTCCTAGATGCCTTACTCACACATGTCCAGATACATATACCTACCCAGGAATGAGGCAGAAATCAACAGCACCAAGTTGGAATTCTACAGGATTGCCAACTTCCCCCATGTCATAGGGTGTGTAGACAGGACACATATACAAATATGCCCTCCTGCAAACCTGGAATATCTGTTCCGCAATCGGAAGTGTACCCACTCACTCAATATTCAGGTGGTATGTGACGCCCATTATGTCATCACTGACATGGTTGCTAAATTTCCAGGCAGTACTTATGACTCCTACATTTTCAGGCACAGTGGGATACACCAAAGCCTAGAACGTGGGGAGTTTGGAGACGGATACCTCCTAGGTAGAGCTGAAAACACCTTGCAGACATACACACAGGTCAATGTGGAAACCACCCATGCCCAACTAACTTTGTACCTTTTGTGCCAAACAGGTGACAGTGCATATGCACTACGACCATGGATCCTTACCCCGTACCTAACACGCAGCAATGAGACAGAGAGGCGATACAACAGTGCACATAAGAGGACCAGGAATACAATCAAACGTACCTTTGGACTGCTGAAAGCAAGATTCAGATGCCTCCACAGAAGTGGAGGTGCCCTCCAGTATACCCCAATAACAGCTTTCAAAATCGTTGTCGCATGCGCTATACTGCACAACATTGCCACCAGACGTGGGCTACCTCTCACCCCTGAAGACCCTGATTCTGAGGATGAAGAGCAAGAGCCACCACATCGCCATCATGGGGATAGGAGCATCGCAAATCAAGGCAGACTGAGACGGGAACACATTGCAAACCAATACTTTGGAAGGTACGTGCTAACTTTTACCATACTCACCAATGTCACACACAAAGAGTCCATGTGTTAAGTGGAAAGAACAAGTGATTTAATAAGTGCAAACAAAAAAACTATTTACAATTGGAACAGTTCAGGGGCTTCAATAGTCCACCTGGCATGGGACACATTGACGTCGTGCCCCAACCCCAGGACTGTGTGGAGCTCAAACCCTACGGCGGGCTCGGCCAGCATGGCTGGTACTAGGTAGGTCAGCAGTGCCCTGCCTTGTGCTTCCACTGCGAAGCACCCTGGTGTCACCGGCAGAGACACTGCTGACAGTGGAGCCCTCCTCACTATCCTGTGGCGTGTCGCCTGTGCCCCTGGCCACCTGCCGTGCCTCCATTAAGTCTACAGCGTGGCTGAGACGGCCCAGTCCACGTGCCACATCACTGGCAAAGTGGCCCATGTCCACCTGGAGGCTGACCGTGCGCCTAGACAGACCTGTTGTGTTCACGGCCAGCCTTACAATTGAGGATGACATCCTGTCTAGGCGGTTCAGCAGCTGGCGGTACCGACGCCGTGCACTCTCTGTCTGCGTTAGCAGTCCTGCCACTAGTTGACGCATGGAGAGTGCAAGGTCGCCCATGTGTGAACTGATCAGTTGCAACTCTGAATGTACTTGCTGCATGCTGTTTCCATGATTGCACTCCATGCGCCGCAATGCCCCGGTAATCCTCCTGATTTCCTGTGTCTGCAGGTGCTGACCCCGTAGGAGTGCGGCCTCAGTTTGTGAAATGGAGGCATCCCCTGACTCTGCCTGCCGCTGTGAGGATGGAGTTCCACGTCGCCTGCGACGCGGTGGAGGCCCTGTGACGTCTCCTGTGGCACTTTGGCTGGTACCTGGTGCAACATGTGTTTCGTGAGGGGACATGGTGTTGGTGGTGCAGGTCGCAGTGGTAGCTGGTCCTGTTCCCTTGTGTGTCTGCTGGCTGACCAGTGGCCCCTGGCTGCTTGGGCTGGTGGGGGTGTCTTGTGGGAGACCAGTGGGACATAGGGAACACACTGTCAGTATCTACTATCTGTTATCTACTTCCTAATAAACTGTTGCCTATGAACTGCCTACTTGACTACATTGCCCATAAAGCACCATTATGGTGTTTGCTACTCTGAAATGGAACTATTTTGGTTGTTCATGCTCCTGTGTACAAGGTGGGTGGGGGTATGGCATTAATGAGGGTACATGCATGTCACATGGTACTCACCGGTTGATGGTCCTGGCTCAGATGTGTCCAGATCTCCCATCCCGCATACAGCCTCAGGCTCAAGGGTCTCCTCTATCCTTTCCTCCAGGGGTGTGGGTGGTGGTACTGTTGATGGTCCCCCTCCTGTGCCTCTCATCTCCCGGAGCCGCTCTGCCATCCTCTCCTTGGTCCGTGAGCGCAGGTCGTACCACCTTTTCTTGAGTTCCTCAATACTCCGGTGGCTGACTCCCAGGGAGTTTACTTTTTCCTGTATCTCCATCCACAGTCTCCTTTTCTCTGTCTCTGGCACGGTGAGGGCTGCCCTGCCAGACAACTGGTCATGGTGCCGACAACACTCCTCAGTCAACACCTCCAACTCTCTTTCTGCAAACTTCAGTTTCCTCTTCCTTGGGGTCTCTGCCATGTTTGCTGGAGCTCTGTGTGTTTGCAGTGCTGCAGTTGAAATGGGTGTGGTTCTCCCTCCTCCCAGGTGTATTTGTAAACTTCCTGGCTGTGATGTCATCATCATGTGCCAGGAAGTGTTTTCCAGAGTGTTCTGCAGCACCTGCATTCAATTTTCAGCACAGTCGCAATTAGCGACACCCACTCGCAAATTGCGTGTCCGTTTTTTGCGCGTCGCAAAAAGCGACCTCGCAAACAGCGGACTCGCTATCTGCGGTGCGACTCCATTTGCGAGTCGCAATTTGTCCTCCTGTTTTCTTCCTGCATTGTAGTTAGCGAGTCTGAAATTGCGAGTCGCAAAGAGTCGCATTTTGCGAGTCGCTAATTTTTCCATACCTACATCTGGCCCTAATTCCCCTAACCGAGCACCGTTGTCCCTGGGAATGGGGGGAGGCCCAAAACCCCCTTTGAAGTACTTCACTTCCCCTGTAAGGGTGATACCAGCACCCACCCCTCTTCCTGCCCTGACTGACACACTTTTGGGATCTGACCATACATTCTCATGAGCTCAAACTGGCCCAGCAGACGCTTTAGTAAACTGCAATGCAGTGGTCACACAGTGATCATACCGTTTCAGGACTGCAGGAGTCCCACAAGATTCAGAGGGTGCAACTGATCTAATTGATCAGGTCTGAGCAGTCTATACAGCACAAGATTCCATGTTTTTCAAGCTGCCCTCCTGCAAATCGGTGCATATGGGAAAAATTGTACTGCAGGGATAGGACCTTCCTCCACTAGTATGTGAGTTGTACAAGGAGGGAGACCTGCTCACAACAGCTGTATGTGCCTCTATACATACACTCAAATGACTGATGTTTTAATGCAGTTGTTAGAAATGGGGTCTCTAGATGGTAGTGGTCTGCACCATGTCCAAGTAGGGACTTTCACTCTAGACAGTGTAGGGGAGTCACAGAGCTACTATAACCCCTGCCCACCCCCTTGGTAGCTTGGCACGAGCAGTCAGGCTTATCTCAGAGGCAGTATGTAAAGTATTTGAACCAACACACAGTAACACAGTGGAAACACAACAAAAGTACTCCATATCAGTTTAGCAACATAGCCAATATTTATCTGAATAAAACAAGACCAAAACACCAAAAACCCAACATACACAAGTAAAGATATCACTTTTTAAAGGTTTCAATGAGTCTAAATCCATAGGAATCAATGGTTCTATCTTTTTAACACAAAGTACTTCGGATGCGTCAAAAACAAAGATGATGCGGGCTGCAGGGGGAGGTGAGGCACCGAAAAGCAAACCAGAGCATCAGTTTCTTACTGCGCAGGTGAGGTGATGGGTCGATTCTTTCATCGCAGGAGAGACGATGCATTGATTCCCTACTGGCAAAGGAGGAGATGCATTGATTCTTTCCTCACAGGAAAGGTGATGCATTGATTTCCAGACATGCAACCCCGGTTCCTTACTTCATGCAGGTTGGATGAAAAACAGATGCCCCAGGGACAATGGGTGGAAACTCCAGACATGCTATGTTGATGGAGCTGCAGGGAAACAGGCGCTGCGCCGATTCTACAGCCACGAGACAGGTGCTGCATTGATTTTTCAGCTGTGGCATGTCAGTGTGTGGGTTTTCTCTTTCAGGTCACCAGCCTTCACTTCCAAGGGCCCAGGGACTGGAGTTGGCACCACTTGGCAAGTCAGGACTCTAAGCAGAAGAGCCTAGGCACTGGCATGTGAAATCTTTGATGTTTCTGAGTTTTCTTAACTGGTGGCAAGCTCAGTTCAAGCCCTTGGAGAACCTTGGAAACCCTATGGGTGAGATAGGCCTTGCAATAGTGAAAAACGAATTCAGCAGCATTTTACTGTCAGGACATGTATAACAAACCAGTATAAGTCCTACCTTTTAAATACACTGCTCCCTGCCCTTGCAGGGCCTACTTTAGTGGTGACTTACATGTAGTAAACGGGAAGGTTTGGGCCTGGCAAGTAGGTGGACTTGCCAGGTGAAATAGCAGTTTAAAACTGCACACAGTGGCAGATCTAGGACATGTTTGCAGGGCTACTCATGTGAGTGCCACAATCAAAGCTGCAGGCCCACTGATAACATCTGGTTCACAGGCACTGGGGACACCTGGTGCACTATACTAGGGACTTACTAGTAAATCAAATAAGCCAATCATGGAGTGTAGGAGGCTGGACTGGCTTGTAGTGAGTACCAAGGGGTCGTTACACCTTGCACCAGGCCCAGGTATCCCTTATTAGTGTATAGGGTGTCTAGCAGCTTAGGCTGATAGATAATGGTAGCTTAGCAGAGCAGCTTAGGCTGAACTAGGAGACGAGTGAAGCTCCTACAGTACCACTAGTGTCATATGCACAATATCATAAGAAAGCACAATACACAGATATGCTAAAAATAAAGGTACTTTATTTTTATGACAATATGCCAAAGTATCTCAGTGAGTACCCTCAGTATGAGGAAAGCAAATATACACAAGATATATGTACACAATACCAAAAATATGCAGTATAGTATTAGAAAACAGTGCAAACAATGTATAGTTACAATAGGATGCAATGGGGACACGTAGGGATAGGGGCAACACAAACCATACACTCCAAAAGTGGAATGCGAACCACGAATGGACCCCAAACCTATGTGACCTTGTAGAGGGTCGCTGGGACTGTAAGAAAACAGTGAGGGTTAGAAAAATAGCCCACCCCAAGACCCTGAAAAGTGAGTGCAAAGTGCACTAAAGTTCCCCAAAGAGCACAGAAGTCGTGATAGGGGAATTCTGCAGGAAAGACCAACACCAGCAATGCAACAATGATGGATTTCCAGACTGGAGTACCTGTGGAACAAGGGGACCAAGTCCAAAAGTCACGATCAAGTCGAGAGTGGGCAGATGCCCAGGAAATGCCAGCTGTGGGTGCAAAGAAGCTGCTACTGGACGGTAGAAGCTGAGGATTCTGCAGGAACGACAAGGGCGAGAAACTTTCCCTTTGGAAGATGGATGTCCCACACCGTGGAGAGTCGTGCAGAAGTGTTTTCCTGAAGAAAGACCGCAAACAAGCCTTGCTAGTTGCAAGTCGTGCAGTTAAGGTTTTTGGATGCTGCTGTAGCCCAGGAGGGACCAGGATGTCGCCAATTGCGTCAGGGGACAGAGGGGGCACCCAGCAAGACAAAGAGCAGGCAGCACCCGCAGAAGTGCCAGAACAGGCACTACAAAGAGGAGTGAAACGGGGCTCACCCGAAGTTGCACAAAGGAGTCCCACACCGCCGGAGGACAACTCAGGAGGTCGTGCAATGCAGGTTAGAGTGCCGTGGACCCAGGCTTGGCTGTGCACAAAGGATTCCCTCGGAAAGTGCACAGGAGCCGGAGTAGCTGCAAAAGACGCGGTTCCCAGCAATGCAGTCTGGCGTGGGGAGGCGAGGACTTACCTCCACCAAACTTGGACTGAAGAGTCACTGGACTGTGGGAGTCACTTGGACAGAGTTGCTGGATTCAAGGGACCTCGCTCGTCATGCTGAGAGGAGACCCAGGGGACTGGTGATGCAGTTCTTTGGTGCCTGCGGTTGCAGGGGGACGATTCCGTCGACCCACGGGAGATTTCTTCGGAGCTTCTAGTGCAGAGAGGAGGCAGACTACCCCCCACAGCATGCACCACCAGGAAAACAATCGAGAAGGCGGCAGGATCAGCGTTACAGAGTTGCAGTAGTCGTCTTCGCTACTTTGTTGCAGTTTTGCAAGCTTCCAGCGCGGTCAGCAGTCGATTTCTTGGCAGAAGGTGAAGAGAGAGACACAGAGGAACTCTGATGAGCTCTTGCATTCGTTATCTAAGGAAATCCCCAAAGCAGAGACCCTAAATAGCCAGAAAAGAGGGTTTGGCTACTTAGGAGAGAAGATAGGCTAGCAACACCTGAAGGAGCCTATCAGAAGGAGTCTCTGACGTCACCTGCTGGCCCTGGCCACTCAGAGCAGTCCAGTGTGCCAGCAGCACCTCTGTTTCCAAGATGGCAGAGGTCCGGAGCACACTGGAGGAGCTCTGGGCACCTCCCAGGGGAGGTGCAGGTCAGGGGAGTGGTCACTCCCCTTTCCTTTGTCCAGTTTCGCGCCAGAGCAGGGCTGAGGGGTCCCTGAACCGGTGTAGCCTGGCTTATGCAGAAATGGGCACCATCTGTGCCCATGAAAGCATTTCCAGAGGCTGGGGGAGGCTACTCCTCCCCTGCCTTAACACCTTTTTCCAAAGGGAGAGGGTGTAACACCCTCTCTCAGAGGAAGTCCTTTGTTCTGCCATCCTGGGCCAAGCCTGGCTGGACCCCGGGAGGGCAGAAACCTGTCTGAGGGGTTGGCAGCAGCTGCAGTGAAACCCCTGAAAAGGCAGTTTGGCAGTACCCGGGTCTGTGCTACAGACCCGTGGGATCATGGGATTGTGCCAACAATGCCAGGATGGCATAGAGGTGGCAATTCCATGATCATAGACATGTTACATAGCCATATTCGGAGTTACCATTGTGAAGCTACACATAGGTATTGACCTATGTGTAGTGCACGCGTGTAATGGTGTCCCCGCACTCACAAAGTCCGGGGAATTTGCCCTGAACAATGTGGGGGCACCTTGGCTAGTGCCAGGGTGCCCACACACTAAGTAACTTAGCACCCAACCTTTACCAGGTAAAGGTTAGACATATAGGTGACTTATAAGTTACTTAAGTGCAGTGTAAAATGGCTGTGAAATAACGTGGACGTTATTTCACTCAGGCTGCAGTGGCAGGCCTGTGTAAGAATTGTCAGAGCTCCCTATGGGTGGCAAAAGAAATGCTGCAGCCCATAGGGATCTCCTGGAACCCCAATACCCTGGGTACCTCAGTACCATATACTAGGGAATTATAAGGGTGTTTCAGTATGCCAATATGAATTGGTGAAATTGGTCACTAGCCTGTTAGTGACAATTTGTACAGAGAGAGCATAACCACTGAGGTTCTGGTTAGCAGAGCCTCAGTGAGACAGTTAGGCACCACACAGGGAACACATACATATAGGTCACAAACGTATGAGCACTGGGGTCCTGGCTAGCAGGGTCCCAGTGACACATAACAACCATACTGAAAACATAGGGTTTTCACTATGAGCACTGGGCCCTGGCTGGCAGGATCCCAGTGAGACAGTGAAAACACCCTGACATACACTCACATACAGGCCAAAAGTGGGGGTAACAAGGCTAGAAAGAGGGTACTTTCTCACATGGAGAAACCAGTCATCAATACTTTCTAGACAGCGAGCACTTGCACTTTAGCACTGATCAGAAGTGGTAAAGTGCGCAGTCTCCTAAACCAACAAAAACGAAACTCAGCGAAGGGTCAAAACAGGAGGTCAGAAGCACAAAGTTTTGGGATAACACAGCAAAACGGGAAATTTTCAACAGCGGTATAAAATTTCAGGTGGCCTCATGTCACCTGCAAGTCCTTCAGTCTGTTTAAGGAGTGTCGTGATTTTGATGTTGAGAGAGAAAAGTAGCTATATCCACACAGGCAGAATCATTGCAGTGTGTTTTTAGATGCAAAGCCAATCTATCATGCATGTGTCACCCATACACAAGAAGAAATCCTCCGAGGTGCCATCCTCTGGACCCTCCTCCTCAACATCCCCCTCTGATTGGGCTTCTGCCCAGCCCTCAGCGCCATTTGGAATTCCTGCACCTTGGGTGGGTACTCCCATATCCTTGCAGAACCCTTTCAGTTGTTTAACAATATAGGTCTCCAGCATTCCAGCATTGCTAGGTCAAAATCTTCATCTCCAGCTTGAGACCCAGCCAGAGACATGTTGAGTGAGGATTGAGTTAAAAACGGCAGGTAGAAAACAAAATTGCAGAAAAAGATAAAAAATCAAGTTGACCTTCAACTGTGAGTAGGTAGTGAACACTTAGCTATTGTATGTCACTGCACAAATTTAAGTCCTATCCTTACCGCTGATCACCAATGTTAGAAATGGGGTCTTTGGTTGGCAGTCAGGTTACCCCCTGTCCAAGCAAGGACCCTCACTCTAGTCAGGGTAAGTCACACACACTCCAAATTATCCTGTGCCCACCCTCTGGCAGCTTGGCACTGAGCCGTCAAGCTTAACTTAGAAGGCAATGTGTAAAATATTTGTGCAATAAATCATGCAATAACACAGTAGAGCACCCCAAAAATACACCACACAGTGTTTAGAAAAATATATAATATTTATCTGATAGGACGCAGGTCAAAACAATTAAGATGCCAGAAGTATATGTTGAAAATATCACTGTAGAAATTATATAAAGTGTCTTTAGTCTCTTAAAAACAACAAATGTCTCTTGCATGCACAAAGTACCTAGTTTGCATTTAAAATCTCTGCAAGGATCCGCAGAGGAGGAGGTGCGTGGAAAACAGGGAGGTGTGCGTCGATTTCTCAGGCCGCACACAGCCATGCGTCATTTATTTTCAACGCAGGGAAGGCTTTACAAAGATTTCCGGCACGCGGACTTGGATCCTCTTCGGGTGTGGGGGGTTTTCGGACACCCCGGGAACGATGTGTTGAAATGCTTACAGGACAAAGTCACAGGGGTTGGGTCGATCCAGTGGGCTTTGCGTGGAAATTTCCACTGCACGGCAGGTGCTGTGCCGATTCCTCTCAGGAAGTCGGCTGCGTTGTTCTGGCTCGTCTTTGCATTGATCCAGTGGGGCGTGCTTCGAATTTCTAGTCGCTACGCTGGCGCTGCGTCAATCTTCTTGCGAAGTCAGGGTGTGTCATTCCAGTTCCGCGTGTGGTGATTTTCTCACTGCAATGCAGGCTGTGTGTCGTTTTCTGCAGGCTGTGCATCGATTTCTGCTGCACAGGGAGTTCTTCTTGCAGGAATGAAGTCTTTTTGGTCCCGAGACTTCAGGGAACAGGAGGCAAGCTCTATCCAAGCCCTTGGAGAGCACTTCTCAGCACAGCCAGAGAGCAGCAAGGCAGCAGGCAACAGCAAGGCAGCAGTCCTTCTCAGAAAGCAGTCAGGTGAATCCTTTGGGAAGCCAGGCAGTTCTTCTTGGCAGGTTGCAGGTTCTGGTTCAGGGTTTCTTCTCCAGAAAGTGTCTGAGTTGGTAGGGGCAGAGGCCCTGTTTTATACCCAAATGTGCCTTTGAAGTGGGAGAGAGGGGCAGTCCTTTGTGTGAGGATAGGCTACTGTCCTTTGACATGCAAGTGTCAGGCCCTCCACCCTCCCAGCCCCGGGAGACCCATTCAATATGCAGATGTATGCAAGTGCGACTGAGCATCCTGTGTTTCAGGTTTGTCTGAATGAATGCACAAGGGAGCTGACAACTAAACCTAGCCAGACGTGGATTGTTAGGCACAGAAGGATTTAAATGCAGAGAAATGCTCACCTTCTAAAAGTGGTATTTCGAAAATAGTAATATTAAATCCAACATCACCAGTCAGCAGGATTTTGTATTACCATTCTGGCCATACTAAATATGACCTTGTTACTCCTTTCAGATCAGGAGCTACCACTCAAACAGTATATGAGGGTAGCCCTAATGTTAGCCTATGAAAGGAGCAGGCCTCACAGCAGTGTAAAACAAATTCAGAAGTTTTACACTACCAGGACATGTGAACTACACAGGTACATGTCCTGCCTTTTGTCTACACAGCACCCTGCCCTGTGGGTTACCTAGGGCCTACCTTATGGGTGACATATGTAGAAAAAGGGGAGTTTTAGGCTTGTCAAGTACTTTTAAATGCCAAGTCGAATTGGCAGTGAAGCTGCACACACAGGCCTTGCAATGGCAGGCCTGAGACATGGTTAAGGGGCTACTTAAGTGGGTGGCACAATCAGTGCTGCAGGCCCACTAGTAGCATTTAATCTACAGGCCCTGGGCACATATAGTGCACTTTACTAGGGACTTACAAGTAAATTAAATAATTAAATAAGCCAATTGGGTATGAGCCAATGTCACCACGTTTTAAGGAGAGAGCACATGCACTTCAGCACTGATTAGCAGTGGTAAAGTGCGCAGAGACCTAAAGCCAGCAAACATGAGGTCAGAAAAAGAGAATGTGGAAGGCAAAAAGTTTGGGGGTGACCCCGGATAAAGGCTTTTTGCAACAGGCCCTGTTGGTCTTCACTGTTTATGGAAACACGTGAATAATTGCTCCTAGTACCCTCGCTTTGTCAATGAAAAAAGGTCCATACGACCAGTGTTGGGGCATGTCTGACGATTATACCGGACATTTGAGAATAACCGCCACAGCGCAATCCACTTCTAGTGGAGCTGGAAATAAGCCAAACTCAATTTCAAAGGATAACAAATCAGGTTCTGCGGTTCGACAAGGATCTCTCCTTTTCATCACAAATAACAGCTGTGACAAAATACCAATTTTCTGCTAACATTGCTGGGCAAGGTTCCTGCTGTCCTGCAAACAAAGCACTGGCAGTGAATTCACCAAGGTGCTTGTTACGCCTAACATATGGTGGAGCACTGAAGAAGAAAGGATGAAAACCGATAAAGGATCCAAAATCAAGCAGCCAGGCTGTGTCTGAATCTGAGCCAATCAGATAGCATTACATTAGCCTCAAAAGTGCTCTAGTGGCTTCCAAAGAATCACATTTCAATATCTTGTGCTTTTCATACAGCGCCTTTGCTGGGAGAAGGCTAAAATACAGATCAGACATGCTCAATGAACATGAAACTGCAGGTAGATTGGACAACAAATTTTAATTAAAAGTAACATTAAAGGGTGTGGCTCAGCTGGCCAACATACCAGTGGCCATTATTTAAGGCTCTGAGTAATACCACACAATCTGGTATAATACAACAGCTAAGGAGCTGTACTTCTATGGGCAAGGATGCCCGAAGCCCTTCAGTAACACCACCATGAAGGGGTGTTTGCTGAATTGACATGGGACTTGAGGACAAAAAACAAAAGGAACAGCTACCCTCTGCCACCTGCATACAAGGTTACCCACCTGAACAGACTGACTCCTAGAATAAGGCTGGTGAAGGAGTGCCTGAGACCAAATTACAACAAGAATTTGCAATGCAATGGGTCTCGCGTTTGCTCGAGTTAGAGCTTTTAGCTTTGTACACTACTAACTGGACGTTTCTTGCCACATAATCGAAAATGAAAAGTAAAACAGTTGAAATAAGAGAGCAGGTTCAAAGCAACACGGCCGCCATGAGCACAAAGGAGAGACACAAAATATATAGCGCTTAGTACCCTGATGTAGCCTTGACTCGCTTTAAGGCGAGTAGTACACTAATTGGAACCAAAGGCTGGTGGTTAATCAAGTGGTTATTTTTTTGTTGCTGCAAATAGTCATGTGGTCTTAAGAAAAATAAGGGAAGCAAAGATGACAACTCATGATCATAGTTTAAGTTACATAACAAAAAAGAGAGTGAGAGAGAACTGGCCCTGGAAACGCTCTCCTCTGGTGTTGTTTTATGTTTGTAAAGGGAGCTAGGGGGAAAGGAAGACCTGCTAGAAAGCCAAAAAGCGTGGCTGCTCTGAAACACACACCCACAGTGTAAGACGAGCAGGCAAAAACTGAAAAAAGTCCCCTGCAAAAGAGATAAACAGGACAAATTAAAATTATACAGTAGTTAGTCCCTGCTCTAAAAGAGAAAAAGGAGGGACCAAGAGGCAGAACTGACCACTAGCGAACAAGGATTTGTAAAGGTCACTGCAACCAACAAATGAAATTGCTTTAAGCCCACAGTACAAGTATACTTAAAAGTATACACAAGGTTGAACACTTAAACTTAAAAAGGACAGGTATGGCAGGGACACTGACCCACGGGAGTGCCTCCAGATGCCCCACCTGAAGGATGGAGATGAATGATGGGCCTGACAAAGTGCTGGGCCCCTACTCAGGGCGAGCTGCTTGATGCAAGAATACCCTGGAGCTTGCATGCCTGGGGAACGAGGAGGGATGAGCTTGAGATTAAAAACAGCAGAGGGAGCCTGATTTACAGCAGCCAGGAGAATACAAGGCGCTCTGAGGCCTATTAATCTATGAATGGGAACTGATCACAGGATCAGCGACCTGAGGAGAGGTAGCGGGCCATGATTGGAAGCGACACCCCATGGCCTGTCAATTGAAGAGGTGCTGAGGAAACAGCACTTGAGCAATGAGTGACCTGAAATGAGAAGCGAATGGCGGCCCACTGGGCTGGTGCATTTCTCTTACAAGTAGCGAGTGCAGAACCCTTAGTGAGTTTAGAGTGGCAGTATATTACCACCCCTCCCCAAGTGAAATAAGCAACTTCACATAGACTTCAACGTTGTTTTGAATTTACGCAATCACTGCCCAGAATTATTGTGAAATGGTGGCAGAGAGAAGACAGAGAGCAAATCCTGCCTCACACTTGTTCTGCATCCCAGGTATGCAGTAGCAAGCAAACTAGGGACTGCCACTTACAAACCTGTTTTGGATGCACGTGTTCCCAGTAGATGTTGGCAGCTCAGATGGACGGCTGTTATGTGGTTGGTTAAAGCGAGCCAGGACACAACATAAGTTGGGGTTGCCTATTTAAGTACCTGAGGTAATTTAGGTCCACGTGAATCTAGAAAGGAGGAAACTGCATCCACTTGACTCATGTGAAACAACGAACCTACTACAGCTCTTTGGACCACCCTGCCGAAACCGAATGGGAAAGCTACATAGTTCTAGGAAGGGTGGGCCTACACAATGGCATAATACATAGTGCTACCAACATGCTGGAGCAAGACAATTCAGGTGAAGCACTGGTGGCAGTCACCATGATCCAGGGCAAACAGAACTGGAATCTAAAGTGATATCCGACACGAGCTACCCTTGCAAACAAAGTGGACATGGTCACGGCGATGATGGGCATCCTAAGAGAAAACCTCCGCAAACGTGCTGACAAAGTAGGCAACAATGAGGCGCTCTTTCAGACATTGCATCTTTCGGCAACTGAACACTCCAGACGACTTCAAGACCTAACAGAACGTGTGATGTTCTTGGAAGACAGAGCAGAGGGCACAATGCGGTGCAACCATCTGTGCGTAGTTGGAATGTCAGAGAGCACAGAAAATCGTAACTCCGCGCTATACATTTAGACTTGGTTGAAAAAAGACATCTCTCCACAATGGTTATCACCTCATTTCACAGTGGAACGGGCCCATAATGTTTCGACCATGTGCCTGGAACGACAGAAACAGATAATCTGACCAAACCAGACAGAAAACTCCGACACCTGTGCAAATGCAAGAAGAGGTGAAGGAAGCTTAGCTGTGGCAGCTGCACTGAGAGAAGCACACCGAAGTCGGTGTTCTCTGATGACTCTCACGTCGGAAGACGACCCCTGTGCAGATGACGGCAAGAAGGACTCCCAATTACCCCACAAAGTTATTCCACAGAAGCGGACGACATGATATTATAACTGTGGTATTGAAGGTCAACAACATGGTTAACTACAATTTGAACTGACCCTTCAAGACCCCATGTAAATATTTAACAGCGCATATGTGAGCTGGCTTCCGCCATTTGATATCTTGTCGCTGGTGACCCGGCACTTGAAGTCAGCGGGGGTTATGAAGGCAGACATTTGCCGCTCCCTCCCGCCTCCCGCCTCCCAGCTGCTCCTCCCTCCCCCCTCCCTTCTTAATGGCTGGCGCTGCGCGTCGCTAGTGAGCGAACTCTGACCTGTTTCAGGTCCTGAGCTCGCCCCCCACGACCGCAGCACCAACCTGCTGCCTCCTGCCTGTGTCCCCCGTCCACGCTGCCGTTTGCGTGTTCGAGGCCCTCCTCCACCCGCAGGCATCCTCCTGCGCCTCATCCCTGGTGGCTAGTGGGCTCACTTGACCCGTGTGCCGCTTCCGCCGTCCTGTAAGTTTTTTTTTCTCGCTTTTTCTGCGCCTCGCCGCCGGCGCTTCTGCCCCCATTGTGCCCCCCTGATTGCTGTCTCCCCGATCGTGTATTGTGCCATTATTGTATTTCTGATTGTGTGGTTTTCTTATTGTGACTGCCTTTAATTTTGCTCGTTTTCTGTGTTTTTGCCCCTTGTGTGCTCCCCGATCCCTGCCGCTGCCTCCCTGCGGCCCCGCCCCCCTCGCGCCCCCATTTGCCGCTCCCTCCCGCCTCCCACCTCCCAGCTGCTCCTCCCTCCGCCCTCCCCCCTCCCTTCTTAATGGCTGGCGCTGCGCATCCGCGCAGCGGGCGCGCCAGAGGCGCACCAGAGGCAAGGCCGTCTGCGCCCGTCCGCGCCTGGACCGCGCCCAGCGCCACCCCCCCTGGTCCTCTCGCCCCCGCGTCCGCTACTCAGCCAACGAACTCCGCGCTTTCAACACCGGCTCCTCCACGGAGTGCTTCCTGGCGTCCCCGAAGCACACTAAAGGACCTTTTTCCTGCCGCTCCTGCAACTTCTCCTGCATCAGAATGACAAAACCAACAATAGAATCACTCAACCCCAACCACCTGAACTGCATCCTCATCAACACCCGCTCCGCACGAAAACACGCCATCGAGCTCTGGGATTTGCTCGACTCCACTGCACCCGACGTGGCCTTCCTGACCGAAACCTGGTGGAACGACTCCTCGGCTCCGGACATCCCCATCGCCTTACCGGACGGTTACAAAATCACCAGAAGAGACCGAACCAACGGAATCGGCGGCGGAATAGCCATCGCTCACAAAGCTACCCTCAAAATCCACACCCACACTGACGACACCCTCAAGACAGCCGAACACCTCCACTTCCAGATCCACACAGACCCCAACACGACCCTCAGAGGAACCCTCATATACCGCCCTCCAGGACCAAGAGCCCCCTTCAGCGACACCATCGCCGACCTCGCAAGCACCCACGCCCTCGCTTCCCCGGATTACATCCTCCTGGGAGACCTAAACTACCATATGGAAAATAACAACGACGTCAACACCGCAGCACTGACCTCCAACCTCCTCAACCTCGGACTCCGCCAGCTGGTCAACACTCCCACCCACATCGCTGGACACACCCTCGACCCCCTCTTCACCTCAAGCAACCACATCTCTTTCAGCCACACCTCCGAACTCCACTGGACCGACCATCACTGCGTCCATTTCTCCTATAAGAAAATTACCGAGCAGCACCGCATCCATCTACCCCCCTACCGCCGCTGGGGCAAAGTCACCCAAGACCAACTGACCAGCACCCTCGTTAAAAACCCTCCACCCGACGCGACCGACCCGAGCACAGCCGCCATCAACCTCCATCAATGGATCCTCGACTGCGCCAACACCTTAGCCCCACTCAAGAAGCCCACCGCCAACCAAGGAAAGAAAAAAACAGCCTGGTTCACAGACGAACTGACCACCTCCAAAAGCCGTTGTCAGAAGCTCAAAAAGAAATGGATCCTAGAACGCACGCCCGACAACCTCGCCTCCCTCAAAGACGCAAACCGTGAACACCACCAACGGATCCGCGTCGCCAAGCGCGCCCACTTCACCGAACGCATCAACAACAACGCCCACGACTGCCAAGAACTCTTCAGCATCGTGAAAGAACTCTCAAATCCAAAAGCCAACGCCAACGACATCCCGCCCTCCCAGAAACTCTGCGACGACCTCTCCACCTTCTTCCACCAGAAAATCGCTACCATCCACAACAGCTTCAACACCGGCCCACCACCAGATCCCCCCTCCCCGACGTCTCCAACCGCGACTGCCGCCTCACCGCCTGGACCCACGTGGACGACGCAGAAACCATGGCAACCATGAACACCATCCACTCAGGCTCCCCCACGGACCCATGCCCTCATCATGTTTTCAACACAGCCAACGCCACCATCGCCCCCAAACTCCGCAAGATCATCAACCTCTCCTTCACTTCCGCCACCTTCCCGGACAGCTGGAAACACGCTGAAATCCAACCCCTCCTCAAGAAACCCAAGGCCGACCCCAACGATCTCAAAAACTTCCGTCCGATCTCTCTCCTCCCTTTTCCAGCAAAAGTCATCGAGAAGATCGTCAACACACAACTCACCCACTTCCTCGAAGACAACTCCATCCTGGACCCCTCACAATCCGGATTCAGACGAAACCACAGCACAGAGACTGATCTCCTCGCCGCCACAGATGACATCAGACATCAAATGGACAACGGCGAAACCTCGGCCCTCATCCTCCTCGACCTATCAGCCGCTTTTGACACAGTCTGCCACCGCACCCTACTGACCCGCCTCCAGGAAGCCGGCATCCAAGACAAAGCCCTCCACTGGATCTCATCCTTTCTCTCCGACAGAACTCAGAGAGTCCGACTCTCCCCCTTTCGCTCCAAAGCCACCAACCTCATCTGCGGCGTCCCCCAAGGATCCTCCCTCAGCCCTACTTTGTTCAACGTCTACATGGCCCCCCTCGCAAAACTGGCCCGCCAGCATCACCTCAGCATCATCTCCTACGCCGACGACACCCAGCTCGTCCTCTCCCTGACCAAAGACCCACTCACCGCCAAAACAAACCTCCACGAAGGACTAAAATCCATCGCCGAATGGATGAACAACAGCCGCCTGAAACTCAACTCCGACAAGACGGAAATCCTCATCCTCGGGCGCTCTCCTTCGGCCTGGAACGACTCATGGTGGCCCGCCGACCTCGGACCCCCACCCACCCCTGCCAGCCACGCAAGAAACCTCGGCTTCATCCTGGACTCTGCACTCACCATGTCCAAACAGGTCAGCACCGTCTCCTCCTCCTGTTTCAACACCCTCCGCATGCTCCGCAGAATCTTCAAGTGGATTCCAACAGAGACCAGAAAGATGGTGACCCAAGCCCTCGTCAGCAGCAGACTTGACTACGGCAACGCACTCTACACAGGCATCCCAACCAAAGACATCAAACGACTCCAGCGTATCCAAAATGCCTCCGCCCGACTGATCCTCGACATACCCCGCCGATGTCACATCTCCCCTCACCTGAGGGAACTCCACTGGCTCCCGGTGGAGAAGAGGATCACCTTTAAACTCCTCACCCACGCTCACAAGGCACTTCACAACGCCGGACCCTCCTACCTCAACTCCAGACTCAATTTCTACGCTCCCACACGTCAACTTCGATCCGCCAACCTCGCCCTCGCCGTCGTCCCCCGAATCCAGCGCAAGACCTGCAGCGGCAGATCCTTCTCCTTCCTCGCCGCCAAGTCCTGGAACTCTCTCCCCACATCTCTACGCCAGACCCAGGACCTCCTCGCCTTCAGGAGACTCCTCAAAACCTGGCTCTTCGACCGCTAACTGCAGCACACCTCCACCCCCCCCCTTCCCCCCAGCGCCTCGAAACCCTGACGGGTACATAGCGCGCTTTATAAATATCGTGATTGATTGATTGATTGATTGACAGTGCTCTAGATTATCCTGTCTTGGATGCGTTACTTAATGATTACATAAGAAATGGCAAAGGATGCTTGGAGATGCAGAAGTAGCAGTCCCTTCCCAAAATACCTCCTTCTTCAAACATGCGCTGACAAAACCAATAGGTTTCGCCTTTGTTTTTATTTCTAACTGGATTGTAAAATATCAGAAAAATGTTATAATAATTGTTGTTTTAAATTTGATGCACCATTAATGGTTTATCAAATTTTGAAGCAAACATTATTATAACATTTTTGTAATATTCGGATTCCAGTTAGATAGAACGAAGAAAAAAAGGCGACACCTATTGACAAGACGCAAAGAAGACAGAGAACCATTTCCCTGTATTGGAGTACCGACACGCTTTAAGTGCCCTTAATACGCGGTTCCCCGTATTGGAGTACCAATATGCTTTAAGTGCCCTCAGTACACGCCTCTGTGTATTGTAGTAACTTGTACTACCAATACCCTCTAAGTGCCCTCAGTACGTGGCTCCCTGTATTGTAGTACCATCAGGCCCCCTCAATATGCGGCTCCCTGTATTATAGTACCTTGTAATACCTACACCCTTTAAGTGCCCTCAATACACGCCTGGACACGAGAGAGAGAGTGAGAGAAAGAAAACTAGAGAGGTGTTGGTAGAGGTAGGTGTATGTAGGTGTAGGAAAATGTAGGTAGGAGTAGGCAGAGGTAGGTGTAGGTACAAGCAGAGGTAGGTGTAGAGACAGGTAGAGGTAGGTAGAGGCAGGTGTAAGTAAAGGGAGAAAGAGAGAGGTAGAGGTAAAGGTAGATATAGGAAGATGTAGGTAGAGGTAGGTAGAGGCAGTTGTAGGTAGAGGTAAAGGTAGGTAGAAGTAGGTATCAGTAGAGGTAGGTGCAGCTAGAGTTGGTGTAGAGGTGCAGGTAGAGGTAGGTAGAGGCAGGTGTAGGTAGAGGTAGGTGTCAGTAGAGGTAAAGGTAGATGTAGGTAGAGGCAGGTGTAGGTAGAGATAGATAGAGATAGATGTAGGTAGAGGTAAAGGTAGGTAGAGGTAGGTATCAGTAGAGGTAGGTGCAGGTAGAGTTGGTGTAGAGGTGTAGGTAGAGGTAGGTGTAGGTAGAGTTAGGTAGATGTAGATTTAGGCAGAGGTAGCTGTAGGTAGAAGGAGGTAGAGGTAGGTATAGGAAAAGGTAGATAGAGGTATGTGTAGGCAGATGTAGGTAGAGGTAGGTGTAGGTAGATGGAGAGGTAGGTAGAGGTACAGGTAGGTGTAGGTAGAAGTAGGCATAGGTTGAGGTAGGTGTAGGTAGAGATAGGTGTAGGCAGCAGTAGGTGGAGGTAGAGGTAGATAGAGATAGGTGTAGGTAGAGGAAGGTGTAGGTATAAGTAGGGGTAGGTAGAGGTAGGTGGAGGTAGAGATAGCTGTGGGTAAAGGTAGGTGTAGGTAGAGGTACAAGTAGAGGTAGGTACAGGTATGTGTAGGTAGAGTTAGGTGTAGGCAGCAGTAGGTAGAGGTAGGTGTAGAGAGAGGCATGTGTAGGTAGAGGTACAGGTAGGTGTAGCTAGAGGTGTAGTTAGAGATGGGGTTAGGTGTAGGTAGAGGTAGGTGGAGGTAGGCGTAGGTAGGTGTACTAGAGGTACGTGTAGGTAGAGATAAGTGTAGGTAGAAGTAGGTGGAAGTAGAGGTAGATAGAGGTATAGGCAGGTGTAGGTAGAGGTAAGTGTAGGTGGAGGTAGAGGTAAGTGTAGGTAGATGGAGATGGAGGGAGCTAGAGGTAGGTGGACGTAGAGGTGGGTAGAGGTATAGGTAGGTAGAGGTAGGTGTAGGTAGAGGTAAGTAGAAGAAGGTGTAGGGAGAGGGAGGTGTAGGTAGAGGTAGGTGGAGGTAGAGGTAGGTGTAGGCAGAGGTAGGTGTAGGTAAAGGTAGAGGTAGGTGTAGGTAGAGTTAGGTAGAAGTTGGTGTAGGTAGCAGTAGGATTAGGTAGAGGTAAATGTAGGTAGACGTAGATGTGGGTATATGTAGGTAGAGGTGTAAGTAGAGGTAGGTGTAGGTAAAGGTAGGTGGAGGTAGAGGTAGGTAGAGGTATAGGTAGGTGTAAGTAGAGGTAGGAGTTGGTAGAGGTAAGTGGAGGTAGAAGTAGGTGTGGGTAGGTAGAGGTAAGTGTAAGTAGAGGTAGGTGTAGGGAGGTGGAGGTGGGTAGAGGTATAGGTAGGTAAAGGTAGGTGTAGGTAGAGGTGTAGGGAGAGATATGTGTAGGGAGAGATAGGTGTAGGTAGAGGTAAAGGTAGGTAGAGGTAGAAGTAGGTGTAGGTAGAGGAAGTTTAGTTAAAGGTAGAGGTAGCAGTAGGTAGAGGTAAGTGTGTGAAGAGGTAGAGGTAGGTAAGTAGAGGTAGGTAGAGGTGTAGGTAGAGATAGATGCAGGTAGAGTTAGGTGTAGGTAGAGGTAGGTAGAGGTAAGTAGAAGAAGGTGTAGGGAGAGGGAGGTGTAGGTAGAGGTAGGTGGAGGTAGAGGTAGGTGTAGGCAGAGGTAGGTGTAGGTAAAGGTAGAGGTAGGTGTAGGTAGAGTTAGGTAGAGGTTGGTGTAGGTAGCAGTAGGATTAGTTAGATGTAAGTGTAGGTAGAGGTAGATGCGGGTATATGTAGGTAGAGGTGTAAGTAGAGGTAGGTGTAGGTAAAGGTAGGTGGAGGTAGAGGTAGGTAGAGGTAAGTGTAAGTAGAGGTAGGAGTTGGTAGAGGTAAGTGGAGGTGGAGGTAGAAGTAGGTGTGGGTAGGGGTAGGTAGAGGTAAGTGTAAGTAGAGGTAGGTGTAGGGAGGTGGAGGTAGAGGTGGGTAGAGGTATAGGTAGGTAAAGGTAGGTGTAGGTAGAGGTGTAGGTAGAGGTAGGTGTAGGTAGATGTAGGTGGAGGTAGAGGTAGGTAGAGGTAAAGGTAGGTAGAGGTAGAAGTAGGTGTAGGTAGAGGAAGTTTAGTTAAAGGTAGATGTAGGTAGAGGTAGGAGTAGGTAGAGGTAAGTGTGAAGAGGTAGAGGTAGGTAAGTAGAGGTAGGTAGAGGTGTAGGTAGGGATAGATGCAGGTAGAGTTAGGTGCAGGTAGAGGTAGGTGGAGGTAGAGGTATAGGTAGGTGTAGTTAGAGGTAGGAGTAGGTAGAGGTAGATGGAGGTAGAGGTATAGCTAGGTGTAGTTAGAGGTAGGAGTAGGTAGAGGTAGGTGGAGGTTGAGGTAGGTGTGGGTAGAGGTAGGTGTAGGTGGTGTAGGTAGGTGGAGGTGGCATTAGGTGGAGGTGTAGGTAGAGGTAGGTGCAGGTAGAGGTAGGTGTAGGTAGAGGTAAGTAGAGGTAGTTGTAGGGAGGTGTAGGTAGAGGTAGATGTAGGTAGAGGTAGATGTAGAGGTAGGTGTAGAGAGAGGTAGGTAGATGTAGATAGAGGTAGGTTTAGGTAGAGGTAGGGGTAGGTAGAGTTAGTTGTAGGTAGAGGTAAGTGTAGGTAGAGGGAGGTAGGTAGAAGTAGAGGTAGGTAGATGCATAGATAGGTTTAGAATGAGGTATGCGTAGGTAGATGTAGGTATAGGTAGGTGAAGGTAAGTGTAGGCAGAGGTAGGTAGAGGTAAGTGTTGGTAGGGGTAAGTTTAAAGAAACGTGGAACACTTTAGAACGGTAAAGTCCAATTTATTCGGGAGTATTTCCTTAAATATACAGTAAAATGTACTTCGTAAAAATATTAAGGACATTAATCCCATACTAATAATCACTGTGGCTCACACTAAAAAGTGAACATAGAAAGCACTACAATACCTACGTTTTTTGTTTGTCACACTAAACATAAAAATGACAATTCAGTGTTTTAAACTATTTCAGAACAACAGCTAAATGCCATAAAAAACACCACCTCGCAAATGCCAATGAACGCCAAACACGCCGAAAAAACATAAAACAAGAAAAATTCAATATTTTAAAGTATTTCAAAACAATAGCTAAATTTCATAAAAAAGGACTGCATCACAAATCCCACTAGACGACAGACACGCTTGCTGACAAGTCAAGGGGCCAGATGTATCAAAGCTTTTTGCATTCGCAAACGGTGTGAATGCCCGTTTGCGAATGCAAAAAGCAATTTCACAATGTATCAAAGGCATTCTGAAAGCAATTTTAAGGAATCGCTAAATGCCTTGGACATTGATACTCAATTTTAGGATATTGAAACATGCGTTGAAGGTCATCTTATTTTTTCCAGAAATATATGGAATATTGCTTTTGTTTCTAGAATACTGACTCCAGAGTACTCTATTTTCAAATTTTGTCAAATTATGTTATTGTAATGAGTGCCTCTTGTGGTTAATGATTTAAAGGTGTGCGTTAGCACACATTTAAGGCTCAGGGGTGGGGTCTTTCAAGGGTGCACAGTCAGAGGATTTGTTCTTGTTTGATATTCACCTCATTACCCAGAGCGCCTAGTTTTTCTCCCATGACAGTACACCCGCACGTAGTTAGAGTTAAGGTTGAATAGGGAGTGGCTGCTAGGGTGAGGCTATAATTATGGATAGGGTTAAGTTAGCAGAAGAATTCTTCAGCAATTTGGCACGGGGTAGTACAGCATTAGACTTGAGTACAAGCTCTAATTACTCTTGCAAAGAGGGGTTAAAGAGTAAATTCATTAGATTGGAAAAATTGAGAAAGAATGAACTCTCAAAGTTGTGGGATGGAGCAACATTGAAACAATATGTCAAGCTTAATCGTATTCCACGGGGCTTACGATCCCAAATTTTCCCAACATCTGGATCCAGATCTATTGACTCTTTGGGATAAGGAATTGACTTCTAGTTCATTAAAACTTATGGACATTCTAATTACTAATTCAGAAAGAAAGGTTTCTAGATTACAAATAGAAATTGCTACACTCGAGGCAGAAATTAAGGAGCTTAATCTTCCTGGGGCTACAGAGAAAAATTATAAAATTCTAGAGGAGATTCTCTCCCAATTCCAACAAGAAATCACTCAGCGAAAGGCAAGGAAGTTAAAAAGGGATGAAAGGGATTATGAATCAGGGAGGGTGTTTACCTTTGCGAGAAAATATGATTATTTGGTACAGTCGAATCTGAGCAGGCAAGAATCACAGTCTTCTATTTCTTCAGGCTCTACGTCTACAAGTGCTCAAATATCTAAATTACAGTGACATTAAAGGTGGAGTGGGCAGTACACTACAAAATCTACCTACTGGTAGGGGTGTTTTTTTTACAGAATTTATGAGGATCAAGCAGAGCAATCGCGACCAGAACAAAAAGAGGCAAAACACAGTAGGATCAGAAGGGGCAGGCGGGGGAGAAAGTGCAACAGAAAAAACAGGCATGAAAACAAGATTGTGGGACAAACGTGTTTGAATCAAAGTATAACTGACTCAATAAATGTTGTTAATTTGTCAAACATGAATCTTACAATTGATATGAGAACATTGTTGGAAAAAGGTTAGAATTTTTGTCCCACGGATCAAGGAGACATAAGTAAGTTGAAAATAGATTTGTTCAAATTTATTCACAAATTCAAATTGAAAAAATACTTTTCGCTTAATCCAACTGATATTCACAATAGAGATAACTTGGTACAGGGTTTCAATCTAGATGAGTTTTCAATTAAGGATATTCAAGACACAGCCACATTATTATCTATCTTTGAACATGAGGAATTTCGAATCATTTTCTCACAAGTGGTGAATGATCTGAACATAATACACAATATCAGCATCAGTAGTGGTCTGAGAAAGAAGTCAAGATAGGTCCCGAAGCTTATTGGCAACAACAATTTAGATATATTTTTTGACTTAGTCTGTAGAGATCTAGATAAGACTAAGCCACACTTTACCTCTCTCAATTTGAGTCATGGAGAAAGGAAGGCTCTCAAGGAACTCTGGCAAAATGAACAAATAATTATTAGACCAGCAGACAAGGGAGGAAATGTGGTGATAATGAATAAGTGTGATTATGAGAAAGAAATTGCTACTCAGCTACAGGATGCACGTTGTTATGAGAAACTCACATATAACCCGATTCCGTGTTTAACTAACATTATACAGATAAAATTGAAAGATTGGCATGAACACAAATTACTTGATAAAGATGAATATCAATATCTGTTAGTGGATCGACCCAGGTATCCATATATATACACCCTGCCGAAAATACATAAGGAATTACCATTTCCACCAGGGAGACCCATTATTTCGGGAATCTCGGGCCTACAGAAAAAATATCAGAGTATGTTGATGTGTTCTTTCAACCCATGGTTAACAATTTACCATCATACATCAAAAATACTACACACATCTTAAGTATTTTAAGTGACTTTGAGTGGGACACTAATATGATACTTGTTACCTTGGATGTTGTCTCTCTATACACATGTATAAGACATGATTTGGGTTTGAAGGCGGTTGAGGTGTTTCTTAATAGGAAATCAGTCACCCTATGGGAACATACAAGGATGATACTAGATATGATAGAGGTAATTCTTAACAATATTTTTTTTCTTTTCAAAAGGGATTGGTATAGACAGAAACAGGGTGTGGCGATGGGCTCAAGATTTTCCCCTTCTTACGCCAACCTGTTTATGGGTTGGTTTGAGGAGAGGTCGGTCTGGGTCCCAGATGCCACTAAATGGCACACGGACATACTATATTGGGGTTGTTATATTGACAATTGCCTTATGATTTGGGCAGGAAGTGTGGAGCAACTTATTGAGTTTTGCGAATATCTCAATTTGAATGATATGAATGTGAAAATCATCAGTACAGCAACAACTGTATTGATTTTCTGGATGTACAACTATATATCTATAACAATAGTATTCAGAGTAGGCTATAAAGAAAATCCACTGCTTGTAATTCTATCTTACATGCTGCGAGTGCCCACCCACATCATCAGATCTCTGCGATACCGTATGGTGAAATGATTCGGGCAAGACGCAATTGTAGCAAGGACAAGGAGTTTGAGAAATGTATTGAGGATATGTGCCAGCGTTTTGAACTAAGGGGATATCATAGGCACATTATAAGCAATGCAAAACGTAGAATTAAAAATATTCATAGGGAATATACATTGAAGCCCAAGGAACATGTTAATCGCAGTTAGCAAGGAAAAGTCAGATTGATAACAGATTACACTGAGAACTCAAGACTATTGTGTAAGTTTATTAATAAACATTGGCATATTCTGTCACAAGATGATACCTTAAAGGATATTATTGGCACCAAACCTGAAATTACATACCGTAGAGGTAAATCCCTGAGATGTATTCCAAGTCCGAGCTATCCCTCAAATTACACTAAGGAGGATTGGCTTTCTGCTCGTACAATAGGTTTTCATAATTGGGGTCATTGTAGACTGTGCAAATGGGCAAGTCGAAAAAGAATGGAATTCACAGATAATTCAGGTAAGATATTCAAGATTAGAACACACATTAATTGTGGCACCTCCTTTGTGGTATATGTGGTGCTGTGCAAATGTAACCGTTATTATGTTGGGAGTACAATTCGTCCATTAAGAATAAGGATAGGAGAGCATGCGAGGGCACTTGCACATGAGGATTATAGATACCCATTAGTAGCACATATAGGCCCTCATTCTGACCTTGGCGGGCGGCGGAGGCCGCCCGCCAAAGTCCCGCCGTCAGGTTACCGTTCCGCGGTCGAAAGACCGCGGCGGTAATTCTGACTTTCCCGCTGGGCTGGCGGGCGGTCGCCTTCAGACCGCCAGCCAGCCCAGCGGGAAAGAGGCTTCCACGATGAAGCCGGCTCGGAATCGAGCCGGCGGAGTGGAAGCTGTGCGACGGGTGCAGTTGCACCCGTCGCGTATTTCACTGTCTGCGCAGCAGACAGTGAAATACATGTAGGGGCCCTCTTACGGGGGCCCCTGCAATGCCCATGCCAGTGGCATGGGCACTGCAGGGGCCCCCAGGGGCCCCGCGACCCCCCCCTACCGCCATCCGGATCTCGGCGGTCCGACCGCCGGGATCTGGATGGCGGTAGGGGGGGTCGGAATCCCCGCGGCGGTGCAGCAAGCTGCGCCGCCGCGGAGGATTCAATGGGGCGGCGGTACACTGGCGGGACCCCGCCAGTGGTGCCGGTCCGACCGCGGCTTTACCGCCGCGGTCGGAATCCCCATTGGAGCACCGCCGGCCTGTCGGCGGTGCTCCCGCGGTCCTCCGCCCTGGCGGTCAAAGACCGCCAGGGTCAGAATGACCACCATAATGTCCTGTGAATTGCAAGGACCTCGCAAGTCTTTTGAATTCTTTGGCATTGACCATATAGGAATTTACCCAAGGGGGGGCAACAGGGAGTTGGCGTTAAGGAGGAAAGAGGCCTTATGGATATTACGATTGAGAGCAGTAGAAACAGGTCTTAATACGGACAAAGAACTTGAATATTTTCTTGGTGACTAGGAGAAGTATGCATAATGTCAGTTATTTGATCGATAGGAGTATCTTAGGTGTCAGTAATATCTTCAATATGTAGTGTATTGATGAGACGGGTCTAAATGTATTCATTATAGACAGTATGTATACAATGATTTAATTTGCATTATGTGGACATGTCAAACGTGGACGAATGTGGTATTTGCTTTTATATGCACCTGTTTTATATGGATAACTGATATATGATAAGGAAGTATAAGTTAGTTCAGAAGTTGAAGTTCTGTATAAAATGTCACATGATATGTTTATTGCATATGATATATATGGCCTAATCTTTGTTCTCCATAATCTTGGTACAGTTATCATTATGTTAATTTGCGGAGTAAGAATCCAATTTTCTTTTTACACAGAAATCTTTTAATCTAAACTCTGGAATTTATTATCACTGTGGAACATTGCTACAAATAATTCCTTTGATATGTTAAAATTAACAAGCTGTATTCATTTATAATTTAATTTCTCTTTAATCACCTACTAACTTCCACTAGATTACCTATCTCTTAACACCAACTTTGAGTTATGGATTCTTTTCTTTATTGGACACTTGACATTTATACCTAATATGTATTTTTTTCAGTGGGCCTCCCCATCGTGATATCGCATTATTTTTACTTCAAAGATGGCCGCCAGTAGTCTAGTCCTTCCTTTATTTTTATGGTGAATACTGAGTTTAGTAGCGCAAGATCTTAGGGAACGGGACAAGCGTCCAGCCCGTCCATTATATTTAAGGTTTGAAGACGCGGCCGAATGCGGTAATGATATACAGGAGCCCGATGCGTACTCGCGAACGGGAAGCAAATTCAAGATTTTGAAGTTCAAGATTGCGGTCATAAATCAGGTGAGTCAGTTAGCAAAGGCGGCATGCCGTGAGAAGTTTTGAATTTCCTAAAGTATCAGTAATATCCAATTGCCGCCGATAATTCAGTTCAGAGTCAATACTTATATTTGAAAGTATGTGCTTTGGCTATCTCTGGATACGGTATTTTATACTTATATTTCGTAACTATGCTCATAATTGGGTGAGACATTAGGCATTATGTGATATGTTTTGACACGTTTATAATTGTATGTGTAGTAGAGACATTTGGTTTGTGTTGGCAATACGGTATACTTCTAATACTCATATTGGAAGTAAGTGCTTTAGTTATTTTCAGATATAAGTGTGTGTGGTCTCAGGGATTTTGGTGACGTTAGTGTTTGATGTTTTTAATGGCAAGTTACTTAGCCGGTGTTTGTACTTGTTCAAGAGAAGATACCAACATCAGGACAGGCATGTTTGGTAAGCAGCATACATTTGGGCATACCAACAAGGAGTATTTACGCTAAAATACGGATTTTTGTATTCATAGGTAAGATTATGGGCTTATTTTCACATATATTAGGACATTAGAGGTATCACTATGCATTAGGGTCACAAAATGATATGTAATGTGTGTCATATAGTGAGATTTAGAATCTCTATATTGGATACAAGTCACTAAGTCTCACACTTGTGCACTAATTTCACGCTTTTCATTATCAACTTGATGCATGAAATTCATGAGTAAATAGTGTACCATATCACAATACGGGGTACTATCACACTTGAGGACGCATGTTGTCTGAATATTTTTAATAACTATCTATTCCACCTCTTGGTGAATTGATGGTGGTTTCCAAATATAATCGCTTAATCAGGATGATGGATTCAGATAGAATTAACAGGAACTTATACAATTGCAGCCCTGACAAAGTCATTGGTAAATTCCCAGACGAAACACGTGTTGGCTGTAAAATTGGATGTGAGGTCGAAATCGGCATGGATGACACAATCATATGATACATTCGGAGAACGTTACTGAATTTCAACTGAAGAAACATGGACTTTGATTTTTGGTCATGTAATAAGATTAGAACAACACACATGACAGTTTTCTTTAATCTTTATGGAATTGGACTTGAACATTGATACTCAATTTTAGGATATTGAAACATGCGTTGAAGGTCATCTTATTTTTTCCAGAAATATATGGAATATTGCTTTTGTTTCTAGAATACTGACTCCAGAGTACTCTATTTTCAAGTTTTGTCAAATTATGTTATTGTAATGAGTGCCTCTTGTGGTTAATGATTTAAAGGAGTGCGTTAGCAGACATTTAAGGCTCAGGGGTGGGGTCTTTCAAGGGTGCACCGTCAGAGGATTTGTTCTGGTTTGATATTCACCTCATTACCCAGAGCGCCTAGTTTTTCTCCCATGACAGTACACCCGCATGTAGTTAGAGTTACAGTTCTGCCACAATACTGAGGTGAACTCACAGGAATCCTTTTGCAAAGTACAGGTCTGACAGGTTTGTTAAAAATGGGGAACATTTGAACAGCCTAAAAAGTACAAAGCAGTAGCCAAGTTCCTAGATCTAGCAGAGCTAGCTATGAATAGCATTGCCATGGAGTAGAAGAGTTCCTCTCCCACCTCAGTAACTAAATTGTACATTACACTCAGTCACTGCGTCGATGCAGAGAGTAGAACTCTCTACAGAGAGTAATGGCAGGGGATAAGAACATTTTCACTTGGAGACTAGTGGGATGAGCTACATGAAACTGGCAGCAGCTGTCAAGGATGGCCATAAACTGCCATAGACTCTCCTGACATGAGAAGCATGTGTATTGGAAGATCTATTCTTCGTTGACTTAGCTGAGAAGGCTGTGTAATAAGTATGGTGGTCGACAACAAGTTCTATCCTGTCTGCAGAAACCTGAAAGATGAAGCCCATTCTGCTTGCTGTTCTATGTGATACTCTTTTGCCTGTGGGCTTTCCAGGGTTTAGTTTCTTTCTCTCTCTTCCTTCTTTACTTTCCTTCTTAAACTTCATATCACACACTTGACACTGTGAGGGAAAATCAGGAAAAGGCAATACCAGTATATTGTATTATCAATTTAAGAATTGTCCTTGAATGCTTGTAGATATATACCTTGTTACTGTACACAGTCAGAACTGTTGTTATGATGCCAATGAAAACCTGTTGGAAAAAACACAAACACGAAGGATAAATCATCTGCGACTCAAGACAGTAGAACCCAACAATGAAACTCCAACCTTGCCTAGAAGCCTTCAAAAAGAGTTGAAATCCAACAAACATGTATCTGGTTCTGGGCTAAATGGTTAAAATCAGCATGTGCCCATACTTCCATTCTCAAAGAGAGTAGGTGCCACAAACACAACCATGAACAATTGCCTACTTGACCTTAGGAGTAAGAGACTTGAGAGAGAAACTCCAGATTAATAGATTTGCTACATCCGACATACAAACGCTTAAAAGTAACTGGAAGGAGACATGCCTGCCTTTTACAAAACGCATGAAATAAATGCAGTGTAAATGCCTTGCTTTTGTACAAGCCGATGCCAAATGCATCACTGGTCCTGTGTAGAAACTCCCACTACTACGAAAAGAACCTGCAAGCTGACACACACATTGCAGAAAGCCTAAGTGGAGTATTATTAGAGCAATGCACAGCCAATATGTAAAATGCATAGAGACAAAATTCATACCATCTCATAGTGTGTCAAGATGGGATGCTGATTCCTCACTGTAATTAATTAGGTTGTTGGTTGACCTGGGTGTGAGCCCTGGTCAAGCCGCAACCTTAATCCTTAGCAGGGTAAGGCACAAGCAAACCCCAAATTAACCTGTGCTTAACCCACTGGTACCTTGGCCTAGAGATGTCAGGCTTAACTTAGAAGAAATCTGCAAAGTATTCAAGCTACACTTCAAACAGTAACACGGTGAAAACACACCATAAAAGGAGCCCACAACAGAGTTAGAAACATACAGTAGAATGTAATGAACAAAACAAGACCAGAATGACAAAAATCCAATTAGTAGAACCGGTGATACTGAATTTTAACATTTTAGGCAAAAATAGTTCCGAAGGGTGTAAAGCACCTACTGTGGCTATCTGGTCACACAGGACTGGGACAGAGTCACAAGTTCAGGTAGCCGGTGATTGAGCTTGGGCCGATACAGGTACCTAGTTAGTCTCCTGGAACAAAAGTACCTTCAATGCTGGTTTGCAGAGTGTTGCGTGGATTGGTGTCAACAATGCGTCACGCAGCCAAGGTGATGCGTCAGTTTCAAGATACAGCAAGGCTGCAGTGCAAGGTCCTGTTGCGCCAATGTCGAATATCCCATTGACGGGCCTTGCGATGCAAGGTCTGGTGATGCGGCACACAGTCAGGGCAATGCATCGGTTCCGGTGTCATCACCAAGGCTGCCGTCAACAAGAGATGCGAAGAGCTGCGCTGGGAAACATCATATGGATGATTGTGAAGGCGATGTGGGTTGTGGTGGCAATGCAAGTCTTTGAGACGCGTCCAATCCATGCACCAGCAGTACTGCGTTGGTTCTGCTCAGGTTTGCACGGAGCAGCAGAAGAGATGTGTCGGTTCTGCTGGATCCACAGGCTGGCACAGCACCTTAGGCCTACTACAAAGGGTACAGGACTGGGGTGGGGTTACACAACTTGGCAGGGCAGACTCACAGATGGAAGACTCCAGGTGCAGATGCAAGGATGTTGGAAGCCTGTTAATTCCCTTAGACTTCAGAGCAGAAGGCCAGCCAACTAGCTCTTTGAGTCACTCTAGGTCCAGTCCTTCTCACCAAGAGGGCAGCAGGACTGCACAGCAAAGAAGGAGTCTAGCAGAGTGTCAGTCCTTCAGCAGCACAGCAATCCTTCTTCCTGGCAGAGTATTCACAGGTCCAGAAGTATACTGAAGTGGTGGTGTTTAAGGACCATCTTTTATACCCGTGTGTCCTGGTTCTGGAAGGTGGGAGAAGCTTCTAGATAGTGGCTTTGAAGTGCAAGAAATTCCCTGCCTCCCCTGCCCTGGCTCCAAGCTGGCTGGACTGACAATAGATGGTTGTTAGGCCTTTTGTGTGTGGACAGGACACCCCCTATTCAAATGTAAGTGAGGCTTGTTTAAGACTGTATTTTTATATGATAAGACTTACAAGAAATGTTCTAGTATTATTGGATTTTTTGAACACTCAAGGAAATTTCTTTGGACTACCTCAGTACTCCCTTTTATGTGTGGATTTTGGTTTCAGGGGGAGCTATTGGGTCAGAAGATCGGGACTTCAGTTTTCTCGGTGTTCAGGGTAGTGACTTGAAGTCAGAGGTCCAGTACCTCCAATAAGAAGTTGTCCTGAGAGATGTGGCTGACCACATCAGTCAGTAGTAAGACCCCCAGCAGCTTCCAACTAAGAACCCATAGGACAAATGGAACAAATGGAAGCAGCAACAAAGCTGGTGGAGTTGGACAACTAATTGCAGAGGGAAATGGTGACTACAATGGCAGCAAGAAAAAAAGGACAATGATTAGGGGATCTAGAATCCACCTTAGTTCTGACATGAGTCTAGCTACCTTGAGATGTCATCAGTCATTACAGTGTGTCAAAAAAGAGCTTCTGAACCTTAAACTCAATGCCTCGTTCTGGTACCCGGCAAGACTAAAGGTCTGTGATGAGGCCATGGTGTTTGTATCTGCTGAACCTGAACCGGCCAGAGCTTACCTTTCCTCTGCAAAGAAACACCAAGACACTATGGACTGAGAGGATGGATGGCTGAGTTAGGATAAAGAACCTTTATTTACAAAATACTCTGCATGTATTTCTGGTTGAATATTCCTTCCCATATTTAGGACAGGATAATACATGGAGATGTCACATTACATTTGTAGATGATTACAATCTGATTGTGGAGTATTGCTACTGAGACACTCATCATCATACTCTCCTTTCTAACTTCGGTTTCGGCCGAGGAACTTCCGGCAGAACTGGAGCAATCTCCCACTGATTTCTGTAGTGTTTGCAAACCATTGTGAAGATTGAAGAATTAATTTTTCTCCGTCCTGAGAGAGATCACGGGTTGTGTATTTTGTTAGGTGTTGTTTAATGTATGTTCTGAACAGAAATGATGTAAACTTAGCGTATTGTTAAAATAAAAGTAAAATAAGAAAATTTGCATTCTGTGCCTTCTCCATGCTCATTAGTCTCTTGTAAGACAACTCAGAATATTTTCGAGCAGAAGGTTTTAGTTTTGTCGCTTCAATATGCAGCAAAATCCATTAACAAAAATGGCTCGGTTGGCAGAAACCAAGTAACAAACATACAAGAAAACTAGAAGCAAGGCAGCAAGAAAACAGCCAACTAGGAACTGAAACAGAGAAATGGAAAGAAAGGCAAGGACTCGGAAAGGGAAAATACAGGAGGAGAGGCTTTTAGGGAGCACAAGGAGTGCTGGTGTAGGAATCAAGGAAACCAGGAAACATTACAAGCAAAAACAGTACAAGGAACAAGGAATAGCTGAGGCTCAGGAGTCAAGTAGCAGTGCAGGGAGTGCTAGATCAGGAACACAGAATTGCTACAGCTCGGAAACAAGAATAAGGATAGCTCCAGCTCAGGAACAAGGAATAATTACAGCTCAGGAACTCGGGAAATAAGAATAACAAAAGCTCTGGAAACAAGGGAGGAATAACTAAGGCTCTGGAACTTCAGGAAACAAGGGATAGCTATGGCTCAGAAAGTTCAGGAAACAAGGGTCGATCTCACCAGAAAAAATGCTACAATGACCAACACTGGACTGAAGGGAGTTGGGGCTTAAAAGGGCTCACAATAATCATGTGCATCAGATGTAAGCAGGCTTGCAGCAGCCAGCCACAGGTGTGCTGAATTCCTCCACCCTTCCTTGGCCAGCAGGGGTTGAGATGAAGCACTGAGCAGGGAAATATAGGTATTGGGGTTCCAAGTATGAGCAGAATGTCTTCCACAAATGTCAGCATGGATTGGGAATGAATGGCAATTTCCAAATAGCGTCCACATGGCTGGAATGCAGGATATGCATGCAGGGAAAGGTTTGGAAGCTTTTTAGAGCATTGGAAAGTCCTAAAATTGGATTCCCTAGAAGTGGGCATGAGAGCACAGGGAGTGAATCGTGACAATTCCTTTCAGGACTTGTGCACGTTTCCTTGAAAATGTTAGTCGAGGTATCCCAGGTGCTACGGCTAAATTTCTCTGGAAAGGCCTAGATGCATAATAATGTGACACAGATAAAAGTTTCACCAGATGTGGGACTAGGGCCGGTTCCCGGACTTTTTATATGGATGGGCCAAGGATGTGTTTGAGTGGGCCAATGCGGGACCATTCTATGTCAATTCTAGAGGTATCCTACAAGCCCTAGATTTCCACATGGATGTTGATTCACCAAAATGCCAGGGTTGGCAGAAATGACACTGCTCATCTTTGACCTTAATGACATCACAGGAAGTGACATAGGACCTTTGACCTTCAATCTTCCTACAAAGTGATGTCACATGCCCTTAACTCTGATTACATCACAATAATTGACATCACTGAAGTTATAATAAAAGCCATAATAAAAGCATGTCTAATATAATACAACATACAGAAATGGGTGTTTTAAATACCACTTGTATTAGGTTGCTTATGTGTTATGCAAGGAGATCATTTATCGTTTCTCAATTTATTACATGACAAATAATTTCTTCATTTGAAGTGCATAGAGTAGCACAAAACAAAACAGCAATGGGAACCTACATGTTTTATACTACAAATGGCCATTATGTAAAAGTGTCTCTACTATTTCCTGCAATGAGAAAAGTATTGCTAAATTATAGGGAGAGAAAAACGAGATATATATGAAACAATAATAACTATGGCCATATTAATTGATGTAAAGTCGACCATCTATTGAATATAAACTAAATTATCAGTGTAAATTGTTATTTACTATTAATACATTTTGAATTAAGATCACCTGCAAGGTGCTATCACTCATGTGTAGCTCAGAGGTGAAGTGTTTTAGTCAGACACTTAGGCCCTCATTAGGAGTTTGGCAGGCGGAAAAGGCCACCCGCCAAACTCCTGCAGGTCAGGAGACTGCGGTGGATAGGACAGGAGTGTGGTCTCCTTTCCGCTGGCCCTATTATGAGTTTCCCGCTTGGCCAGCGTGAAACGCACAACATTGACGCCGGCTTGTAATATGGCCGGCAGCAATGCTGTTGTGCGTCGGGTGCACCAGCACCCATCACGCAAATCGCTGTCTGCAAAGCAAAGCAGACAGTGATTTGCCTGACAGGGATGGCCAGGGGGGGCCCCGCACAGCCCATGCCAAGTGCCTGGGCAGTTCAGGCCCCCCGTCTCCGCCAGCATGCCATGTAAACGCCGATGGAGAAAGGGGTCGTAATCCTTTGCAGCACTGCCCTGGTGGATTGGGACCACCGGCACCACCAGGCTGTCTGGCTGGTGAAAAGTGGCGGTGCCGGCAGTCTGACTGTGACGCTTTTGCTACGGTTGTAATGTTGCGGTCAGACCGCAACTTTGGCAGCAGTCCGACCGTGACCCTTGCAGTCTGGTGACCGCCAGGGTCATAATGAGGCCCTTCATTTTTCATGTATTCACAATAATGAAACATCTCAACAAAGTGCTTTAAAAAGTTTGTTTGTATAGTTTATGTTTTTATTAAATCAGAAGAGTGCACATTGCACTACTGAATTTATTAATTTGATAAACTCTAACGTGTAATATCACAGTCCCAGTGAAAGCTGGAAATAGTAAACAGTACTCATGAAGACACTGTTTGCCTGTTTTTCTTAGAGTCGTGGCTGATGATTTTTGAAAGGGTTCCACCATAATACTTGTCCTGAATTTTAGAGAGTGATGTGAGTGAGCCTGACGTCTTCTAAGGACGGTTCCTGGCGGTCTTGCTCAATTAACATTTTGAAAAATTGGTCCAATAGTGCATTTCACAGCAGATTTTTCAGATACATTTTCTAAAAAGCCATAGGCTCTGCTCTCATTAAATATTCAAGTCTTAAATGATGAGCCAGGCCAGTTTAACCTGATGCTCCACAGAGTTCACCTCATTTTTTCCCAAAATGTGCTAGAGGTGCTCCCATATGAAAAAAGTACCTCTAATGTGCCAGATACAGCATAATGTCATGAGTGTCTATGAATGCCATAGGTGACCCTTAAGTCCAAAAATTACCTTCAATATGCCAGAAATATGCCATTAGTGCCATCCATAAATTGTGGGTGATCCCAACAACATCAAAAATTATCTCTAGTATGTCAGGGCCACCACCAGTAAGTGCGCCCTCCTATATACCCTGGTTATCCTCCTATACACCAAAAATTACCTTCAATGTGCCAGCATTGTGATATGGGTAACTCCTATGCCAAGAATTTTCTTCAGTACACCATCAATTTTCCCAAGTTGTCCCATGTCACAAATTACAAACACTGTGCTGATTCCAGCATTTTGTCATAGGTGTCCCTGTATGCTAAGTATAACATGTCCTTATTTTCTAGCATTTTGTCACAGGTGCTTGTCATACAATGAAATGGCTCCAGAATGTCAGTGCTGGAATTTTGCCATGGATGCCTCCTTAAGTCAAGAATTACCTTCAGTATGCCAGGGTCAAAGGCACACTCACAAGCATAACACCACATCCATGCAAATGAGGAAATCGCTTTACCTCTGTGGCCACCCTATATATATGCATGCAGAACCAAGGAAAACAGACAGCATGTTTTTTTCTAAATGTGTATGTGATACAGCCTTAGACCCTGACGCGTCTCTTCACGGATCTTCAGCTGTGTGGCCTGTCATTGTAACGTGGTGCCTTATCAAAGCTAGTCCTATGAAATGTAAAAAATAAACAAACGCAATTTAGGAAATGTGGCCAAATAGAACAGACAAAAGTTTGTCTTAAACATTCTACATGTTTGGTTTTAATATAGTTGTATAAAGTATATGCTGAAATGTACATAGGGGCAATCAATTTATCTGAAAATCATATTTTGTTTGTGGCAAAACTTTGGAAGTGTCCATGTAAGCTCTGAGGTAAGTTTAGAGAATTGGAAATAAAGCCACTGTGTTTATATATTGCCATATTGCATAACTCATTGTAGCCATTTATTGAACTGAATCATTATCTGTCCAATTGCAAGTAGGTGTGATTAGACAAAAAGTAAAATCACTATAACCAGGGCCACCAAAATTATGCTGGGCCCTGTGTCACTGCACCTATTGCACCACTGGCAGGTAACACCCTGTCCCCAATCCACTAATACACACCGCCCAACTGCATCTTGCATCAGACATGAATTAGGGTTGCTACAGGGTCATTTCTTTCCAACATGAATATTTTAATGTCTCATCCAGTACAAAAATAGAGAAAATCACCCAAAGCTGACATGTTTCCCCTTTTCAGTGCATACCTAAAAAGAGCACTTATAAAAATAATGTACGTTAAAATGTGTTCTGAAAGTTTCTTAATGAGCTCCGGACTAGTGTTGCCCCCTGGCCGATTGTATACCCTTGTATTTTAATGTACCATTGGTACACAAACCGGCAAAATCACTTAAAGCTGGTATTTTAGTCCTTATGTAGTCGTACTTCAAACAGCAAATATAAATATTGAACACTTTTAAATGTTTTCTAGAGCTGCAAAGATTCCTGACTATTAAATAAAGTAAATATAGACAGAAGAGTTACATTACCAATCAACACATTCAATTTTATTCATAGTTCTATTTAGTATCATGTCCTGGCCTTTGCACACTCTTAAAACTACAATAAATGGCCACTATCAACCCTAGCCATGACTGATAATTAATGTAAACAAAGTTAACAAACGTGACAAGGTTCGGCCGTCCACGGGGAAGGAGCAATTCTCAGGTGCGTTCTCCAAGGCCCCTTTTGCCGACTGGGAGGGCCAGAGGTCGTGTTTGTATGGACCTGGCCCACCTGCTGGAACCAGACCTGTCCGGGACTCCTGTTGTGATGCTGTCACATGGTCCATGATGTCCAGGATAACTTGCTCATCTAAATGATACATTGCAACAACTTTGGCTCTTAGAGCACATTGAACGTATTCCCCTAACAAGGTAAATGTGCTCCTTTCTCAGCTCTTCACAAGTTCCATAGAGCCAAAGTACGACTCCTCAGCAACTGTGAGTTTGCATAAGGTAGGCTGTGTGCATTTTATTTTTTCTGTGTGTTAACTACATTCACATTACAGGCCAAGAAATTAATTAGCGGCACAGGGATAATTTTCATGACTGAAATTAAGAACACAGATCCCAAAAGACCAAGTTACCATCCTCTCATAGGTTTGCCTATTGTTATTTCATCATACATTATGAGCAAAGAAGAAGGAAGGGACACCACAACCATCCACTACCACCCACCAGCTGCCCAGTATCAACACCCAACCTGTAAGGTAACAACAACAGTGTTCATGAGGGAAAAGAAAGCAAAATGCATAAGTAAACACAATAAAGCACACAACTGCTTGCCTAGATGTCTGGGGATTCCTATGGGGAGATCAATTCCAGACAATGTGGTAAAGGGGGCAGAGGTCTAACAAACTGTTAATCTCAAATAGCACAATATTAGTCGTTTTTAAGCAGTGCAATTGAAATGAGTGGCTGGCCGGTGGGTGCTCCTATAACAGGAATTCTCAGGGTTACAGTGTATCCGAGAACAGTCAGAAAAGTAACCATTTGAACAAGCATGAACCAAGAGAGTGGCTGGAAACATAACGTCACATTTGAGGCAACCCTTTCTGTGTTCTGCCTTTACATGAAAAAAGACATGGCATCTTTTTTTACAGACTATCTTGGGTCCAGGAATATAAGTCTAGAGCTGTGTTAGACAACAACTTCTGTTTAGAGCCTGATGACTGTGGACACCAACTCAGGCATGAAAGGCAATTGACTGAAATAGCATTCTGTGTTTAAGGACTCCCACTTTAGCTGGAATAGAAGGCACCCAATAGAGACCATCAATAATTGAGATACAATCAATAATGTCCCTACATCCATTTACCACTAAGCCACAGGTGCTGTTGTTATGGCAGCACAGGTGATATTCAACGTCATCAAAACTGTGGTTGAGTTTTATATGCTTTCTATAAAACACCCCAAAACTTCTTTGTGTCGTTCATGCACTTCTCAATGTCCATCACCCTGCCAGTATTTTTTTTTTAAATTTTCTATGGTGACTTGTGATTTGCACTCAGATATTTATCGGATCTGAGGACCATGTTGCCGGCTGTAAATGAATTTGTGACATCTCCCAGACTGGCCAAACATGTCACAACTTGCTACAGTACAGAAAATATGTAAAAAGACAACTTTTCAAGGCATAGATAATCTACTAATAAGGGCTTGTATTGCACATGCCCGGCAGGGCAGGGCATCTACAGACCTTATCAGGGTGGACAGGCATATTTCAAGACAGTCTACACAGAAAAGAAATGTGGTTGATGAAGGAAATCCGCAAGCATTTCTGATGTCAGAGGGGATGCTGTTTTACATCCTGGAGCAAAAACAACAAGTGATGGACGGAATGCTGAACATTGTCAAACACTCACCCCCAGTCACAGATCTGGGTTTAATCCATCGTTCTTTTGCTCACCATGCCACCCCAGTTTGGACCCAGCCATATGCAAATCAGTCTTGACCCTGTTCCTCATGGGAACAGTCCAGCCCGAACTGCCAAGCCAGGTCCTCACTGGACCGGAAACAAGCATCCTGGGACCGGTTTCGGGGTTTCACCCCTCATCAGCCAGGCTAGCTTGAATCCAGTGGCATGGGAAGCACGGGACCCACGTCTGGGCATACCCTTCCCACTTAGGGCGACAAAGCAAAAACAACAAGTGATGGACGGAATGCTGAACATTGTCAAACACTCACCCCCAGTCACAGATCTGGGTTTAATCCATCGTTCTTTTGCTCACCATGCCACCCCAGTTTGGACCCAGCCATATGCAAATCAGTCTTGACCCTGTTCCTCATGGGAACAGTCCAGCCCGAACTGCCAAGCCAGGTCCTCACTGGACCGGAAACAAGCATCCTGGGACCGGTTTCGGGGTTTCACCCCTCATCAGCCAGGCTAGCTTGAATCCAGTGGCATGGGAAGCACGGGACCCACGTCTGGGCATACCCTTCCCACTTAGGGCGACAAAGCAAAAACAACAAGTGATGGACGGAATGCTGAACATTGTCAAACACTCACCCCCAGTCACAGATCTGGGTTTAATCCATCGTTCTTTTGCTCACCATGCCACCCCAGTTTGGACCCAGCCATATGCAAATCAGTCTTGACCCTGTTCCTCATGGGAACAGTCCAGCCCGAACTGCCAAGCCAGGTCCTCACTGGACCGGAAACAAGCATCCTGGGACCGGTTTCGGGGTTTCACCCCTCATCAGCCAGGCTAGCTTGAATCCAGTGGCATGGGAAGCACGGGACCCACGTCTGGGCATACCCTTCCCACTTAGGGCGACAAAGCAAAAACAACAAGTGATGGACGGAATGCTGAACATTGTCAAACACTCACCCCCAGTCACAGATCTGGGTTTAATCCATCGTTCTTTTGCTCACCATGCCACCCCAGTTTGGACCCAGCCATATGCAAATCAGTCTTGACCCTGTTCCTCATGGGAACAGTCCAGCCCGAACTGCCAAGCCAGGTCCTCACTGGACCGGAAACAAGCATCCTGGGACCGGTTTCGGGGTTTCACCCCTCATCAGCCAGGCTAGCTTGAATCCAGTGGCATGGGAAGCACGGGACCCACGTCTGGGCATACCCTTCCCACTTAGGGCGACAAAGCAAAAACAACAAGTGATGGACGGAATGCTGAACATTGTCAAACACTCACCCCCAGTCACAGATCTGGGTTTAATCCATCGTTCTTTTGCTCACCATGCCACCCCAGTTTGGACCCAGCCATATGCAAATCAGTCTTGACCCTGTTCCTCATGGGAACAGTCCAGCCCGAACTGCCAAGCCAGGTCCTCACTGGACCGGAAACAAGCATCCTGGGACCGGTTTCGGGGTTTCACCCCTCATCAGCCAGGCTAGCTTGAATCCAGTGGCATGGGAAGCACGGGACCCACGTCTGGGCATACCCTTCCCACTTAGGGCGACAAAGCAAAAACAACAAGTGATGGACGGAATGCTGAACATTGTCAAACACTCACCCCCAGTCACAGATCTGGGTTTAATCCATCGTTCTTTTGCTCACCATGCCACCCCAGTTTGGACCCAGCCATATGCAAATCAGTCTTGACCCTGTTCCTCATGGGAACAGTCCAGCCCGAACTGCCAAGCCAGGTCCTCACTGGACCGGAAACAAGCATCCTGGGACCGGTTTCGGGGTTTCACCCCTCATCAGCCAGGCTAGCTTGAATCCAGTGGCATGGGAAGCACGGGACCCACGTCTGGGCATACCCTTCCCACTTAGGGCGACAAAGCAAAAACAACAAGTGATGGACGGAATGCTGAACATTGTCAAACACTCACCCCCAGTCACAGATCTGGGTTTAATCCATCGTTCTTTTGCTCACCATGCCACCCCAGTTTGGACCCAGCCATATGCAAATCAGTCTTGACCCTGTTCCTCATGGGAACAGTCCAGCCCGAACTGCCAAGCCAGGTCCTCACTGGACCGGAAACAAGCATCCTGGGACCGGTTTCGGGGTTTCACCCCTCATCAGCCAGGCTAGCTTGAATCCAGTGGCATGGGAAGCACGGGACCCACGTCTGGGCATACCCTTCCCACTTAGGGCGACAAAGCAAAAACAACAAGTGATGGACGGAATGCTGAACATTGTCAAACACTCACCCCCAGTCACAGATCTGGGTTTAATCCATCGTTCTTTTGCTCACCATGCCACCCCAGTTTGGACCCAGCCATATGCAAATCAGTCTTGACCCTGTTCCTCATGGGAACAGTCCAGCCCGAACTGCCAAGCCAGGTCCTCACTGGACCGGAAACAAGCATCCTGGGACCGGTTTCGGGGTTTCACCCCTCATCAGCCAGGCTAGCTTGAATCCAGTGGCATGGGAAGCACGGGACCCACGTCTGGGCATACCCTTCCCACTTAGGGCGACAAAGCAAAAACAACAAGTGATGGACGGAATGCTGAACATTGTCAAACACTCACCCCCAGTCACAGATCTGGGTTTAATCCATCGTTCTTTTGCTCACCATGCCACCCCAGTTTGGACCCAGCCATATGCAAATCAGTCTTGACCCTGTTCCTCATGGGAACAGTCCAGCCCGAACTGCCAAGCCAGGTCCTCACTGGACCGGAAACAAGCATCCTGGGACCGGTTTCGGGGTTTCACCCCTCATCAGCCAGGCTAGCTTGAATCCAGTGGCATGGGAAGCACGGGACCCACGTCTGGGCATACCCTTCCCACTTAGGGCGACAAAGCAAAAACAACAAGTGATGGACGGAATGCTGAACATTGTCAAACACTCACCCCCAGTCACAGATCTGGGTTTAATCCATCGTTCTTTTGCTCACCATGCCACCCCAGTTTGGACCCAGCCATATGCAAATCAGTCTTGACCCTGTTCCTCATGGGAACAGTCCAGCCCGAACTGCCAAGCCAGGTCCTCACTGGACCGGAAACAAGCATCCTGGGACCGGTTTCGGGGTTTCACCCCTCATCAGCCAGGCTAGCTTGAATCCAGTGGCATGGGAAGCACGGGACCCACGTCTGGGCATACCCTTCCCACTTAGGGCGACAAAGCAAAAACAACAAGTGATGGACGGAATGCTGAACATTGTCAAACACTCACCCCCAGTCACAGATCTGGGTTTAATCCATCGTTCTTTTGCTCACCATGCCACCCCAGTTTGGACCCAGCCATATGCAAATCAGTCTTGACCCTGTTCCTCATGGGAACAGTCCAGCCCGAACTGCCAAGCCAGGTCCTCACTGGACCGGAAACAAGCATCCTGGGACCGGTTTCGGGGTTTCACCCCTCATCAGCCAGGCTAGCTTGAATCCAGTGGCATGGGAAGCACGGGACCCACGTCTGGGCATACCCTTCCCACTTAGGGCGACAAAGCAAAAACAACAAGTGATGGACGGAATGCTGAACATTGTCAAACACTCACCCCCAGTCACAGATCTGGGTTTAATCCATCGTTCTTTTGCTCACCATGCCACCCCAGTTTGGACCCAGCCATATGCAAATCAGTCTTGACCCTGTTCCTCATGGGAACAGTCCAGCCCGAACTGCCAAGCCAGGTCCTCACTGGACCGGAAACAAGCATCCTGGGACCGGTTTCGGGGTTTCACCCCTCATCAGCCAGGCTAGCTTGAATCCAGTGGCATGGGAAGCACGGGACCCACGTCTGGGCATACCCTTCCCACTTAGGGCGACAAAGCAAAAACAACAAGTGATGGACGGAATGCTGAACATTGTCAAACACTCACCCCCAGTCACAGATCTGGGTTTAATCCATCGTTCTTTTGCTCACCATGCCACCCCAGTTTGGACCCAGCCATATGCAAATCAGTCTTGACCCTGTTCCTCATGGGAACAGTCCAGCCCGAACTGCCAAGCCAGGTCCTCACTGGACCGGAAACAAGCATCCTGGGACCGGTTTCGGGGTTTCACCCCTCATCAGCCAGGCTAGCTTGAATCCAGTGGCATGGGAAGCACGGGACCCACGTCTGGGCATACCCTTCCCACTTAGGGCGACAAAGCAAAAACAACAAGTGATGGACGGAATGCTGAACATTGTCAAACACTCACCCCCAGTCACAGATCTGGGTTTAATCCATCGTTCTTTTGCTCACCATGCCACCCCAGTTTGGACCCAGCCATATGCAAATCAGTCTTGACCCTGTTCCTCATGGGAACAGTCCAGCCCGAACTGCCAAGCCAGGTCCTCACTGGACCGGAAACAAGCATCCTGGGACCGGTTTCGGGGTTTCACCCCTCATCAGCCAGGCTAGCTTGAATCCAGTGGCATGGGAAGCACGGGACCCACGTCTGGGCATACCCTTCCCACTTAGGGCGACAAAGCAAAAACAACAAGTGATGGACGGAATGCTGAACATTGTCAAACACTCACCCCCAGTCACAGATCTGGGTTTAATCCATCGTTCTTTTGCTCACCATGCCACCCCAGTTTGGACCCAGCCATATGCAAATCAGTCTTGACCCTGTTCCTCATGGGAACAGTCCAGCCCGAACTGCCAAGCCAGGTCCTCACTGGACCGGAAACAAGCATCCTGGGACCGGTTTCGGGGTTTCACCCCTCATCAGCCAGGCTAGCTTGAATCCAGTGGCATGGGAAGCACGGGACCCACGTCTGGGCATACCCTTCCCACTTAGGGCGACAAAGCAAAAACAACAAGTGATGGACGGAATGCTGAACATTGTCAAACACTCACCCCCAGTCACAGATCTGGGTTTAATCCATCGTTCTTTTGCTCACCATGCCACCCCAGTTTGGACCCAGCCATATGCAAATCAGTCTTGACCCTGTTCCTCATGGGAACAGTCCAGCCCGAACTGCCAAGCCAGGTCCTCACTGGACCGGAAACAAGCATCCTGGGACCGGTTTCGGGGTTTCACCCCTCATCAGCCAGGCTAGCTTGAATCCAGTGGCATGGGAAGCACGGGACCCACGTCTGGGCATACCCTTCCCACTTAGGGCGACAAAGCAAAAACAACAAGTGATGGACGGAATGCTGAACATTGTCAAACACTCACCCTCAGTCACAGATCTGGGTTTAATCCATCGTTCTTTTGCTCACCATGCCACCCCAGTTTGGACCCAGCCATATGCAAATCAGTCTTGACCCTGTTCCTCATGGGAACAGTCCAGCCCGAACTGCCAAGCCAGGTCCTCACTGGACCGGAAACAAGCATCCTGGGACCGGTTTCGGGGTTTCACCCCTCATCAGCCAGGCTAGCTTGAATCCAGTGGCATGGGAAGCACAGGACCCACGTCTGGGCATACCCTTCCCACTTAGGGCGACAAAGCAAAAACAACAAGTGATGGACGGAATGCTGAACATTGTCAAACACTCACCCCCAGTCACAGATCTGGGTTTAATCCATCGTTCTTTTGCTCACCAAACTGGAATGGCATGGGCAGCAAAAAAACGATGGATTAAACCCAGATCTGTGACTGGGGGTGAATGTTTGACAATGTTCAGCATTCCGTCCATCACTTGTTGTTTTTGCATTTGTCGCCCTAAGTGGGAAGGGTATGCCCAGACGTGGGTCCCGTGCTTCCCATGCCACTGGATTCAAGCTAGCCTGGCTGATGAGGGGTGAAACCCCGAAACCGGTCCCAGGATGCTTGTTTCCAGTCCAGGGAAGACCTGGCCTAGCAGTTCGGGCTGGACTGTTCCCATGGGGAACAGGGTCAAGACTGATTTGCATATGGCTGGGTCCAAACTGGAATGGCATGGGCAGCAAAAAAACGATGGATTAAACCCAGATCTGTGACTGGGGGTGAATGTTTGACAATGTTCAGCATTCCGTCCATCACTTGTTGTTTTTGCATTTGTCGCCCTAAGTGGGAAGGGTATGCCCAGACGTGGGTCCCGTGCTTCCCATGCCACTGGATTCAAGCTAGCCTGGCTGATGAGGGGTGAAACCCCGAAACCGGTCCCAGGATGCTTGTTTCCAGTCCAGGGAAGACCTGGCCTAGCAGTTCGGGCTGGACTGTTCCCATGGGGAACAGGGTCAAGACTGATTTGCATATGGCTGGGTCCAAACTGGAATGGCATGGGCAGCAAAAAAACGATGGATTAAACCCAGATCTGTGACTGGGGGTGAATGTTTGACAATGTTCAGCATTCCGTCCATCACTTGTTGTTTTTGCATTTGTCGCCCTAAGTGGGAAGGGTATGCCCAGACGTGGGTCCCGTGCTTCCCATGCCACTGGATTCAAGCTAGCCTGGCTGATGAGGGGTGAAACCCCGAAACCGGTCCCAGGATGCTTGTTTCCAGTCCAGGGAAGACCTGGCCTAGCAGTTCGGGCTGGACTGTTCCCATGGGGAACAGGGTCAAGACTGATTTGCATATGGCTGGGTCCAAACTGGAATGGCATGGGCAGCAAAAAAACGATGGATTAAACCCAGATCTGTGACTGGGGGTGAATGTTTGACAATGTTCAGCATTCCGTCCATCACTTGTTGTTTTTGCATTTGTCGCCCTAAGTGGGAAGGGTATGCCCAGACGTGGGTCCCGTGCTTCCCATGCCACTGGATTCAAGCTAGCCTGGCTGATGAGGGGTGAAACCCCGAAACCGGTCCCAGGATGCTTGTTTCCAGTCCAGGGAAGACCTGGCCTAGCAGTTCGGGCTGGACTGTTCCCATGGGGAACAGGGTCAAGACTGATTTGCATATGGCTGGGTCCAAACTGGAATGGCATGGGCAGCAAAAAAACGATGGATTAAACCCAGATCTGTGACTGGGGGTGAATGTTTGACAATGTTCAGCATTCCGTCCATCACTTGTTGTTTTTGCATTTGTCGCCCTAAGTGGGAAGGGTATGCCCAGACGTGGGTCCCGTGCTTCCCATGCCACTGGATTCAAGCTAGCCTGGCTGATGAGGGGTGAAACCCCGAAACCGGTCCCAGGATGCTTGTTTCCAGTCCAGGGAAGACCTGGCCTAGCAGTTCGGGCTGGACTGTTCCCATGGGGAACAGGGTCAAGACTGATTTGCATATGGCTGGGTCCAAACTGGAATGGCATGGGCAGCAAAAAAACGATGGATTAAACCCAGATCTGTGACTGGGGGTGAATGTTTGACAATGTTCAGCATTCCGTCCATCACTTGTTGTTTTTGCATTTGTCGCATTTGTCGCCCTAAGTGGGAAGGGTATGCCCAGACGTGGGTCCCGTGCTTCCCATGCCACTGGATTCAAGCTAGCCTGGCTGATGAGGGGTGAAACCCCGAAACCGGTCCCAGGATGCTTGTTTCCAGTCTAGGGAAGACCTGGCCTAGCAGTTCGGGCTGGACTGTTCCCATGGGGAACAGGGTCAAGACTGATTTGCATATGGCTGGGTCCAAACTGGAATGGCATGGGCAGCAAAAAAACGATGGATTAAACCCAGATCTGTGACTGGGGGTGAATGTTTGACAATGTTCAGCATTCCGTCCATCACTTGTTGTTTTTGCGTTTTACATCCTGGAAGCATACACTTAAAAGGCATGCATTCTGTTTGTTTTATTCTTCCACATTTTTGTTTCTAGTCCAACGGTGGTCTGGCTGATAGAATGCTGCTGTCCGCCTGGCGTGTTTAGTTTTTCAGTTAGGTATGTAGAGGTGCAATTTTCAATTGCCTTGAGTGTGATGTAACTGGCTTTGACGATGATACAGGCTGGAGGGGGAGCCAAAGTAATCCCTTACGCCGTGAGATAATACAGGCTGAATTTGTTCAATTTCTTGATGAAATATGCTATAATGTGTAGGGTGCCATTCAAGGATGACAGAGAAGTGCCAGGTAGGTCGCTGAGCAAGGTGTGACAGGACTAGGGCTTGCATTGTTCTGAAATCAGTTTCAAAGAGGCAGGGTTACACTTGCTCTGAGTGATGAGTTTGTGCAGTGTAATGCATACACATGCAATGACTCCAGTCCTCACCTTAACATCCTGCTTCACTGTAAACAATCATGAAACATATGTTGGGCCCGCAAGCTACAGTTCAGTATTCTGTTGCTTTCTACCTAGGATTTTGCTTCACAAATAGGATTGTGAAACACAAATACCTGTATATTCACACATATGTGGCTTAAATGATTCCAGAATAAGAGCAACCAGCACCAAACAAGACGTAGGGAAAGAAGGAAAATCCTGGGGTACACTCTAGTCTGGAATTGGCATGACAGAAGCTTCCACCAAGTTCCACTGTCAGAGGGAAGTGTAGCCTTACCACTAAGTGCAGTGCTTTTATGGCCCATGCACGTTTGTGACTCTCGGTTGAAGCAGATGTCTAGGTCGGTTATGGTACAATGGCCCAGATTCTCATGGCTTCAGGAATGAACGAGTTCCTTGATCCCAGGTAGATTGAAGGAGTCATTGTCATTAATCCAGGGCCCATCAAAAGGTGTGCCATATTAAAAATCGATAATAGTGGCCAGCTGAGCTGCCAACACCTTTGTAGGCTTTATCTGCAGAAAAAGGGTGGGAGCAGACATGAAATGGACCAAGTCAAGGGTATCCCAAAGTGGACTAAGTAGAGTTCCTTAGTGTAGCATTCCTTAGAGGAGCATCTGATATTTGAGATAGCTCAGAGCACAGGTCAAACACAGGTCACAGATGCTCTCAGGGATGTTCATTAGAACTGTTACAATCCAACCGACCAATCTCTAAGATGGGCTGCAGGACGCTGCATGGGAAATGTCCATGTGGAACGTCACTTCCAGAAACCAACAGAGAGAGGAATCTCCATCTTGTGCTGCACTTATGATATTATTAGGACGGAAAGCATCTGCACAGCAAATTTACACTGAGTAATGGAACACACAGACACAACATGTACTACATGCAAGCCATGTTACACCTATATGATATGTATCCTCATATGCCCCATGTCGGACCTTCTCTGCGCCAGTGACTCCACTGTTAAGGTAAAGAGCAGCAGAAACAAGGGACATCCCTGTTGTGTTCCTCTACACACCATGTTTGGGTCAGAAATGCATTGCTCTGACTTCGCCTGGGCAGTGGCCTATGTGTAGAGAAGCTGAAAGAGTCATTGAAATCTGCCTGTGAAGCCCATGGGTGTGTGTATCTCAAACATAAACCCCAGTCTACGGTATCAAATGTCTTCTCCAGGTCTAGCACTATGCATGATGGGTAATGCCAGCGGGTGGGGGCCAGCTTCATTACTCTATGGAGCCACCGAATACTGAGAATGGTTGATCTACTGGAAATTAAGCCATTCTGGTCTCAGTGGACCAGGTTGGGGAGACAATCGAGGAGTCTACTGCTATGATATTGCTTAGGATTTTGTAATTCGTCCCAAGCATAGACAGTGGGTGCTATGACATTAACTCCAATGGATTCCAGTCAGGCTTTGGGAGGGACACCACCAGGGACTCGCAGAGTGTTGGTGAGAGGCGACAGGGCATCTTAATACAGCTCGAGTAGTTTAGGAGCTAGAAGGTCTTCATAGGCTCAAATGGCAGCCCCTCTAATCTCAGAGTTTTATTCATGGCAGCACCCTGGAAGGCACCCTTGATTGCTTCCATTGTGATAGACTCATTTAGTTCTTTCCTGACTGGGGGGGTCAACATTTGGCAATGTAATACTGCCAAGGAAGTCTCGGATGCGGGCTTGTTGATCTACCGGGGGGGGGGGCAGTTGAGCTGCGAATGCTGCATGTATGTCCACTTGACTAGTCCCCAGGTGACTTGGGGTCATTCTAAGCATACTGACAGGGGTGGTCGGTGTTGTGCTCCTTTGTAGCCTCGCTAGCAGGCCGCCTAACATCTCCCTCTGCATGCATTTTCGCTTGATAGATCCTAAAGTCTAGACATTGGAATTACTAGGTGGGCATGGCTCTCTGTGGCTGTCAGCAACGTTTGTCACTCATTGGGGGTCAGTACGTGCTGCTACCTCTAAGGCTCCCAAAGTAATTTCTGTGTGGGTCAGGTCTCTATGAAGAGTCACTCTCACACTCACAACTGCGTGAATGCATTGCCCTCTTAGGAGCACCTCAATGCTTCCAATTCCACTGTCCTGGTGGTAGCTGAGCCCCAGGTCTCTCTCAGGTACTGGGAGATTGCCTCGTGGGTCTCACCTCAAAATGACGGGTCTTCAAACATGGTTGGCTGCAATCACTATGTGGGGACCAGTTGGCGCTGTGCGCTCCACTCAAGATGCAACGGAAGGGGATTGTGATCTGAGAATGTTTTCCCTAAGTATTTGGGGTTTATGACCAGTAATTGGGTGACAGAATATGCAGTCCAGGTGTACATGTAAATCGTTTGGGGGTGAGTAGTAGGAGTAGTCTCTTGTATTCGGATTGAGGACACGCCAGATGTCCAACAGGGACCAGTGTGTTAGACATTGGGAGAGGCAGGTCAATGCTGTGACTACAGGAGAGATTGGTAAAGGAGGATAGGAACGATCCAGTTGTGGATTCAGAACACAATTAAAGTCCCCTCCAAAAAATCCAAGGGATATCTGCCCATCTTGTAAGGATGACGGTTAGGTGGGCCAGAAAGGCTTGCTGTGCTACATTTGGCACATAAATACTGCCTAATAGCAGGGGCCTACCATCTAGCTGTTCCTCCACCAGGACATATTGCCTTTGGGGTCTATTTCCGGGGTTATGCATCTAAAGGGAACCACAGGTTTAATCTATATAAGAGCTGCCGGGCAAAGCCTGAATAGGTGGTGCTATAGCACTGACCATACAAGTGTTTCTGTAGGTGCACATCTTCTACTCCAGCTGTGTAGGTTTCTTGGAGGAATGCTATCTGGGAATCTCTGATGTACTATTGTATGGCATGTTGCTTGCATACTGTTCTCATGCCTCAGATATTTCATGTTAAGATACCCAGTTGAGCCATACAATGTCGTGAAGGGAAGGTGGAGAACAAAGGGACCCGAGAGAGAGTGCTCCCACAATGCGTTTCATAGGTGCTAATGCTAATATGTAGGATAGACAGTGCTAGGGTCGAACAATAGTATGCTGCATGACCTTGTGATCTTCTAAACAAGCAAAACAGAATCCCCAACTCCCAACCCATGGAAGTTAAGGAAACTCTGGGCCTGATCACAACAGTGACGGATGTCCCAGCTGCCAAAATCAAAATCCCATTATACTTAACGGGATTTAGATTTCAGCAGACGGGACATCCGTCACTGTTGTGCCAGAGTAGCCCATCTGCCAATTTCTAAACCAGGTCCTCTGAATGCCCAGTCAAACAACAAACAGTCCCATTGGTGGGATTCTCCAGATTGTATATGTATACACAAAACATTGTTAAAGGAGAGGGGGGTAGCTGGCACACCACGGTCTGGAATAGTAATTTCAGATGGTCCAGTCTGAGTGCTCAACCGCCTGGGATCCCCTCCCCCTGCTGTGCCATTCTCAAAGATGTGCCAACTATTTCTCAAGTAGAAGCAACGGTGCTGGGCGAATGGACTCCTGGAGGGGAAGGAAGCACTCCAGATTGACAAGTGCCTGTCACCTGTGGACTCAAGTGTCCAGAGGCCCTAATCGGACGCCCCCTTGCTGGGGCGACACATGCAGTCTCACAGATGTGCTCCTCGTTGGCATTTGTGGTAAGCCGTAGTGATGTTCAGCACAAACTGGGGTTCACTGGGATGACAAATGTTGCACAGTGGATAGCAGAAGGCTGTTCAATTCTGATCAACACTAGACACCGCAACTCAGGCTTCCAGCCTGTTGCGGTGCAAGCACGATGTTAGACCCGCCTTATCCCACAAGCCTGATCTGAACCCAGGAAGGGGGGGCAAGAGCAGTGCAATTCTGCATAGGTCCTCTGGGAAGCAGCCCTCGGGCGGGAGGGAAGGCAAAGGATAGTTGCTGGCCAGCGATGATAAACCTCAGCAAGGAGGGAGGGGTGAGCAGACTTTGAGAAGGATGCAAGTGTGACTGTCACCCACTATTCAATGCAGCAAAGCAGGGTTCGGGAATCCAGAGGCCCACCCCTTTTCCTCCTCCCCCACCCCTCCCAGTGCAGACCACCACCCAAGGGGCCGGGGCATTGACAGGCCCAGCCCTGAATAGTGCATATCTAGCAATCTGGCGTGCAGGTATCTCCATGTGCATCAGCTGCTGTGCAAGTCTCATGACTCTAAAGTGTGATTGGGGGCCTCTGGAGTCAAATAGTATTCAAACAATGGAGGGGGAGCTTTCCTTGCTGGATCCAGCTGGGGGGAGCCACAGAAGTGATATTAGTGCTGCAGCAGCCACATGGCATAGGCCGCTGCCGCACCTCATCAGGACTCTTGGGCAGGAGGAGAGACTCACCAAGCCATCGGAGCACAACAGTCTGTTTCCAGGACTTCCAAGGCCTTCAGGGAGGGATGGCGGATCACCACAAAAGCATCGGCGGCTGGCTGCAGCATTGTACAAGTGTCCGGCGTAGTTTCCAGGACCCCCGCTTGGGCCTCTCCGGTTCTGCCTGGGCCCAAGGGTGACCCTTTTTCAGGCCGCATGGCTGCAGTTCGGCTCAGAACTCCTCACCGGCTCATGTCACCGCACATGGGCGTAGGAAGTGTGGGGGACGCAGGAGATGTATCCCCCACAGAATTTAGAGTGTGGGGAACACGGGGACGAGGATGGAGGGACAAGGGGACAAAATAATTTCCCCTTTTACTTCTATCATTGATACAAACACTGGGCCATTAGCGTGCAAAAGCACTACTTAGAATGGCCCTGCTTGCTGATTGCTGTCTGCATCCTGCCATCCTCAGCCCTGCCCCCACCTGCAGCCTTGAAGACGAACCGTGCAGGGCATATGAGGAAGATAAAAAGAGGGAACAGAGTCCCACTCAGACTGACTCCTGCAGGCTAGAAAGGAGACTCTGTGAAATACAGTATTTTCAAGTCTGTGGCCCAAATAAAATATGACAAATTTGTCCTGATGTAGCGGGACATTTTCAGTAGCACCTGCACACACTTTCAGAAGCGCTTTCATTCATTCTGGGCAGCATGGGAGAGGGCTTTCTGATTCTAAATTCCTGCTGGCTACAGGACAAAGGCTGAGATCAAGGGGCCATCAGGCCTCCTTTTGTTTGTTTATTCTAGCTGGAAGCAGTCTGGAGCCTCACACCTAGCTGCTAAGGAGGAAAAAAAGGCACACAGATTGCTATTACTTCACAGGTACCTAAGAGAGACATTGTTTTCACTTTGTTCAATCCCTGCATATAAGAGATATGTATGCACTGTAAGAATATCTGATGTGTTGGTCTGCCCCAGAATTTACACAAATAACAATGTAAATACCACTATTTTTCTTTATTTCTTTTACAGCGCTACTCATCCCAATGCAGGGTGTCTAAGTGCTTTACATCATACATAAACATTATTATTATTATGATTATGATTATTATTCCCTGAGATATACTAGGCACACAAAGATCTCTTCAGCAGGTGCCTTAACCCCCACAAGATATTTTAAAATGCAGGCTTTGCAACCAATTAAGCAGAACTGATTTACTGCCACATTTCTCCTTTATGCCAATTTCTTTGTAGGAGAGCCTCTAAAACATAAATTTATAAATTGAAGCCCTGATTTTGTGTCAGGGTTGTGTAACGTTTTTGGCACAACCCTAAAGCAAAATCTAATTTGTTAAATATAGTAATGTGCTCATGATAGGCCTGCTAAACATATGTCTGAGGTGTCAGATCTGATGCCACCTTCTGTGAGGTCATGGGTTCTGATGTTAAGTGCAATGTCACGCGCTATGATATCATGGGCTGTGATGTCACTTGCATACTGCCTAACTTGGTTCGTCCCCCACTTCTTTTTTTTAGGACTTGTGCCCCGAGTATTTGTAGTTGCATAGGATCACACCATTTGGTGAAACGAAGGCGAGATTTTACTTTTTCACACCGTACAATTTAGCTACTAGAAGGGTATCTCTTTCTAACATTTACACAAAATGTTTTTTATCCAAGTAATGACTAGTTGGATTACAGCGTGGCTAACAGGGAAAAGCCATGTTTCATTTTGGGCAGTTATTCCTAGCGTTATTAGTTATTTTGTTGTTTTTGCTACATACTTAAGCATATTGAAGTATTTTGAAGTATATTATCTATTCTGTTTTTAACATTCTTGTTTTACTTGTATTATCATTTTTTAACCCCTTCGCTGCCAGGCCTTTTCCCCCTCCTGTGCCAGGCCTTTTTTTGCCTATTTGGTGCAGTTCGCGCTTAGGCCCTCATAACTTTTTGTCCACATAAGCTAACCAAGCCAAATTTGCGTCCTTTTTTTCCAACATCCTAGGGATTCTAGAGGTACCCAGACTTTGTGGGTTCCCTTGAAGGAGGCCAAGAAATTGGCCAAAATACAGTGAAAATTTCGTTTTTTTCAAATAAATTGGAAAAGGTGGCTGCAGAAGAAGGCTTGTGGATTTCCCCCTGAAAATGGCATCAACAAAGGGTTTGCAGTGCTAAACTCAGCAGCTTCCTAGCTTTCAGGAACAGGCAGACTTGAATCAGAAAACCCAATTTTTCAACACAATTTTGGCATTTTACTGGGGCATACCCCATTTTTGCAATTTTTTGTGCTTTCAGCCTCCTTCCAGTCAGTGACAGGAATGGGCATGAAACCAATGCTGGATCCCAGAAACCTAACCATTTCTGAAAAGTAGACAAAATTCTGAATTCAGCAAGGGGTCATTTGTGTAGATCCTACAAGGGTTTCCTACAGAAAATAACAGCTGAAAAAGAAAAATATTGAAATTGAGTTGAAAAAAACATCAATTTTTCTCTACGTTTTACTCTGTAACTTTTCCCTGCAATGTCAGATTATGGAAAGCAATATACTGTTACTTCTGCTGGACTCCTCTGGTTGCGGAGATATATAGGGCTTGTATGTTCATCAAGAACCCGAGGAACCCAGAGCCAATAAATGAGCTGCACCCTGCAGTGCGTTTTCATTCTATACCGGGTATACAGCAATTCATTTGCTGAAATATAAAGAGTAAAAAATTGCTATCAAGAAAACCTTTGCATTTCCAAAAAGGGCACAAGATAAGGTGCTGAGGAGCAGTGGTTATTTGCACATCTCTGAATTCCGGGGTGACCATACAAGCATGTGAATTATAGGGAATTTCTCAAATAGATGTCTTTTTTACACACTCTCCTATATTTGGAAGGAAAAAATGTAGAGAAAGACAAGGGGCAATAGCACTTGTTTTGCTAATCTATGTTCCCCCAAGTCTCCCAATAAAAATGATACCTCACTTGTGTGGGTAGGCCTAGCGCCCGCGACAGGAAACGCCCCAAAGCGCAACGTGGACACATCCAAAATTTTGGGAGAAAACAGAGGTTTTTTTTGCGAAGTGCCTACCTGTAGATTTTGGCCTCTAGCTCAGCCGGCACCTAGGGAAACCTACCAAACCTGTGCATTTCTGAAAACTAGAGACCTAGGGGAATCCAAGGAGGGGTGACTTGCGGGGCTCGGACCAGGTTCTGTTACCCAGAATCCTCTGCAAACCTCAAAATTTGGCTAAAAAAAACACATGTTCCTCCCATTTCTGTGGCAGAAAGTTATGGAGTCTGAGAGGAGCTACAAATTTCCTTCCACCCAGCGTTCCCCCAAGTCTCCCGATACAAATGATACCTCACTTGCGTGGGTAGGCCTAGCGCCGGCGACAGGAAACACCCCAAAGCGCAACGTGGACACATCCTAAATTTTGGAAAAAAACAGAGGTGTTTTTTGCGAAGTGCCTACCTGTAGATTTTGGCCTCTAGCTCAGCCGGCACCTAGGGAAACCTACCAAACCTGTGCATTTATGAAAACTAGAGACCTAGGGGAATCCAAGGAGGGGTGACTTGCGGGGCTCGGACCAGGTTCTGTTACCCAGAATCCTTTGCAAACCTCAAAATTTGGCTAAAAAAACACATGTCCCTCACATTTTTGTGGCAGAAAGTTCTGGAATCTGAGAGGAGCTACAAATTTCCTTCCACCCAGCGTTCCCCCAAGTCTCCCGATAAAAATGATACCTCACTTGCGTGGGTAGGCCTAGCGCTGGCGACAGGAAACACCCCAAAGCGCAAAGTGGACACATCCTAAATTTTGGAAAAAAACAGAGGAGTTTTTTGCGAAGTGCCTACCTGTAGATTTTGGCCTCTAGCTCAGCTGGCACCTAGGGAAACCTACCAAACCTGTGCATTTCTGAAACCTAGAGACCTAGGGGAATCCAAGGAGGGGTGACTTGCGGGGCTCGGACCAGGTTCTGTTACCCAGAATCCTTTGCAAACCTCAAAATTTGGCTAAAAAAACACATGTTCCTCACATTTCTGTGGCAGAAAGTTCTGGAATCTGAGAGGAGCTACAAATTTCCTTCCCACCCAGCGTTCCCCCAAGTCTCCCGATAAAAATGATACCTCACTTGCGTGGGTAGGCCTAGCGCCGGCGACAGGAAACACCCCAAAGCGCAACATGGACACATCCTAAATTTTGGAAAAAAACAGAGGTGTTTTTTGCGAAGTGCCTACCTGTAGATTTTGGCCTCTAGCTCAGCCGGCACCTAGGGAAACCTACCAAACCTGTGCATTTCTGAAAACTAGAGACCTAGGGGAATCCAAGGAGGGGTGACTTGCGGGGCTCGGACCAGGTTCTGTTACCCAGAATCCTTTGCAAACCTCAAAATTTGGCTAAAAAAACACATGGTCCTCACATTTCTGTGGCAGAAAGTTCTGGAATCTGAGAGGAGCTACAAATTTCCTTCCCACCCAGCGTTCCCCCAAGTCTCCCGATAAAAATGATACCTCACTTGCGTGGGTAGGCCTAGCGCTGGCGACAGGAAACACCCCAAAGCGCAACGTGGACACATCCTAAATTTTGGAAAAAAACAGAGCTGTTTTTTGCGAAGTGCCTACCTGTAGATTTTGGCCTCTAGCTCAGCCGGCACCTAGGAAAACCTACCAAACCTGTGCATTTCTGAAAACTAGAGACCTAGGGGAATCCAAGGAGGGGTGACTTGCGGGGCTCGGACCAGGTTCTGTTACCCAGAATACTTTGCAAACCTCAAAATTTGGCTAAAAAAACACATGTTCCTCACATTTCTGTGGCAGAAAGTTCTGGAATCTGAGAGGAGCTACAAATTTCCTTCCACCCAGCGTTCCCCCAAGTCTCCCGATAAAAATGATACCTCACTTGCGTGGGTAGGCCTAGCGCCGGCGACAGGAAACACCCCAAAGCGCAACGTGGACACATCCTAAATTTTGGGAGAAAAGAGAGGTGTTTTTTGCGAAGTGCCTACCTGTAGATTTTGGCCTCTAGCTCAGCCGGCACCTAGGGAAACCTACCAAACCTGTGCATTTCTGAAAACTAGAGACCTAGGGGAATCCAAGGAGGGGTGACTTGCGGGGCTCGGACCAGGTTCTGTTACCCAGAATCCTTTGCAAACCTCAAAATTTGGCTAAAAAAACACATGTTCCTCACATTTCTGTGGCAGAAAGTTCTGGAATCTGAGAGGAGCTACAAATTTCCTTCCACCCAGCGTTCCCCCAAGTCTCCCGATGAAAATGATACCTCACTTGCGTGGGTAGGCCTAGCGCCGGCGACAGGAAACACCCCAAAGCGCAACGTGGACACATCCTAAATTTTGGAAAAAAACAGAGGTGTTTTTTGCGAAGTGCCTACCTGTAGATTTTGGCCTCTAGCTCAGCCGGCACCAAGGGAAACCTACCAAACCTGTGCATTTCTGAAAACTAGAGACCTAGGGGAATCCAAGGAGGGGTGACTTGCGGGGCTCGGACCAGGTTCTGTTACCCAGAATCCTTTGCAAACCTCAAAATTTGGCTAAAAAAACACATGTCCCTCACATTTTTGTGGCAGAAAGTTCTGGAATCCGAGAGGAGCTACAAATTTCCTTCCACCCAGCGTTCCCCCAAGTCTCCCGATAAAAATGATACCTCACTTGCCTGGGTAGGCCTAGCGCTGGCGACAGGAAACACCCCAAAGCGCAAAGTGGACACATCCTAAATTTTGGAAAAAAACAAAGGTGTTTTTTGCGAAGTGCCTACCTGTAGATTTTGGCCTCTAGCTCAGCCGGCACCTAGGGAAACCTACCAAACCTGTGCATTTCTGAAAACTAGAGACCTAGGGGAATCCAAGGAGGGGTGACTTGCGGGGCTCGGACCAGGTTCTGTTACCCAGAATCCTTTGCAAACCTCAAAATTTGGCTAAAAAAACACATGTCCCTCACATTTTCGTGGCAGAAAGTTCTGGAATCTGAGAGGAGCTACAAATTTCCTTCCACCCAGCGTTCCCCCAAGTCTCCCGATAAAAATGATACCTCACTTGCGTGGGTAGGCCTAGCGCCGGCGACAGGAAACACCCCAAAGCGCAACGTGGATACATCCTAAATTTTGGGAGAAAACAGAGGTGTTTTTTGCGAAGTGCCTACCTGTAGATTTTGGCCTCTAGCTCAGCCGGCACCTAGGGAAACCTACCAAACCTGTGCATTTCTGAAAACTAGAGACCTAGGGGAATCCAAGGAGGGGTGACTTGCGGGGCTCGGACCAGGTTCTGTTACCCAGAATCCTTTGCAAACCTCAAAATTTGGCTAAAAAAACACATGTTCCTCACATTTCTGTGGCAGAAAGTTCTGGAATCTGAGAGGAGCTACAAATTTCCTTCCACCCAGCGTTCCCCCAAGTCTCCCGATAAAAATGATACCTCACTTGCGTGGGTAGGCCTAGCGCTGGCGACAGGAAACACCCCAAAGCGCAACGTGGACACATCCTAAATTTTGGAAAAAAACAGAGGTGTTTTTTGCGAAGTGCCTACCTGTAGATTTTGGCCTCTAGCTCAGCCGGCACCTAGGGAAACCTACCAAACCTGTGCATTTCTGAAAACTAGAGACCTAGGGGAATCCAAGGAGGGGTGACTTGCGGGGCTCGGACCAGGTTCTGTTACCCAGAATCCTTTGCAAACCTCAAAATTTGGCTAAAAAAACACATGCTCCTCACATTTTTGTGGCAGAAAGTTCTGGAATCTGAGAGGAGCTACAAATTTCCTTCCACCCAACGTTCCCCCAAGTCCCCCGATAAAAATGATACCTCACTTGCGTGGGTAGGCCTAGCGCCCGCAACAGGAAACACCACAAAACGCAACGTGGACACATCCCATTTTTTGAAAGAAAACAATGCCTACCTGTGGATTTTGGCCTGTAGCTCACCCGGCACCTAGGGAAACCTACCAAACCTGTGCATTTCTGAAAACTAGAGACCTAGGGGAATCCAAGATGGGGTGACTTGCGGGGCTCGGACCAGGTTCTGTTACCCAGAATCCTTTGCAAACCTCAAAATGTGGCTAAAAAAACACATGTTCCTCACAATTCTGTGGCAGAAAGTTCTGGAATCTGAGAGGAGCCACGAATTTCCTTCCACCCAGCGTTCCCCTAAGTCTCTCAATAAAAATGGTACCTCACTTCTGTGGGTAGGCCTAGCGCCCACGAAAGGAAATGACCCAAAACACAACGTGGACAGAACATATTTTTTCACAGAAAACAGAGGTGTTTTTTGCAAAGTGCCTACCTGTGGAGTTTGGCCTCTAGCTCAGCCGGCCCCGGGAGGGGGGGGCAGAAATGCCCTAAAATAAATTTGCCCCCCCCACCCCACCCGGGAGCGACCCTTGCCTACGGGGTCGCTCCCCCTGCGTGACATTGGCGCCAAAAAACAAATCCCCGGTGCCTAGTGGTTTCTGCCCCCTTGGGGGCAGATTGACCTAAAATCTGTCAATCTGCCCCCAGGGGGGAAGAAATGGTCTAAATACAATTTGCCCCCCAGGGGAGCGACCCTTGCCTGATGGGTCGCTCCCCATCTCTAAAAAAAGAAACAACAAAAAAAAAAAAAAAAAAAAAAATTTGCCCTGGCGCCTAGAGGTTTCTGCCCCCCCTGGGCGCAGATCGGCCTAATAATAGGCCGATCTGCCCCCAGGGGGGGCAGAAATGGCCTAAAATAAATTGCCCTCCCCCCCAGGGAGCGACCCTTGCCTAAGGGGTCGCTCCCTTTGCGTGAAATTCACGCAAAGAAAACATTCCCTGGTGTCTAGTGGTTTCTACCCCCCTTGGGGGCAGATTGGCCTCATCAAAATAGGCCAATCTGCCCCCAAGGGGGGCAGAAATGGCCAAAATATAATTTTCCCCCAAGGGGAGCGACCCTTGCCTAAGGGGTCGCTCCCCACCAAAAAAAAAAGAAATGAAACATTAAAAAAAAAAAAAAAAAAAAATGGCCCCTGGTGCCTAGAGGTTTCTGCCCCCAGGGGGGGCAGAAAAGGCCTTCTCAAAAAAATGCCCCCCCTGGGAGCGACCCTTGCCCAAGGGGTCGCTCCCTTTTGTCAGTTTCAATAAAAAAAAAAAAATCCCTGGTGTCTAGTGGGGTTTCAAAAGCCGGATTGCAAGCAATCCGGCTTTTGAAACCCTCGGAGGGACTTCAAAGGGAAGGAAATACTTTTCCTTCCCTTTGAAGCCCCTCCGGGCCTCCCAAGTGATTGAAAAAGAAATGCTTTTGCATTTCTTTTTCAATCGCGCTGGAAGCAGAGCTTCCAGCGCGACTAGGGAGGCGCCTGTGACAAATCAGCGCGCGCTCGCGCGCTGACGTCACAGGGGGGGGTGGGGGGGGGTCGGGGTGGAAGGGGAAGGTCTTCCCCTTCCATCCCGACTTTGGGGGGGAAGGGGGGTGCACGGGGGGCGCGCTAGCTCGCCCCCAAGTTCCCCTGTGCCATGGACGAGATGATCTCGTCCAAGGCACAGGGGAACTATAGCCTTGGACGAGATCATCTCGTCCAAGGCACAGAACCGGTTAATTAATTTTCTTTTTTTATAAGTAGAGACATTAATAAAATGGCAAATAAAGAATGACAGTTACACGAGGATCCATTTGTGATAATCAGGGCCACTGGAATTATGCAACAGGAGAGGGTCAAATTAGGTGACAGGTCCAAGTTATGCAGCAAGAAGAGGCAAATTATGCGACATAATGTAACAAATTTTGTGATAGTATTTCATTATTCTGTCATTTTTAGACTTGTTAATACTCTCTGGGGTTAAGTTGCACCTCATTACTATCAGGTTAACCCTTAAATATAGCAAAAATCAAAAGAAAGGTTAACAGTCAACTTTTGCAAAGGGGCCTTCCACCGTGCACCAACATGTGTTGCCGCGCTTTTAATAATTGTTGAACCGTTTCAGCTAGAAACATTTTTTTGTTTAAATCTGCAGATTATGCAGCAGATGATGGATTTTGTGACAAATGTGGCAAATCCATAATCTGCAGTAAACACTGCTGCGCACAATTGCATAATTCCAGTGGCCCTGCTGATAGCCAACTAAGGCATCAGCAATACAGTGTTTGTATCAATGCATTTGCATAAATCTGCGCACATTTCACGTTACAGGGAAATACAGTGAGTGCAGTCCATGCCCATAAGAGTGTGTGTAAAAGGCACTAAATAGCAAGATACAGTTTGACTGTCACAGTGTTTAGATGGTATATTGTATTCTAGTCTGTCAGATCTCTGAGTAGTGGCAGAATTTATTTCATGTGCATAGAATCCTTACTCTGATGTGTGGGTTAGGCCAGAGGAGGTCGATGGTCCAACATCCTCGTCTTCAGCAACGTGGAATAAAAAGGTACATAGAAGATCTCAGATATCTTTTTGTGTCTCAAAGAAGGAAGTGGTAATTCAGTGTATATTTTAATCTGTGTTACAGAGGGCAAGATCTCTTAGTCAATCTTCTGACGTGTATCATAATTGGCTCATCATGAATGTTCCATTTCACACAGCGCCCTTCTTTCTCTGGCTTCAAAGTAAGAGGACTTATATGAAAATCATGCTGGCTACTGGGGGTGTGGTGAAGGAAGGCTTTATGATGCTATTTCTTTCCACCACACAAACACTTTAAATGTCTGTTAATGAATGTGCAAGTACTTCAGAATATAAGTGTGGGGGAAACAAATATTTTAAGACAATCAAAACAAATCACTACGCTTGGTGATGACCTTTCCAAACATTAAGATTTGTGAACTGTATTTTTTATCAGTAAAACTGTATGTCTGTGCAAATGTAATGGTCATTTCAATTCAAGATTTGTTGCCTGTAATGGCAGTGTGCTACAACACTATGCGTACTCCACTTTATGTCACTCGTCTCCACTCTTCTCTGCACCAATCCATGCCACTGCTACCTATGTTGTACCACCCTATTCTGCACCTCTCTACTCTACTCTGTACCACTGTACTCAATGCCAATGCACTTCGAGTGAAGTGGTGCAGAGTACAGTAGTGCAGAGTAAATTGCTATAGAGTTCATTGGTTTTTAGTAACGTAGTGTAGAGTGTGTTGGTTTAGTGTAGAGTCCACTACTCTAGTGGTGAAGTCTCCTGTCTAGGCCACTCTACTCTACTCTGCACCATGCTAGTATATAACACTGTACTTTACTGCAGCACTCCAATCTACACCTCTGCACTGTATGCCACTCTATCCTACTCTGCACCGCTGCACTATACACCACTGCTCTCTACATCACTCTACACCACTGCACTCTATGACCCTCTGCTCTGCAACACTGCACACTACACCACTCTTTTCTACTCTATACCACTCTATGCCACTGCACTCTAGGCCAGTGCACTCTAGGCCACTCTACACCACTGTCCTTTATGACACTTTACTCTGAAACACTGCACACTTTGCCTCTGAACTCTGCGCCACTCTGCTCTGCACCACTGCACTTTACTCGCCAACGCTCAACTCTGTGCCACTCTACTGTACTCTGCAACAAAGAACTCTATGCCACTACACTCTATGCCACTCTACTCAGCATCACTGCACTCCAGGTCACTCTATCTTGCACCACTCCACTCTACCATGCAACACATCACCCTACGACACAGCCCTCTGCACCACTGCACCCTGCATCTTGCAATCTATGCTGTGCCACTCCAGTCTTCGCCCCTCTACTCTTCACCACTAAACCAATGCACTCTACACCACTTTACTAAAAACCAATGCACTCTATGGTAATCTACTCTGCACCACTTCACTTGACCACTGTACAACACTTCACTCTAAAACATTACACTCATGATACTCCACTCTGACACTACACCACTCTGTGCCTCTCTACGACACTTTACTCAACTCTGTAACTCTCTACACAACTGCCTCTATGCCACTCCATGTCACTTTACTCCACTCTATTCTATGACACACTACTCCACTCTACGCAACTCCACAAAATTCTATGCCACTTCAATCTATGATACTCTGCTCCACTCTACGCCACTCCACTCTACAACACTCCATGCCACTCCACTATATGACAATGTACGATGCTTGACACCCTATTCAACTCTCTACAACCCTCCACATTACTTTACTCCACTCTATACCACTCCACTATTATTTATGCCTCTCCATTCTATGACTCTCTACTCCACTCTATGACACTACTGCACTCTATGACACTTTACTCACTCCTCAACACTTTGCCACACCAATCAATGGCTCTCTATGACACATCATTCTCTTTTACGCCATTAACTTATAGCCATGCTGAACAGTAACCAGGCTAGTTTACAACATGGCTAATACACATTGGCAAAGCCTATAGCTCTGCATAGGTGAGACCTATTGGCTTTGCCAATGCTTGTTTATAAAGTATGGAACTTCGAGGTGTCTTGCAGTATCCTTATCATCTACTCCGGGGGTACAATAGCCCAAATTATACATGGTAACACCATCAACTTTCCCATAAACCACTTAAAACATTAGTGCAGCGATTGGTAACCTGTGGTCTGAGACCGCCCAGGGTTCTGTGACACATTCCCAGGGGATTCGCAGGCCTGGGCCAGCAGGAAGGCCCTTCTACAGCTGGGGCCTCTAGAAAGACATGCATTTTTATATTTATTACTTCCTTTGTGCAGCAGTTTTAAAAGCACTGCAAAGTTCCTTGTACATCCAGCAGCTTTTGGGCAAAGAAAGCCTAGAGATAACTGTCTACGTCAGTAACTGATACTTGGATTAATTTACCTGCTGGAGAGAGATTGGAGTTTTATCTTGTGGCACTTTTGGCTCATCTAAGGTAGTGCAGATGGTTAATATGCCTGCTGCAAGTAACATGTATCATGCAAAGGAAAGTATTTTATGTGCATAGCACAGTGGGTTACTACTTCTGTCACAGAGATTCTTTTGCTACAGTGCAGTTCATAAATTACAATCGTAATCTAGCACAGTAAACTACGAACTGCTGTCAAAGAACTGCATGGCACAAATTAGAAAGTTACGTTTTTTCTCAGTCCTTCATTTTCCTTATACTGCTAAAAAAGGTTTACTTGTGTAGAAATATATTCTTATTAGTAAAGTCAATGCTAACTAATATGTGATGTTCTGAATCATGAGTTTGTGCTTCTCCAGACCGAGCACTATTAGAAAATGCCTACCAGTGTGGATGACATGTGAATCCTACACCTTGTAGTCCCCTGTAAAGTGCTCTGACACCCTACACTGTTATGAGAGGTGCTATAAAACAAATGAATTAATGTGACAGAGAGGCTTTGGAGAGATGAGAGGCCCTTATGGTTTTATTACCTTTCCCCACCACATATTTATGTGAAAAAAGCCTTCTCATATCTTATGTACCTAAAAAATAAAAACAGAAATCACTTGGGAAATGTAAAATCTGGCCTGAGGGTTCGGCTTTCCTAAATAAGACCAAACATTGAAAAGTTAAAAACCTGAGATGCAGCGCCAACCTTTTGATTTTTTTCAATATTTTTTCAATATAAAATAATTATATCTTTAGTAATTTGAGTGTTTGTTTGGTGTAAACTTGTTTGTGTATTTCTTGTGAATTACTGTTTTAATGTTTGAAAGTTAAATTGTACAAATTATGTCGGGGTCCCTGGCTTCCAGTATTGATTCATTGGGGGTCCTCAGGAATGAAAAGGTTGGGAACAACTGCCGTAGTGCGTAGCTTCTGTCACTATAAGCTATTAAAATAGAGCAGAATAAAGTAAAGGATGTGTTGCTTTAAACAGCTGCTTTAATTATGCTCCGTGACCTGACCTGCTTTTCACCTTGGCTGCTGGCTTTGGCAGAAGGTATTGTGAGTCAGAACTCGACTGTAATAACCTTATAAAAGTTGAGTTCTGATGCCTTTTATTTATAATCGGTGACCTGATGCATTAGAAGTAGCCGATTATATAGAAATTATTGACTGCCGTTTGTACAGGGATCAGAGAATCCTATGCATTAAATAGCCTGTAACACCAAGAGCTTCTTCAGTGTAAATGCTCCAGTTTTGACTGCTCAGAATTGCACAGAGGAGTAGAAGTGTTATTAGAACTACGGTTTCAGAGCACAGTTTACAATGATTGTACCTGATCGCTTTTGATATCTCCAGCGTGGTTTCAATTTGCATGAGGCGAGGGGCATATTCGGTGTTCTTCCTTTTCTCCCTCCAACTTGTATTTGCTTGGTGCATGAAGGTGCAAGGTTAATCAACATGTTTTTTTATATTCGGTCTAAATACTTTGTGAATGTAAATAACAAGAAAACATATTTTCAAAATGTGACAAAATGCCTTCCTTTCTCCCTATTTCACATCCAAACTATAGGATTGTGTACATTTATTGAAGCCTGCAGTTCGCAAACAACAGGCGATTTGTATAGGGTCAATTGGAAAGTCCCCAAGGCTGTCCCTGTTCCCCCCAGAAATGTATTGTTTCCTACGCCCCTGTCACCGCAAACATCACCCTCTGGGCTCGGCATTGGCCAGGTGTCTTTGGATGCTGCTGGATCTTGGGGTTGCTTGTAGGAGCGGCCTTAATTCACAACCACCATCTTGTCCCGGCCAGCTATGCCCCAGGCCGGTGCCCTTGATGATAAACTTAGTTGCCACCAAGCATCAGTCTCCAATAGTCTGGTGAGGGGACAGATTCCGTCTAGTATCCATCCTTTGGGCGCCCTCCTCAGTCCAACAGAGCACTCTGCTCTACTTGTGAGCAACACAAAAACACATCCAGCATCTACAGGGTTGTCAAGGTCAGCCAGAAAGTGTAACAAAAGAGCAGGGAGACCAAGCTGTCCGCACAGGACACAGACGTTTAGCCTATAATTAAGAATAAAATATTGATTTATCACTGATGATGCTGTGACAATGCAAAGCATTTTGGTGCTGGTACTCTCCATAAGTGACACACATGACAAACTGTGCCCTATAACTGCTGTGGGTTTACGTAAGTGCAATAAGCTGCTGTTCCCCCACATCAGCGACAGATATTGTATGAAACAGCTGCAAGCAACCAAAGAAAGTAAACTTAATTTGATAAATGTATGTGTTTTTGTGTCTAAAGCGCCAGGAGAGAAACCGAAAAGAGAAAAGGACCAGGTGTGTCACGAAGCACCAGTGCCTTCATACCCTCCCATGGCCTAGCCTCATCTCATTTCATATTCCTTCCCAACCCCTGTCACAATGTCCCCACTTAATCTGGTTACCACAGCTACCCCACAGCACATGCTGGGTATTAAAGCACAAGATGACGCCCCCTCCGCGCTGACCCTCTTTGAAAGGAACTTCTATTCAGTTACAGTCACACAACACTGCTGGTCTAAACACAGACAGCTGTATTCGTTTTTGACGTATCGTTAGGTTTTACGATGAATGTAGTACAATTAAAATACAGGGTAATTAATCTAAGTTTCAAATGCTACCTGGTGGGAACGACAATGAGGTAAATCATGTTAAGAATTCCTGTTCCTCAAATGGAGCACATTATCCCAGCTGGGATGCTGAAGTGCACTTTGTGAAATGCTGCTGGGAAGCAGAGGATGGATAGATGAGGACAAACAGCAGAGATGTGCCCTCACAATTGCCTCTTTCAAAGACCTGAGACTTCCTGTTTTAGAGTAGAGTGGAAGCATGTGGATTGCTTGAATTGTGGCCCAGCCTCCTGTCTGTCTTCACATCTGTGCGAATCAAAGATCATAGTGCATTTGTACCGTTTCGAACCTCTAAATCTCATTCTATTATCTTCTCACTTTTATGTTTCTTATTTTTATGTATTTGTAATCATCAATCCCCTACCACCTTAATAGTTTTGCAGTCTAAGATATTTTTGCATATGTGTGTTTGTTTTGCCAAGTGTACCATTATGCGTAAATTAATATGATTCTTTTTTTTACTTTGCTTTAAAGCGCTGAACCCTGAAGGGCGGTTCATGTCCTGCGGTGGTAATTAATGGCAAGACATTCATTCATGACCTGCGCTTTATAACAAATTTGCCAGTACTTATATTGTTTTTAAAACCTCGTCTATCATTCTCTCATTTCCAATACACACACAAACATCAGTGTACAGCGGCTTAGAAATCGTTTACAAGGTCCATATTCTTTTTGGAGCAGGAGTAGATTGGCGGATACACAAAACGAACACATAGGGCCAGATTTATAATTTTACCCGTAAAACTGCGTGAGCGCAGTTTTGCGTGAAAAAGTATAGCGCCGGCTAGCGCCATTTCAAGACACTGGCCGGGTGCCATATTTATGGAATGGTGCTTGCCGGCGCTAATGCCCTGTTAGCGTCCTTGGAAAGGACGCTAACAGGGCAGGGGATGCGTAGGAGAAACCGGGGCTTGTGCGCCAAATTATGGCGCTACACTATTTAGAGGCAGAAAAATGCTTCTAAGCAGTGTAGCACCATTTTCTGGCACACAACTCCCCATGGACATGGCTCTGTCTTATAAAGACAGGAGCCATGCCCACCACCCCAATGGGCATGGCCATTGGGGACAGCACCGTGCAGGGGGCCCCAAGTCAGGGCCACCGAGCGGGGGAAAAAATAATAATAATACTTCCCAAGACTTACCTGGGATGGGTCCCTCATCCTGTGGTGTCCCTCTGGTGTGGGTGGGGGTGTCCCTGGGGCCAGGGAAGGGCACCTGTGGGCACTTTCCATGGTCTCTGACCATGGAAATATGCCTACAGGTCTCCTTACACCTGCCCATACCAGGTGTTAAATAACGGCGCTAAGCAAACTTAGCGCCATTATTTAAGGCCCCCATCCCTCCGTGCTGGATTTTAGCAAGGGGGGATAAATATGGCGATATCTTCCTTTTCTGGACGGGAACGCCTACCTTGCATCTCATTGACGCAAGGTAGATTTTCACATCCAGAAAATGACGTAAACGCCATAATTTTGGCACTAGAAGTATCTAGCGCCAAAGTACAAATATTGAGTTAGGTTTGCACTGAATTAGCGTAAAAACAAAATGACACTAATTCAGCGCAAACCAAGTATAAATATGGGCCATATTTTACTAATCAACTACAATGAACATGCTGGGCCCGATTTGCGAAAAAGAAAGTAAATAGGCATTCATAGACTTATATCTAAAGGCAGGTGCTGATTCACTAGTTTTAGAACTTCACAAACATTCCCACAAGTACGCCAGCGCAGCTTTCCAGGCGTACTTCAGAGAATGGTATGTGGATATTCTAAAGGGCTCCTACTTCCATTGTAGGAAGTTCTCCATAATGGAGAAGGTCATACAGGGGGAATGGAGCAACCAATGTAAATAATTTTGTTTTTAAGGCGGACAAAACAGTTTTGTCCATGGCAAAAGACTTTCCTTCACACCTCCAATAGATTTAGGGGTGATACGTTGCTCTACCCACTCTATGTTATAATAGGTTAATTTGTACAGCGCACTAATCACCTGAGAGGGTATCCAGGCACTTGGGTAGGTGTGTGGTCCTCAAGATGCTTCTATGAAGAGCCAGGTTTTCAGCTTTTTGTGAAACTCAAGAAATGAGGAGGAAGCTCTGATGTGTTAAGAGAAGTCGTTCCATGTCTCGGGTAGTTTGTTGGTGAATGACCGACCTCTAGTTTCACTTTTGTGGCTGGGGGTTTGTGTATGAGTGAGGTAGAGTCTAGGTGTCTGGTGAGTTGATGAAAGTATACGCTGTTCAGGTATTTTGAGCCTGTGTTGTGTAGGGCTTTGTATGTGTGTTTGAAATATTTGAATTGGCTGCACTTTTGAATGGGGAGCCAGCGAAGTTCCCTGAGGTGCCGTGTGATGTGGGTGAAGTGCGGAAGGTCAAGTGTGAAACTTGCAGCGGGGATCTGGATGGTCTGGATTCTGTGTAGGAGTTGTTCGGAGATACTGGTGTAGAGTGTTACAATAGTCAAAGCTAATGGTGATGAATGCTTGTGTGACTGTCTGGTGTTCTGAGGCAACCATTTGAAGATCTTTTACAGCATGCCTAGGATGTGGAAGCAGGAGGTGCACATTGTGTTGACTTGAGCAGTCATGTTCAGCTAGTCGTCTAGGATGATCAGTACATTTCTTGCGTGGTCTGTGAGTGTAGGTCTTGTTGTGATGGTATGTAGAGTAAGTACATAATGTAAGGGAGTAAGTTGTCCTCCGGACATACCATAGATATGCGCATGTGGAATGTGATTAGGTCAATGGAATTTGGAACACTGAAGGAGTGGAGGGATGATAAATCTGAAACTGTGTTGGAACTGTTACATTATTATAGATAAAGCTACATTCATTAAGAATTAGTTGGCTTATTCGTAACAACGTTGGAGATGACCACCCTGACACATGAATCCACGTGCCTGAAGAATTTTGGTATACACCTTATGTTCTGTTACTATTCGAGGGCAGATAATTATTAAAAGTGGAAATGTTTGAAGCGATAACGAGGACGACATAGTGAGTCCCCGATCTAACACTCCTTTAGATAGGCTTTGCGACATACTGATTACATGAAAGACGCTGCCTGTTGTACACTGTATTTAACTACCTTGCTACGCCCACTCCAAGATCAGAACTATACACAAGTAACCTGTGAATGAACAGAGACATTCATTGTAACAGTTTAGAGCGCGTGTCACTCCTATGCGTTCCTGTGATGTACCAAATCACCAGATTGAGATGGGGCACACGTAGTTCAGTGTGGCCATTTTAAAGCTAGTGCGCATACCTCTAAAAACTCCGTAGAACTGTACCAACTTTCTGCCGCCATTTAGAATGGACCAAAAAAAAATGAAAAATATACTAATTCAAAGTGTAAATCACATTTACAGAACTCCATAATGTAGATTTAAGCAGTATTCCTGTACTACTGAATATATCTGTTATTTAAAAAAAAAATGATGGTTTTTATTCCAAGTCAAATAAATACATAAAGAGAATAGCTTCAAGCAGTGCATTAAAGCTACCTCCAGCACAACCATTTATGCCATCTGCTGGTAACACATCAATGAAATGGTAAGAATGGAAAGAATATTTTCCCAATTATATTGCTACACATGATGAAGATGAAGAATTTACACCTGAAAAAAAAGAAAATACTTTTACATTGCTTAGGTACTCAAGGATTAAAAACCTACAATTGTATAGAAAAAAAACAAGACAAGGTGGTCAGGGTGCCGTCTCTACAACTGCTTTGGAAGACATGGACAGATATTATGCATCAACAGTAAGTGACAGGATTGATAGATATAAATATCATAGAAAGCAATTAAAGGATGAATCCACCGAAGATAATGTCTCAGCATTAAAGAACTTGGCATTGACTTGTCAGTTTGGTGCCCTGCATGATGAGATGGTTAGAGACCAAATAGTAATGCACGCTGTGAACCAAGCCATACAAGACTGCCTATAGGCCAAAGGGAAAGCGCCATTACGAGAGGTGATTGAAACAGTTACAAAAACGTAACTGAGGGAAAGATGTGGAAATGCAGTACTTTCTGAATCCAAAAAGGATAGACACAACAAACTTGAATCAAAAGAACTAGTTAGCAAGGTTAAAAGTGGAAATAAACCTATTAGATTTTCACAAGAAAAAAACCATAATAGTTTTTATAAACCAAGACCGGAAAAAGGAGAACAACACATGTCGACCATGAAGTGTTGCAGATGTGGGTTTAGAGGTCATTTGCAAATGACAATAAGTGCCCAGCCCGAAGCCAGAAATGCTCTGCGTGTGGTATCATGGGGCATTTTCTGAAAGTGTGCAAGAAAAGGAAGAAAAAAGCTATAAAACTATTAGAACATGCTTCAGGCACAAAATCCCTTGATTCAGAGGATGAGGACATGAACAAGTATTTTTTAGTATAAGAAACTCTTCAGGTTCACAAAACATAAAAACACAAAGAAAGAAACCAAAATGTGAATTGCCAATCGGAGGAGCAATGGTGTCTATCACAGTGGATTCTGGTTCACCAGACACAATTGTTAATTAAATAGTATGGTTGGATAAATTTAAATGAAAGTTAGGACGAAAATTGGAACCTCCAGATATTTCTCCAAAGACTTTTACAGGAGAACCTATTGATTTGTTATGGTACAGGAAATTGTGTTTTGTATTTAAATGTAGAGAAGCTGAATCTAAATTGTAAATTTCAAAATCTAGTCAGTCAGTACCAGAATGGTAGGACCAGGGCGAGTTAGGTATAATTCTAAATCCTAACAGTCCCGAGCCTGTCCCAGTCATTCAGGAAGAGACAATGGATGAAGAAAATATTAACATGTGTATCCCCAGGTGTTTTCTGGGGGTAATGGTAGTCTTACTAGGTTTCAACACAAGATTCTGTTAAACGATAATGCCGTACCTGGTGTGCATAAGGCTAGGAGTATACCTTTGGGCATTAGAGATGAAGTATGTGAAGAATTAGAAAAATTGCAACAGGAAGGCATCATAAAACAACGTGAGGCCCCAGATTAGGTATCGCCATTGGTGGTGGCAAGAAGAGCCAATGGTAGGTTGAGGTTATGTGTCGACTTAAGGGGTTTGAATACAAATATCATGGTGAACCAATTTCCCTTAGCAAAAATCAACGAGATGGTTTTATTGACAAAAGGCATGGATTGGTTCACCACAACTGACTTAACCTCAGCTTACCAACAGGTGTCTTTGCATCCAGACAGCCACAGATTCACTGTCTTCATTAATCCATTTGGCTGCTACCAATTTGTGAGAGATCCATTTGAAATGGCATCTGCAGCGGCCATGTTCTAATGACTCATGTTTAAGTTGTTTAAGTGGCTACAAAACGTGATTTTCTTTCAAGATTACATACTTAACATGGTGAACTCAAAACATATACATAATATCAAACTAAAGAAAGCCCTGCAGATTTTAAGTGATAATGGTCTCACAGCTGAGCATGACAAATGTAAGTTTCCAAGAAAGAATGTCACATATTTGGGGCATGAAATTATTGGAAATGGTATAAAGCCCAGAACAGAATGAATGGAAGCCATAATAAAAGCACCAGCTCACACCAATAAAGAAGAGGTTAGGGCATTTTTGGGTCTGGCTGAATTTTATGCTAAGTATGGGCACAATTTATTCAACAAAACATATTCCATTAGACAGTTATTGAAATCCAAAACTGTATTTGCATGGATAAAGGAATGCAAAGAAGCACTCCAAAAAATCCAAGATGATATCACCAATGCACCAGCTCTTCAAGGATTTGACCCCAACTTACAATCCATAGCTATAACTGACGCTAGTAGTAAGGGCATAGGTACAGTGCTTACACGAATAAACCATCAAGGAAAAGAGTGTGTAATTGCATTTGCTTCCTGTTTATTAATGGAAACGGAAGAAAAATATTCCGCTATTGAAAGAGAAACTTTAGCATGCATGAGGGGATTGGAACATTCTGGGCCATTCATTTGGGATATGAAAATGATTTTATGTGGTGATCATAAGCCACTTACTAAAGTCCTTACCACAAGTGGATTGTTCAAGGCATCTCCACGAATTGCTTGCATGTCTATAAAACTATTTGATTACAAATACAAGGTAAAGTATGTTCCCGGAGTAAGGAACAAAATTGCTGATTTTTTTAGTAGGTTACCACTAGTTACACCGAACACTGTTGAGAATGACACTGAATGTGATTGTGTGGCAGAAGTTAAGGAAAGTATTAAGGGAATATCAGAGGAAGAATGGATTATGGCCTCCAAAGATGACCGTATTTTGACAAAAGTATGAACCTGGATAATAGAAGGGTGGTCAGCTAAGAATGAACTGGTAGGGAACATGCATATATTTTGGGAACTTGAAACAAGAATTATTCTTATAGAATGACATGGAAGACTCATTCCCTCAGAGATACTTAAAAACAAGATACTTGATATTTGCCATGAAGGGCATTTAGGAATCTCTAAAACAAAAAGTAGAGTTAAGGAGTTATGCTAGTGGCCATAGTTTCGATGGCCATAGAGAGAAAGGTGAAGGAATGTGTTTTGTGTAATGAGTCTGAGAAAAATGTGACATTTAAACCTCCAGTAAGTCCTATCAGGTGTCCTGATATACCATGGGAAAAAGTTGGCTTGGATAGTACAGGACCCATTTATGAAGAAGAGGAATCCAAATATATAGGTGTATTGATAGATCACATTTCATAATGGCTAGAAATACAATCCAGGACTAAAATTGATTCTCAGGCAATTGTAAATTATTTCAACCAGTTTGCTTGACAGAAGCCTACCAAAAGTTATCTTAACAGATAATGCACCTCAATGTATTTCACAAGATTTTAAGAATTAAAAGCAATGGAATAAAACATATTACCACATCAATCTATCACCCAGCTGGTAATGGTGCTGTTGAGCATTTCAACAGAGTATTGAAAAATACCATTCCATTAGCAAAAAACAAATTGCCATAGAAACAAGAAGTGTGAAGATCATTGTGGTCCTATAGAATTATGTCTAGTGTTTCCAAAGGTCACAGTCCGTTTGAACTGATGAGAGGTAGTCTTCCATTATGAAAGGTTAATGTGGATTGCATGCTGAAAACTAGAAAGAGTGAATGGACGTCTGAATCTGTCAAAATGAATATAACTATTATGCAGAACCGATCTAAAGAATTTTATGATTCTATGCATAAATGCAAACAGGTAGAAGTACAAGTGGGTGACTTAGTGTGAGTGAGGGTTCCAGACTTTAAAAGAAAAGGTGAAGGGAAATATTACCCACTCTTAAAAGTGATCAAAGTACTCTGCAATTCTGTGTTATTAAGTGAAGAAAAAGTATGGCATCTGAGTTGTGTCTCACCATACAAAGGGAAGAGAACTGAAGAACTGAATAATACTACATGACTGATGGATGATGTGATTAGAGGTAGCAGGAAAGAACCAGATGTAGCTGACGGAGAGAGTAATATATCCAAAGAACAAACAGTTCCCATGATGGCACACTTGCTTCTCATAGTAATGGGAATAATTTGATGTTAATAGTAATTTTAGTAAGTACAAAAGAAAAATCATTAGACCTGCAAAATTGAAGGATTGTCAATGCAATGTGTAAAGGTATTTAAATATCAGCAATTCAGTGTTCATACTTATCATTTTAGATACATATTTTGATGACATGTTTATGTTGAGTATAGATAGAGCTGCTCCTAATAGGAGATTGCATTTTAGTTAAGTTTGTATTAAAAGTATTTGGATTTTTTCCTTAAGGGGGGAGGGATATGTTGGAGTGGGATGTAGCGCAAGTAAAGAACATAAGTATATGCAGGTGAAATGTGATTAAGTCAGTGGAATTTGGAACACACAGGGAGTGGTGGATGATCTAGAGCAATGAAAGGAGACACATCTGTAACCGTGTTGGGGCTGTTATATTATAAATAAAGCTACATTCATTAAGAATTCATTGCCTCATTGGTAACAGGTCTTAGCTCTGATGGGCCACCTGGCGGAGTCACATGGTGAGGTCTTGTTGCTGAAGACCAGTACTTCCATCTTGTCTGAGTTGAGTTTCAGGCAGTTCGTTCACATCTAGTCTGTTAACATGGTCATGCAGCTGGTCAAATTGGTTCTGGTCGTAGTTGCCTTGTTCGTCGGGAGAGGATGAGTTGGATGTCATTGTTGGAAGAGATGATGGCAATGTCTTGTGATCAGATGATGTTGGCTAGTGGTGTTATGTTTATGTTGAAAAGGGTGGGGCGGAGAGAAGATCCCTGTGGGACTTCGTATAACAGTTTCTAAGAGTACCAGGGCACACCAAAGGTAGTCCAAGAATGAAGTCCAAAATGGAAAGAGAAGTCCAAATTCAAACACAATGTGGAGGTTGAAGAGATTTTATTCTTCGTGGAACAAATATATTCTGCAAACAGCCGACACGTGTTTCATCACAAGGACGTTTTCAAGGCAAAATTATAAATGTAGATAGTTCTACTTTGAAGAACTGAATAGTAATCAAGAGTCCACAAAATTGTGACTCCAAATTCAGACAGACAAAGACCCTTCAGATGGCTCATGCAAATGAGGGGTGAAAGTCCTGGACTGTTGAAGTGGTCCATCTCCCTACAGGAAATGGTCTTTATTGTGAAACACTGTCCAGAGTCAGACCACAATTATGCTGAGGGACTATCCGGGTTCTTCCACCTTAGTGACAGGAACTCCTAAGAGCTTGGGTAGTTCTTCCCACATTCAGCTGGGTGGGAAATGTTAGACCTGTCAGCTGAAGGGAGGTCTTCCCCCAAACGTTTTGGCTAGCTCTTCTCTTTTTGCTGACCTTAGGTACTGGGCACTAAATGAGTAGGGTTTCATCCCCCTCAACCAGTGACCCTATTTCTTACTATGAGAAATTGGGTTGCTGGTTGAGGGAGGGGTGAAACGTTACTCACCCCACTACTCAAGCAGCAACCACAATCCTCATGAGGGTGAGGCACAAGCAAATCCCAAATTAACCTGTGCTGAACTCTCTGGTAGCTTGACACACAGCAGTCAGGTTTAATTTAGAGGCAATGTGTAAAGTATTTGTGCAGCACTTCAAACAGTAGTAAAGTGAAAACACAACATAAGAAGAATCCCACACCAAATCAGAAAAATAAAGGAAGTTTAATAAATAAAACAAGACCAAAACGACAAAAATCTAATTATTAAAAATAGTAGAATAAGAGATATGCACTTTTAAAGATTTCAGTTGAAATAGTGCACTAACAGTTGACATCTAGTTATGCTAAGTTCAGGCTGGCTGCGATGGAGCATGGGCATGTAACAAGGACTCAGGCCCATTGAAGTAGAGTGCCTTTCTTCCTGGTTGTAGGGTCTGGTTAGGTCTTCCGTCGAGGATGAGTCACGCAGCCGTGGTGATGCATCAGTTTCGAGGAACTACGATGCAAGGTCCTGTGTCGTCGTCGAGGATCCCTTCAATGAGGGCTTACAATGGAAAGTCCAGCGTCAGGATGCATCACACAGTGAAGGCAGTGATGGTTCTGAAGAGCTGTGAGGTTGCGCAAACCTACACTGATGTGCAGGCCGTGGTGAACAAGAGATTTGAGATGTGAGGGCCTGCCTCAGTGAATGTTGCACAGTGGCAGTTCTTATGCGGGCTGCAAGGTCAAAGCAGAGCCCTTGCACTGACAGAATTCTTGCAGAAAAGGCAAAGCATTAGTGGTTCTGCTCGGTTTTGCACTACGCAGCAGAGGAAGTACGTTCATTCTCCTGGATCCACAGAGGGACTGCTAGAGCACCTTCAGGCCCACTTCCATAAATCTAGGTCTGGGGTGGCACCACTTGGCAGGGTATGACTCACAGATGGCAGAGACCAGGTGCTGGGTTCAAGGTTGTTGGAGACTTCTGTTTCCGAGGCTCTAGTCAAGAGGCCAGTCAACTAGCCCTTGGAGTGACTATGGGGTCCTGGGTTGAACAGATGCAGGTCTAGTCCTTCTCACCCAGGTAGGAGGGCAGCAGGCCAGCACAGCAGAACAACAGTCCAGCAGAGTGGCAGTCCTTTCAGAACCACAGCAGTTCTTCCTCCTCCACAGTTCCAGAATTATAGTGGAGATTTGGTGTCTGGGGTCCAATATGTATACTTGAAGTGGGAGAAAGAGCTACAGGTTTTCCTTTGAAATACACAGGTTTTCTGCTTCCCCTGCTCTTGCTCCAGACTAACTAAAGGGGGATTTGACGCCCTCTCTGTGTGGGCAGGACACAGCCGATTCAAGTGCAAGTAGGGCTCCCACCCAATGATGGCCCATTCAGACACACCTAAACTCTCTAATCTGTGTGTGGGTGCCCAGGAGGAACATACCCATTTTAACTTTCTGCCAATCTAGTCATGTGACCCAGAAACAGGCTAGAGGCACTAAATGGCTAAGTCAGGACAATGGCAACATACTTAAAGTAAACAAATACAAATGAGTTTGGGCTGGACTGTGCCCATGGGGAGCAGGGTCAAGACCGATTTGCATATGGTTCGGGCTGCACTGTTCCCATGGGAAGCAAGGTTAAGACTCACTTGAATATGGGTTTGAGCTGAACTGTTCCCATGGGCAGCAGGGTCAAGACTGATTTGCATACAGGTTTGGGCTGGACTGTTCCCATGGGGAGTAGTGTCAAGACTGATTTGCATATGGGAATGACCTGGCCTGGCAGTTCGGGCTGGACTGTTCCCATTGGGAGCAGGACAAGACTGATTTGCATATTTCTGTGTCTAAACTGGAATAACATGGCAAGCAAAAAAACTGATGGATTAAACCCAGATCTGTGACTGGGGGTGAATGATTGATTTCTTCCGTATTCCGTCCATTGTCTACTGTTTTTGCATTTGTCATCCTTAGAGGGAAGGATATGCTCAGACAAGAGTCCCATACTTGCTATGCCACCAGATTCAAGCTAGTGTGGCTGATGAGGGGTGATACCCCGAAACCGGTCCCAGGATTCTTGCTTCTGGTCCAGGAAGGACCTGGCCTAGCAGTTCGGGTTGGTCTGTTTCCATGGGGAGCAGGGTCAAGACTGATTTGCACATGGCTGGGTCTAAACTGGAATGGCATGACAAGCAAAAAAACTGATAGATTAAACCCAGATCTGTGAATGCTTTATTTGTTCTGCATTCCGTCCATCATCTGTTGTTTTTACATTTGTCTTACTAAAAGTGGCATTTTCAAAATTGTAATTTACAATCCAACCTCACCTTAAAAGAGGATTCTTCATTACAATGCCAAAGACACCAAACAGGGTACCCACTCCCATTTAGAAAATGATCACTTATTAAATGCAATATGGTAACTCCAATGTTATTCTATGGGAGCAATAGGTCTTGCAGTACTGAAAAAATATTTTAGGATTTTTTCACTGCCAGAATATATAAAATTAAAAAGTACATGTCTGACTTTTAAAATACACTGCAGCCTGCACTCTGGGCTGCCCAGGGCCAACCCTATGGGTGACTTATATGCAGGGCCACTGGAATTATGTAGCAGGGAAGGGTCAATTTATGTGGTAGGGTTGAGTAAATTATGTGGTAAGAAAAGGCAAGTCATACAGCATTATGCAACACATTTTGTGACAGCATTACTTCATTATTTTATCTTTCTTCAACTTGTTAAATGCTTCTGTGCCGGGGAAGTAATGGTTACGTCCACCGGCACAGTGCTCCTGTGCCGAGGACGTAACCATTACATCCTCGCACATGAGCTCGGAGGGAGTGCTAGCGCTCCCTCCGTGGGCTTCCGTCCCACCCCCCCCAAGGCAGGGATGGAAGTGGAAGCCCTTCCCCTTCCACCCCCTGCCCCCGAGCCTCCCAGTGACATCTGATGACGTGAGCATGCGATTGCGCGCTGACCTCATCAGAGGCCACCTCCCCATGGCGCTGGAAGCTGAGGAAGAGAAATACAAAGCATTTCTCTTCAGATCATGTGATGGGGGCCTGAAAGGCTTCAAAGGGAAGGAAAGGAATTTCCTTCCCTTTGAAGTCTCTCAGAGCATTTCAGAAGCCAGATCGCTTCACGATCTGGCTGCTGAAATGGCCACTATACACCAGGGATTTATTTGTAAACGGAAATGGGCATAAGGGGAGAGACCCCTTGGGCAAAGGTCACTCCACGGGGGGGGCAATTTTTTTCAAGGCCTTTTCTGCCCCCTCCTGGGGGCAGATCCACCTATTGTTATTAGGCCGATCTGCCCCCGGAGGGGGGGGCAGAAACCTCTAGGTACCAGGGATCTTTTTGTTTTTTGTTTTTTAGAGGTGGGGAGCGACCCCTTAGGCAAGGGTCGCTCCCCTAGAGGGCAACTTATATTTAGGCCATTTCTGCACCCCTTGGGGGCAGATCGGCCTTTTTTCATGATGCCAATCTAGAAGCGAGGGAGTTTTTTTTTCAAGGCGAATTTTACGCAAGGGGAGCGATCCCTTAGGCGAGGGTCGCTCCCCAGGGGGGAAGGGAGAATTTATTTTGGGCCATTTCTGCTCCACTTGGCTGCAGATCGGCCTATTTTTATTAGGCCAATCTGCCCCCAAGGGGGGGCAGAAATCACAAGACACCTGGGATTTTTTTTCTTCATCCTTGCGCATAACGGGAGCGGCCCCTTAGGCAAGGGTCTCTCCCCAGGGGGGCAAAATATTTTTAGGCCTTTTCTGCCCCCACCTATTAGGCCGATCAGGCCTGGGGGGGGGTAGAAACCCCTAGACACCAGTGATATATTTTGGTTTATGTTTACTTTTGTTTCTTATATATGGGGAGCGATCCCTTAGGCAAGGGCCGCTCCCCTAGGGGACATATTGTATTTAGACCATTTCTGCCCCCCTTCGGGGCAGATCCGTCGATTTTTCTTAGGCCAATCTGCCCCCAAGGGGGGCAGAAACCACTGGACACCAGGGATCTTTATTTTTTGCGCCAATTTTACGCAAGGGGAGCGACCCCTTAGGCAAGGGTCATTCCCCTGGGGGGGGGGAATTTTTTTTAGGCCATTTCTGCTCCCCTTGGGGGCAGATCCGCCTATTTCTAATAGGCGGATCTGCCCCCGGGAGGGCAGAAACCACTTAGGCACCAGGGATTGGTGTGTGTGTATGTGTGTGTTTTGTTTGGGGGGGCAGCCCCTTGGGTGAGGGTCGCTCCCCATGGGGGCACATTACTGTTGGCCCTTGGGGGCAGATTGGCCTATTTTTGGAAGGCCCACCAGCAACCAGGGAAGATTTATTTTTCCAAAATAATAGGGTGGGGGTATGGCCACACACTCACCCCAAATAAATGGGGGCCAAAGTTGCTCTGCCCACCAGTGGGCAGATTGGGCAATTACCCCTGAGCCACAATCCGGGGGGGGGGGGGCAGAAAGCCCACTAGATGCCAGGGAATAAAAAAAGAAAAAATTGTGGGGTGGTGGCTAACAACCAATAGGGGCCTGGTTATGTCCCCACCCCAACTAAAGGGGGTAACAGTCTTTCAGCTCTCCCCCGCACACTAAAACATCTTATCCCATGGCAAGCAAGAGAACATTTGATTATTTTCGGTTTAGATTTAACTTTTGGGCCATGAGAGCTTGGCTAACTCTCAAAATCGTCCCACTTAGAATGGTGTGGGCGGCACTTTATGGACTTTGGGGCGCTGCCATGTTGAAAAATCCACAAGACCTAGACACATCTGAAAACTAAACATCTGGGTGATTCCAGGGTGGTGTGCTTCACATGCACCCCGCACCATTTTCTTACCCACAACGCCCTGCAAACCTCCAACTTTGCTGGAAATCACACATTTTCCCACATTTTTCCCACATTTTTGTGATGGAGCCTTCCGGAATCCACAAAATTCCTACCACCCAGCATTGTCTCATCTATACCGATAAAAATTCTGCTGCACTTGTCAGCCTAAAAATGTTTTTTTTCAAAATGCCCTTTTCGACCTGCTTTGGTTCCCACTCCTTTTCAACATGTTTTTGGCTCTTCCCTGTCACAAGCACTTGGCCCACCTACACAAGTGAGGTATAATTTTTACCAGGAGACTGAGAGGAATGTTGAGTGGTATGAAATTTGTCCCGGTGAGGTGATCCCACAAAGAAATGTGGGAAAAATGTGGGGTTTTTTTAGCTAAATTTGAGGTTTGCTGAAGATTCTGGGTGAGAAAACATTGGGGGATCCACACAAGTCACACCTTCCTGGACTCCCTCTGGTGTCTAATTTTCAGAAATGTCTGGGTATGGTAGGCTTCCCTAGATGGCTGCTGAGCCAAGGACCAAAAACGCAGGTGCCCCCGCAAAAACAGGTAGTTTTGTATTTGATAATTTTGATGTGTCCATGTAGTGTTTTGGGGCATTTCCTTTCGCGGGCATTAGGCCTACCCACAAAAGTGAGGTACCATTTTTATTGGGAGACTTGGGGGAACGCTGCGTGGAAGGAAATTTGTGGCTCCTCTCAGATTCCAGAACTTTCTGTCTCCGAAATGAGATGAAAAAGTGTTTTTTGGCCAAATTTTGAGGTTTGCAAAGGATTCTGGATAACAGAACCTGGTCAAAGCTCCACAAGTCACCCCATTGTGAGTGCCCCAAGGTGTCTAGTTTTCACAAATGAACAGGTCTGGAAGGTTTCCCTAGGTGCCGGCTGAGCTAGAGGCCAAAATCCACAGCTAGGCACTTTGCAAAAAAAACACCTGTTTTCTTTGGGAAAATGTGATGTATCCACGTTGTGTTTTGGGGCATTTCCTGTTGCGGGCATTAGGCCTACCCACAAAAGTGAGGTACCATTTTTATTGGGAGACTTGGGGGAACGCTGGGTGGAAGGAAATTTGTGGCTCCTCTCAGATTCCAGAACTTTCTGTCACCGAAATGAGGAAAAAGTGTTTTTTTGGCCAAATCTTGAGGTTTGCAAAGGATTTTGGGTAACAGAACCCTGGTCAGAGCCCCACAAGTCACCCCATCTTGGATTCCCCTAGGTGTCTTGTTTTCAAAAATGCGCAGGTTTGGTAGGTTTCCCTAGGTGCTGGCTGAGCTAGAGGCCAAAATCTACGGCTAGGCACTTTGCAAAAAACATGTCAGATTTCAATGTAAAAATGTGATGTGTCCATGTTGTGTTTCCTGTCGCGAACATTAGGCCTACCCACGCAAGTGAGGTACCATTTTTATCGGGAGACTTGGGGAAACACAGAATAGCAAAACAAGTGTTATTGCCCCTTGTCTTTCTCTACATTTTTTCCTTCCATATGTAAGACAGTGTGTGAAAAAGACGTCTATTTGAGAAATGCCCTGTAATTCACATGCTAGTATGGGCACCCCAGAATTCAGAGATGTGCAAATAACCACTGCTTCTCAACACCTTATTTTGTGCCCATTTTGGAAATGCAAAGGTTTTCTTGATACCTATTTCTCACTTTTTATATTTCACCAAATTAATTGCTGTATGCCCGGTATACAATGAAAACCCGTTGCAAGGTGCATCTCCTTTATTGGCTCTGGGTACCTAGAGTTCTTGATGAACCTATAAGCCCTATATATCCCCGCAACCAGAAGAGTCCAGCAGATGTAACAGTATATTGCTTTAAAAGATCTGACATTCCAGGAAAAAAGTTACAGAGTAAAACATGGAGAAAAATGGCTGTTTTTTTCACCTCAATTTCAATATTCTTTTATTTCAGCTGTTATTTTCTCTAGGAAACACTTGTAGGATCGACACAAATTACCCCTTGCTGAATTCAGAATTTAGTCTACTTTTCGGAAATGTTTAGCTTTTGGAATCCAGCATTGGTTTCACACCCATTTCTGTCACTAACTGGAAGGAGGCCGGAAGCACAAAAAATAGTAAAAATGGGGTAGGTCCCATTAAAATGCCAAAATTGTTTTGAAAAATGGGGTTTTCTAATTCAAGTCTGCTGTTCCTTAAAGCTGGGAAGATGGTGATTTTAGCACCACAAACCCTTTGTTGATGCCATTTTCAGGGAGAAAACCACAAGCTTTGTTCTGCAGCCCTTTTTTCCCATTTATTTTTTTTAAAACAACATTTTCGCTGTATTTTGGCTAATTTCTTGGTCTCCTTCTGGGGAACCCCGAAAGTCTGGGTACCTCTAGGATCCCTAGGATGTTGGGGAAAAAAGAACACAAATATGGTATGGGTAGCTTATGTGGAGGAAAAGTTATGAGGGCCTAAGCGCAAACTGCCCCAAATAGCCAAAAAAAGGCTCTGCACAGGAGGGGAAAAGGCCTGGCAGCGAAGGGGTTAACATGGTGTGGGCATTAGCTGAACCTCATTATTAGCAGTTTAACACACAAGTATAGAAATAAACTACATAGAAGTGACCAGTCAACTTTTCCAAATGGCCTTCTTCTGTATGGCAACACATGTCGCTGAGTTTTTACTAACTTTTGAAATGTTTGAGCTAGAAACTTTTTTTGTTAAAACCTGCAGATAATGCGGCAAATTATGGATTATGAGCAAGTGTGGCAACTCTACAATTATGTGAAAATCGCCATGGCCACACAATTCCCTAAATGCATTAATTAGGAAGGTTTTTGGTCTGGCAAGAGATTTGTTTTGCCAGATCGAAAGTGTCAGTTTTAAACTGCACACACAGGCTGTAAAGGCAGACCTGAGTCATGTTTAAAGTGCTATTTAAGTGTGTGGTACAATCAGTGATGTAGGCCCAATAGTAGCATTTAATTTTCAGGCCCTGGACACAGGTAGTGCCACTTTACTAGGGACTTACACACAAATTAAATATGCCTAATGGACATAAGCCAATTCTACCACGTTTTAAGGGGAGAGCACAAGCACTTTAGCAGTGGTAAAGTGTGCAGAGCCTTAAAGCCCGCAAAAATGAAGTAAGCAAGACATAAAGGATTTTTTCGTTTGCTAATAACTTTGGCACGTTTGACAAATATACGTAAAACTTCAAAATAAAAAAAAAAGTCTCATCAACGGCAGTTCTGTCGTGGAAAGTTTTGGGGTGACCCGTCAAGCAAGCAAAGGCCAAAAACAAAAAAAAACAAAAAAAAAGATGAGGTCCCAAACACGTTTTCTCCATTCATTTTCCCATGGGAAACTTAGACCCCCCCACAGCCAAAATAGCTATACGGAATTACACCAAGTTTGGCAGAAAGCTAAATCTTGGTCAAGAAAGTATGCTAAGGTGTAATTCTGTTCAATAGTTTAGGAGAAATGAAGGTGAAAATATAGATAGTTCATGCTCCAGAGGATCTGCAAAGCAGATAGATCACATCTCATTGGCTGTCACCACACTTAGGAGTCATGGACTTTGTCCTTTGTCCTAACAAAAATGTTTTTTTTTAAACCATTCAGGGGACTGGATAGGGATACCCTGCCCACTAGGCATGATGGGTGTGGGGTCCATTAGAGAACTGCCATAGGACCAAATACTTTTTTGTTTAATGTTGTGGGAGGCTGCAGGGAGTGCATCTGCCCTCCAGAAACGTTAAAAAAACACAGAAGGTCTCTTGGATCAGTAAATTAATGACCCCAGGAGAGCTTACCATATTTGTTAAGCACTTCAGCTGGAATGCAAGGCTTATAGTGGTTGGTTCTATGGCTGCACTTCATGGCTTGAAAAAAGTGGTAAAAAAAGGCACAAACATTTAAAAAAAAATGCTTTATTAAAAATAATTTGAGACAACCCCTATTACTAAACATTGTAATGTTTGACTTTATGAAATATACATTTGGTTAAAGTTATTGGTAACGTTTTGACAAAACCAATAGGTCTGCTTTATATATGTTGAAGATCTGACCCCTTGATTAGCCAATAGGTCCACTACTTTTTGTATTTTGACCCTTTGACAAAGCCAGAGGGTCTACCATACTTAAAAGGACACTCTTTATATTGCTACACACAGTCAGCCATACACGTTAGTGCAGGGTTGAGCACAGTGCCTAGCTAATAATACCATGTTAGCTTTTTCAGACAACTTGCGGTCTTTGTTTTCGCTATAGTCACGCTGCTTTGGAGCTACTGCTTTGGAACTGACGAACAAGGTTCAAATTCTGGGCTTGGCTCAAGATCTTGTGATTCTAGGTTAATCACTCAATCTCCTTCTGCCTAACAAATATGCTAGAATCTGGTTCTCTGGTAAAGTGCTCTAATGCCCACGGGCTAAGACAAGCCTCTAAAAACTCTAGCCCAGATGTCTTGTGAGCACACTATTTAAGGGCAAAGGGTGAGGAAAATCCAACGAAATATAACCTGTCTCTGGCATGTTTGTCTATTACTACATCAATCCTTCCCAGTTATGAGGGAGATTCACAGGAAACCTGTCCATTTCATCTGCTTTAAAAAGCAAACTAGTACAATTGAACTGCCAGTAGGCCAAGATAAATCTACTGGGTATGACCTAGATGAATTGGCAATGCAGCATCTCATAATGGGCGATCTCAGGTGGAGTGTTGTCCCTCAGCACACAGGTAGGTCCAGCCCCCGCAGAGTGTGCCGTCTGTAGCTTTGATGCTGGGGCACCACTCTGTTTGGCAACCACACTCTCACCTCGCAAAAGATCAAATGGGACAGGGCCAAGTCATCTTCCAGGCCTCCTCACTACCACAGAAATAATTCAGAAGGGATGCAATGGAGGCTCACCAAGAACACATGGTAAAGAACTAGTAAACAAAACAAAACATGAACTGAAGCATTAGTTATAGAAAACGGCGTAGGAGAAGCATGTCAATCTGCAAATATTACATAATCTACTTGAAGGAAGAGGGGTGAAGAACGGCCTGGTAAACTGAGTTTCTTTCTTCATTATCACCATTGACTTAGCCACGTGTGGTGTTTACCTTTAAACAGAACAAAGCGTGAACGGACGGGCTGGCTGGGCAAGATTGCCAGAATTTAAATTGTTTGCACATTAGAATGTTGAGGACACCAACATTTTGGTATTAACAATCCCACTTTTCTTTTAAGGTTGAATGAAGGTGGAACAAAATGTAAAGATTATTCAAACAAAACATGGATATGCAAAATAAGGTGGGTGAAAGAATTAGTGAACCAAAGGCAAAGATAGCAAACCCAATTAAAATATTAAAATGAAGGGTAATGATGATACAAAGGGAGAAGAACAGATGGTAGCAAAAGGTCCAGAAAAATGTTAATTCTCAATTAGTTGGCTGACCCCCTTAGCGAGAGTTCAAGTAGATGTGATTGGTCTAATTCAAGAGTAAGCACTGGAGAGAACCTTTAGTAATCTTGTCCGCAAGGTGATGGGGTGTTTTTCCTGATTCCATGGGCTGCATAATTCTGATATCGCTATCCCACATTTATTATATTTCTCTGGGTAAGTGCTGCTGCTATCTCTTCAGATGTCACACACCGGAACACAATCGCAGCTGCCCACTGGGTAGAAGCATGCAGACAGGGTAAGGCATGTGTGCATCTATACCTGCATGAAAATCTAGTCCTTACACTTGGAACTGGAAGCTGGCAGAGCTCTTGGTTTGTTTTTATTCATAAAATATGGAAAAGAGGAGACGGGCAAACCGATTTAGAGTCAGCTACCCCTCAGGGCAATGGAGTATTTTACTCTGTCACCCTGATGGAGTAACCACACTCCAAATTTAAAGATGCCCGCTTACCCTGTGGACTTCTCTTAAATTGGCAGGAACCAACGTCATGGTGGTTGCCGTCAATGCACTGAGTGTGCTATAAAGATCAGTCAACAAGACAGAGCCATACGGCACACTTTCAATTTCGTGTTTTTTTGCCAAAGTGGGATTTTCTTTTTGAAAATAACACAAAAAATACCAATCTGCCATGGGAGTTTTCTCCCATGGCGTGGAAGCTCTTGAAATGCTTTTACATTCAATTACTGCCACACTCTGAGTGGAGGCAAATGAAAGTAAAACTTGCCATTTGTTTACTCACTGTAATTAGGGTAGGCAGATGGCAAAATCTCTGACAGTCTTACTCTGTCAGGCTGTCAGAGGAGTATGTCAGTTGCAGAGAGTATCTGCCACTGAATGTCTGTTTGACTTTAAACGAGGCGGGCTAACCTACAGTACAGGCGAAAGGGTACTCAGTCACTTTTCTGGCAGAGTATCCTTTCAGCTGTATTCTAAAGCGAGGCCAGAGTCCTGCACCCCTTATTAAGTCCCTAACATGTTGATCCGGGTCACGTGGAGCTCCCGTCATGCTTCGTGACTGAGAGCTCCACAGAGCAGCAGGAAGAGATGGCAGGCGGAGCGATCTTGTGGCCGCGCAGCTGTACTGTTGTATACCTCAGCGGCCTCCTCTCTCCCCCATTCTAAGCGTGACGGCAAGTTTTTTCTGAGAGACAATCCTGACCGACACTACGGAATCACCCAGATTCACGACAGGGGGAAGCTGGGCTCAATGAAAGGCGTGAGCGGTGCGGTGTGGTGAGGTTTCTTGGAGCCGCTAGAGCGAGGGGTAATCTATACACAGACGGCAGTCTCCCTTCCTGGACGCGTTAAACACCGCGATTCCATGACAGCCCCTCCCCGGCCTAGGAATATGGACTGCAAAACACGGCAGGGGGAAAAAACTAAAAGAAGAAAGAGATTAGTAATGGGGGCTGCACGTGCATCGTGCGGTTGGGGTTTTAGGCTGGAAGCCTGTGTCTTCACTTCAGGAGTATGTGGAGCCAGCAGCCACTGTAGAATGGGCACGAAGGAAGGAAGAGGAGGAAGTTACTTATTTCAATATTACTCTAATATTGTACAGCCTGTTCAACATGGTTACAGTGCGATATCTCTGTGCGCCTAGCGCTATAAAGTCCTGCAAAGCTTGAAGAGCGCATGAGGGGCTACACAGTGAGAGACTTTTTTTTTTTTGTGGAGGCATTATTGGGCATGCACCCTTACTTCTACAAGTTGGAGAGCTGGAGGGCTTGCACTAAACTAACAACTTACAACCATAGTTGTTTAAATGACTGTTGAACTTACGTGAAGCTAGCTGTGTGGTTAGCTCTGTAAAGCTGGAAGTTCAATAATAGGGGCTCTATAGGGTGAGACGTTTTGGAAGAGAGAGAAGATATATAGCAGCTGCTAAAGGGGTAAATAGTTAATGGCCAATGGAGATTGTATAGGCTGAACCAAGAGAAGCCAGCTGCACATTTAGCCCTCCAAGGAGCTGGGGCACTGGTATGTGTGAGACTTTCCGGAGATTCTGTGTGGTCAATTTTAATTTCGATGGGGCCAATGGACAAATGTGTCTAATTAGCCTGTTATAGCAGCACTAGGCAGCATAATAGCTATGTTTGTGGGGATAGGGGTGCGACGGAAGCAGTTCATTGTAACACAGATGCGGTTTGTTGCCCCCTATTTTCCATGCAGGACTCTCTTGTTAGTAGCACCACCTGCAGTCTCTTCTTACCATCTCTTGCCTCACCCTACCCCACTCTAATCCACCGTACTGCCTCAGACTCTTTTCTACAATGAAACGCATGGCAAGCGATCCGGGGTTTAGAGCGTGCACAACGGGGAAAATCCTGAGGGGACTCAAATCCAAGACTTTGAATCTGACTCCTGCCACAAGAATGCAAAGATATAGCTCTGAGTGCCAAGACCTAGGGGATTCATGAGAGAATCCATATCACCTGCCTCACCAGTTCGGTCTCTAATGCTGGGGCCCAATCTGTCTGAGGGTCAAGAGCAAGAAGCATTTCGGCCAACTCAATTTGTGGAATTATTCTCGTAGCCCTTCACCTCTTCATTGCATAATCAGACCAGTGAGACTCATACTTCCTCGCCTGTTCCAGTTACAGCTGGTACTCCCTCCCTTGCTCTATCTATAATCACCCTTCAGCCTAAGGAGAAACCTGCCTAACCCTTGTTCTCTACTTTTAGCAGCAACCCTAAAGGGACACCAAAGGCAATAGAAGAGGGAGGGGAAAAGAGAGTAGTCTCTCCCAATAAAGAAATTGCAATGGGCAGCAGACTGCTCCCCGCCATGGCTTCAAATTCCGCTTCAGGAGGCCCCTGCCTGGTTGTATCCAACTCGATACCATCTAATACTAACACTCTTTCACAATCTCTCTGCTCATCTTCTAGTACTATTGATCCGGCCAGCACGGCCAGTTCAATATGTAGGGTTACAGGTATCCCCTCGATGGAGGAACTGATGGGTCAGATTCTTGAGGAGCTACGAGCAATAAAAACAGAGGAGGCTCGTAGGGAGACCAGGGACCAGCTTAGCCAATTAAATACCCAGCTAACCCATCTCTCTACAGCAGAGGGTATCAAATATAGAAGATGCTAAAAAGCAATTTGAGTCTGCATCATCTCAGATCCAGTCGGAACTCGAGGAACTTCAATTAAAGTTGGATGAGATGGAGAATAGGTCTTGGCGCTCGAAACTTAGGTTCGGAGGGGTCCCTGAAGAGATTGAAGCAGCTTCTTTCGTGACCAGAGTGGTCTCGGATCTCATCTACAAGTGTATCCTTCTGGACAAGGCAAGAACTGAGGAGGATCTTTCAATCATGCAGGCACATAGGGTACCATTTACACGTTCTGCGAACTCAAAGTATCTCCGTACTATTCTGGTCAATTTTGGAGATTATAGAATCAAGGAGCAAATCCTTTCTCAAGCTTTAAAAATTAGGAACTTTAACTCTGGCAACAGCTTCAGCTTCCGCGTGTTTTCTGATATGTCTATTGCAGCTGTCCAGCGGTCGCAAATTTGTTGGAATGATAGACGAGTTTAAGAGACTGGGTGCTCCAGCTGGCATTGTGCAACTAGCTAAACTCAAAGTGTTCCATATAGGATAAGCGCATATCTTCCAGGGGGTGCAGGAAGCGAAGAACTTCTTAGAACTGTTAAAGAAAAAACAATAATGGGGTTGATGGGGGAAAAGCGAGGGAAGGGGGGAATGTTTATTATGGTATTCCATTATTAGGGTACATTTCATACTGGCACACTATGGGGGTCATTCCAACCCTGGCAGTCGGTGTTAAAGCGGCGGCAAAACCGCCAACAGGCTGGCGGTAAAAAACATGCAATTCCGACCCTGGCGGAAACCGCCAACAGAGACCGCCACTTTAACACACCGCCCGCCACGGCGGGACAAACAAACAGTGCGGCGGTCACCGCCAACAGACAGGCGGGAGACAATGTACCGCCCACCCTATCACAACCCACCAATCCGCCACCTTTTCCGGGGGGTTGCCCTGCCAATAAAAACACGGCGGAAACAGACATTTCAAATGGAAAACGCTCACCTCCATACACCCCATGAGGAATCTGGACAGCATGGATCCCGAACTCCACATCCTCCCAGCTATTGTCTTCCTGCTCCTCTACCAGGAGCACGAACGCCGACGCAGAAGACAACGGTGAGTACTGCACCTACGACACAGGGGTAGGGGGAGGCAAAAAAATTCGGGGACACACAAATGCAACACACCCACCCTCACCCTCACCAACTACAACACACACATCAATGCATAGCAACACATCACAGTTACCCCCCCAATCCCCCTGGAAGAATGCAAAGACAAAAGGAAATGATTATAAACTTAGAAATATATTGTATGACTGAGTAGAAAATATATCACACATCTATAACTTTATATACATAAATTGTCCAGTCCAATATGTGTATCAGCCATTGTTCGTGGGCCACTGGGCCAAAATCACATGGGCAAAGCCCACACAGGATACCTGACTCCAACGGAGAGAACACTGCAGGGGCAACAGATAGGAAAACTACAGGCACCTCAGGGGGAATGGAAGGGGGGGCACCTCAGCCAGATGAGTCCACGACGCCAGATCCACGAGGGGCATCCATGGCCACTGTGCCATCCTGGGGAGTGCAAAGCCACAGTCTCTCAAGTCTCTACAGTGGGTGGCTTGCCCACTGGACCATCCTGGGGAGTGCAAAGCCACAGTCTCTCAAGTCTCTACAGTGGGTGGCTTGCCCACTGTGCCATCCTGAGGAGTGCAAAGCCACAGTCTCTCAAGTCTCTACAGTGGGTGGCTTGCCCACTGTGCCATCCTGGGGAGTGCAAAGCCACAGTCTCTCAAGTCTCTACAGTGGGTGGCTTGCCCACTGTGCCATCCTGAGGAGTGCAAAGCCACAGTCTCTCAAGTCTCTACAGTGGGTGGTTTGCCCACAGTTCAATCCTGGGGAGTGCAAAGCCACAGTCTCTCAAGTCAATATCAGTCTCCACTGGTACTGGAGGGGGACTAGTGCCCAGAGTGCTTCGTGCAGCCCTGCCCGACACAGATGCGGGCCTGCCCCTTCCGCCAAGGGGCCAGCGGTGCTTGAGATGTAGGGCCCAGCGGAGCGGTGCTTGAGATGAAGGGCCCAGTTCAGCAGTGCTTGAGATGAAGGGCCCAGTTCAGCGGTGCTTGAGATGAAGGGCCCAGTTCAGCGGTGCTTGAGACGGCGGTGCCCAGCGGAGCGGTGCTTGAGACGGCGGTGCCCAGCGGAGCAGTGCTTAAGATGAAGGGCCCAGTTCAGCGGTTCTTGAGATGAAGGGCCCAGTTCAGCGGTGCTTGAGACGGCGGTGCCCAGCGGAGCGGTGCTTGAGATGAAGGGCCCAGTTCAGCGGTGCTTGAGACGGCGGTGCCCAGCGGAGCGGTGCTTGAGATGAAGGGCCCAGTTCAGCGGTTCTTGAGACGGCGGTGCCCAGCGGAGCGGTGCTTGAGATGAAGGGCCCAGTTCAGCGGTGCTTGAGACGGCGGTGCCCAGCTGAGCGGTGCTTGAGACGGCGGTGCCCAGCGGAGCGGTGCTTGAGACGGCGGTGCCCAGCGGAGCGGTGCTTGAGATGAAGGGCCCAGTTCAGCGGTGCTTGAGATGAAGGGCCCAGCGGAGCGGTGCTTGAGATGAAGGGCCCAGTTCAGCGGTTCTTGAGACGGCAGTGCCCAGCGGAGCGGTGCTTGAGATGAAGGGCCCAGTTCAGCGGTGCTTGAGATGAAGTGCCCAGCGGAGCGGTGCTTGAGATGAAGGGCCCAGTTCAGCGGTTCTTGAGACGGCGATGCCCAGCGGAGCGGTGCTTGAGATGAAGAGCCCAGCGGAGCGGTGCTTGAGATGAAGGGCCAAGTTCAGCAGTGCTTGAGACGGCGGTGCCCAGCGGAGCGGTGCTTGAGACGGCGGTGCCCAGCGGAGCAGTGCTTGAGACAGCGGTGCCCAGCGGAGCAGTGCTTGAGATGAAGGGCCCAGTTTAGCGGTCCTTGAGACGGCGGTGCCCAGCGGAGCGGTGCTTGAGATGAAGGGCCCAGCGGAGTGGTGCTTCGGATGAGTGCCCAGTTCAGCAGATCAGCCCATGGCGTGGAGGTCATTCGCCACCTGACCTGTGGCTGGCTGCGCCTTCCTGCCCACCTGGGATCGGCCTGGTGGGGCCCTCCTGGGCTGCAGTCCCAGGCCTGTTGGTCTCCTCCTACCCACCTGGAATGGGGAATGCGGGGCCCTCCTGCTCAGCTGGGCTGCTGGCGGTCTTGTCGGGCGTGCTGCCCTTCCCAGCCTTCCCTGGTCGCCTGTGGCCCTTCCCCACCTTTGGCGGTGTGCCAGGTGGCACCACACTCCCTGCCGGAGCCATGGTAGGAATTTTTGTCCCAGGTGTTTTAGGACTCTCGCGCCGGGCACTGACAATTTTGGCATGTTTTTGCGGCGGTGGGCTGCCCGTGCCTTGGCTCCCTACTGAGCTGCCTGCCCTTGAGGGTGGGGGACTCCACAGTCCATGGCAGACTGTCTTCTGAGGGCCCGCTGTTGTGGTGGCTGAGGTGCTGACTGGAGTCTTTTTAGATAGACGGGGTGGGGGAGTTGTTGGGAAGAGGTCAAGTTTGGAAAGGAAAATAAGTTTAGGAAGAGAGGGACGGGTAGGTGTAGTAGGTATGGGAGTGGAGGAGGAGGTTGTGGTTGTAGGAGTTTGAAGTCTGGTGTCTTTGGGTGCAGGTGCTTGTGCTGGAGGCTGTCGTGAGGTGGATGGCTGTTGGGTGGGTGGCTGCCTGCGTTTGTGTAGCTTGGAAGAGGGGGTGACAGACACACTGGGAGAGGACACAGGGGACGTGTGAATGGTAGTGGGGGTGGTGACTGCACGTGTGCGGAGGGTTCTGGTGGGTGTGCTGGTGATGGACATAGTGGCTGAAGATGTTGTGCATGCAGGTGTGAGTGTAGACATGACAGGGAGGGAGGAGGAAGACGAGGAGGAGGGGGACACAGTGGAGGCAGTGGGTGTTGGTATGTCTGCATGTGGATGTTGCTTGTGTGAATGTTTGTGTGATATGTGGTGCTTATGTCTGGATGAGCTTCACTTGGGTGTTGAGGTGTGTGCAGGCTGGTCTGATGGTGTGTCTGGAATAGGCAGAGGTACATGGGATTGGGTCTGGGTGGAGGAAGTTGGAGGGGGAGGCTAGAGACAGGGACAATTGCTGGCATCAGTTCTGAGGCCAGAGTGTTGAACGATCGCTGATGGGCAGCCTGACCCGAATGAATGCCCTCCAGGTATGCATTACTCTGGTGCACCTCCCTTTCTACACCCTGGATGGCATTCAAAAGGGTAGACTGCCCAACAATGAGCGTCCGCAGGAGGTCAATGACCTCCTCACTGAGGACAGCAGGGGTGACTGGGGCAGGGCCTGAGGTGCCTGGGGCGAAGGAGATGCCCACCTTCCTGGGTGAGCGGGCATGGGGCAAACGTTGAGGGGCTGCTGAGAGGGCGGTGCTGGTGCGCTGGGTGGCGGCTGTACCTCTTGTAGCGGGGGGCACGGATGTTGCCGCCACCACAAGGGAAGGGGCTCCCTTCAGAGGACGAGTCGCTGTCACTGACATCCGCACGAGTCCCCGCTGTGGAGCTCCCCTCGCCCTCCGTCTCACTGGTGAAATCCGAGTCAGTTGCATGGCCTGCCATGGCCATGTGAGATGCAGCTCCCTCGTGCTCCAATGCCACTTCTCCTCTGCCTGATGATGCTAATGCACAAATGAACAGGAAGACAACAAAAAAGGGGGGTGGTGAAAAAGAAAGAAATGTTGAGTGCATGCATTGGCGACACTGTTGGCGGACAGGACAGACACAGAAGCCCCCTGCACTACGCCGCGCACTTGGGGTCGACTACGCAATCCGTGGGACATGGCCTACAAGCCTATGGGCGACCTCTGCTCACATACATGACACAGGGCAATGAATAGCTGCACTTGGCAACCTACAGAGGTGGGGGGCGGGGGCACAGGGCCATGCCTTACGGAGGGGCCTAGCCTACAGATATCGCACTGGCCTAGGGATACCCACAGCCCTCCTCCCCCACCCAGACACCTCCAATGCGCGCAAAGTAACCAGGATTTGAGTGTACTCAGCCCCTTGTGTCTGCTGTGATGTCCTCACGCGCCCATCCAACTCGGGGTAGGCCACCGCCAGGATCCGGGACATCAGGGGGGTCAAAGTACGACGTGCACCCCTCCCACGTTGGGAGGCCATCCCCAGCTGAGCCTCCGCCGTCTTCCTGCTCCAGCATCGGATGTCCTCCCATCTCTTCATGCAGTGGGTGCCCCGTCTCTGGTGGACCCCCAGGGTCCGGACGTCCTTGGCGATGGCACGCCAAATACCGATTTTCTGGTGGGCGCTGACCTATGTGACATGTACAGGGAGAGAAGAATAATCATCACCTTCTGCATGCTCGATGTGAGTGGCCCCCCCATCCCCACCCTTGCCATGTGGCACATGCTCTCATCTGTCGTTTGATGCATGCTTCAATCGCTCCACTCCCAACCATCTTTCATCCACCCGACTCAACACAGGCATTGCCCACAAAGCATGGTCCCAGTGTACTTACCTGTTGGTCTGGAGGACCGTAGAGTTGCGCATACTGGGGGAGGACCCCATCCCCGAGTTTCTCCAACTCCTGAGCAGTGAAGGCAGGGGCCCTTTCCCCAGTCGCATGAGCCATTGTCTCTTCCAGACCGTGGTCACAGCAGCACTTGCAGTGTAGGTCCTCTCCTGTGGAAGATCAGGTATCGAGTGATTAAGCTGATAGAAAATGGCGGTCACGGCCGCAGCGGTGCGAACCGCGACCGCTGGCGCTCATTGTCATTGGCTCCTGAGACCCATAGGGTTCAATGTTAACCAATGCAGCTTTGCGCCCCGGTCTTCGGCCGCCTACCGCCACGGTGTCCCACACCAGCGCATTGACCTCACATCCCATTGTCGCACTTCACAGGTCAGGCAGCCGCCATTTCAAGGGCCCACATGCCTTATTTTCTACTGTGTCACACATACCTAGGCCTTGCATCGACACTCATACAAGCCATTCAATGTATTGGGAATCGTGTTATGTGCAAGCTGTGGTTACGTACCTGTGGGTTGATTGACTCTGTGGTCGCTGTTGTCCTTCATAGGCACCGTCCACTGGGACATGCGAGGAGATGGAGAAATCTTCCCGTGTACAGAGCGCTGGTGGACCTGTCGACAATGGAGGAAAGACATGTCATACTGACATACAGGCTTGACCGAGCCACTATACAGGAACTGTGTACCCAGTTGGAGCCAGACCTGATGTCACCAATCCGCCAACCCACAGGGATCCCCCCTCTAGTGCAGGTGCGGTCAGTACTCCATTTCCTTGCAAGTGGGTCATTTCAAACAACAGTGGCCATATCATCAGGGATGTCCCAGCCCATGTTTTCCAAGGTGTTGTCCAGAGTGTTGTCTGCCCTGCTGAAACACATGCGGAGCTACATCGTCTTCCCTGAGGTGGGGGATTTGGCTACAGTGAAGGCTGATTTCTATGCCCTTGGACATATCCCCAACATTATTGGTGCCATTGATGGGACACATGTTGCTTTGGTCCCCCCCAGCAGGAGTGAACAGGTGTACAGGAACAGGAAGAGTTATCATTCCATGAATGTCCAAATGGTGTGTTTGGCGGACCAGTACATCTCCCATGATAATGCCAAGTTCCCTGGGTCAGTGCATGACGCGTACATCATGCGGAATAGCAGCATCCCTTACGTGATGGGTCAACTTCAAAGGCACCGTGTGTGGCTATTAGGAGACTCTGGTTACCCCAACCTGTCATGGCTACTGACCCCAGTGAGGAATCCCAGGACAAGGGCAGAGGAACGGTACAATGAGGCCCATGGGAGAACTAGGAGGGTGATCGAGCGGACCTTCGGCCTCCTGAAGGCCAGGTTCCGCTGCCTACATATGACAGGTGGATCCCTAATGTACTCACCAAAGAAGGTGTGCCAGATCATCGTGGCCTGCTGTATGCTTCACAACCTGGCTTTGCGACGCCAGGTGCCTTTTCTGCAGGAGGATGGTCCAGATGGTGGTGTTGTAGCAGCTGTGGAGCCTGTGGAGAGTGAAGAGGAGGAAAGCGAAGAGGACGACATAGAGAACAGGAACACAGTAATACAGCAGTATTTTCAATGACACACAGGTAAGAATCCACACCGGCATATTACATATACTTAACCCCTACTACCTCTCTACTGTCTGTCCTTTTCCCCCAGTGTATGGTAACTGAGTTGTGACTTTCACTTCCAATTTCAGGGATGGGGGCCCCACTGCGTGACATCTGCTTTATTTCCCCATGGACTACTACAGCTGTGTGACATTGGTATGTTGGCATCACAATGTGAATATGCCATTTGGCACGGTAATGTCTAATACATTTGTACATAATCACAGCCAGACTCCAGATTGTTTTATGCAATAAGTGTGTTTATTACAGTGCTCTAAATTGGTGGGTGGTTGCAAATGGTTGAGGTGTGATGGTGGAGGATTGTCCATGGCAGAGTCCAGACTATCAGTATCACAGGTGCATTGTCCAGATGCCTGTGGAAAGTGGAGCAGGGGCAGTGTAAGAATGGACAGGGTGTCAATGTGGGACAGTTGGATGACAATCAGGGAGGTATCCTTTGCTGGCGGGGGTCTTGGCATCTTACTCTGTCTTCTTCCTGGATCTCAGGGCCCGCTTACGGGGTGGTTCACCTTCTGCAGGGGGTGGGGTTCTGGTGGCCTGTTGGTTTTGTGTCGGGGCCTCCTGTCCACTAGCGCCGGCGGAGGTGGTAGGCAGTTCTTGGTCCATGCTAGTGTCAGGGGCCCTTTGTGGTGCAACAGTGTCCCGCAATGTGGTGACTAGCTCATTCAGAGCCACTACGATGGTGCCCATGGCGGTACTGATGTTTCTCAGTTCTTCCCTGAACCCCATATACTGTTGCTCCTGCAGAAGCTGGATCTCCTGAAACCTGGCCAGGACCGTCGCCATCGTCTCCTGGGAGTGGTGGTATGCTCCCATGATGGAGGAGAGGGCCTTGTGGAGGGTGGGTTCCCTGGGCCTGTCCCCCCCCTGTCGCACAGCAGCCCTCCCAGTTCCCCTGTGCCTCTGTCCCCTGGACCGTGTGCCCACTACCACTGCCCCCAGGTCCCTGTTGTTGTTGGGGTGGTGGGTTAACCTGGGTGCCCTGTAGTGGTGGACACACCGCTGATTGACGTGTCCTGGGGACAGAGGTATGGGCCCGCTGGGTGGGTGCTGTGCTGGTGTTCCCAGAGGGGGGAAGGTCTGCTGTGGCCTGTGGCTGTCTGAGGGGAACCGACTGTCCAGAGGTCCCCGATGGGCCGGGCTGGTCATCTAGATCCAGGGAGACAGAGGTGCTGTCATCACTGTGGGCCTCTTCTGGGGGTGGAGTGGACATTTGTGGACCCTCCTGCGCGGTGACGTGGTGTTCGGGTCCTGCAGGGGTATAATAGTATGATTATTGCTTCTGTGTGTGCCATAGAGTGCAATGGGTGGGTGCCTGTGTACCCCTGTGCTTGCATTCCTGTGTGGGGGCTTTTGTGAGGGTGGTTTGGGGGGGGGGATGGGTATGTGCAGTGGGCATGCTTAGGTGATGGGTGTCCATGCTTAGTGGTCGCATGCAGGGCTTGGTGTTGGGATGGGTGGGTTGTGAGGGTGAGACATTTGCAAGGAGTCGGTGTGATGGGGGTGGGGGTGAGGATGGGGGTATGAGTTGGCATGCTGGTGGGGTTGGGGGGGATGTAGTAATTAAGATATGACTTACCAGAGTCCATTCCTCCGCCTACTCCTGCGAGGCCCTCAGGATGCAGAATCGCCAAGACCTGCTCCTCCCATGTTGTAAATTCTGGGGGAGGAGGTGGGGGTCTGCCGCCAGTCCGCTGCACCGCGATGTTGTGCCTGGATACCATGGAACGCACCTTCCCCCGTAGGTCGTTCCACCTCTTCCTGATGTCGTCCCGATTTCTTGGGTGCTGTTCCACAGCGTTGACCCTGTCCACTATTCTGCTCCATAGCTCCATCTTCCTGGCAATGGTGGTGTGCTGCACCTGTGTCCCGAAGAGCTGTGGCTCTACCCGTACAATTTCCTCCACCATGACCCTGAGTTCAGCGTCAGAAAACCTGGGGTGTCTTTGCGGTGCCATGGGGTGGTTTGGGTGATGTGTGGGGTGGATTGTGTGGTGCTAAGTGTAGTGATGTGTATTGGTGTGTATTTTGACGTGTGTGGTAGTATAGCTGGGTGACAGTGAATTGCGCGTCTGTGTGCTCGGGTCTCTTATCTCTGTGCGTGTTCACGAATCTCTAGGAGTAGGGGTTTGTGGGTGTGTGTTTTATATTGTATTGGGTGTGTGGGAGTGGTGTGTTTATGTGTATCAGGTGTGTGTATTTCGAATTGTCCAATGTGGCTGTGTTTTGTATATGTGTGTGTATTTTGAGCGCGGCGGTGTGTACCGCCAATGGAATACCGCGGTTGAAAGACCGTCGCGTGGATTCGTGTGTCGTGATAGTGTGGGCGTATTTCTGTTGGCGTGACGGTGGAGGTTTGGTCATCGCCAGTTTCTCGCTGCCCTTTGGTGTGGCGGACTTTTGTGGATGTCTGTATTTTGGCGGTTTGCCTGTTGTGGGTCAGAATGACCGTGGCGGTTTACCGCGGCCGTGGCGGTGTTATGGCGGTCTTCTGCACGGCGGTAAGCGCCTTTTACCGCCGAGGTTGGAATGACCACCTATGTCTTTTTTTTTTTTGGTTCCTCTGTTTCCTCTGCCCTGCTGCTCTTCCTTGCGATCAAGGCTCTAGGAGTGCCATGACAGCGCACTCTGTTTTTGGGTATATGGGGGGGGATCCAGAGGTGGGGTGTGGTTCACAGTGTAGTGGGGACATGACAGACGGGAACCGCTGGGGAAAAGGGGGAGGAGTCATCCTCCGTCTGGTGGGGGGAGCTTTTCACTAGGGTGGGAGAAAAGAGCAGAGAACAAAGCAGTCAACGAATCAAAAGAAAACATGTACACGGAGAGTTAGCATGGGGGTTATCAATGATTTTGGTACAGGATGATTGCGCCTGGTAAAGGAGGGTCAGAGCAAGCACTAAGAGAACTAAGGGCTATCTTTTGCAATATCAATGGCGCCAACAACCATGTTAAGTTCACTGCTATTCTCAATTGGCTTAGGGCCTTGCAATCACAGATTGTTCTCCTGCACGAAATACATTTAAAATGCCAGAACAAGCTCCCAAAGCTTCCTAAATTTTTCGGTCAGGCTTATTATGCATTGGCTAATGCCGCTGTACGAGGGGTTGCTTTATTGGTGTCTCAGGAATTTCCTGGGAAGGTGTATCAGATCCATAGAGACCCACAGTCACGGTGGGCAGTAATGAGTATTCTTATCTCCAATGATCATATTCATTTTGCGAGTTTTTATGGTCCTTTAGAAGAAGATCTAAGCCCCCTTCAGGGCCTCTGTAAGGTTTTGAGCTCACTCTCTGGCTTCGTCATCATTGGTGGAGATTTTAAAATTATTCCAGATACCCAGTTGGATTCATCTCGTAAAAACAAAAAAATTTAACAAAACTGGAGTTTACCAGTGGTTGGGTAAGATCATTTCCGACTTAGCATTAGTCGATGCTTGGAGGTCTGACCACCAGCAGGATCATCACTATACATTGAAAAAAAAAATTTAAAACGCCTTCCAGAATAGACTTTATTATAATTTCATTTCTTCTTCCACTAAGTAATTCCTCTATTCGCGCCAATCCATTCTCGGATCATTCAGCACCTCAGGTCATCCTTAATCTGCACTGTGAGATGGGTGTTCGTTCTCGTTGGAGCTTTGATAAGTCTCTTTTGGCAGATGAAGGATGGGTACAGATTCTCAAAACCTGTTACCGATTCCCTTGCGATTAATAAATACTCAGCCTCCTCATTTTCCATATGGGAAGCACTCAAATCATGCACAAGGGGAGAAACTAGAGCCTACAGGGCTTTTACAGGCAAACTAAATAAGCAAAAGGTAAGTGAGCTCCAATTGGGGTTCAATAAGCACAGAGGGCCCTTCCGACCTCCCAAGACCCAAAGGCATTCACAAGATAGAGTGAGGCCCAGGACAAGTTAATGAATTGCTTTTTATCTTGCAAGTTAGTCAATCAACATAAATGTCTGCAGAGTTCGTAAGAGGAAAGTGAACATGTAGGCAAATTTCTGGTTGGGTCTGTGAAAAAAATAAAAACCAACAAGATACTATCAAATCTATCTTTGAACAGGGGGTAGGCACACTCGTAAATCATCTGGAAGAGATTGAAAGAGTCTTTTTGTCTCACTATGAAAAAAATGGATTTGCACACGCTCCTAACCAATGCTCAGAAGATCAATCAATATCTGTATCCAGTGATTCTGTCAAGTGTAGAAGAGTCTTCAAGGGCAAAACTTATATCACCGATCTCGCTGCTTGAAGTGAAGAAGGCAATTATGGCCTCATCGAACGGAAAGGCCTGTGGGGAAGATGGTCTTCCGGTGTAAGTCTATAAATTTCTCATAGATCAAATAGCTGGGTGTTTAGTTGTTCTTTTGAATGACATCCTTCAGGGGGCAGACATGCCTGCATCCTTCACAAGGGTCACAGTGATTAGCTTCTTAAAAAAAAATAGGCCGCCTCAGTTACCTGATTCTTATAGCCCAATAAGTCTTCTAAATTTTGACTACAAGCTTCTAGCAAAGATATTAGCTCAAAGACTGACCTTAGTTGCCCAAGATTTAATCCATGAATATCAGTGTGGCTTTATTCCGGGTAGGCTGTTAGCGACTAATACTAATTTTCTAATTCAGACGATAGATAATTATTCTCACAATAACAAACCAGTGGCTATTATAATGTTGGATGCAGAGAAAGCTTTTGACTTACTGCAATGGGAGGTGCTCTTCAGTATTTTAGCAAAGTTCAAGTTTCCTAGACAATTTATTCAGACATTGCGAAATCTTTACTCTAAGGCCCAAGCTAAAATTCTCATCAATTCAGGTATAGCAGAAACCCTGCAAGTGCATTGAGGCACGCGTCAAGGATGTCCACAATTCCCGGTGCTCTTCGTGCTTTTTATTGAACCTTTAGCTGCGGCACTGCGCCAAGATACTTTTATTCTCCCTCCCATGCCGTTGGCACCCAAACTAAAACTATTTGCTGACTATATGATTCTCTATCGTGCAGCAGAACTCACAAATATCATTAGGGCTTTTGCTAAAATAATGGTCTTTTCAGACTTGGTGGGATATAGGATTAATCATTCTAAATCGGAAGCACTCCTGTTCAATTCCACTGATAATATTCTTCCTTCGGACATGCAACACCAGTACCGTCTTCTCCATCCCATTAGATATTTGGGTATTTATGTTTCACACAATTTTTGGGATCTCTTTGCCCTAAACTATATCTCTACTGTTAAGAAAGTGCAACGCCTTTAACAGAAATGGCAAGCCTCCACTTTGTCAATTATCAGACGCATGGCACTCGTCAAAATGATGATCCTTCCTCTTTCCTTATTCATCTTTTCTAGTGTGATTAATAAAATACATTAACATTTTTTTAAAGAACTTGACGCGCTACTTCGACAGTTTATATCAGCCAACAAAAAAACAATGGCACAGCTGGATATTGTATCCCTCTAAGGCAAGGATGGGGGACTATCTCTACCAAATTTTAGGAGGTATTATGAATCTGTTTTTATGGACTGGTGTTCCAGAGTAGATTTATCCCCTAATCTCAAATTCTATCTAACCTCTATGGTAGCAGAGCACAGATGTCAGCTACTAACATTTCTAAAGTTCTCACGTCAACCTAAACGTATGAGGTATAAACTCCCTACATTAATTTATGCTAGGCGTTCTCAATTCTTTGAGAAATATCAGATTCCCAGCTTTCATCCTGCAATGTTGTTGGCTCATTCAGGGATGATGGGGCTAAGGCTGATTCTATCGCATTTAAAGCAATGGTTAAATCTGGTATTTACTAGATTTTCTGATTTTTTAGCAGGAAACCAAGTCAAGACCTGGGCTCAGTGTCAGGCTGGAGTTCCTATTCCAAATGCTTTAAGATATTCTTATCTTCAGATTTTGTATTTCTTGCTTCCTCATATCCCTTTAGCAGATTTATCTTTCAGGCATTTTATGGGATGCAGAAGGCGATTGTCAATTGGTACCAGACTCTAAACTCTCAGGGAGTAACGCAAATTCTTCCTTGCTTTTTGATAAAGATCGAAAACACTACCGGGTGTAAAATTGAGCTGAAAATGTGGAGGAATCTCAATAGTATATATCTCATAAGGCAATAAGGGGGGAAGGGGCAAACTTTAAGAGAATGGCCTTCTTTTCAAAATGAATGCTTTATTTTTCTCCAGCCCAAATTAAAAAGGCATTCCTGACCTCTTCAGGGTCTTGTCCACGATGCAATGGTACCCCAGGCGACTGGCTCCATATCTGCTTTACCTGCCCTAAGCTTACGGAATTTTGGGATGGAATTTTTCAATGGATCAGCGTGAAGATACGGTGTGCACTTGTCCCTGATGCTTTTGGTGCTCTGTTTGGTATTATGGGTCAATATGAATTAACAATTTGGGTGAAACAGCTGCTATTTATAGCATAATTGATAGCAAAATCTTTAATTCTACAGGCCTGGAAGTCACCTATTCCTCCTACATTCAGAGCGCGGGAGGAGAAAATGAATGGAAAAGTTGTATGTGCAAAGAACAGGTGCAGTCCGCAAGTTCAAGGGTATCTGGGGTCTGACATTTGAAGAAGAAGATATATCTATGACAGTATAAGACGATAAAATTGTGTTTCTGCATTGATATTTTTGGTACGTGGTAATAAGGTTTAGTGTGGTTTGAGGGAGTTTTTTCTTGGGGTTTTTCTTGTGTTTCTGATGAACTGTAATCTTATGTTTTGCTCCGTGTATACGTCTCATGGCCTGTGTCTGCTCAATAAAAAAATTTAAAAAGTCCCTAACATGTTACAAAGCTCATTCTATTTCACTTTGTATATATGAGAGAAAGTATCTGCTGCAGCACATTATAAAGGTATTGTAAGTCAATGAGCCCTTCCGTGACCATATAGAGAAATGAAGCTGAATACCGAGGGGGCTCATTTACAAGCCCTTTGCACAACTGCTATGTCATTTTTTTTTAATGCAACGGTGGCACTAGTAGTGCACTACGCTGCTCCATATTTACAAACTGACGCATTGGGCCCAATGCAACAGTTTATAAAGTTCTGCGTCACATTATATCTGAGCCAGGTATAATGTATTCAGGCTAGGCATTCTCACGGGAAAAGCCACACAAAACTGATGCAGTGAAATTTACAACATTTCACTGCGGTATTCTGTGACTTCACTATGTCCAAATTTTACTGCCTGCTCAGAGCAGGCGTAAAATATATGTAGGGCTTTTTCCTGTGGGAGACTCCTTGCATTGCTAGGATTGCATCAGTTTAACAATGCTACCCCAGAAGTGTGTGGATTTACCACCAACAGATGCGTCAGAAGTTCTAGCGCATCTTTGCCATGGAACTCTGTATTGTAAATACAGCACATCCAAGGCATAGTTAGGGGATGTTAAGGGAAGCGCGAGAAATCTGATGCATCGATAGGGATGCTTCAGATTTTTGTAAATGATGCCCTGAGTTCCTTCAGTAGGTCCTGGAACTCTGAGGTCACTTTCTATAGATGTAAATATACAGCAGATGGAATTCTAACACATGGTCTCACATAATGTATTATTTAAATCCTTATTGTGCTGCTCTTTCATTTGAAAGCGATAGGATGTTTGTAGAACGGAAGAATCTGTTGTATAAAATTAAACACACCAAAACGCAATTGGATGCAAAAAGGAAAAAGAATCAGGTAATGATTTAAAAAAATGATCTAGCTCAGAATGCATATAAACATGCATAGAGATTCTCTTTCCTGTAAATAGCTAGAGTTTGTTTTTAAAAGACAGATAAGAAAAAGGAAAAGCTGCACTTGAACGCAAGTCAAGCAACTTATTGACAGTTGAGCATCTATGTCAATTCTTTAGTACAGGCGACTAGACACAGGAAAATGTAACTTTAAGAAGTAAATTGATGTAATAACTTATAACAGTTCAGCAGTTACATCATTCCTTTACTACAGGTGACTAGGGTAAGTAACCGGCAATAAGTCAATTGGAGTTGGGCTTTTATAGAAAGATTTCAGCCTCACATGTGTTATATATTGCTATTTTGCTTATTTAAAGGATTTAGTGCACTTTACAACAAAAAGAAAACATGTTTTCTATTTAAAGTGCAATGGTATGGCTTAGACAACTGCTGGCTCAATGGGGCAGCAGCACGTGCAACCTAGGGTCAGAGCCAGAGTGCTAATGGCACCAGTTCTTATATTTTCGATTTCTGTGGACTGCCACTAAATTGCTAGGGACTCCTGTATAAGCAGTGTCTACGATTTGATCCCCAAAAACAATGCACAAAATTACAAAAACATCAAGCAAATACACACATTATGTAATATGTTGCTTAATTTACAAACAAAAAATAAGCAAAAATAGAAAATTTTATTTTAAGGGATTGTTAGCACTTTTCAATATTTGGTTTTATTTCTAAAAGAAGTAATATGTTTGGCTGTAGCATATCACTTTGTCTTTTTTTGCTTCTAATGCATCCTGTAATTTTACTGCACAGTGCTTCATTTGAGGTCACCCAATCATCCATACTAGATTCTGTTTGCTGTATTTGCATTGCTCCCACAAATCAAGCTCTTAATTCCAACTTAATATGCAGCCTCACATTTCAAACTCCTTTACATTTTTCAACATTGCTTTTTTATTCGTAGATACTTTATTAATCTGTTAATACAATTTCATTTCTTTAACAGTTACGGACCCCCAGGGGTCCACAGACCACAGGATAAGAACCGCTGCTTAATGCATACACCCTGCTATCAGTCGTGGCTGGCGACAGGGAAAAATGGCAGGAGCAAAACACAAATAAAAGAAAACATATTTAAAAAAAATGTTTTACTTACCTTAAGGTTGCCGCTGCATTGCCGCTGCACTTCAGGCACAGGCTCCTAGCCTGCCCTGCGCCAATTAGGACGCTGCTCAGAGCAGCATTATGATTGGCTGGAGCAACCTGGCTGGACGCTCCAACGCAGACTGGAAGCCT